>NC_140086.1:149462072-150816072 GCF_964237585.1 Gallinula chloropus | reverse complement strand
CTGAAAGGTGCCTATGAGAAAGCTGGGAAAGAAGTGTTCACAAGGCCACATAGTAATATGATGTGGGGTAACTGGTTTAAACTAGAAAAGGGTAGGATATAAAAAAAAAAAGTTCTTCAATATGAGAGTGGTAGATAACTGGCACAGGTTGCCCAGAGACACAGTGGAGGCGCCATCCCTGGAGATATTCAAGGTCAGGCTTGATGGGGCTCTGAGCAACCTGATTTAGTAAAGATGTCCCTGCTTACTGCAGGGGGTTGGACTAGATGGCCATTAAAGGTCCTTTCCAACCTAACACATTCTATGATTCTATGATAAACTCTGGATGGGAAACTGTAATTCTTCAAAATGTATATGAAGTTATCACAGACTACATTCAGTGGCCTGCAGGCTAGTAAGGTGTGTAGGCCTCTTTTTAATGTGAGGTAGAATAGCTCAAACCAGAATAATTTAAAAATTATGAATTCCTGTTTGGGTTTTTGATAATTATTTTTTTTCTACTATTTTCATAGGGTTTGGGTTGCTTATTAAAAGTAAGTGCAGCTGCTGGCAGATATTCATTACTTTGCTCTTTTCCTTCTGAAGCTTATAAGAACAATATAACGCAGCACTCCATTGCAATCAAGAAAAATAAAAACTGGTTAGAAGTTCTGCTCTATTGGAAAATGGAAGGCAAATATATGTGTTGTTTTAAAAAGCTATCACTGTCTTAAATGGTATCTCTCTCTCCATCTTTTCTCTTTCATTGTTTGCTGTTTCCAGAAGGCAAACATCCCTGACCATCAATCAGGATCAGAGTTATGTTTAGTCATTTAAAAGTTAGGTATCCAGCCTTCTGCAGAAGGTCTTTTGCATGAACAAGGGTTTTCAATCAGATACTTTCAACAACAGATTTGATTGTACACCAGAGCTGTCATTTAATTTGGTTATTCACAGGATAAGAAATTGAAAGTAACAAAGGACAAATATTAAATGCATAGACAGGAGAAGGGACAAGTCATTCAGTAGTCCAAATAAGGAAAACACAAACTCCTCTTCACATGTTATCAATTCCTTATTATTTTATTGAAATACCAAATCCTGGTTTAATATTCAGCTCTTACTCACATTAGCATAGTTTGTTTTGAGCATTTCTCCACTTAACTTCAAATAGCAGATTGGAAATTTCCCTGTCTGCATGTGTATCATCCTCACCACATGGTATCCTTTCTGTGACTGAAAAAGTCATAAGCCCCAAAAGAATTTGTTTCTTATGTGATTAATTAGACTATTTCAGTCACACTTGCAGTCAGTTACATTGCTGCTCAGGAACAGCAAACCATGTATGTAACTTTGCTCAGTACCAGGTAACATTCCTGTATTTCAGTTCCCTATATTAGATCCCAAAAGACATAAAATTTCCTTGTTTTAAAACTCTGTAAGTTTTTCATGGTTCTCCTGCCCCACTTACCTCAACAATCTTTGGGGAGAAGATATTCCAAGCCTGTTCACAGGCCAGAGAAAAAAAAAGCCTTGATCAGTAAGCTGGAGCTTGGCTTGGGAGCACAGTGAGATCATTGCAGTGCTGGATCCATTGGTTCCTGCTCTCTTACAGAAATGGGCAATTAGGGATTTGGAGTATTAAGCAGCCATTACACCAGAATAGTCTTGCTGCGGGTCATGTGTTACAGCTTCAGCAGAAATCTGCACTTGAACTGCTTGTTACTTCCATGCAGTTTAAGAGACATGGGTTAGTTAGTTGCTCTGACGAATATGAATCCCCTTCTAGTTTCTCTCTTTTTCCCACTTACTGTATCACTGACAACTTGAATTCTTCCTTTATTTGAATAACAACTTTAAATAAGAGCAAGATAACACACTTTATTTTCTTCAGATAATCCAATAGATGAGGCTTTATTAGCATGTAGATGTTTTTCACCTCTAATCAAACAGCAGACTACAAGTAGACTATAAGTATGCTTCTTTCTTAAGTATGCATAACCAGAACAGAAAAACAGTAATTCAGGTGAAGTCTAACAAAATCCTTTAAAATTAGCATTAATATTTTTCTATCTGTAATCATCAAAGGTAACAGTTCTCCCACCCTAACGATGCCTTAAAAGCTTCCTGGCGTCATCTGAGAGACTATTCTGCATTTGCCTTTTTCATGGCTACATCGTATTTCATAGGTACATCTTGTCATTAACCCATCCTCCTTGTTCTCATTTATATTCAGCATGGAGGAAGTAACATAAAATTCTGCCAAGTGCATGACCTAGCATTTTGTATGAGTCTTCAGGGTTGTCCAGCATGTTCTGTGTATATATTCTCAATTCACTCTGATACTGACACTGTTCCCAGCTTTATGACACCATTGACTTTCCTCAGGATGCTTTTAATAGCTATGTGAAATAATTAATGAAACCAAAACCTGTGTCTTGAGGAACTCAGCTAACATCTAGTCCTCAGCCTGATGCTTCTCTTTTCTGTAGTCCCTGGTGTTATCTTATTTTTTCTTAGCTCCTACCTACCTTACAATTCTTCCTAAATCACATGTTCTTGAGACCAGCTAATAGTTTTCTATGTGGCACCTCTGAATCATTTACAGAAGTTTGAGTAGAAGAGAACTGCATTCATTGTGTGAAGATGCAGTTTTGTGTGGGGGGGTTGGGTTGGGTTTTGGGGTGGGGTTTTTTGGCACCTTTTTGGCTCTTTTATTTTATTTTTTTCCCCTCAGAATAAGCCTGCTGTTGGTAAGCTGTTTTGGGACAATATTTTGTTTTCCTTTTAATATGATGCTTAACTGTTTATATCTTTAAAGTATGGTATAAAGTCTAATATGTTTAGAGCATCAGATTTTGAATATGAGTTTTCATAAAAGAATTACTGAATTCAACATAAACAACATAATTGCAAGGAACTTGTTATCTAGTTACCCTGTAATCTATGAAAAGAGGGGAAATTCGTTATCTGTAAATAGAACAGGAAATTCCCTCTTGGTAAACAGAAGAGGTAAATAAGGTATAGCTCCTTCTCTTTATATGTTATGTTATTCTTTAAAACATGGTATTGCTGTCTTTAAGCAAAAGACCGACACAGACCAAGGGCTGGATGTAAGGAGGTCTATATCCCTTTGTGGTCTCAACGAAGTCAATAGTGAACTGTATACACCCAAAGGTTTGCCAGGATAGCCTAAGACATATTGGAATCTACATTGTATCTATACTTTTAAGAAGAAATCTTTACTGTGGCATTTTGTCCTTGGCACTGAATGTTGATTTGCTCAGAATCATTCTGCTCTCTGGCTTTTGAGTGCAGTCCAGTGCTGAAAGGGAAAGCAATCAAACATTTTCCAATTTTGTAATACAATTATTCTGTGATAAAGTAAGAACATATCATCTACACTGTTTCTAGAGCTGGACACAAGGCTTTATTTAAGATAAAAGAAAACACCATGATGAAAAGATTTCCATTAGTCAGGTGTATTATACTGTTACCTGTCAGTACTTCATCTGAGACATTCAACAATACTTTGGAAAAAATGGCCAATATTAAAGTTCCCAATACAAGACTAAACACTCTATAGAAAGTTTACTACTCTTCAACTTTAACATAAAGCTCAACTATAAAAGTAGCAGCTAGACCACTGGAAAAAATAGCTACACCACTGAAGAGGGATTGAACTGAACCTTGGGAAATTCTCATTTTGATGTTGCCACTTCACTGCTAAACTTTTTTAGGGAAATGATATCAACTCAGTTTTTCTGCTTAAACTCACTCTGTCACTCCATGGCATGTCACAGTATCTTTCAAAAAACCACAACTAAACAACAAAATGCAAAAAACATGTGCAAGAAGAACCAAATTAGTTACAGACAGTCCAACAATTATTTATCTAAAAGCACTCAGCACATCAGTAATAAAATATCTATTCATATTGCAATCTGGTCAAGTAGTATTGGATGCTTTCATGATTTGGATGAACTCACAAAGATCTAGTCAAACTGAATTTCATTCAGAGACTAAAGACTAACCCAAACAACCAAAATGTTTTGGACAAGCAATACTGACATTAGCTCAGCTGCACAGTAATAAATCATACAGAATTCCACAATAAAAGTATTGAGGAGAGAAACATTTCAGTAACGCAGGAGGCACAGTTCATGTTATTACACTACTTAATGTTAATGTCCTTTAATAGCTCTAATGGCTCAGCATAAACCACATACTGCGTTACAGCTAAATCTGTAAGATGGAGCCATTTGTGCTAACCTCAAATTTGTATCAAACAAGGCTATATGGATAAAAGTATGGCATAAATGTGTTCATGCTTCAAGTTTTTTTGCTTTTGACTTGTTCTGAGAGGTAAATTTGTGACTGACATTTGATACCACTAGAAGAGTAAAGAACAGCTTTTTATGAAAATCTTATCTGTAATTAATTAATTATCTGTATGCCAATCTTTTGTTAATAATGAAAGATATCACTGTGCTATTTACTTTAGGGTATATTTAGGTTGCTAAAAATTCTATCATATCAAAGACCTCTACCTTCTACAAATAGAGAACACCATGGAATTGCAGATGTAAAGCCATGATCAGCTCAATGAGTAATAGGGAACAGAGGATTTAACTCAATAATAGTATATTAAAAAAATCAAGACCTTTGCTGCTAGAAAAAGGCATATGTATATATACAAATTATGAGATTGTCCTCTCAAGATTCTTTGATGAAGTGGTTTCTGGTTTATACCAGAAGGGGAAATTCAAAGAATTAAAAGGAGAATCAGATGTTCAATGTTTTCTGACACCTTCAACCACTGGGATGCTATTTAATTGCTTGAACAGAAGAAAGGGCTCTGCCAATACTAGTCAGACAGGAAACAATGATTTCAGTCTATCTTTTATTTTCTTTCACAACTGGTAGATGTGTCAACAAGGATAAGGAGTTAAGAACTGAAAAATAAAGATGATCATTTTGGATGTGTCTCTGATTAGTAAAAAAGGCCTTCATTAACTTCAAAATCATTCTAATTCTACAATAGTATAGCAAAAATGTCTCTTAAGTTCTATTTCATCAGTGAACTGAGAGGCTAAATTATGTTGTCAAAGTCAGTGAACTCCTATATTATCTCATATTAGCTGATTTACTGAATCTAACTCACTTCAAAATAGAATAAAAATGACTTTAAGTGCTTTGTTAGGAGAAAAAAAAATCTATTTTGAGCACATATGGCACTAGTATGGTTTGTCTGGTTTTACCTGACAGTTTTGAACCCTGATCCAGCAGTACTTATTTTCAGTATTCCCGACAGAGGATGCAGTAAGGATATATCACCATTTTCATCTTGTCTTCTGTTGTTCACTTCAGATCTTGTAAACAGAAGAAAGATTATAGTATAAAGTTAAGATGAAGTAAAAAATATACTACCTTTGCATCGGAATACATATGGGTTTTTTTCCCCCATTTGGATCTTCAAACTAATCATGAAACCAAGCAAAGAAACACTATTCCACACTACACAACACAGTGGAGTTTTTTTTCTACAGATTATTATGGAAGAGAACAGTATAACAAGTTAAAAAATGAACTGCGAGGTTTAGTGGTGAACACATCCATTAGTGCATATTAATATAAAAAGGTAGACAAAGTCTCTAGGTCAGGAAGGCATTTAGCTGTTGATTCCCAGGTACTGTGAGTGTACAGCAAAAAGAGGATTACCCACTGCTCACCTTGTTCTTAAATCCTTTCTTAAGCCTCTTTAATAGGCTGTTTAGTCCAGAAAAATTTCTCATGGTGTACTTCCAATCCTTTCACTGCAAATACGCCTCCTGATGCCTGGTCTTCCATGTTCACCTTCCTGTCTCCTGCATGTTTAATGTTTTGTGAATCTTGAAGACAGACACTGCACATTTTGATATCAAAGAAAATATCAACACAGGCTTTGATAAGAACAGTACTGGCAAGATGTAGATATATAGAACATGTATTACTTCAAGATTCTTGAAGATGAAAGACTTTACATTATTTTAATTAAAATAATGTAGACTCTTACTGCTCAGTTAATAATTCCCTTTCCAATATTTTTAACTATGTTAACTTCAAAACAGGCAAGTCAAGAAAAGGGGTAAACATTTGCAAATGCTCTACAGGAACACTATCAGTAACATCTTGAGTTTAAGGCTTGGGATGAGATCTATTCTTACAATATTTCTTCATTCTTACAATAACATATTTTTCCTATAATTTTGTATTCATTTTCTAGGAATAAATGGGTTCATGCCTAAAATTTTAATGACTGTGTGTCAGGTGACCAGATAAACTATTTATTGAATCACAAAATCAAACAGAAAAAAACATTTAGGAACAGACTTCCTCCATGACTTTGTGTTCATCCTTTGGGTCACCGCTGGAAGTACACAATATATGAAATACGATGCTTCTATTTTTGAATAGCAAGAAATCCAAAAGCTAAAAGCAAAGACATAAAACACATTTGAAAACTTGGCTTGAGTTTTGCTCTGAATGGGTAAAGACCTCTGTTCTTGGAACTGCTGTTTATTTTGGAAACAGGCTGTCTGTACCTAATTAAACCAGAACACAAATAGAGCACACACTTACTGGGTCATGTAGCAACCATATGCAAATCTCCTGCTGACACCAAGAGGAATTTCCCATGCAGTTTGAGCTGCAAGTTTTTGTCTTGAACATTTTAGAAGTAATAGAAAAAGTCCAATAATGAAAAAAATGTCAGCTCTCCCTTCCATAAATTATTATTTCATGAAAATTAATGCAAATGCTGTCTGGGTTCTAACAGTTGTTCTTGTTTGGCTCTTGATTACATGATTGCCTGTAATATCCCTGTCCAACCCAAAACTTAAAACACCAGGCAGGAGATGAATAATGAGCGACAGAATGGCAGAAGGCAGGTTACTCAAAAGGCAGATGGCAGGCTGGATCAACAATCAAGGTGAGAAACTGCAGTTAGTTAATGTCTTTCATATTCTTATAGGAGAACTTTAATTGTCCTCCACCCTCCCCAGTACACACACAATTTCTGGTGGTTTTGTAGTCACCTGCATCACTCTGTTACAGTTCTAAGCCATGAAGCATCTTGGCATGCCTGGTTGACCTAAAAGCATTGGAACAAAACGTTATTTCCCTTGAGCAAATTTTGATAGTGAGTATGTAGGTATCAAGAAAATTTCCCAAGTAAGCTGTTCCTGCTTAGGCACCCTAGGATTGATATGATGCTTGGCTTCTCTCTCAGCTTTGTCAATAACCTGTTTAGTGACCCTCTTTAATGCCTCCTTTCTTTTCCTCCAACCAAGATGTCTGCTTAAATTGTAGATGTCTCAAGGGAGAATTGATCCCTTTCCATGCATTTCTTCCCTAGCAAACATTGGTTTTGTATGCAGGCACCAGTATGTTTCTAGGAAAAGAAACCCCAAGCTACTCACCCCCAAAAACCCACCACCAAAATGACCAGAAACCACAATAGAGAAGATTATTCAGGAACAACTATGTAAATATTTTAATTTAGATTTTATTTGCAATCTGCATTTAACAGATATTGGGATGGAAAAAGATCATAAATGTTTTTCTTGACTAATGCAGTTAATCACACTATCCTGTTCTCTCATCAGTCATTTAAATGCATTAATAAAATCATGTTGAAAATGTCTTCACTAGCATCTTTATGTCTTCATCTCATCAGGGACAGAAAGCCCTTGTCACTAGAGAAGCCCTGACAAGCCTTGTTATCTTTTTTCTTGTCTTTCTTTTCAGTGTCACTGGATTCCATTGCAGATACTGATAATTTAATAGCATGTCTTTCATACTGGCATGCGTCAGATATTGTCTAGTGCTCCTCTTCTTCAACTAAAAGAAATCTCCTAAGTATACCATACAATTATTATGAACCTATATTTTATGTAAGTATAGGATATAATTAAAGTTACCTATTTTGTATGGTTTATTTCCTTTTTTAAAAAAAATAGACACAATCCAAAGAGAAAAAAGGAAAGCAGAAGGGGAACTTTGAACTTCAAACACTTAGTGAAATGCCTTGTCTCTAAGGTGATATACAACTTTCCATTTGCTTGGATCACTCTCTACCAACATACATGCACTCACATCCATACATCATTACTGATTGTAATCAGTTCCATGCTACAAATTTAAAATATAATTTAAAAAAAAAGAATTACTTCCTGTCATTGCTAGAATATCTGAGGCATGTCCAGAATCATAAGGTAGATGAGATTTTAATTCAATTTTTTTTTGTTTTATAGTTGTTTCTGTTGTTTGTGTTATTCCTGTTATCTGTGATAAGTGATTGCTTTGAAATTCTATAAAATAAAGTCTGACAAAGGGTTACCATGCTTCCTTTGTAACATTCTCCAAATATTATTTACATACTTCTATCTTCTTTTCCTTTTGCTGATTTCTTCTTTAAATTAAGCAATCCTTCCTTTCATTTTTTCTCATGTGTCTAATAAACTGTCACTTGTTCCTGAACTTTCAAGACATGACTACAAATAAAATGAATGCAATTTTTCAGGTGCGAATGCCTTATTGTTTAATCTGACATTAAAAGTATTTACTTCTATCCTGTCCAATGACACAATTGTTTTTTAAAGCAAAATTCTTGTTGAGGAAATAATTTTATCAAACTCCCTACAATACAACTATGCCTTTGTCTTGAGTAATGGAAGAGCAAGCGCAGTGCCCATCTATCTAGGTGTTCTAAGCATTTATGTAGCCTTCTATTCCTCAGTACTGAATAGTTTAAAATAGTTTTCATTCACATCTCAGAAACTGCCACTCTCTGCATTACAGCATTGGGACAAAATGGGACAAAAGCTCTTTGTGAGGATAAGGTAGAATCATAGAATCATAGAATATCCTGAGTTGGAAGGGGCCCATAAGGATCATCAAGCCCAACTCCTGTCTCCCCACAGGACCAGCCAAGTCAGAGCATGGGAGTGAGTGCATCGTCCAGATGTTTCTTGAACTCAGCCAAGCTCAGTGCTGTGACCACTTCCCTGGGTAGCCTGTTCCAGTGCCCAACCACTCTCACAGTAAAGAACCCCTTCCCTATATCCAACCTAAACTTCCCCTGTCTCATCTTCGTACCACTCCCTTGGGTTTTATCACTGGTCACCAAAGAGAGGAGATCAATGCCTGCCCCTTCGCTCCCCCTTGTCAGGAAGGCGTAGACCATGATCAGGCATCCCCTCAGCCCTCTCTTTTCCAGGCTGAACAAACCAAGGTACTCCAGCCTCTCCTCATAAGACTTCCCCTCCAGACCCTTCCCCATCCTCATTGTCCTGCTCGGGACACTCTCCAATATTATTGAGTCTTGTACTGTGGTGTCCAAAACTGCACACATGATACGCATATGGAATATTTTTTGATTGCACTGTTTCAGAAATAAGTGATTAGAAATATACTGTGATCTTTGAGAGCTGCTGCTTCTTACAGCCTGAAAAGTCTCTGCACTTTGTGACAGCACTGACATTCCTATAGGAATCTGACCATGGCCAGCACTGAAAATGTCTGCACAGATCTGAACAAGCTGAAGGAATTTGAAAGATAGCATTGCACACGTGGCTGCCACATGTGGTAGTGCTGCTGCTCTGGTGGTTGTCAGGGATGAGAGCATGTCGCTGTCCCTTTCCTGTTCCCCACAGCCTTCCCCACTTGCCCATGGCCCAGGACCCACATCAGCCATTAGTCCCTACAGCTGGTCTACAGCCCCACTCAGCCCTGCCCTGACTGGCCTGGCTGAGCTGAGCTCACTTGCAGGATTGATGTCCCCACCTGATTTAGCCCCACCTCCATCCCCAGGAGGTGACTGATGCTGTCCCAGCCCCAACCAGCAGCAAGGGGGAGGTCATAGGGCATCGGGGACAGCTCCAGACTGCCTGCAGGTGGGCATCCCCACAGCCCCCAGCTCCCTAGCCCTCAGCCCACAAAGTGCCCAGGCACAGGTAACTGAGGCCACAAAGGAAATTAACTTGAAAATACTAGTGTATGACACTGGGGTGAGATGGGGAGCAGTGGAGGAGACAATGCATGTGGTTAGAATAAAAGAATCTGAAGCTAGACTACTGCCAGAGCAGGCAGCGTGGAAGACTGTCCATGTCTGAGGCCCTGCTAGATCTACACCTTCCATGAGCAGCTAATCTTCACTTCTCTGAAACTTCTGTTTCTAAAAATGAGACAGGAAGAGGACATTTAACTAAGATAGACCTATCTAGATTGTGATCTGAAAGTGTTGCCAGATGAACTTTAGCAAAACAGACCAAGGCTTCTTAATTATTTACCCAGAGGGCAATTAGTAAATATTTACCACTTAAAGTCTAATTAAAATAGAAGCAAGCATACAGTCAAGTTAAGCAGCCTGTCTTGGAGGTCATTCCAGTTCTTTTTGGCAAAGGACATTTATGGGAAAGCCTTGTGGATAAAAAGATCTGAACACCGTGGCAGACTTTTTTTATTACAGCATGTAAATCATTTAATTCTAATCTCGTTAATTGGCTTGATCAGGCTTTTTTTTTTTTTTTTTCCTAGGAAAAAAATAGCACATTACAATACCTCAGGACAATTTAGAATTTTTTTGTTAGTCACAGAGGTTGGGGAAAGCAATGCTGGCATGCTGATTTAATGTGCCAGTTGCAGTGATGTTTACATGGTCTGCAGATTGTACCTCTGAATGGGTAAAATGCTGAAAAGGGTTTTCTAGGACCCCAAAAAGTTTTCAGAATGTGTTGTGAGAAGATACATTACTTTTATGAGGGGTTGGACTAGAGGTTGGCTGAAGGTAAAACCTTCTTTTGGAGCAATTCCAAACACATGGAAATCCAATCAGAATCTGGGCTTGCATTATGAAGGCATTAAGAATATAAATATCACACATGTACACACATATGCAGCCAAAATCTCAATCCGTAAAACTCTGTACATCAGGGAAGCAATTTGCATCAGCCTTTTATCAGACTTTTCAGCTTCTTGGACCACAGCTCTAGTTCTACAATTGATACCAGTATGTCTGAAAAGGTGCATGTCTCGGGAACTTAATATGTGTTTAAGAATGGTTTGAGTTGTGATATTGGTTTACCTGTTGAAAGTTAGAGGAGAACATGGACCAATATATTGATTTTTGTAGCTTTCTGTGCATTGCATCAGTCCCTAGAGATGTAGTTTGCAATTAAATATGATCATAAATCTGTATGGGGAAATGGGAAGGTTAAATAACTGCCTGTTTTTCCCCCAAAAGAACAGTGAAACATAACAGAAATGTTGAAATTTCCATTTCAGTGAGAAATAAAAAAAAAAAATTCCTTTTCTCATCTGAATAAATATTTGTGAAGTTCTGCTTTATTCTTCATCGCAATGTATGAGTTTAACTGGATTATGGGGCACGCCACTTTCTTAGCAAAAAGCCATTTACCACAGCAGGAGCATTCTAGTTTACTGTATCTAGCCTTTCTACTGGTTGTAAAACTGACTGTTTCACAAATTGCACTGGGATGGAAGAGGTTTGTGCAGGAAATTAAGGACTGAAGTCCTGAATACCAGGTCATAATCTGTAAAAACAAGTTGTATGGACCGTCCCAAGTACTGAAACACAGTAGAAGAGCAAATGGAAAAGAGCTGGTGACTTTATGGAAGAAGTTGAGTGAACAGGACTGTGAGGTATTCTTAGACAGTATGCACAGAAATTCTGAGCCCTTGAGGCGTGATCTTGTATTAATGTATATGTAGACCTCATGAAGAATGGTTGAAAAAACCTAGCATTTTCTTAACCACCACCTTTGTTTCACAAACAACCTCACTCTTTCGCTACTATTGGCAAAGTAAGTGACAGGTAAATGTGGTCCAAATGAAAACAATGAAGATGCTGCCCTTTTTCTCATTCTTTGGTCTTGAATAGATTCATAGATTCTGCAGAGAATAGGTTGGGACACAGGGTTCCATGTAGCCTTGTTTCTCATTTGGAATGCAATGTTCCATGTTACAGCAAGCACAGGTGCCATTTCAGTACAGCAGCACTCAAAATAACAATAGCCCATTTCCATATATTTCAAGAGGGGGAGAAACTATTGTTTATTAGAAGAATTCTAAGTAATTGGCAGCTGTCACCAATTCTCCAGCTGGCTAAGTGCTAATGTGTTATTAGCCGAATCTCTGAACATTTTGTGAGCATTATAAATAGGCATAGGGTGAGTTGTTTATAATGGAAATATTAAAATTAACATACATATATAAGTATATAAATACATGCACACACACATATACTCCAGTAAACATTTTCTGAATTTGACTACAGATTTTCTCTTGTTGGAATGTGCTCTGAGCCATGTAATTGGGGATTTCAGATGAGAACTGATGTGAGACTGATAATGGATTTGGCATGCTGTGACTATGACTTTTATATGTGAACCAATCTAGCAATGAGGGTTCCTATGCAAAAAAAAAAAAAAAATAGTAAAAGGAACTCTCAATATTGCATTGTGGTTTCTTTCTACAAGCTTGAAAAAGTTGGATTGTGGTCTTTGGTGGTCAGCTAACAACAGTGTATTCATAAAGTCCACCAAAAAAACCGGAGTCATAGCTCTGATGGAACTACCACACTACAAGTGGAAGAAATGAAATTAGGCTTTCAATTCAGAATAAGTACATTTAAGGCTGATTTTCCTTGAAATGGAGTTTGAAGAGAAGGTTAAACTAATTACAGTATGATAGAACTTGTTTGACCTAAAATGTGTCAGTCTACTTAGATAAGGTGAATAGTTACAGTACTATTATTTGAGCTTAACAAATGGGACACCGAAAACTCACTTCTAGCTTAAAAAGAGGGAGGTAAGAGATTGCCCTATCAAGGCAATTTACTGCCTGCTATGTCAGGGCATTAAAAATTAGTCTCATAACTCCAGCATGTTTCTTCCAATAAATTTTTAGTAAATTAAATTATGGACTTGAATATTGCAGTTCAGTTTTTCCTCTTGAGACCTACATAATACTGGAAAGCTTATTCAGGTCAGGAGAGAATTTAAAATATTTTCACCATTCTTGCATTTCACGTGTAACAGCAGCGTAAATATTAAATCATTTATCTGAATTTAATCAAGCTTGCAGCTACAAAGTACAAAGAGATCCTCTTCCCTTCTACACACTCTTTTTTGCCTTCCAAACTGTTTTCCTCAGACTGTGACACTGATAGTCATAGTCAATTTTGCTCATGTCTGTTCAAACCTTTCTATTGCCTTTGATATTTTTAAGATCTAGTAACTCATGTTAATAGGGTGGCAAGCTCTATCCCTTCAGGTTGGCCTCTATAAAATCAGTTGTTTTTATAGAATGTTTATTGCTCCCCTTCCTAAAGTTAAATAGGTGGACTGTGACCTCAAGACTGTAATGTGGCGGTAAGATGCATCTTACTTAACCTTGGTTTATACTAGATATCTAAATTTTACTTTGTTAATAGTCTGAACTCTCTCAAGGGTCAATGGACAGAAATTTATGTTTCCTATTCCAGTTGTTTTAAGTACTTGTCTTAAGCTGGGTAGCAAAATCACTAGGTCTTTATCCAATCATTAAAAATAAATCCTCTCTGACTGAACGCATACCTAAAGATATTTATTCTAAGATATGTATACCCAAAGATGTGTGAAGATGGATAGAGATAAGTAAGACCATTTTTAATACGTGACCTACACAGTACGAACCCTACAAAACATCTAAAGCATGTAGCTTGATCTTCATTAAGATATCTTGGCTCACATTAGTCTTAATCATAGTAATTTTATCTAAATGAAGAATTTCTTGTGAAAACACCCTTACGTGTATAGACTAGATGTGACACAGGCCCTTAAACCCAGCATTGCAACATCAGCTTTCAGGTGTTTGGACACCAGATGTCCAAATTCACAGCCCTCAGGAACACACATAGTGCTCACTTCATCTATATTAAGTGATTAATTCAGGAAGAATTAAGAGGACAAAGGTAAGGGATTAAACTCCTTATACAGTCAGTGGAGAGAAAAAAGCTTCTTTTGCCAAAATCTGCCTCATTTTGTATGGAGCAATTAAATATTTATTGGACCAAGGGAGAACCTTAATAGCTTAGAAACTGGAGAGATACTTCACCTGCAGGCAAAGTCCCGCATTTCAAATAAAATGGAGCATTTACAATAATAGGGAAGGTGATAACCTGAAAACACTTAACCTTGGCATTACAAAGAAATATGCTCTTTAGATTCAGTCCTCCAAATCAGAGAACAAACTGGAGATACAGCATCATCTGGCTGACCATAGATGCTCGTGTTTCCATCTCTGGGGTTTGAGAAAAATTCTCCAACCATTAAATGCCTGGGCAGAATGAGGGGTTTCTCCCTTAACCACAGGCAAAGAGGAAGAATGTTCAGAATTTTCTTATCAGAGAAGGGTTGTAAATTTTACTATGACTTGGAATATGTGCCAGTGCAGGCAGAGCCTTCAAAAACAAGGGTTCTGCTTGGGAAACAGCAAATGAGCTGGGAGACATTTCTGAAACTAGTAGGTGTATCATTTCAAGCTGCTTTATGAATTTTTAATTTAGGTACATACAGTGAAAGTTATATGCCTAAATAAAAATGTGTCTTATTCCAGGAGTTCCATGGTGAACAAAGCCTGTATTCTTACAGAATCAACACAGGGGATGAGTCATTGCTTTCAGGGAACACCCCTCTCATAGCTTTCCCACATTGCTAAATATACAAAGAAACTCCCCTTTAAAATATTTCCCACCACCTGGGAGGGTTAAAACATCCTAGGAGTAATGGGAGGAGAAAAGTCATGAGAGATATTTCAACACAATTCAGAAACATGCACTACCTTCTACCCTGACCTCTTAAAGATTTTCTCCATTTTCCAAGCAGCACTCCCTTTTTTGTAGTATTATTCAACTTGTGTTCATTACTTTTCTGCGCAGTATATTATCTGAGAAGCTCAAAGAACTAACGTTGATAAGGATAAGATCAAAGTCTCAACAAGTGCTGTTCTCGTCTCCTTATATGACATGAACCCAAATCCTGTAATAGTTTGCCTAATGCATTAGGCAAACATTTATAATACTGATACCAATAGCACACCATCAGAGTTTTATATTAAATATTGACTCATGTCTTGCCGAAATGAACACGCACAGAAAGGAAAAATGGTCAGATATAGAACTGAAAAAAGTGACTCATAATAAAACTTTAATTTCCAGATTGTTTGTGTACAGGATAAATTATGCCTAACTTTCTGCTAGTGATATTTTATGTTTCTCTCCTTTTTTTTTATAAGAAAAATGGAAGTGGTTTTCTTCAAATTATTTTTCTCAGATGAACTCCTAAGCTCACATTAGGAAAAAAAAAGGGAGTATTTGAGGGTTATTACAAATGTCTTAATTTCAAATAAACCTCCACCTAACACTATCTAAGTATCTTTTAGGCTATTAAAGAAAAATAAAAATTGACGTTTGCAGTGTTTGCTCATTGATTTAGCCCAGAGAATTGTACTGACCCATCAGGATTCAGCCAAAGTGCTCTTGCACTGACAATACAGATAGTTATACTAAGTTTAATCATCTAATGTGCCTTGTGATCTTCTGAAAAATTGTACTTAAAAAGGGAGTTATGTCTTACTAGACTATAGGTTAAAAAGCAAGTACTTAGAAATAGGTAGATCACTGAGTGATTTCAATGAAAAATGAAGGATTAGAAAAATAATATCTTTGAGTATAGCAATGCTTGGATTTTGAAAGGAAACATTACCCAGGCCATTTCCTACTGCATTTTGTAACCAATCTCAAAGAAAATTTTAAGGGCAAAAAATATGGCACAGCTAGATCCCACATGTGTAAGTAACAAGAAGAATTCTGTAATGTAGGAATTTTAATAACTCAGTGATAATGAGAATTTAAAAACAAAGATGATCTATTGAGAATCTTATCTCCCAGAACAGGCCACCATTTGAGTTTGTAAGAATAGAGAGTGAAGTATAGTATTCTTTCATGTTCATGGTGCTCAGACATATCTAGCTCATACAGGGCAAAAAATAGATAATCCAATCTGAAGAGTTAGGAACAGCTGAGTCATGTGAGGGCTGGTCTTGCAAGAGAGCCAGAACAAGCTAACTTTAATCAGGGAAGTCCACGTGGGAATCATAAAGGAATTAAAACAACACTTCAATTACAAATATTAAGGTAGTTGCTCCTAAGTAAAATTATTTTTTTCAGGAGTTTTATTTCAAGCCAATCCTATCTGATTTGCAGAGTTAGCAAACACCAAAGTGATTGTAAACCTTGTGAATAGAATGGGGTTTATAGAACATTTACCTTTCTTGACAGCTCATACTTTCTTAGCAGAAAATAGTAAACCTTTGTGTGGAACCAAGATAGGGCTAATCCATTGCTTAGATGAGTCATCTTGCATATTTTGTTGAAACTACAAGGGTGCACACAGTGCCCTGGCTAGTTAGACATTAACCAGAAGTTAAATGCATAATTAACTTCAACCTCTATTAGTGTTTAGTTCTGAAGAGATCACATTCCAGTAAGCATCTGTTAATCTTTTATTTTTGCAGAGTAGACAACTCTACTTCCTGTAAATCCAGTAGACACCCAAAGTAGAAAAAAGAACACCGGAGCTGCTGTACAGGTCAACCCAGCAGACTATTTGCTTGTTTACTATGGGGACTGACTCCAATTGCTTTATTGGAAAGCTAGCACAAAGAAAGCTGCACCCAGAAACTAGCCTATTCGTAGCAGGTTTTTTTCCACTTACTTTAAGAAGAGAGTGGTATAGAAGGAAAACAAATTTTAGTATCTCTGTGAGAACACTTTTTAGTAAACAGTGCTCTTAATGTCTCAATATTTTCAGCCTCCAGGACCATTATTTTGAAAACCAAGATATCACATCTGTGTTTTAAGGCATGCCATATCCAAAACACAAGTAGGGCAGTTCTTAAGAAACATCTGTTCCTCTGAGGAATTCAGTTGGAGATCAAAATATGAAAGTCGTAACCTTCCAAGGCTGTGCCAGTTTCAGCCAGAAGAATTATATGGCTCTTGTACCTAACAGAAGAAAACTACAACTGGTTTATTTCCAAATCATAGAATCATAGAATGACAGAATGGTTTTGGTTGGAAAGGATCTTAAAGATCACCTAGTTCTGATCCCCCTGTCATGGGCAGGGACATCCTCCACTAGACCAGATTGCCCCAAGCCCCATCCAACCTGGCCTTGAACACTTTTAGGGAGGTACATCTACAGTCTCTCTGGGCAGTCTCAGCCTGTCTCATGAGAGAAGTGCTCCAGCTCTCCAATCATCTTCATGGCCCTCCTCTAGACTCAATACAACAGTTCCATGTCTGTCTTGTACTGGGGACCCCAGAACTGGATGAAGTACTCCAGAGCAGAGTAGAGGGGGAGAATCACCTCCCTCAACCTGCTGGCCGTGATTCTTTTGATGCGTCCCAGGATATGATTTACTTTCCTGGCTGTGAGTGCACATTGTTGGGTCAAGTTGAGCTTTTCAATAACCAAATCAGAGCTTTTCTTCCTTCCTTGAGCAGTTCCTGAGACATTTCACTGATTCTTCCTATGAGTATTTTTCAGTGGTCAAAATCTAAAGGTGAATCTTCAATCTTTGGGCAAAGCGCTACAGCACGTAGAATAACAACAATGAGGCTCACACAACTGACTACTTCTGCAGCAAGGCCATTTTCTCTTCTATCTGCTGTGCAGTGCTACTATAAAAACCCCACATATCCAGCAGGCCACTGGTATGATCTATAATACACAGACTGATAGCTAGAGTTATGAAGGAGAGGATAGTCTATTATTGCAGGTGCAATCCTTATCAAAAGTTGCACTCTGAATTGGTGGCCTGTCTCCAAGCAACATCTCAGCATTATGGGCCTCAGTCTCCCATGAGGGAAATCCCTCCTACGATATGTGCATTCCTATAAGCAATGTCTTTAAAGTGTAAGACAATGCTTCATTCAGTTATGTGGTGAAGTGGAACAAAGTTATCCAAGATAACTTCTTCGGGAATCCAATTTCACACAAACCTGTGAAGAAAGCCACACAGGAACCAAGAAAGCTTCTTCGTTGTTGTTATCTTGTCATAATCTAATTATACCACTGAGCATGACAAAAAGTTTAAACCCTTCAAATTCATTCTAGCTCTTTAGCATTGTTGAGATGTATTTAGATGGAAGAAATGGTATTTTGTGCTTTTTACAGTTCTCCAGAGGATACATTTCTACTGTGATTTACTCTTGAAGAAAATCATTGCTTTGACCAGTGGTCAACAGGGAAATGTTTGAAATATATTTTTTCCTGGCAAACGGAAGTTAATTATACTCTTTGAAAAGTAGCTGAAGTTTAGTTACTGATTGTTTTAGCTTTGCATGGCTGGGTTCTGATGGAGAAGGGAGAGCTGCAGGGGTGGCTTCTGCAAGAAACACCTGGAAGCTCTCTGCAGGCCTTAGAGAGCAAACACCAGCCGGCTCAAGGCCAGGGTCATTGCTGACCAAGGCTGAGACCATCAGCGATGTTCACGGTGGCTCTGGGAATCACATTTAGCGGGGGAAAAAACCCACTAGCAGCCACTCTTTGCCCCCCGAGAAGGGACTGAGAAGAAGTAAGAAACTGTGCAGGCACCAAGGTCAGTGAAGGACAGTAGGGAGGATTAGGTGCTTCAGGTGCCAGAGAGAAAGGTTTCCCTGCAGCCTGTGGAGAAGACCATGGTGAAGCAGTCTGTCCCCCTGCAGCCCATGGATGATGATGAGAAGCAGAGATCCCATCTACAGCTCGTGGAGGACTCCATGCTAGAGGGGGTGGAGACACCTGAAGGATGCTGTGACCCCATGGGAAGCCTGTGCTGGAGCTAACTCCTGGCAGCAAAACCTGCAGCCTGTGGAGAGACCGCCCCATGCTGGAGCAGATTTGCTCGGGAGACTTGTGACTCCATGGGGGACCAGGCTGGAGCAGCCTGGATCTTAAGATTGCCACCGCATGGAAGGGATCCACACTAAAGCAGTTGGTGAGGAGTTGAAGCCCCAACAGAAAGGATTCATGTTGGAGAAGTTTGTAGAGGACTGTCTCCCATGGGTGGGACCCCAAGCTATAGCAGGGGAAGAGTGTGAGGAATGCCACAACCCCCCTGACCCAGCTAAGAAGAAAAACAACTCATGAGGAACTGACTGAACCCCCCTCCGTTCCCCTATTCCCCACCCCTCCCTGTGCCACAATGTGGGGGAAGAAGGGAGAGAAATCATGACTAAAGTGAAGTCTGCTAAGAAGGGAGAGGTAGGGGAGGTGCTTTAAGATCTGGTCGCACTTCTCGTTATCCAATTCTGTGTGTGTAGTGTAATAAATGAGAGAGTTTTCTTTCCTTTATTCTGTGTTGAGTCTGTTTAGCCCATGACACCAATTGCAGAATGATCTTTCCCTGTCCTTATCTTGACTCCTAAGCCTCTCAATATATATATTCTCCCCTGTCCAGCTAAAAAAGGGAGTGATAGAGTGACTTTGGTGGGCATATGGCCTCCACCACACTGAAGTAATCTCAGGAGTGTATGTTTTACTGATTACAACTAGAAGAAGTATCCTTAGAACAACTATGGTCAATTAGATGAGTTTCGGTTACTATATTAATGTCAAGAACCAGAAATGCAGATGGAAACTCCAGATAAATCTGCAATGTAGGATTGCAAAAAACCACTTTTGCAACCTGTTAAGTTAAAAACATTCTGATTTTCCAGCATAAACATCAAGTTGTTGAAATTAAGGTGGAGTTACTAGCACTTATTAGACAAAAAGACAACAATTATTTTATCAAGATCTTTTATTTAATTCCCATCAATGAAAGATTGGAGTGGAGGAGTTCTTAAAGAGCTGTTCCAAAACTAATTTGAAATAGACCTCAAACCTGTTTATCATGCAATTATTAAATTAAAATAAAGAGGTTCATGTAATGAAAATTTCTAGTATTTTTGAAACACATTTTCAACCCATCTTATGACAGAAGGTAAAATACCAAAAGTTGTCAGACACCAAACTTTTCCATGTGTGCTAGAAATGGGGAATTTTTTGAGGGAAATGGTACTTCCTCAGCCCATGGATCTTTATCTCGTTGTACTGTATTTTTATTACCTTAGACAATTAGCATCTTTCCACATATTCCAATGGAAAAGGAATTCCAAACCATGATTTTTCCTGATATTTACAATACTACAGAAACAGAATCTTAGAGCTAATCACAATGAAGGACATTTCCTGGCTTGTTCTATAATTCTCTAAAACAGTCACCTAAAAGTTAGGTATCTATTCTGCTCTAATTGTCTACAGTCCCTCTGCAAACAACAAATTGCACTCCCTTGAGAATAGTTAATTCCTCCTTTAGGGAAATGAGGAAGAAAAGTGGGCTGAATGGTTGTCTATCCATCTTTATCTTTGTCTCTTAACTATACAGAAAGCGTAGATATCTAGTTCAGATTAAACACCTCGCTCCTAGATGGCTAATAGAAATAAATGTAACTCTTGTATTAGGACAGTTGAAAGAATTATTGTCATAAATACACATAAAGCACATATTGAATTCACATTTCTTTTGTAATGAAACTTTATCATTAAATGGATATAGAAGCATTACCTCTTTTTGGTGATTTTCTGCCTCCATCACTGTTTTCCCCACACCTTTCTTTTAAGGTGTCTATGGCCCTTTGAAAGCCTTAAGCACAATAGCAGTTTTGCAAACAAACCTGTTTCATTTACCTTTAAGTATTTCAGACAGAGAATATCCTAATAATTCTATTGTTCCACTTTGAAATTGGTATTAGGACTTAATATAATCATGCTTTTTAAAATGGAGGGCATGACCTGTCTCATATCTCTGGCAAAAATGTGCATCTCACAGGATCCACCCTTAAAAAAGAGACTTCAGTGAACAAAAGTTGCTTATTTAGAAGAAGTCTCCTGTATTCATAAATGCTTATACTCGTAGGCAGAAAGAGTGTTTGCTCCACTGCAGGTGAAAACTTTTCACAGATTTTCTTAAGTGCTGCCTAACAGGTTCAGTTGCCCTTCATCTAAAGAGAAACTGCAGGAGCTTGATGTCCATCAGGACTGAGCCTGTGAAGACATCTCTCCCATGCTGCACCATGCCGTGATGCTGAGGACAGCAAGGGAAGGGGCAAGGGAAGATCTACTGAAACTGTTTGGGACTGCAGCTCTAGCTAAGGATGCAACAAAATGTTTCACTACACAGTCAGCTCATAGCTTCCCAAGTCACTCCTTCAAGTAACACACACACACACACCTCACAGGTGATGTGCTCTGAGTGGCTCAGCATGACATTTATTCCTGTTGAGTCACCCAGCACAGAAACGATAAATCTCCTAGTACTATTTGCATAAGCTCCATATACCTTGTTGCCTCACTTTACAATTTCTTCAGTACCTTGGGTGTAACTATGGACAAGTGGTTGAAGCTCTGTGTGTGCACAAGTGAATCATTGCTATGGTGTATAGGAAGACGTTTATCACAGTGGCAGTAAAGGTTAGGAAATACATATCTATCTGACTTTGCCGAGGTTCCCAGAGTGATTCATGAGATCCTATCTGCATGCCTGCCCTCTCTACCCCCAAACAAAACAAAGGAGACAAAAGTGGGTGTGTTAGGAATCCCTTTTGCGTTAAATACTTTGGGAAATGACAGACAAATGCTCCCCTCTAGTGAAATGAGTGGTGGACTAATGGCGTCAGCTGAGTGAGCAAAGCAGCAGTACAGTGCCTTACATGTGTGCATCTGAGTGCTGGTAACACACATAGTTACACACTTGCATCTAAAGTGGCATGCATTCTACTAGAATATTTGTTAAATCTCTTTTTAAAATTTGATTTGTACTTTGGAGAAATACTTTCCTAAGAAGCAGTGGGGAACAGACGAGTACTTTTAAGACAAAGAAAACTTTTCACAACTTCAAAAACATCTCAAAAATGTACTTCTTGTGACTTTTTTCTTCTGCTTTTGTTAATGTATGCGGTCTTTCTTATGTCTCTAATGAGAAAAGAAAAAAGCCCCAGCAGTTTGAGAAAAGAAAATCAACGTTTATTGTTATCACGGTGATAAATCATCATGGCTAAGAGTTTATGTGCTTTTGTGTTAAGCAAAACAAAAGATATTCTTAAATACTGCAAGAGCCTACAAGCATTTCAAAATCACCACAAGAAATTTAAAGAGGGAAAAATGTACACAGAAGCTCTAACTAGGTAAAAACTTTTGACTTATCCTATACATGGTGTAATTTTTGAGTGTTTAGGTTGCAGAAATAAATATGTTTATTTTAAAATTTTTCTTAAATGATCTTTCTTAAAGACTAAGGAAACAATTCTGTGGTGCAACTTATTAGATATGAAAGTGGAGGGGAAAATTTTAAAAAATATTCAAAATGAGCTTTTATGTACTGTTAATGACAAATAAGAATTGGAAAAGTTCCTTTTTGTTCATAGCATATATGTAGCATTTTACACTGCTCTTGAATTACCTTTCTATTTCTAATTTACGGGACAGACTTTTGTTCTGAGTGTTATCCTCTTACTTCCTCAGTTGGTTATTGATGACTGAACAGTGTTTTGGAGTTGCAATTGATGATACAGATCAGATGACATAATTTTTATTTCTTGGCTGAAAATACTAAACTCTTAAGATCAGGTTATATGGTTTGAAAAAGCCTTTGGGGGCATGAAATTTCTCAGGGAGGAGAAGTAGCAGATAAAGGGGATTGAAAATTTTTTAAATATTTTAAACCTCTTTTCTTTCTAGGCAACATAAGCCTTGCCTTAGGGATAGTTCCTAGAAAAATTAGAGTACTCTAAAATTGTGTAGCTGAGAGCATACCAGTTTAAATTAATTTTCCATTGTCACATCCACATAATACAATTATGTGCTTCTGTGGTCTCAGCTGCACAACATGCAGAGGATTTTGGCATATTGTATGAACTACAGAAGAGTTTGGACTTTTGCTTGACTAAGACAATTTCATTGTCAAACACATTGCTTTCCTTTGATGGTCACCTGCAACATTTGAAGAGGTGGACCCAGGAAATGAAAGGGAAGTCAAAGAGAAAATTTTCAAAGACATTTTCCACAGGACTTGGCATAAGAAAAGATAATTGCAAACTGCAGGTTATTTCAGGCCAATGCTCTTACATAGGTTACCTAATGAGCACATTGAGTAGCAGGCCATGCTCACACTTCTAACTCACTGCCTATGTTCAGGTAAGTGTGAAGGTGGTTAAAACTAACAGTGCAATGGACTACATCTACAGACTTAGTAAATATAGCTCACTGATCAAGGAGTTAAAGAGGATAAACCTTGACCACTTGTGGTTGTCAGTTTACACACTTTGATGACTGAGAGATTTTCAAAATAATAAAAGCTCATAAATTACCCTACTGCCCAAAGAAATGTTGGGGACAGTTACATGAAAAGTGTTTTAACTTTCTTTAGCCATCTTTACCTAAAATTAAGTATCAGACCCAGAACAGATTTGTCTTTGAGGCCTAAGCCTTCTGTTCTGACAAACACTCAAATGCGAGTTTAAATGACCATTCCTAGTGCATAACAACTGCAGGAAAAGAGGAAAAAAGTGTAACTCAGATGTTGGCTGGAAGTTCACAAGGAAGACTCAGGATGGTAACTATAAATTAATTTTTGTAAATCTATAATGATCAAAGGTAGGGGATACGTGTCATTTTACTAATGTCTGATTTGTATTTGGTTAAATTCCTTCTAATAATTTCGCTTTTAACTTCTTAGTCTGTATCCTTTTTTGCAAAGAGTGGATCTTTGCAAATTACAGAGAGTTTTGTATTTGTTGTTCAAGCCATGAGCCATGGTCGATTTGTGACTGAATGTGGAGGACAAGGTCCTAAACATTCTGGGTAGGCTCTGTTAGAGCATCCTCTGTTCACATTAGAAAATTGTAATACTGCAAACTGAATCCACAGTTTAAAAAATCACAGTGTTTTGGCAAAATATCAATGGCTGGCGGTTACTTGTTAATAAAGTCAAATGGAAGACTTTTCTTTAAAGATGTAAAGCTTCAAGAAAAAACAGCAATTTAACAGGAAAGAGACTTTGATGGATTCTTGTTTTCAAAACAGATTACCAGGCTTAATTTTCAAAGGAACATTAAAAAAAAAAATTAGATCTGGTCACATCAGAAAATAATTCTACCTTTGTGAAATACAAAGATTGTTTTTTGAGTGCGGTTACAGTGAAACAAGATCAGTGATACAATTTAATTCAATGGTTTTTGAAATCTCACAGAACCAGCAGCTGAAATGTGGTTAAAATACAAGAATCAATGAAAGCAACCTGTAGTAGAGCATCAAGGCTAATTCTCCTCTTAGTTGTGATGCTGTAGTTTGGCAGTTGCTGACTTTTTACAAGGACTCTTTTTGGAGGAATGCTATTTTTCATTATCCTTTCTGTCCACTATGAGATTACAGGCCAAGGAAGATATCAGTTATTCCAGAAGAATAAAAGTTGTGCACACACTGTAGGGAGTCTTGGTACTTTTATTTTTTTATTATAATTATTTTTATTTTAAACACCTAAAATTCTCAAATCACTTTTTTTTTTTCCTGTGGAATAAAATGAAATTTAGCAATCATATATTATGCGTCTTACCAGTATTAAAAAATGAAGCTGGTTTAGTTTTAAAGCAGCATACACTTAGAAACTGTTTATGGTAGTCCTGGAAAAAATAGAAACCATTTCTAACTTGCCTTAACAGCCACACATCATGCTGACAAATAATATCAACACACTACCCCCGCAAGAAACTCCCATATGTCTGATTATTCTGGAAGCATATCATGCACACACCAGACTTTGGTCCCAAGCAAGCACAAACCTCATTATTTCTAAGCCAGCAGCATTATCCTCAGTTTTACTGGGTAAGTCTATCATGGAAGGTTTTGTGTTAGGGTGCAACTTCCTGAATCTGATGTTTTATGCATATATATCTTCAGCTACTGTGAGGATTGCTTGGTTAACTTTTGCACCGTAACCCTCCATCCTGTGAGAATTTAAAAGATTGTCTTAAAAGCAACTGACCTTCAAGAAGTTATCTACTCATAGTAGTATCAAGAGAGCCTCAAACCAATGCACTTTATTAATATTTCCACATATTCTCCTTATACAAACATGGCAAAACAGGTTCTGACATTCATTCACTATTTCAGGATTGGGGCTAACATTCTCACTCAGCCTACACTTCTATTTTAAGAGACTGAGTAAACTTACTTGAAATATATTTAATAGTAAGTCATCACCACAAGTAAAACCCTCTGCAACAACTCCCTCACTGGAAAAAGAATATTATATTTTTAAAGCAGAAAGATAATGTATTTATTTGAAATAATGTGATGGGGTATGAAAAAACTACAGAGATTTTCTAATAAATGTAGGGTTTGGCAGGCATAGCAAAAAATAACCACCAGATTGAAACAGTACTTTTGGCAGTACTCAATCTGAAATCTTTAGTTCTGTATAGAATTACATCCAGTTGCAATAAGCAAACACAATTAAAGTTTCTTTGAATGTGTTTACACATGAAGAGATACGTTTCTTGATTACTACAAGATATGGAAAAGTTTTTCTCATACAGCACAGACTAAGCTCTCTTCCTAACACCTTACTCACATCCCTCTCATCCTGTGAAGAAGGTTGCACCTGACTTCATCAAGGGACAGAATCTCACCCTTTGACTGTAGTTCTCTGAGTTCAGCGTAGGAAGAATCCTAAATATCATGCTGTTTCCAGGTACTTTAAAGCCATAAATCCATATTTAATTAGATGTGCGTGAAATGCTGTAGAAGATAAGATCTCTGTTCTAAAAATGGAATAAAACACTGGGCCTTTGGCTTTGTTCTCTGACTCTGGGCCATAATTTAATTAAAACTGCATATCATATGCTGAAAATCTCATTGACAAGTCTTAGTGGAGGAATTCAGATTCCGGGTGGTACCTCATTCTGTGCTTTCTATTTTGCTAGCATAGTGTTCCATATTCTTATCCTCTTCCCTACCTTGCTGCATCACACACTACTTTCTCTCTTGTTTCTCATTAACAAAGTGAATTCCTTTGAGATGTAATGCTGTAATGTTGAAGTTTGAACACTGGCATCTTACTATCTTAACGGATATCTTACTTGACAGCTCTGTGAATTTTAGCTCTCTTCTTTAAACAGCATATATTTGTGGGGAAAAAGCTGGCATTGAATTTAAGTGCAGTGAGTTCAGGCAGCCTTGAAAAGGAAACCTAGCTAAACCAAATGTGATTTCCTCCTGTTGCGCTAGAAACTGGACTAAGCTTGAGATATTAGAAAGAAAATGCAGTATTGATGTAAATGAAAAGACCATCACTTGGATCAAACCCCAAAGTGCTTTATACAAGGCTTTTATTTCCTTTTGCAATGAAGTTATGGACAATGATGACACTGAGGTAGATCTTCCTTGTGTTTCTGGGGACTTCCGTGTTCATGTGAGGAAACTTATATTCTTGAATCCATGAAATGGCTTTCGTATTTTGGCACTGAGAGTTTGGGAAGTGGAGACAGTCACAAAAGTGGGGTGTAGGTATTGCTGTTAAAAATCTTGCAGTTGAAAAGTATTGTAAAATACAATAGCATTTCTAGTGCTGAGGATAGAGAGTAATTGGTGGAATTTCAGATCTTTCTTATTTCATAGGGATCATCTTTAGACAGTATGAAACTGTAAGGTAGTTAAGACTGCAAGCTATTTGAAGCAACTACTGTGTGTTGAGTGTTTATATCCCTTTCTATGTGTTTATATGCCTGCCACTAAGGGGGGAATATGGATGTTACAGAAGACTGTTCATTAACAGAAGGCAACAGAGAAGCTTGTACTACATCTATCTGTAGTAGGTAAACTGAATTTATTCATTTCTCTGGAGCAGTAAAATACTACTTCCCATTTTAAGAAAGACTACCAACATATTGTGGTGGTTTAGCCTTGGCTGGAGGCCAGGTGATTTTGCCATAATCTTAATTTATATGGCATTGACTGATCATTTGGCAATGCTCTGTATGGAATCAATTCCCAGAATCATAGAATCACAGAACATTTTGGGTTGGGAGAGACCTTAAGGATCATCCAGTTCCAACCCCCCAGCAATGGGCACAGACACCCTTCACTAGCCCATGTTGCCGAAAGCCCCATCCAACTTGGCCTTGGACATTGCCAGGGAGGGGGCAGCCACAGCTTCTCTGGCAGCCTGTGCCAGGGCCTCACCACCCTCACAGGGAAGAAGTTTCTCCTTATATCTAATCTAAATCCTAAGTCCTTCCACTTTTACACATTACCCCTGTCCTACCAGTCCATGCACTTGTAAACAGTCCCTCTCCCGTTTTCACACGGATTCACTTGGATTTTCCACATAATTACTCTTCAGTGACTGTCAGGCACTGGACAGGCATGTATCATTTGCATGAGTTATCTTAATATAAATATTTCACAGTATATTTTCTCCTCACAGCTGTACTTCTGAAGCAGTACCCATACTTTCTGTTCTTGAAAAACTGCACTTTTTTTTTCCAACAGCTGAATTTTGCAAGGAGAAGGATTCATCTCTGCCTACTTCCTGCCCCTCTCTCCAGCCCAGTTTTCAGACAGAATCCAAAGCCCACCAATACAAATGAAAACTCATTCTTTGACTCATGGGTCTTTATTCACACAGTACCTTATATACTCGCTAGCCAATATGTTTCTGTGCTCCTCTCACAGGGCATTAGCCAGGTTAGATGTCCAGGATGCATGGCAGTTAAAATTAACCTGATGGATAAATTAGGAGGCAGATCCCACATTCCTTTTTTTATACTTCCAGTTTAAGTCATGCTTTTTTACAGGTGTGTATCTATGCACAGAAATTGTGCTGTAGTGAAACCCATGACAAAAATCCTAAAACACTGCTCTCTTACAACAATTATCATGATGTAAAGAGTAGAGCAAGCAGGAGAATAATCTGTCCCTGTTAACTAAAGTCAGGGCAGGATTTGAGCTGAGGACAAAAAGAAAGAAAGTAAGGATTTTGTATTGGAATAACCTCTAGGAAGGTAACAACAAAAGTTTAGATTTTTTAAAGCATTTAGCTGTTTAAAGCTGAAAATAGGCACCAAATATGATGGGGTTTTGTTAATACTACAGGATTAAGGGGCAAGAAAAAGGCAAGGGAGTATGAAACAGAGTCTGGAAGCCTTGCATGAAGCTAAGCCAATTTATAGTGTCAGGGGATGGGGCCTTGATTCTATATGACAGTTTTCATCTGCTTAGCAATTCACTTTCTGCTGATAATTATAACATTATTTGGAGATCTAGGTTTGGGGGGTTATTTGCAGTAAAATCCATCATGTGGCAAATAAAAGCATTTTTGTTTAGGATTAATTATAACACAAGAAGAGTCTCACAATTTTTCTGCTACAATGGTTTTAATAATTCTATTTTCAAAACAAATAGGCAAAAAAATTTCCACCCTTTTATTTTTATGCACTATGTGATTCTTATGTTTTGCCACTGCTGTCAGAGTATTCTAACTTGATATTTTTTCTGTGTTCTAATTTTTCTTTTCAATAATTATCTTATCATGACTTTTTTTCTAATTTTTGCTCATGATGATACTTCGTGTGTGGTGTTCCCTCTCCACTTGTGCAAGATACATATTTGTCTCCTCTACAGGAGGCATTGAAATGGCAGTATTGACTTGACATATATTTCTTTCTGTGTAAGAAATCATCCCCTGCCCTTAGAGTTTGATTAAAAATGGTTGCTAGGGCACATGCCCCACTTAACTGACAGACCCTGGGCTTTTAGTGACTATGGAATGCAGGATACGATACTGTGAGAGTCCTACATTTTCGCATACCGTCATTGAAATTATCTAGCTTTTAGAATGAAGCTCAGCTTATCATAAGTCAAAGGCCATAGGTCTAGTGGATAAAAATTGCAGTGCACATACCTCCATCTCTAGAAAATGCCTAGCAAGAACACAAGGTTGGAGCATTAAAAGGCTGAGGTTCAATTTCCTGCTTAGCTGTTCCATGTGACCCTGGACATGCTGCTGAGACGTCCATAATGGCCAATAGCAGTTTGTTTCCAAACAGGCATTAGCTTAGCTACGTTGTAAAGCAGGATCTCCTTGTGCTGCAGGATGTGAACAAAATTTTGAGATATTGAGACACAAATGTCACTGAAAGTAGAAGGGAAGGTCAGAAAGGGAAGATGTAACAGCTGATTCCTCTCTGTAGTAGTGATATTTGCCCTAACCTACTTTAATGTCTGAGGTTTATGGGTTTGTATTTTTTTCACTACCATCAGAAGAATGAATATGATCTTTATGTATAATAAGCCAATATTACCTTTTTCCAGACTAAAACTCACTTCTTAATTTTCATATCGTGTTAAAAATCTTTTTCAAATATTTACTGTCTTGCTATATAATCAAAGCGAAGGAATGAAACTGGACCCAAATATTACACTCATGGCAATGCCAAGGAGAGCAAGATTTGGCCTCCTACCTATATTTTATAGAAAAGCTGTCACAAATGTCTCCCATATAACTTTTATAGAAGGAAAGAGAAAATAAAATTGGATTTCAGTTTGTTCATGTTCCTCTCTCAGGAGATGCCTTTCCTGATAGTATCAAAGTTCTTCTGCACTCACAGTGAGTGATGAGACCTTACGTTTCATAGTGATTTGCTTACTTGCAGTCCAGCATTCAACCACTTGGCATTTCTGTATAATCTGAAGTTGTATCTAAGCTCCAGTTAGCAAGTGAGAAGCAGAACTGACACACAACCTCTGTAGTCTGCAGACGTATTTATTGGTAAAAATCTCTGAGTTTAAAGCAGAGAGTTGTGTAATTTATCATAGCAAATAAAGTAAGGAAGAATTAGTAAAAATGGGACATAGCTTCAAATTCTCTTGTATGTATATATCTATCTAAAATATTCTTTGTGTGAACTCACTTAATATTTGTGTCTCAGTTATTTTCCTTTCCAGTGACTGTTTCAGAATGAGAGCTTTTCTGTTCTTGTCTTCACAGCTCATAACTTTTATTACTAGGATCAACTTTTTCCTTCTCACCACATTTTTAAGAAACTAGTTTTTTATGATGTGATAAGTAGTACTGAGCACAGTATAAGTGAAGTCTTGCCAGAGATTTCATTACTACTTCCTTACATTTACATCCTACATTTATAGCACTATGTTGGCTTTTAAATTTATTCTTTAAGTTGTCTAGACATTTATGGACAGAAGACCATGATTACATCAAAATCCTTGAGAACATGCTCTCCTCTGCTTGTATTTCTAAAACATGCTTCTATACTCTATTATTCGTATTTGTAAAACGTGTGTGCTTTAGGGTTTGGGGTTTTTTTGATTGAAAGATATTTTTCCTCCATTTACAAACTTCTATGCAAGGAATTGAGCAAGGTCACATGGTGGTTTTCTTTCCTTATTCTTTTCTCTAGGGTATTACACAGAGAAACTGTGGTAAGGAATAAATATCTGATCTGATATATGTTATGTCCTACACTGAGTACCTGATAAAATGAACCAAGTACATCAGCAGAAGATGGATGGTTTTGTGGTTAAGACAGTGGACTAAAACTCAGCCTTCCCCCCTGCATTCAACTTCATAGCTCTTGTGCAGGCTTCCTGTGGGCTTGCAGAAAATGTTGTGTCATGAAGAAATCCTTGGGTTAATGCCAAACCAAGGTTGAATGTTCACAATGAAAAGTGCAGAGCTGGAGAGATATATTAGCTTGAGATTCAAAAGCAATGCAGTTGTATTGGCTTGAAGATGCTGACGTTCTCAGCAAAACGTCTCAACTGTAATACAGCACTGATGGAAATACCAGCTCCCAGTTTTGAAGGTAGCCTGCCTGGTCCACCCAGCTCTGGCAGCTTTGAATATTCCTGATTCTGCAAGACAGATATGCTTTCAGTGACATTCAGTACGAGATTTCATCTCACTGCCTTTCTATTACTCTCCTTTCTATTACTCCTCTAAAATAATATTATTTTGGAAAATTGATGCAAATTTATTTCTCTTTGCCTGTTCAATTTGCAGTTGACCTATCTAGAAATACCTTTCTTTTTTTAATAAGGCCTTGTGTTATAGTAACTAAATGTCACTTTGAGAGAAATAATAATGGTCAGAGGCTGTGGGTAAGTAAAATCTGTATGACACCGTGAAATATTCTGTCAGTTTTTCTCAATCTGTGGTCAAAATAACACTGGTAGTCAGTAAAATGCCAGAAAACAGAAGAAAATGTGTGCATTTTTAAATACATGTTTTCCCACTCATGCAAACCAGTAAAAAATTATGATGAAAAAATTATGATGAAAACAATCAATAGAACAGTTAAAATTAGTTTTTAGTTTGTTACCAAGATAAGGCAAAAAACCCCAACAATTCCCCCAACAAACCAACAAAAACCACCTTATGGCAATACTTATTACATGGATTTTTTAAATTCCTTTTATTTACTTTGGAATCTATACAACCAGACAAACCCTTTTATAACTTATAACCCTTTTATAACTTACAACCTCCACAGAACTTAAAGAAAAACAACTACTTAAAATACATATTAAAGAAGTTTATGATGTAAGAATATCATCATAATAATTAAATTTGAAATAACGTGTAAAACATTACAATCCATCTCTTATCAGTAAGAGGCCTGTGCAGTGTATCTCATTTACCTTAAAGACAGAACCCTTGTTCTTAGTTTTTAATATTTTTCACCCAGCAATTCGACACTTGTGTATTGTGGTACAGGTTCAGATGCACCTTATGAAACCTTTCAAGCCTGCTTAGTAACCAAGAATGGTTAAAACCTTGGTGGAGTATAATAAGCTCTGTTAAATGCTTCCCCTTTTTACCCCAGGACAGCCTGCTGGGAATGAAATATAACAGCCTTACACAACTGAACCCCAACAGACCAATTTAGAACACTAGTTTATCATCATCCAACAAAGCCAGCAGCTTCAACGCAAACGAACACTACTCTCCCCCCACACCATGCACACCCACCAACTTACCCAGGTAGGCCAAACTGTAAGAATATTACTGAAATCAGTGTAAGCCACTAGAAGCTAACATCTTGTGTGTCACTCAAGGCTTCTCTCTCCATCAGTTAAATACCTCATGGGTAGTGTTCTGAGGCTTGGCTCTGCTCTTTTCTCAGAAGCAGGTACAACAAATCGTGAGTTACACCGTTTCTTTCAGTCCGTGGATATTTAGGTGCTGCCTTTTCCTCTTCAAGTCTCCTTTCTAAGCACAGTCTGAGTCAAACCATTTTAACTTAACAGATCTGAGACCAGTTTTGCTTTTACTGTATTTCCTCCAAATGTGACCATTATTCTATGGGTTTTAGCTGGCTAGTTTTTGTTCATGCAATGAAAGCATATTTCCTCTTCTTTTCTAAAAAATATTGAAATAAACACTGAAATGTGGTTAAGGGAAACATTCTCTACCTACTATGGTTAGAATTTAAAAAGGGGAAATTAATTGCAGTGCATTAGAACTGCGGCTCAGAGATTTATATAGTGGTCTGATGAACAACTACACGCAAACCATGCCATTATCATCCCAGCTAAGCCAGGCATTTGGACTTTTCACAGCAGAACAGCAATGGTAATTGATGGCAGGTGTTTCAGGCAGTGGGCAGCACTGGGATACTTCGCTCCTTCAGCCTGCCTCAAACAACATTTCACTGCCAGGAGGATATGTGGGGTTGGTCTATGATTCTATGGTCTGTTTGAATATACAAAGTGTTTGGAAAATAACTCATAACTTGCTGGAAGACCTTGATTTAAATAATATTTATTCTATGACTTTATGAAGAATTTTCTGTTCTCTTCTCAATAGGAATGTCCTGTATTTAAGAAGATGCCAGTAATGGATTAGATTTGGATGTAGAATGGGTAAGGAAGTTCTGGGCAAGGGAGAAGAAAGGAGAGGAAGAGGAGAGGAGGAGGAGAGGGAGAGAAGAGAAGGCATTTGGAGAGGTCTGGCACAGATACAGTGAAATTAAATTGCAATGGACTGTCAACCTTGACCAGATGAAAAGTGTGTAAGGTCCTCTTTAGTCTCTGTCTATATATCCATGGTATAAGATATAATACTTTGGCTTAGGAAACATAACTGACTTTGCTTAAGGAGTAATGTCTCACTTAAAGAAATATCTAAAGTGTAATGAACTATGTCATTCAGTCTTACACACCTTAAGGAGTCTTATTTCACCTTAAAAGTATCCAAGGAGCAGTGCCCTTTGAAAATTAAAATTTTGTCCTAAAACATGGCAGAAAACAGTTAAACAGTTAACTTTTGGAGAAGAGTAGATGAAGAGCAAGGTTTGTTGCTGACTCTTATTTGGGCTTGTTGACAGCTGGACCCAGTTGAAGCAGACAGTTTATGATGAGCTAGTTCTAGGGCTGGGAGAGCTGCTCTTCTCACACAAAGCTATTTCCTGAATTTGATTCAAATTTACAATTGTACTTTTGGCACGTGAATTAGCATAGAAAAAAAAAAAAGTCACACATCTATTCAGTCTTCCAGCCAGGTCTGAGCAGCTTGGGCCAGCCCTGCTCCTTTGGGGGTTATTTTGAATTCTGACTAGTTCAGAGCCCTGGAAGAGATTATTCTTCTGTAGTCTCTGGCATAGTGCCGCCATCCAGCATCATTTCACTCTTACAGCAGAGAGTGGCACAAAAGGTGGTTTGTCTGTTTAATAGCACAGTTCTGTGTTCAGCATTATTGGGACTGGTTAAGTGCTATGGACTTGGCGTGAGAGTGAAATATGAATTAACCAGGGCAAGAGAATGATTTCTCGATTAAGGAAAATGGCTGCAAGGAAGGAGGCAAACAAGACTGAGGTAGAAACCAAAGGGAGTGGTAAAATGACTGCTTCACTGATGAGTTCCTGCTAAAACCAAAAGAGATTTCTCCTACTGATTTTGATGGAATGTGAAGAGGTCTCCAAACACTGAAGAGTCATGAAAGCAGAAGTGAAGAAAGGGAGCGGAGTCATGCTAAAGCTTGATACTGACAATGAAAAATTGAAAAAGATGAGACGAAGTGGGCAGAAGCATTTGGAAAGGAGAGTGACACAGTCTGGCCTTGTGAGAGAACTATGATTATAGAGCATCTTTTTTTTTTTTTCTAGGGGAAAAATAGGAGACTGAAGTCACTGCATCACTTAGGAAAGCTGCAGTCAGTTTGTAAATTGCTACCATGTGGCAAGAGCAGTGAAGGAATGCAGAAAAAGGAGGTGGAATTTGCAGACTAGGAAAACTTTGGTTTTGCACATTTGTATGCCACAGCCTGTTCCACTTGGATTTCAGCAAACTTGTGCCTGTTCTAGAGTGGTTATTCATTGTTTGCATTGTGCCCAGTTGTGAAACCCTTCAGCTATATACAGGACAAAACTATTCTAAACTGTAGCTTTATATGTGTGTGTTGTTCCAGGGTTTCCAAGGACCTGAAAGGTGTACATGGTCCTTCAGTCATCATGGTTCTTTGCAGCTTGGCAGGAAGAATTCTCCATTCCTGTATTTACTAACCATATCTATGAGTGCAGGTTCCTGCAGGAGATCTGAATATGCAAGCTCTTTTTCATACTCTGTTTCTGGGAAGATGAAGCACACAGTTTCATTCTTATTCACCCTGAGTCTCAGGTCTATGCTTGACACTAAACCAAGGCTATACTGACTAAAGTACAAGGCCAAGCCCTTAGTTACAAGACTGAAAGCAAAAGGTTGTAAGTAAGATAAATACATAATACTAGTTTCTGCTCTAACAGTGGCTTGCTTGCTGTCCCTCACTGGCATGCTCGTGGTCAGTCATGATTACAAAAGCAAGGGACCCAGATTGAGCTACATCTGCCTGTAGGATCCCTATCTCCAGAGCAACTCTTGTTCCAAAGACTCACACTTATTTTTCTTGGAGTTATACTCAGGGTACAAATGCCCATGAAGTTTTTTTCTCTAAGTTACATAAGTATTCAGCCATGGAAGGGGTAAGCTATACAAATGTCATTCAGATCCCTTTTAAGGTTTAGTACCATGGATGCTCTTGTTTCTAGTTATCAGACTTCCCAAACTCAATTAAGGGCGCTAATAAACATTGATTACCTGTTATACAAGATAGTACTTATGCATGTTTTAGGTTGCTATGGATTGTGGGTGTGCTTACAACTTTTATCAAGACCACAAAACATCTAGCCCAGTCACAGATGGTAAGAGATGACTTGACATACACAGTTGTGTTAGCTCAGACTTCAGCACCATGACAAAACTGTGATTAGCTGTTACTGGGATTCCCCACTGGCTGACTACTTATTGTCTAAGTGCCAATGTAGGAAACCCCAGCAGAATTCAGAGACTTCCAGTCCTCAGTGTCCTGAGAGCTTTCATGCCTTTCCTGCTGTGAGGTCTGATGATGTGGCTACTAACTTTTCAAAACTGCTTTTAAAAGCCCATCAATTTTATTGGTCTTTACTATTAAAGTTGCAGTGTGAGTTTAACTTTACTGAAAGTCTTAGGCAATGCTTATTTCATTTATCTCAGCTGTTGTTGTGCAAGACACTATAGAAAGAAAAAAAATTGGAAAAGACTTCAAAATCCTATTATAAAAAAGCCTAGTACCCAAGTTATTTCATTGTTAAATTGCCAAGTTCTTGTTTTATGATGGACTCAGGGAATTTTCCTGATTTACTGAAAGTAAGTAAAGATTGAGGACTTGTTGGAATCTTTGATAATACTGCCAGCAAGTGAATTTCATTGCAATAGCTGCAAAAAACAAATAACCACCATAGAATTGTGGATGTCAAGAGTAAAGCAACTGAAAAAAATTCCATGACTTACTGCCTGTATTAGATTAACAGTTCAACTATTTGAGGAAGAAAAGGGACAAGTTGTTAAAAATAAATCACTGATGCAACTTTTATAGTAACAGTACATATACTTCTGTAACCCATAACTTAGAGCGCTTTGACTTCTCTGTATTCTCATACCCTGTATATCTGTCACTCTCTCCTTGACTGGTTGTATAAAGAAATAAGTTGTGTTATGGGCAATTTTTGTTATCTTCAGTGAGCATTTGTAATTAGAAACTCAGTTTGCAAAAAGGTCTTTTAATTATTGGTAATAAAACTGAAGATCATTCCTTGGAGAAATATTAGATAAATTTATTGTGCTCCTCGAATAAGAGACATCAGGAAAAAAAAAATCACAAGAAATTCTCGGTTGTTCAACTTCCTCAAACATTTGAAAACAGAAAAAAACCCACATTTTGTTGCCTAAGAAATCATGGATCATTCCTAATAGAACAAAAATGTGCTCTTAACAGTGGAAAATTACTTGGAGTCAGTAAAATTAGACCTTAGATGAATTTAATTGATCTACGTTTTTCCCCTTTTTGTAATTCTTATTCATAACAACACATGAGCATGAATTTAATACCAAGTCGCATGTAAGGAGCAGATAAACCACTTTCTAAACTCAGAAAGGGAAGTACTTCCAGAGCTTTCACTGCATTAGCATTCCCTTTGACTTTTTAAGTGATTGTTAATGGAGGAAGTAAATTAGGAGCAGATCCGGAAACTGGATCCGATTTCCATCCATCTTGCTACAAACAAGACTGTAAAAGCTTTGAGGATATCTTAATTTTCAGTCCCCATGAAAGGCACCACCACTACTTTCTTTGTAACACACAATCGGGCTCTTCCTCTGTATCTGTGAATGATCCTTTTAAGTGTGTCTCTGTTAAGATAGTCCATGTTAGAAGCATATTTCTGAAGTGAATCTCTTGATCGTACTTATCTGCAATGGGTGTGTGAACAGGATTGCTTTCAGATTATGTTCTCCAGAGAACACCTAGTGTACTGCAAACATTAATGGGTGTTGAATTCATATGGCCAGAGCCAGAGTGAAATTCAGTTGCACACAGCATGGACTCTTGGCTCTCAGGGCCAGCTGATCAATTCTGAAGACCCTCTCCTATTGCTCTGACTAGCTACTGATGAAGACTTACACTTTATATATCTATGTTGAATTCATCTGTATGTACTAGCAGTGGACAGAAGGGGAGGTGCATGGAAGAGTTAGGAGACAGGACTGGATTATTTATCTAAGGATTATTGCTCAGACCCTCTGATCTCAGCCGTGGGGCTGAGCTTTAGTAATATTGAAAAAAGGGAAACTAATGAGGTCGAGAGATTGTTCTTATCCCTGGCACTTCTACTGAGTCCACAAGGTTCAACAAGACACAAGAACAAGATGACAAGATTTGCTATCAGGTGCTTGTAGACTTCTTTTTACACAGGATCTGACTTTTTGCTGGACCATCCTCATGTAAAATTGGCTGCTTATAGTAAATCAAATCAAACATGGTGTTAGATGAATACTCTCTGTATCCAGTGCTAGAGACTGCAGTTTTCTGGATGACAAAACACTAATTTTGTTTACCTTAACCAAGAGGCTTGTGTTAAAACCATTCTCATTAAAACTGTATCAAAATCAGAGACAAAGCACATGGCGTGTAGCTAAATGCAGAATAAGTCCCTAAGTCTTTTGCTTTACATTCACTAAGAAAGGCTGTTACTGCTCTGTGTGTGTGTGTTTAAACTAAATGTTGAGCTTTGTTAATTAAGAATAACAATATTTATAATAATTAACTCTGCTGTTTGACAGATAAATCTAATAAAATTCTTCTCCTTTTTTTCCTATTTTTTTTTCGTGGTGGGTTAGCATGAGGCTTGGCATACTCTTTGAGAGCAGTTACATCATCCTTCAGAATTAGAATTAAAAACTCATTTCTACACAAGGTTAGACATACTACAAGTTCAGGTGGCAAAGCTGTGACAACGTCATTCAAAAAATAAGGTTGTATGATATATCTGGTTTGGGAAAATCTGGTAAGAAAAAATCGATCAATTAATATTGGACAAAGGTTGCGCTTAGTGGTATGGATTTACTAGGAGAGAAAAGACACAAGGGACATTACCATCTTTGTCAAAACAGGTTGCTGAAATGTACTCTGCAATGCTGTGTGACAGGGTGGTGTTCCTCTAATGGCATATCTTCCTTTCAGATGAGTTGCTGATAGCTGACTCCTTTAGGTTTAGTGGAAACAGATTCCTTAGGACTGTGCTTTCTCTGCAGGCATTGTAGGAAGAAAGCCCAAGGTAGTTGGTCTGGACCCAGCACCATGGTCTTTGACCAGAACCTTCCATCAAAATAGTCAATGATTAAGACGTTGCATAAAGGCCAGATTTGATCTGCTTTGGTCCATATTTTTCTGAGTTTTTCTTTCAGAGAAAAGAGGGCAATCACATGGAGTGCCACATATTATTCATTTCGAATCTTACACTCAGCTTCATTCCAATGCCATTTGAAGCAAAGGGAGGTTTTTCAAATTATTTCAATATTATAGACCCATACTAGACTGAAAGATTGGGAGATACTGAGTGCTATTCATTGCCACGAAAGTTAAAAGCACGTCCAGCTTTTCGTAAGCTGTTAAACTGAACTGATTTAAAGTTTGAGTTGGAGACTTTAGAATTAATTTAAAGTTGAATCTAACCTCTGAGATTATTATTCTTCATATTTATGGAATTGATTTAGTATCTCTATTTAGAATTGAATAACTTCTTACTCTATCAAGCTGTCATTTTTACATGCTATAATGACGTTCACCCTATCCCAGGAAACTTTTGTACTAAGGGCAAGGCACCTGTGAGAAAAGATAGCATCATATGAAATGCACACTGTCGGAAAATGAGAGAGGCAGAAGAAAATATTATAAAATGAAGTCAGAAAGCTGTCAAAGAAAGAAAAAATAATATAAAGCTTATTTTAGAACTTCCTCTTAAAACCTATCACAAAATGTTTTTGGGACATGCACACGCATACAGGTTATAGGAAGCATGGACCTATAATAAATATAGATAACTTTATTCAAGATGCAGTTATTTCTTCTGAGTGCTACCACCTATCTAGAAGATTAATTAATTTTACCTTATTATCCATATTTCCCAAGTGAGAAATGTTTTATGACTTTTTTTGTTAGAACACCTTTAAAGGTACTTGACTTTGGGCAAGTGACGTGTATGTACTCTCTAAAAATAATGTAGCTTACCAGTCCTGATCTACTCAAATGTACACAATATGTACACTTGAGACAGGAGCAGAGCTTCCTCTTCATTCTTCCACCTCTAATGCAGTTGGTAGGAATAAAATAGTTAAGGAATTAGTTAGATTGGACATCTGAGCCTCCTGGAAAGAACTGTGAAGATAACAGTTATCAATAGCAGAGGTAAATTAAGAGATGAGTAGAAAGACTTCATTGTCTTCAAAGTGAATTGGAACAAATTCATAAAAAGGTTTTGAATACAAAAGAACTGTATTTCTGTTGACTGTATTTAGAATTTGCATGTTCAAAAATCAAAAAGTGTGAAATATGTGAGGGGTCATTGTTAGACACAGTAACTTTGGTGATGAACATACTGTGGACATTCATGAGAAGAAGGTTAAAATGCTACTTCCATCATTTGACAATCTTCTGTTTCTCCTTTGAGGTTCCTTTTTTCCCAGTTTTATGTGGACATTTGCCACCTTAAGCTATATTTATGATGAGCTGTTATTAATCTGTCTATATCATTGCTAAAAATATATATGCAGAAATAAGCAAGAATTTAGCCCTGTTGTGTTGTTGTGTAATCAGAAACATGCAGAGTAAAACTTTTTTCTCGATTAGAAAATGTCATCAAAATCAGAGCTAATAGTTAGGAAAGTTTGTTTTGATTAAGTGCTCATTTCAAAACAAATTTGAAAAGAATTTCCAAATTCTTACTTAGTCTTCCTAAACTAAGCCTTAATGACTTTAATATATGTGATGCTTCCCCAAAATTTCTATAAATCAAAACTAACAAAAAAAAAATCCAAATACCATCAGCAGCACTCAAGCACACAAAATAGAATTCAAATGTGAAGCATCTGTCAGCCAACTGTTGCCACACCACCATGCCTTGCTCCAGCAGACTGAGGTGCTGTCAGTGTCAACATCTTTTGACTTATTCCACATGCCAAGAGTCTAATGATAACCAGTCCTTTGGCCACTGCATGCAGGACATGTTTCAAAGCCTCCAAGCAATTTCCTGAGAACACATCCCTGTCCACTCTCCTCCCTTTCAATCCCTTCCCCACCCCCAAAAAAAATGTTCATTCTCCAGAGAATGGCAGGATAAAATGATTTTCTAAAGGAGGTCAAAAGGCTGATATATTAGTTATAGTGCAACTTTACTGTGAAAGCTCTCTTTCATGAAATATGCTGTAACTTAAATTTGCTTCACTAGAGCTCCAAAAGGTGTTTGTGTTGACAGATCATTCTTTTGACATACAGAAAAACATTGGGAATGCCTTTGTGAAGCATCTCCTGTATTTCTTTCCTGCATTTCCTTCCACAGCTGATCTTGCTTTTCAAGATAGCTCTTAGATGTTATTAAATAAAATAGAGACATCATATAATTTATTAGTATTGAAGGGATTTGTATGGAAACAAACAAACAAAAAATAATCTCAGTTAAAAGGTGAGGAAAAGGACTTGGTAATTTGCTTTGTTCTGAGTGATTGAGTGATCTTTTTTCTTGACAAAAAGGAGAGTGTATTATAAGGGTTGATACTCATAAGAACTGCTATATTTTGTACTTAAGGTACATTCCTTAGAAACATACATTCCTTTGCCTACAGATGTTCTGTGTTTGGAGATGATCCTGGCTCAGGGGTCAAAATGCAGAAAGTAGAGCCACTTGGCAGAGTCTGAGGCTGTCTTCCCTATTGGCCAGTACTAGGGTGTCTCCAGGCTATGAAACAAAATTTTGGTTTTCTCCACCCTATGGGGATTATGATTGCAATGTTTATAATCACCTGACTTGATGCTCATCCTGCCACCCAGTAAAATACAACCCAGTGCAGTCAAATCCAATTCAATGGAAGCTCCTGAATGAGTGTGAACATTGAGGATAGCCTTAATTGTAACAGGTTCCAAGCTTTTGCATGCAAGCATTTCCCTCACAACACACACCCAGAAGAAAACTGAATAGCATAGTAACCTCACAAAACAACAGATCTCCATGGGTTTACATGAAATCCCATGAAGATATGTCAGGTTTTGGGGAAATTTTTGTCTTTCTTAAGGCACTTAAAAACCCTCTATATTTACAGGTCATTCTTCACAAACTATTGAGCTGCCAAAAGAAATGTCGACTTTTTAGAAGCTTTCAATTAGGCCTGCTACTTGATCTATTCTAGCAGTTGTATTGAACTAATAGGGTTGTTCTCACTGGATTATGATTCTGAGGGAGACCGTGATTCAATGCATCTAACAGAAGTTGAATGAAATCATTCACACGATCAAAGTGACTCATCTGCATATGTTTTTGTAGCTTAATCCTCAAAAACAGATGCTATTAGTTTAGCAGTCATACACAATAGCTAACTAGCTCCTAACAGAATAGAAAACAATGCTAGGAAAGAATCTATAAGCTTTTATGCTGCCAGGCTAACAGTACTAAACAATTATTTTTACAGAAAAAAAATGTAAAAACCAACAACACAGTGTCCTTTAAATATTCTGGTATCTAAAAGGCTGCTTACTAGACCAAATCCAATAAAATGAACTAGGTAGATTAGCTCAGTTCATTGCTTTTAATTAAATACATCCTGAGCTATACTCTCAATGAATTAGCAGGAAACATTTGCTGCTTCTCATTTACACCCTTGCTAAAATAGCAGTAAGAGCAACTCTATTCTGACTAAATACTGGGAAAGAGTGGTGTGTAAGGAGTCAGGCGTGGGCTTTGCAAACCTGAAGAACTAATCCGAAGGGAAAGGGAGGGATGATCCAGGTGAATTTTAACTTGGAAGTAGCATATTTCAAAAGCATGTAATCCACAATGTAATCCTGAATCCTTCTTAAGGGCAGGCTTTCCTGCAGAAATATTATCCTGACCTTTCTCTTACTGTTGCTATGGAAAGAAATGCTTCCTGGCTTCTGGCAAGGGGCCAGTAATTGTATTTAAATGGGGTGTTGAACAGCCATAATATGTGGTGCAGTGTGCTATTATTTCTTTGTGGGAGGTTTATTATAGGCTTCTGGTATATAATCTAAATTAGATGTCTGAGGAAAAATAATGCTTTTAAGTTTGGAAATTGTATTCTATCTTTAAAATTCCCTGATTTCCCTGATAGTCTTTTGAAGTTCTTCTGAAGCTGTAAATGTTATCTATATTCCTTAATCAAGACATCCTTTCAACCAGCTGCAGCAGAATGTGTCTCTTTTATGTTTATGGGAACTTGGATGCAATTATTTTACAGAGATGAACTTGCTATAAACAACCCTATCATTTCTAGACTTTCAAATTTCATTATCTTAAGCACAAATCAACAGTGACGCTGCTCTAGTCTGGCTCTGATATGCTGTTTAGAATTAACATGGGTGGGTGATCTTTTATTCAATTTCATTATATTAGTGAGTAAATTTAGCAAGTAAGTTAGCACAGGTTGGGGAATGAAATTTTTCAAGCTATTCACGGTACTTAAATCTTAACAGATTGGTGGACACAGAAAGATGGAATCAACCGCCTTGTGCTTGCCTGCAACAGGTGCCAGGAAATGAATAAATTTTAGACTTAGGTGATAGTAACTGAGTTATTATCGGTACCTGGGATTTTATCTGTACTGTGTGGTTTGTAAGAATTAATGAGTATTGCATATTATATTTATAGTTAGTTAGTTCTCTCTCCCCCCCCCCCCCCTTATTTTTTTTTTAAGACAGGATTGTTTATTACATACATAATTGTTTGGATGACTAAACAAGGTGTACTTGACGGTTAATAACGTTAGAAGCAGAAGTCAGTTAGGCAGGCATTAGTAGTTCTACCATATCCTTCTCATCAGACAGTGTTCCTTTCTCTAGCATCTCCTACAGTCTGTTTGTAAAGATACATTCACATGTCCATGAAATGCCTTAGAAAAACAATTCAACTTATAAAGTTGCATATGATATGAGCTTGTGACATCATGTTCCTCTTTCCCTGTCTTTTTATTGCAGGGACTTTTCAGCAAATGTTATCTTTCTTGACTCTTAAAAAACACTTCCCTGCTGTTTCCATCCTTAGTGTCTCTGAGAGAGCCACTTCTGCTACAATCTGCTGTGAATCAGGTGAGTAATTATATTCAGTAAAAAGATAACATATACACCTGCTACTTTCCATTTTCCCCAACTGTGTTGTACACAGCGATGCTTAACCTTCCTCCGCTGCAGGCTACTAAGAACTGTGTATCTTTTGTATGTGTATCTTTAACACCTATCTAAATGGAATTAGAATTTTACTGGTCTTCATAATCAGGAAACAATAATTTTTGACACTTCAGCTTCGGAAAGAAATCAGTTTGGCCTGGTAATTACAGGCAGATAAATACAATGGGCCAAGGTTCACAAAACACATGCCTAATGTCATTATAACTTTGGACTGTCTAATGGACCATGATGAAGGCTTTAGTAATGCAAGAGCATTTAGGTATACAAGAGCATAAGGTTGGTCTGCTGAGTAAGATCAAGGCTTCATCTAGCTCAGGATTTGTCCTGTGATAGTTGCCAAGTATAAATGCACAGAAGAAGGTAAACGAACCTGCAAGCGATTTGTGACACACTTCCCAGGAATGCTAAATGCTTGCAGCTCCAGGTCTTCCTGGGCCAAAAGTGCATCTTTGTAATTAAGAGACACTGATTTACTCCTTTTTTCTTTGTTACTCTGATCTCTAAACTGCCCATAAACACAAGATTCTACATCTCAATCTGGAAACTTGGTTTCTTTTTTTCATTTTGAAGATATGCGCTGGCTTCATTTGAAGCACCTTAATGCTTGTCTTGGAGGAGAAATAAAAAACAATTTCCTATTAATATTCTTTGTACACTGTGATTCTGATAATCTCCAGCAATATATCCATCAGCTATTTTCCATGATAAAGCACGCTGCCCTACTGAATGGCTTGAAATGCTCCATACCTTTCATCATACTTGTCATTCTCTTACTGCCTTCTTCGTTAGTCACGCTGAGCTGCCTGACCATTACTAATTATAAGTGTTATGCAAATGATGAGAAATAATAATAATAAAAAAAGCAATCAAGAAATTAAAAAATGTAGAAATTATGGGAAAACCACTCATCTTCTAAAACCAATTACTAGCTATCCAATTTAAAAGTCAATGTTCATCTACTTTATCACTACTGAATAAACTTTACCCACATTAATAACAAGCAAGGATTGCTGCTTCATGTATTTCTTTTGATCAGATAATCTGTACATGTCCTACACAATCATTTTCATGATTGTTTAAGCTAATGAATATTATTTTGTAATGGATCTAGACCAACACAGAATATGGGGTCACCTTCCAAAGGTATCTGTCTACAGCAATTCTGCACTATACAGTAACTTGATGACTCATGATTACCTGACACATACTGTTTTGAAACTTAATGTACCATGGGAATTAATTTGCTGAATAAGAAGATGCAGTTCTACAGATTCCTTTTAACAGTATTCTTCCTAAGGACTGCATTCTGTTCAAAAGGTTCATAAAGTTTCTGAAGTCTTCGCACAAACAAGCATCTTAGTGCTGTCACGTTTCAAAGCGTGGCTAATATAACTATTTTGTCTTTCACCAGATAGGGCACATAGAAAAACCTTTAAGAACATCGTCGAGTTGTATTTCACTGTCTGCCACGAGGTTTCTATGCATGAAGCATGCCATTGACATCACTCACTCACAATGTATGGTCTGAAGCAATCAGACTAAGAAAATCTAGAGATAAAAGTACGAAAGCAGCAGGGGGACTAGAGTGAATGAAGCAAAACATATCAATCTGTGGAAGATGCCTGACTGCTTCCAATTGTACTGTCATGATCTTCTGATTTATCCTCCAGGGAGGAAGGATTGCAATTATAGTGTACCAACAGGTACAAAAATGGAAGGAAAAATACATCTTGAGCATAGTCAAAGATTTGTCAGTTTCATACAAAAACTCCTTTGGGGCCTTCTTAAACCTGTGTTAGAATCAAAATAAAATTCAACCAAGCTTATTTTATATAGTTCACAAACATTAAAAAGCATCAAGTTTGTATAGACTTAAAAGCCCAAATGCATACGGATGAAGATGCACAGCTCTGGGCTCAAATATTAGGAACACAAACACTAGCAGTAATTGGGAGGTTTGGGAGCGAATTAAATAATAAATACTTTGTCACTGTAAAGGTATGATTCTTATCTGTGTTAGTAAGGAGTATATCAAGAATAATTCCAAGAAACAACTATAATTGCATAAATTTTATGCTAGTGTCAGAGAAGTTATTCTCTCTGTGTTCTAAGTACCTCATAAATATTCTTCAGAAATCTTCTCTGACCTAGGAAATTATAAGAAGATAATAAAGTAGAAGTAAGCTAAGCGATTTGCATAAGTAATAATAGCATGTCAACGGTGAGAGTCAGTAAAAAGGCATGAGGAATCCCAGTGCGGTAAGTGCCAGTCAGAATCTGTTGCCAGGAAGCAGGAAAAAAAATCCCGCCAAAATTAGACTGTGATAATTTTGAGAGAACTGCAGTTCCAATAAAACCTATCAGTCTCTAGTCAAAACATGAAAAAGTAATTTGAACGGAATGTTAGAAGAAACAAAAATTTATATTTTGTTTAAAAACTTATTCCACTTTTTCTGATTGCACAAGAAAACATGGGGAAAATACTCAATTCAAAATGAGAGTGAAGAAAACCTCTTTGTTAGAAACATCAACTGGAAACACCTTTTAAAATTTGAAATGGTTGAAAACTTCGAGCCAAAAAGAATTATTTGTTTTCCATCCAGAATTTTTGAATACCTCTATTTGTTCAAAAAATCATGGGGGATTTCCATGGCAATTTTCCGAACATTTTTACCTTTGAACAATTCACTAGTTCAATTCAATGCATTTCCTCTACAGTTATCCAAAAAATGTCTTTGTGCCTTCCAACCAGGATATTTGAATTACACCATTGTCAGCTTTTCTACCTGGTCTGCTTTGGTGCATGTCTGAAGCCAGACCTCCATCAGCCCTCAGGTCTTTTGGTCTATTTTGAAACAAAAACATCATGCAAGACTGTGTTTCTTCATGAAATCCCTCTGCATATCATTTCCATTCATATGGTAAACAGCCAGTCCACGGTGAGTCTGACCTTAAAACATGCCAAGGAAGGATCATAGCCATGATTTCTGCTGCTCTTTTTGGCTGCGTCTTGCTTGTCTCCATCTGCAGCTTGATTTTCTGGACCACAATAATGAGGACATGGTCCTGCAATTCTGCTTGACGGTGTAGGCACTCTGCTCAGGGCTTCAGCTCTCAGGCTTGTGGATATGGCTACAGGTTGCCCAGTGACTGGTTGGTGAAGCTGGTTGTGGCTGTTGGCTTGTACCCACACTTTCCTGATTATCTCTTATGTCGCCTTATCAAAATGTCTCGCGGAGATGGATGGGTTTGGGCTTTTAAAGGAAAAAACCTTCTATGCTTTTTTTAAAGGCAGTTATTTCTATCTTGTGAGAGGAGCAGGTATGAAATACAGGTATATCTGAAGATTTAAGGGGGGAAGTTGTGTCAGATCCTGATGCTTTCAAAAGGAATGCCACTGGATCTGAAGCTGCTTCAAATAATAACCAGAATAATGGATACAGAAATAAACCTTCTGAAAAATGAGACCCATAAGAAACTGGGTATATGAAGAAAGAATCTGAGAGGAAAACTTTGATGGAAACAAAACAAGTTCTTGTTGTAGTTACTTACTTAGAATCTGTCATTACAATAATATTTTCTGTGAAGCCTTGTGCTACCATTAATTGAATATACCAAGAGATTCCTGCGAATGAGGTGCAGTACAGCTCCTACCTCTCAATGTAGTGCAGTCAAAATAAAACCTTCCAAGCAACCCTTTCAACTTTCACTGTCATCATCTGCCAATGTGACTCTTTGAAAGAGTTTTTGTTTTAGTAGCTGCTTGAGATGAAAGACTCATAGTCATATCCACAGATAAAACTCCTGTGATGAATCTCTGTTGCCATTCGGACAAGAAAGAGTGCTTTTCTTCCCATGATTTTATTGATTGTTTGTGAACTCATTGATAAAACAGACTGTGTGCCTTGCTGCAAAATGCTGCCAGCTCTGCATGCCGTCTGGTTTAACAATGAATCCAATACTAAATGTCCTATTTATGACAGGAGCCTTATGAAAAGACATGCTTTTAAAATAACAAATGGTACTTTGTACATCATTTCACTGAGGAGATGTTATTCAAAGGAAACAGGAATTAGAGTTGTAATGCTATTTATTTCTTAAAATCTATCAGATGTGTTTTATAGGATCATCAGTGGAAAGCCAAAAAACAAATGAAGTTAAGCCTAAAATCATGAGCAATCCAGGTTTCACAGCCCTGCCTGGAAAGAGAATTATGTATTCTTTTAACTATTATCAAAGACAGAAAAATTAAACTGAAACTTCATAAGATCCTAACTGGAATGAATCAGTAGGATTCCAGACATTCCAAACAAGTAGCAAGGCTTAGTTCTGTGCATGGGAATACAGTTAATTGGGAAATAACAGCTACATTCAGAGTTACCCACAGTTGCAGACAGGAAAATGCAGTGAATTGTGATCAGCATTTGTCCTCATGTTTGCTGTGAGTGATGGAGGCAAGTTAGCGTAAGCATACACACTCAGATAATCAGGTACCTGACAGGGCTTTGGATGATGAAAAGTCTTTTCTCTGTCTCCAGAGAGCACGATGCTTGTTTCAGACGTTTCCTGGAAGACAAAGGGATGGAAGAAGAGCCTCTAGATTACACTAGGATGACAGAGATCTGCTAATAAAAATGTAAAGGTCAAAAGGCTCCCTCCTCCTCTGGTGTAAACCAGCATAACTTCAGCTATGACACCTGCTTATACCTGCTGAGGATCTTGATTACCAAGGTAGTTTCTCTGTCTTTTTTGCTTTGCTTGTCACACAGCACAAAGGCTGTGCAGAAGCCACAAAAGCACAGTTAGGTTCCAGATAACAGCATTTGCTGTTAACACATCAAGTGTAGTACTCCAGGTGTAATCAGTAGGCAGTTTTCTGGCAGTTTACAGGAAAAAAACCACACCAATAACCCTCAAGCTCAACAGCAACAGTAAGGACCACTGCATGGCACATTTGAAGGGCACTAATAGATAAGCCATAACTCACATATTTGGCTTTGAGTAGTTTAGACCATCACCATTCCTAGGGATAGGTGCAGGGGGGACCTGAAGGTGGACCTGACACTTGCACGACATACCTGGAAAAAATAAGATAGCATCCTTGTAAATTTGATAGTCTTTGATAATTTTTATATATATATATATAATATATATATAACACTACATGAATCACAATTCTCTCAAGTAGGTATTTATTTGCATTGAGTGACTACAAGGCCTCCCTGAAGCTGTGTGCAACATTTCTTAGACTTTCACTGTCATTCATTCACAGTTATGTTTTACTTCACATTTATTTTTCAAATGGTTCTAGTGGAGAACAGCACTAAAGTGGTGGTATGTAAAAAAAGAAAAGAGAAAAAAAAACAGCAAAAAGTAAAAACAAAGAAATGGACTTTCGCTATTATATGAATGACATTCAAATGTATTTTGTCAACTCCTGGCATGGTGATTTCTTGCTAAATGATCAGAATTCATTCTGGAATGGACAGAAAGTCAATTGACTTTTCTTAAATCTGTCTTCAACTGAATTGATGTTGATTGGCACATGACATAAGTACAGAAGGGTGATTTCCCCATACTTGCATTTTAATGGATTGGAACCCAAAACTTGCCTTAACAGGCTTGGTACTCTTGTTTCAAGGCACTTTTTGGTTTTTATTTTATTATTCAAAGGGTGTAACAAATGAAGTGTTAATTAACAGCAGATGATTGGATATCATTACTCCCAATTTCATTGCAAGCAAGTCTGATTCATGTGTTTGCTTGGCCTTCCTGCCACTCTGCGCCCTCTCCAGCAGCTTGGGATTCACTGGACAGACTAAAATTGCTGATCATATCACTCCTGTGCTGCCGTCCTTGCAGTGCCTCACTGTTTGACAGTAACCAGTTGCCATGGAAATAATTGTGGTGTCACAAATTCAGTGTTATGATTTCAATAGACGATCATGTAAAGTGGAAGAAATGGTCTGCAAGAGTAGCTAACACAAACAGAAAAGGAAACAATAAGAAATCCAAGAGGACAACACTGTCTGGTTTTTCTGACTAGTCCCTCAGGTAGCTTTTTCTGTTGATGGGAACTCCTTGCTCTCTGCCACATTTTTTATTAATCCTTAGGCGGTCAGATATTCAGTGAAGTGACAGCAGCATTCCACAACAGCAGGTATCTAGGGCTAGACAAAGTGCACCAGACAGCATCTCATTTGTATTCTGCCCCACTTATGGCCGAGACACTGCTTACATGAAGCACTGGTACGTAGCCATGGACCTCCTGTCATTCAACGCAGGCTGAGAAGTCATGTGCATCAGACATGGAGGGAGGTGACAAGGTGTTTTTCTGCCAGCTACTGCACCTGGCACTACTTGTTGGATCAGAGATATCTCATTTCTTTGTCTCTCTGTCTTTTGTTTAATTTTGTTTTGTTAGATTTATTGGAACATTTCTCATTTAAGCTATATTTTTTGAAAAGCTCTGCACAGACATCAGGTATTGTATATATAAAAACTTCTTGTCTACAAAGAGACTGAATATGAAAATCTCCATGTTCTGCAGCTAGACTTTGCCCATGTTCAAGGCTTCTCACCCAGCTTGAGCATATTAAATTTTGAGGGCACTTCCTGAGGTTTAGCTCTTTAACTATGGTTGGGTAATCAGGAGTGCCAGTTTAGCTGGGAAAGATCAAGAATGCTAGAAATTATCCACCCCTTTAAAAAACTCTGAGAATTACTTTTTGGCCCAGACTTTTTTCTGAGAGACAGGACTTCCCTTGTTTTCACCCTTTGAGATGGTGAATAAGTAATTCCTTGGAAGTTGTAATAGGCAGATACTCTCTGCTGGCTCTATCATAGCTCAACATATTGCTGTTTCACTTGCCTGGTCATAGTCAGGAGTTATCCCAATTTCCTGGTGATGAATGCTTCCTGCCTGAGCCTGTCCTGATAGAATATTTGGAGTCAAGAGCCATAAACTTGCATGAAGGCATAAAGGCATAAAATATATAGTATTTATATTAGACATATTAAAGATTACTAGCCAGGAAGTCTATTAAGGGATATGAAATAAGCTTCCCCATGCTTTATTTAATCATCTGTAGAATGAGGGTATTAATATCTTCCTACCTTGTAGGCCTATTGTCAGGGTAAATACATTCATGGTTACAAGATACTTAGACTGGTGTCCCAGAACAACACAGCAACTAGTATTTTCAGGAGTTGGGGGTGAGTTTCTTTCAGTTATACTGAGCTAAACTGAGTAATTCTTAGTATAATGTCATTGAGTCTAAAGCAGCAAAATTTGTAATTGAATTTTAACAGTTTCGAAAGAAAGCTTTGAAGGTTTTTTTTCTGTTGCCCACAATATCTCAAACCTGTGGGTTAAGTTGCACTTTAAATGTGTCCAAGGTGTCCCCAGCACACACCAGCATACTCTCTTTTCCTCATGTTTGGGCCAGAGCCATTCTCTCCTGCTTTGTGGATCTGTTTGAAATAATCAACTTTCTCCTTGGGAGCATTTGCATGTAAGAATTAGTTTTCTCATGCATGGAGAGTGTTTTTCATTTCTGAGAGAAATTCAAGGAAAGAATGAGAAGTGTTTTGATTTATGCAAAGCTGTGAATGTTTTTGGAATTAATTTTTAAATGTAGCTACAACTGGCTTATACTGATATAATTTGGTTTAGACCTTGTCTACACAGAAATGTTAAACTAGTTTTAAAAAAGTAAATAAGTAACATTAGAATTCTAATCCCCGTCCTGATCTTGGGCATAGTCATAAGAAAATTGGTACAGGATACATAAAGATTTACAGTGTAGTGCCACAATCAATGTAAATAAAACTGGGCAGGTTTTTATTTTGTAGAAAATAGGCCTTGTCAGACAAACTAGATATTGGGGTTTTTTATGGTATTACAAGTATGGTTGTCAAAGATAAGTGTTGGTACAATAGCTGGGCTGTAATTCAAAACAAGATTTAGGAGTGCTGTTCAGGGCAGAAATGGCTGAAAGTTAGGGTCTTAGCTCAGTAAATCACATTTTAAGTCACAGGTAGGTCTCTGTTTTGTATTGGAAAGAGCTAAATTCTTACCGGTAGGAAACCACACGTTGATTTTGGGTATGCTAAAGAAAACTCTGTTGAAAAGTAAACACCTGAAACTCAAAAGAAGAGATGGAAAAAGAAAGAATTCCAGTCACCTTCTGAGGGCAAATTATGTAATTTTTCCTTTCAAGGAGGTAAAAGGCTTTATTGGGATGAATCAGGAAAGGAATTATTCTTGCCCTGAAAGAGCCTTCTGAGTGTCCCAACAACAGGGAAAGCAAGAGAAGAAAAAAGCATAATTTGGCTTTGTTTCCTCTGTGAGGTATGTTATGTACTTTAGGCCATGGCAAAGGACATCTCAAAGCCAGATGGGATAGTGTTGTGCCATGCTTCTGCCCCCAGCCGGGAGCTGAGCACCATGCAGCCACTCTTGGGGGGTGGGAAAGGGGAAGGGGAAAAGGAAAAAAAGCAAAGGTAAACCTCATGGGTTGGGATAAGGATACTTTACTGGGACAGCAGAGACAGAAATAACAATAAGACTTTTACAGCAAATATATACAAAACTGGTGATACACAATGCAGTTTCTCACCAAACTGCACAACTCAGGCTGTACAGCTCAGAGCTGTCCCAGAGCTGGACTGTCCCCAAAAACTGCACATCCTGGAGCCACATACTCCTTCCTCCACCAGCCCCACTTTATGCTGAGCATGATGTAATTGGTATGGAATACCCTCTTTGGCCATTTTGGATCACCTGATCTGGCTGTGTCCCCTCCCAGCTTTCTGGGTACCCCCCTGCCTTCTCCTTAGCAGGGCAATATGAACAACTGAAAAGTCCTTGACTGCTTGGCAACAACTGAAAACATCAGGGTGTTATCAGCACTGCTTCCATCCTAACTCCCAAACAACACAACATCATCTGTTAGAAAGAAAATTAACTCTATCCTAGCCAAAACCAGGATGGGTTGGAGGACCATGTGTGGGACTGTGAGCCATAGTAAGGGAGTCTGTCTGATCCATGTTGCCTTTGGAGATCATGCTTTGGAGTGAATTATCAACAATGTTGTGCCTGGATATCATAGAATCATAGAATCATAGAAATCATAGGGGTTGGAAGGGACCTCGAGAGATCATCGGGTCCAACCCCCCTGCCAAAGCAGCTCCCCAGCTCAGATTGCACAGATAGGCGTCCAGACAGGTCTTGAATATCTCCAGAGGTGGAGACTCCACCACCTCCCTGGGCAGCCTATTCCAGGGCTCTGTCACCCTCACTGTGAAAAAGTTCTTCGGCATGTTGGTGCGGAACTTTCTATGCTCCAACTTGCAGCCATTGCCCCTTGTCCTGTCTTCACAGATCACTGAAAAGGGCCTGGCCATTTCCCCCTGCATGCCATACTTAAGATATTTATAAACATTAACAAGGTCCCCCCTTAGTCTTCTTCTCTCAAGGCCGAACAGTCCCAGCTCACTCAGCCTTTCCTCACAGGGGAGATGCTCCAGGCCCTTAATCATCTTTGTAGCCCTTCTCTGGACTCTCTCCAGGAGGTCCCTGTCTTTTTTAAACCAGGGAGCCCAGAACTGGACACAATACTCCAGGTGGCCTGACCAGGGCAGAGTAGAGCGGGAGGATCACCTCCTTCGACCTGCTGGCCACACTCCTCCTGATTCACCCCAGGATCCCATTGGCTCTCTTAGCCACCAGGGCACACGGCTGGCTCATGGCCAACCTGTCATCTACCAGGACTCCCAGGTCCTTCTCCACAGAGCTCTTCACCAGTAGGTCATCCCCCAGCCTGTACTGATTCAAGCGGTTATTCATTCCCAGGTGCAAGACTCTACACTTGCTTTTGTTGAATCACATCTGGTTTCTAACTGCCCAGATCTCAGCCTGTCCAGGTCTCGCTGGATGGCAGTGCAGTGTTCCTGTGTGTCAGCCACTCCTCCCAGCTTTGTATCATCGGTGTACTTGCTGAGGGTAGATGCTATTCCCTCATCAAGGTCATCAGTGAAGATATTAAACAGGACTGGACCCAACACCGAGCACTGGGGAACACTGCTAGTCACAGGTCTCCAGTCAGATTCTGCTCCACTGATCACCACCCTCTGAGCTCAGTCCGACAGCCAGTTCTCAACCCACCTCACTGTCCACTCATCTATCCCATACTCTCTCAGCTTTGCTATCAGGATGTCATGGGAGACAGTATTGGAAGCCTTGCTGAAGTGAAGGTAGATGACATCCACTGCTCTCCCTTCATCTACCCAGCTGGTGATGAGATCATAGAAGGCTGTGAGATTGGTCGAGCACGATCTCCCCTTGATGAATCCATGCTGAGATTATGGGAGAAAGCTTGCTGGAAAAGTCCAAAACTAATGAGGAATGAACTAACTGTTCACTGGAACAATCTGCCCAGGGGCGGGTTGTGGAGTTTCCTTCTCAGGATACCTACCTGTGCGACCTGTCCTAGGGAGCCTGCTTTGGCAGGGGGGTTGGACTCCATGGTCACTGAAGGTCCCTTACAACCCCTACAATTCTGTGTAATTCTGAGTGAAAAATAAGCAATGTAGATGGATGATGGGGGGTCTAAGAATCACGCTTCCTGCCACTCTTTATATAGTATTATATATGTACCAACATAAACCAGCTATAGTAACGCCTGAACAGATGCAAAGGCAATGACATTTCTGTCTCTCTCCTATCTTCATGACAAGTGTAGCTGTTTTGACTCCTTCCAAGAAGCTGTCCACAAGACACCACCGTTTTGATATGAGTTCAGTGCAGTACAAGTTAGTTTCTGTCTGAACAGAAACAAGTAGGGTTTTGGGTTGTGGGTTTTTGCCAATTTCAGCAAAAGATTGCCTGCTGTTTGCACGCCAACATGGCACAAGTTGGGCAAAGGGTGCATTTCAGGGGATCTTGGAGGATTTGGAAATGCAGGCTGAATTCTAATGGACTTCTGTCCTGAACTACAGGTGGTAAATGACACACTAGGTATCTGATCAATTCATTGAACATGTGTCTCCCTGATGCCTCTCAGAAATTTGATGTAGTCCTGTATGACATTTTGATAACCAAATTATCAATATACAAAAATTGGAGATCTCTTAAATGGATTAAGACTAATTCAGATGGGCAAGTGACAGCTTGCCAAAACTACAGCCTTTGTGCGGGGGAGAGATGCTTTTGATTATTTTTAAGCTTTGATGTTATCTCTGCTTTTTCATGTATTTCACAATTTTTCAGTGGAAGATTCTGTTTTCCAGGCATTTTGGTTGCTGTTCAGAAATATAGGGAAAATTTTTTATGGTAAAATTCTGTGTAGGTAGAAATCTATCCAAGCTTTGAAACTAGAATACTTTTTTCACCCAGTTTTTGCCGCATTCATTTTTATCCTTCCTTCCCCCCCCCCCAACTTTGAGGTTTCAGTATCTTGGTCTATTTCAGGAAAGTACAAAAAAAAAAAAGAAAAAAGAAATCCTGAAGATTTTGCAATATGGAAAAATCATTTGCCATCCAGATCTAATTAAAAACTTTCTCCAATTAAATCTTACTTAACTGACAGATCTCAAGAAAATGGATAATGAATCATCATACTATGGAGCTAGTCCAAGTGCAATCTGTTCTTGACCAAATGCTATACAACATCTTTATCTGTATTCTTAAGAGAGTATAATCGTTGCTAGTAAAATTTACAGAAGACAAGAATGGGTGGTATAGTAAATAATGAGGATGATTAATTTCTATGAATAAATTTGGCAATTCCCTGAGCAGTTGTTTTAATTTGAAACACATAGAAACATACACCTTTAAGAAAGATGTAGACGGGTCATGAATGCAAACTGGTGGGAAGTACTTGAAATGCTGAAATACTCGAAGCTGTTGTGGTACCAAGCAGCTTAACATGAGCTCTCTGTGTGATGCTGTAGCTAACAGGGCAAAACTGCTTTGGTGCATGCATAAAGACAGAATATCAAAGAGGCATGTGGTGTTGATATCCACCCATGATATTGCAATGCCTTGTGACCATACCATTATGCATACTCAGGTGGTTCAGACAGGAGCCACAAAGATGCTGCTAGTTCTGGAACACTTATTGCATCATGAAAAACTGAGGAATTTAATGAGTTTGCTAGATATTTGTCCAAGAACTGCTAAATTGATTATGTATATAACTATTTATATAACTATCAGGCTGTAGGCAGTTGTTAGCCTGGCAGAAATAGATGTAGTGAGATTTTACTTTCAGAAGCTGAATTCAGATAAGTCTGGACTAGGAAAAAAGTACACAATTTTTTAAACGCTGAATACAAATAACAACTGGACCCATATTTCCTGAAGTATAGTGGCTTCTCTAGCTTTTAGAGTCTTTAACCCAGGGCCAGATGATTTGTTACAATGCATGCCGGAGTGCAGAGAGATGCACACAAGTGCTGATGTGATGTCGAAATAGTTGCTTTCAAAAATGCAATAACATGACTGTAGGACTTCTGTGTCCCAGGCACAAAGTGGGGTGGGATCCCTCAAGGGTCTTCCCCCTGCCACCCCTTTTTCCTCTCTAATTTTTCCTCCTTCTTTTTATGTCATCAATACTGACAATTTGGCTGCAGGATGAGGCAGATGAGCTTGCTGATCTGTCTCGAAACTAGTCTAAAAAGCAGCCCCAGTGACTGGAATGGCAATCTCAGTCCCTATATACCTACACAAGCCTTTCTAAATGTGCTCCTTTCCTTGCTCAAAGAGCTCAAAGGGAGATGCTGGCTGTTCTTGTCCCTGCCATCTCAGAAAAAATGTCCCATGGAAAGGCTCACAGTCTTTGTCTCACTTAAGGCAGAAAAGAAAGAGGGCAACACAGTCCAGACAACAGCTGTAAGAGGATTTACTGCTTTCCATTAGTCAGTGTGGAGCCCAGAGGGTAACAGAACCATGAAGACACATGAATCCCAGAATACTTCCTTGCTAGAGATTGCTACCCTCTCTAGATTGGGACTTTTTCTTTATCTAAAATGCAGCAATTTGTCTTTGTATATTGTTTTCCTGAGGGCAGGGAGAAGAGAGAGGTCTTGCTGCTTTCTTGACCTAAGAAAAGATGATAGCCTCTGCTAAACGAGCACTTAAAAAGTCAGCCAAGCCAAAGTGCCTGTCCTTTAGGCAAAAAAGTAAACCTGTAACTGACTAGAGAATTTCTTTTTTTTGCCAGAAAATGTAAATTAATGTGGTATTTATACAGCAGAGTGAGGTTTTTAAAAATCTCTCTCATGAAGTTAGGAAGATAAATTGATATTATTTTGATATTTTGAATTTTACACTAAATTTACTAGATACAAACCAATATGCCAGGCCTGGATGCCTATGTCCTGCAGCCATGGGTGATTAGGACAGAGGTCTGGAATTTGTCTTTTTTAACCCAAGAACCTGGGGTATCAGGATAACTAGCAGTTGGCAGGTTCAAAACAAAGACAATGGTTTATCATGCAAAGTTTACTAAAGACATGGCATTCTCTCCTGCAGGTTACAAATGTCAAAGGTTGACATGGATTCAGATAGACACATTTGTGGAATAAAAATTCAGTGAAGAAAGATTAGTGCTAAGAAATCATTTCTGGAAGCCCCTAAGCAGCAAACTGCTTGATGTTAGAGGAATACTAACATATTCCCAAGATACATTCTTGGAAAACCATATGCTTGCCTTATTCCTATGCTCTTCTGTAGGCATCCTCTACTACCCGCTGCCAGAAACAGAACACGGTGCTCGATGAAACTTCACTCTGACTCATTCTCAAGCTCATCTGGTAAAAACAATGTGATTCTATGGATATACATTCAGAATCTTACCCTGCCTGCAGGAATTTATCATTTGAGGAGGTGGTTCTTGATATCAACCTATCATTTCTGACTATCATCTTTAATTTGACATTCCAACACAGTTGGTTTGCAACCCGCCTCAGCTGTTCAAAATCCTCACATTCAACTACAAATTCCTTGTGACTACTAGTATCTAACAAAGCTTCCAAAAATGTATGTGGAATTTACTACAAGAATTTTCTTCTCAAAGGAGTGTCTCTAAGTGTTTGGCTAGATTTTCCTAGACCTTGTGATGCCCTGCAGTTCGCTTTAAAAGTTCAGTACACTTGTCACATGACAGTGTTGCACAGCCAAACTGGAAAGAAAAATACTGGCTCATTCATGTGGTCTGGAATGAAATCCATCAGTGTTATTCAAAGTGATAAGTAGAGCTTACATGTACAGTAAATCAGCCAGCACAGCGTGATAAATTACGCTTTCCTCTCTGTCAAAGGATTTTTGAATCACAATTGAAATATTTTTCCATGTTCAAAGTCTGGATAGGGAAGAGAGGTATGGAAGCTAAAAAATCCCCAGTCCTTGGCTAACTCCCTGAGATAAGTGACAGTGTGGTTTTAAATACTTAAAGGGTTTTGTCTACCTGGGAATCTTTTCTTTCAACATAAGGCATTTCTAAACAACTTGAAACAGATCTCCTTATTTAAGAGTGCATTAAACTGAAGAAGAAAAAAACCCACCACCACCAAAAAAAAAAAAACCCAAACCCAAACCAAAAGGCATTTCTGGAATAGGAGTATCTACAATGAGACACATTCTTACAAGAGAGCTATTCTGGTCATATTTCCCATGTAGGCAGACATTTAATTAATTCACTGTAAAACCATGTGTGGAAACTCTCATTCTGATTTAAACTGAAATTATATCAGTTTAATTTGTTTCCTTAAATTGACAGGTGTAAATGATACAGCTAATTTTAATCTGGATACTAGAACATTTCAACATTTCAACTTACTTGGCTTTAAACATCAATTTTGGGGCTTGTCTATATATGCAGTTATACAGGTTTAATTTGAGATATCAACATATTTAGGGAAACCAGTTCAAGAGATTATGCAGCAAGCTCATATTCTCATCTGCTGAAATATCACTTGATTGCAGCTACATTGGAACTGAAGAAGGAAAAGGCACTTATGAAAAGAAGAAATAATGTCCATGTAGGACATGTGTATTATTTTAGAGCTGTGCAAGACTATATGCAGACTCTCACATATATTAATTTCTTATGTGTGGATAAAATACATGAAGGTCTAAGATCAGCTGTCTACTTTTTCTTGGATTTAAGTGACATGTATTAAAAAAAGATGTTCCATCAAGTCTTGTGTAGGACAGGAGTGGTTAGCAGAGCATGGACAGGGGCAGGGCAGAAACATTAGACACTCTGTTTCACTAGAGGAGGTGAATGAGTAATGAGTAATTATGCATCTTGTACATCTTGCCAGAGCAGAAGAAAATTCAGATCTACACTTCTAAAAACAACATGCCAGCAGTACATAAACCTTTCCACGTGGTTCACACTCGGCTTTAGGTTGACACATAGAGTAGTCCCGGCCACTCAGTATATCAGATCATCTCCTTGCTTCACGTGATAATGTTTTTCACATGGAAATCCTAATGCTTGATGTTATTTATGGGTCATCATGATAATTAGCAGGTTCCTGCTGAACTGCTTCAAATGTTCTCTATGAAAGCCACATAGTCAAAACATTTCTGTATGCCTCTTATTCCAGTGCAGAGGTGCAGGCTCACACGCTAATATTCTGCTCACTCCTCTCTTCTGTGACGATGTTACAAACATACATTCTCCCCCATAAGAAAAAAGATACTAGCAATTACAATGGGTTTTGAGTAGGGGAGTGAGGAATAGAAATGAGCAGAAAGGTGCCAAGATATCAAGACTAAACCATCTGGCTTAGTGATAGTTGTAAAGTGAATTTTTAATGTGGTTGGTTGTTTTTTATTTAGGTCCTGATTTGAATAGGATCTGTTTTCACGTCTTGTGCAGCATAAACCTCTTTTAAAAAGGTCAAGTCAGACTAAATGAAACATTATTAATAGAGTCTATTTTTTTTCCTTGAACTTACTTTATTGCAAATACTTCTACAATCCATTTGCTAGTTAAAAAAATAAATACACGACACAACAGAGAAAGAGAGAAAACGAGAGACAAGGCATTGAGAAAGGACAGTACTTTCTTTTCACACTTGGGTCTTTGCTTTTGTTTTGTAATGAATTCCTGCATTTCTGCAGTCCCACTCAGGAGAATGCTGGAAGGTTACTTCCCATAATGAACACAATCTGATATGTGAAGGGCACATCTGCAAATGCTGCTGTGAATCCGGAAGGTGAAAGCCAAGTGAGAAGCAAAAGGGATGGTGAATGAAGGGAAGGAGATGAAGGTGGGAGAGACAAGGCTTGCTAAATGAAAAAAGGCACAGGCTGCTGAAAAGGTGGTGAGACAGTGGGTTTCTATATGAAAGATCAGTTGTATTGTTATACAGAAGGTTTCTATTATGGCTGCGCAGAGACTTCTGGCCTCTTCTGCTAGCTTTCACTTAGAGCTGTGTATCCAGCTTCCCCTGAGGATTTCTTCCAGCTCTGTATTGCAGCCAGTTCAATTAAAATCCTGCTGAATGGTATTATTTATTTTTGAGAGTGCCACAATTATCAGCAGGAAATCACAGGAATAAGCAAGTGTCATTAATTGCTGTGATCTTGAGGCTGGATGGTCTTGGACACAGACTGCATAACAAAGACAATGCAAGATGTCTGAGTGCAGTTTTACTTGCTTTCTCTGTCTCTGGTATTGTCTGTGATACAAGAAAAAACTTTTAAGATTATAGTCTCTTTTAAAAACTCACATTCTAGTTGGACATTTTTATTTTAATTTTCAGGGGAAGAAATCCTTTTTTTCCCCCTTTTTTTCCCCTTTTTTGGGGGGAGGGGTGTGTGAGATATGTCTTACTGACTAGTCATCTTACATTTCCATGAGACATTAAAATAATTAGTGTATTTCTTATGTATATGAGTTTCTTCATTATGTGTGTGCACTACAAATATTTTAGCATGCAGTTTTTCATGGACGGAAAGGTAAATTGGTAACTTTTAAGCAAATAACTGCTTGTTTTCAACTCATAAACGTTACCATCTGTGATATGCTTTCAGCAGTCACACTTATCATCCCAAGACCAGAGAAAATACCTTGCAACCCATCAGTCAAGAAGAGAAACAATGGAGGACGACTCTCCTTTTTTATTTCCACTACTGAAAGTTGTCAAAAAACAACCCATGGCCCAACTGGATGTGAGAGATTATTTGCCATAAATAGTTAGCAATAAATTAAAATAAATATACCAGTTGATGGGAAACCCACTGGCAAAACCACAAGCTCACTGTGCCCTTATTGAAAGCTAGATGATTAACTTCAGTGTAGAGTCCACGTGTGTGAAGATCTGCTATATTGAAAATGGAAGGTAGCCATAAACTGCCCCCATTCTATACCTTAAGACTTTTTTTTTAAGAAATGAGATTTTCCTTTTCTCCTTTTACAATTTCACTAAAGATATCATTTGAAGAAGTGCTGTATTGTTTGGTTTTTTTTAATGTTACGTAAATCTTGATGTTTCAAAAGCAAACAGTAATCAAGTTTCTAAGCAAAATGTTGTATTAGTAGTAAACGTCACAGTACTCTGCATAAAATTGAGTCAGGTGCTCAGTTTGATTCAGATTTTTAGGATTCAGTCTTCTTTCACTCAATAAAATATCTAAAATGATGGCTGAGATCTGCCTTTAAAGGTAAATGTCATGGTAAAGCAAACCATCTGAAAGAGGATAAATAAATTGAAATATTTTTTGTCAGACTAACTCATGATATTTCCTTGGTCTGGAAAAGCAAACATGAGCCCAACGAGTTACTGTGGTTTGGGGAGTTCATTCTAATGTGTTTTATTTCAACACAGTTGGGATGGGCTAAAACCATACACGTTGTCAGTTGTCAGGGCTTACCTAATGAGCGACAATTTGCTATATAGTGATACCACAATCAGTTGCTGTCATTAGCAATCACTAGCTGTGTCTTCTGTCTTTTAGTGTTTGCATTGAAGGAAATGGGAAAAATGCTCTTTGACTTAATTAAATCAGATTTTTCTTCTATAAATGAAAATTGTCAGTAGATATCTGACAAATTCCAAGATGTTAATGTACCTAACTGTATTAATACATCAAAACAAGTTTTATGATGCGTGCAGACCTTATTTTGAATTTTTATGTAAAAGACACACCAAAAGTCATACAGTGTAAAAGGTGTTTGTCTAAGCTCAATACCTAACCTCCATCTCTAGTAGATGAAGAGAAAATAACTCTCCCGGAAGCTGATTCATGACCAGCTATCCTAGGAAATCAGTGTGATGTGCAAAAACAATAGATACTATTGTTAATAATATTCTAATGCTGACACAAAGTGGTTAGCATTAAATAGAATAAAATCCTTATTCTTCCCTTTTTCTGATTATAGAATATAGCTACTTTCAGGACTTAAGGAAATTTCATGCCAATGGAACTTCTGCTTCTATAGACTTTCATTAGCTTACTTGCGAGAAACTATCTTAAAGGTGGAAAAGAACATCATGCTTCTTTCCCAACAGTTGGTGATTTGTAGTTGAGTCACAACAGTATTTATTACAATTTGCACACAGTTTTTAAAAAAGAATATTTTTTTCTAATGAAGCTATTCTAATATATAGCTTGGTAATACTGGCTGCACCTTCCATTGCGCTTGAACGTTTTTTTAAAAATTGCCTTTTTCCAGGAACGAAAACCTAGTTTTCAAAGTGCAGACAAACAATAGAGTCCTTTCCCCTTAACCCCCACCGTGCTTTTCGATGCTGCCTTCATCTAAGAATCTTCTTTGTCAGGTCCTGTGTCAAATCACGGGCTGACACTACACCATGACTCCCATTAACCTAATGCCTAACAACAGTGCTGTAAATCTGAAAATAGACTGTAGCAGTAGCTGCTGCCTGCTGTTACCCAGCTAGCAACAGTAAAATTTTTCTGTAAGACATGGAGCAGTGGGCTTTAGTATATGTCTGAGCTTTTATGGTGCAGAAACGCAGCCCAAAACATAACCCAGTGTTTGAATGCATGCGCCATGAAACAGATCATGGTAAATTCAGTAAATAAAATCCTTTTGAATGCATGATTTACAACATTGTCATGGTTGAACCCCAGCCGGTAAGTAAGCACCAGGCAGCCGCACGCTCAGCCCTCCCCCCACAAGGAGGTGGCAAGAAATAAAAAAAACCCTCATGTGTTCAGATACAGGCAGTTTAATATAGGATAGCAAAGGAAAATAAGAGAAAATATAATAATGATAACAACAAAATAATAGTAATAATAATAATATTGTTATTATTGTTATTAAACAAGTTATGCACAATGCAATTTCTCACCACATGCAGAAAAACAAACCATCTGTTTCCGAACAGAGATCCCAGATCACTTCCCAAGTTCTGTTTGGACCATGACACTCCATGGCAGGGAATAGCCCTTCGTCCAGGCTGGGTCAGTTGTCCTGGCTGTGCTCTCCTGGCTTCTTGTGCACCTGCCAGGGCATGAGAAGCTGAAAAGCCCTTAACTTGGAGTAGTAACTACAGCTACCCAGCAACTAAAACCATCAGTGTGTGATCAAAATTATTCTCACACTAAATATAAGTCACAGCACTATACTGACTACTAGAAAGAAAATTAACTTTATCCCATGTGAAAACAGGACAACTATAGATCTCAATGTGTTTTTCAATGGAGATTAGTAAAGGGTTGATTCAGAGAAACTGGGGAAAAAAATAGACAAGTGTTTATTTTTGCTTGATTTTTCTGATAGCCCCATAGAGGCACCTAAAACTGCAACCACTGTTGTGTTTCAGCACAAGAATGGCATTGCCAGTACATCATATCAAACTTGAGTGTGAAAAATTACTGTTCTCTAAGGCCTCTGACTCAGGGCTAAGCACAAAAATGTCCTCCTCCATCGAAAATGTATCTCCTAAATGATGAGCTCAACTCTGGAAGTGTCCAGGCAGTGAACCTTCTTTGGGACTCAGTCCCATCTCAGTGGGCTCAGATGGGTTCTTCCCATTTATAAAAGGTTTGGGGATGAAGAAATGATTATTAAAACAGAGAGGGCCCAACTCTTCTGTCAACAGTGTATTTCTCTTATTGCAAGCAGAATTCTTTGCCCAAAGTAAGAAAGTCCTCCATTTACTCAGGCTAAGCAGTGATCCATGGACTCATCTGTCACTGATTTTATATTAAATACCTGTACAGATGGTTGTGTTTAGTAACACTTTAAATATACTTTGTTAGCTCTGAATTTAATTTAAATCCCTGCACAATCTAATAAATGATAAATAAAACAAATTTATAGAAAATATATTCACTACCCATCTGAAGGAGGATGTCACCTAATCATATAATCATTTTTACACTTAAGGTGACTAAGAAGGGCAGACAGGTGAAGAATAAATAAATATTCCTACATTAAGAAAGAAATGTTTCCACCTACATCTGTTAACTGTGAAAATGGCATCTAGATGCTACAAAATAGCTTTTTCTCATCTGTGTATTGTCTCTGCTGGCATCAGATATACCTCACCTCCCCTTCATCTCAGTTTAACATTACTTGCTTATGCATGCGTAGCATGTGCAAGTGTGAAAAAAACCCCCTCCTTCTCTTGTAGGAGCTTAAGGTGGATAAATCTTTGATGTACACTGGTAAGCTATTCTAATCTTTGCAGGCACTGTATGAGATATCAGCTCTTTAATATTCATTCCTCTTGGAAAGCCGCACAATTGATCTCATGAAGATCTAAGTAAGTCTAGGATTTACTGCTAGAATAAATTGATACACATCTTTTTAAAGATACTTATAATAATCAGAATTCCTCCATAACAGACATAACTGCATTATGCTGTGTTAAAAAGTAGCATATTTATCGCAAAATATTTTAAAAATTAGTGTGCCTGTGCCAAATATTTTTGCATTATTCCAGTTTAGAGTACACCATTAAACCAACAAACATAGAACAGATCCTCAACTTATAAAAACTGACAGGCTTCCATGACTTCGACGTATTTTTCACTTTGGAAAACTTGATTAGATTTGAAATAAACATTAATGATATTATATTTTACTTATTATATAGTGTTTGGACAGAGACTTTGACATTTTAATGCATCTCATTATCTTGTAAGTTCCTTTTGTATTTTGCTCAATTAGGCAAGAGAAAGAAATGCATTTAGTAGCTTTCACCTTTACTGCTAATGTGTTTGTACACAAGTGACTCTGAAACAGTGTGCAAGTTTTATTTGGATCAGAGCTACCAAAACATTATGAAAACATGACCATCAAGATCATTTTTGTGATTACAATTCTGTCTTCCCAAAACAACACCGGTACACTCCTTTAAGGAGTGCAACACATCATTGTAAGTGGTTACAAACTGAGTAGTGAAATATGACTTAATATGCTGTCTTTTTCAATTACTCTATGCAGATGATTTGGCCCGTGTAATGGCATGCAACAACATTTCTATTCCAAGTGAAACAACCCTTTAGCCCTTGTATATCAAAGCCATTGGTGGCTGTTTTGTTCAAATGTCGTTTATAATGTTTGTTAGAGGAAATCAAAATGTCTGGATAGGAATGGCTTCTTTGATACATACTGGTGTACTGCCTACCACAATGTGGTCTTTGATTCAGAAATGGGTACAACTATAATAGATAAGCAATGAAAGATAATAAACAGTAGGAACTGTAATTGTTGGTGTTTGTATTATTAATGCACAAACTGCCTCAAAGATATTCAGCCATCTCACTTGTGCGCTCTTGTATCAATTGATCCTCTGTCATTCTTTCTTCGACAATTAGGAGAGGGTATATAGCAAATTAGGATGAATTCCAGCTCTGCCCACATTATTTGATTGGTTCCTCCCATTCTCATTCAGTGTTTTATACGCTCTTGATTAGGGAGCTGGAATTCATGCATCTGGCCCCGTAGCCTGGATAAATACAGCAGCAGCCCTCAAAGGCCTATTCTGAATGAGACAGACATTAAAAAAACCCAACCAAAACACAACAAAAAACCCCTATGATGGTAGAATGAGTTCAGTTTATACAGTAGCTGTATACGCGTAAACAACAGGGATTTCCCCCCCACCCCTTCTGACTTTTCTTTGCTTGTACTCACAAACTTTTGTGGCAGGATGGGTCATTTCCTAAATAATCTCCTCAGTCCAGAACGAATAGTATCCTCAATCAAATCACACCCTGCTGGTCCCTTTCACATCAAAACTTTGAGGCTTTCTAGTTCATTATCATTTACAGTTTCTTCACGACACATACAGTATTATTGTCAGTCAAGCCAGACTGTACGTCTTTTGATTTCACTTGCATTCCCGGCTTGCTCAAGCTGGTCTTATTGAGATCACTGAAGAACATCATTTCCTTATTTAAATAGGATTTGCATTTCTCAGGCTTCTTTAACAGCCTCTCTTTTGAACGTTGCTTTTTGAAGATTTGCCCTGACGTTCCTACCAAGCAAGCCTACAAAAGAGCATTGTGGGCTCCGAATGTCCTTCGCGCTGTTAGCCTAGCGGAGGGCATTATGACATGTGGGGTAAATAAAAGTTAACAGAGATAACAAGACCCCTAATACGGGGAAGCATTAAAATCTCTAGGGCAGCTCTACTGTAAAATCCCAGTGACAGTCCTGGGTTTCTGTCAAGCTAGAGCAGCTGCAGCAAATTGCTGATGATGTTAGTTCAAAACACAGTAGTGGTAAATCCAGGCAAACATACACCCAAAGATCCATTTACTTGTGCTTTTGCATATGCTCTCAAGGTGGTTAAACTCTGGACCTTTCCTCTAGGATTTCCCCTGGGCTGGTTTCCTTACTGTACAGGGCTGACTGATATGGCTGGGTGCCAAATCACCTTGAAATCACTGTGAGTGAGCAAAACGTCATGCCATAGATTACTTATTAACTTAAACACAGTTCCAGAACCGAGGTGCTGAGATCAAGGTGTATGGTTGGATTCAAACTGCTCCTTTGGTAGATCCTTTAGATCTACTGAGATGTACATACATAAACTGGAGTCCCGGGCCAAAACATTTTGAATTCTACATGACTTCAGTTCATACAGAATATTGAATTCCAGAAGTTGAATCAATCCACAGAAAGTAGGTCACCCCTGTAGCTGAAAGTGCTGTGAGCTCTGTGCTTAGCTCAGGTCTTGCCTAATTGCCCAAACTAGGAACTATAACTGTGTCTGATCTATCACATATGTCGTTATCTCTTCAAGCCTTATTCTTCCTGTAGAGATAATTTGGGGAATGATGTCCATAACTATTAGGCAATTCCTTATTTCCAGGACTGCATGACCCACTTTGATCTTGTGGGTTAGTAGGTGGTGGAAGAAGAGATGAGATATTAACTTTATAGCTTCTCAGACAACCTCAGGAATTAAACTATTGTCCTGTATTATCATATATCTTTGTAATTCCTTTGTACTTCTGAACCCCAGGTCACAAACTAGCACACTATGAAGTGTTCAGCAATTTCCATACCATAAATCCTGCTAAGGATGAAAGATTCTCTTCTGAGTATTACTGTGCAATTTCTGTAACATCAGGATTAGCTTATTTAGGTAAGCTATGAAGTCTGTGGCTGTTTAACCAAAAATTAACCTCAGAGTTTTGGGAAAATCTCTGAGTAACAGCTATTTCCAGAAATGCAGGATTAGTTGCTTTTTGTGGCAATGCTGTCTGCACTAAAAATTCCTCCCATTACCACCTCTTTGAATAGCAGTGAATAATACTTGGATCAGATCCAAATTGTATGCAGTGATGATTTTATGGGAAATACCTTTAAACATGGCATTTGATTCCTACTGGAAAAAAAAAAAAAAAGAAAAAATGAAAAAGTGAAGCAAGTTCTTGGGGTTCATTGGAATTAATTTTTGTTTGTGGAAAAAAAAAAAAACAAAAGGAAAAATAAGCTGGTTTTGAAAATAAACACTGAACCAAGAAAATTCCAAAACCCTTTAACTATACGTATCGAAACATACAAAAACTCCAAACTGGATATTATTAGTATATTGATAACCCCAGAAAAAACATAAAAAGGTTGAGACAATAACACTTTCAGTAAAAAATTAATTTTATTAAATATATATTTCTTGGGTATGTTCCTATCTAAGAAAACCTACAAAAATGGGAACAAACCCCAAACAAACAAAAGCTTATAAAAATACTGAAAGTGCTATTTCATCAGACTGAATCACAAGTTGCATAAATACCACAAAAATAACTGTACTGTGTGGCTTATTCATATGTTGCTGGAAACCCACCCAGTCCTGTAGAGAAACTGGCCCCGTAAAAGACATTAAATAACAATCTACCAATTTACCAGCCTCAGGTTGATATTACGCACATTGTACCTGCATTTCCAAAAGTAAAGGGGTCATGCACTTTCTTCTTTAAAAGGGCACATGGAGATTCTTAATGAAAAGCTGCTGAGAATCTAAAGCAGTTAAAGGCAACTGTGACTAGAGGAAACCAATTTGTAACCATTGGTTTCACAGCAGGCTGTCATCTCTCTGCCTCTATTCATTTGCTTGTTTTCTGGTTCAGTAAAAACTCTGTTCTACTATTATGATTTAATGGCATGGTACTCTTTATAAACCTACTAGATTTTTCTGGAATATATTTAAGAAAAATAAATGTATAGGGGCTGGTGGCATACTCCTTAATTAAGATTCCCCGGGTGTGCAGGCAGGCGCGTGTTTGGAATCCAAACCCATTCACACTTCCTACTCACAAACAAGGCTCTGGTTGGAGGTAAGAAGCTGATGATAATGTTTCCTAACACCCCACATTTTAATACAAAAAAAAAAAAATGCAAGCTGGAAGTATTTTAACACAGATTTAAAATCACAGCCGTGTCAGTGACTCTCAGAGTGATAATGAAGAGTTATGTTGCTACACTCGCATGGTTTGGAGGGAAACAGAGGGTTACTTAAAGCCATGAACACAGGCTGCAGGAATGAGGGGATGCAGCTGGACCACTTCTCACAGCAATTCCCAGATAACGCTCAAGCACTTCTGGAGTGCTCACAAAGTCATACACCCACAAGCTTAGAAGCTTCACCAGCTTAGAAACATCACCAGCAATGGCCTCGCCAAGGGAAATGAACTGTTTCCCAGAGGTTAAGTGGAAGTGCTGTGGCAGAGGTGTACTCTATTTAACAAAGATGGTGCAGTTTCTACTTCCTTCCACTCAGGATAAGCACCACACCAGGACAAAGATGAGAAAAAAGAAAAAGGAGCAGAAACTACAAAATCTCAACTGTCCAACAGAAGCAACTTTTGTGGCAAAACCTACAGCAAACTCTCACGAGTACAATTGTGCATCAAAGGAAAAACAGTCAGAAACATTCCCTATTTCCTCATCCCTCATCCCCTAGCACAATAAAACCAAAATTTTCACTAAGAAGCTTCCACTGAAGGGGGGGAAGGGGTATTGACCTAGATTAGTCACTACTCGATGTTAGCATTTCTTAGGTACTGGGTGTTGTAAATCATTTAAGGCCACTTCTTCCAGAATAAAGGAGATGTCTTTGATCATGAACAAGCCCACAGCTCCAGCTGGCGCTCCACTGGCTGTTTGAGCAGCACTAGCTACCTTCTGCCTTCCTTCCCAGGGAAAGAAGTTAGGTGCACAGGCAGGAATATATAAATAAGCTTTTTTCACACTTGTTCGTGCTCTTCCTAGGTTGGCAGCCTAGGATCGAGGAAGAAAGGTAGTTAACAACACTACAAAATATTTCCTAATATTTGCTAATATTTTTAATCCATATTCGCAAGCCCAATTAGCTTGTGAGAACATTTCATCGTGCCTTGCCCACATCTCCAGAAATCGCTGTTTGTGAAATCAAACAGATCACTTTGGCTGATTGCACAGTAAATCAGTGGCACAGCATTACTTACATACCATTCATTGCATACTTTAAAATGTCAACCTCATTTTCTCTCTGAGACAAACAACACAATAGTCTCCAAAAATGTCAAGTTTGGCTTGTTTTTCATCCCTCTGCCTTCACACTGAATGGACAAACAACCTGGTCACACACAAACTCCTCCCTCAGAATGTCCTAAAAGTGTCAGCAGCTTTCCCAGAAATAATGTTAAAAGCCGCATGATGTTATTGATCTACTTGGAGAATGCCAAAAGCCATAAACATTTATTAAAAAAACCCTAAAACAACAAGTCACAGTAAATGAAGGCTAAAAGATGAGAAAATAAAATCTACTTATTATTCCATATCAGCCATACAAGCACCCAATAAATTTTTGGGGCTTTATGTCAATCTCTGATCCACTGATTCCTTTAGTGTTTTGCATGACACAGAGCAGTTGGTAGAGAGCCAACGTGAAGCTCTTGCACAGCTCATAGGCCCATTTAAGTCAATTTTTACAGAAGTGAATATCACCAACTGAATGTTCAATCTGTGAAAGCAACCAGAAAAAAACAAAATCAAAAATATAAGCTGGTTCCTACTGTATTTACAACATTACATATGTTTTTCTTCGTGCTCTATTTCAATTTACAATTGGCCTCAGGGAGAAAATCAACATGACCAAATTACAACTGGCTAGAGAAAGAGAAAACAGTGAAAGAAGCAGGCACAGAAGTAGTAAAAAGCTTTGGGGAGATACTATTGCTTATATTCTGTTCTTTGCTCACTCAAGCCAAATGCCAAAGGGAAGTGTTGGAGAGTGTCCCCCTTGAGAATGCATTTTGCAGCTAAAAAATCCTGAACCATGTACCAGAGGAGCAGCCACCAGGAGAATTTTTTGAAAAGCAGTGCCTTTCCCTACCACTAATACTAATACAGTGTTCCCAAACACCTTGACATTTTGTGTATGTAAAACTGGACTGACTGTCAGTGTACACTGAGTGACAAAAAGAAACTACTTGGACATCATGAGGACTGATGGTTTTACGTCATGGGTAATATCAGAATATTCATCATGAAAAATAGCTCCTCAGTCCATTCTGTACTGTAAACTAGTATCTTTCCCTTTACAAAGATGCCTGTGCTGATGTTTAATAGTTTCATCACTGAAAATTAAGACAATATTAGGAAATAACATTTCCTCCAGCTACAACTCATTTTCTCTAAAAAGAGGAGGTCACAATGCAGGAAATCTTACGCCATGTTCCTCTCACTGCCCCACTCCTTCTGAGCATTGGGAGAACTGCTCCGACTGCAACTTTCTAACAGCTCTTCAGTTTTATTTCTCCCTCATTTACCTTCTAGTCAGTAAATCTATTATTGGTAAAAATACATTGGCCTGGGATAAGCCTATTCCCGTTATCAACATTTCTCCTATTCTAAAAAGGATTTAAATGGTGACTAATAGCATTTGTCTTAATCATTTTTGCAATTAACTGTGCAAACCTATCTAGTCGAAAGATACAGAAATAATTAAAGTGGACATTTACATTCTTTTTCATTTTTCTTCTTTTCTTCTTTCCTGTTATCTTTGGCAAGACATTCCAGGGCTGCAAATACTTTTTTCCTGAAAAAAAAAAAATCAGAGGTAAAAAAGTATGTTTTCAGAAAGCACATTGGAAAAATTTTACAGGTTATAAGCCTCCTTTCAGTTATGCTACAGCATCTTTGTGCAACTCAAGGCATCTTTATCAAGGCCAGTCTTTACTGTAAATAGGAATAAGTCCAAAGTCTCTTATATAGTCAATCATTAATCATTATTCAACTTCTTTATTTGTTTGCATTGCCCAAGTGTCTGAGTCACAGACCAAGATCCCACTTGATTATGTTCTGTACAAACACGGGGATTTAGGCATATGCTTTTGGGTGCCTTCCAAATGGTTGCCTGTTCCTATAACCTGAAAACAGCAAATGATTTTGAAAGAACAACAGCATAGCTTGTTGCTGTTCAGTCAGCCAGACTGCACTCCCTCTTTCCACGTGCACTGCCAAACCTATGTAAGGGTGAAGATAAATAGCTGGCTGAAATGCGCAAGGGCAGCCAGCTTGGCCCTGCACCTGAGGACAGCCATTACCGCAAGAGCAAGGAGAGGACTGCAATGAGGTTGCTCACCAAAGTGCCCATCTCACTGCACAGCCAGAGCAGTAGGAAGGAGGACCCCACCTGAGGTGCTGTGGGCAAAGTCTTTTTGGGCGGTCTTTGTTTCACCCTTTCCCACTGTGCAGCAGCAAGGTGGAGACTGTGTCCTGTGTTTGTAGAGAACCAGGTATGAGTCACTAGAGAAGATGGCTGCTCTTCACACAAGATGTTGGATGGAAGTCTGGCTTTATCCTTTATGCCTAAGCCTGGATCAGCTGTAGGACAGTTTGGTCTTGCAAGGGACCAAAGCATGGGTGTATTCTTAAAGACTAGTTGAAACCTATGACACCACCCTCCCAGAGGTTTACTTGTTTGGCTGAGATGAGAAAGGTGTCCTCACCAGAGGGTTCAGAGAACTCCTTCAGGCAAAAAGCCAGTCTATCCTTCTCTCTACTTGTTATGGAAAGGAGCCTATGGAGATTAACCTCACTGGGCTAACATTAGCCTTTGTGTATCTCACTAAAGCTTTACAATGCAGGTTCGCTTAAGGTAATAGAAATTTTCCCTCTCTATTAACTGTTAGAAAGAATTATCTGCTCCTCCTCCCCTATAAACTTCTGTCACAGTCCTTTGTAGGAAGAAAAGCTCTGTGTGTGAGCACATCTCCAGTCAAAATGGATATTTGATTTCTCAAATCCTAACACACGTCTCGAAAGAACTGTCTTGCAGAGGCTGTGCTTTGGGAACTGATGAATTAAATTTATAAAAAAATAATTCTTCCACCTATCTTCTGGAGGTGTGAAGGTCTTGGCATGCTTGGTTAGGACAGTTCGACTGTTTACCTCTTCAGTGTTAATTTGTAAAAATACATTAAAAATCAAACAAAACCAACAGAAAAAAAACCCAAAAATCTCCCTTTTGTCCTATTAGAAAAGCTCATCTTTTCAGTCCAATCAATGTCGGCAGCAAATCCATAAAAAATAACAATATATAAAACATGTCATAGATTTAGCTCCAACAGTTTAATTAATTTAGTCCATTTGGGAGTAGATGACAAGGCTTTTTCTTCAGAAACCTTCATTGATTCCTTTTAAATAGTGCTGACACTAGTGGAAGTAATTCAAATTAATGACAGACAAAGTTCTACTTTGGGTCAAGATTCGTTAAAGTTCAGACTATAATCAGTATTAATCCACACAGATTTAATATTTATATTAAATGTAAACAGATTTGAGAGGTGTTTTTATTGAGAAATTAAAATAAGGAAGAACTTCTTTCCTTCCACTTCCCTTAATGTTTATATGATCATTTGTCTGACCTGTTCACTGTGTAATGACAGAAAAACACATAACGTGCCCAAAGATGTTGAAGAGGATTCCATGAAGAGGAGTTAAAACTTGAAGGATGTATAAATAGCCTAAATTATTTATTAGAAACTGTTCCATGCCTGGAATTGAGAAGAATAATTTCAGATAAAATACGAATCTCTCTTCCTTTGATTATGACAATAATTAATAGTTATTTGCATTATGGTAACAAGGTGGGTTTATTTGTGCACACACAAAAAATGGTGTTGCCCTGAATCTTAAGCCTTTATTCATAAATACACCATTACATTCATTTGTTGACACAGAATTATTTAATTAATTTTCCAAGGATGAAAATGAAACAGTTACACAGCTGATGTTTGACATAAAACATTAGAGTAGGTGGGAGAAAGACCAACTTCATGACAGCTTACTTTATACCCCCATTCCTCATCAGCACACAACAATCCAAGATAAGTGCCTTAACATGATACTCCTGCCCAGACTGGCAGAACTGAAGCCATTAGCATCTTTGACCACTGACCACCCATTTAAACTTCAGTGCGGACCCTCCAATGAGACAAACAGGACAGAACAGTGCTCCCTGTTGGAGCTATGGCCTTCTCTTTTACAAACCCAGGAGGACCTCACCCCTGCTGAACATGTTTAAGGAGGTATCGCCACACAGGTGTCAACTGCAACACAAATGATTTTGAAGAGATACTTAGAAAATTAATTACAGTTTAAGGATAGTTTGATAAACAAATTTCTTAAAGAAAACTACAGTATCTTCGTTACTTGATGCTTTTAAAAAGTTTTTAAAAGTTTGAAAAGACTTTGAGGAGCTGAGTTTGAGCTGGGGGGGAAAGTGGACTACTTGACCTCTCAAGGTCCTTGAACTACTATTTCTGATTCACAGAGAAAAGCGAATTCTGCCCATGGAAGGAAACCTTAAATTGTGAAAAAATTTACATAGAAGGGAGAGGATTTAAAGCTTTGCAGAAGGATTAAAATTTGCTATGAGCTTCAGCATAAAAGTGGTACTGTTAAGTGAAAAATCTTTATAAAGTTAAACAGCACCCACATCCTTCAGAGAAATATCATTATTGATAGGAGACACGGTCTTCCAGATCAGAGCAAAGGTCACTTTCATGGTGAGTTTGAATGAAGGTTTAGACTTACCTTTGGATTTTCATTTGCTATTGCACATCCACTTTCATGAGGGATAATTTCTTTACAAGACTATTGCATTAAGAAAACATGCTGGAAAAGGTGAAGGTAGCTCAGTGATAGCGCACAGAGCAATAGGAAGCACTCAGAATTTGAAGCGAGTCAAAGAAATCTCAGCTGCAGACCAAGAAGAATAACATATCGCTGAGATAAATCCCCTTGCTCACGCCAGGTAGCACAATCATCCTTCATTACACACTCAGGCCCAAGTTTGCAAAGTGGGTAGTGATTCCAGTTGCCTGCGTTTCTGTCACTTTGGGCTGACCTAGATTTGAAAGAGGAAGGAGGGGGAAGTGAAGACTGGATATCCAGACATTAGAGTAAACCTCCTGGGATCAAACTTTTGCAAGTCTGGTGTAGAACTATTTTGGGCTGAACAACATAAAGTTGATGAACACTGCCACAAGATAATTAAAGTTACATCTTCTTTAGCTGGCCTAGAAGTTGGTCTTAGACTGACTTCATCTTCTCTCACAGAAAAATAAAAGCAAGGTCTGTACAAGAACAGATGACTGACTCTGAGCTTACAGCAGTTAAGCCACATCAGGATCTGAGGCACAAGTGAAAATAAGTTGGCTACCTATACTTTCATCACCTTTGTCTTCTCAACCCAAATAACTTCTTTCTCATTTATTAACTCATATATACTCTTGTTTATTGGGAAAGCCTTCAGCGTGACACTGGAGCAAGGCTAAACTGCCTCCATAATAAGATACCTTCCTCCATGACTCTCTTGTCAAATAAATCATGTTGTCCTCATTTCAAAACTGTAAAAGATGAACCTGTCTGATTGTTTGCCACAATTCAAAATGCAGACTTGTCCTCAAATTATGCTAAAGCTTTAAGGCTTTCCACAAAAGATCCATAGCATAATCTGAATATTCAAGTACCGCTACACCTCTCTCACAACCCTGCTGCATAGGAAATGTTAGGATCAGGGAATGTAGCCAACAATGCCAGCTATCTCACACTCTCTTAAAGGGATGCAGCAAGTCATAAGAATTCATGAGGAGAACTGTTTAAAAAAATACATATTCTCTCTTCTCATGGAACTATGTTTTTCATCACTTACCCTTGCCCCTCCCCCAGCCCCAAAATTTTTTTCCCTTTGCCCCAAATCAAGATCTTGTAAATAAGATCTCTGACATTTCCTTTAACAGAAACACTGATTTTTACCAGGGTAATCAGTGCTTTTGTTCCAATTAAAAAAAAAAAAAAACCCAAACAAAAAAAACCCCAAACCCAAACCATACTTTGTTGGAATATGAATTTTCTGCATAAAATAGATTTAGCAATAGCAAAAAAAAAAAGAATAAAACTAAGCACGACCCTTTCTTTCTCCTTCTTCTGCTACTGCCAGGATTTGGGAGCTTCACACTCTCTTATATTTCTTGAAAAGAAAGGATAAAAATAGCCCTAATGAGCAGCTCTGTAACTACAAACAGCAAGTATTTCAGTCAGAAAAAAAAGTCACTGCTAAGCTTTCAGTGGTTGTTATATATAACAGCAATTTAAAAACATATAGTGTAAAAATGATGAAAGCTACCTTGACAGGGATGCTTTTAAATCTGCAAGATTTATGGAAATAGGAAATAAATATTTAGCATGTTGATTTTACATGCAAGGAGGAGTCAAATGCATGCCATTACCAACATCTTCCCTCCCTCCCCCACTACTGTCTTCAAGGCAGTGGAACACATCTCCCTGTTGTACATTTTCTGTTATTCCTTTGTGCCTGGAGACACTTATATGAATCATTATTTAAGAATAAATAAATAAAATCTATCAAATTAATTGTGTGGCATAGAAGAGTTCAAATAGAATTGAAAGCCTGTTCTCATCACCAGGTAGACTATGTAGTAGGCGACAGTTTCAAATATTAAATAATGCTGGAGACTAGGGAACACATATTCCCTGTGAATAGGTATGGAGTTAATTGAAGGCTGCCCTATTGTTCTACTGCTCTAATCCAAAGCACACCTGCGCGGGCTTCCTTCCTCTTCTGATTCAGGCACAAAACCATTTGTGGGGGAAAAAAACAAATTAAAAAAAAAAAAAAAGGAAGTAAAGTTAAGGGAAGGGAGGAAGATGGGAATAAGAGGAGAATCCGTGTTTTTTTTCCCCATCATGTAAAAAATGTTAATCAAAGTAAAATGCGTGTTACAATATCAAGGGGGGGAGGGGGGGGGAGGAGGGGAAACGAGCTTAAGAGATTAAGTTCATAAATGGAATGGAATTTAGCCACATGCCATTACAGTCAGTAATAGAGATTTTTTTTTTCCTCCCCCAAACAAATATCACAAATAGAACCAAACAGTAAGGGATAATTTGGGGTGATAGTTCTGAAGTCCTCTATTCAATGTCAAGAGAATGCATGAACAGTGATGCATGCTATCTGGCTGAGAAAAGGGAATTCTAAAGTAGGCTCCGTTCTTCATGGCCAGACAATTTCTTTTTTGTGTTCTGCCAGAACTCTAATTGTAAAGCCCTTTTCAATCGCACCAATCAGCCATGTCTTTCAAGTTGGCTCCCCCCATTCTATTATTCAGCTGACAAGCAGTTATAAAAAGAGAGAATTTTTTTTTCCACATAGACAGAACCTATACGAAGATAAGTGACGCCAGATACATTTAAATTTTAAAACCAGATTCTTTCATAAAATTGAAGGTTGCCGCCATTCACTTCTTATTTTATCAATTGGCAACTGGAAACATTTTCTCCCCTTAAAAAATAATGAAAGAAGATAAGTGAGTGAAATACCTCTGAGTGGGAGTGCAGACAAAACAGAATGCCATAAGAAAAGAACAGAAAGGACGGACTGTGGAATATTTCATGCCATGGAAAGAAAAATGACTGCCCAATTTTAGAGAACTAGATATCACATGTTTTTGTGATTGATAAAAAGCTGAGGCTTCCGTGACTGATATTGCAGCCAAATAATGGCTCATAGTTCATGTCTGAAAACAAAAAAACCCAACAAACCAAACAACCTTTGGGGAGTGGGGGTGGAATGTTTGGGTGGAATATGTTTATTTTAGTTGGGTGGAGTCCCTATCATACCATTTTTGTTACAAAGGTGCCTGAAATTTTGCAAGCTGGATAATTCTCCTATACAGAGTTAGTAAATGACTAGTTTGATTTCAGTTGTCTTATTTGAGATGGGCAGGCTCCAGAAAAGAGTGAAAAAGCAAGAAGCTTCCAGTGTGATTTACAGCTTTGTGTATGTAGTATTCTTCCACACACCATTCCTGTATTATGTACTGTCCAGAGAGGTTTGCAAAACAGGGCTTCATGAGAGTAAAGCAAACAGAAAGATTAGGGGAGGCATAATCTCCTGTTTTCAACCTTCCAAGGTAAGATCAGCTGCTTCAGACAACCTCTGAATATTTGAAAATGTTAGATTGCCCATTCTGCTGACATAAAAGAAGACATACCGGGTTTTCTGCATTAGTTTAATGGAGAACAACCTAAGTTAAATGGTAATGAATGAAGATATCCCATAAATAAGAAGTAGCATCATAGTACATTGGAAAGAATTTTCAGGAAAAGAATTAACAAAATATAAGGAAATGCAACTGTTGGAATCCATGTGCAAAACAAGAAATGCATTGAAAGAAGACAAAAGGCCTTCTCCAGGCCTATCTGGACAGATACCACAATTCAGGCAGACCATAACGGGAGACACAGTCTAGACAGTACAGTTACCAACAAGCTATAGCTGTCATATGACCAGTCATAGTATGCAGACCTAAGGAGGAGCAATGAGGTATCATGGAAACCAGAAGGCTGAATGAAAACAAAACTCATAGCAGAGACCAAGTTGTCAAGGAGTAACTAATAATGATCATACCCTAGGCAAAGAAAACATTTGGACAAGCGTCCTCAATATTTTCTTCAGTTCCTTTTGTGAAATAAATCAGTGTAAGAGGGAGAAAACCTAAAAAGTTCAAGAACCTTAGTTTCAGTATGCCAGACAAATAGTTCAGTCACGTTTTCCAAAAACAATGCCGAATATTTGATTTTCCTAATAAGAATATGCAATATCAGTAGGCACCCCCTCAAAGAAGAAAAACAAACCAAAACCAGTCAAGCATCTTAAAAACCCAAATAGACCAAAAGAAGAGGTTTACATTCCTGCATTTTCAGAGTTAGCTTGTTGAATGATGGTAAAGCCAAAGAGAGATGAATGATTCATCCAAGACCGAAAAGTAGGTCAGTGCAGACTCAAAAGCTTAAGGTTCCTAGTGTGTCCTTTTACCATTAGAAATTAATTCTTTGACAAAGCTGTCACTATGCAATTAGTTAGAGCAGTCTTACTTGCTACTTTTCATTAAAAATTGGTCTCGAATGTCTTCCTGCAACTCTCCCCCTTCATTTTATCCAAGCAGAATATATGTCTATCACATAAGCTGTTATCGGACCAGACAGAGAAATAGAAAATTGTATTCTATGGGTAAAGAACTCAAGTCAGATACATTACAAATTTAGAAAACAGCCAGGCATGATTGATTGACTGGTTATTCATCTGAACCCACTAGGAAATGCAACATCACTTTATCAGCATGCTCTCATTTCAGGAGTGCTGTGGCTCTTGGTTTAAGTGAGCTATTTTTCCTCGAGAGTTCTTATTTATTTTTTTAAGCAGAATTTTCTTGTACTGAGGCAGAGTCCCAGCAGAAATTAGCCTGCAGGACTCCATGACTCCATTTTGCTTCCCAGCATTTCCCGGAGGGCTGTGTACATGTTTCCTAGTTAGCTTTCCATATTATTTTTAGGTGCTTATGACAACTAATTATGCATCAGTGAAAAGTCCAAGTATCTGACTGGACTTGTGGATTTCATTAAGTGGAGAAGTACCTGAAAAGTAAGTAGTTCAGCATGTCAGTTTCACCTCACCCTTCCAAGACTAGAGACCCAACTGACAAAGTGTGTGGTGACACAAAAGATGACCTCATAAAGAATAAAAAACATATATGTCAGAGGGTGACTTATTTAAAGGCTTTTCTTCACTTGTCCATCCAAATCAGCAGAGTAACATCAGCTTAATGCCTGCCATGCTTTGTGGCATAAGATTGAGAAGCATCTTTCTTCACGTAAGGAGTTTTATGTATTTCTGATGGCTTGATGTTCAGCATGTGCTGCCCTACATAAAGAAAGTTCCTTAACAGAACGGCTAAAATATAACAGTATTACAATAGATTGAATCCTGTCAGTACACCAGTTTGGATACAAACTGCCAATTTATAGATGATGACCACAAAGATTTATTTTTTTTTTGTGAATTAAAAGCCAGTAGGGTGAAGGAGGAAAATACATCTGTTAAAGAAATCAGAATATAAATCTCTAAATATGGAAAATTACTTAATAAATTTGTTCTATATGCCTTGAACGTAATTTTTTTGTTACTGTAGCTCTGGCTTTCTTGTTAACAAACACATAACAAAGAAGGACACAGTGCTGTCAACATTTCTGAGATTTGTGTCCTAGCTCATCCTATACCTACTTCTGTGAATGGCAGGCAGGAGAGCCCCCTCTGTGCATCTTCACACCACACTGGAGCCAGTGGAACCAGGTGACCACACCACAAAGCCAGGGAAACATCACACCTCACCGTTATCCAACTCATACCTCATCTGAGAGGCTTCCTTCATGGCCTGGGAACAACAGCTCCCAGACCAGCACTTCCACTTGTTAGTGGAAAAATAAGAAAATCATAGGAAACATGGCATGAGAGAAAACCTGACAGATTTTAACTGCATTTCACTATTGCTGTCAGGCTGAAAGGGAAGTATGTTACAGTTGGAAAAGGACCAGAAAGCTTAAGAGATAAAAGCAATCCATCAATAACAGATACGGAATAACCCATCCTCAAGAGAAGTGAGCAGTACGGTTTGATTTGTTGTGTGAATGATACGGAGATATTTCCCCAAATATATTTAATTGTGTAGGTATTTTTGCTGTCCCTAACAACGTGCACTGCTTTCCACAGCCCCACTCACAACCCGCCGGTGGTTGTGGCAATGACTTCCACAAGGAAATCAGGAGCTGTGTGAAAAAGCATTTCTGTTAACTGCTGGTGAATGCCATCAAGTAACCTTTGCTTATACTCTGAAAAAACCCAGATGAGCAAAAGGTCAAGATCTGCCTTTTTACACTTACTCTGTATACATTACAGTGTTTCCTCATCCATTTCCTCCGACAGATTTTTTAAGGTTCTCTTTTGACAGGCAAATCGGTATTTTTCATACAATCTCAACAAAATTAGATTCACATGACAGCCGCCTTAATGCTGACTAACAAGCATGCTAGCCATGCTAATGCATTTCAGGCAAGCACATGTGACTGTTCTGCAGTCCAGAAGCATTAAGACAGGGCTGTGGATAGCATTATTTGCTAAGTCCTGGGCCCATTTTCTTCTTCACAGCCTATAAATACTGCGCCTGTCAAACCATGGCAGCATGGTATCAGGATTTCTCTACAATGAGCAATTGAATGTCATTTGAAAGTGCTGTATTTTAATTAGCATGACTCTAGACACCAACAGACATCTTAAAACTGCACAAAGCAGTTGCGACCAAATTGCATTTGGTAAGTATGAAAAAAAAAAACAAAACAACAAAGCTTTGGGGGAATATTGGACTCATCCTAAAATTAACGTTTTCCTAGATTTTAAGTATGAACTTGTCTCAAATAGTCAGTGACATTTCTCTGTCATATCTACACAGATTTATTTTTCCCTTTTTAATTTTTTTTCTCCTTTCAGAACTGTCCTAGCTGGTCATGCTTGTTCTTAGTGGTAATGTAACTGTCTTTGTGTACACAGTGCTATAAACTGTTTATAAACATGGAAAGGGAGCCAATGGGAGCCTTCACCATTTAGGTCACTGCTGCAGAGTTAAGCCAGTGTTATGAACTTTTGAAATTCCCAGCCTCAGAGTGGCACAGGGCATGTTTTAACGAGCATCCACAGTAATAATGGAATCCAATCTATGCAAACAAATAGTGCTTAATAAAACAATTGCATCATCCATGAGAAACAGCTGTGGCAGCAAATACTCTGTGGCTACTTGTGCAATAAGGAAGGTTTAAGAAAGCAGAATTAAGTACAAAATGTTCAGTAGGTCTCAATTATTTCTTCCTTTTCCTATAGCATAACTTGAATACTGTAAACTTAAAATAATTTCACAGTAGCATCTGGTACATTTCTCTTTGTGGATAATATTTTAAAAAGAAGTTTATCTGTACTGTACCAGAATAATACAGAACTGAGTATTCTTTTATGTATGTATATACATACATATACGTATGAACAGAAGATGCTATGGTCATGAATGCTTTCAGTTAATCTCTTGTCTTCCATTATAAACATATGGACACATATAAACAGTATGAAAATAAAAATTGCACAGTAACATACTGTGCAACATACTATACCAACATTCATTGAAGGAGCTTCTTGGAAGTGATTTACCACAAGGTGAAGCAGCCTGTGGAACAAACCCAGCACTTGGTTTCGTTGGCTGCACACTGAAAATCCCCAGAAAAATTAGGGCTTGGCTTCCAATGCCATAGCACTACATGTGAATGCTTTCAGCAGTGAGTGGCAACAGGTCATGTAACACCCTGGGATGGAGATTTCAGTGTGGAAGAGCTAGGACAGGCTTTAAACATGTATTGTGTGGAAAAAAAGTACACAACTAACATCCAGGAAACCACAAGGTAGCTGCAGAGGCCAAGGAGTGGTTTTGTTTTGATGGCATGTTAATATGGGGTGAGAATTGCTTTGGTACCTCAGATTTTGACTTGTGGAGACTTCGAACTTCTGGGAACATAAAGCAATCAACTCAAAATGAAAAAGATGTTTCATCAATTAAATATCATAGTTACTCACCCAGAGTAAATAAGATGCAAAGAAATAGGGTATGGGCACCTAGCCTATTTTAGCTATCTTCTCAACAGCCCCAATAACATTGATTACAGTGACTATACTTCTAAGATGACTACCTTAGATGAACATTAACATCTATGTCTACCTCCTGACAGGCAGAGTTGCCATTTGTTTACAGTTGTGATCCAAGTCATCTGACATCCCACATGCTGCCAGGGACATCTTACAATGAAAGACTATCAAAACAAATATAAAGAAAAGTTTTCAAGAAAGCAATTTCCATCTCAAATATATATAGTATTTGACTCAGCAAGGAGTTTTCTTTCAAAACAATTTTAAAAGGAAAAAGCAGTTTCCATCAAAGTATATTGGTAACCCAAGGGCTGAGAAAATAGCCTAATTTCAGGTGAAACAAGTGTTTTGGTTTGTTGAAGTGAAGCAACACATGAATATGTTTGACTTCAGACTCTGCCAATTTCTGGTGACAAGATGTTATATGGAAGCTGCTCTTTGGATGGTTTATGCCCATGGCCTCTCGTGCAGCCTCACCTTGTCTGACCTGCATTTCCTATGGTATCCCACACAATTGTTCTCCTGAGACCCATCAGGAGATACTAAGATTTTTCTTAAGTCTGTTTTCACCTCGACTTGCCCATTCATTCCTCATTTTTCTGTGTCTCAAACTAGGAAAGCTTTTATCTTGATTGCATAATATTGTACACCACAATGAACAAACACATCTTTTCTCTTTCCCACTTACTATAAATAAATTTGAACATTCTCCCTTCTCATTTTGCATTAGTTTACCTTTGCAAAAACAAAGGTAAAGTTTCTCTCTGAATTTTCAGTACAGCATCTTTTGAAAACCCTCCATACCCTGCCATTCATTGATTTCCTTGAGGGATGAGTAGGACATAGAATGAAACCCTGGATCTTAGTCATTCCTTTTGATGTCATTATTTCTACTGTGGAGAAACAAACCATTTGTTGCCTTTTCACACTGTGGCAATAACATGGGGCAATACGCACGGCTCACTCCCTTCCTCTTCTGGACAGTCTGTACCTTGCTTGGCAACACAAAGGCAAAGGGAAGTCTGTTCTTGAATTAAGAAATTAGAAATGGGGTAATTTAATCAAGCATCTCATTCAGGAAGAATGTTTCTACAGTGAAAGCAATCCTGGAAATGAAAGTTTTGAAGATATTTCACAAAGCGAGTTCCAGTGACTGGTAGGGTCTCAGAAAACTGCTGTTGCATTCAGTTTAAGGCTGCCATTTGTTGTTTTTTTCCTCCCACTCATACAGTCAGCAGTAGTATTCTATAGCTGTAGTACTATAACACTGATGTATGTAAAGAATGCAAAAAATTAGATGATGGAGAAGAGGAAGCTTGTCTTGAGATCATTTGGTAAATGAGATACCAAGGTAGAGCAAAATAAAACAAAAAACCCAAATCCATGTTTCTTTGGCCTATGTTTTGATTATATATAGACTAAATTAAGCAATTTATCCTCAATTGTCCTCCAAATTTCTTTAGCACAGCACAAAACTTCTATGCCTCAATTCCTCAAGACGTAGTCAGAGGAAACAAAATATATAGTTACATTATAGGGTGCAGCTTGTTAGTGCTTAAATGAGAGGCTGGAAGATGTAGTAAAAGTAATAGCATGTACTAGGTTATGCAACCTCTCATGGAATAGTTTTTCCATACACTTGAGAAGGTAAGTAAGTTAAGATTAATTTATACTTTGGTTTAAATACTGTGCAAAGGTTTCTGGTCTAAATTTCATTGAGGCAAACACCTCAGAGCAAGCCAGAAAGAGCAGCTGACAGAGAGCTATGGGCAAAAAGGGAATAATATTTTATGTTTCCATGGCTAAGGAAAACTTCTCATCCCATAAAAGGCAAAAGAGAATACATTATAGCTCCATCAGGGATAGCTGTGCTAAGACATAGAGAAAACAGGAGGGGAATGTCACTCTTCCTGGGAACAGAAAAAAAAAAATTACTGTAGTTTTCCAACATCACTTATAGAAGACTCATGAGCCCCATACATTTTTTTTTTTTAGTCTAGTATTGGGGAATCACTATTTTAACTAAAGCGATGTCTGACTGGGAGCAGATCAGTACCTACTGCTGTAAAGCATCATATTACTAAAGCCAATTAAAAAGTAATTTTGTTTCAGAGAAAAATAAGTGGAGGTTTTTAATTTCATTTTAAAGCTTTTTAAAAAATAACCTCTCACTCTTCCCTTTTAAATATCGCTTTCAAAGAGGCCTTCTTCTTAATTTGCTTTCCAGAATTAAAGAATAGTTTTATATTGACCATGGAATAGATTTAAAAGGATATTTCTCATAAGTTTCTGTGCATCGCAAAACCACCTGTATTTTTTTTAAAGAAACACTTCAAGTAATTTAATTTATGATTTAGAATATGGATGAATAAAAACAATACACCAAAGGACTCCATAAATTCCACATTTTCTTTCATAGGAAGATTATCGTTAGAATATATAAAAATTAAATATGTTTGATAAGCACAACAAGAAGAGTTTAAAATTCATTAATGCTTAAGGTCTGAAGAATTAACATAAAGGCACCTTTCAATATTTCACATTACCAGAGCTCTTCCGAACTGACACATCTTGCTTGGAGCAAGGAATTGTTGAGATGAAAGGACTTCCCCCTGTGTGTGTGTGTGGTGGTGGTGAACAAAAAACACCAAAAAAGATGGCCTTTTGGGTCCTTGCTGGTACTTAGTTTGTTAGGACTTGGCAGCTATTTGATTGCGCTTCTACTCGTGGTTAAGGTTCTCAGACAGATCTGCAGACTGGCATCTCATAGCTTGATGGTGGATGTCAGTCTTCCCCAATAAGGGGAATTTCACATCCACAGAAGGGTCTCAGTGGATTGAGGGGAAAAAGAAAAAAAAAAAGGAGAGAAAAAAAGAGGTATGACCTTACCTTTTGTCTTAGTGATGGGAGAATCTTAAAGGTAATCACTTCATATTGAACAAGGAAAAGTTCAATACAAACCTTTAAATTTTGGTTTGCCTTTTTTTTTTTTAATGTTAAAGGCAAGAATAAAAAATCCCTTTGCTCCCCAAAATGCAAAGTCAGCATAAATTCACCAAGATTTCAAGATTCTCTCAGGCCTTGTCTAGAAAAAATGAAAGGATTTTCTAAAACCACTTCACTGCAAGATTGACTGCTTTGGACTTGTTAGCTCTCTTCATGCTAAAAGAAGGACCTAGCTTTTACTTTAAAAGTCAAATACCAACTAAAGGTTATAAAATTACAAAACTTACTAGTCCCTTGTGTCTATTTGATTTCTCACCAGGAACTTTCTTCATTTTTGCTTTTCTCCAGAAATCTCTCATTTGATTTTTTACTTCAGATGAAGTCCAAACATTCAGACTATGGATACATAAAATCAGGATGGGTTTGGTGTATTTTTACATTTTGAGATAAAATTTAAATGTTGACTTACAGCTCCAACGTATTCTTGTTATTCTAATTGCTTTTAAACTCTGTTTTCCCTTAGCCATGAGGTATATTCAAAAATTAATACTTCTGAAATGAAAAGAATAGGAATATTCATCTAAATATTATAGCATTGCCTACCATTTCATGCCAATTGGTGGATTATCTCCAGCCATTTTGCAGGACAATTTGGAAACTGGATGGAAGTTCACAGTATTCCTCGATTTAAGTGGTAACGTCACTGCATGAATGACTTTCCCCATTACCAGAGAATATTTTCCAGGGTCCTGGTTCCTGTGAACCTGTACCATGTCTGTGTAAATATAATAAATTGATTTAGTCTGCTCAAAGGACAGGCATTTTAACTAAGCTGTATTTACCCTGTTTGTTATCATCACCAACTTCCTTAGCCATTTTTTCCAGAGAACTTTGTTCATTTTCAGGTTAAAGACGGTACCATATTAAAACCAATACTCCCTGGTACATTATGCTGCAGTACAGTTTCACTTTTCAGCATCTCCTGGCAATGCCCAGATTTTCATATTTGTGACAAAAACAATGCTGTGAAGAATAGAGGCAAGGGCAGGATATCCAACTAAGTCACAGCTAACAATGTTTAAGATGAAAGTAAATTCAGAGGTCTGTACACTCCAGGGAAAGAAGGATAATATTCCTCTTCTGGAATCCATGATGGAAATTACATGTTGCTGACCAGGTACTATATTGGGTAAATGCCTCTTGTGTGTTAAATAGTAAACTTACCTGGAGAACAGTAAACCGCGTATAGGTATGTTAAAAAACACCAAAACAGGAAGAAATTAGATAACTCTAAAAAAAAAGAACAAACTGTAGAATAGAAAACAACATTTTGAAAAGCAAATTAGAGAACAAGACAAGCTGACAGCAGAGTAAACCACAATCTGGGTTTACCAAGAACTAACCTAATCACTTTCTAATAGCTGCCAGCATAAGCAGCACTTCTCACCACTCTAAGCAACACCTTCATTCAGAGAATCAATAGTTAAAGGTTTATTTAGTTAAATAGTTGAACGCCTGGCACCCAGACCCCTCTGATCAGTCAGTAGAGCAGCAAAGCTCACTTAATTGTCTCATAACTCCTATTTTACAGAGTAAAGAAAAGAAAAAGGATGCTTTCTGCGAGTTTAGCAAACTGAGTCAGCTGGTCTGTCAGCCAGATGCATCAGAGCTGAAGCAAACACTGAGTTTGCAACTGCAAAAGGAAAGTAAAGCAGGATGTCACCTTTCTGTAGCCACAAACCCGAGATAAAACAACTGATTTTACAGAGGAAAAAAAATACAAAACCCAAGCAACTAAAAAAACCCCCAGCAGAATAGATGTAATCTCGCTGGGTTTCAAGAAAGCATTTGATATGCAAAATTCGTGCAAAGGAAAAACAGCACAAGAGTTAAGAGGGAGGTAATGAACAGGGAAGTGAGGAAACAGCGAAGGTTGCAGTTGAGCTCACTGGGCTGGTTTCAAAAGCACAAACAGGGGAAGGAAGGTGTCTTTTCATCACTGCACGCACAGTTCTGCGGGCTGTTGGTAACTGTGGTAGTCGTTACCGTGCCTGAGGCAAGTTTCCAGGAGACAAGGGAAGAGCTGCTCCTAAAGGCAACTGGCAAGCCAGGAAGATGTGCAGCATTTCTCTTGGCCAGGACAATGTTTCCGTAGCTTCTACAGGAGTAAGGGGAAAGGACTAAGCGTCCAGGGAGTCCACAAGAGAGCCTGTTTGTCTTTAAATGTATATGCTAAAAGAAGTGCCTGGATTAGTTTACAGTTCCTTGTCTATAACACTATGTTTATGCACTCTGAAGTGTCTTAATAATCCAGGTTGAGGCATTTACCCCAAGAAAACTCAACCATAATAAACCTAGACAACATTAACATATATGTTCTATTGATTTTTCCTGTCTTTGTCTCATATACACCTAAATCACTGAAAATTTGTGGGCAGAGGGTAGAAACAAAGTCACAGGTAAAGAATAAAAGAAAAAATCAGTGAGACTGAGCTACAGATATATCCAACAGAGCTGTACAATATAATAATGTTTCTTAAAAGCAAATGCAGTACAACTGTAAGCAGAGTCCTCCCACAATACTGAAGTTTGTTAGCACTCGTGGTTCTTGACTGCAGAGAAGAGTCTCACAGATGACCATCCAGGTCTAGGAAGAGATGTTAGTGAGGGGTTTTTTTGATCTAGCAGTGTTGATGCTGTATTTGACACCAGTAACATCACTTCAAAGTACACAGTCCAGTTGCTCCCCAGAGCACAAATACATGCCCTATTGGGAATTTGTATCTATTTCTGCCAGTGCTCCTCCAGATGAGGCCAAGGCTTTGGAGAGGCCCTTTGCTTGTGCTCACACTATCTTTTGAACACATGCATCCAAAGATACTGCTCTTGAAGGAAGTAACTGTATGAATCTCCCTGTAGAGCTCAAGCGCTGAACAGCAACTCAGCAGATGTGAAGTAACACAGAACAGACAGCGGATGGAGGATGAGAAGTGAAACTGCTCAGTGATGTCAGCATCTTAATGGAAAGCTAAATGCAAAGCATAAAAACTCCTGGTTGACAATTTCATTTCAAGACAAGTAACATATGAATGTAGTGAACTTTAGGGCAAACAAACCACTGTTAATACTTTATCAACAAAGCCTTTATCTGTAGGCAGCTTTCCATAGGAAGAGAACTGCAATGATTTGCCAGACAAAGAACTAAAGGCAACAAAGGAATTCATGGAGATAAATATGAACTAAAGAACTAGATCCTTAACTGGAGGAAGGCAGAAAACTATAACAGACTACTCTAAAGACTTTAGCCTTCTGGTTCACAAAATAAGATATTGCAGTAGAAAGCCATAACGTTGCCATAGACCTTAAAAAAAAAAAAAAAAACAATCCTCTGTTGTGGGATTTGAGGCACAGAGTGGAGTCATAAGCCCAACAGCAGTGCTGGCAAAAAGGTCAAAGGCATGAAAAGAAGGATCAGCAGGAGAAATAGTTAAGAAACTTGTCAATACATAATACCAATAATTAATTTTCTTACCAAGAAATGAACTTTTCACACTATGTTTGAGCTACCACCTGTGTGGCAATAAGCTGCACAGGCAGCCCAGTTGAAAAGTCTCAAACTAGGCAGACACCACTGTCCCAACATATTTTAACAGGCAATAAAATAGAGGCTTTGGTTACAGCTCATATGTTTCAAGGGCCAACACTAACATGATTTGCTCCCATACATCAGCCAGCACGCTACAGGATTTTATTCTGGAATTAATCCTTTTTGTTTCCATGAAAGTAAATAATAAACTCTAGCAAAACAAAAAACCTAAAACCACTAGCAACTGTGTATCAACTATATTTACTATTTATTATATTCACAATTGTTAAGTGGCATAAGAAAAAAAAGCACTCAACATGGAAAGAACTGTGTTAGTCGTGGATAGTTCTAGAGGTTCAGTCATCAGTCTTGACTTTCAGTCAAGAGAAAGTTATCAAGCAGGATGCCGCATAACGTGGAGCTTAAGTTCCCTATAAAATCTTTTTTAAGGAGAGTTCAGATTTTCATATCTCTGAAGGTCTATCTTTAAATGCAATAAAGTCTTTTTTAGACAGCCAAGTATCATAAATATTCAAAACCCTCAATTTGAACATTGCATGTATTTGACGTTACAGAAATCTGTTTCCACTGGCATGACATCAGAGACTGTCAGATTGGGAAATCAAGAGGATGAGCTTCACACTTGCCAATTTGTGCTGTTAATCTGTGTTGAAGAGTTTTCTTAACAATACCATCATGATCTCTAGGAAGAGAAGGAAAGGCTGTTGGCCCACATCTGGCTGCTGCCTACGAACAGGCAGCTATTGTTAAAGCTTCTTTTTCATTGTTTATAATCTTTTTCGTACATTCTGCTTTTGGGTCATCAGTTAGGCCACAAGACTGTGGAAGCAGGTATACTGCCGGTTGTATAAAGTAGTATATGAGTGCATAATTTCCACCCCTTCTCATCAAGGAGAAAGTTAAGGGAAGTTAGGTGTTCTTCTCCAAGAAAAGAAACTTCTTTTGAGTCAGCTTTCTGACACTCTTCGTTGCTGTTTTTTTCTGTATTTATAACTAACCTAGAAATGGAGTGTTTCCATTAAAGTAGCTAGATCCCCAAAAAAGTGAGCCATCAGGAGTTGGACTCAATGATCCTTATTGGGTATTCTATGATCAGTCCCTATAACTCTATGAGTAGCACTGCAATACTAGGACTGTAGCTGAAGATGTGCACACTAAACAGCACACGTCCCCAGCCTCACAGCTCACTCCCACAAAGAGTCCAACTATTTCCTTCCTCTCTTCCTTGTCTCTTCAGTGTCTCTATCAAAGGTCACACCACAATACCAATCCTCCTCTCCCCTTTCCTAGATTGACCCATCTCTGCCCAGTGCCTCACAGGCACACAAGGAACCAGACAGGTTTCTGACTCACCGGCAGCCCAGGAAAGCAGGTAGCGGGCAGAGGTGTGTCCCACCATGTCAAGGGCCAGACTGTCCCAGAGTAAGATGTTTTACTACCCACTGGGATTTCCTCTCCTGAGAGCCGGGAGAAAGGCAGATGAAGTATTTTCAGAATACAGGATGTTATGAAAAGATTTATTTTTAAAAATAAAATGCTTTTCTAGGAAGCATGTGCTTACTCCCTAGTAGAAGCCAAATGCTGTAACCTCTCATATCAATATCTACGTAACACTTTTTGAACCCTCAAAACCTTGGGAGTGTTCACTCATGACAAGCACAGCCTGGATATAAAAAGTTTTGCAAACCAGCCATGCAGAACAAGTTCTCACTACACAAGTGTGCTAATACAGCCCAACTAGCTGTGGTGGGAGGAAAGCAAGCCTGCAAAGCTGTCCATTCTGAAGAGCTTCAGCAAACCTGCCTGGTTGACCTTGCTACAATAACATAACAGGGCCAGGGTGGGTATTTACAGTAGCCTGAACTCTCCCAACTCCAGAATGAGCAGAAGATGACTAAGTTGCTTTGCCTCACAGCCTGATCAGGTAGTCACACTTTGAGCATCATGCTGCTAAGCAAAATGAACAAGGACAGACAAATAATTTAATACAGGTAATTTCAACCACCAAGCCGAGAGACAATAAATAAGTGAGTCCTGAAAAGAGTATTGATTTTTCTATACACTAAGAACAACTGACAAAAAAAGCCTAGCTATATTTAAGTTTGCTTTAAATAATGTACTCCAAACATTATAAAATACTTGCTTATAGCTGTAACATTTATTTGAAGTATTTCTTTTAAGCTTGTCCAAAACTGTACAAACAAAAAATTCTTGAAACATGTCAGAAGTCAAGCTTTGTCTTTTGTACTATCAGAAAACAAATCTTTCAACACCATCAGATGATACAGCTCCCCCCAAAGCATTAAAAAATAATAATCCTCAGGATCTAAAGCAACAAACAGGAGTTCCTGCTACTACTACACTGTGCAGTCAACCCTATGTGCAAGAGTTTCATAAGGAAATATAGCAGCGTTATCCAGCAGGAGCACCAGGCATGAAAAATACCTTAGACTCAAATAATGGTGAATGGAAAAAAGGACAACAAGAAGATAGACACCATCACAATAAAAATCCCTAAACCCACAAATATTTGCCACCCCCTGTAACAGGACTTTGGGCTTATCTCCAGGTCCAGACTACCACTACTACTTTAACAATCCTCCAAATTAGCTAAATTTTCGTAAGCCAAATGAAAAGCTTCAGACAGCCTGAGAAACAAATAAACAAAATAACAAAATAAACAAATAAACTCCAACAATGCCTTCCATTCATACAAAATGTGAACCAGAGCAAATTCACAAGGCAACAGACATCACTCTACCAGGCCAGATCATCTACAATATCTACTCCCTCCCCACCAACTTCTGAACTCCTCAGTTTGCTGTCAGTTGTTATTGAAGTCTTTCAGCTGGGGCTTATGCCTGGCAACTGATTCTTCACACCTGCATACTACTTCCCACAGCATTAAGAGGCCACAACCAGGGTAACAATATCAGAATGAGGCCCAAAGCAAGCATAGAGTAACTGAATACTTCCCCTTCATCTTGTTTACTAATGCTTATTGTGATGAATTCTGTTACATATTCATGAAATATTAGGCAGTGATAGTACACACATTGTACTAACCAGTACATAAAGACATAAAATGAAAACATCTTTACTGGGAAGGAAAAAAAAAAAGAAGAAATAGCAACAAAGACAGCTGAAAAATCTTTGTCCTGGTTGGCACACTATCAGTGCCAAATTTCAAAGCATCAAGAATTGCTTACATTCCCAGCTGTTACAGCAGAAAAGCACACGAGACAAGCAGAAGATTAATAAAAGTTAGAAGAAAAGAACATAAAAGAGAAAATGCAAAGTCAGAATGCGGTATGTGCCAATCTGAACAAAATTAGAGTAATAATTTGGATAGGTTATAGGCCAGAGATAAAAGCCTGATATATTCCCAGAAAACTAGATTACTAAGAAAGCTATTTGAAATTAAAAAGCGACATAAATCAAAACTGGATGAATGACATTTGGGTAATATTATTGAACTGATTAAATTAACTTTTAGTTAGTAGAAGAGTGTGGTAAGAAAAGGAGATAAAATAACCATAAAGGATTTGGACAGCCATAAATAAAACAACTGCTCAGTGTGATGTGAATTTCTTCCCTTACTTGATGTGTCTGTTATTGTTATAATACTAACTTTTAAAATACTGTTATTTAGGAAACTGTTCAGTTTTGGTGGTCAATGCTGATTTGAAGGCTTAGGTCAGTGGTGAAATTATTTACCTAAGACAATTGAGCTGAATATTTAATCTATAATTGCTTTGCAAGAAATGCCAGTATACTTCCAGTCATATTTCTTAGCAGTCAGGATTGCAAGAAGTGTTGCTTTTAAATTAATTACATAGAGTATGAATAATCAGCAAAATTGGTTCTATTAAATGTAAATATTTGCATCCTAAACCATTTTATTTTATTCATATTAAAACAATATCACATGACTTACCAATTCAACCAATGCTGACCACATACTTCAGATTCTGCCTGTGAAATTACCATAACTGGTTTGCAAATTTTCAGTAACCTACAAGCTATTTGCAAATTATTTTCAAATAATAAATATATTAAAACTAATTGTAGAGTGTTCAGATATAATTCACGAGCATTAAAAAGAAGCCTGACTTGTCGTTACCAATTATTTCCTCCAACTTTTTCTGTCAGCTTTAGTTAACATGAAGCAGTAGTAGTAGTAAGAACAGGATTTGTAAAATCGTTTTCTTCCTGTGCAAATCAGACCGATGCCAAAATACTATAGCTTTCCATTCACTTCTGATCCAGCTTTTTGTTATGGTGGCAAAAGGTCAAAATAACGCTGGCAGTTAATGACCTCTCTGGTATATAGCTTCAGCTTCACTCGAGCAATCTTTTGGCCCAGCCTACAGAGGATAGATGCCAAAGTCATAGCCAGGGACCAACACTGGTAGGCAGCCTAACAAATAAACCTCATGCTTCAGAGTTAAGTAAAATGATCGTAGTGGGAGATTTTCCTAAAACTGTCACAGGAGATACAATATTCTATGTGGCATAGTTCACGTCTCCTGATACTTCTGTGCTTATCACTGATGTATGATGAGTTCTTTATTGTTACTAGCGTTTCTATGTATGTGCAAGGAGGATTAGTACTGTAGCTATTTTTACTTTTGTTGTTAATTTTTGAGATGCCTAAAGGATCTAGGTTCCATTTCAGATAACAAAAGAGAGCATGTTTCTGCCTGGAGGGAGTTTGGGTCTTCAGATCAGATTTGTGAGGTCCAGTACAGACTGGATGCCACACGAGCAGTCACCCCATGGGCAATGAGGAAGTTCAGTGTCAGCTCGTCACACTCAGGTAAACAGGAGGACTGTGCTGCTGGCAGGTGGGTGGGATGTGCAAGGGAGGAGGTGAGCCCACTCTGCTTCCTCCTGTGCTGCTGCCCTGCTCCGATCTATCTATTTATCCATCTGTCTGCAAATAAGTAATTAATAAATAGGACATATGTGGATGGCGGTTTTGACTATGAAAGAGTTTTGACATTGTGGTTCCTCCTTGACAACAGTTCCCAGCACAACAGAATTTGTGATGTTAAGGGACAGATCACTGTGGACATTCATCCTTTTAAGGGAAGAGTAATGGGTAGAAAGCTGAAGAAAACTGCTTATCATGCTGATGCACAGTATGCAGCTATCTCAAACTGAGTCACTGTCTGCTGCTAAGTGTGAAGATTCCAAGCATTGTATAGTAGGAGTTAGAGTACAGTAGCCCTGAATATAAGAGTATTTTTGCTTTTTCAGATGGGATAGAGTTAATCTTTTTCCTATAGTACTATGTTTTGGATCTAGGATAAGGATAATGTTGATAACACTCTAATGTTTTGGTTGTTGCTAGGCAATGTTTACACTAAGTCAAGGACTTTTTAGCTCCTTATACTGCCATGCCAGGGAAGAGGATGGGGGGCGGGTGTACAAGAAGCTGGGAGAGGACATGGCCAGGACAGCTGATCATAGCCAGAGGGATATTTCATCCCATATGACATCATGCTCTGTATATAACTTGGGGGAAGCTGGTTGAGGGATTAGACTGTGTCTCAGTAACTACCTGGGCAACAGTAGCCTGCAGGTGGTGAACAGCTGTGCAATTCAACACTTGTATATTATTACTATTATTGCTACTATTATTATGACTAATATTCCTTTTTCTGTCCTAATAAACTATCTTTATCTCAACCCATGAGTTTTGTCTTTTTTTTTCCAATTCTCTCCCCCATCCCACATGCATAGGGGGAGTGAGTGAACACCTGTGTGGTTGTTTTAGCTGCCTGATGGGTTAAACCACAACACTTTTACTGGAAACATTTTTGCCAGCTAGTTATTAGTGTTTAAGTACAGTAATTGGGAAAAAAGTTTTAGTTGATATCCATCTTGCTTTTTTCTTTATGAAATAGTTCTTTTTGGAATGTCATTGTCACATGAACAACTGTATCAAGTTGTTATGGCAACTGGATTTTTTTTTTTAAAGTTAATTTTGCCACAAAGTGTTATTAAGACCAGGTAAAGATGGCCTGGAATAATAATAGCTCCTTATTGTTTGGAGAGGATATTCTGTCTTAGATTTTAACACTGGGCTTTGCTGAAGCCAACAGTTTATTGCTAGTACATCAGCGAACTTTAGATTAAATGGTAAATAAATTATTTCAGTTTTGCTGTAAATTCCAAAACTAAACATTCTAGCCAGCATCATTTACAGCAGAGATTCTACACTTGATGCTTAGGTAGCTTGCAGTGTGCCTACTAAAACCAGACCAGATCAGTTTTCTAAACTGGCATAAATCTAGAGCAGCCCTACTGGTTTCACTTTTACTGTAAATGCATAAATGACTAAAAACCCCCAAAAGTTCATTATACTTAATGGAAGATTTCTATCTTGCAGCAGAAAAAACCCACCCAGCCCTTGATCTATTCCAGAGTGACGTCTGCTGTATCCACCTCTCTAACTTGGATAGTGTAATACTTTCTCAAAGCAATACTCTCTTAGGAGCTACTGGAATAAAACGAGAACAGAAATGTAACCACACTCAATAATGCACTTAATATAACAAACAAACAAAAAAAATCCTTAAATTTGAATTTTCTATGCCATGAGAATCTGCTGAGAGACAGTAACTCTCTTAAGAAGTATGTGATAGTTGTGATGTAGCATTTCTATCCCAGTCAACATGCCATCAGAGAGCAAGCAACTCACCTCTCAGGTCCTGACTGATGTCTCAGTTCTGCAGCATGGCCTCACAATCATTCTCTCTGGCAAAAGAAGGAAAGGTTTGACACTGCATAGCAATCCTGGGTTGATGCACTCCTACTCCCCACCTCTTATTTCCACCATTTTGTAACAACAGAGTGTGCCTGCAATGGGATCATTCTGTGAAATATAATTTTTTCATTTTTTAAAACATTTTTTAAAAGTGGGACTGACATTTTGTAGCCTGCATTGTAACTCTTGGGCTGGTATTACAGAAAGAACTGACCTGCCCCAAAGGCCAGAGAAGTGTCTTAGGAGCCTTGTCCCTCTGTGACTAAATGACAGAAGGAGGCATCTCCAGTGATTATGAATGCTACCTTATACACCTGCTGCTGCAATCAAGTGCTCAAAATCGTCTTTTAAAAGCACCAATTTCCTTTCAATAAAGATACAAAGACATTACCAAAACTCCTAGAGAGCAAATCTTCACCTTCTCTTCTTATCAATTCCTCTTTGAGATGCATAGCACTCCTGGAAGTGTTACATGGACAAATATTTTAGACATTGTAAGCTAGTGAGGTATTGTGAGAGTAGAGAGAAAGTGTTATGGGGTATGTCTACATTGACATTTGAGATTAAGCCTGAAGCTCTCCCTCAGCCCATCTATTTGAATAACCAGTTTTAGCTCCACAGAATGACAAAAATCTATCAGATAGAGGAATCTGCATTCTTTTCTCATCTTGCTTTGCAAATGGCTGAGGAAGATAATGGAAAGAAATGCATCACATTGGTGAAGATATAGGTTCTCAAAAGGCCAGCACTGTGCCTTCTCCATGGGTTCCCACTACCTTCCTCAGATGTACTATATGTAACTTTGGTGTCTCAAGTTTTGATTCTTTTTCCTTACCCACAGGCTGAATAATTTAGCTTCCGAATTTTTTTTATTATTTTTATTTTTGTCTTTTTCTGAAAGACTAGCCACTGTAGGTTCATGTCCTGGTGCTTTTATTGACGTTAGGCCCCCTTAGATCTTGGGATTAAAACAATTACCACTTTGGGTGGAAGGAAAGAATTTCTTCCTGAGGTTGGATAGGTAGAGACTACTGATTTTCTCTTTTGACTTTCTTTGTGGCAGGGATTTGAACTCCCTCTTAGCGTCACTTACAAGGTTTCTTTAGGAAAACATTTATTGGCAAGGTGCTTAATCCTGCTTCATCCCCTTCTGTGGCAAATTGTAATTGTTAATTTTAGTCTTTTACTTCAGGGCTGATGTTTCCTGTAGGTTGCTGGTGTGAAGTCTATGATGTTGGTGCTGTGTCATGTGGAAGAGGATCCTTCTAAATTAGACTTTACTGAAGATATTTCTCCCCATTCCAGGGAAATGGAATCAGTGACCTGCAAGATTCTGTCTAGTCCAATGCTCTTATCTCCCTGCCTGTTATAGAAAATGTTGAATATCACTCCAAATATTTTGTCATTAGCAATGCCTACAGATTGTGATTTTCAACAAAGATGTTAACAGATGCCCTGAATATTTCTGATGAGGATGTAAACTTTGAGGGACTCAGCTTAATTTCACTGTTTAGGCACTCATTCTAAAATGCTAGAATGGTACCTGGAAATAATTTAAAATTAATATTTTGACATAAAGAAAACATTAAGTTATTGCTGCTGTAGGGAATATGTCTGCATAAATTATCAGCCTTACATTTAATTTTATTTCAATTAATAAATGTTCAGTGACATAAACCAACTAGGTCATTGCAATAGAAAGTACTCCAGGTCTAGTCCAACTCCAGTTAAATTCAGTGGAAAAATTTCCAAATGGGAGTTGCATGAGACCACTATAGTATAAATCTAGACTGAAGTCAGCAGACTTACTTTGGCTTCACAGAGTTAAAAGCGAGACTAGAATTTTGCCTCCAGTGTTTAATGGCCACGGTAGAAGGCAGACACTGATGTTTAACCTTAGGTGGAGTTTTTCTCTGTAGCAGTGATTAACAGATATCCTGCTTAGTCACTGAAGGACCTCATCACTGGTGAAAGCACACTTCCCTCAGTGCTTGCTTAGGCAGTCAGTGTGGCAGTGACTAATTTCCTTTGTGAGTCTGGGTCTCACTGCTGTCAGCAGGGAACTGTGGAAAAGCAGCAAAATTACAGAAGTTTGCTTTTGTACAGATAATGAGTAATAAATGCAAAACATTGAACTCCACAGAAAGTGGTCACTGGGGAAACTCTGGACAATTCCACTTTACCATAGGAAGAACAATATATAAAAAACCCCCAAGCAACCCAAACAAAAACCAAACAACAAAAAACCCCACCCTACATAGGAGAAAAGGTATTACATGTTTTAAGCAGGAAGTAATAAAGTAAACAATATAAATAGAGCAGATAAGCAAAGAACAGTCTCAGACTAGCCATGGCACTTTAGTAAATCCCATTAGACAACTATTTTCACCTTAAAGTAACTGAGTGTTTTAAAAGCCTGGCCCTCAAGCACTCAAGTTTTATTGAACGTGAATGGGACGTGGGCTTTTAGATTACTCAGGATTTCTCAGAAATTCCACTCACCATGCTTACCTTTGGAAAAGTTTTAAAGGTTTGCATTAAGTCCTATAAATCAAGGAAAACTCAGAGTAACCAATGTGGAACTTCAGCACACAGCATGAGAAATTGTATTAGGTGTCCCCAAAGGAAGAGACTGGAGGAAAAGCTTAACGTATAAATGCTGTCAAAAACCTCTTAAGACATATATTTAACTGTGATGTTAGAATTAAACTCATGAAATATATCTTTATTCCTGTAAACAGCATGTTCAGCACTAAAGCATGAGAGGAGAAAGGCAATTCAGTGCACTGTTTTGATTTTCTCTGGTATTCTTGGAAGTAAGCTGCTTCAAACCCAGCTTCATCCTTCCTAACTCCAGAAACTTAATGGGTTGCCTACATAAGCAATCTTGTCTCTGTAGTTTCTCCTTAACATTAACAGAGAGGGGATTAGTTGCACATTTCCATCTTTTCCATTTGCTATACAGGCAGATGGCTATATACTGTAGCTGCCCCATGCTCCTCTGATAGGTTTTGCAAATAAGTACCTACAGGTATGTCAGATGAGATTATGCTGAAGTTAAATATATAAAGAAATACATTATATCATAACACCTACCATCTGGAAGTTATCATTCCAGGAATGTCACTCTATTCCATTGATTTGACACAGCAAATTTAAATATAATACACTGCTTTGCCCAAATACTTAATAGTTTATGAAAAGACCTAAAAATCTCTGTTAGTGGAGTAGAAAAACTTAGAAATTTGGTAGTTCCATTGGAAGACCCAACATAAGAGACTTGTAAGTAACACAGACATGTTCCTATACTTGTTTGAAATAAAATGCACAATTAATTTCAAATATTAAATTAAAAATGCATTAATACATACTTATCTACTAACAGTATCTACTATTAACTTTATTTAGCTACTTTCCTCTGGGTTAGTTCAATTGTTCTTTTAAGACCTAGTATTATCTAATAAATTTTATATTCTACCTGCTGAACACTGATGTTGAAATTTCTCTAAGTTTTCATTAAAGCACCTGGATATGGCCTTGCACATGATTTTCTATTGAGATAATACTTTCAGTCATCTTTGGCTTTCCACAGCTCAGTGGGTAGTTTCTATTCTTTCAGCATCCCACTGATCAAGTGTCCATGAGATTCATAACTTGCCAATTTTTGTAATTTCCTGGTTTATGTTCATAAATATGGTATGTATGATACAACAAAGATTCTAAGCCAGAATTAGGTTTGGGTTTTTTTATTCAAGCCATGCATCTGCTCCCAAGGACATGAGTTTTTCAGAGAATGTAGTTTGAACCTGCAACAGTCTCTGGGTTATGACGTATTGGTTGTAGGAATTCTTAGCCTCTGCCTGCCACTCTGCTGTTTATTCCACATATACAATCTTTCTAAAGAGAGACTTTGTTAGAATTTGAGCAATTTAGTTGTTTGGGTGCCATAAATTTCAGGTTGCAGGAGCAAAAATCGTAAGGCTGACTTAGATGCCAGGCATTTATTTTACATGACGTGCAGGGATATCAAGATCTTCCACAGGTGTTCCTGGCTGCTAACACACTAAGTGCTAGGACACTTCAACCAGCCTGTTGGAAGTCCTGAAGAAAGAATATATTTCAGAAAACATTTCCTGCTTGGATCTAATGCTTATCTGATAGTTGCAGCTGGCTGTCTTTTAGACACTGGGATTAAGCATCATGTCAGGGTTTAGATATAATTTCTCTTACTACTTCACCGGCAGAAGTCTTGCTAAGTTGCAAAAGTGGCAGCAATACTTGACCAAAAAATGCAACTTCCCCACCTCAGTCCCTAAATTGAGGAATTAAATGAACCATGCCTTCGAGGTCAGGGACCCAGGAGATCAGGCAGAAGGAAGTTTGACTTCATTTTAGCAGCTGATGTCCTCAGGATACTTTCTGAAGCTCACGCTGCCTGGATGTGCCCCATTGTTTTCCCTCAGCTCCACAAACATCATTAGCTGGAGATTCCTTACGCTTCTCTGTACAGAGTCCTGGGTTTGCCCCTAGAGGGCACTTCAAGGATGCATCGGAACTCGAGTCTAATGACTGCAGCTCCTTTAGATCTCTCCAAATGGCTTCACATTTGCTGGCTTGGGTAATGGTAAGAGCATAGCTACAGCAGCAGTCAATAACTCCGTGTGGGTCATAAAAATGATCGAGGAAGAAAATCAGATAATAAGGAAGTCAGTCTGGTCTAAACCAAGGTTTATCAGAACTTGACCCACTAGTCGAAAAGACAGCTTCCAGCAGGGCTGTGCACAGCTGAAGTCCATCACAGACACCTACATGTGGTCTGGGACATCTCCTGATCTTCCAAGTGTTAACCCTACAGATATGCCTAATCTGATACTGTTGTCAGGAGGATACTAGGTTCCCCTGTACCTCTTCTGAGACTTAGATAATAAGATTCTGAAGTTAGGTAGGTAAAAAGCAAATTTGGAAGAAAATAATTTTAAAAGGCAGCAGAACACCCAGGGACTGGTAGCATCACATTTATAAATATGTGCAGATGTGGCCTGGGACAACAGAGAGAGATACATCATAATTTTGTAAAGCTGCAGAACAAAGAATATAAAACCTACTACATTAACTGAAATAGCAGAGGCCCTATTTTCTCATCTGGAGGTGTTTTTTTCCTCTAACTGGCATAATTTACATGGGAATGACATCCATGCTTTATCCATAGCAGAAATTATATCATTTTACTAGGATGTATAAGTTGGGACATTTCACTATCAAAGACACTTCAGACCACTTCCTTAACCTGGAAGACATATTAAATCATAACTGATTTATGTCAGTTTAAGAGTCAGCCCTTCAGAAGGGAAGAGAACAATGGGGTAATTAATGGCCCCAGCTGTGGGATCTGTGTATTAATTGATGATACCTTTCACAGAACAAGAATTTTTCATTTTGAATGTTCCCATACCAGTGCTCTTTAATTAATTAGAAAACAGAGATACAGAACCTTCAGGTTTGTTATCAACAAAATTAATTTAGTAAGCAATTTGCTTTTGTAGTGGGGGGGTAGTGGTGTGTTGGTTTTTTCTTCTGAGGACCTCTTCTGAAGATTTGTTTCTAAGACTGGTGGAACTACAGATGGAATTTTCAAATTGAACAAACAAACTTGTTAGAAAATGCAAGGTCATATATGTTAGTAATTCAAGATGTTCAAGCATTTTCAGTTGCTAAATAATTATCTACCTTGGAAGAATGTATGAATTGTTGGAAGTTGTTGCTTATTGGATAATTGACTATTACCATTTAATTTTTATGTAGTCACATTGGAAGCAATCAAATACACTTCAGGTAGGGGGGTAGAAGGAAGGCAGGAAAAGAAGAATTGAAAAACCCCACAAAAACAAACCACCACAAACTCCTTAGTCTTAATATTCTACACAAGACTACTGCTTATGGGAGCTAAAAATAGTACATATTCGTATTAAGGATTGTATCATAAAGTGTTGGCACCGAAGAGCACGCTTAACCTTGCCTGGACAACTTCAGCTGGTCATTTCTTGACTTGGAGTACTTTACTTTTACGTATGCATAAGATTGACGTGAATATGGGAGGTTAAGGACAGTACTGTCTCCATGCCTGCTCATGTTCTGCCCAATGCAGAATAATAATGCAATTCAGTTATGTCTTTACCCTATATTCTCAGCTTTTGAGAGTCCTGTAAGGTTGTGTGTGATATAACATGTCCATGGAAAACCTCAGCCCTTGGGCATGTCACCTTAACTGGTCAGCAGGAATAGTGAAGAAGAGCAAACAAAGATCTTCCAGTCCCTGCTTTATAACTTAGCAATACATTATTTTGCAGGCACTCAGGTGTTCAAAACATTTTGTAAGGAGTTTTGCTAGGTAGTGGAAATGTTTTATTCTCTATTTACCACTGGGAAAATTTTGATGAAGAAAGATGAGGGGACTGGCTCAGGTCACTGATTAAGTCAGTAGCACAAGCAGAAATGGAAACCAAACCCTAGTGTAGTCCCCTATTCACAAAGCTGTATTGACTAATTTAAATATTTCTATATACATTGAAATAAGCAGGATAATATTTTTTTTCTTTCTAGTGCAAATTGCGTTCTTTTCTGTAACTTTATTAAAATAAAATGATAGAGTCCTTTGTATGCTAGGAAATATCTAAAACAAGAAGTTTGGATCAGTTTGACAGTAAAATGTATCTACTATGCTGATCAGTCTTGGCATCTGTATGTATATTAGTATCCATCATGCCAAAATTGTCCTTTAGTTTATTCATATTAGAAGCATTTTGAAACTTCATTTGTGCTTATATGCATAATGTTGCCATAATTTAGCTTGACAACAATAAAGGTAAGTATTTTATACATAAATATATAAATAAATAACTCATTCTTTAACATTCACATACTGGGACCCCAATGTGATTGTTCCTCATTACTCTTCCCCTCCTTCAAAAACGACACCCTTGAAAGCATCTTTTAACATAATGGAACAGGGAACTGGTGAAAGTAATGTTAAAAAAAAAAAGATATTCAGATTAAAGCTGTATTAAATGCAGATTTAATACTTTAATACTACTTCTGTTGGTAAAACACCTTGAAGAATCTATGACTTTATCAAAGTTGGTGAAAAAATTCCATTGTGTTTTATGGTAATACATTAACCAACTATAATCAAAAGTGTTTCCTTTTTGTTAGCTGTCTTAACTGAGAAATGGGATTGTCAGGGAATAAATATATGAATTCATGCAAACAGAATTAAAGATATCTTGCTAGTTTAAAATTAATGTGCCACCATGAAAAACATACAGAAACACCTGAAGGAATAGTTTGAATTTTATGAAAGACTAAATGAGGTCTGACAAGTCAACTGAGTTGTTTTGATTTTTTTGGCCAGGATGATACTAATTCATTGCAATGTATGAATAAGAATTAAACAACTATTAAACCACACAAAACATCAATGGCCAATAGTGAGTTTACTTAAGCATCAGTACACGAGGTATTTCTAGAGACATGGCTCAATAGGAGTAGAATTTTAAAGTTAATTAATGTTCAAAAATATTATAGACTGATCACAATGAAATGAAGAATGACATATTAAAAAACAGAGAAGAGATGAAAGTACCTTTCTGTGTTGCAAACAACAGTTTTGTGCTGAGATCGGTTAGACTGAGTTTGCAGTTCTATTGTATTTTTCTAATCTATTATTTATTTGGGATTCATTCTGCAGTGTTCAGTTCCTCTAACCCTTGGGCTTCCCCCATCTAAATTAGATCTGTGTGACATATCATCTCTCTAAAGCCTCCACTGCAAGATGGAAATATTTTTTTTTCCCAAGAAAGAAATTAAAATAACTCCCATTTAAGGAAAGCAAAATTAGTGTTCCTTCCAGGCCTTTTCATAACAATACATGAAAACGGACCTTTTCAGTTCTCAGTGTTGAGTTTATACTTCAGAAACATACCAGATTTGGACTAGAATTCACTTTTCAGAATCTCTCAACCCTGACTACTTCACATATGACTCTTACTCACAGCTCTGTTCCATTTTAGCTGAAATAAGTTAGTCAACTTCCTGACTGGCATCATAACTAGAACATTACCCAAGAATTTCATCGCTGAGTAAGGCTTTGTAGAGCATAAAAGCAAGATGAAGACCAATCTTGTTTGCTCTGAGACATGTACACCCGTTCAGAGGTCCAAGGTGTGTAATTGTTACATTTTTACTTAAGGTTTAAAGAGATGTAATGAATGTTTGCATAGATTCCCATCTTCATATTTTGCATAGTATGAGGAAAGACACACCCAACATTGTCCTCTGGGAAACACTGAAGAACAATGGGCAGGACAAAAAGAAGTAAATTCCTAATATCACTACAGGAAGTTATTCTTTCTTACAGATTACAGTCCTGGTAGAGGTGATGCTCTTTCTTAACAAGGTCACCATCATGACTGAATATTTCCATTGGCTGTTTCAGTAATACGGAAAGCAGGAAACAACTGTAGCTACAGAGGGCAAGCTAATGAGAATACTAATGAGTATATTACTGAAATTTCAAAAGATATACCTAGGATTCCATTTTATGAGGCCAGAACAGTTATGAAAGGGTATCTGTGTTGACATTTGCAAGCAATCTCCTTTGTCAAATGAGTCAAATGCTTGACACATTACCTGCTGGGAAGACCAGTGTAAGAGTCCCTCAGGGCTGAGCACTTAACACTCCTCCTCGTGCATGCTCTTTCTCTCTCTCTGCTACACACACATTTGCTCTTTGTCTCTTAGGGGGATGTGGGTTACCATATAACTGACTGAAAATTAGAATAATGCCCTCTAGCAACAGGTGATGTGGCTGTAAGTATCAATACCATACAAAACCCTGTCACATTTTCCTCGTCTTTTTGTATTTAGTGTAGTTTGTAGGACTCTGTTCGTTTTCACCATGCATCCCTGATGGCTGTGCTCCACCTCTGCCATGGCACAGTGGAGTGACCCCACACCCATTGCATGGCTCTGGATGGTGTCTCCTGTCTGAGAAGAAGTATCAGAAAGCTCAGGAAGATGTGCTGCCTGGTCCTGCTGTCGCACCATGGTGGACCGCTGATCTTTTCAGATCGTATTAACCAAACCATCCTGCTTACAGGGACATGAAAGTTTTTTTGCAAGAACTGTTTTATTTTTTTTTAAGAATATTTTCATTTTTGATAAACTAAGGGCTTGATTCCGAAAGGTGCTGAACAGCCTGGTTGCATGACAGTAGAGCGTGTGCCAGGCTTCAAAAGGAGAGAAATCTCCCACATCTTCCAGCAAAGTGGCTGATCCCAGTGGAAATGAAGGTCACACAGCATCTAACATGATCAGGCTTCAAATACTAAAAATTGACAGAAAAGCAAATGGAGACAGGGCTTGCCCACAATGAGGGTGTGTCCAGAGTATAGACAGCTGAAGTTTTAGATGTATTCAGTGCATGTCACTCACATGTTACAGCACACACATGTCTGTCTTGCAAAAATTAAAACAAGCTGCTGCCAGCTACCACAAAAAAGAAGATATTTTCCTAGAGGAAAACATTACCTAAGCAAAGACTAACTATTGTTATTTATATAATATGTATGAATAAGAAGCAAAATATACTCCTGTGTGATCTTTGGCAATACTGTGTTAATTATTAACATACATGCGCACGTATACATTTTCCTAAATTGGTGTTCCTTCCTTTTCCTCTCCTACTTGTCCACTTTTTACTGTGCAATTTTGATACTTGCAAGCAGAATTATTGTCCAGAGAATATGCCCAAGGAGGTGTTTATGTTTCCCATTATTCTGGTTATGGATTGGAGCCAAAAGTATTTGTTGCTTTGAAGGGAAATCCTATGCATTTGAACAAGATTTGTGTTGCTATTGCAGGAAAATCACAATACTGGTAACAGTACGTCCCTCCGTCTGTGTTTTTTCCTGAGTCATGAGTGCATGCCATTGAACCTGTTAGTGATCCCCACCATCCCCTCTGTTCCCCTTAGCTGTCTCCCAGGGTGTCTCTCAGGAGTGAACCATGACTTAGGGCCCGCAAACAAAGAAACTTCTCTGCTTTATGTTCCCAGATACAGTTTAAGTCCCCCTTTCCACCTTGAGCTGTGATCTGCTTCTCCCTGCATGGGGACCATCACGTCCCTGTCTCATTCCCTAGGGGACAAGACAGCTACCAGACCTGCGTGAGGGGTTCCTCAGTTACACTGACCTCGGCAGCATTTGTCCACTCAGGGGTGATCATATGAGATGGTTGATGCCATCTGCAAACTCAAGGCTTTCAAAAGCAGCAATACCTCTACTCTCTTCCACCTCTGCTCTTCTCCCAGGTTTCTTTCCAGTCCTGGAGATTTTCTGATCCCCTGCTGAGATAATTCAGCTCCCTAACCCAGCAAAGCACCAGTTTTTGTAACTCCAGGAGTCTGCCAGGGGTCAGATGAACATTAGTGCTTGATTGCAAAAGGGTGAGGCATCCTGCATCTGAGAGCAGGGCAGTGGCCGACCTGAGAAAGAGGCAGCAAGGTTGCCCTCCATTTAGCTGCAGTGAGCTGCTATGTTTGTCACCCTGTCCCATCTGGCCTGGATAGGCACACCACACACCTCATTGTGGGATCTGTATCTGTTTCAGGGTGCACAGATCTTAAATACAAAATCCCACATGGGGTTGCACTTTTAAACATGAAGATGGAAGATTGTGTCCCCTTAGTGGCAGGGGCCACCTTTCTATTTTATATCGCTTCTCTTATTCTAATTGGAGGAAAATCTGGGTGCCTTCTAGAAGAGCAATAAGCAATGGAACTAATATTTTTCATGTTCTCATCCTCTCCACAGGGAGAAATCTGTGTACAAGGAAATGGTCTTCCTGAATTTAAAAAACCTATTTATACATGGACTCATATCCAAGCACATAAACATGTATATATTTTTTTTCTTAAGGGAGGAAAGGTCAAAAAGAAGCTTGGGATAGTTACAGTAAAAAGGGATGAAGCCTTCAATGATCCTGCTTGTGCCTTTGAAATGTTTTCTTCTGTTTTAAAAGAGTTCTCCTTGAGCATCCTTCAATGGAGCTATGGGAAAGAACACGTGCTGTAGAGAAAACTCATTTGGAAGTCACCAGAAAATCCAGTCTGCATGTACAGCATGGCTGCTCTGTCAGCTGCAGTTATTTCACTTCTTTAAATAGTTTTCTTACTGAGAAGTTGACTTTTACAAGCACAGGCCTTCCATACTTTTATTAGAACTGCCAGACAGACACATAATAGAGGAATTCCCATATTCCGTTTGGAAGACCCGCATCCCTTACTGAAATAATTTAGGATATCACTTTACTCATATTTTTGGCAGATCCAAGCTGTGATACACAGGAGCAATCCAGGTCACAGTGTTGTGGGGCTGACTATGGGCACAACAGCTTGGCCTTCTCCCCAGCAGCAAGACAATGTTAATGGAGAGTGGCAGCAGGTTTTTCATCCTCCTCCTTTCTCCCAGCATCACTGTTTTCCAGGCCAGGTTCCCTCTCCACCAATGCAAGCTTTCCTTCTCTTCTAGTTTCTCATACAAAGGCTGCAACGGTGTCCTAGCGAGTTTCTTACTTCAGGAGGCAGTAGGCAATGTATGTGTGTGTGTGGGGGGGGAAACAGGTGGAGGGTCCTGAAGAAGTGTTGTTATTGCCAGACAAAGCTTGGTGACAACCCTGTGGGTGGGGAGCTGGACCAGTCCTCATGGACCAAAATCTGATTTTATCACATTCTCCAAATCTATATTTTTTTTTCAGGTTGTTTTTTTGTTTTCATACAGAAAGCAAACCATGGAATATGTTCACTGATGTTATGAAGCTACCCTCAAAGCAGTATCTGATCACACAGACAGGACTTGTCACTCCTAACAGTCTTACATGCTAACAGAGCTATTCTTGGTGTAGCCTGATACCTGGCAGCATCTGTTAATCCCTGCTTTGCATTTTTGGGTGCACCTGTGCACCCTGGCAGAGATCAGTATTCTGTAGCTACAGGTGTTGTACAGGTGCTGGAAGCCTTTGCAGTCTCAGCTGCTAAGGCCTGTTGATGGTGGGAGCTCATGGAAACCTAACCTTAACTTTGTCATGCCTAAAAAGATGTGGTCACATTTTAATAAGGCTGTAATGCGTCCATACATGAAAAATAGCTAAAGGCCATTTTTATATTACAGCAACAAATGGCTAAAAATTGTATCTATTTTAACATGAGAAAGACACCATTGGCCAAAGTCCAAACATAGGAAATTCCATGCCAAAGGGTAAATGATCTTGAGCTTTAATAGGCAGCATCACCACCTCTTGTGGTTCTTTATTGAAGACTATCCAATATTAATGTTTTTCTCCTAAATTCTTAGATCAATAAGTGAAAAGATCTGCTCTTATTTTTGAAGGAAGTTTGTATTCCTTGGCTAAACACAAAACATCAGCAGAGTAAATAAAGCCCAAAGGTTATTACTATATTAGTAATTCATACTTTTTCAGTTTCATTTTGATCCATTGCTTTGGGCGGGCATTAAAACATTTTTTACTGGAATGCAGTGAAAAAATAAGCACTGTAAACTGAAGTCTCACAAGTCAGAGAAATGCAACTTACTTCTCCTTACTTTCTTCTAGGCTTGCTTTATTTCTAAAGTCAAAACATGAGGACAATGCAACTGCTGTTCCTGTACCCTAACTGTATCACTCAAAAGTTATGGAGAAGACAAAACAAGTCTTTTTTTTCTTTTTATAACCCAGTCCAGCTAAGCCATAACAGGAAAAAAAAATAACACCTCGCCTGCTGGATGCCTTGTATCTTGCCACTGGGGGTATTACAAAGCAAACTCTGTCTGGAAACCACTCCATTCTACTTGGGCATGTTCATGCTTTGGGAATAAATATTCTGAAACATGAAAAATAGTGCACTTTAAATGAAATAATTTTCAGGACATTATTTTTTGTTCTTTATTCACACAGGTATTTAACTTTTGAAATCAGAGAGGATGTAAAAAACCTTTTCTCCCACAGATATAATTGAAGCATACAAATAAACACCTTGGGTTTGAGCTTTTTTTTTTTTTTTAGAGCTACTGAGTGTTCAATAAACTGAACAACAAGCACTATTAGTATTAAGTGCCTAATAAAGTCTGATTTATGTACTCATGTTAATAATCTGCTTGTGGAGTATGCACACTTCCCTATTAGCAACTTCGTTAGAACATGATTTCCAAGAATATAGCCCGAGTGTGGTCTAGGCTTTGCTGGTAAATGGATAGAGTGTTCAGTGGCTTAATTAGCACAAACATCAGCTATTTCATTGCTTAAAAGCTGCATGGGAAGAGGAAGCTCCAGAGATTTTTTTCCACTGTGAAGTAAATCAAAGCCAAGAATGAAGGGATTTTTATGATTTACCTGTATTTTCTTTTCTTTAAAAAAGAGTTCAGCAAGGAGTTCTTATATAAATTATTCTGAAACTGCTTTGAGAAATACATATGGAAATTTAGAGTCAAAATAAACATATTTGATTATGCTGTCAAAATGGATAAATTAACTTTAAAACCCCTACGTATGGAGAAGGCAGCCTAATCTTCATGATGAGTTCTTAGGTTACACTGGTCACTGGAAACTTTACTGGAATCCTATCATAATATCCTACCACATGACCAGGCTAATGAAGGTACATTGCCATTTTGAGAAGCAAACAAGCAGATTTTTGTAAGCAGAATGAATGGCTTTTGTAGCAAGTGGTGAAAATTGTGCAGTTCCACAGTCAGCAAATATCCCTGCCAACTCCTGCTCCGCAGGATGAAACTGCACTACTTCTGTAGATAGGCGAGGACAAGCAGTGCTTTAAAGTAAGCCCACACCAGAAAAGAGGTTTCATTAGCAAGGACTGTTAGACCCTTTCCCAGTACAATGCAAATGTATGTTACCTGACATAACCTCAGACATATAGTTGTTTTGGTCTTTGACTGGTATGACTATTTACAGTTGTCTGTTGTACAGGCAATGGCATATTCTATTTACTCATGTCCGTCCTTTGTCTTTTTCCTCACAGTTAGACTTGCCTATACTTGCAAATCAGCCTGAAAGAAGGTATGCTGGTTTAGACAAGGCTTTATTCAGTTAGACACTCTTAAGTATATAAATACTCTGCCAAGTTCCTATGTGTACGTGCTGTGAAAGTATGACTTAGTTGCATTCCAGTTTAACAGTATTTTGGATCTTCTTTCAGACTCTAGCCATAACAAAACACATTTTAGTCCATGAACATTGGAATGAATGAAACCTGGGTTCCTTAGCTTCCTAAATACAAGGATTACCATGTTTTTGTCTCATTATAGATCAGAATCTGGTTGATTTTTATTCCCCCCACCCTCCCCCCCAGGTAGAAGGAAATTTCTCTTTTGCTTGAGCACTGATCAGTCTAATAGAACAAGAGTTCATGCTCTAGCATTTCCCTCCAACATGAACCTCAGTGATGAAGTTCCATTCCTCTTCTTGGTTATCGTATGCTGTCATATTTCTTGAAACTGGCCACAATTAAATAAAGGACAATAGAGAGAGAGAAAGGCAGCATACAGTTCATCTGTTTTCCTTCAGGAATCAAGAAAAAATATATGTAATTTCTGTATTGTAAGAAATTCTAATATTTTGATACACCTTGAAATGTTTGTGGTTCAAAACGGTTTGTGGTTTCTAAAGCCTACTGAAAGGCTATGCTTGAGTAAGTCCCAATGACAACAATTTCAAAAGGCAACATCCTTGCAAACTGCTTGCATTACAAGCTCTTTCTATATAAACAAAACTGTCTTCTGATAGGAAAGTATTTCACATGCAATTTTTAGGGAAACCTAGTAAACACTTTATATGCTTACATACTGTATTTAATACAATTGATAGCTATTTTATACATTCTGGGACATACCTCTATCATTTTATCTTCTTATGCTTTAAAAACTGTTTCTTGCTTTCTACTTCTATTTAAATAAAGGTAAGTTTAAATCCTTTGGAAGCAAAACTCCCTGACCTTAATAGTGATTCAGTAGTCAAAATAGGAAAAATGAATCTAATCATTCATACTGATATTAATCTAACCAGATGTCTTCTCCTTGAACTAGCTTTGATTAACAATTATTTAAAAAAAATCTGTTCGCTTCTTTATTGCCTCAATTCCAGGGTTCTTGGGAAATGTGTGATTTTATTGGCTCGCACATTTTATAGTATATAAGAGAATTTTTCACAGTTTCCAGTTTTATTACTGCAAAGTTATTTTATTACCTGTTAGCATGTTACTAAAAAGAAAAAGGAAAAAGTATCTCTGTAGAGGATATTAAAGCTCTCTTTTACAGGAGCCTGCACTGCAGTTTCTCTTTACGCTCAGCTCTGGTTCAACAGTGTACAGAGGAAACCACCTCAGGAAAGCAAAAGACCATTTGGCAAAAGCACCTGAAAATTGACCAAAAGGGTTATATCATTTGAAAACCCATTATGAAAAAAAATGCTGGATATTAAAGCAGGGATTAATTTTACCCCCATCCCCACCTCCCCCACCACTCCACCCCCTCCCCCCTTTTTTTTTTACATTCAAAATCACATACTACACAGGTTTTTTTTAGAAAGCTCTTAATGATCTTGAGCATCTCTCTGACAGGAAAGTCATTTTCTAAATGGGGAAGGGATTCTTTTAGTTACACAGTACAGGTTATTAAATAAATATGAACATAAATTTCTAAGAGAGAACTGGTAGGATGGGACCAGGTACTCAGCTGAATTCTGCTGAATTAGGGAGAGTTAAGCCTGTTTCCATGAGCTGAGGATATGACCCGCTGGCTTTTTATTTAGGATTGCACACATTTGCCTGACAGGCAGACACATAGCTTGATTTAACAGCTTCTTATGCTTCTTCTCTCCTGTCTATATTTGTACTAAACATCAGTTAGATTCTTTGAATATTCATATTGAGTTTACATGCCCTTACTTTTCACATTCAGCTTTTGAATAATTATGTTCTGAGAACTTCCACAAAGGCAGCAAAATAATTTGCAAATCTGGGGAGCCTTGTGTACTCTGTTACCTTGAGGCTCTGGTCCTTCAGCTCATAATTTCTGAACCCTTTCCACTGGCAGAAGTTAAGAATTTCAATAGCTTCATACTGTGACTTCTTGGAGCAAACCCAGAGGAGGGCCACTAAGAAAATCAGAGGGCTACAGCACCTATCCTATGAAGACAGGCTGAGGGAATTGGGCTTGTTCAGCCTGTAGAAGAGAAGGCTGCCTTATAGCAGCCTGACACTACCTGGAGGGGGGCTACAAGAAATCTGGAGAGGGACTGTTTACAAGGGCATGGAGTTGTAGGACAAGGGGTAATGGCTTTAAGCTGAAGGCGGGTACATTTACATTAGTTATTAGGAAGAAATTCTTCCCTGTGAGGGTTGTGAGGCCCTGGCACAGGTTGCTCAGGGAAACAGTGGCTGCCGCCTCCCTGGCACTGTTCAAGGCCAGGTTGGATGGGGCTTTGGGCAACCTGGGCTAATGGAAGGAGTCCCTGCCCATTGCAGGGGATTGGCTTTAGGTGCGCTTTAAGATTCCTCCCATTCCTTTCCATTCCTTTCCATTCTTCTTGTGGAGCATAATCAAGCTTCCTCTAAGTCATATGATACTTAAGATTTTTTTATTTTTTTATTTTTAAATGTAAATTCAGAGTAATGTTTCCCATTGTACATAAAAAGCACCTGGGCCTGCCATTATAGATCTGAGGTGACCAATTAGCATATGGTGGATTATTAATTTTTCCAAACGACTGAGGTGTTTTCACAGTGTGGGTTGCCATGCCTAAAACTTAGGCCCTGTGTTCTGGCAATGAAATGTTGAGCTGCTGGTTCCCTGGAGGAAATTTAGGTTTCTAGTTTGTGGCAGCCTAAATGTACTTGGGAGTTTCAGTGGGAAGTCTCCCAAAATATATGGCATCTGCAGTGTTCTTTTAGATGTGGACCACTTAAGCATTTCTGGCACAATCAAAGCAATCCCCTGAGGAAAAAGCTTACTTCTGTGCTGTATACCCTCTAGGCCATGGGTTTATAAGTCTCAGATGGACCCCAAGATGTTCAGCGCAGCTGAAATATTATATGTTTTGGGCAGAATCATAATACAGGGAACAGCTGAGGGGAAGACCTGAAAGGAGCAATATATACCCCAACCCAACAGGTCTTGTCCCAACAAAGGGTCTGCAGATCTACACACAGGCAAAGATTACTGGGTCTTGAAAGGAAGGAGTGGAGGTATGGAAATACCTTGGGTGTGAAGGAGACCTAAAAACAATAAAGAAAGTGTTTCTGTGGGTGCACAGGAAGACTGATGGAGAGTTGTGAGCAGCCGGATGAGATCTCCTGAAAGGCCTCCTAGAGCTAGATTAGATGATCTTGAAGAGCACGATGGATTTATGAGGAGTGTCTCATTCCTGCCCACTCATTTTTGACCCCCACCAAGTGCACTAACACTACTGTGAGGCTGATGTGAAAAACAGCTGACTAAGTTTTGGTTAAACCCCCTTCTTAGGACTACTTAGCGATATGAAGTTAAGGGGAAAATGGCAACATTCTAAAGCTTGCTTTATTTCTGAAAGCAACATCTTGTTCAACTTCATTTTACTCCTACCCAAAGAGAAATTCAAGTTCCAGGGCCCAGGTTAGCAAAGAGAAATAAATTTATAAGCTTTATTCTGCCTGCCTGAAAAAAAGAGTGAATTTCCTGGCTTCTGAAAAGCATTAACACAGCATTACATTGAAGAATTTCCTGAGGCTTGCTCATTGAAAACATGTTGTGCAGTTTTGTTCCAAATTCTGACTCTGAATTTTTACACTCCTCTGCCATCAGCCCTGTAGTATTTTAAATAGGCCCAGTCTACTAGCCAGACTCTAGAAGAAACCTGAAAGTCAAACATTTCAGTTTGTCTCTGTGATTGACAGTCTGCTAAATGCAAATGATGAATTCTTGGAAAAACTGTCAGCTAACTGAGGGACTGAAAATAAATTGTGTGTTACCCTAAGAGACCATGGTTCTGGTATCAACTCATATACAAACTCTCTGGTTCTTTTCTGGCAGGACCACAGTTGGATCTTTAATGGAGCTTTTCCTACGAGGAACACAACCCAGTTTAGATATTCAGGTGGTAATTCAGCATGAGTCTTTCTTATGTGACAACTTTGCTGTTATGCACCAATTTTATGATCTGACCTTGGACCTTCAAGAACTGGTGGTCTAAACCTTTGAAAAAGTGGTGGGTTTTTGTCCCAGTTGCTTAGTGTTTTGAACATAGTGCAGAAGAGTGGAACAAATGATTGTAGTGAATTCCAACCCTTCAAGAGTATGAACAGAACTAGAGGAAAAGAAAGGATGTGCAGAGCAAAAACCATTATTTCAAGTGATAGTCACAGATTGAGATGGAGAAGAAATACTTGTGAGCAGATAAGGCACTTGCTGTAGTTCTGCAGATGCAATAGTCAATTTTATGTTTACATTTGTGAAGCTCATCTCCATGTGGTTGTAGATCACGAAGCTTTGATTTTGCTGCTTGGAAACCTAAAGATAAAATACCCATGATGGAGAGATAGGGCTGCAGATTGTGATCCTTCCAGAGACAGTATCTTTTTATGTAATTTATCCAGATGACTGCTGCACAATGCAACAAGTACATATCATAAAAATACACAAGGCCTTTTGTCTTAAAAACTAAACCAGAAACTGATTTAAGGTCTGCTCCAAAGTTTCTGAAATCAATGAGTTTTTTCCATTGAATCTAATGGGATCAGACTTTAAAGATGATATATCTTGCATCAAAAGCAGTGAAATCCACAGTAGCAGTGGGATCAATAAGAGTCCCAAATATGCACAGAAGTCCATGTGGTAATTACAGTAAGACAAAAGTCAGTATAAATGGATATTTTAGTGGATATTGACTAAAAATTCAACTGATTTCAAGAGTATACCAGACTCTTGAAACAAATGAAAGAGAAATGGGCACATACAAAGTTGAAGGCAGGAAGTTTGCTCAGTATCTCTTAAATTGATCTTCCAAATGTCTTAGAGCCACAGACTATCAAAGAGACAACCATAGAAGACAGAAAAAAAATATATATGAGAGCCTGGAAAAAAGTGCATTTTAGTAAGTGTACTCATTTGGTTCTATCTGTGCATGACTCACTTGTACTGCTGAGTGCTGACTGACTTCATGGCTATGTATAAACCAAAATGAATGAGTGCAATGGGGCTACTTGGACCTCCCTTACTCTCACAATGAATTTCTGCGATGATTTGGAAAGAACATTGTAGGATTGTATTCAACTTCCTTCCCAATCTGTCCTGTTGGTCCCTGAGTAGTGGCAATTATAACGGCGTTAGCTTGCACTTCTCAGATTAAGAAGGACTTTTTTCTTTCAATATAAGTTCTTTTTTGGCAAGAACTATTTAGTCAATATTTGTGCAGTCCCAAAATGCTTTGAGAGTACAAATAAAAAATGCCAACTATTTGCCTCCTCTCTCATTGGCACACCCATGTGTGAATGGCTCCTCTTTGTCCTTTAAAATCATTTACTCATGATGAGTAACTGTGATATTATTTGATGTGCTTGCTAACATTGCAAGACCAGAGATGACTTTGTACAGAATAATCTACTGGAAAAGGTGCTTGAAGAGCACGTTATTAAGAATCCTTTGTTTAAGTCATCCCTTTATGTAAGAAAGTTAATGACATGGTTTTTTTAAGGCAGGAATTTAATACAATGTAATATCTTTGTATAAATATCTTAAAGGAATTTGTAATTTGAGTGAAAAGACAATGTAACTTCCGTCACTGAAACAGCAGCTCAAAACAACCTACTCTTTCAGCAAATCCTGAATAACATTTCAGTGTTTGATAATGCATGAATGATGTGCTGAAGTACAGCTCTGCAGCCTTTTTCATAAGAACACTTTGGGATCAATTGCGTGTGACTACACCACTTCATATATATGAAGCACCATATCCTGGAACACACCACGCCTGGCAGTGTGGCCATGGGGTTCATCCAGCAGCAGGGTTGGGGAACCCTCCTCTCCACTACAAGCTGGGACTAGCTCTGGAAGCATTTCTGTGTCACTCATTCTCAAAGCTTGGCATTGAAGGAGGTTTTCCAGTACCCACAGTTACTTATTCCTGAAAATATGTATATGACAGTTACCGTGTCTAATGCAGCTGGGATACATGAGACTCACTGAGCGTGAGTTTCATAGATGATATATACACAGGCAGTAACTCAGATGTACTGAACACAACTATGTCTTACTTGCCCTCTAAGATGTGTGTCCACTGTGCAGCTCTGCACGTCCCGTCCAGCAAATTTTTCTTTTTTTCCTTAATGATTTTCTGAGACACAGAGAGAGAGAGAAAGAGAGACAGAAAGTGTCTAGGGAGAGCAGCAACGTAAGCAATATGCATGGTATTGCATTTGTGCTTTTTGGACTCAGGAAGGAACCGGAGACTCTGAAGATCTCCCAGTCCAGTCACATATTCTAAAGAATATTATAATGGGACTTTTGAAACCAAACAGGGTTGGAATCTGACTGCACCAAGTTTATAGCCACCGATATTGTTTGAAAGGTCCAGGTAGACTAAAGATATATGCTTGGTAAACTGCAAGGGTGGGAGGAAGTGTATTATACAATATAGCTATAATCATAAAGCACAAGATGTACTGAGTTACTTTACGACCTTTTTCTTCTCTAGTGAAGAAAGCCCTAATAAGTCACTTCTGGCTGTGCCAGTCATGAATTATCGCTGTCTGCACAAAGGAAGATAAATATTGTAACACATCATAGAACATCTCTCCCTTTAAATACTGTAAATGGATAAAGATATAAAATCCAGGGAGATACAAAGGGAACCTGAAGTCATAAGTGAAAAACTAAGCCAAAGGATAAGAACTGAATTAATCCAGAGTGTAGAAGTTTGAAAGCAAACTTTTGATAAGAAATTTCTCTTGTCCTAATGATGAGCAGGAAAATGTGAGTTCTTCCATGAAACCTGCAAAGGAATTTTTGGGATACTCTGCAAGGTTTGCAGCTACCAGTCTATTCTCTTGGCCCAAGATCTTTTGCTGTCTTGGCTGAAGAGTTCGCCATCCCCTCACAGCTCAGCCCCTACTCCCAGGCAGAAACTGTCTCCAGAAGAATAGGTAGAGGAGCTGTTTGTATGAGTAAGCCCTGAACTTGTTTTACTAGTCCAGGTCTTTTGACATGAGCCAGGTTTCTGAAGAGCATGGCTTGTGTTTGCTGAAAGGGATGAGGAGGAGCAGCAGGGACAAACAGCAGGTTTGAGGAGTTAAATAGGAGTAGAAACAATGACAAGCGTCATAGGGGGCAATCCCCTTTCAGCCAGCAAAGCTAACACTGTGGAGAACATGCCGGCAAATACTTCCTCTCACTTGGCTTATCAGATACAATGTTAATGCTCATATAAATCAAAAAAGTGTAACAGAAATAGCAGTGTCCCTCCAAAAAATCTAGAAAGAAGAAATTACTTTTATTTTCTGTTTTCTGTGAAAACTCCATCTAAATGTTCTCCTGAAACAATAATTAGGAAAGAATCACATTCATGGACAGAACATTAGATAGATAGCTGTGTATCAAAAACACCCCAAAGCATCAGTAATATGAATCTCCTTAGAAATAGGCAAGTTTTGGTATTGTGCCAAATAGAAGATTATCAAATAAAGAGAGGAAAGAATGGTCTAATTAAGAGATTAAGATTAAAATAAGATTAAAAGATAGCAGGAGTGACTTTAAAAATGTCACCATACTATTTTAGAAATATTTATTAATAGTATTTAGAAATATAAATTATTAATTATCTAATGTTCTCTTATGTTCAATTTATACAGTACAACAGTACTGTTTAGATGAATGTTCAGTAGGAGTCAGGCATCTGATCTGACAAAAAAAAAAGTTTACATTTCTTTTTGTAGGTAGAGGGAGGTTTCAAGGAAGTTTTGTAGAGATCTGTGCTCATAAATATACTTAACTGAACTTTTGGACTGTTAGTATTATGAGAGATTAATAGTCTCTATTTTAAAGGATGCTTGGGAGTTTTTGGAAAATTTAGAGGTGTAATAAAACTGATTTCCTGAAACTCAGAGTGAAACTCAAGGTAACTTCTGCTGTTTACTTTGAGCAGGGCGTTGGACTAGATGACTTCCAGATATACTTTCCTGTACATTCGATGATTTTACAGCATAAAATACTGACAAACTGCATAAGGTAACCAGTTTTTCAGGTTTTTTTCAGGGATTGTGTGAGAAAATAAGGAAAACCCTTAAATTAAACTTTCCTGAGTGACTCTATGAAGATACTGATTTCTCCTTTTCACTGTGGTGCAGCAAGACCTCATCTGTTGTTCATTGACAAAGTCTGGGGAGGCAAAGGTTCCTGGACGCCCAGTGGATGGGCAGCCATGGAACAAACATCCTGCCCTGCAAAGCTCTGTCCTCTTTCTGTCTGGGGAAACCACATGGCAGTGGAAAGATATTCCCCTAAGAGCCATGTTGGCATATGAGTGTGACATACGCCTCAGCGTACACCCTGGGAAATTTTCGGAGCAGTAATGCTTGTTGGCTATTTTATTCAAAATGTTTAAGTCTTGAGAAAGATCAAAATGTGTAAGGACTTTCCTTGTTTAATGTTTTCCTTGATAATCATTATGAGAAAAACATGGGGGGTTATTTTATTTTATCATTAACCGTTTCATTTTTATAAATAGCCATTCCCCTTTGACTTGGTTTGTTCTATGATTGGTATTAATTCTATATCCAAATACTTGATTTTTAAAAAAGTATTATCTCCACCAAACAGTTTCATTCATTCTCATACCAAACCGATAGGAAAGCCACTCTATATAACCTCAAGAGCGTGGCAACCTATTATGCTCCCAGCTATTACTTATCCTGGCCAGCTCCAAACCTGAGCAAATACATGTAGATAGAGGATGATCAATTTCCTTGCAAATCCATGAATAATATTACTGCAGGTTGATAATCCATTATTTCTTTGATAAGTCTACAAGGACAGCATTGCATCATAATCGCTTTCAAATTTCAGATAACGTATTTCTGTTTCATAATGTATCAAGGAAAATTTGGAGATAACAGTATGAATTTTCTGACCTTTAAACAATGCAATTTTCTGATCTTTAAAACAACAATAAAATAAGAAACATTAAAAATGTAACTTTAGAATGAAACGTGTGGTTAGCATGATGAAAGATATATCAAGTGTTATTTCCATTATGGAAATTCCCAAAGTCTGGTTTCATTCTGTTTTGTCCTAGAATCACCACATGGATGTTCTTAACTTGAATGGCTAGTTAATTTGGATTAGAATGGAAACTGGAAGCCGGTGGCTAAATCTATTCAAACAAATTATTTCATCGTTATGGTTTAGAAATAGATCTTTCTGATCTATTAAGACTTCTTCACTCTTTGTAAGGACAATTTCAATGACTGAAGTCAGGAATTATATCACTTCTTTAGAAAGTGATTAATTAGGATAAAAGGAACCTGCTGAGACAGTGGTCTCCCACAATTTATGAATCACTGTCTACATTTCGTTTTGGATCTACTGCTTCATGTTAAAGCTTAGTTTCGCCAAAGCTAAACTTTAATATTTGCAGCATTACTAATTTTCAATATCTTATACTGTTTGGGGGCTTTAGGGGGTTTTTGTTTTTTGTAGAACTTGTTTACTTTCTGCCCCTTTTAAGTGTACACAATTGCACTACATTAGCCAATTCTATTTTTTCTCTTAAACTTCTATTTAGCTTCATCATGATGTTTATGGGAACCAGGTGGTGAAGCTATAGACATACTACGAGTATTTTGATGTTTAAAAAGACAAGACCATGTTCACCAACTCCTTATGGTCCTTTACATTACTCCAATGTGGCAAAAAAATATATCATAAATTCAATTACAATAGATTTTTAAAGGAAAACGTCTCTCTAGTGAATCTGGTCCAGAGTATCTAAAGAAATTTTGGAGATGCCGTAATCCCACATAGAATTGTTACTTTTCTGGAACAATGGGAATTCCAGACAGTGATTTGGTTTGCCTCTTTTTAGTCCTGAAATGCCTAACAGTAAAGTTTTGCTTTGTTTTGTTTCAGTTTGGTTTGGTTTGGTTTGGGTTTTTTTGTGCCTGAAAAATTCTCTGAGTACTTAATTTCATTCAGTTATATATACTCTAGGAAAATCTATATTTATCCCTTAACTAGAGACCTCCTATGCTCAGGATTAAGTTGATAAGTATTTGATTCCTCAAAAATAACTCCAAGAAATGCAAACTGTTGGATGCAATTACAACTATGGTTAACTGACTTTAATATCCTCCTAGTAATGATGGTGCCATTCAGTTTTCATGTAATAATCCCATGATTAGAACACTCACCCAGGGAATGATACATTTTGTTATTCAGCTATAGCAGATTGAGCCCATATTCTTTGGAAGATATCCTAACCACAAGTCATGAGATATCCTGATCACAACCGCTCTTTGCCTTTATACCTGAAGCAACCTATTGTGCAAACAGATGTGCAAGTTCTTCTTGCTCCATCAGAAATAGGGAAAGAGGAGAGAGGATTATAAATTAGGTGCCAGGACACTCACTTGAAACTATGGTCTTTGTTGCAATATTTATGAATTTTACATGATACAGTCTCTAAGTAAAGAAACAAAAGCCGTCCTACATGTAGGAATTAAAGCTGTATAAACCTTTTCACCTGGGAAACACAGTGGAGAATAAGGTTCACCTTTGCCTGTAGTCTTTTTGGGCACATTGTTCTAATGCACCTACCAAGAGAGTGGCCCAGCTTTGATCAGATGGCTGTAGACACTCTCTTTAAAGATGCCTGACAGCTCAATTGTGGGAGCCCTTTTGAAGGTTATGTAGATTTAATTCCCCTCAGTGCCTAGCATCTATGTCCTCCTAGGTCATGGGTGAGTGTGCAAAACAGCTCAGCTATTGTGGAAGAACAAGTACCAGAAAGAAAAGTGTTAATAGAGATAATTAGGTTATCTTAGAGTTTCTCTTTATAGAAGGATCACTACTGTTCTGGTCAATGGTATGAGGAGGAATTTAAAGAAAGAACACTAGATTGCCTCCTTCAGATCTTCAGAAATACGTCTGTCTCCCTTGATTTAGGAGAGTATGAAGACTGCTCTGTTATATTACAATTACCCTGGGCACTGGGTATGGGTATTTAAAAGTTTTGTGAGACTTTGCGCAAGTCAGGCCCCAAACTTTGGTCGACAGCAATCTAAATGTAAAAATGTCGAAGAAATATTTAATTTGCCAACTGTAATGTCGATTATTCTCACAAACCTAAACACTGAGCCAAAATTATACCACCCAATTATTTCCTTAAGCTCCAGCATAAAACATCTGACACCAAAAGATGATACTTATTTAGGTCAAAGCTTGTAACTGCATTGAATATGAAGTGGCATATGACCACAACACTGAAGTAGTACTTAAATGACATTCATTAAACAAGTAAGACAAAATTTTGCACACAAATATGATACAACTGCTTTCAAAAATAACTCATTTAAAAATGTGTAGAAAACGTCTCAACAAGCATTCAGGATAGTTTTATTTCTGGGTCTCCCTAGAGCTGAGTCCATGAATGTGACCGAATGTTAGTCACACATTTCCTCTTTAGCTCCTGTGGTAAAGCAGGTAGGATACTTGAAGCACATAGTGAGATCAGAGTCCAGCTGTGAACCACAGCCTGCCGTGGTTCTGATTTGGTTAGTGGGTCTATCAGATAAAGTCTGGTCATGCATAGCAAGACTTGATGAAAACTAAAGTGTTTACAACAGTGATCATCCAGTCAACCTAAACAGTTTTATGACTATATAGGAAGTTGAAGGTTAAAACCATTTCAGTATTATATTTTGGTAGAAATATGCTATTGATGCCATGTCTTTTCATAATCTCAGGAGGATTTATATTAGATGATCAATTTATTCTTTTTACTTCAAAATGCCGCTTGAGGTGACCCAGGGGCTAAAGGAACCAAGATTAATTTGGCAGTTTGCTTTCAGACAAGCAAAAATCACGATCTCTGAAAGAATTGCCAAGGATAGAATTTATATTTAGACAGTGAGCATCAGAAGCACCATGTTATTCTTGTAGTCTTGTAGTTTCAATGCATTTTGTAACTAAAGAAAGAATGGAAAAGGAAGAAAAGCAGGAAGGAAATAGAAGGAAAATGAAAGACCAAATACTTGGGTTAAAGTCCTACTATAAGGTTTTCTATTGACTTGAACTTTGTGTTTTATTGCTGAACATAGATAAGACTAGTCTGTAAAAGGATTAGAATCTGAAAGTGGATAATTTAATAATAATAAAATAGAGGCTTTTATTCTTATTGATCATTTACAGGGTTCTAAAGGGCATTTCTTACAGGTAGGCAATGGGATAACTCTCCAGAAATCACTTGGCTGGGTCCAAATGTTTGTGGTACAAGCCCAGAAATGTTGCTTGATGTGGTTTCTCCCAGATCACAGAACTATCTACTGTGTTTCCTGAACATAACCACTCCCATTGTGGCCTTCCCATAATTGTTAGCCCCAATGTAATTTGGTATAACTTTTAAAAAACCATTGTGTGTCTTGCTTGTCATCATATTTCTGACTTGTTTTGCTAGTGTAAAACAAATTAATTTTTCCCATGAACAGTAAATTTCAAATTAAGTCAAGACATAAACTTCATGGATTCATTAAACCCACCAGAAACTTGAAACTTTAGTGATTGATTGTGTTCCTGTGTGGTGAAACAAATTGGATTACAGATTGTGGAGCTACCACTTACAAGAGAGAAAGGGAAGAAATCACGCCACTGTATTTGCTGTTGGCTCACACTAGAGTGTTGAACAGGTCTGGATTTGAACTACTCCTGAAAAGAGTGTTCCTTCATTTAAACAGATCCCTAGTTCAGACCTGTGTGATTAGCCTTGAGCATTATCATGCCTGCTGATTTCAGCAAACCTTTTCTATATTATCTGGAAATCAGTAGTTGGAATAAGGAAGGTAAGGTCACAACATTTTCTCTTTATTATTTTATACAGTCTTCTGTCCTCTGCTCCTTGACTGATGACCTTGACAGGTCTACCTTTTTCTGCAGTCTTTAACTGTTTAGAGAATGAAATTTGACCTTCTAAGACAGTAAACAAGAGAAACATTCTGCTCTACACGGTAAATTGCACACAGATTTGACTGTTTAAACTGAGGTAATATTTTGGGATGTCAAAAATTGCATGAAAAAAAATCAGCTGCCTGTCTGTTTACTAACATTCAGACTTAATTTATATTATTTGTTTGTACTTGTTCCTGGATAAATGCACAGAAATTATTTGTTGTTTCTGATCACTAGCAATAAAATCCTGCAGTTGATCAGCTTTGTCATTACCCTGCAGCTACATGGAGAGTTTGGCTGCTGGCCATATTTTAATATAGTAATAATAATACTTAGCACTGTTCATCTCAAAAGCAATTTACACACATTAACTAATTAGGCCTCAGAACATTTACATGATAGGTGAATAGCATTTGTCCCACTTTAAAGAGGGGTAAGTGGAGAAACAGAAAAAAAAAATCACACTCTGCAAGAGTCACTAACTCTGAATGTCCAGCTTGTGACACATTCACTTGATTTTCTGAAATGTTAAGCATTTTCAGCTCCAGCAGAAGTCAAAAGAGGCAGCCAATGGTCTTAATCTCTGTATATCAGGGTAAAGGTGCATTTTGGCTGCCATTGGCAAACAGAAGCCTTCAGTGAGAGCTTTGGATGGTAGTTTTTGTGCAGATTCTCTCTGATCTATTGCAATTTTCTGATTACTGATCTTCTAGGTATCGCAAAGATTGTTTCTTTCCCTGTATTTTTGCATATCTGCTTCCGTGCCATTTGAGAAGTAGGTTCCAGAGCTTCGGACGAAGTCCGATATGAACCAACAACAAATAATGAAGGGTACCAGTTTCCAGCTGTAAAATTCTTGTTGCAAAAAAAAAAAAATAGAGTAAAAAGCACATCCAGTTTTATAAAGAGAAGAAATCCTGATTAGTACATTTATTTATTTATCTATTTATTTATTTGGGTGAGAATTTCTCTCCTCCCCTTTTTTTTTTTTTCTGCGATGCACCGAGAGGGATTCCTGAGGTAGAGCCTGAGGTTTTAGGCTTATGGTAATGAATAATAAATGAAAATGCATCAAAGTCAATATTCTATTCAGTGAGAATTTCCAGTCCAGAGGAAAGACAGGAAAGAGAAGGCTTTATATAAAAACAGAATGGGAAAAACATACCTTTTTTTTTTTCTTTCTTCCTTCCCCATTTCTTCCTACAGGTCTTGCACTCCAAAACAAAACAACAAGAAACTATACTCAAGCACTGGATGAAGAAGAGAATTGTTAATTCTTTGGGACTTTGGAAGTGACACAGAGATGTTCATTCTTGTCTGTAGAGTTCAGACACCAAGGAGACTGATACTTGGGTAAACTCTTAGAAGTTGGCCCTGCTCTGCACTTTGGTCCTCCTGTCACACTTCCTTGCTTGACATAAATTGATTTTGAGACTATAATAGTTGCTTCTTGCTCTTTTCAGAGCGTTTACATTCTCCTTCTCTGCTCTGCATTCAGTAAAAAACATCCTTCTTCTGTCATGGAGAATGCTTCGGCATTTTTGATAGATGGACATTCATGATGCCAGTGTGCTACTTACACACCACAGATAAATCTCCCATAAACAGTGTTCCACATGGAGAATTGCCAACCTCCATGGGCAATAAATAAAAATGGGGAGATAAGAGCTCACCTGGTGCTGTTCCACCACTGCCAAGAGCTGTCTGACAGTACATCCCACCACATAAGAAGCATCTTTTCTTTTTCCTTTGGTTTGGAGTTATTTTGTTTGTTTCCTTGATTGTTTAAATGAATCTTGTGCAAGTTTTAATCTCTGATTAATTACGCATTTGCTGCCCTTTCAGTCCCTGACAGGTAGGTAACACAAATGTTTTGACCCTTCAGCTTTTATCGAGGTAAACACAATAATGTCCTGAGGTTCAGTGTGGGAAACTAGGAAGTTGGTGTCAGTCTCCCATTGTAAATAATTAAAAAAAGAGATTATTTAATTAACCAAGATCTAAGTCTTCTTCATTTGCTTTTAAAGGAAGCATTACTCATTGTAATGGGGTCTGTTGGCAGAAATCCTTTGGAGTGCTATAGAGACAACATAAATACACCTTGAGAACACTTGTTCTATTGAAGCTCACTGGCAGTTTGCAGACTTTAAAGGATATCTTTTGAATTCTCAGCAAAAGAAGCCATTTGTTGCAACCCCTGCCTTGGTTTAAAGAACTGCTGACACCTCCTGGAAAACATTAAGAGTCATCTTATTAAAATATCTTGACAAATATCTTTTTTTTTTTTTTTTTGTCATACTGGGCCTGCATTTCGTGTCACTTTTCAATTAAATTATTAAAGGAGGACAAAACACAAACAATTCTAAAGCACTGAAAAAAGCATGCTGGGGGCCTGTCCATTTGCTTGGATGTCGGTTTTAGGAAGGATTCATACCCTGTCTCCAAGGTGTGTTACATGATTTGTGCAAACTCCTGGGTTGCAGGTGTCCTTCAGAGAATCCACAGGAGGAGATGGTGCCATCAGAGACTGTTGGTGGGGCAAGTGCAATTTTATTGATTTGCCAAGACGAAAAAAGATGCTTGTGGCATGACCCCAGAGGTCCTTCTTGGTTCCCAGAATTTACTGTGTGCCTGGAAAGATGGTAAGAAAAATGGAAGGAATCTGTCCTGTGTTTGTCAGGGCTATAAACATCCTTAAAGGAACACATTATTTATTGAAAAAGAACATTGGTGGGGTTGTTTCCCTTAGGTTGTTTCCTGCCTGTGGTTTTGGTACCCCTTCTGGCAGCCTGGCTGCTCTTCTGATTGCCAGTCATGGAGGAAACTGAATCTGGACAAAATAAGAACCCATGGCGCATATTCACAAACAGCTTGACAACACTAATGCAAAAAAGGATTACAAGACTAGATTTTATCCCCTGTCATTATCGTAGAAAGTATCAGTTCCTTCCAGCCACAGCTAAAACAATATATAATAGATTCCAGGTTGAAAAAAAACCAACAAATTTTAGGCCTTACTTTTGCTACTTTCTTTCTGCATAAACATATACACACGCATACATCCCCTCCTGCATGCAGTTATCAGCATCACTAGTGCATTGGTCTAACCATGCAGAACATACAGGAGGACCGAAACCTAATGCTGGACACTGAAGGCTGCAGCCCTGCACTGGTGCAGTGCCAAGCAGGAGTGAGAAGAAAACTCCTTACAGAGACATGCAGATGTCATTTCCCCCCTCATACTCTCAAGATAATCATAGGGAATACAGTAAAATATAGGACTGCAATGACCTACCTGGCACATTCAGTGCAACACCTTCCAATTATGGGCACCATTTAATAAGATGCTTGGTGTTCAGTATTAGGAAAATGTCCACTCTACACCATTACATACCGCTGGCCTCAAAGAACTTAAAAATCTGTTAAAGACTATTATGTAAAACTTTCAAAAAATCCACCAGCCTAGTATGTGCAAGGGAAAGGAGGAAGAAAGCTCTTGGGTCCAGTCAGTAGCACAGCTCCCTTCAGCAGCAGAGCACTGTTTTGGTGGAAATGCTCAGAGGAATAAGGCCCATGTCACCTCTCTAAACGATGGTCACCAACATGATTTTGGGAGACATTTCTTTCTGTTGCCAGGTGAATGAGACACAGCATGCATACCATCACAAGATTGCTTGAAATTCTTAGGAGTGTCAGCACTGGCGACTGAACACGTCACCTCCCACATCACATAGTTCTCTGGGACTCACTGATGGAAATGCCTGAAGCACGAGTTAATGAAATAGCAAAAGAGTGCAAAAAATTCAGTCAGCAAGTGAAAACCAAGATTTCTGTCAAGCCACAAAGGAAACACCAGGAAACTGACTACACGAAAGCTCTATCACAGGTTTTAATTTCTGGCTCCTGGCAGAAATAATCTAGTTCCTTAACCCACCTAGCTTGCTCAGAAGCAAAAGACTTCTGTGGACTCAAGAGCAGGTGTGCAAAGAGGAGGCGGGAATGGATTTCCACCTTATCTGAATAAAAAGATGTTGGGAGTAGGGGAGAGCAGGGAAAGTAGAGACTGAAGCAGGACAAACAGAGAAACTGTAAGGGGAAGCTAGAGATGTTATCAATGGCAAAGGGCAGTGACAAAAACAAGGTCATAGAAGTAGGACACAGAGTATGGATCTACCTCCTGGATACTGCTGCTGCAATGCCATGCAGGGTGTTTCTGAGGCAAAACATCAAAACATCACCCACCTGGCTTCTGTCCTCCCCCTCCTGTGTAAGCTGAGTTTTTGAGCTGCGTTGCTGAGTGCCAGCCAGCACAGGGTCCCATCCGAATTGTGCCATGGGTTTTCTGTTGCTGCTGTTGGTTTTTTTTTTTAAGAAGTGCCTCTGCTATCAGAGCATCATGTACAAGTTTGACCTATATAACAGACCAAGTAGGTCACTGAGTGCACACTGGACCATGACAAATTGATTTTGAACCATCACTTATCTGGCTCTGTTGCTGTCAAGGAGGATACATCAATGTGATTAATAAATTATTTACCAAAAAGATAAAAGCATGCTTCCCCCACCAGAGATTCTGGAGGGTTTATTGTTTTAAGCTGCTGCACTAATTGGGCTGTACATTCACTTGCAGTTCCAAGAGAGACGAACATTAGAGGAACAATGCTCTTTACTGCACAGGGTGGTGACACAGCAGAGGCATCCCATGAATGCTACAACAAATGATGCTCAGTTTAGTGTTTTCCTGGCAAGGCTCCCAGCACCCCCTCCTTGCACCACTCTCCATCCAAGCTGCCTTCTCAAAGAGGGGAGAGCTGGCCTCATGGAGGCACTGAAACATTTTACCTTAAGCTTCACTAAGACATGAGGGACAGCTTTGAGACTCCACTCTGTAGCCTTCCTCTCTTTATCTTAGCTATGATCCTAGATTGCTTCCCTTGGGATCTAAACTGTTATAGTAGAAAAAATAACCCTAACAGGCTGGAGAAAGAAAGGGATGGCAAAGCCTTTTCCCCAGATGAGGAGCCTTTGCTTCATCTCTATCTCACACAAACACCCCCCCCAAAAAAAAACCCACCCAACAAACCCAAAACCCAAACCTCAAAAAAAATCCAAACCCAAATAAAAAAACCCACAACAAAATAAATTATAATAAATATATTATATATTCAGGAGGGAAAACAATACAGGGATACCTTCCTCAAGGTATATATCATCTGGCTGCTGTAGGGCACCAGTTAGTAATACTGATTCGGTGGGGTTATGTGTACCCTGGGGTAAAAGAACAGATCTCCAAAGAGGCTTAAAGCAGATGAAGCTCTTAGCAACCTAATGATTTTTTTGAGGAGGAGGAAGAAGGAAAGGCAGAAGAGAACAACGGGGGGGGGGGGGGGGGGGGGGGGAAGAAAAAATTACAGAAGCTGCTTTTCTAATTGCAGCAGAGAGACAGAAGTAGAATGTCTGTCCTTGTCAGAAACTATTTGCAGCATCCAAACAATCCTTTTTTTTTCTTTTATTATTTTCCCTCTTTTTTTCCTGCAGTGCCTTGAAAACCCCTACAAAGGATTCCTGCCTATGTCAGATTCTCACTGGAGAGAAAGTCTGCCTGAATTTGGGGTCATTGAAGAAAAGTGCCTGGGAACCAGAGTCCCAGATAAAGATGTAAAATGTCCTGGCACTTGAATCTATTTATTAACCTCTTTCCTGTGGGGTATCCACTAATCCTGATCACTAGAGAAAAAGGCTATATTATAATGATTCTTAATTAGATACAGATGCAACAGATTGTTTCATTATTTCCATGTGCTGCTGTTGGTTGTTCATGCAGTGTTTTCAGTTTCATTAAGCTTGTATGCTAAATTCCTGTATGAGCTGTCCGTCATCTAAGACAGTCCCTCTGCCCTCAGCAACACCTTTTGCTCAAGCATCTCTGCTTCTGATTTCTTTTTTAAGCCTTATCTGTGGTCCTCTTAACTGCTATTGTTTTATACTGGAGGACAACTGTTCACCTTCAGAACCTGAATTTGTCCTCAGTGAGAAAAACTTTTAAGGGAGAGAAACTGCAGTGTAATCTAAAATGCATTTTAATCACTGCAACTAATTATGAAGAGTGGTAAATCAGTAAGGGTCAGAGCTCTAGCACCTTACTTCAAATGACAAACAGTAGTGCAGCTGATTGTAATGGGATTGCTCTTGTGAGTAGCTGCCCATTACTTTCACTGAGATTCATAGTCTCTTTGAAAAACTATCTGAAACACCATTAATAAAAGAATAATTAACAAGGAAAGTGAAGCCATTATTTCAAGAATTTCTGCAAACAATGGGAAAACTTCATTTATGGTGGAGACAATGAATCAGGGCAGTGAAAATCTGGGTAGCTCTGTATTGCTGATTGATATCAACAAGCATAATCTCACTTTGGGGGCAGGCAGGGTAGCAGGGAAAAGAGATCTGTTTATGGAAACATGCACTGCATTGATTGTTAAATCAGAGGAGAAAACAAACATTAAGACAAGAAATTGCCTTTTATAAGTATTAAGTGCTTTGATCCTCAGGAATTTTGAAAGGGACTAGATTTTCTCAGCCCTCATTTTATTTGTGAAATAATATCTGACATTTTTCCACTTAAACAAATGAAATGTTTCTGAGAAGCTTGTATTAATTAAATTGTCATTGAACCTAAAGTATTTGACCATCAAAACTTGACCTGACTTATCAGTTCCTCTGGGAGGCTCCTCAAATTGGAGGGTAGTTTCTAGGCAAGCCGCTCAAGTGAAATGCCCGGGGTCAGCAATTCAGGGCTTCCCAGACTTCTGGGCTCCATCCAGTGCTACCAGCATGGAGTTGGATGTTTAGTGGCTGTGATTTATCAGCTCCTGGGGAACGCTGTGAGAATCCAAATGTTCTGCGTGTGCCTCAAGCTCTTCCACAGGTGGATGGACAGGGTGCTTCTGCTCTGCACTTGGAGCTGTTGCATTGCCCTCAGCAGAACCAGACTACTGCTTCCTGGATTCATTCACTCATGTAGACCTGCCTGTGTTTTCTATCTTTCAGCCTGTCTGCATTATCTCTTTGCAGTGTGAATGTACCAAAATTATGAAGACAAACATGAAAAAGTCTACTTATGCCAATTCTTGTACCTTTCCCTAATGTTCATTCATAGAGATGAGATATGGGGCTGGATGGTTCACCTGATAGCTGGGCCATTCCTAATGTTATAACACCCTACCTGTTTAAGGAAACAAAAGGTTCAGGTTTGATTTGTTCAACAGGCTCCATGCAAGCTGTCAGGAAGACAAGTTGAGCAAGGTTGTGAGGGCATCTGTTCAAGATGTATTTAAAATTCACCACCACTTGCAAGACAAAAATCAGTAGAGGTTCTCTTTGACTTCCTGACTGAACATCCTCAGGGCTTTGCATTTTAGATGGTTGCTTTAAAGAGTGATCTGGATAGAAAATTATGTATGAAGACCCAGTCTCTTCCTTGGCTTCTCCCACACTTACTTATTTTTTTCACCAACTTTGCTCTGCCTCCAACCTTCTACTGGAACATTTCTTGCTGGAAAAGTGGGTAAGTAGATCTCCATCAGCAGAGAAAACTCCAAACTGTGTGATTCCCTCAGCCCAGAGGCTTTGCTACAGACATGTATAGAGATCTGAAACACGTATTGCAGCCACTGACTACCACTTCCACATGGCATGACCCAGACATGTGTTACACAGTTAAAATAATGAGATTGCATAATCTGTGTGATCTTGCAACCTTACTGGTTAACTAAACACCTGAGACACCATATCTGGAGCCCTGAAACTGTATGATATGCCAGAGTCTATTAGTACCCCTGGAGGCTGTGTGGAATAAGCCCATATCCTCCCAAAGAGTCTGCACAATGTTATCTTCAAATATACAGGACGGACAGAAAACATAAGTTAATGTAAAGTTAAATTCACATTTTATTCTATAAAAAAACCTTCTGTGTAATGTGGAAAAATTCTCGACAGGCTTCACATCCAAATAACTCAAAATATTTGTCTGGCTATTAGAACATACTATGTGGATACCACGTAAAAGTACCTGGCCATAGGGGAAAGTAGAAACTATGAAATGTTGTTACTAATTTCTGTTGCTTTTTTTTTTTTAACATGATGAATCAAGATAAAAAAGCAGAAGACAAATGGCATTTGTGATATTTGCAAAGAAACACCTATTTCTAAAAAAAAATCCAGGAAAACTGTAATTAGGAAAAGGCATCTTGCAAAAACTCGAAAAGAAGCTAGTGTATTTGATTTTAAATTGTATCAGTTAAAAATGTCAAGCATATTGGTTGTTGTAGTGAGATGAGCTTTTGTCTCTTACAGACTTGATCTATAATTAAGAGTTTTTGTGGTAGATGGTGTTACTGTGTTCAGTTCCCATGAGTCCCAGTGCTGTTTTCCCTAAAGCTACTGCATCAAGACAAAGGCATGGAAAAAGTGAACAGCAAAGGAAAAAGGAAAAAAAAAAACAAAACCAAAAAAAAACCTCACCTGCCATTAGATCTCTTCTTTTTTGTTTATTATGTTTGAGCAGGGAGTTTACCTTTCTTGTTTTTTTAACCCTGATTTTTATTTTGTCTTTTATTAAAATGTAATGTCCTCTAGTTGATAGTATTTGGGCATCTTTCCCAAGTCTGCCTGACAACATCAATGGTTACTGTTGAGCTGCAGTGACCCCGTAAGCAAGCTGTCCTCCGGTATTCTGGCTGCACCTACTATTACTCAAGCAGTGGGAGCCAAACAAATACGACATTTGGATCTTTCCTACTTGTTCTGCAGAGCCCGGTGTACGGACATGCTGCATCAGGAACCGACAATTCCCTGCGATTACACAGCAGGACACGAGCATGGGCAGCAGAGCTGAGAACTTAACTCTGGGGTATACGGGGCTGACAAATGCAGAGACATATTGATCCTCGGCAGTCTGTCTCATCAGCAAAGTAGTAATGGTCTGCATATTAACACAACGGCCTGTGAGGTTACAAAAGACAAGGAAGGACGCTGGAGCTTAGTGCCTAGAGGATGAGCATGCTGTGCTAGCTCCACATGTAATGTGGAAGGTTAACCAGCCACCGTTGCTTGGCTCAGAGACCAACCCCGCCAATGTTTGTTTAAGCAGAAGGATTAAAAATGACCACTTTTACTGAAATGGTTGTGCCAGGCTGGAAATCATCAGGGTGAGCAAGTAAATCACAATCGAGCAGGAGCTAACAAATTAGGCAAGAGGAAAATGAGTTCCATGATATTGGACAAAAACATTAGTTAAAAAGTACTGATTGGAAAAGTACTATTGCTTAATGAATGCATCTGTCTTCAGCTGACACCAAGGAGAGAATCAGTGCTCACTTGGTTCCTAGACTTGCAGGTAACATGGCAATCCTCTGTCCTCTAAGTACAATCTGGAGGTACCATTGCAGTCACCAGCCCAGTGCCAGTCCCGTGCTGGGGAAGTGCTTCAGTAACACCGAGAAATGATGGTTTCAGTGTTTGCTGATTTTGAGTGATTAATACTGCAAAATGGCTCTTGAACACATGCTCCCTGTATAAAATCTTTGTTAAGAATCAGGCTGCACAATCAAAACTTCAGAAAAGTTCAGTTACTTCATAAGTGCACACATCTGTCTATTCCCTGTGAAAAGAGTGTAAAATCACCCAAGGGAATGCCACAATATCCTGTGAAATTTCAGGTTTCTGTCAAAAATCCTGAGCAGGCTTGAAACAAGGCATTGGGGAAGACTGTGGGTTGTGACAGATTACTGCTAGAAATATGTGAATGCTCAAGTACTATTTTAGCAGTACTATTGCAAACAATAGTATTTTAAAATAGAAACACTCTAATACCTAAATGAACATATCACATGTATGTCATATCTCATCTACTGCAATACTATTAAGGAAAACACCATGGTTAATGATTGAATAACACTACAGAATTATCAGTTTCTTTTTAATATCATTGGGTGGGTACTGTTAACACTTTCCATTACAATTTCAGAATGCACATTTGTCCTGTCAGAATTCTGTCATGAAACAGAAATTCTGTTTCCCAGGAAACCCCAAAGAATATTTCTGGGTTAATACTATTTTTTTTTTTTTTTTTGGGGGGGGGGAGAGGGGTGGTGGGGTTTTTGGTATTTTATTTCACTTTTTCTATTTGTTTTTATTTACAATTTTTCTAGAGATTTGTAGGTGGATTCTCATGTAGTTTGTCTGGACTCCAGGGTAAAGAGGTCTTCGGCTTATTTGCAGGGTGACTGAAAATATGGTTTACATTTGTTAGAGATTTGTTTTTTCCGTCACTAAAAAATAGGGATTCAAAAATTAGGAGGAAAAAAAAAGTCTTTTTAGCTCAGTTATCCTGGCTGATGGTTAGGGCTCTGAGTCCCTGTACTCACATAAATACAACCTATCTGCCTCAACAGCCAAGTACACCTGGGATCTAAATTTACTGCTGAGTACTATGTGAGGACATTCTGCCCTATGTGATGAAGACAAAAGAAGATTAATTCAATGATTTCATTATAGTTTTAGTATTGCAGTGCATCGCTGATATTCTTGCATTTCTGAATGCCAGGGATAATGGAAAGAAACTGAAAATATTTTTTAAAGTCTATATTCAGGCCTATTGCATACCATTTAGCCTCATCATACTCCTTACAGTCTCTGCTGTCTTCTGAAATTGTGAAACTCAAGGGCTGTGTTTTATACGTCATCAGGAAAGAAAAGCTCTTGTATCAAGTGGGGTGGGAGGAGGGGGAGCAGCTTGACACTGAGCCACTGCTCCCTCTTGAAGATCTCTGCAGAATGAGTAGAGGTCAGTAAGGTTTTGGGTAGGACTTGTTTCTGGTTAGGAAAGGGACCACTGCATCTGTGCAGTATGCAGTGTTATCTGCCCACACAAGATTTAGGAATGTCTTCCTCATCCAAAGCCCTCAGGGGTTGAATTCAGTCCACTGTGATAGCAGTTGGTTACACAGCCCAGTAAGAAATGTCCTCTAGCCCTTACCTGCTGGTCTGGTACATTGATTTCAGTGGAAACATCTCAATATAATTGAGATCAATCTGCCCTCATGGGATAAAACAGATTTTCAAATTGTGTTTCTATTATGGACTTTAAGCATAGTCTTGACATTTTCTCTATGCATTCTTGTGTCTGAATGAAATATATTCATTTGTTTTTATAGGAGCAAAGAACACTGCAGAGTCAGTTGGATCAATTGCTACATTATAGCCAATAATATTGATTCCACTATATTCTATATTCAGTAAGGTAATATCCAGCACTGAAAATATTAATGTTCAATATTTAGTAGATTATTAGACATACTGATGGTAACAAAAATAATTAATAATTTAAAGTTCAATTGTATTGCCAATGAAGTAGGTTAATTGCACATTCTTAGATGAAAGCAAGCCTCAGGCAACATTCCATTTCACAGCTTTAGCATAGGACGCATTGGAATAATCATAAAACATATACTATTTTTTGCTTGCCAAAAGTCTTAAGAGCAGTTAGTATTAGCTCAGTTGTAATTCAGGATTACTTTTAAGTCTCTTTTTTTTTTTTTTAAATTCATGAAAACCAAATAGCACCCCAGGAGTAGGAACAGAAGCCCATAGAATCGTAGAATTGTTGGGGCTGGCAAGGACGTTTAAGAGTCATCTAGTTCAACGCCCCTGCAATGAGACATCTTCAACTAGATAAGGCTGCTCAGATCCCCATTCAACCTGACCTTGCATGTTTCCAGGGATGGGGCATCTACCACATCCCTGGGCAACCTGTGCCAGTGTCTCACCACTGTCATTGTAAAAAATAGCTCCCTTATGTCAAGTTTAAATCTACCCTATTTCAGTTTAGATTCATTCCACTTTGTCCTATCACTACATTCCCTGATAAACAGTCCCTCTCCCGTTTTCCTGCAGGCCCCTTTAGGTACTGACAGGCTGTGATAAGGTCTCCCCAGTCTTCCCTTCTCCAGGGTGAATGATCCCGACTCTATCAGTTTGTCTTTGTAGAAGAGGGGCTCCAGCCTCTGATGATATTCATGGCCCTCCTCTAAACTCCTTTCAACAGGTCCTTGTCTTTCTGTTACTGGAGAGCCCAGTACAACTACTGGTGGGGTCTCAGGAGAGCAGAGGGGAACAACCACCTTCCTTGACCTGCTGGTCACATTTCTTTTGATGCAACCTGCGATACAGTTGATTTTCTGGGCTGCAAGTGCACATTTCCTAGGGAACCTGCTTTGGCAGGGGGGTTGGACTCGATGATCTCTGAAGGTTGCTTCCAACTCTTACAATCCTATGAATCTGTTGCCTAGTCACATCCAGCTATTGACATACCGTCCTTGTTATAAATAGCATTTATGGTGGAAAGCAGCTCTTTGAACCTTAGGCATTTCTTCCAGACCTCATGTGAGGATGGCTCTTTGCTTGGGGGTGATGGGCTCTGTACCCAACAGCCATTTATGTCCCTTATTTTGTACATAAAGCACAGACACTGACACCAAGTGCAGCATCATGGGACACTGGAACAGGAAAAGTACACCCAAGCAGGCAGTGCACTGACCCTCCCTGGTAGCCACCAGTGAGGCTGAACCCAGATTTGCAGGGACAGACTGAGGACTGAGATCAAAAAGGGGCACACAGGAAAAAGTCAGAAGAACTTTTACAAGTAACTGGATATTTTTTCTTTTCCAGACATGTAACAACAAAATATTATAATTTTGTTTCTAGTTCTTAATGATGAATAGCCTGTGTTGTTCTTGCTTGCACAATGTTGTTCTTTTAAACAGCTGCAAGCCCATATACATAAAATACATACATATTGAATTATATGTATTTGTACACACATACACACAGAAAGTTTACCACAAATTTTTCCATCTGGACCTCCAGCAGCTAAGAAGCATTAAACCTGTCACTGATCCAGCTGACAGCCCTCAACACCAGGTTACGGGCTTGACTGAAATGGAATGATTTTTTTTTCCTCTACATCCTCATTTTTAATTATCTGTACAAAGTAGACCTGCTACAACAGTGCCCTCACCTCAAAAAAGCCTCGAAGCCAAACCAAATATGGAAACATCGGGAATTTTTTGCAAAGCACAAGAGGTTTATGCCATTTTTCATTCCTCTGCCAGTCCTATCTGTAACTTACCCTTTGGCTTTGCAGAGGTTTAAAGTGGCCATTTGAGAGCTAACAGGCAGTAGTCAGTTCTCCCCCTGAAAAAGCTGCCTGCAACTGCAGACTTATTTAAATGTGAATGTGTAGCTTGTCTCCTGCATGCAAAATAAAGCAGGTGCTAAAATATTAAACTCTACCACTGTCCACTATTCATTGCATCCAACTGGTGCTGTCAGAAGCAAGCTGCTTGACTAACCGGAGCCTGTGATTTAGTATGACATCTCAACTCTAATTACTCCATCCTCCTGATTCATTTTCTCAGCCTCCAATTTTCAAATTCATATTGCCTGGATTTGAGGCATTGTGGGCTTGGTTTCATGCAAGGCAACTAGAAATGCACTTGCCTCTGAATGCAGAAGATAGTGAATAACCTTAGTGCCCCTGATATGATTTGCTAAAAAGCTAAGTCTTCCAAGGGACACTTTAACCTGTTCTTGGGTGTCTTTGTGGTGTCTTGGCAGATTCATCAAGTCTCACATACCGAGCACTGAGCACCGGTGTCATGCAGCTGGCTCCTACCTTAACTGTCTGCATAGGTCTGTGTCACCCACATAGCCTCTCAGCTGCTCTGCCCCATCTGCCTGGCACAGATATGCATTTTCTGGCATGAAGGATCACAAAAGTGACGGCACTGGTATTATTCCCCCGTGCAATGCTGCATTCAGGCTTGTGACAGGGGATGGATCAGGTCTTGTGGCAGGGAAGCCCTAGACTTCCCCACCACACGTCTGGAACACAAGCAAACCACAGATAACAAAATAAAACAATCAGAATTGCTTTGAATAAATATATTCTGCTGCAGGGTGAACTGGCCCATATACCTTGCATTTCACCAAGAATAGCCCCCTACATCCTATGAATCAACAGCACAAGCAATAAGAAACAACAGCATCTTTAAAACTCTTTGCAAGCTGCTATCTTCTCTAGAAACATGTTTTTCTGTGTTGAAGAAAGTGAACATTTTGTTGACCTTGCTAAAATATTATGATCTTTTTCTTTTGAAATCTGCTGGTAAAATCAGAAATAACAGAGATTTTCTTTTTTGGAAAGAGGAGGGGGAACAACCCCCCTACTTTCTTTTGTTTCTTGTTTGTTTTTCAGAGGAGAAAGGCAAAACTTAAAAGTGTTTTCCATCAAAATGGAAACAAGATTTTCCAGACTGTTTAGAAATATTCTACCCATTTTTTCTACCCGACTACACACACTTCAGGAGGTTAAAATACAAATTCTACAGTTATGAAGAGTTGATTTTGACCAGTTAATTTATATTAATTACATTTTCCCAACACTTTTAGTTTAGATTGGATTTAATGTCAGCTGATGTTACAGCAGAGAATACCTTTTTCCTAGAGAAATGCCTCTCGTAGACCATTAAAGCTGCCAGTTATTAAACAGTGAGGTATGGGACCTAGAGAGTGTTTCCCCAAAGTCCACATTTCAGGTTAGGTGACAGGAGCATGCCCCACGTCAGGTAATGTAATAGGAGGCAGGTGGTGTGCCACTGCTGTGTGGGCTGATCATACCAAATACTTCCCTGGCTCTCTGTGAGTTGTCAGTTCATTCATTGCAAACGCCTCTGAACACCAAAGGATCTCATTTAACTTTCCCAGTCCTCTTCCCAAGAACTACTGCCCAACAATGCACTGAGCATCTGCCTGATGTTTCCTGAGCTAATTGACCTGCCTTCCCTCTGGCTGAAAATATATTTTGGTGCATGCAGCAAATTTATCAATAATAATAATAACAACAACAACAACAATAGCAACAACAATAATAATGTCATTAAGTTCAATGGCAAAATCTAATATTAAAAATTTTATCTGTAGTGTGCAAGAGGCAGGCTTGCCCTTCATCAGCTTTCAAGCAGCTTTAGATGCCTTCCACTCTTTCTTCAGACAGGAGTGGGTCTTTTTTGTAACCCATAAATTATTATTTGGCGCAGCCTACAAAGGCGTATGTGCGAAGTGGAGAATTTCTCAGAGAGCAGTGAATCCCTCCTGGTTTCAACAATTCCTCTCATCAGGGAAATTCAAAGCGCCTGAAGTAAAGCTGGACAAATCAGGTCTGCACTATTTATTGCTTGTGATGGACACCTTCACCGCTCTGTTCTATGAAAATTTTCTCTAGTAATCCATGATCTCAACCTGTGGAGGGGTGATTTGCATGCAATCTATGCAATCTGCAAATTAATTGTCTCTAATAACAGTCCCAGACTAGAAAGACAAAATAACATGTCAGCATTTCCCCAAAGCCAAGACTGCAGATTTCCAGTATTTCCTCTCCTGTGTGGGACAACTCACAGGATGTTCTTTTTCCTTTTGTGTTCTTTTTTTTGTTCTTTATTTCCATATTGCCTTTTTCTGTGAGCTCACTAGTCCTGTTTCCCATTGCAAAACACTAATTTTACAAACAAATGTTGCCTTCATTTTTAATGGGTCGATGGTTTCATTTGGGGTAAACAGAAAGAAAATGAAAATAATTCCTCTACATTGAATTAATTTGTTATCATTATTTATTAAGTTCAATCTGCTACTTCTGAGGATTCAGGCAAGATAAGGGCCCTTTTCTGCTGTGCATTTTACAAATATACAACAATATATTGTTCCTGCTCCAGACTACTTATTGTCCAGATAGACAAAGGACAAGGCAAAAGCGAATAACATGCAAGGAAGTCAAAAAGAAAGAAAGAAAAAAAATGCCATCAGTTGCGGTTCTGGCTATTTATATTGTTTAGGAACAGGAGTGCATTTTTGTTACCAGATCAGAATGTACAAGCATCTCTCTCTGTGTTTAGCCCTATTAAGGCAAGTAAGAGAGACATCCATACCCATTTTCTGCTACATATTTATTTTGTGCAATGGCTCGTGAAAGGAAATGCTGACTGTTTTTTCTAGCTCTGAAGTCTTTTCACAGTATGTGTAGGAAACGAGAGAGACTGAAATTTAATGCTGTTGTTGAGTTTACCAATACCTTTAGATCTCAAACTATAGAACCATTTAAAATCCCAGGAGGTGAGCGGGGGCTGGGTGGCTTTACCCTGGTGTGGGTCCTAGGATCCGGTTTCTGGTTGCCTCTGATGGGCACTCACCAGACACCAGTCCCTTGGGCAGAATGAGGCCCTGGCTGTCTGCAGCAGCTGGGGTGCCATGGGCTTCTGTGGAGTGTGGGGGCAGTGCATGGCTGCTAAGCCCCCAGAGGATGAGAAACCCTCTTCTCAGACAAGGCACAGGTCTCCCGGGTGACCCCTGACGGCTCTGCCACTCTGTTGTGTGTCACAGGAGAGCTCACAAGATGCTTTAAACTTCCATTTCTGTCTGGAAATACTGGAGGAGAAAGATACCTTCTCCTTTATTTGCTCCAAAATCTGTCTGTAATACCCATCAGGGAAGTGCATGAGGGTGTGAAGCCAGCACTGACTCAAGATCAAATAAAAAATAAGAAATGGGTGGTGTGTTCATTGTAACCTGCCTAGTCATTGTTACTGTGCACCGACCTGTATGGATATAAGCTTGATTAAAGACCATAATATAAATTATTTAAAAATTTATATTTCTTCCTTTTTTAACACTGCCATACAATATAATTATGTGATTTCCAGAGGGTACTTAAAAATGAATTACAGGGTGTTTTCTTCACATTCTTGATTGCAAGTGAAGTACCAAGCTTTTGTAAATACCATCCCAAATAATCATGAAACATCCTATAATTCAATTATAAATAACCTCTGAGAACCATAAAATGATATTTTCTAGGCTGGTGACACAAACAGATGTATTCACCATCCTGACTGTAAAATGAAACCTAAAACAAACCCAGCATTTTCACTTGCTCTCGATCTGTAATGTGCCGCTGTGCATGAAAAATACAATGGAGCCTATACAGCCTGTAACGGTCTTGTTGGAATTAGTCCTTCTCAGAAAAACAAAGTTAAAATAAAAACAAAGGAAAAACCCCCAGTATGTTTCCTATTAAAATGTTTAGAGCAGTGTTTGAGATATAAATATGCAGGAAGGATTAAAAACCACTGCAGGAAAAGATGCATTTTTCTGACAGTTATTACATAAACAATGATGTGACACTTTTAAGGAAGGTGTTCTGCTGTTACTTGTGTGCTAACTTCTGAGACATCCCCATCCTGATGCTCGGTATGAGAACCGCTCTTTGCACAACTAAATGGTAAAACAGGGTTAGAATAAATGAACATTGGCAAACCTAACTTAGGGAGAAGGGCTGTTCTTCACCTGGTGACCAAAAGCTTGATAAATATGTGCTTAACATAAACATCTGTCAAATTTTGTCCTACAAAGGCAAGTTAAGAACTCATAGATGATGAAGTAAGTAAACATGTAAAATACAGAGGCATTGTTGATGCTGTTGCTTAGCTCAATATTTGGGGTGCTCAGATGAAAAAACACATGCAGTGTTTAGATCACGCAGGATGAGGACAGGGATGAAATTTTATACTGTAAAGCAAAACATAAGAAGGAGCCAATAAGTAGTCCCCAGGGTTACAGAAGGTTAATGGTGTAGAGAGAAATCGGACAAGCTGGAAAGTTAGACTTTTTTAGGCCCTCCATTGCATGGTGTGGCACATCCCCCCCCTGCCCAAAACTCACAGTCTCTGCCCTTTGCAGCATTACGTCCACTTCTATCATGGTCTGAGGCTCCTATAACCGTGAGCCAGATCTTGCGGGCATCCACTGGGAGACTGCTCATGAGTGTGAGCCTCACAAGGATGGGTGACCAGGCAGGGTCTTCAAAGCAGAATGGAGCTGTACACATTTTGATAAAATGTGCAAAAGATGGGTCAATTAAGCATGGGGTAACATGCTGGGCTATATGAGTTTGATTCCTAAAAAGCCTGGGTGAAGCCTTGCAATTGTGTCGTCTTGGGTGTCTCTGTGGCACCCAACATCACTCTCTGTCTTTTTAGCTCTATGTCCAAGTGGGAGGAATAAAACTGATTATCTCCTCCTTGCAGCTCTGATAAATACTGTTTTCCTGAAAGCACCTGTTTCCTTCCTACATCTCTTCTTAGGAGTTTTTTTAAAGAATTTTTTTGCCTGAGAAGCAGATGAATTCCAAATCCCAGGTCACCCCCATCTGTTTGCAGAAAACAAGCTAGTTAATTTTGGGAATGCTAAAAAAGAATGCTAAAAAGCCTCTTTCACATTGATGCTCCCCAACACTGGAAGGCAAGACATATGGGGGAGCGTCAGTTGGTGTAAAAATTTTTTCCGTGGTATGAGAAATTGGGTAAAAGTGTTCTTGTGAGGACACAAGATAAATGTTAAAGGCATATTCCATGACTGAAATCAGTCCAGTCCTCTTGGACTATTATTACCTACATATTGTGCAGCTGGTAACAACTACCAGTAATGTGTGTTTAGCTATTTTAATATTCACTTTTGGAATAGCAGAGACTCCCTGTTTTGAGTTTTGTGGCTCTGTTGGTGTTTGTACCTTTGCAGCTTTCCATCTGCAAGCAAACTCATACCCACTTCTGGGCACAGTGTGGCCAGGAAGATACATAGAAGCTGAGTTTGGAAAAAAAGAACCGAAGTTATTGTGAAGCTGGAAGGGGTGATATATAAAAGAGATAAGTATGCACAGCTTGACTAAACAATGACTAATTGCTGGGGCATAATAACAATTCTGAAAAGAGTCTTAATTGATTTATCTGAAGAATGCTCAAGGCTTCTTTTAAGATGCTTTGTTACTAGATTTATTTATCTGTCTAGGTTAACAGTGCAATTGAAGACTTCCGTCCTCATTCGATGGATGGGGAAACTAAACATACACAGAAACACAAGCATCACAAGGCCAGTGGCTCTTAAAATATTCTTTCATTAATAGTCTGGTGTGTTGTCAGAAGTTAATGGGTGTCTCAGAGTCACAGACAGTAAAAAAAAAAAGAAAAAAGACATTAGAAGATAATGGTTACAGGGTGCCTCAATGGCGAATTAGCCTAAACTAATACACAGAAGGACATGGCCTGTGAGTTGCTGGGTACCAAGGAGCACCAGCTATGAATTCTGGGTAATGTGACCAAATAAGATGTGGAATGAGACCTTTTAAATGTAGGGAGAAAGGATACAGTATTCCTTCAAAAGAAGTTAAAAATATTAATTCATATTACTCAGATGGTATAAAATGTCAGAGCTGCATTGACTTCAGCGGCACTGTGTTGATTTGCATTAGCTGAAGTTCTGTCCCTAAATTCTTTAAGAAAACCCAGAATTAAACTATAATGAATTTATTTTTGGAGGGACACCATCTGGTGTTTTATTGCTAGCTGACAAGAAGTAGGAAAGGATAGTCTGACTGCTAGTTGCAAGAGCACTGTGCAGGATTTGCTTTTAACAGGGGCTAGGGAGGACATAGTTAACCAAATATCTCTTTTAACAGGTCCTCTCACAATCATCTACAAGCTGGTGATGAGCTCAAACCAAATCCAGCGACCTGGATATCATAAACTGTCTCTCTTTAAAACTGGTGTAAACTAGGAATAATGGCACTATTCTGTCACGCTTCAGGAGCAAATTAACCCCCTGTCTAGTTCTCTATTGTGCCTAACCAATCATCTCCTTTTAATGGCATCAATATTTCTGTTGATTATAAAGCTGGCTCTGAATATAAGCTAAGCCACTTTTCAGGATTCATAACCCAGTGTAAAACTGAGGAACTTGAATCCTTGCCTGGTTGTTGATTTCATTTCATTCTCTGATTCCCTTCTTTTTTTTTCATGGCCCTTTTTCTACACCATAAATATATTTTTTTCAGTTGTTCCAACACACAATTCTCTGTAGAGCTATCCCTCATACCACATTACACCACAAGCAAGGCAAAGGTAGCTTTTCTGCAATGGAAAAATAAAAGGTAAGGTGTGATTTTGATTTTTTTAAATATTGTAACTGTGTCAGATGCATCTTATTTCGATTCCTAGTACATGATAATTTTAGCAGAGCCTTTATGTAGACACACCAGATAAGGGACAGTGGAACTTTTTTGATAAAGACTAAATGATGGTGTTAGGCACAACTCAAGTGCCAAAACAGTGTGTGAGGAGATTAAACATGAGTGTGAGCTATTTAGTAAGAGAGCTAAGAAAACAAAATGATGGTTTTATTTGCCTATGTTTATCTTGAAATACAGACATGAGCGAGTGGTGGGACTACCACAAAAAGCGACGGCACAACTCACAACTTCTCTTATGGAAATGCATATGTTAGAGGCTCATTTCAAAGTGTTTCTATTAATTTTCATGATTAGTGCACACCAGTTGTACGATGTAGCAAGAATAAAAGCAACTGTGAGATCTGAAGCTGATTTAAAGCTTCCTCATTTACTTCTGAAGTATGGGTTTCACTGATAAGACAAGTGTTTTGTTATTCTCCTCCGACAAGAGTTGGGTAGCCAGCCTTTCTGCTGCTGGAGTCCATTTCTGCTAATCCCTGGCTGCCATTTAGTGCAGGAGCCCTCAGTGAGGACTGGCAGCAGGGAGCAGCCATCCCAAGGGTCAAGTTGTGGCACAGTGGCTATGTCACACCGGATTCACTGACCTCTCTGGCACTGTTTTCAGCTGAGACTGGGAAGTGGGATGTAGGGGTCTGAGCCAGATTTGAAGGCATTTGCTCTTCAGGTGTTCCTGAAATCATGGCTACCTCAGCTGACTCTGCACGTACTGCCACAACAAAGTAGATGTTCTTCTTTCTGCTAGACGCAGGTTTCAGGCTGTTTGGAGTTAAATTGTGATCAGTTGCCAAAGAAATGCCAGACCGCAGGAGTTATTGCACAGTCAGGGGACTGTGTCTAACTTCTGGTTTCTAAGGAACAGTACATAACTATAATCCCATAGCTTCAGCATTAAGACAGCTAATAATTTTATTACCTTTACTTCTATTAATGTTGCTTGGAAAATATAATGTTAATATATAACTGTAATTACAGTAGGCCTGTAATTATAAATAAGGCCATAAACATTTCCCCTTAGTCAGATTCGAGAATACAGAAAACAACGTGCTTGCCCTTCTGTATTAGTGAACTTATGGGGAGATAGCCCTGACGGAAAGCAGCCACCCAGAGACTGAAGCCAGTAAGGTAGACAGAGCGTTATGTATGCCTCCCAGTGTCATATGAGTCCAAAATTCACAGCCAAGAAACAGAGGGCACAAAGAACATCTTCATGAAGGCAGACACAGACATCCGAACTCCTCTGTCTCTGTGAACGTTGAAACAGGAGGTATGGGAAAGTGCAGCTGAGGGGCACTCGAGGTGGGGGCTTCTCTGGCATCTAGGCTAAGATTACAGCCTAACTCCTTCATGTGGCTGTGATCACAGCTCATGACCCCTGCAGAAACCAAGGGGTATCAGCTTGGGCATGACAGGGCCAAAATACTGGAGTCAAACCGGAAAATAAGCCAGTGAGAACACACAGTGCTGCTCTGTGTGCATAGATTAACTGGTTCAACTTTCCACTGCTCTGCATTCCACTTGCTTCTGTGCACACATCCCCATTTAAATAGCAGGCTACTTAAATAATTAATGTGCTTTAGCGTCTCTGTGACTTTGCCATAGAATTTCTGTGTGTCCTTGGGCAATTCATTTTGCCTTTCTGGCCTTCAGTTCACCATTTGGAAATTAAGTGTGCATCCAGAGGTCAATTAACAAAGGTAACGTAGAAGTGAGATAACCCAGAGGAAGTGAAATGTGGGTAACTGAAGCCGTGACAGCTTTAGATAGGAGTATGGAAACACTGAAGACCCATGGTAGTGTTGACTCTGAAGTGCAGGGATTCCTGAACTAACCCAGAGTTGAAGTGTTCAGTCCACCTTGCATAATCCTGCCCAAACATGGCTAAACCAGTGCACACTTATGCTGACATACTCCAGGTGTTTCTGCATCCACTGCTTGGGTAATCTGTCATGGGGATAGCCAACCTAGGGATACTGTGCTGGAGGGTGTCATAAAGCACTCAAATACACGTAAAAATGCGTAGCATCTTACTGTACTGAGCAGGATTGTGATTGAGATGGCCCAGTATGTCACGCTTAACCCTGAGAGAGAAAATGTTCTCATGCTTCAAAGTACTTTATGAGAAGCAGTAGGTGCAGCAGATAAGGTAGATCTCTTCCTTCAATCTCTTAATTTTTTAAATATACCTAACATTGGGGTTTGTAAAGGAGCCTGAAGGTACCTAAATTAAGTCCAGTTAGACAGTAAGTGTAGTCTTCTCCATGTAAGAGTGATGTCCTGTAACAGGAAGACATCCCTGGAAGTGTTTTTTTTTACATTGTGTCTGAGTACATCAGTAAGTCACAGCCTTTGCATCAAAGGTAAAATGGGATGTACTGTCATCCCTGGGTAGAGGGTTGAAGTGAAAATATTTTCCAAGGTGATTTAGGAGCTTATATATAACTTAAGTCTGGGATTTATGGTTGTACATTGTATGCACATAACACAAATGTTATCCAAAAGTCACAGAAAGACTGGTTGATTAAGCAGGAAAATTCTCAATATCCTGCATGATGATTAGGCTGATGGGAGTGCTGCTGTGAGAATTAAATTCACAACAGAAGTAACTTGGCTTTATCTCTTCTGAGTAACTCAGTACATTCTTACTTTGCTGTTACAGCTAGCTGTAACTTCTTTTCTCTGTAATTTGTTCAAATATCCCAAAGGGTCGGATAGGAAAATTGCACTTTCTTGGAACCAATAGTGACGATGGGGCTGGTCAATGCAAAGCAATAAGGTATTTTACCAAAAAAATATTCTGCATATCAGAACAATGGCTGCCTCTGAATTATGGTTTTAAACATTCCTTCCAAAACTGAAGAATCTGGACCACATCCATGTTTATGGGCTTTCTGATACAGACTTAGCACATCTGCTTAGCCTTCTCATTCAGCCTGACATTCTGCTTTGCCGTGGAACATTCTTCTTTCCTTTGTTGAAACACAGGGCACAATCCCACAGACATACTAGAAACCACCTGATTTGTAACTGGACACATCTGAAAGTCCCAAACTTCCTTCTGAAACTGCAGGTTCTTAGTATTTTTGGTAACAGGGGGACAGAAAAGCATGGAAAGGAACCTTAGCTAAGAAATTTATTTGAAAATAGCTTTGAGACTGCCTGCAGTCTTAAAACAAACAAGACTCTAGAGATTTTTGAAAACAGAAGTTCCTAATGTCTTATCTTACCCTTACTGTGGTATCAGGAAACCCTCATTTTTCAGGTTAGGTGTATTCTTCAGCAAGTTCTTCTTATGTGTCAACGTCTCCTTATGCAGCACAGCATAAGCCATTCTTGTCTTCTTTTATTCATACGAATGGTGAGTTCAGCCCAGACTGGATCTTTCCCAGATTGTTCCCATATTCCATAGAAAGAATATGTTTCTACAGGGGTGGGCCAGCAAAAGAGAGGCAGTCAAAAGCTCTTTTCATGCCTCCGTACTGTTGACCTTCAGTAAGCCTTCAAGAAACTCCCCTGTGCAGAGCAGCTGCCTTAGCTGAATTCAGTGCGAAATGTTAATTCGATATAGAGATGTGTCAGTCTGTCACAGCAGTGGGATCAGTGCTGCTGGAAGGGAAGGAATGAGCAGGCTGATTTGTACGCCACTCCTCTGCAAGCTGCCTTTCCGATTGCACTGTCTCCTATTCTGATACCTCTTACAGAGCAGAGTCAGGCCATTGCAGTGGAAGTCAGTAGTCACTTGATAGATGTGAATACTCTACCAAATATATTGTTGCAAGTGGATTTGGAATTCTGACTTTTCCAAACCAGTCTTGCTGTGTGGAAACTCTTGTTTGGTGTTCCTGGGTGAGGCCTATGAATGTCACGTGAGAGGGAAGGGTTGTGCAAGTGTAAGCACTATGTTAGCTTCCTTAATTCTGCTTCTTTTTCCTTGTGACTATTGCAAAAATACCATGTAGCCCAATGGAAGAAGCATAATGTCAAAATGCACTGTCAGCTATTCAGAAGAGCTTTAATACGGAAGCAGGTCCTTGGGGCTGGACAAATACAAATGTTCTTTATACATAATAATGTTTCAATAGGAGAGAGAAATCCAAAATAAAACAACTGATTAAAAAGTATCCTTCATTTGACCATTCTCAAGGTTGTACCATTGTTCTGTCATGTGATGGTGATCTTTGATTTCTTTTCTTGATGTTTTATTTACCACAGCTGATGAAAAAAAACCCCGTTATCTATTGAATATTGCACTGTGGTTGGTTCTGATGTCACGCTGCAGCCACCGTCTCAGATTTTGTCTTTCTAAGTGTAAATGCCCATAAACAATATTTGATGTTCAAATCTTCAGGCTCAATTTGGTCTTAAAAATGAAGAAGAACTCTTGGGTTCTACAGGCTTAATTTAAAAAAAAGAACGTTGAAGGGTTTTTTTATGAAAAAATCCCCAAACAAACCCCACAAAAAGCCCAAATGTGAAACATGGATTACTGTGAGGTGCCATCCAAGGATAGAAATACTCCTTAGCTTTCCAGAAATAATAGTTGAGCACCTCAGAGAACTCCCAGCGCTAATGAATAAATTCCAAGGACGGTTTTATATCAAAGGAGTACCCTAATGGTGATGCATGATCCCCAGGTGGCTTTCCAACAATCATGACTGTGACACGAGGACCATGTAGTTTTATTAATAGTAGGACTGCACTGGCTGAGGAAGGGAAAAGCTGGTGGGGGGTACTGTTGCTGAAGTTTCAGGATTGCTCTGGGATTCCTGTTCATACCCACACTGTACATACTGAGAGCAGTAAAACCTCCAGCAAACTTGTCATCACTTTCTTGAGGGTTTCTTTCTAAGCTCTTCCTTCCTTTGTCTTGCAGTTCTTGGTGAGATGAAAATTTTATCAGCTTGTTTAGTAAGGGAAATTTGCCAACTCTGACATAAAAGTATAACTCCCATGTTATGGATACAGAAACTGGAGAGAAATTAAATTGTTTGCCTAAAACAGACAGTCAGTGCCAAAATAAAGATGGGGGTCACCTACCAGGTTAAAGTCTCAGAAATCTTTATCCTTCACTGCAAATGGCATATCATCTTTCCTGTTCTTTAAATCCAGTTTTCTCACAATGCTTGTTTTACAGAGATCCATCTATTATTTCCAATAATGTAACTATGAGTCCCTAGGAGGAAAGTACAGGGAGGTCCTGGAGAAGGAAGATGACCTATAAACTCACTTTGTTCAGGATCCTACGGTTAGACAGCATTCACCATAATCCTAGCAACACAATACTGACAGATCAAATTTTACCCACATCAAATGTTCTGGTTTATTTGACATTATTTATGCAATAAAATACTTTTACCAGGTCTGTGCTTTCATTATTCTCAGGTTTTGGTTTTTGTTTTTTTTTTTTTTAAGACAGCGGAATAAATAAATATAATTCATGGTCTTGACTGCAATTACCTTGAACCTTTTTTGTATGATTATCATAGAATCCTAGAATGGTTTGGGTTGGAAGGGATCTCAAAGATCATCTAATGCCAACCCCCCTGCCATGGACAGGGAAACCCTCATTAGACCAAATTGCCCAAAGCCCCACCCAACCTGGCCTTAAATGGCTTCCATGGCCTCTCTGGGCAACTTGTGTGAGGGCCTCACCACCCTCATAGTAAATTATTTCTTCCTAGCATCTAATCTAAACCTATCCTCTTTAGCTTAAAACCACCGCCCTTTGTCCTATCACTACACTCTCCGGTGACCAGACCCTCTCTCACTTTCCTGTAGGACCTCTTAAAGTATTGGAATGCCACAACTAGGTCACCCCGGAGCCTTCTCTTCTGCAGGCTGAACAAGCCCAACTCTCTCAGCCTGTCTTCATAGGAGAGGTGCTCCAGCCCCTTGATAATCTTTGTGTCCCTCCTCTGGACTCACTCCAACAGCTCTATACCTTTTCTGTACTGAGGACCCCAGAGCTCCAGGTGGGATCTCACAAGAGCAGTGTAGAGGGGCAGAATCACCTCCCTTGACCTCAACAAGCCTATGTTGAAGTCAGGAACTAAAAACAAAGGACAGGTCATGACGGAATGAGAATGAAGAAGTTGGGATCCTGCCCTGCTTCATCATGCTCAGTCTTAAGAATTGATATTGCAAATATCCACAGCAAGCACAGGCCTTGCCACCCCATATCTGTCAATTGTATTGCTGTGAGCCACAAGCTGAAAAATATTTGAAGAATTATTTGAGAAAATTAGGTGGAAAAGTCTAAATATCAACGAATTGTAAAGGAAAAAAGGATTAAAATATTTCAGAAGGAAAAGCATTCCTGGATAGCAGCATCTATACAATTTGAGATAAACTAAGTGCTGGTGGTTTGCATTATTTATATATATATGTATATTAAAAAAGTTTTAGAAGCACATTTTATTCTTTTCCTGTATTAGATATTTGGTGATAATACACTGAATATTGGAATATCAAACTTGTCATCATAGACCAAATCAGTGGTGTAAAGCCTAGTATATGATCTGACACTGGATAGTCGCTTCATAAGTGTGCTAATCACAGTCACTGCTTAAAGGCAGAGTATACAGAGAGATAAAACAAGGGAATCCAGAGAGAATAAGAGGAAAGGCCATTAGGCAATACCCCACACAAGTCAATTCCTCCATCTCTGAGAAAGTGCTATCAAGGAAATGTTATTGTTCCCATTTAGTACTTGCTTACTGGTTGCACTTAGGACTAATTCAGCAAATCACTGACATGCATTTAGTTGATGGGGTTTAAATATAAGTTTTAGTGTTTTCCTGATTTAAGTCTTTATGTCCTTCTAAATTATTGTGGAATTCCAGTACTTAAGTACGGAAGAAATCCATCAATATAATGGACAGCAGAACTGTACCAAACACAGAACAAAACCCAGTAATCCTGAAACCAGCAAATGAGAAAAGAAACAAATCAACTATGGATAGATTCAAGACAGTTTCTGAACCTAAGAAATAACAGAGAATTGAATTCAATACAGAAAATGGAAATGCAGTCCCAACGATCTCCCTGGAGAGACATCTAAACAAGGGCAACCAAATTATGGAGTAAAATTTATGAGATAATTTAAAGAGCAAAAGGACTTAAAGAACAAATCAGAAGAGCTAATCTAAATATATATATTTTCTAAGGATAAGCTATGAAACTGTGAGGGAGCTAAGGAGCAATTAAGGAGGGAAAAAAAAATATGTATAAGAAAGAACCTAAGTGGATTCTTGGCACTGGTCTCCTTTTACTCCAAAGGATGCCTGCTCATAACAGGACTATTGTCTCATATAGTAATGATGAGGCAGTCCCAGAGAGTGTAGCATCAACAAAAAATGCTGAAACAAGCTGATAGAACAAAGAGCACCAAGTCACCAACAGTGGAGTGTAAGAAGAACTGTAGAGAAATATTCTAGACAGTGGAAAAGACAACACTGTTTAACAGGTTCTCTTTTCTGCCATTAATGCAGGGATATTCAATTACAATGGCAGGCAAAAAGGTCAGAATATTAGAAGTAAAGTTTTTTTTATCACAACATCTAGCAAAGATTAGGCATTTTCAGAGATGTTATTATCATGCATTTGCAACAGCCCTTCATACAGTCATATAATAATCATACTGATCTTTTTTGACATTAAAAATTACAGAAAATATTAGGGATATAAACCTTTGAAAGGATCTGATAGTGGCTATTGTTAGTAAGAGGATATTGGACTAAGTAAACCATTGGTCTGCCTTTTAGGACAATTCCTAAATGTTTAATTTATCACTCATTTTGTGTGTCATGTTGATATTCTTAATGTCAACTATATAAAAAAAAATAAAAAATAATTCAGAAATAACAACATAATGTTGTAAAACCATAAAGAGCAAATAAGATTAGAAAAGCCATTTCCTTTACTGGGATTTGTGAGCTAAAGGTTAACTTCCAATTAGAGTTTAAAAGGAAGAACTTTTATTCTGCATTGGTTGAGGCTTTTAGCAAATCACATTTATATGTGCAGAACATTTGTATATTTCCTAATAATTTTCCATTGCACTAAAGGCTGCAAGCGTGCTGCTGGAACTTGTATAGCCAAGTTGGCCATAAGATATGGAGCGATAAGATTTCTTAATATTGCATTATCAGATGCTATTGCTTTGTGATTGATTGCAATCGTGTGCAGTTGCCAGGTAAATCCTTTTCACCAACCTTGTGTGGCTGTGTGTAAATAATACTCAGTAGAGGAAGATTAATTCCTGTGTCACATTCATACAGTAGCAAAACAGCAATAATAGTATTGTATTAAAAGTAACATAAAGGCAAAAGATAAATAGTGCAAAACAATAACTGACATATTTAAATAATAGCAGACCCGGGGGATTAAGTAATACTTTGCATTTTTATAGTGCTTTCAATATAAGGATCTCAAAACACTTCGCAAACATTAGCAAAATAAGCCTCCCAACACTCTTTAGGTAGGGAAATATTATTATCCTCATTTTACAGATGAATAAGCTTCTTTATGAGGAAGATAAAGCCAAGTGAAGTTCCCAAAGCCACAAAGCATGTCGGAAGCAGAATTACTAAATAGGCTCCGTGCTTAGATTACACAGAGACAGAGACCTTGACAGATAGAACAGAATCCACACATTCCCTTGAAAGCCAGGTCACGTGTTTTGCTGTCACCATTTTAATGAGAATTACGAACATGAAAAAGCTAAATTTTCATTTCTGAAGTCAAAAATAGACTGTAGTGAGACCCTCCCATCACAATGCCTGCAGACACTGCCCATGGAGTCCCAAGGAAAAGCTTTACTCCTCATCTGCTTTGCAGCACACATACTCCGGGCCATCCTAGCTTGAAATCACTAGAGGCTTGTCCCACACTGTCCATACTGCTATGATCTATCTCACATGAACCCAAATTCCTTTCCTGCCAGATTTTTTTTTCCTGTTTTCAATTGATAAAAAATGGGTTCTGCCTCTCATTGATGTATGTTTCAGAGTTCGTGCAAGCAGGCCATGAAGGAAATGGGTTTTTTTTAAATCCTGTATATACCCTTCCCTTAACTGGTCTGGTTACTACAGAAATGAATTTCACAGGTTTAACTGCAGTATGATTCACAATGAGATTTGCATGATATCTGATCTAGTAAGTAGGATAGGAAGTAGACAGTTCATGTCAGATATCAAGAGCCCAATTCTGACAGAGCAGTTGTACAGGAAAATCTGGAGTTATCTTGGGTTTTCACAGCTGTAACAGACTACAGAACCTGACTGGTGGCATAAATAGTGGAATAAAATTGTAAGAATGAAACAAAAAGATTCAGATCCAGTTTTGCGCTTTTTTTGCCTTTTTTTTTTTTTCAGAGTAAGAAAGAAGTAAGGACAGACAGCTGGGGCAATGCCTTTGGAGTCTGACCATTATAGGGGTAAGAGAACCCAGAGAAATTAGAAAATACCCCTTTTCCCTTCCATTGTCACTGCTGCTCAGTCACTGTCAGGGCAGCAGAAGCTTCAGTAATGCCATCAGAAGTAAGGGTGTGTGTATATATATCTATTTACATATGTATATATATATATATAATATAGATACACACATGCACAGACACATATGTATGTATCAATAGGTGACCTAAGTTTTCCAGGCAGGGTCACAGCAGGTCTCATCTCCTTCTCTGATGACAAGCTTTTACTCGCCTTTCAGAGCAGGACAAGTCTGCCCTTTCCATGCATTGTTGCAGAGGAATTCTTGAAAACTCTTGTTCCTCAGAAATGTGCTCATGTCAGCTGTTCCCATGAAGAATGGGGGGGGGGGGGTGGTTTAACAGATTTAAGCATATCTAACAAACCATATCAAAAGACCAGACTGCTTTTTCAGTTGGATCCATACCTGTTGTGCAGTGGACGAAAGGGAACACATGGCCAAGTACAGAGATGGGGACAAGAACGCCCCTTTACAAAGCAGTCCACAGTCATTTCATCATAAAATGACTGTAAAGCCACACTCTCCATCTCTGAAGGGTTGTAAGACTTCTTCTCAGTCATTCATTTGCAATTTTTAATACTTAGGAAAACGTCTTTCTCACAGCTGTTTTCAGTACAGACATACCTATATACCACTGCAGAACTGCTTCACAGTCCTGTCTTCAAAAGCCCTTGAGAATGTTTTTCCTTCCTTTGAATGAAATGAGGGACAAAGGCAATAATAAATTTTTCATGACATAATGTTTTCATTAAGTAGTGCAAATGTCAAACACTTGGTTTGCCAACTATTTTTGACTCAAACAGAAATATACTTACTATGAAAACAACAACAAAAGCCAATCTTTGGAAAACAGTGTGGCAAAATAGATCTATTCATATTTTATTATTTTTACAGAAGGAGACTTTTTCCAAATTGTGAAAAAGTGTACACTATTCTCACAGTACAGAATGGTAGGCTTGAAAGAACTTCCTGAATCAAAATTTCTTAATAGAAACCCTGGTTTGAATATTCCATTGTTTTCTTACTAAGTCACTACTTTAAGTAAGAAGCCCCCAAAAGTGCAGTTTACAGCAGAAAAGAAGCAGAAGCAGTACCATCATTAGCAACTTATGCTCCTGCAAGAGTGAAGGATGATAGTATAAAATTTTTCATATAAACCTGAATGAATGAATGAAAGAATGAATGAATGAATGAATGAATATATACTAAAAAAATGGTAAAGCTGTGATTCATGTTTGTGCTGGTTTTGACTTTGACAGAGTTCATTTTCTTCAAAGTAGGTGTTATAGGGCTGTGTTTGGGATTTGTTCTGAAAACAGTGCTGATAACACAGGGTTTTTTTCATTGCTGTTGAGCCTACACAGTGCCAAGGCCTTTCCTGCTCCTGACCCCACCCCACTAGTGAGTAGGCTGGGGGTGCACAAGGAGTTGGGAGAGGACACAGTAGGGACACCTGACCCCGACTGACAAAAGGGATATATACTATACTATATGACATCATGCTCAGAATATACAGCTGGGGAAGAAGAGGGAAAGAAGGGATGTTCAGAGGGATGGCATTTGTCTTCCCAAGTAACCATTACATGTGATGCAGCCCTGCATTCCTGGGGATGGCTGAGCACCTGCCTGCCCATGGGAAGTGGGGAATAAATTCCGTGCTTTGCTTTGTTTGGGGAAGTGGCTTTTTCTTTTCCCATTAAACTATCTTTACCTCAACCCACATGTTTTCTCGCTTTTTACGCTTCTCTCCTCCATCCCATTGAGGTGGGGGGGCAGAGTGAGCAAGTGGCTGTGTGGGGCTTAGTTGCCAGCTGGGGTTAAATGATGACAATGCTAAAGGAAGGAAATCAAGGAACCCTAAGTTTGATGATGAACAAAAAGGTTCAAAGAAAATCTTTCTGTCACATCTACTGATGCTCATTTGAACATGAAACATTTTCTTCTTCTCTGAGCACAAGGTTTGATGCTGTTCATCAGTATCCACTGCAAGACTTCAGCATGTGTGAGAGACATTCAGTTATCCAATCTTACAGGCTACAAACTTTCTCCAAGGTCAGGGATAGAAAATGCTGTTGAGGTCACCAGGGAACTAGCATAAGAAGCTCTCTAATGTTGAAGAAACAATCTGTAATCCCCAGAAACTGTCATGTCTATTTCAGATCTAGCAGAAAAGTATTGGGATTAAAAAATCAGAAGGAGATTTCTAAATGGAGCGAGAGCAGCTGGATCCATCTTTTCAGGGGAAAATGTTTCTAAAATGGTGATTCCTAATGCTCCATGGTGAATGTACCTCTGCCCTCCACGTGCCACTAGCTAAACACAACTCCAGCTGCTGCTGACGCCCTGACCCCAGCACACAGCTGGAAGTGGAATGCAAACAAAAATGAAAACAAAAGAAAAGGAAATGTTATTCTAGAGGTTTGTCCTGAGTTTAGTGAATTTAGTGAAGAGAACAAAAAAACCCTGTAATATAGCTGTAACAACTATAGTTGGATACTGGTGGTGGAAAACAAGAAATGGAAAGAAGGGAGAAAGAGTAAGAAAGAAAGAAGTTTAGACTAGAACCAGTTGTTCAGTCACCAAGCATGGTTTATGGTCTTTTTTTATCACTAAAATATAAAAATATAAAACCAGATAGTAAAAAATATAATAATATGTATTTGTATGTATACGTATACATCTAGATGATGGATATATTAGATAGATATATAGATAGACAGATAAAAATTGTATGAAGTGTAGTCAAGAACACATGCAATCTGCCGGATTAAGAGTGGACCTTTACTGTAAAAGAGTTTCACCTAATGTCCCCAGAATTACAGTTGCAAGAGATTTCTGCTTTTCCTGTGTTAATCTATCAGTGGTTTATGTGTATGTCTTGAGTGTGTGGCTTATTTTCTAGACAGAAAACATTTCCCCAACTTGTTTTGGAAGAATGGGTGTCTGAAAAATCCTGGCTTTAACAAAGATGGGGAAAAGGATGTTGGACCATCTGTTTACACGTTGTTTGTGCTTATTTTGCACCTGCAAAAAGAACTCAGTTCCCACGCTTGCTCAAAAAAGCCCATAAACAAATGACAGCCTTACACGTGGAAGAGTTAAAAAATGACCTAATGTCTCCCTATATCCTTAGGAGACTAACAAACATCAGCCCAATAGCCAATGAATTGCAAGGATTTCAGATACTGGAGGAAATTCCTATCTGCATCTAAACCTTGTCAGTGTTAAACAGATATCAGGTCGATAGTTAGAAATCACTACTGTGTAACAAATAGAGACCATTTAACATAGAAATTTGTTTAATGAAACAAGAGTGGTCTGAGGAAAAGATGCAGTTAGGGATGATAACCTAGGGTGAAGAGATGGTCTCTGACCCAGGCAGAACTTTGTCCATTCACATAGGTGAAGGGTCTGATCTAGTTTTACTCAGTCAGTACCCCAGTATTCACTTCACCCTGAGCCTGTTCAGTCATTTTGGCATTCACAGGAGCAAACAGTGGATGAAGGGATAGTATTTTTGAGGTGCCTGAATTATAGCGAGAGGCTGATAAAGTTATAGGATATCTGAGTCCTCCATAAAGCCAGCACAACCTGCTAAGATTCATTTATGAATTGCCATTTGTCATGTATGATAAAGAAACATTTGAAGACTGTCAATGTTGTGTTCTCATGCCCATGCGGACAGGGAGACTTATGGTTTTTAGGCTTTACCTTGACTGCAGGAACTCTTAAATGACAGTGACCTTCCTCAATTCAGTTGTGTGGCAACGCAATTCAGGCCTTAGAAGAAAAAAACGCAACAAAAACTGAGAGAAAAACCCCACTCTATCTAGACTATTTCTGAATTAATTAGAATATTAAGTAATGATGACATTTAGCAACTTAAATGACAAATATTCCAGGACTCCCTCCCCCAAGCATCTGATGTGTACATCTATCCTTAATACCATTTCATTGTTTCAGCCTCCAAGAAAAACAGGATGCAATATGCCTTCTGTCTATGATAAAGTTTCCTAATACAGTGCAGTAATGCAATTTATTTTCATACAGCATCCTGCATATAAAATATTACATAACCCTTTATGAGAAGATAATGCATTACAGACTCAGGCGCATTACTGTTGTGCAGGAAGAAATTGAAGGATAATGCTGTGGAAAGGGATGGAGGAAATAGGAGCTGAGGTACAAAAGTAGTTAAGAAAGAAAGTTGTAAACATGTAAGTATTCTTCTCGTCCCTTGATTATCGGCATGAGTAGCTTTAGCAGAGGACAGGTCAGTGATATTGCAGATGCAGCATAACAAAGAGTGTCATACACACATAGGAAAGGATGGTTCTATCTTGTGGATTTATGCTATAGATGGATAAGCAGGATGACAAGGTGAGTCACAGAAGCGTCCTGTGAATTCCCTGAGATCAAACAGGGAGCTTGTGGTTCAAGTGAAGAATGAATATGAACATCAAAAGTTCCAGGTGGCACATTGTCCAAAAATGTGATGATGGACCAAAACTGCAGACTCAAACATCTCCCAAACATCTTAAGTGATCTGAGGAGACCTACCCTGTATTCAGAATGTTGCAGCTTGCAGCCACCTCTGAGAGCTACAATGCAAAAGCATGAAGCAGATGGAAAAAGAAGGCTTTTGTGCAAATTCCAGGCTAAAATAGGGATATTTCAGATTTGAAAAAACTCACAGGAGCATTTGTTTATTATTTGGACCACTGGAGTGAGAGCTACTCCTGATTCCTTTGCAGGATTTATGAGACAAAGCTGCGGCTGTGGCTAATCTGAAAATAGACAGGTGTGGAGGGGGGCAGTGTGTGAGGTGAAGCAAGTCTTCGGGGGATTGTAAGGAAAGGAGAGAAAATATGCACTGGCTCCAAATGAAGGGAAGGATATTTAGTATTGGCACCTCTGACCAAAGCTGTGGCAATTGGTACTTACAAAGCATAATTGTAAAACCTCAAAATCCAACTATTTCAGTTTAAGAGACAAGAAACAGAAATTCTCACAAGCCTTGCCCAGAGGGCTCAGTACCACTTTGGGACCTGCAAATGTGTAAATAACTTATAGAGAAAAGGAGTTCCTAGGGAATTCGAACTCTCCATTGATATTGCTGTCCTTCCCACCATTCATAATTCAAATTTAGGAGAGAAACTGTTAGTGAGATAAAGGATGGGGAAAATATAGGACTGTGTATAGCTACAGTGTGATTGGCTTCACTACCATATGGATACATGAGCCACTGAACATATGTATACCAACAGGGGAGGGAAGGGGATCTTAGAAACACTGTTCTCCTGCAAATCCATTCCTTCAGTGTGGATTTTTTTTTCAGGAGCTCAAGGTCTTCAGGAAACTGGATGATTAAACCTGGGTTTCTGCCATGGCTTCCTGTGTCACCTTGGACAATATATCTAGGTGTGCTCAAGAGGATGGAAACAGGCAAACAGGAGCTCCTCGCCTGTGCTCTGAGCCTGTGGACATGAGCCAGCTCCCATCTGGGACCCATATGCCCAAATGTCCCCACACTGAAAGACATCCTCTGCTTCAGGAGTCTCCAAATATTGTTGCGTTCTGACCATTTCTCCAGCAGAAGTCACTGCCCCAGTAGTAGGCTGGATAGGCACAGATCCATACCTGTGTCTCGGCCACTCCAGTTCACATTTCCATATCTAAGTATGTGCTTAGCTTCAGTGAGGTTGAAGCTAAGATGCTGAACTGTGAAATGGAGCAGCTGATGCAGGAGCACATCTGCTGAGCCAGATGTAAGGGCAGTAATCTCTGGTAGAAGTGTAAAGCAGACAGCTGGTGGCAGTAAAGTTTGAAGAGGCCACAACTAGATTCACCCAAGAAAGACTGTCAAAATCCTAATTAGCTCACTCACAGTGAACTAATACAGCAATAAGGCTTCTGCACCACAGCTGATTCTGGCTGCACCCATCTGTGTAAACATGCTATAAATCTCTCTCTGATTTTTCCGCCATCTGTGAAATGGGAGCGTATCACGTTTTTTGAATATCTTCTCTCTCTACGATTTTAGCTCTCCAGAATTGGGCTCTCACTTACTTTAGCCTTGCTCATTACTATAACAGTGGGAGAGATACTTAATAGCTGTCATAGCTGGGCATTCTCATTGAATTCAAAGGCAAAACTGACATTGACTCTAATGGGAAGCAGAAAGGGCATTCAGAAAACCATGAATTACTCGGTTTATTAGAACTATGTGAATTGTTAATATGATAATGATTCAAAGTGCTGTAAGACTGGGACACTTTTCAAAGGTGCAGATTTACCCAAGTCTAATCTCTGGATGTTTACAGATGTCTTATGTGCTTATGAAAATCCAAGCAGTTCTCGTGCTCTTAGATAGAAGTATATATAGCACAGCTTGCACTTTAAAGAAATCATAGCTTGCAGAGTCTTATGAACATTAACCCTCAACCCTTTCCTCATGATCCCTCCCACTTTTTTTTCCCTCTCTCTATCTTCAGAAGTCAAAGATAAGTAGTCAAAAAGGATAAAAGCACGGACTGAAAGCTGAAAAAAAAATCAGAGTTGTGCTGGCTTTCTGCACAGTTGCTGCTGTTTGAGGTAGGGTTAGGGCAAGGTTTGGGGGTGAGGAAAAGAGAAATCACAGGGCTGCAGCTGGAAAGGAGAAGGCAAAGCAAAGGCTGGGGAGGAAAGCAAATGAGCTACACAATTTTTTTGTGTGTGGATACTGCCTGGAGGGGCCTGAGCATATGGATTACTGTTAGGTTGAGACTTACATTTGTCATTTAGAGAAAGATGGAGTCATGAGCTCCCATTGGAGTGGGAGTGATAAGTTGGCTGCCAAAGAGAAGTGATAGGACAATGGGACAACTTTTCTGTGAGGCCTTTTTTGGTCTCAGCAGTAGTTTGGGAGGCTTTTTTGAAGTTCAGTTTAAGGTTAGGTTTACTTTTAAGATTAAGACTGAGAGAGGAAAAAAGAGCCTCGAGCTTCACTTGGAGTGCAATGGAAAAGGACCTGCCAAAAGAAAGTATAGGCTGTAAAGACTTGGCTGGGAGATTTTTCCAGTGTGGTCAATGACCACATGACCCCATCCTAGGCTCAGCTTACTTTTATATTTATTACTAGAGTTAAGGATGAAAGAAAGAGCTTGTAGCTGCAGTAAGAATGAGGTTGAGAAGGGGTTTAAAAGTCTAGGAAAACTCTGCCAAAAGAATCTGAATGGGAAAAAAAATCATCTGGACACATATTTGAGGACCCAGTCCATCATCCCCTTGGGGTTAATGGTCGTGCAACAGTTTGTGTGGGGCAAAGAGTGAACTGGGACTGAAAAGGGATTGCCAAGATGAAGGGTGAGATGCAGAGAGAAGTCTTCTGCAAGAATTTTTTTGGGTGAGCACTGGCTGGGAAGCTTTGTGAAAGGCTCAGCCTGTAGTTAGGATTAGAGTTAAGGTTACTGCGAGATTTGAGACAAAAAGAGCTCTAGCTGCAGTGTGTCTTCAAAGTGACTGCCAAAGGAAAACATAGGCTGTGAGGAGAAAGCTCATGGAGAAAAAATCCAGTTAGATGCATTGTTAGACTTAGGGTTAGGGCTGATATAAAGAAAGAGCCTGAAGCAGTGCTAGAAAGGAGAAGGAAGGGAAGGATGAAGTACAGAGAGAACTTGCAGGCAAGAACATCTTGGTGTGGCTGCCAGCTTGGGCATGGGATCTGAAAAAGGTTTGTCAAAGAGAGGATGTGGTGCAAAAAGAACTTGACTGAGAGAATTTTTCATCATGACACTCACTGGGGATACTTGTTTTAGGCTCAGTCTCTAGTTGAAGTATGAATTAGCTTAGAGGAAGCCATCTATTATACCATGAATCATAAAATCATAGGATGGTTTCAGTTGAAAGATACCTTCAAGATCATCAAGTCCAACTATCTATCCAGCCTTACTAGGTCCAACACTAGACCATGTCACCAAGGACAACATCCACTCTTTTAAACACCTCCAGGAATGTTGACTCAACCACCTCCCTAGGCAGCCTCTTCCAATCCTTGACAAGCCTTTTGGTAAAGAAATTTTTCCTAATATCCAACCTAAACTTCCCCTGATGAAATAAGGATTTTCCTTTTGATTTTAAGATAAATACTTTAATTGATCAAAAGTTATCTTCAAAAGTAAGGGAAATGTGGATTTATTGCTAGCATCATAATTTTTTCTGTACCAAGGAATGTTATCCTCTCTCCCACAAGTCCAAGTCATTTACCAATCTATTTTGCACAGAATTAACCTCAGGAAAAAAAAAACAAAACACCTGAGGTTGTGTTTTTCTCTCTTTTTTGGCAAGTGTTAATACAGAAAGTGGAAAAATCTTTTATAGGTTCTTATGTCAATTAGTGAAAAAAAAAAAAAAAGGTTTGGACAATTTTTTATGACTCTCATATAGTAAAGAAAAAACAGCAGCCTGATTCAGCAAATGGGAAAGCCCTGGAACAAAATTCTGCCATTTATGGATTAGTTAAAAGTGAATTTTATATACTTGTTAAAGGTCTGTTTAGAGATGAGAGATAGGAAATCTAAAAATAATCCACTCCACTGTAATGCAGATTAATCAAAGAAATCTAGGCTTGCTTACATTCATCACTCAGCCTTTTTTTTTTACCCTTACATAGCATCTGAGGAACAAAGAATCACACTCTTAACACCCTATGAGGTAGATCGGCATTTCATCCCTTTTATGAAAGAAAGCTGGGGCTAGGAGGAAGCCAAGATACTTGTGGTTAAAAGGCTTCAAAGCACAAGCTTCCAAACCAGTTTCTAATTTCAAACCTTTCTTAGATGTGGCTTGGTGCTTTCTACTACTCATTTCACTGCTTAGTTTTACAGTTTTCCTTTCTGGAAGATTAGACAGACACCTTAATAACAGCTTAGTGGTATTAGGCAACATTAATATATGAAGGACACTGGGCAGTACCAGGATGGTGTGTGCTCAGTGCGGGTATGGAGCAGTTTGGTGATGGAAATGGGAATACTCCTTGGTATTGCTATTGCAGGGCCATTTTCACAAAACAGGTTTAGACTCCAACATCGCTGGAGGCCATATGGATGTTTTTGACACAGGGGTGTTCTCTCTTTAATCAACCTTTCTACATTGGCATGATGCTCTGCCTGAAGTGGATAGCTATTCCTTACTTCATGGTTACACCTTTCCCTACTCTGAATGCAGCCTTGATCTCATGCTCTGGTTCTGCTCACTTCAGGACATGCAGGGCAAAACACCTGTAAGGCAACAGGGCTGGTGCACTGCAATGTGCACAAGGTTTTGCTGTTGCACAGCCATGCAGGTGTCCTGGGATGACAAGTCACCTTCCTGGAGAGGTCCTGATGGATGCTGTGTGCCTCAGAAGCCATGACTGTCTTACAATGTATAGGTAAGGTGGGACTGTCTCAGAAAAGCTGTGCTGAGCAAAAGGTCAGGACAGTTTTCTGCACTAAATGCTGTTGGCTTTTCAGGATCCTGGGCCACCTGCCTGAAAGTCTAATGATTCTGCAACAGCATGGAGCGCACTCACTTCAGCCGTCCTAACACTCCCCAGTCTTATTTACTCCAGAATGTTGCTGCAATTATGAATACAAGCACTGACCACAATCCATTTTCACTCAGTACAGCCAAATGTGAAAGCTGATCACCTAAACAATTCTGACCAGATAATGAGTTTTGTGTTGCAGTGCCTGCACCCTGGGCTAGAATGGAAGTTAGCATGTCTCTTATTTGGTTCTGCCATATTTACTCTGGAATATTTATTTACATTTGTACCATTTATACATTATTTTACTTGTATAGCCAGCTGGTTTACAGTCAAGAACCTCATCACAATGAGGTATAAATCCATGCTGCTGGCCCCTGGGAAAACTGGTAAATTAAACTATGTGTGCATAGACTTTAAAATGCTGAAATCTATTACACCTTCCCTTCCCACTGATAAATGACAACGGGTTTTACTTGCTGAATGCTTACTTATGAAAGGCCACTGTTTATTAATACCTCTCTGTATAAATATTAACATAGCAAACCTATAGGAAAAATACGTGAAGGGTCATCTTTAAATTGTGAAAAGTCAGGCTATTCAGCACAAACAGCCGTGCTTCATTCTGTCTGGAGACTCAGTCTCATCACCATAGTATCTGGAAGGTGCACACAAGTGTGACATGATTAGCATCTGTCATGTGTAGGTCTTTCTATTCCTTCCGCAATCCCTGGGGAAAACTGTGCAAGGATTTTTTAAAATATATGGTACATACACTGTGCTGTGTATTTACCTTAACAAACCAAGGTCAAAGATATGTACTTTACTTCCATCTTTCACTGACCTCATTTTAAAAGATATGAATGCAAAAAGCAGTGTTATCTGTGCCACATATATATATGCTCAGATACTCTGGCATATTTCTTTAATTGTTCCTATTAAAGATGTGAACAGGGACTGAATAGAAAGTGGCTCAAATGTCTTTTATTTCTTAGCATGCTGAATATGGCTGCTATCTTCTCATTTCATCTCCTTTTCATGGTACTTAAAAGAATAGTAAAGACTTCTGCGGAGGGAAATAAACGTTTCCATAGTATATGGGTCATTGGTATAATAATAAATGTAATAGTTCCCACACAGCCATTATAGGCTGCTGTGTCAATGCATATTATTAGGCACCTTTTGTCTGTGAGTTATTGACATGATAGATTGAAACAGCTCTTCTGAACATTTCCTCACATAAAGCAAAACCAGCAAAATTGCCTCAGGTCTCCTTTAGAGGAGGCACTAAACCTAGGATTCTCCCATCCCTTTCAGTTTGGTGTGAAATTAAAGATTTGATAACAATTTCTAAATGTATTCAAGGATGACCCTGTCACCCCAGACAGTGTTTTTCCCTTCACTGTGTCTCTCCTTGCCCCACGGAAGGGACCAAACCTTTGCTGTTGGAGCAAGGCTGTCCTTAGCTGTTTCCATGACTACTCCCTCAGCTGAGAGAAGGATGCGGGGACAGACGCCAGGATTTAAGGAAATAAATATGCTCCCACCTTCATTCACTCTCTACTGAAGTGTTGCCGCCTGGCATGAAGGACACCCCCAAGCTCACAGAGCAAAAGCAGCTACAAAATGAACTCCCTTCCTTTTCCCAATTCACCAGATACAGGCACACCGGGATCTTCACAAAGAGCTTTATGAACTTCCTATTCCTAATTTAATAATAATAATTAGAAAAGCTGTTCTTATTCAGGCAGGGGTTATTTGTTTTTCGTCCATACTATTCATCAGGGAAACAATTTAGCACTGAGGAAAAATCAACATTTGCAGAAAATCGCAATGAGAATCCACAGCACAGGTTCTACAACCCTGAGGACTTCATAGTCCTGGTAATTTGTAAGAGCTTTGTGACCAAGACAATGTAACCACCGCCCATGCCCTACAAACATCTCAGTGCAGCACCCCAGCTGCTGCCACTGTCCCTATAATCCTACCAAGGAGAGGAGTCGCAGTAAAAGAATCGCCCTTGGGCTGTGCTGTCACTTAAAACTCAGTACAAGTCTCCCCAGTTCTCCATATTCTCTGTCCTCCTTGATTCACTAGGAGCTCAGAAGGCCAACCGTGTCCTGCGCTGCATCAAGAACAGCGTGGCCAGCAGGTCAAGGGGGGGGATTCTGCCCCTCTACTCTGCTCTTGAGAGACCCCACCTGGAGTACTGTGTCCAGCTCTGGGGTCTCCTGTACAAGAAAGTCATAGAGCTGTTGGAGAGTCCAAAGGAGGGCCATGAAGATGATCAAGGAAAAGGAGAAATTGAAGACAGGCTGCGAGAATTGGGCTGGTTCATCCTGGAGAATAGAGGCTCCAGGGTGGCCTAGTAACAGCTTTCCAATACTTTAAGGGATCCTACAGGAAAGTGGGAGAAGAGGGGCTGTTCACCAGGGAGTGTAGTGATAGGATAAGGGGCAATGGCTTTAATCTGAAAGAGGACATGTTTAGGAAGAAATTCTGCAGGGTGGTGAGTTCCTGACACAGGTTGCCCGGAGAGGCTGTGGAAGCCCTATCCCTGCAGGTATTTAAGGCCAGGTTGGATGGGGCATTGGGCAATTTGGTCTAGTGAGTGTGTTCCTACCTTCTGTCCTCATACTCTGCTAATGCATTTTGGCCTTTTGCTGTGTATTCTCTTTGTGTCCTTTGTTTTCTGAGATAAATAATCCAAACAGGAATGCAGTATTCAAAATGATGGTATCACTGATTTGTATAAGGACATATTTTCCTTATTATCTTCTTTTTCTTTTCTCAGTCAACCAATGCACTTTCCTATTTTCAATATGAAATGAGCAGACATCTTCATTTAGCTGTCTGGGGAGCCCGAATTCTTCTTCCTGAAAGGGCATGACTAATTCAGAGCTGTCACTAAGCCCAAGTCACTAAACATACCTCTCTCACAGTGCATTACTATTTACCTTGCCCTTGCCTAGACTTTGATTTTTTCTCTAACAGGAATGGAAAGCCAATCTTTCCATTTCCAAAAGAGGAACCGGGGAAACAGTGGTCAAAAGATGAGGGTTACAACACACTCACTGTCTACCATGAAAAACCTATGTGTAAACCACTCAGAAGGGGAAGGATGAGGGGAGGGGAAAGCACTGGCTATTGATAAAATAGAGAGTGAGTTCAATGGAACAGACACCCTCCTACTTGCTCTGTCTTTGGGTCGCTACCAGCTTTTTTCTTCCACAAGCATCATCAGTGGTAACATTCCTGGCAATATTCTACAGCCTGCACTTTCACGCTCCTTTCCCCCCCCTTCACTATAAAAAGCTCCCTGTAAATTTATGCAAAGACTTTATCATGCACTGAGTCTTAAAACTGAAAGGAATCTCCCTGCAGGTCATCCATGCCAAGCTCCTTTCAGCTTTGGCTTATTACACACTGCCTCTCATAAGCTGCTCAAGCTCCATACTGTTACTAATGTGCACTTTTGCTCCCGTGACTCTTATCAGAGAGACGGTGTTGCAGTTTCACACCTATGAACAGGTAAGAAATCTTCCCACTGCCTGTCCATGTTTGGTCTCAGCCTGGCAATATGCAGACCTTTGCACCTGGTTGCCATTCAATTTCCCTGCTGACATGAGAGGGGAAGACGCTTGGGTGTGTTTAAGGATCTGATGTGCTCTGAGCAATGCTTGTGGTGCATGTGCTGTGCTGGCCAGACACTTCCATGCCTGTCTAATATCAGGTCTTTCTAATACCTTGATGTAGGTAGCTTTAGGGGTCATCAGTAAATCAGCAGAAGAGCTAGAAACTGATATTTCCGAGCCATGGTGCAGCACTTTGCCCAGTTGTACCTATCTATAAAAGGCTTACATAGCAAGACATAGTCTTGACCTCTAGGAAGAAGTATGAAATAAATAATAGTAATTCTATGCTCTAAATTTCAAGGAGTGCAGTACTTAGGGTGTGTAACGGCCTGCAGTGGTGTATATTACCACTGTGCTGTCAGGGCACTGTGGATATTTCACATTTGAAATTTTCCCAGGCTCCTTGTGCTCCCTGGGCAGCACAGCAATGAAAAGATGGAGTCTGTGGCACCATATATACTTGTTCTTTTTGCTACACAAGCATCTGTGATTTTTCTATGTCTTTTCCCAGGCAGAGACAGGTGGAGATGAGAGATGCACTGAAATCAGAGTTCCCTAGCATTTAAAAAGGTCAGAGGGGAAGAGAAGGAAGGATAAAATAAGGAGAGGAAATAAGAATAATTAATGCCTAATGCAGTTCCCTTTCCAAAGACTGGGCAGTAAGGGCAGCTCTGACAGCTGTAACATTTCCATTTCCTCCTGCTCTAAGTAGTGCCACTGGGGCAAGTGAAGGACAGCAGTGGTCCTGGAAACACTGCGGCATGTAAATTCAGTTAGCATGACTGCAAGAAAAAACAGCAATGAGCTACAAGGGCAACGAGTGAGATGTCACAGGCAGCCAGCATAGACACAAAGAGGCAGCAGATTTTTGAGCCTGATATTTTTGAGCTGGCATTTCCAGTCACATTTCCCTTATGAATAAAGCGGTAGGATGTGCTGAGAAGCAAAAGACTGCAAGAAGGAAGCAGAAAGCAACCTGTCAACTGTGCAAGGACTTAAAAGCAAAGTTGCAGGCTCCTGCCACCACCTTTACAGCTGCTAAACACTGTTGTAGGGCTGCCATTGTCATGACCCTCTCCTTTCCCCCACTCACCAGCTCTCCAACTCAAGAGAAACAAAATGGTGTTTTAGGCAGGGGTGCAACCTTAGGGGGGGAATGAAAGAAGGAGAAGTGGATTGACCTACTATGACTTTCTCACATGCTTGTGTCCAGCATAACTCTCAGTTCCCTTTACAGACAGTGGATAAAACAGACCTCCAAGACAGGGCAAGTAAACACCCCCTACAGAAACTCGTTTCTCTCCAATAATGATGAAAGTTTATAATGAGTATCTCAATCTTCCATGTTAAATCTTTTTAACACCTAAGGGAGAGGAGCCTGACCCCATATACAAAAAATATGGAAGCCATCCACTTTTGCATTGCCACAGCTGAAACATGGTTCTTCATGTTCCCAATCCTGTTCACAATCAAGAGTAACTTGTGAGAGGAGTATGATAGCAAAGAAAACAAGTGAGAAAGTAATATGTCAGACCAGCAGAACATTATCACTGAAGTAACTACAGGGTATAAGCAGTTCTGAAGGAGAAAGCCAAGGTGGAATTCATATGTGCATCATATGCTTTGCAGGAAGAAGAAAACAGATAGAGAGAGAGAGAGAAAGAGAGAGAAAGCAAAACTGTGAGGGAAAGAAAAAGAAGAAAGGAAAGGAGGGAGGGAGGAAGAAATCATAATCTCAAGAAAGTAGTAGTAGAAACACCTCAAACAAAAGTGTACCTGTTTTGCTTCCTTAAAGCAAAACACTGAAGGAGTTGAACAGAAGGCAAAGAACGATGATACCCTAACTCTCCAGTTCCCATTGCAACAGCTGAAATTCCATGAATTGCTCCATCAATCACTACAGAGCAGACAGTAGTCTCTCTGAATGCCAACATCTGTTAGCCACACAACACAAGCAAAGGGCATAAACCCAAACCAAGCATAGAAGCAGATCAAGAAGCAAAACAGACCTTGGCTTTATGTTGCATGTCAGCCCTCTAAAACTTCCAGTTTAGGAGAATTTTTTTTTTTAATAAAAAAATCAGGAAACTGGAAATTCCACATCTGATGCAACATCCTTCAGTGTTACAATGCAGCCCAAGAACCTAATGTGTAGATTATCAGTAATGAAAAAACTTGTGGATCGTTCAGAACCAAATAGGGGAAATGACTGGTTTCATCTCCCCTTCCTCCAAGCTATGCAGTGTACAGGAACATAGCATCCTGCTTTTGGACTGAAATTCCCAGAAGCTCTTCAGTCTATCAGTAAAAGGCCTGGTGATTTCCTCATGATTTGAAGACTACCCATCCAGAAGTTAGTTACCTGTAGTACAGCAATACTTCATACAAGGGTCCAACTTGATTCTGTTTTATTTAGATTTAGAGCCTAGCAAGGGATCTGTTGAAAGGTCACTAAGGAAGATGCAGGGGGTTTGTAGGGGTCTGAGTAGTACTCAGAGAGCAGGGGACTTACTTAACAGATTTCCCTGCATTGTAGGGTTAGCAAGGTGGGCTTTCTACTGAGGGATTGATGCAATGATGCTACCCAAATTGATCTTAGACTGCTTAGAATTAATGTTAATATATTTAAAAGGAGGGGATAAACAGGCCTGAGAATTATAGACCCTTGTCCTCCGTGTGGAGGGTCTGCTGAGAGGATATATCTAATGGGTGGGATAGCAAAGTAAGAAGCAGATTATCCCCCATTGTGAGAATTGCTTGAAATCAGGATATGTGTGGTGCACTAAAGGGTTTAGGGATTTTAAGAACTAATGTCTCTGGTCTGATATAAAACTAGCTCAAATTAGATAACGACTGCTTACCTTAACATAAAATAAAGATAGGCTGTAGAAATAATAGAGCTTTAATTATGTTTATTCTTCTAAACAGCTGCATTAAAGCTGGTGCAGGAAATACTGATTCCTTTCTTGTTAAAACTGACAAGCTGTAAATTTTTCATTCTACTTGTAATCACGTGCACAAGTATTCTAAGAAGCAAATCTCAACAGCTTCTTATCACAAAGTTGCTCTGGCTTAGTAGGAGCAAATGAAGGAGAGTTATCAGTTTTCTTTTCAGGGCCACGGATCCTTCTGCAAATCCTCAAATATGTTGGTTCCCTTATTCATAAAGTAGTTTACTCACATCTACATTTGGAAGCCATGCCCTTTGACTGCATGCCCACCAGACACGACACTTAACAGATCTTATTGGGTAATGAAACAATTGCATCATGCATATTCTATAGTGCCATTACATGCAATGTTGTCAAATATTAACTTGTCAAATGCCCCACAAAACACAGCTTCATAGATGTCTTTCAAGGACACTTGCCATTACAACTTCCTTATTATCTACTTTAGAACACAACTCATTAATTCATTACAAGGTTAACTACTCTTGTTGCTTCATTAACTGAAACAACATTTCTCGTGTTTTAGTAGAAGATTCAATTTAATAATTTAATGCAATTTATTTCATTCATAATCCCAGACACAAATCCTCCTTTATCTGTTACCAAATCTAAAATATCTTCTGAAGGCTAATCACAATTATTTTCTGTTGGTCCAGTCTTTATTGCAAAAAGCTTTATTGTAAGCAACAAATATTTTGGTATAGTCAGTGTAGGGATAATACTTGACCTACAACAGTCTGTGGAGGAAAACATTAAAGGCAAAAGGGGATTAGAGAGATCTGGCTCTGCTTCATGTGGTCTTGCTGCTAAATTCGTCAGATGTTTTAGAGAGAGCCTACCCTTATTCCCCTGTAAGAAAATATTAAGGCAAGCCTTTCTCCTTTGTGTCTGTAATAAGAGATGCTAGTAGTGTTTGCTTTATAGCCAATATAAACCTGAGGATACCTGAAATCAGCGAAGCTTCATGTGCAGCAAACAGAACTAATATCATATGAAGTTCTTGGTTTTCTGCCCAGAGTTCTTCAGGTATGTGGTAACCCTAGGAATCAACATCAGCAATAAAACTTCATGATGTAAAACTCATGGGAATATATCCTCTATTGCTGTAAACTGGCAAAGCTCCATTTAAATTGCTACAACAAGAGAAAATTTGACCCAGGGAGTAGGAGGAACATACAATAACCCTCTCCAAGGATTCCTAGAAAAAAGATTTCTATTAAAAGAATTCACAAAATAAAAAGCAAGGTTTCATTTCAGCCTTGGAAAAAAAGTCTGAAAAATGAAAACCCTCTTGAAGTTAAAGCTGCAGAGAAGATATTTGATCTCTGTGGCCAAGGTGGACTTGACCTACGCGTTTATGGCCTGAGAGGGGGAAATTTAAAACTGAAACAAGAAGAATGGCAATCACAGAGCATTTCTGGAGGCTATTAGTACATCCCCCTGACAGCTTCCACCAGCACTCTGTCTGTGGGGACCTTGGAGCTGCTTAAATGCTCTTCCCACTCCTGTTCAAAGGAGTGTTTTTAAAAGTACTCTTTAAGCGGGTAATTTATACTGTAAAGAGGGAGTCAAGGCCAAAAATGCATCCACAGAATAAGAACTTGAAGCAATAATGTTATCTGACCCCTTGGTTGCCACCATTAGATGCTGCTGTTTAATGCAGAGCAAGTGCTTTATTTTGGGCTGGTTTGGCATTCAGCAAAGAACACTTACAATGGTTATTAACCCCGCGTTCTACACTTCCTCTGCCACAAATATTTTTGCTAGATATTATATAATGGTAATGAAACATTGTGGATGTAAATTTTTCTTGGGAGCTGACCTCTTACTCGATTAAACAAGTGGTGGAGGTTATTTGCATGTACTGTTCCAATATCGTCTTCCTCTTCTAATTCCATGTGAAAGATTGTTTCCTCTCCTTCAGTGAAGGATATTAGGGAGAAGATAATTTAGATTCAAGGTCAGCAACTTTCAAAGCAAGTAGCCTGAGCTATTGCAAGTAATCCTATGACATGCAGGGGAATTGCCTAATATAAGTAAGATTGCAAAATCAGGTCATGCCTGAACTGACGATGTTGGGAAACATGAGGTATTTCCTTCCCTCAGATGACCTTGTGGGATGTTACATGCCCAACCTCAGCCAAGAATGCAGTGAGGAACTAGCATCAACTTTCAAAACTAGGCTCGCACTTAATAGTACAGACTGTGGAAAATACCACTACTTGCAGGCAGGGTTAATTACTTTAAATAAAGGAACTGTCTAGTTACTGTTCATGCCAAACAACACGACATACCCACCTGTGAATTTTCCCACACCAGGAGAACCACAGTGGTTAAGGTAACTCTTTGCTGGACTGCATGAGAATGTAAAAATGAGTCATGAGGCAAACCTACAGAGAACTGTGATTAAAAAAACCTCAAAACACAGTATGTTCCATGAAAAGTGATACATTAAATGCAACACAAACTTTGTTAGAACCTAGGATAACCCTAGGGCTCTAATCTCAGTTTAGGTGAAATGCCTGATCTATACTGAATATGCATCAACCCTTTGAGGTTTATAGTATCCACCCTAATTAAAATGAATTTTTTTTTTTTTTGCAAGACAGTCCATCAGATGCTCTTCACACTGTTCCAAACTACAGAACTCAAGGTCAGAGCTGGTTGCTTTGCACTCATACCACACATCCCAGGCCAGTTTGTATTCCTAATTTCTCAAAGTCTAGCCTTTAAATGTAATTTGCAACTCCATCTCTGAAACCCGCAAGAATACATTTATCTCTATCCATGCCACATCTCACAGCTCCATGTTTTGTTATATCAGGTGGGATGTCTGCAGTGACAGTTTCCAGCAAGAATAGCTGTGTTCTGTGAGCAGAGCCTGTGTACAGATTCCCATAGCTACTACCGAAGCAGCAGCAGTGTAAGCTTGTCACCGTGATGCCTAGCTTGAACTACTTAGCCTTGTTTCTAGGGCTCAGTTAATTCTTGGTAGTACAATAGTGTGTAAGAAGCTGAGAGACCTTTCATGCAGCACAACACCCTGTGAAGGCAGTGTTTGATGACACACTTCCCAGCTCAGGTATGTCTCTTTCCCAAACTAGAAGGAGGTTCACCCTGTGCTGCCAGAGCCACATTATTTAGATTTTCCTCCCAGATCTCAAGTCAGATTATTAATAAACCTACTGTGTCTCTCAAATGGCAGAGAAATTGCAGCCTAATTGTAATGTCTCCTTGCAAATGGTCTAAAATGCTGAAGTGGTGAAAACCTTACACTTCTTTGTGTGTGTTTTGCAATGCCAGGGAATTACTCTTTGCAACCAAATTGCGGCGATGCTACGCGCAGGCTGCCTGCGCACCCCGCAGCAAGGCAGCAAGCCTTGAAAGCAGCCTTGGATAAAGATGGTGACTACTACCACCTTCTGCAGTATCAGCCTGAGGCTTGCATAGAGAACAGGCCCTTGCTTTGGTGAGATCAGGAGTTCTCCCTTTGTTATTTAGAATCCAGCCCAGCAGTTCCTTCATCATACAATTCCCATGGCGCTCCCTGATTAGTCCTTGCATTAATTGGCCCGATCCCTGTGCATTCAAAACTTCCAACTTATTAAGACCAAGGCTTGCTGCTTTCTTGCTAAAGTCCTGATTATTGCAACCTCTTTGCATGTGGCATTCCCACTGAATTTTATGCAGGTTAACCCGCACTGCCTAGTTGTTCCCTGAGCCCTGCACAAAGCACAGCTAAATATAGAAAACACATAGCCACAGAGGAGATGGTATTTAAAAAAACCCAAACAATCCCACAATAAAAAATCACCACATGTCCACACTTTCAGTGCTGGGTCAGAAAGTCCCTCACAGGTGCAAACCCCATGTGTCATAATAATGGTTTAGCTACTTACAATCCACGTAGCAGGAGTGTTAATCTAACATATTTTTTTACTGATGCAACTGAGACTGTAAATCTGATTTTTCATTGAGGGGGCAGGGGGGGAGCAAAGAAGGGAAAAAAAAAAAAGGGAATGGCATTTCACTAAATTAATAGTGACTTGAATCAATAGTATCTCTTTGACTATAGAGGTTTTTGAATGAAGGTTCCACACTGTACTTCAGTTATATTCCATTAGAGAAGCTGAAGAGCATTTTAGATCTGATTTTTTTAATATCACAGCCTATTGTTTCAAGACTACAGCTCCAAATTTGATGCCTTTTGAAAGAATAGCATGAAATTATCTTAAAATGAAATACGAGTGTAATTACAAAGTGCTAAGCACTCTCCTAATGCACTTGTTGAATATACTATGCTAGTAGCATAAAATATGTCACAACTGATAAAATTTAGAACATGCTTCAGTAATTTCACTTAACTCTTAAGAGCAGGATAGAAGAAAAGAGCTTCTGTGCACCTTTCTCGACGCGGTTATAAATGTTTCATTGTTACTTTGGGAAGCTGGATTGATCTGGAGTATTTTAATTTTCTTTGCATCAGCAATACTAGAGCAGGTAGGGAATTTAGTGAAGTTAAAAATAAATGGTAATATTCTCAGATAGCATAAATCAGCAGCGAGATCAATACAATTATGTCACTTTACATCGGATTAAAATCTAAAGACATAGGTATTAAATCACAGCACCTCCCTGCCCAATTACCTGCTCTGCCAGCAGACAGACAAGGTCATCATTGCTTCGGCTGTGCAATGAACTATTTGACTCCCCTTTGATTCCCTTTTGTTTTGCTCACTAATTTGAGAATAGAAGCAATACAATGATTTCCCTATAATGCCCCGTGAAGGAAAAAAAAGAAGTAATCTAAGCTTTCTTTTGTTGATATATGAGGGTAGTAGAGCAGCAAATGGCACAGCAGATGAGCTGAGGGGTGAAAGGCTGGAGTTTTCCAGTCAGAAGCTGTTAATCAAGAGGAGCATTGCCAGGACACTCCTGCAAGGCACCTGAAAGAGCACCAGCTGGAAGAGGGAGCTGCCAGTGCTGCTCTCTGGCAGGTCTCTCTTGTGTCCATAGCCTAACAGTCATGATAGAGTTTTAAACCAGTGGGGTTTGAAATGAAGTCTAATGAACCACCTTGCCCTCATGGAGGCCATCCTTTCTACACACCTTACAGCTGATGGGGCCATGTGCTCATACTGGTGCCTGAACATGAGAACACCACAGTGCAAGAGAAAAAAATGCATTTATAAAATGAATCTGAGTGAAGCAACATCCAGATTGGATTATAAACTATTTCATTTGGGTGCTCTCCAATGTTTTTGAGCAGAACATATTTACAAACAACATGTTTAACAATTAAATAAACTAAAGCATGTATGGGTTCTCTAATATGACTATCAAATTCTTGACAACCTATAATTTTATCTTTGATCGCATCCAGGAAAAAATTTTACTGCCTACCCATTGTACAGACAGGTAACCTGGGACATGGCTAGAAGACAGACTCTATCTGAAAACTCTGGAATTTTTTTTATATCAACTGTTATCAGTACCTTGAATATCAAGGAAACTGCACAAAGGTTCATGCTGGACCAGAACTCTGAAATCATCTACTTCAAATTCCTACTGAAGGTGAGACTAACTTCAGAATTATATCAGGTGGCTCAAGGCATTTTCCAGAGAAGTTTTAGAAGTCTGCACAGGTGGAGATTCCCTGACTTCTGGGCCAGCAGTTCCAGTGCTTAACCATTCACATTATGATTACCCTGTTTCCATTATATTTATGAGAACTTACATTGTCATTCCAAAGTCAGAGAGTCTCTCAGAAGTGGAATCTAAAGCAAAAAATCTCCACTCAAGTCTTTTGAAGCACAATGTTGGCCCTTAAGCTTCATCCACTTATTCCATTATTAGTGTCTAAATTTTATTTATCAAAATAATGTCTTTCAGAAAAAGATCCAGTCTTTATCTGCAGACATCAAAGTTTCATCAGCTTCCCTTGGCGAACTATTCCAACAGTTAATCATCCTCTTTCTTAAAACTGTGTCTTACATCCCATTTGAATGTGTCTGATTCCCTCTTCTAACTACTGGTCTCTCATTTCTCCCACCTCTAAATTAAAAGGCCCTTTATTTTGCAGTATTTGCCCTGTGATCACATGACTTGGAGACATCTTCTGCAATACAGGAGTGACTGCAACTGCCTTTTAACCATATGAATATAAAAGGCTTGAGGAAAATGAGCTCTGGAAAAGATGTGGTGATTCTTTACTTCTGTCTTGTTCACCTGCAAGGTGTGAGAGAAATGATGAGGGGTTTTTAGGTGCTGTAATCAAGTTTCCTTTCAATGTGGGTTTTGTTCAGCTAAACAGGCTATCTTCCTTGTGTTTCTCAGGGTAAGGCATCTATCTCTGCATCCTCTCGAATTTTTCAATTGCTATTTTAAATTTGGATGCCAGAACTGTACAGAATCAGTTTTACTACTCATCAGGGAAAAAATGTCCCTCCTCCACCTCACTCCTGTTTATCAGTCATGGCTCATATAAGCCTACTATTTTTTCTTTCAATCTTTCCATTTTTGGGGTTTGGGGGTTATTTTAATCCATTATTCCAGAGTTTATATAGAGCTGCTTGCAAACTATACACCTAAATCCTTTACAGAGGCATTGATTTCCACAGTATAGTCTTTTGTTGTAAATATATCTTTACGTCTTTATTCCTAGAAAGCAAGCACTTCATTTGGCATATTACAATGCATTATCTGTGAAAAGAAACTGCTGTTCATATTATTTACTATTCTTTCCAGCATTGTCCCATTCATATATTTTTTAGCAGCAGCTTTATATTTACTCCCAGACTATCAATTGAAATGTTAAGCAGCACTGGACATAATACAGACATCTGTCAAACATGGCTAGGGCATTCAATTATGATTCCCCGTAGATGACTATTATTTGAGACCTGCCAGTTAATTAGTGGTTAACTCATTTAAAGCATGATTTATTTGAAATTAGAGTCTCTTATGGAACTAAATCAAAGTACATATCCATGGGCCAAAATTACCATTGAATATCAGGTAAGAACAATCATACTAAAGACTAATAATGATGAGCTTATAAATATGTATAGCCACATTATTATTATTTTGGAGCATTTCATTTTGCTGCTCTGAAAGAAATCAGTTCCCTGCTTCACTTCCAGATGATTGACAGTTCAAGGGTCACACATTGGCCTGTTTCTCTTCCTAAAGACGGAAATCTAATTTTAGTCTGAAAGAGACTTAAAAAATCCTAGAGCAAGAGGTCATCCAGCTTTATTAACTGCTCTTTGGGCTAAAATCTTTGATGGAGAACTATGAATTTGGCTGTGTAAAAAAAGATTCTTGTAAAATGTTGATGCCTACCCATATAGCATGTTAGATCTTAAGAGCACCATGAGTCACATAAAAAAAATTGCCCTGTTTTTATCAGAAAGTCCTTAAGGCAGCAGGAGGGAAGGGAGGGATCTTGAGCATTTGTTCTTGTGAGCACACAACATGTGGCACCTGAAATACTTCTTTTGTTTCCCTTCTTTAAGTAATGAAGGCAAGGAGAGGAGTCCTAGAAATCGAAAGTGATTTAGAAAAACATTCAAGTGTAAAAGTCAAAAATAACCCCCACAGAAGCAAACACATAATGGATGTATAGGCAGAGCCAACTGATGATTTACTGCTATAAGCAAATTTTGTATTTTTATTGTCATGGTGAGGAAACAAGCAATTAGTAACAGTAATTGTTACTCTTAGTAATTAGAGTAACAGACATACACATAGGCAATATACAAAGCTTACTAGACTTATTGGAAGTGTTACCATTGGCTTCAGATAAATTAGGCTACTTCTGCATAATCTGTACAATTTCTTTGATCTCTACCTGTTACACAGAAGTTCACAGTCTGGCATCCCACAAAACCCAAGATGTTGAATTACACCTGGGCTCCTGACCTAGTTAACATCTTAATCTGAGTGTAGATTCTAAAACAAAGCTAAAATCTTTCATGGGTATTTTTCCATATTTTCAGAAGCCCGGCTGTTAAAGGATTCTCTATAGATAAGGGTGGCTTATATTAAGATCTTGGTTTTTTTTTTTTTTACTTCAGAAATAGAGATTTAGGGGTTAAACAAGCACTGACAAAATAACTCTGCAGCCCAGTGAGATAAAATTCCAGACTCTCTTTCAATTAATATTTTCTTAATTTGTACAGGATGGGGCAATTCTGGTTGGATACCGAATTTCAGCACCGTTTCCGAATGCTCCTCGGAAAGCTACTGCTTTTCTGAACTGTGGAAAATGTTGGTGCAATTTCTTGTCCCAAAATGCATTTCAAAGATATATGAACATGGAACTCACACATACCAAGAAAGTATCACTTCTGCTGTTTGCAAGAAAGATGAAGCTGACAGATGAAGCTAATTCCAAGAGTCATTTGTAGCTGCAAATCTGAAATGGGAGAAGGTGCTTTCCTCTAACCCTGTATTCGTTTAACAGCCCTTGATGGCAGAGCAGAATGCTGAACATTTCTTCGTCATTTCCTTCTGTTCGATACTTCACACATAACACTGGCTTCTTTGAACCCCATTTTTAGGTGTCTTATTCTGCCCATACATTATACAGAGAGCGCTTTGGTTTCACTAGAGAGGAGGCCACCTAAAAATGTTCTGATCTTCTTTAGACTTTATCATTTTTCCTCCTTCAGCCTATTTCATCTTAACAACTTTAAAAAGCTCATGGACTGAGATTCAAATGCAGTAGAAATTGATGCATCTGCTGAACTGTGTCGGTTCATATTAGCTGAAAACAGAACTCCAGTCTGGAAGTGACAGTCCAGTATCGTATAATCAGATGCTGCAGGAAAACACAAGGCAGGGCTAATGGCCTTGTAAATACTGTGTGAATTAAGTCTATAAAGTAAATTAACCTATAAAATTAATAAAGTGTGTTTTGGAGTTGGTCTTCTTTTAATGAGAATTAGATTCTCAGCAGGTAGTTTAACTGTCATATTTAGAGAAGCGCTGATTTAAATGAGGCAAAGATATAGCTGAGGTTATTTTAAAAATTATTCTTCTTTCTTGCTGTTGCATCTTGGGGAGAACAGGAAGAATTTTCACTCAAAGAATTCTTCACTTATTTTGGAGAGATTTTTACTGACCATCTTCATGTTTTCACATTTTTCTCAAGAGAAATAAAAAGGTATACTTTTATGATGCTTATGAAAGAGTTTAGAAGCACGTTCTTTTACTCTTCTTGCTTAAATTTCAACCTTTAAAATTGACAATATGTTGCAAGTCCACTTCTGGGAGGAGAAAATGTGATTTCCTGAGGGTGAGTTTGTCAATGGCAGGGCCAGCTCAGCGAAAGCTGAGTCACTTTTATCAAACAAGTCTGGCATCAGGTTAAGGAAAAAGAACATGTAGAGACAGAAAGGTATGCAGCATATTTTTTTACTCACCCATACACTAATTACCCTTTGTCTTAAATCCTGCCTACAGTCAGCTGACTCATTTGACCCACTAATAAAAATAAAATACTGTGAAACTCATTTCAAATCTTCAGTAACCTGAATTCCTGAGCAGGAATTTTTTTGCTAAAACAATATTAATCTTCCTATTTATTTTAAATCTACTTGTCTTCTAATAATGCTACATAACATAAAATGTAATGTATGTATGTACATTCAGGCAGACAGATAGTCTATAACATTGACCCTCCAAGAATGAGATTTTTGAGGAAACAGTGTTAGGAGTCAGTATAAGGAAGGACCTGAGCATCTACAAAGTTGTGTATTGAAGTTTTGGTGTCTGACCTCAGAGTGGTATCCAAACACTGGTTTATGCAAATATGTTGCATGTATCATGTATAGGCAAACTTAAGATATTCTTCATAATCCAAGGGAAAGTGGGTAGAGACCTGCTACACCACTTAGACATAAGTCCATGGGACCACATGTGATCCTCCCAAGGGAACTGAGGGACCTGGTGGAAGTGGTCACCAAGTAATTTTCCATAATTTTAAGCAGTCTTGGCTAACTGGGGAAATCTCAGTTGACTGGGGTTAGTCAATGTGATGACCATCTACAGAAAGGACCAAAAGGAGGATACGGGGAACTACAGGCCTTTTGGTCTGACCTCAGTGCCAGGGAAGGTTATGGAACAGCTCATTTTAAGTGCCATCACACGTCATGTCAAGGACAAGCAGGTGATCAAGCCCAGTCAGCAGGGGTTTATGAAAGGCAGGTCCTGCTTAACCAACCTGATCTCCTTCTATGACAAGGTGACCTGCTTAGTGGATGAGGGAAAGGCTGTGGATCTTGTTTACCTGGTCTTTAGTAAAGCCTTTGACACTGTTTCCCACAGTATTCTCCTGGAGAAGCTGGCTGCTCATGTCTTGGACAGGTACACACTTTTCTGGGTAAAAACCTGGCTGGATGGCCAGACCCAAAGAGTTGTGGTAAATGGAGTTACATCCAGTTGGTGGTGGGTCACAAGTGGTGTTCCCCAGGGCTTAGTATTTGCGCCAGTTCTATGTAATATATTTATCAATGATCTGGACGAGGGGCTCAAGTGCACCCTCAATAAGTTGCAGATGACATCAAGTTGGGCAGTAATATTGATCTGCTTGAGGGTAGGAAGGCCCTACTCAGGGATTGGATGGGCTGGACCATTGGGCAGAGGCCAACCACATAAGGCTTATCAAGGCTCAATGCTGGGTCCTGCACTTGGGTCACAACAACCCCATGCAACACTACAGGCTTGGGGAAGAGTGGCTGGAAAGCTGCATGACAGAAAAGGGCCTGGGGGTGTTGATTGAAAGCTGTCTGAACATGAGCCAGCATGTCCAGGTGCCAACCACATCCTGGCTTGTATCAGAAACAGTGTGGCCAGTAGGACTAGGGAAGTGACTAGGGAAGTGCCCTGTACTTGGCACTGGTGAGCCTGGATCTCCAGTAGGGTGTTCAGTTTCGGGCCCCTCCCTGCAAGGACATTTTGGTGCTGGAATGTATCCAGAGAAGGGCAATTAAGTTGTTGAATGGTCTAGAGCACAATTCTTATGAGGAGCAGCTGAGGGAACTGAGGTTGTTTAGTTTGGAGAAAAGGAGGCCGAAAAGGAGACCTTATAACTCTCTACAACTACCTGAAAGGAGGTTGTACCCAGGTGGGTTTCAGTCTCTTCTCCCAAGAAACAAAACATAGGACAAGAGGAAATGGCCTCAGGGTGCACCAGGAGAGGTTTAGATTGGATATTAGGCAAAATATTTTCACTGAAAGGGTTTTCAAGCACTGGAACAGACTGTCCAGGAAAGTGGTAGTCACTATTCCTGGAGGTATTTAAAAGACATATAGATGTGGTGCTTAGCAGAGGACTTGGAAGTTCTAGGTTAATGGCTGGACTTGATGATCTTAAAGGTCTTTTCCAACCTAACAATTCTATTATTCTCTGATATTGAAACCCAAACCAGTCATCTAAGGTTGTCATCCTCAGCTAGTGGATGCTCAAAAGCAACTGGAGTGGCCCTGCTTCCAGTTCTGCCCTAACACTTTCCCAGGTAGGTACTTGGCAGTAGGGGTGAGCCTGAGCCTCCAGGGCTGGTGGATCTGAACATAGATCTCTTGAGTGTGGGAATCTATTTCTCAAAGAAAGCCCAAATATGTATTGGTAGGCAGCTCAGTCTTTCTGTGTGTGAGATATGCTCTGAGGCTGCTGTAGTGATGGCATAGTGCAGAGGGTCTGGGTGGACTAACATTTAGATCCCATATATTTTTCAACTCTTTGGCAGCTGCCTCCTCCCCAGAAAGCAACATAAGTCGGTTTCTTATATGTGTGGCCCAAGTTCGGTCTTTGAATTGATGAAGGTGGCAGATGTTACACAGAGAGACAGCATCACATCCTACTGTCATGTCAGTTTTACACGGTTCTGACTCTGCTGACTTTGATGGAGACATCCCAAATCTAAACTGGCACAAGTGAAAGAGCCTATGACGTTTGTAAGGAGCTGATGTCCTTCAGACACACAGTCGTATGCTCATCTGACATATTATTCACATATGTATTTTAATGGTTAGATTTAATACTAAAGTTCTAGCTTTAGTTTAGAAAATAGATATCTTTCTAGCAGCTGCCAGTGACAAAATATTTTTGCTTGCCAGAAATATAAGTTTCTGTGTGCACCTATTTTTTATAACACTGCAAAAAAAGAAATCTTCATCACTTCATTCATTTGCTTCCATTAATAGGTAAGTGTTGATTATCACTATTGGATGCTTTCTTAAAACATGGATTCTTCTTTTTTCTGAATCTCATGAACAAATAAAAAAGGATCCTTAGTCCAAATAGTCAAGGAATCTTTTAGCAAGCTAAACTGAAATTTGCTATGAATATTTGCTGGAAACAGATTTCTTCAGGTTTTATATTAATAAAACATTTTTACACAAATCTTCCCCCAAGACTCCTGCTTTAAGGAGAGTCGTGGTTCCCTGTGCTACAGAAAGGCAAGGGGAAGAAGGATTCTTTAATCTATTTACCAGCTATTCCAAACCTACTAAGTTGAAGAAAAGGGTTTGTGACAAGAATGAACTTTGAAATCTAGATGCTCCTGCTGTTGCAGTTAGATTTCTTGCCACCTGCTTTTGCTGCACCAGCATTTCTCGAAAGCTGGACTAGATCCAGCACAGCAGGGCACTGGTGGGCTAATTTAATTCCCTTAGCAGGTCTGACTGTCTGACTTCCTTTGTTTCCAAGCCTTAACAACTAATACACACCTTTTATGCAATTCTTCCTTAAGCCGTGGCCTGTCATTAGGAATCCACAGCAAAGAAGTTGGGGCTGACAAAATCACGGGGAAATGCTGATGCAATAGTGATGCAGACGATGATATACCATGCTACAGTAACTTTAATCTGGAAAAGTACCTATGTAACTGCCAGAGTGGGAATTGTCCACCTGGCATAGATGTGAAAGCAAATGGCAGTGGCAGTGATGGGGCAGTGGGTTCCCATGAGTGCCACAGCCACGGGGACAGATCCTGAGCCTGCCCCGTTTTCACAACAGTTCTACATGGCAAAGGGGGTAAGGAAGGACTTCCCCACGTAGATAACAGAACCGATTGACTTTTTAAAATACAGAAATACATGATTGACTAACTGATGTTGGGGGTGTCTGTGTCCTGCCCTCTGAGTTTACTGGAAAAAAAAAAATATTTTTCCAAAGTAAGAATTTGAGTCTTGTCTAATATTTTACTAGTTTCACAGCTTGAAATCATATACAAACTTCATTTCTGTTTGAAGAAGTGGCAGGCTCGGAAAGGCAAGAGATAACAGAGCACAATCCTGAGGACAAATTTTTTCTACTCTTCCTTTCTGAAGAATTATGAAAGGAGGAGGGAAAAAGACAGATAACTAGAGAAAAAATACACATGAACCCTACATTTAAATCTTAAAGTGAAGAATATAATGTGTAAAAATATTTTTTTCACTTCTTAAGATCCCTCTCTGCTTCCCCTCCTTCCTCCAACACTCCCTCCCCCACGTCAGCTCTATCTCTTTGTGTGTGTGTAATAATAGATATCCCAGCAAGGTACCATCTTTTACAGTGTGTTTCTGAAGCTCTTCTAAGCTGCTGGTTTCAGTGGAAACCTCTGCAGCTTTATGATATGATAGCTTTTAATATCATTCCCCTACATGATTCATATAATGATTGTGGCTACTTCCAGGCAAAAAACCCTCATCCATTATGCCCTCCAGAATTGCCTGACAAACCCTACTGACACTAAACACACATGTCACTCTGTATCCCATACACTGTTTGACTCACTCAAATTTTGGACTGACTTCTGAGCAGTGATTCAGCAAAGTCCTGCCCAGCTTTCCATGCTGATAACATAGGAAAAAATGAGAAAGCAGCAACATTAGGCTCATTGTGTTCTCTCATTGCCAAGAATAAGCCTCACTGTTTTCCTGCTGCGGGTTTGTTGACAATTCCTTGTTGTGTCCATAGTATCGGAATATGCTCATTATTCACAGGCTTGATGACTGGTTTTAAACACATTTTCCTCAAAAGTGAATTAAGTGATGGTGAAATTTTAAGCACATGCAACTCTTTCCCAGGGTGCTGAGTTTATTGTTTTTATTCTTGAGAGGTTCCTGCAGACCGAAGCCAGAGGTGAATGTACACTGGTGATACACTCCTGCAAAACAAGCCACGGGAAAATAGCATCTGATTTTCAGATAGATCATCCTGCAGAATGATGCGATCCCTGGAGCTTCATTCCCTTCCCAGGGGCTAAAGGCTCCATATTCAAACACCTGGGAGGGAGCCAGCATCCCTCACCACTGCCAAAACTGCATCTGCGTAACTTCTCGGCGTAAAAAGATTTGCCCCTTTGAAACTGAACAACCTCCGGTGGCCTTCTATTGTCTTAAACCCATCCACCTTGAACATGATTACTTAATTATATCCCAAACTGGGCAGACTCGAATCTCATTTATGACATGATCCTTTTGGTGTGTAATAGTCTTAACAAGCCTTAATTTTCCACTCTGTCTTCCTGTCATAGTTACTTACCACTGCTAAGAATAATGAGATAAAAATGTTATGTGGAACAGCAGAAAGGAAAAGAAAAGCCAGTTCAGAGCAATGCTCATGTGGACTAACCACAGAGGAACACTAATGGGACTCTTTAGGTACATTTGGACTTTGGGCAAAGAAGGACCGTGTTGTCAGATTTTGGGGTGCTTTTGCCTTAGTCACTTTTTTTTCCAGACATCATCAGCCCAAAAGATATGGCTTATAACTTCTGGCCCAAGAAACTAAGGAAACTCCTGGTTTACTCTAGCAAAGATTTTTTTTTTCTTTTTTTTTCCACATACACTTGCCTCAGTGTGACCAGTTCATACCATTTTATAGGGCGACCTTGAGTATCTATAGACTTTTAAATTTTTTAGTTTCTTAACTTCTATTCTTAAAACAGAAGCTTCTAACCTTCATTATAAAGAATATAATGAAAACATGTTCTGAACACACCCGTCTGGATCCAAAATACAAATTTAAATTACCCCCCCCAAAGTGTCATATAACCATTGTTTTAATTTTCAGACTTTTAAGGCAATCTTGCACTTCATAATTTTTTTTAAGTCATAGTTGCTAACTTGCAGAAGCTTGGTTCTATGATTCATTGGATATTATCATCAATAACTTCAATGTTGATGTGCTTAGATTACTCGTATTCCCACAAAGTGTTAAATTCAAAGGAACTTTCTGATTTAGCTTTAATTTTTTGTCTTTAATGTATTTTTATTTTTTGCTTTTTGCATATATTTCACTAGCACAGACTGATTTTGTTTTCAGCTGGTTTCATCTTACACCCTAGTTTAAGGCTGATTATCGGTCCCACAGATGACTCTTGAAGGACACTTTTATTGGAATGTAGAAACATATAAAAAATAAAAATCCTAGACAAGAAAATCTGTTTCCATTTGCGTGCATGTGTGTGCATGCTTATGTATACAAATGGTAACAAAAAATACAAGGATTCTTGGGCTCCTTATAATCTATCATTATGTTTGTGTTTGATTTTTTTAGTGCCTTCATATTAAGAACTTTATTCTTAAAACATAAGCTCATACTTAGATGTCCTGGGCTGAAAGGACACAGTAATGTGTATGGGGTCCTTTTGTGTATGTGTGTGTCCTTTTCTGGTACAGGATACCTAGGCAGCACAAAGCTGAGGGTGTCTCACTAAACACTGAAAAAAAAAGCCGTTGCCACATTATGAATGCTTGTCTCTTAGCACCTTTGCTCTCATTTATGTTTTCAAGCTCAAATATTACAATATTCTAAAACATGACCCATCCTCCCCACTTCATTGTATCACCTTCACAGTTCTAGTGCAGCTTGGCTGCACAGCCCCAGGAGGGCATCTCCTTTTGGGGCTCTGCATCCCTGGTCAGGGATGACTCCTGAGCTCTGTGGAGGTCAAAAAAAATTCTATATGGGTTTTTGTGTTGCTGGGGGAAAAATGTGAGAGTCCGAAGGCTGTTTGTGTGGAGCTCATTTCAGAATTGAGGCTTAAATTTGCTTTACATTAAACTATCTGCACACAGAAATATTTGCCTGAGCACACTTTAGGTGCTACTCTCGGTGCCAAAAGGAGACATATACCATGGCTCTTTATTCTTTTATGAATCTTCTTCTCTGTCCTGACCAAACATATTAGTCTTTTATGACCTCATCATTATGCCGACACTTAATGTCTAATGAAAAAGATAGTTTTTAATATTGAATTACACAGTTACATTTGTTTGGTGACTAGCGGTCTTAGCTTCTCGGGCAGATACTCAAACTGCAGTGCCTAACCTGTTTTGGAAAATGAAAGAATACACATTTCTTTTTTCATTTTTTTCTTTTCAAGTTGTCCATTATAGTTAAGATAAATAATGTCCTGCCATATAACGCAGAGACCAGAGTCTGTGTAAGTGCTGGAAACCCACTGCAGAAATCTCCTTTAGTCAGCTGCTTTCTTGCTTGTTACCACATAATCTTTACCTACAGGCACACCGGCTGGTTTTCCCTCATGAAGCATCGGTGGGCTGGAATTTAGGGATGGAAAATAAAAGGAGCTACAGAGGACTTCACAGGCACCATATAAACACTGCATCCCTTTGTCTCTTTGCTGCCCTTTCTTTCGCTCAAGGAGCAGGGTCCAGCCGGCAGTGCGCGTATAGCAGGAAGCACAGCACTATAGATTTCACCTGCAGTGCCTTGTTATACAGATCCACTGTGGCGTTCAATGCCTCTCTCCTCTGCTTGATTAAAGATAATAAGGGACAACTCACCAACAACCCTTTGAGGCAGGGTGGTTTCTGGAGATAACTAGGGGATGGATTTGTATCATCGTATTTATATTTAGGATTTGATTAGGTTTTGCTTTATGATTCTAGATATATTTTTAGTTTAGCTTATTGAACATTAGAGCAACCTTCTCTCCAGTGACCAGTTTAATACCCCCAGAGCCCCAAAAGGGGTTGTTGGGACACTAAACAACATCAATCCTTATGAATAATGCATCTATTTCCTACCAAGGCTCAAATCCCATTAATACTATAACGTTATTACATCTGTTATTTACTCTTTTCTATCTGTGGGATTAAAGATTAATTTTTAACAATTTTTTTCAAATTAAGAAGAAATCTCAGTAGGTCCAAAGCATTTGACATAGAATGCACCAAATTTATTGCCAGAAGGTGGCTGTCAGAAAACAAAATCGCAGAAAGATAAGAAATACTGAGATTGTGAGAAAGGAATAGGCACTACCTAAAACTGCTCACTGAAATGCATTGAAACCCATGCTCTGTGTAGTGATTTCTCATCCTGGTGCCCAGAATGAGTCCGTCTGTGACGAGCAGACGGGACTGAATGGAATTATGATAAGATATCAACAGTATTATGTGTCTGACTAGGAAAAGGAAAACTGCTGAGATCATCAGAACAGTTTGCAAAACTACTTTCTCTCCCTTTGGATGTGGGTAATTCCAAATGTGCCGAGGTCTAATTAGGCAGAACCTGGGTGGAAGAGCCTCTCTCCCTGTAGGTTCACCGCGGTAAGATCTTAGCCTCCCCTGCATGTCTGACTACTACCGCTAACACTTCTACTGCTGATGAATAACTAATTACAGCGAGGTTCTATTAAAATCCAGTTGCCCTCAATGTCCTCTCCATAGTTAGCGAAAACAAATAAAGGAAAATCCAGAAGACGGAGTAACTTGCCTAGTGAAGCTTGGAAATGAACAATAGTCTTTGACTGTATCTGCATGTTCAAAGATAAATCTTATAAATGAAATAACATACAGTAAGGTGAAGTACATACAATTCAGAAAAACGCAGCTTTGTATGTATAACTAGATTTTTGATGCATTCAGTCTCAAATCCAAAAGGTAGCATGTAACAGGAAAAATATATTACTGTATCCAGTGCAGGTCTGAACTATTACCAAGGCATTTGTGATGTTACGGAATTCAGCAAATACATTGCCTTCCCCAGTCCTGTTAGATAATTTGCCTTTGTCCAGAACTGACCACACACTCTGCTTCCGAAATGCACAGAGGCAATAAAAAGAAGATGGAGGTTTAGCAAGTGAGGCACTGAGGGACTAATATTCAGCAATGCTAATTCCAGCTAAATTTATATTGTATTGAAAGAAAGTGCTGTTAAAGAACAGCTTGGCTTACATCAAGACATGTGGTTACCAGATTACTTTCTATCTCCGCTCAAAAACATTTAGAGAATTTCTCATTAAAATTATTTAAAGTGAAACAAGTCAAATAAATCTACTTAAGCATGTTGTTGCATTGCCTCGTTTGTGCTGAAAAAATGTTGGTTGTTTTTTACATTCTATTTTAACTGTAGATATGAGGCTTTATTCGCCCATTAACAAAATACATCACCTCCCAATTGCTTTCTATACCTCCTTAAATGTTAAACATAAACACATATACCATCTGTTTCCTATCATGACACCAATCCAAAATGGCTGCACTAGACACCTCCGCATAATAGATCATCTTAAAACACCTTAGTGGTTTTGCTTTATGGAGTTATTTTTCCTGTGACAAATTATAAACCTATATTTCAAGAACACGACCGGTCTGTAGCCTCGACTGCAAGTTTGGAATAGTTTCTCTTTATTTTAACAAAATGTGCTGGCTTGCATCTGATGCAGCACTTTCTCTCTTTTTTTTTTTTTTTAAAGACATAGGCCACCATGGTTGCTATGGTATCCTAAAAATCCACTTAATTTCTTCAGTTAATAATTTCTCACCTAATAATTTGTGAAATATTCAAGTGAAAACATAACAGCTCAATATAGTCACTGCTATAACTTACAAAATTATTATGCAGCTATTGTGTAACTGAAACTGCAGAACAAATTACAAGGTTAATCATCAGTCTGCAATCAAAAATAAATTTCAGAAAAAAAACACATTTCCGTTAAAAAAAAATAAAATCAGCTTTGCGGCGCTTGCATTCACAAGCTCTGGGTATCGAATGTTCATGGGAAACGGACAAAATATAGTCATAAATGTCATTGAATGAAAATTTGGCTCTGAATGGATTTCAAATGTACCTCCTCCTCAGGTTCAGCTCTACAAAAAAATGACTGTGTCTGGAGCAAGTTGAATTCAGTGAGGAATTTCTCCTTGACTTAAATGAGTTTTTGACCAAGGCCTCACAATATTAATGCGCGAACCTGCAAACCCTTATTTCCCAGGGTAGCTCCAATGAATCCTAGACTGATTAAACCTCTGTAGACCTATGAGCAAAAGCAATACTCTGTCTGCTCATTCTCCCTTATATGTAAGAGCTCAAATGGTTATGAGCCAGTATTGCTACAGGTTTGATCAAAAATAAATGCCATATATCTAGGGACCATGAATAAGCAATGAAACAGCCAGTGTAGCGGTAAAAGAGCTAAAGGGGAAAAAAATAAAGGTACTATTGCCTTGGACTGTATAATCTCAGCCGAGTTCTTGCCATGTCAGAGGCTTTATTTCAGAAGTGGCTGTTAACGCCTCTTGGCTACACAGTCCCGTGGGATGAAGCAAAATCAGGCAGACTTCCGTGGGGGTACGAGCAGCTCAGTAACCTCTTGTCACAGAAATAAAGAACTGGAGTATTGGTGGTGTTTTCTGCTCTATAAACTGGTGCTATCCAAGGAAGCAAAGATGGAACGGCTTGAAAAAGAAGAATTGCAGAGATTTCCTAGCTGAGCCATTTTGTCTCCAAGGGCTTTTTGAAAAATGGAGGAGCATAAGGGGAATACAGGTCCTTTTATGCTTTAAGAAGCAGAGGAAAAAACATTTCTACCTGCCCTCTCCCCAGTTTTGTGCACCAATGGATGAACCATGGAGTTCCATTCCTCTTATTAAAGGTTGTATGAATATGTAAGATCACATACTCCTTTGGTGCTGCATAAAGAACATTCAGCTACTTTTTGAAACGATCACCATAGTGTTTTTCCTTCTTGTTTGTAATTTTGCTGCTGCTATTTGTGCAATTTACAGGTGTTGTTCTTATTCCTCAGAGCGCTCAGTGCAGTTCAAGAAAATAAAGAGGGAATGCTCAATTTGTTGAGAAGAATATGTCCTGGTTTCGGTCAGGATGGAGTTAACATCTTTTGTAGCAGTGGATGGAATGCTGTGTTTGAGAGTTAAAATGGGAGTAGTGCTGATAACACCCTGATGTTTTTAGTTGCTGTCAGACAGTCAAGGACTTTCTCAGTTCTTCCTATTTCTCTATTCATGAGAAAGGAGGGGCAAAGCCAGGACAGGTGGCCCAAATGGGCCAAAGAGAGTATTCCATGCCAATTACGTCCTGCTCAGTATAAAGGGGGGCTGATGGGAGGAGGAGCAGGGGCGGCCCCGGGACGCGCGGTTCCTGGGGGATGGTCAGGTTCCGGGACGGCTCTGGGTGGCACAGCCTGAGTTGTGGGTTCGGTGAGAAACTGCATTGTGTATCAACAGTTTCATGTATTCTTTGCTCTAAAGTCCTGTTAGCATTGTTGTATTTTATCTTTCTGTTATCTTCGTAAACTATCCTTATCCCAACCCACAGGCCTTTTGGCTTCTTGTTTTTGGGGTTTTTATTTGCCCCTTCCTTTTCCCTTCCCTTGCCTCACACCCTCCCCCCACTTCCCCTCCTCTTTTCCTTTAAAGAGCAGGCAGCTGCACGGATCTCGGTTCTCAGCCGGGGTAAAACCACGACAGAATGGAAGAGGTAAAATTTGGACACAAAGGCAGAGGTACCATGAATGATTCCTAGGAAAGGATAAAATACAGTCTGTCTTGAATATGCTCTAAAACTCACAATTCTTGATTCAGTTTGTGACACTTCATAATATTGTTTAGAGGGGGACAGATGGTAACTTCTAAAGCATCCCATTAAAGAAAACGGCAATCACTTGTCTATTGTGAAACTCAAAGTCATGCTGTACTTATAATACATACACAGTTGTTCCAACTTTCATCAGTCCTCATGGCCAAGGAGAAAGGTGTGAAAAGGCCAGTCGAATCTGGTGAGTCAAAAAATTATTACAGGGCTGGTGCCACAGCCAGGGTGTCAGCTACTTAGATCATGGGACTTGCTTCAAGAAACCTGGTCTACTGGGGGCCAATGGGGTCTGTCTGCCAAAGAAAGATGCTCTTTCCTTTGGTCATGGACTTGCCAAGTTGCTGAAGAGGGCTTTAAACTAAAGTTGCCAGGAGAGAAGACCCTCAGTCCATCGCAGTCCTACCAGTTGAATGTCAGTGCCAGCAATACATGCTCAGAGCTGGAAGAAGGATCATAGGTCAGCAGGAGACCACCTGAATTGCAGCACAAAGAAATTCCACCTGCTTCAGCCAGCCAGTCAGCTTCATGAGTAGCCCAACTGCAATTCCTCTATGCAAGTGCAGGTAGTGTGGGGAATAAACAAGAGGAGTTGGAGATGTGCATGCAGATCTCCCTGGCATCACAGAAACATGGTGGGATGGCTTCTGTGACTGGAGTGGTGGAATGGAAGGATACAAGCTCTTTAGGAAGGATGGGCAGGGGAGACAAGGATGGGAGTGTCGCCCTCTTTGTCAATGACCACATGGAGTGCCTGGAGCTCTGCCTGTAGATGGATGAGGAGCTGGCCAAGACTTTATGGGTCAGGATTAAATGGAATGTAGTGACAGGGGACATAATAGTGGAGGTCTTCTACAGGCAAGCCAACCGGGAAGACCAAAGACATGAAGCCCTTCATAAACAGATAGGAGCAACCTCATGATCACAAGCCCTGGTCCTCATGGGGGACTTCAATGAGCCCTGTATCTATTGGAAGGAAAACACTGCAGGGCGTAAGCAACTCAAGAAGTTCCTGGGATGCACTGATGATAGCTTCTCCAAGTGACAGAAGAGCTAATGAGGAGAGGTGTCATGCTGGACCTTGTTCTCACCACCAAGGAGGAGCTGCTGAAGAATGTGAAGCTCAAGATCAGCTTTGGCTGCAGTGACCATGAATGAAATGGTGGAGTTCAAGATCTTCTGGGCAGCGAGGAAGGCACACAGCAAGATCCCTGCTCTAGACTTCAGAAGGGCAGATTTTGGCTTCTTCATGGATCTGCGTGGCAGAATACCACAGGGCAAAGCCCTGGAGAGAAGAGGAACCCAAGAAATCTGGCTAGTATCCAAGCATCAACTTCTCCAAGCTCAGAAGCAATGCATCCCAGCAAAGAGGAAGCCAGGTAAAAACACCTGGACACCTGCATGGTTGAACAACGAGCTCCTGGGTGAACTCAAATACAAAAAGGAAGCCTACAGAGGCTGAAGGCAGGACGGGTAACCTGGGAGGAACACAGAGAAGCTCTCAAAGCAGCCAAGGGTCAGGTTAGGAAAGCAAGGAAACATAACCCCTATTTTTAAAAGGAAAAAAAAGAAAACCCAGGGAACTACAGGCTTGATCAGTCTCACCTCTGTGCCTGGTGAGGTCATGGAGCAGTCTTTAACTGTTTCATCTTGACTTTCCCATGCACATATATGTGCCTAAGTGCACAAACATGATGTATCTAACCTTTGCAGCAAGAAGTTAACGTGTTGGCTCACAGGCTCTGCCCTCATTTTCACCTTGTTGACCTCAGTTGAAGCTGTTGGAACTTGCTGAGGCTACTAATCCAGATCCATGCCTAAGACACCTGACTTCTTCACCCTCAAATTCACATCCCTTCCCATCTGCTCTGCATTTCAAAATGTGACATTAAGCAAGCCTGCAGTAGATGTACATGTTGAAATGCACTAACCCTGAAATGGTTACTGCTTTCTGCTTTGTAGTTTCCTTGTTGCCCAACAGTGTTGTCAGTAGCCCTTTTTTCTTTTTCCCTTAATGCTGCTGGTTTTTCAATACAATCTTTCTGGGGAAAAAAAAAAGGGGGGGTGTGTCTTAATAACATCCTTATATAATGGAGTTATCACAGCCTTTTTTTATTTTTTTCCTGCGAGTTATTATAAGACACAGACATAGCTGACACACACCCAATAAACAGGCAAAAATTTGCCAATCCTTGTTCTGTATTACACACCCATTGAACATTTTGGGTGGAGAACCTCCAAGGTCAAGCTCAGTTCTTTAAAAATACTTCTATTTCTATGTTGTATACAGAGGAGGAGGCAAAATTGCACAATCTCCAAGCCTCGGTAGCCTTTTCTATTTCAATTGCAACTGGAATGAAGGTTCTCAGAAAGCATCTGTATTTCAGTCTGTGAGATACAGTACCAGTGGTAAAATTTAATATCTCCTTCTCCTTGCAGATCAGATTTGCCCCAAATTGCCATTTCTTCCTCCCCTGTACAGAGGTATGTTACCTACCTAACTAGACTGCTGCTGGGCTGAGGTAGCAGCAAGGGTCTCTCTTGCACACGACTTCTGCCTCAGTTTGTATTTGTTCAATTCTTCTGCATCATTTTTAGACCAGTCCTCATCTAACCCCAAAAAATATTCAGTTACTGTGAGCTGAAATCACACGCTCAAAGCCAGTTTCCCAGGATATAACCTTGCCTTTCCTGCCAATGGTTTCACTGGATGCTTAGGGGATCTTTAACACCAGGAGTGAAGCAGAAGCCACCAGGCAACGTTGAACAAGTTCTTCATGTGTCCCAAGACAGCATATATGCCAGGCATGCTTTGAAGTGCCATTGTTCTGAAAAAAAAATATTGCAGCTCAGACAGAGGCTTGCATTTGTCTGGCTGAAGGTCACCAGCAGCATGTGGGTCAGGTCAGCCCTACAGCAGACTCAGGTCTGTGCAACTCAGCCTGGTCAATCTCATGTGGTTCCTCCCTTGCATTCCTACCCACAGCTGCGCCTTCAAGGTTTTGGGTTTGCTTCCTCATAGACTAGGCAGTTGATAGCCCCAGAGGCTGCAAGCAAGTGAAGGATGGGTACCTGCAGCCCAGTCATCACCTTCCTGGTTTTTTTCCTTCACCTTAAATGCCCACTGAATCGCCTTTCCCACATGCAGAACTCATCCTACGTGCATTCACCTCTCCAGATCAAACGGTTTGGAATAAAGGTGCAGTCTTGCAGTAACGATCACATTAACTATTTATTCCACTGAGACAAAAGATGAGTCAACAACAGCTGTTCAGATGTGGAAGAATTTTTAGTTTCCACTGCCAAAATTATTTTCTCATCAGGTCTTGCCTTCCACAAAGTGACCTGACCCAAAGGCGATCGTACCTGTGACCAGGTGACTCAAGGCAAAGTGTCAACATAGTATTTGACATTGTTTGGTGTGTAGGATGTCAGAGAGGAGAAAGATGAAAACAGACACATGATGCTGATAAGAATTTCTTTTTATGTTATTCCAATAAAAAATACATTCATACAGAAATATAACAATCTTGCAAAAAACAATTTCAAATAAAATCTTGTAAAACAAAATTTTTACAAAAATCTTACAAAGAGATTCTTTAGATAACAGGGTGCTTCAAAAACAAAAAAAGAAATTTCACTAATAGAAACTTTTTCTTCTTAAATTTCAAGCAAAAATGTTTTTTTTTTTATTTTTCAGCTTGATTGAGGCTCAGTTATCACCTGAACAAAATGTACTTGCTTATTAAGAAAATTACAGGCATTTGACATATGGCACACAGCCCCACCCCATCAACACAAGTCTGATGATATTTCACAATTGAGACAAGCCAGTGCAAGTTTAATTTTTTGTTGTTGTTGTTTGGGGTTTATTTGTTTTGTTTTTGCTTTTGTTTACTTTCTTGTTTATAAGAATTATGGCTAAGCCAAGGACAATGCAAACAAGGAGTTAAAAAACACAACAAAACCCAACCCTACACAGAAATCCATTTTGTAGGAAATTTTGTTTGTTTGGGGGAAGAAAAAAAAAAGTGCATTTTCAGGCAATTTAAACCAAAAATGAAATGAGAATGATTTAAGCCTGTGTGTTCCTTAGAACCAGATCACTTGCATATACTTTTTTTTTTTTAAACCACTTATCTACATACATTTCCAGGAAGATATACCAAAATATTAGCATAGTAAGCAAGACCAATAATAAATAGGAAAAAAAAAAGAAACAGGTCACGTGTTTCACTGCGCCGACTGTAGTGAGCTGGTTTAAAAAAAAAAACCAAAACCAACCAAAACTGCTTTTGGACAGACTATTTCTACTCTAGGAAAAAACAGTCTTTATTTTAGCTGAACTATGTAAAATTCGAGCTCAACCACCACAACGACTAGCTCACTCAGAGGTCCTCCAGTAAGCTGGAAGGCCAAAACCCGAGTGTACTTCATCTGCACACAGCTAATATTCTTTTAGCATGCCAATACTCGCTTCATATCATTCTTAAATGGCCACAGATACGCTATTCCAGACAACCTAATAACTACAAAACACAGTCAGCAGTCTGAGAAGGACTGAATGCCAACAAAGCCTTTAGCATACCATTAAGCTAAAGGTAAAGCCTCTAAAAATGCTAGATTTTAATTAACTGTATCTTTCATTTCTTTGTCTCCTTAATGACCGTATTGCTGGGGGGAGAGGGAATATTTTGAAGGGCTGTGGCATTTTCTAGCTATGTGTTCTAATTTTTTTCCTTTTAAAAAAAATATTTATATATTATCTATATATATACACACATACACAGACTGTACACACAAATATACATACACAATTATTTTTCTGCCCACTTTTAAAAAAAAAGTAATATAGTTTCTTTCTGTATGACCAACAGATAGCTAGATATATAGATGTGAAACTTGTGCCTTTTAAGCAAATACATCTTTTAATACTTCTGTATCTTTAATATGTATGAAAACTTGACATATTAAGTACAGTTGGGGTGTGTATATACACAGTTGTTGTGCAAGGTCAATATAAAAAAAGTCTCAAGGTGGCAGAACTGGTCAGGTATTCAATTGGCATATGCATTATACTGTAACACAGTCAAATTGTCCAAGTTAAACAAATACTGTACTGACATGAACGACTTTTCTCTATATTTGTCTTTGTGAAGGAGGACCCTGGAAGTAACCTTTTTTTTCCCCTCATATTATACATTTGATACAGTACAATGCCAGGTGAAAAGAGAGCCTTAATAAAGCATGCATCACCCATACCCCTGTATAAGACCCCCTACAAGAGAAGGTCACTTGCATAAGGCACCATTATTAAGGTCAACAGTGCATTAACAGCTAGAAAACCAGAAGTTAGTCCTCAAGGCATAAATAAGAGAAAAATTAGCTGCATGAGAAAAATCAGTTTCTAACCAATAGTGGTTTTATCCACCCAACAGAAAAAATTATTCATGTTCCATACATTATGTAACATTAGACCAATTGTATTTTAGCTGCTCTTAACTGGAATCAAAACTGCAGTCCTGATTAAAGAATGGAAAAGCATATAGTTCCCCAGAACCATGCAATAACCTTTGTATTATAATGAAAAGTTATAGTTGTGTTACATTTGTAAATACACAGCTTATACAATGGATTACAAATGAGCTCTGTAGCAAGTAAAACAAGCTACTTGACACATTGCACGTTTAATAGCTGCACCAGACACCTAAAGCTCCTCTCACACAGGAACGGGGAGGTCCCCCATCTCCATTCTGGCATCCTGACTCTTTTTATTCCCCCCCTCTTGTCCCCTCTCTGTTTTCCCTCTAAAAAAGGTGCAGACACCCCTCCCCCCCACCCCTTGGAAATGATTGGTGGTCGTCCCATCTCACGAGATATTCCTCACATACAAGACATTCAGACTATTTTTTTTCTCTTACAGTTATAAAACAACCACAAGAAAAAAAATGTGCCTCAGCATACAGTCATCAAGAGATCCTCATCGCATACAGTCACCCAATCATTAACATTCTCAGTGCACATGCTCACGGCAAAGGCTTAGGAGCCACTCAGAAGGTTAGATACCAGTGTATGAGTCCAGGAAACCCCAAACATCACGCACCGCAGTTGCTATGCCGTTTCTTACATGACTTATTAGCCCTCAAAAGACCTTCAAGGAAGTGAGGTCCTGGAGGCAACTGGGTAGGGTGCAAAATGGCATGCTTTGGCTGGAACACGCATCCCTCCGCTCAAGGCTCTTCAACCTTGACGCCTCTTAGCCCGCAGGATTCACCTCTTGACCCATTCAGAGGTGTCTCTTCATGTGAAGGGCCAGGTGGTCAGACCTGGAAAAACACCTGCAAGGCAAGAGTCAGGTTGCCTGTTAGCCCATGGTTGCTGGTACACGTCACAGTACGCGTGGCTGAGGCATCCCCCCTTGCTCTGCTACTCTGAAACATGGCTGGCGGAGGAGGGATTTGGCATTCCCTGGTTAGACAGGAGCACTCAAGGACACCCATGGACACCCAGGAGCTCTGTAGATGCATGGTGACACTAGGGACTTCTCAACACTCATCTACAACATCCGGCTGTAAACGGAAGGGTTTTTTTCCCAGTCTAAATACACAACAATCCCTTAAAAATACCACACAGTTATGTTCCCAAATGGTTACTTCACACAGGAAAGGCAGCCCAGACTCACTTCGCAACAAGCATTAAAAATCTCTGCTTAAAAAAGTGCATTTCAGTCACATACCTGTCACAGTGACTACATTTAAAAGGCTTGGCACCAGTGTGCTTTCTGAAGTGTCTGGTTAATTCATCACTTCTTGCAAAACGCCACTCACACCCTTCCCATGAACATCTGTAAGGCTTTTCCCCTACAAAGAAAGCAGATTAGACGTTAGTCATGACCTCATTCAAGGAAAGATAGGTGCTATCCCATTCACTTTCTATGTAAACCTCCACCCGCCCCAGCCCCCAGACAGGCAATTTTATTTAACCCATCTGAATTCTTCAGAACACATAGGCAAAGAAGGCTTGCAAAATTCATCCACACCATGCCTGTTTCAATTATTTTGCTGCAAAGCACATCAAAAAAATACCATCCTTATTTAAAAAAAAAAAAAAAATAAAATCATGAAGACGATTAAACAGGCTCCCAGGAAACAAAGAAATCCAACCTTCTACCATTCCGGTCCATCCCTAATGGCTGGCTTACTCCCAAACAGGTATCATTCTCCTCGTAAAGGTGATTAAAGACGGCAGCACAGCTAGGCTCCAAAATGCAATTAGGCTACTGTATTGCATCAAAGTCCTCTGTCACTCACTCATCTGCATAACATGCAACCTCCTTTCTGCCGAGCCACATGTTCTTGGAAAAGCCTGCACAGTGCTTTGAAGACTGCTATTTCGGCATTCAAGAAATACCACTTCCATTCACGGGAACGGTCTCAGCCAGACTGCACCAGGACAACAGTTCTGCAATACTTCTGAGGCTGGCGGCTATTTATGTCTGCTCAGCCACCACAGTTTCAGTGGAAGTTGTTCCTTCCTCTGGAAATAGTCTTATCTGACTTCTGCATGACAATGGGAGCATCTGAGCTTGCTCACGCTTCCCATAACAGCCAGAAAATGCTGAGCTCACCAGTTAAAATAGGACCTTTTCCTTGAATTCTCTTTCTACGTCTTGGGAAAAAAAAACAACCACCGAACAACACAAAAACTCCTCCACCAAACCATACAGGTCTTTGGATTGGTACACCAAGAACACCAAGCCAATTCCTCACATAAGCAGTGATTATTGAGCCAAGGCACAGCTCTACACATCTAACTGCTGTCATGAGAAGATGTCAAATAACAATGCTCAAACAAGCAAATCAGCATGCTACTTCAACCATAAAATATTTATAAAAGCCCTGAAGTGTAGATCTTCCTCACTTTCCTTCCCAAGAATACACAAGGCTGTTATTTCTAGTTCAAGTTCCATAACAAAAAATGCTGTTGCTCAGCATTTTGGGATGGAATTACACAGTAAGCCACACACGTCTAAGTCCAATTAGGTGGATACGGTAGGAAGACTACAACAAGCTGAGGCTTTCCAAGATTTTTGCCGATAATGACAGCACCAAAATTGCTAAATGACTTTCAGCTAGAGCGACACTTTGTATAATGAAGGCCTTGGGATGCCTGAGCGAACAGACCCAACGTAGACCCAACCATGAAGACAAGCTTATAGGGCATTTAGCGACCTGACTGATTTTTGCATACGACATTCCTTTTTTTTGCAAGAACGTCTCAGCTCGCTTCTACTTTGGAAACAGACATCCACAAAGCCCTACTGTCTCTTTTGGCCAGATCTTTGCTCCCGAAGACCGCATGCCACCGCAGCTTCCCGACTACTGCCGATTTAGACGAGTGGCTCCTATTCGCTATGACAGCGGCCTAATCTACCACCAACTGCCTTGGTTTCAGCTTGCTTACGAGGAGAATGAGGAAGTGATGTCGTCCATGCTGGTAAGCCTCTACTAGTATTACATCATCTCTCCAAACCTGGGCTCCCACCCAGTGATTGTGTAACGCTGTGACACCACCACCATCGGGGTATTCCCTACAGTACTTGGCAACGCGTAATAAGCGTACGGTTACTAACCTGTATGAGTGCGCTGATGTGCTTTCAGATGTGAACTTTTGGTGTAAACTTTCCTGCAACCGTTAAAATGACACCTGTGAACACGCCTTCTGCCATCTGGCGAGGTGTCACCATTGGCGGGTGTACCTTTTTCTGCAGTCTTTCCAGCGGTACCGGTACGAATTTTCCCCGGTGAATGCAACTCACCCGGCGTACAATTCCATAGCTGGGAAGAAGGCTCCTTGCTCAGCTCAGGAGATGAAGGGGGAGTGGAAGTGACAGATGAACTCAAGTTTCCTGAACTGGCTAAAGCATCGCTTATAGGGTCAGAGGTAAACTTGGTCGTGGGCGAGAGCTCCTCAGAGCTGTCTGAAGATTCGCTGCTCACGTCAGAATTCAAACTGTTGGTCTCTAAGTTCTGACTAGTCAGATTGTCCTCTTTTGGGACACATGTGTTTTTCAGTTCAGATTCCTCCTTTTTCTCACGTGCCAGAATAATTTTGGTCCAGAGATCCTCTTGGCTATCAAATTTGATTTCAGATGCAGAAACATAGCAGGGCTCACTTTGAAGATACCGTTCCAGCTCCAAGCATGTCTAGGTGAAAGAAAAGGAAGAAAAAAAGAGAGAAGTCACAAGCTTGCTTAAAAATAAATCCAATTGTATTTTACACTTCAAAAAGCAAGCAGGATTGTAGTACGTTCGATTTGAGGTTTCTAGGTTCAAAACAAATTAAAGGCTCCTCCAGCCATAACTAGGTGACTGTTATGATGAAAAGAAATCAGTTTTTGAGACCTGGGCAGGAGTTCAAACACACAGCTGAAGGTGCAAGTCAGCTTTGGTTTCCAAAATAGCATTCTAATGAGTCAGTCAAATTATCATCACTCTCATCATAAAATCTGTGCTTTCAGTAGGCTGACGTTGAAAAGGACCATAGAGAACCACAATAAATAATTACACTTCACTCTCGCACCTCGTCTAATTTCAAGTTGTTTTCTATCTATCTCCCTCACAAACATGGAGCTGGAAGGACCTGACTGAACACAATGTGCTCTGACACACAGCTAAAACCCAAACGCTGTGTCAGAAAACAATGCCACATTTCAGCATGGCTGCGGGTCCGTCTTCTGGGGACATCAATGGAGCAGCAGACATCCTCCCATTTCCTGTGCATGAGAACGCAGCACACTCGACTTTCAAAGAATGTCATTTCCAAGTGTACTCGCATGCACGCCACATAGCTCCAACTGCTCCCGTGCGTGTTTGGAGGGACACAGGGAACTTCGACAACAGAGGAGAGGGGAGGAAAAAGTTCCAGAATAGGAACGTCCTATTCTATAGGATGCAAAACGGGAAATTACTCTGAGGTCCTGCTGGGAGTCCCACAATGAACAAGAACTTTATCTCCTGGCCAAGAGTGCAACTGTATGAGTCATCTCTCTCTTTCTTTCACGCAATGCCAAAGGAGACTTCCTTTTAAAAACCCTGACCATCTGCCAAGAAAGTACTCTGTTCAAATATACATGCAACAGTACATGGACAACTTCCCCCCCCCCCCGCAACTGCAATCCCTCTATTCCGTGAAACGAAACAAAACAACAAAAAAAAAAAACAAAACCACCCTAAATGGGTGAAACTGTGGTTTCCAATTTCAATTCACCCAGATGACTTTCTAGCCATGTTCAGAGAACACACACACAGAAAAAAAAAAAGAGAGAACAAAAAAAAAAAAAAAAGAAGTGTACGAATTGTTATGGCAACAAGCTGATAATTCTTTCCACTACGGGAAAGGATCCATATGGAAGCGTTACACAGAAAATGGACACACCAAGTTTCCATACCAAACTCTACTCATTTTAGCGAGATCATCTCTTCCAAGCCCGGTACCAAAACCTGATCCCAAATGCCAGACATTCCCCTCGCAGCCCCTTCCCATCTGTCCAAGAGCGGATCTGCCATGGGAGCAGCCTCCCTCCTTTCCCCCACAGTACCGCTCCAGCAAACTGGGTCAGATGTTCTGGCCAGGGTAGGAGTGTGAGCAAAAATAGGGGAACCCAAACAAAACCCCACCGCCAACCAGCCCCGAATCGAAAATCACCGATGCACACAATATTGATGCATATATCTGTAATTAGGTAACTGGTTTGCAATGCACGTTTAAAGCAGTAAAAGGTTTCGGAAGGGGTAACACAATAGCGTGGTGCTCTTCCGTGAAAACAGGGTTTTTTTTTCAAAAAAAGCATTTATTAAGATCTTGTTAAACTTTCATATTCCTAGCTAATTTAAATTCCTCATTAGGTAATTAGCAATGGGGACCGGAGCGAAGCTCTCTTCGAGTTTAAATGCCTCTGAAGGCTACTGGGAACGAGGGCTGGCCCTTCGCCAAAAACCCAAATGCCTGAAGGAAACTACTTAGCTCCATTTCAATCACGTACTATGAAGCTGCCTCTTTGAAAGGGGGAAGGGGGGAGGGAAAAGGCAGAAAAAGAGGAGGAAGGGGAAAAAAAAAAAAAAAGGCATTGCATGCAGTTCGTGAGCGTGCGAAGGTTGTAACGCTGTGCACGGCAGCCTGATCGGAAAGGCTGCTTCGTCCTTCCGAGGAGGGCAGCAGGTACTGGATCTGCTCACCGGGCTGAGCAGCACCCGGCCGGGCAGCGGAACCAGCGGCCACCGCAGCTCCTGCCGTCCCGCTGCTCGGATCGAACCACGGAGGGGAAAAGGAAAAACGAGCCCCCTCCCCCCACCAAAAAAAAAAAAAAAAAAAAAAAGAAAATGAAATGAAAAAAAAGAAAAAAAAAAGCAAAAAAAAAAGCATAAGAAAAGCAAGAAAATATGTCCTTTAAAGGGAAGAAGGAGCCTCCGCTCTTCCTCCTTCCCGACCGAGGCAATTAGCACAAGGGGATCGCTGTCATATGACTGACAACTCACGGACTCTGCACAGCTCCCTGCGCTGGCAAACAGCTCCATTCTGTACGTGTGTGTGTATGTATATATATATATATACATATATATGCACAGATAAGACACGCGTGCATGTGCACATACACTCCTGTAGTTTGCTTTGCCCCCCTTTCATTGCCAGAAAAAGAACCAGCACCAAAACACTTCCCTCCCCCCCCGCGCCCCGCAACAACCAAACCGCAGCAAGGGGAGAAAAGCAGCCCTCGGCCAAGGCAGGGAGCTCGGATGACAAGACCCAGCTGTGGAGCTTGGACCGGGTACAAGCGCAAAACTTTTGCCAGCGCTCGGTGTGGAGGGAGCTGAGCGGAGCGGGGCGGCCGGGCTGACAGCCCCCGGCGAGCGAGCGGGCCGGCCGGCCGGGGCGGGATGCGCAGCTCCTTGCGCTCGCCTCGGGACGCTTCCCCGAAAAAAAAATACCCAAACCAAGCCGGGACACCTGCTCCGGAACGTCTGTACACATTTCTGTTTAATTCTCCCCAGGCTCGCTGCTGACACTCGGGCTATTTTTTTTTTTCCTGTGTGCTTTTTTTTTTTCCTCTTGTTTCTTGGGTTTTGTGTTGTTGTTTTTTTTTTTCCTTTTAAATCCGCTCATCCGTTAATACGGCTTAAAACCAACAACAAAACAAAAAAAACACCCAAAACAAACCACCACCAACCCGACGGCGACAACAACAACATCAACAACAACATCGGCGTCCTCGTTTACCTGTTGCCAATATTCCTCCAGGGACGGCAAGGCTGAGAAGTAACCCGTGTCGTGCACAATCTGGAGTTCCTGGAAGATGCTGCACATGGGGAGAACATCCATGTCTCGAGTTGCAACAACAAAGTCAGTGCTGGTTACCGAAAACACAGGCGCCTCCTTTATGTGCAGGGGCCGAGGGGTGTGCGCGGGGGGGTGTCACACCTCTGCTCCCAGCTTCCGAGCCCCCCCCCTTCCTCCAGAGAAGAACAGTAAAAATAAAAGCAGAGGCTGGCGTGCCGAGGGAGATATATAGATATATATATATTAATTCCTTCAGGAGCTCAGGGAGGAAAAAAGACCCAAAGTTTCATGCAAAGTTTAATCGCACGGCAAGGCAGGACGTCTCCCGAGGCGGCCGCGGCGGCTGTCCCCTCCCGCGGCCGGCGGAGGACACTTGCGCAGGAGCGGACCCAATATTTGCAAACACGGCGCTGACTGCGAATGTAACCCCCTGCAAAACTTCCCTATTCAAAGCTCTGCCCGGCCGCGCCGCCGCCCCCGCCCCCCGCGCCCGCCCCCGCCCCGCGTGATCCCATTACGCCGCCTGCCGCCGCGGCCCAATCTCCGCCACGCACTCCGCGCCCCGCGTGCCAATGATGTCAGAGCCGCCCAATCGCCGAGCGGCAGGCATCGCGGCTCCTCCTGGCGTGACCGAGCCCGGCCGTGACGGCTCCCGCCATTGGCCCGATTCGAAATTCGCCCCCTCCTGATTGGTGAGCTCGGCGGCAGGCTATTTTTAGCAGGGTATATAAAGCGGGGACCGACGGCTTTTTCGGAAGGGGAGGTGTGTGCTCGCGAGGCGGCCGCGCGCGAGGGAGCGGGCGGGGGAGGGGAGCAGGCTGCTGCGCTGCCGCCGGCGGGCGCGGAGGGCGCTGCGGAGCCACCCGCGCCGTCAGGCGGCCCCGGCCGCTGTGGAGGGGCCCGGGGGCGGACGGCTGTTCGCTCCGACCCGAGGAGTGTCCGCTGCAGCGCTCCTGGCGCGGGCAGCTGTGGCCGCCCGGCAGTCCTCGGGCCCCGTGCCCGCGGCCGTGTCGCCGTGCCTCGCCGGGGGGTGCCCGTGAGCACCCTGCCGTGTGAAATCCGCCTGCTCTGCAGGTGTGCTGTGCCGGGCTGCCCCGGTGAGACGGGGGCCTGGCAAGTTACTGCGCCGGCCCCCCGGCCTCAACCGAGGCCCTCGCTGACCCCGCGATGGGAGACAGATCTCTAGGGAAAGCGGGGTGCTCCCTGGCTTTGCGCGGGACCTGCCAGCCCTGCTCCGGCATCCCTACCCTGGCTGGCCTGCTCCATCCCTGGGAAGCACGGCCTCTGGCCCCTGCTTCTACCTGAGCACACACACGTATTCATGTCTTGGTGTCGGTGCACCAGCAGTTGTGAGGCTAGGCGTGTCAATGACATGGATGGGTGTCTTCATACCATTTAAGAAACTGGGGCAGTGGGCTTTCCAAAGGGACATCAAGTCTAGCATGCCGGGCGAGCGCTCCTGATGTATTTCTTTAATTATTAAAGGACTTAGAGTGTTCTGCTGTTTTCCATTATAATTCTACCCTGCCGTTTCAGTTTCCCCACTTTTCTCTGTATCTGTCGCCTATGGATAGCAACAAAAGTATTCAAAGTTTGTTTCTTCTACGCTCTCTCTCCTATGAGCTGGTGACCATAGGTGTGAAAGCACCAGTCTAACTGTCCCCATAGCCCCTCATGAGCTATTAATATGGTGATTCCATAAACAAGCAGCTGGTGTTCATGGTTGGGGTTTTTCCTGTGTGCATTAAAAATGCCCCTAGTCAATAGAAGCATTATTTTATGCTTAGAAAAACAAGCTGATGCTGAAGACTCGAAACATCTAAATCTGGAGAACCAAGCTTGCTTGGTTTAGTCGGTAATTCCTTGCTTGGTTTCATGTGACCAAGGGCATAAATATATATCCAAAATTGCCTCACAGACAGCAGATAGTGCAGATAGGTTTGTGTCTACTCATGGCCAAAGCTAGATTCCACCCCCCCAAGAAAAGCACAGGAGGAAAAAAAAGTCAGCGCCCTTAAGTAGATGAATTACACACTTTACGTGAGCCTACTTTCAGTTCCGTAGAGTTAAATGTTTTGTGGGCTGAAATGTGGTGTGGGCTCCAGTCAAATATAACTTGGTAGCATAACTCTGGAAGTCCTCAGTGTTTGCTTAGCCAACCTGCTCCCTCTTTGGAGAAGATTTTATTTTTGAATGCAGTGACAGTGAACGTGACTGTCCACTGTTTCTATTTTGCACTTGCCCCCGTTTAGCTGTGTTTCATGTAAGAAAGATCTGGGCTTGTCAGAGGCTGGATGAGATTTACTGTGCCCATGTGAAGTCAGAAGCATAAGGATCTTGTTTTGTATGGTTATCTTCAGATGGGCAGCTTCCCAGTGAAAGGACAACTGGGAATAGAAGATGTAAATTGATGGAAAAGGGATATTAAAGAGAAAAAGAAAGGTCCGTTGATACATTTTTAGTTGATGAATAAGGTTTCCCATGCTTCTGCCAGTCTGTGGTTGGTTGAGCGGTGCACTGAAAATTGTTCAAGTTATATCCTGATTGGATGCTGTCTTGGATTAGGCCATTATCAATGGGCATTTAAAAGGAAGTTCACATCACTGGATGTGTTAGTTCAGGGCTACAGCTGTATTAACAAATTTTAATCTTGAGTAACAAAAAGTGTCGTCAGAACTAAAGTTCAATCCCAGCTAAAAAAAACTGGGTAAGACTGTAGAGTGAAGTAAACAGACCTAGTGTTTTCACCTGGTGTATTTTTAATCAGGAATTAAAATGAAACGGTGAGTCAGTAACACGTTGTGGTCTAGGAGACTTCCATGGAACGCAAGCTGAAGGGAAACTGCTGGCACTAGTTGCAGCCAGGTGGAACGAAGAGGTAGTGTGCGAGTTGAAGGGAACTTACTGCAGTCTGTGTACGATAAGAAACATCAGGACAAATTTTAACAGGCTCCCAAATGAAAGAAAATGAAAGAATGAGCTACTGGAGAGACTTGAAGATATTATTTAGCCCCTAATGACTTTCTTCAAGCTACACATAGTAGTAAAGCTTCAAATACCCATTTTATACCACTGGGATTTTTTTTTTTTTTTGAATTATGTGCCAGGGCGGAATTTACCTTGAAAACCTTAAATGAAAACATTTTCCAACTTTAAAAAACCCAAAACAAAATCGGTCCATCCCTTGGGACTGCACCACATTACGTACGCGTGCCAATCAGAGGCAGAGACCACCTGATTTGGAGCAGAGGGCTGCTCGGTTGTGGTGGCGGTGAAGGAACAGTGCTCATGGGGAGGGAAGGGCTACGGCTGCTGACTTCCCTGGATAAAGCTTCTTGCGATTGCTGTTCAGCTAATTCAGACTGTGTGCCCCTGATTATGCAGGGGTAGCTACCGATTTACTTCCCATCCTGCACGTGTTCAGTGTGGTTTTAACTCTGTATGATCAAGGCCATTTGCAGAAGTAGCAAAAATTAGTACAAATTATATAGGATTACTCCAAATGTCAGTGCTCTGCCAGCGGAGTTGCACCATGGCGTTTAAGTAGGGCTTACCCACAATTTAGGATAATCAGCCAATTTACCCCTCTAAGGCCGCTGACTTACACAATGTGCAGAGAAAAAAAAAAAAAAAAAGCCCTATACACTTTAATTTTTTGTTGGTTTGTTAATTTTAATAAGGTTCTGTCTGGAAAGCTATATTGCCACATTAAATGCCCCACCACTTCTCCGTAGTAACCGCTTTTGCCAGGGACGGTGGACTGTTCCTGGAAAAATGTGCTCTCCGGCATCGCGGGTGACAGACGGTGTTTTCCAGGTGGGCTGAGCTCCACATGAGGCAGGGGGAGCACCTGTTCTGTTCTTACAATATTCATGCATTTTTAGAGGACACATCAACTTGCTCTGCACTGCATTCAGTGCTTGAGAGGAAGGAGAGGAGAAAAACCTCCTGAAAATGGTTCGTGTACAACCAGATGCAGGGAGGTTAGATGGAATGGGCAGGAATCAATAGCTTGTGGTTTGATTAGGATAAATGGACTTTATTTGGGGAAGAAGAGAGAGAGAGAGTGTCAAGTGCATGAAAGCATTGTCGGTTAGCAGAGAACACTACTTGAAATGATCTGCTGCCGAGGTGGTAAGTTGCTAAATCGAAAACTAGCATGCAATGTGATTCTACCACAGATAAAGTAAATGCTCTTTGAGGATATATAAATAGAACTGTTATGAGTAGGAAGGCAAGTGGGGTGATTCCTGATCTGTCACTCTGGCAGAATTAGAAGATTACATTTCAGACCAGAAGCTAGCCTAAGACAGAGTGAAAGGTGAAAGAATTAAAGAAAGAATTAATGGCAAAAATACACTAAGGAAAAATTTAGGTAAATGTGACCTGGACCTGCTCAGCAGATGCAGAAAAGAACTAGAAGAGGTGACGCGTGGCCCTACAAACACTGGTAAACAATTAACCAGAATGGAGGGAAAAAAATGTTGTCATTAGCTAATGTGAACAGAACATGAACCAATGATCCAGAAAGAGAGGTGCTGTAGATATGTTGTTTGGGTTTTTTGGTTTATTTTTTTCCTTCTTCAGACCAAACCCAGAGCTATGAGCTCTCTCCAGTTACCTGTTACAGAGCCTTGGAGTTTGTGCTTTTAAGCTCGTGATCTCACTTTGACACTCCTTGACGTGCCTAAGGAGTCGGTGAGAAGGTATCGCTCTGCGAACTAGTCTGTGATGCCCATCAGCAGCCAGAAACATCGTTAGAACAAAAGGTATCAACAGACAATCCTTTTTCAGGCAGTCCTACTGCAGAATGTCTTCCTTGAGCCTGCATACCCTCCCCTTGAAGGCAGTTACATTTTCCGTTTCCGTAACTGGCTCTGGGAAGGTGATGCTGTCACTCCTTGCCGTAATTGCGAGTGGCGGTACCCTAATTCAGGGCATGTTTGCAACCACTTTATTATACCTGTTTCCTCATGTGCAGTGTTGTCTTTCTGCTTTAAACAGGTCTTTTTCCTGCCTGATGATTAGCTGCTGGACATACTTATGAACAAAACATATATTCACTTTCAGATTTTTCTTGGTTGACTGTATTAGCGAAAGATTAGACCTTATTTCCACAGGAGGCTCAGTTGAACAGCCCGCTTAATGGTAGACAAGAATGTTATTAGTAGCTATAAGTCCCAATTGAATAGGTATATCATGGTTTCTAATATACCAAATATCACTTAAGGGGTTTTAAAGTATTTAAAAGCGCTCTTCCTATACAGGATAAATCAAAATTGTTAACAGTTTTGCACTCCACAGTTTTCACTTTTGTGGTACCTGAACTTTTCTAGCAGGGCACAAATCTTCCATGATGTAGAAGGTCTGAATTTCTATTCTTAATTTTTTTGTTTGTTTTTAAATTAGATTGCCTTCCAAACCTTTCTTTCTTAAATACAAGTAATAAATATTTTTTTTTAAAAAAACACAGTTTCTTTGCAAAGCATCTTTAGGATAAAGATGCGGTTAGGGTAAGCGTTCTCATGAGAAGTAGCCAGTACAAGTGACTGGGACTTGTCCGATGCGAGATTACTTGGCTGCTTTTAGGAGGTTTGCTGACTGCTTTCCCAGGTGGAGGAGCAGGAAATGCTGTGATTAATGGTGAAAAAGCAACTCGAGCTCAGGAAAAAAAAAAAAAATCTGTATTCCTGGGCATTTTATCATTTTGCTAGGCCCATTTCTTCCTTTTTGCCATTGCTAATCAGTGACTGTTATTTAACAGCACATTAAGCTGGGAAGCGTAATTCAGACCAATTTTGGAAGCTGTGAGAAAAGTAACCCAAGATGAACCAATCGTATTGTGGAGCGAGAGACCAGAGGATTTAATGATTGTTAGAAATAGCTGGACCGTCTCACTAGCTGCTCGTGAGGCTTAGTAAAAGTCCATAGACTGAGACTGTAACTGCGAACTCTCAAAGAAGAATGCAAAGAGGTATTTCTAAGCAGTGGTGCCAATTAGACACAGGGCTGGCTTGCTTGGAGTGGTTGTGAAACTGCCTTTTCTGGGAATTAGTCACGGCAAGACTAGACAAGGAGTTGTGTGGAAACCTCAGCCAAGAATGTCAGACCTTTGCTTGGAATGAACTGCATGGCTTGGGGTATCTTTCCCAACTCACAACATCTCTGCTCTGGCTTTATGTGAAGTGCATTATGTGGGTTGTAAGTTTAGTGAAGAGTTTCTCTCTTACGTCACAGTTGCCTTTTCTGCGGTGTGTGGGAGGGAGAAAAAGCTCTTGTTGCCGCAGCAATAGGGAGCGTTGCTATTATCAGGGCATGGGATGAACCTCTCCGCCCTTTCAACTTGTTTGTTGGGTGCCATGGCACAGGACAGCGATCTAATTGTGTTTCTCTTCTGTGTGAGAAGTGGTGTCCATGCTGATTTCCCCGCCCTAGCCATTAACATAAACTGCAAAACTAGGTGCAGTGTCTGATATAGGTATTGCCATACATAGGTATTTGAAAGCAAGATGAACTGTGCCTTTCTTTGGGACACAAGGAAATAAACATAGTCATTAAAGAGTCAGCACAGTTACCACATGGGGAACCTTTACTCACTGTTCCCACCTATTGTTATTTGAAATATCCCATTTCCTGTTTTCAGTAACTGTTGCCAGTGGGCAGGATTCAGATCTCATTCACATCAGTGTAACTCGGGTAGTTTGGGAAGATCAGCCAGGAAAAGGAAATGAAAAGCAAGTGACTGAGATGAAGTAATCCTGAGTTTCCACTGAAGTGCTCTGGGTTTAGTCCCAGTGTCAGAACTCGGCCTGATGCATGGGAAATTGGGGAAATTACTATTTGCTGGGTAAGCCCCAAGACAGACCCTATCAATATACTGACGTTACCGTCATTATTGCTGTTGTGCGCTAGGATGATGGCAATAATAAAATAAGGATATAAGTGAGGATATAATAAAATAAGGATATAAGTATCTGAGATGAATGGGTATACATATATATACATATATACATATATACACTCATAATAACTAGTTGGTTCATGGAAGCTTCTTGGATCCTCACTCTGAGACAGCAAAGTTGTAAGAATATATATAAATGACTGTGTAAAAAGAGTAATCTTCCTGAGAGTTTTTATGCCAGCCTGGTGAGAAAAAAAAAACACAACAGCAAATCACAAAAGCCCAGCCCTTGTTCAACGTGCAGGAGAAAGGATTTATTATCTGAATGCTATAATGAGGAAATAGAAACACAGAGGTAATTGGAGGATCAGACCCACAAAGATGCCTCTCAACTCTCAGTCATCTTTCTCAGCAGGGAAATTTAGTGGAAATGTAAATGCCTGTAAAGTATTGTGAATCCTTGGCTAGTGTTATCTCTGGGTCTCAGTTCCCTAAGTATACAAAAAGGATACTACTTCTTTTCTTCAGTCTATGCCAAATGTAAGCGTTGGCCCAAAATCACAAAGAGAGATTATGGCAGAGCCAAGAAATGAACTCAGATCTTCGGAGTCCTAATCCAAGCTTGTTATCATAAGCTCATCTTTCATTTGCTTTTGAATAATAACCAAAGTGTTAACCCTATTGCTATACATTTACAACCTGATGGAGTTCTTATCTGTGGTGGTCATTTCATTTCCTGCTGGCAATTTCAGAAGCCTTTCAAAGCTTCCCCCCTGTATTTTTAATTTTTTTCCCTGTAAGAGATAGGCAGCTTCCTTCAAGATGTCTCCAGCGAAGCTTGCCTGTCTTCTTTGGAGGTGCATGCTATGTGATTTTTACCTGGTGCAGGAATGATCTATTATATTTTTTTAATTACACGGCATTCTTCTCTGTCTTCCTTACCTGTCATTTGTATCTAATCCTTCTCCCTCAAAAATATGTAGGCAGCTTTTAGAAGATGTCATAGAAGATTTTTGACAAATAAAAATGTTATATTTTAAATTAACACTTTTTGAGTGTAAATGCTCCAGGGAAGTTGCTATTTTCAAGGGGCAAACAAAATTAAGTTAATATGCATACACAAAAGCCAAAATATTTCTATTTTTTTTCAGTTCTCTTGAAGTTTATGAAATTGATTCGTGAGGATTTTTTAAAATCTCATTTGGCATTGATTTGGAAATCATGGATTTCAGAGGCATGAGAGAAATCAAAAGCTGTGTTCTTTGAAAAAAAAAATTGTCTTATTGTTTCAGCTTGAGGGAGAAAATTTTTAACCAGCTGATCTTTTTGGTATCATCTGATTTAATATGAGATCACACTCTTATAGAATGCTAGTGGCCCTTTGCTATAATTGCCCCTATGTGTTGTAAATCTAATTTTAATAGAAGTAAGAAGTGTTTTCTCATTCTCTCTAAATGTTGTTGTTAAGAATTTCTTTCAGGGCAGCAGGATCTTTAAGTGTTTATCTGTTTTTTGGGTCTTGTCCACCTGAAACCTAATCCATCAAAATGAATGTGGAAATAATTTGATCCAAAGCATTAGACACATGAAAGGAATTAACCACCCATCCTGCACATGCGAGTTGCTGAAGATTTACACAGTGACAACACAAACTGTGCAATAGTCAAGCAAATTGAAATGCAATGCCTACGGATGTAATCATACTATGAAGAAAAACGAGATTTATACTTCTGCAGTTATTATTCATTGTTTATGTGGTGACAACACCTAAATGCAGCAGTAATGCTGAATCCCATTGGGCTACATGTGGCAAGAACACACACTAAATGACAGTCCTCATCCCAAAAAGATTAGTCAAGCGTGACTTTAATTAGTGCTGATTGGTCCCTTTACGAACTGCGTTTCTGCCGCTAACTATTTCAAGATCCAACATATTAATTATGGCTGCACTTTTCCCACTTTCAGCAATAGCTGATGTCAGGGATGTCTTTAGGGGGAAGGATGTAACATAGCGGTTTCCCAGCATTAAGAGGGATCCCAGCTTGGCTAAGTCATGCAGTGGTGGGAAGTGAAACGTGGAGTGGGAAGACTTTGGTGCCTGAGGGCCCACAGGCATGGCACAGGGTAGGGATGCTCTCAGCTGCTTTTCCTGAGAACTGCTTGGCTCATGGGTTGACTTGGAGATCTCATGGCACTAGCCAAACTGGAAAGATAGATACCTCCATCCACACAGGCCACCTCTAGCCTGAGCAGCCTGTTTTCAAAACAGATAAGACAGATAAGGCAGGGTGAAAGAAAGCTGCAGCGTTCCCAGTTCACAGACTAGGAGATCTGAAACACTGAAAGTTTGTCTACGCGGCAAGATTAACATTGCAGTGAGATTCTTCAGTGGAAATGTTTCCTGCTAACTGACAGACAGGATCTGTGTCCAGACGAACAGATGGCTTGTGCTTCACTGTGACTCATTATTGCTACATGGTGGGAATGTCCTCTGAAGTAGGAGCTTTGGGGGTTTCTGTCCTTTGCTCCTTTGTGCTGTTGCTGGGCCCAAAGCATTGCGGAATTGCACTCCAGCTTTTGGCTGTTGCTCATATTATTTTTCAGCAATGTGGGCAGCAACTGCTAAAAGTACCGTGTTTCTTTTAGGGGGGCTTGTCTCATAATTTGAATGGGGATATGCCTAAACATGATCACAGGGAAGAAGAAATCATAGAAGGAGAAAGAATAAGTGGTCAGCATATCATGAAAAACAGTGTGGGAAGTGAGGCATGGAAATATTTGGAATTGTAAAGTGCCTCCTTGTTTGAAGGAGAGTAAAAACTTCTTACCTGGGTGTTTAAAGACATGAGCACACAGTGATGCATGCATACAGATAATTAAAGTGCCATCAATTCACTGCCTCTATGAACTATAACTCAGAGCATGTGCTGTCTTTGTACATTTGTAAAGTATCAGACAGTGCTATAGATGCTGCTTCGCAAATTAAAATGACACAAAAATCAAAAATGTAAAAAAACCCCAAAACCAAAAAGCTTTTACATGTAAATAAGCTGTCCTGGAGATTTTTCGGAAATAGAAACACCACTTGCTCAAGTAAAATTCCTTTTAATCCAGTAGCTTTCAATCTTCCCAGATCCCTGTGGGATGAAAAGATGAGAGCTGTGGGCATGCTTGGAAGGTTAATGAATGTGGATGCTGGATATAGATTCAGGGTGAAAGACTTCTTGCTTGAACACGTGTTATGGAAAGTGTTTAAACAAGAGCACTAGTCTGAGCGCTTCTGTGAGTTATAACAATAGTTCTATACAGAGAATAAACATGATTTTTTATTAGCTACTGCATATGCCATTGAAATACCATCCTGTGAATATCAGCTGCCAGCAAAGCACTCGGCCCAGGTGTAACAAGCTGGCTTCGTGGAATACTGCTTTGTCAGACCACTTCGTTCAGCAATAGCTCTTTTCTCTGGGTAACCATTGGTGTAGCTTTGGATAGAGGGCCCTGGGCACCAGGGGCTTAATCTGCACATTGCAAAGGGCAGGATACCTGCAATGGCCTCTTCAGCTGGTATAAGTTGTTGCACTTTTCTCACCAAGGAAAGAGGTCTTTGCCAGGACTGTTATTTAACCCTCAAGGTTACACCCCAGGGTCTAATAGTGCCCTGAAACACAAACCTCCCATCTCAAACCATCACCTGAAACAGAGTCCTTTCCAACTCAGTCAGTTAATTCCCCCAGTGATTCAGTGTTGCTTTAGTTTTTTTCAGTCCTGAGACACATCCATGTATCCATCATCCGTACTTCAGTCCTGAAATGATGGACGGAACATTCATTTTCATACCAGGGGGCTGAAGTAGGACAGAGTTAGATAAATACACAATATGTGTAATTCATCCATCGTAATCTCGGTGGATGTGCTTTTATTGCAGTACAATTGCAATAGCGCAGACCGCTTATATAAAATCTCTAGAGCAACAATCACTTTGAAGAATTACTTTTCTTGTGAAAATCTCACGTGATGGCAGCTCTCAGCATGGTATTTACTTATTTGTAAAATGCCCTTTTTCCCTAGCCCCTCAAAAGTTCCACATGTGCCTAACTGCGTCTGACACTCGTATACCTCTTAAAAAAATTAACAGTATTTGTTTTTAATTTTAACACCTTTTTCCTGGAGGCAAGTGAATAGGTGAAAATCTGAGTTCCACCAGAAAAATAAATAGGCTGTCACTGCCTTTTTACATTTGAGAAAATCCTGAAGTGGCGACAAAGGTGCCTTTCAAGGACTGAAAAACTGGAAGGCCAAACCCAACAATACTAACACACTTGTGATGTAAAAAAGACTGACTTTTGGAACAGTATCATGAAATTTGAGAAACCTGAAGAGTAATATTTAAGATTTTCTTTATTTAATTTATCTTTTGGTTGTTGGTTTTAATATTACAGGTGCCATCAGTCATCATACTAGATATTTCACTGCATTCCTTCTGAGATCATTGGGAATCTTTTCAGATTTTAATAGGATTTCAATCAGATTAAAAATACAGAATTATGATCCTTCTGCTGGCTTCCACAGAGACTCCTCTGGTGTCTAATTTAGATTTCATTAGGCTAACATGATATCATTAATTAGACATTTCACTGATAGGAGAATAGATTTTCTTTTATCAAGAGAAAAAAATCAATAGCTTTTCTCAAGGGAACTCTGACAGTTCTAATTTTCCTCGACTTCATGAAAATATTTGAATTGATATTGCATGGAGAATTATTATTAATATTTCCATTTCTGACCTTGGCACAAGAAGTAGGAATGTAATAATGAAATATACTGATGGCAGAAAACTGGGAGATGTTGTCAATACAGAGATGGATCGTACTGTAGCACCACAGAAAAAAAGAAATGGCCTTGAGGGCTGGGGTAATATCAATGCAAAGAAAAAAAAGCAGTATGAGATTCAGGGTCATGCACTTACGTACCAGCCTCAAGGATTTATTTTGTGTAGCGGGAGATTATAAGTTAGACTTGACAGAAGAATGGATAGTCCATTTAAGCACTGATCAGGAGATCACCTGGTTGTGAGGTCACCTCGTTTGGTAGAGGAATTTCAGGCAGTGGCAGGAAGGTATGTGAAGTCGTGGGGCACAGTACGCATTTCCAGGGTTGTGCCGACCTGCAAATACCAATGTTAGGTTGTGCCTGGAACACCCTATCTAACTGTGGTCTTCTGTGTTTAGGAAGTAACACTGCACATGAAAAGTTGCAGAGAAGGGTGACGCATGGCCTAACTTGTGTTAGAGAGAAAATAAAAAATAGTGCTCATTTATCCAAAGAGAGCACAGCTAGGAGGGTATGTATTTGTGTTCTGAATGAAGAGGAAAAAATACCGGAGAAGAAGAACTAGTTAGTAAATGTGACAGACAAAAGAATAGTTGTGTAGAAAGTGGTTATGGAGCTCTAGACTCCAAACTGGGATGTTGCACTTTTTTTTTTTTTGTTTGTTTAGACTGGGAACAAGGATGTGTATTAAATCTTGCAGTAAGAGTAGTTGAACAAAAGTGTTATTATTTAACAATAAGAGAAGAAGGCAACCCCACTGAATAGTATATTAGGTTTGGTATTCTCTGATCAACCATGATACAATTCAAGCAGAAATGCCAGAAATACAGCTTCAGAACCTGTGGTGATGAAGGACCAGATTTGCATTCTGCCTTTAAAATAACATGGACAAAAGCCCAGTGGCAATCATTTCAGTTAGGCAGAACGTGTGAACAGTCAGTTCATTTTTCAGTCCCTTAGCATTCAGAATTGTTGGGCTAGTGATGTTAGATGCTCTAGTTGTGCTTTGAAAAAAATCTGTTTGCAGACCTGTTGTCCATGAATTTGTCTAATCCCTTATTTGTTTCTTTAGTGTTATTTTATTGATGGTTGTCTGTTTTCTGTGATAATGGGGATTTAGGCTTTCTCTCTAGGTAGGTCCCTTCCAGTCATTTCACATGTTGCGGCTCCGAGCAGGAACAAAAATGTACTCTTGCTGGAGTCCTGTGATTGCTTGTGTGCCCCTTTGCATAACAAAAACCCTCAGCTATGTGACTCTTTTAATACTAAGGTATCTTTAACTTCTTAAGAGCAAAATATTATGTTACTGTATCATAGAAGCTAATATTTTGATGGTATCACATGTTCTTAAGTCAGCAAGCAGTATTTGAAAGAAACAAGCATGCATTCACTTTTTAAGATACATAACAGGCATATTTCAGCCTTTAAATAGGCTTGTTGCCTTTTGAACTGACCACTCGACTGGAGTTGTTAGTTCAGTTCTCACTTTCAAGGGCTATCAAAGCAAAGACCAGTGGTGATTGCCCAGTGTCTGTACATTGCGCAACACGGAAAAGGAAGGGAAGTTAATGTCATGTACAGTGTTCTTGTTTAAAAGACAGCCAGGTTTGTCCTTGCATGAGCTTCAGACAGTGGAGCTGGAGGCAGATCTGAGCTGGCTCTTACTCACCCCCACACACCTTAGTCTGTCAGACTCTCTCGTAGGAGTGGATATTCCATTGTCTACCATCCTCTCTTCAACAGGACTGCTGGTGTGATCAGGGTGACTGTTCTGCATCATCACTGGCATTTTGCCTGTACCTGCCACATGTCCTTTGATGTCATATTTCCTGTAAAGCTTTACTTTCAGAGACATGACTCCCATCCTTACTCTTTGTGAGATTCAGACAGTCATAAAGAACTCAGGAAATGTCTCTCTGGGAACCCCCAAATATTTGTAAAGGCCTGATCTCCTCCCCTCCACCTCCCCTCTTTTCTCATTCTTTTATTTGCTTAATTTTTCTAAGTGAGATTTGTTTGTTTCTTTGGTCTATAATATGTTACATTCCTCAAACCAAAGCTACAAATACTTCCATAAATGTGCAGAAAGGTTGTCTGCTTTCCCTTCTGTTAGTAGTTAAGTATCTTTTGTTGCAATAGTTTAACAAGAAAAGTATTGAATTTATTGAACGGATTCACAATGTGCATTTATGACCATTGCAGGACCTGCTCCACAGGCTCTTACTCTCCAGAGATGGAAACACATCATTGTTGTTAAGAGCTGTGTGTGGTGATTGCTCTTTCCACATTATATGGTTAACAGGAAATATGTTTAAACTGCGGAACGAGAAATAGACAACTCAAGGAGGAATTGGAGCACAAAAGCCTGTTCATCAGTGATATGGTTTTATAACGTTGTGTGAATGTTAATAATCTGCAGTGGTAAAGCTAGAATTCATGAAAAACTGCTAACTATGATTTTTTTTTTCCTTGAAAGACAAGAATCAATGGTTGAAATCCTATTTGCACTGGCAAATGGTCCATATTTGTAATTGACATCCAGTTTCTGGTAGGTGATGTGGTGAGACAATATTGAAGGAAACACTAACTCTTTCCAGACCTGCACAACCTCAGATAACAATCACATCAAGAACTGAGGCAAGGCTGGATTTCATGTCTTTAAAAGTCAGTTCAATATCATTTGCTGTAGTTTGCCGTTAAGTTCTGAATCTGCACATAAGATGGGAGGGGTGAAGAATGTGTCTGAGCTTTCGTATGCAACAGGGTGATCTAGTTGTGTCCCAGCTTCCTATGAGTACCACTGTTCCCTATCTTAGACTGTGTTTTTGCTAGGAAAAGAACCTTGGCACATGGAATAAACCCAGAAAAGCCATTCTACAATATGTTCTGGTCAGAATGATCATGAATTGGAAAATGTTGCTGTGCACAGAGGAAAGTGAGCTCCTATTCAGTCAGCAGGAAACAGATTACTTGCTTACACAGGTTGGCCAATGACCTGGTTGGTTGTGGAAGTCATTAGGGAAGGCAAGACTTATTAACTGATAAATCTAGCAAAAGAATAAGGTATTTTACATATCTTGAAACAGAGACAAAATTATTCATGGAATCACAGAATGGCTGGCAGAGACTTCTTGAGATCATCTTATCCATACCCCCTGTTCAAGCCAAAGGAGGTTGTCCACTTGGGTTCTGGATATTTTTCCAGATGAAGATTCTACAAACTCTGAGTAACTGATGCCAGTCCTTGACCACCCTCACAGTAAAAAACAAAACAAAACAAAAAACCAAAAAACCAAACAAAAACCCCCAAAATCAAGACATTTTCTTGTGTTTACATTGAATTTTTTGGTTTTGGCTTTTTTCCCATTACCTTCTATCCTGCCTGGCTCCCTCTTCTTTTTTCCCTCCCATCAGGTATTTATGCACATTGATAAGATCCCCCTGAGCCTTCTCTTCTCAGGCTGAACAGTCCCAGATCTCTCAGCATCTCCTCCTACGAAAGATGTTCCAGACCTTAATCATGGCCCTGAAACCCAAACACAAGAAGTCACAAGGCTTGGAAAGATTTCTGTAAGACATCTAGGAGGGCAGGTATTCCAGACATCTCCCCTTTAAAGTATCAGATGACACTAACAAGAAAGACAAACCTGTGAGGATCATTACGGAGGAAGTACACAGCCTTGGTAAAATGTCTGAGAACTGCATCTTCATTGGTGCAATATTCACAGAATTGTAGGGGTTGGAAGGGAGCTCCAGAGATCACAGAGTTCAACCCCCCTGCCAAAGCAGGTTCCTTAGGACAGATCACACAGGTAGGCATCCTGATGGGTCTTGAATATCTCCAGAGATGGAGACTCCACAACCCCCCTGGGCAGCCTGTCCCAGTGCTCTGTAACCCTCACCATGAAGAAGTTTTTCTGCATATTGGTGCGGAACTTCCTATGCTTCAACTTGAAGCCATTGCCCCTTGCCCTGTCCCCACAGACAAATATATATGCTCGCAATATTTCTTTAAGGTGTTGCAGGCTACATTATCATACAGTAAAATCCTCAGGGAAGTGGATAATATTAGGAAGAGTATATTTTTTCTACATTAGATTGGGATATAATTTCAATATAGTTCATTTTCTGTACTAATTCTTCTGATTCATAGGAATTTGTTTTTCTGTGCTTCTGACTACTACTTCTGTCACCCTGTTAGGATCACTTTTTAAATGGGTTAGGAAAGTGAAGACCACCTTCTGAAACACTTTTTCTAACTTGAGTTTCTGTGTGTTTCTTTAGTTCAAGGAGAGCTTGTCTCCTATGCCACTTGTTTCCTTTTTTGTTGTTGTTCTACAGAGTTTCTGCAGTGTTTCTCTGTTTGCCCTGTATTTTATATGCTGTGGTACATGTTGAAAAGAAAAATGATCAGAATATGATTTAATGGGTCTCTCTCTGTGTATTTGATATTTGTATTCTGTCAAAAGCTTGTGTATTTTATAAGGAATTCATTTTGCATGCTCAAAATGACTTTCAGAATCTTTTAATTTTAGAACTCGAGACTATTAAAATGCGTTACAGCAGCATCACAAATGTACACAGCTGGAAAAATATTTTGTCCTTACGGAAATATAACGTGTGTTATCTTCCTAGCTTTCCAAATCATGAATGTTGTTTGTTAGTTGCTACAGTGCCTCATAGTAAGTTAAAATAATATCCTGGCCCACAAATAATGAAAAAAAAAAAAAAAAAAGCCATTTACTTGAAAAACTCAACATGTTTTCTACATCCCCAGCTCCTTGCGTCAGCCCGGCCTGAGACGAAGCTGGGAGGTACACACAGTGACAAGCAGGTTACGGTTTATCTGTTCCTGTCAACTGCTGCTCCTGACTGAGTGTGCTAAATCAGAGCTCTGGAGTCTCTATTTCAGTAGGAAATATAACATCAGGGTTGGAACGTGTCAGTTCCTAGATTAAGGCTTCATGTATGATGGAGGCTCATTAAAACATGAGTGCTTTTGAGAAGAACACATGCGAACGGAGGATTTGTAATCATAAAACTGACACGGTGCCAATGGAAGATGGCAATATATTCGTGCCTGTTGAATATCACGCAGAGAAAGCTGACTCCAAGCATTCATATATTAAATGCTAGGTCCCAGAAAAGCACAGCATCAGCTTTAAAGTAGTGTAATGTGGATAATAAGAAATGTAAGTTCCTTTTATTATCCTTCAAGTGTTAAAACACTGGGGACTTGTGTTTTCAAGTCTGTCTGAGCAAATATGAGATATATAAAAAAGTGACATACGTGTGTGTGTGTGTGTGTGTGTGTGAGTATTCATGTATAAAATTGTGATTCTCAGGCCATAAGTTTTGTCAGACCATTGCAGTAGCATTCTGTACCAGGAGACTACCGGAATGGGAAGAATTTTGCAATAGATCTGAATATTATGTTAATATTGGGTTTCATGGTTGTGTGGCTGGACAAAAAAACGTGGTTTCTCAAATTCAGCATTAAGCTATGAATAGATGGTGAGCCTTTCTCCAGCACTTCAAGATGACTATCCAGTTTAAATCATCTGATACGTAACAGTCCTCAGAAGGGACAGCTAGCTGAAATGTGGACTGTGTTAGCAGTTAAACCCTGGAACAGAGTGGGAGAAATACCTTCTTTAAATAAAGTGCCACAGTGCTTTGAAAACGTTAGGGTCTAGCAGTCAGCATATTTAATAGGTAAAACGCTGGAGTTAGTTACTTAAGCTTCTGCAATTTGAAATCACAGAAGCACACCCTGTGTTTAGTAGTTTTTGGCAGATGGTGGAATAAGATAGCTATTTTTTCCTGCTGGAAGATAAAAATGCTATTTGACAGGGCACAGAAAACCATGTTGCTCTAGCAGCAAAAATTATGAAATCTGCTGGTTTGGTGGGCTGGAATTATAAAATACTGCTTGTGTCACAAGGAAGATAACAGTGAAATAATGTAGGGCGCGGAGGTTTCTCAGGATATATTTCATTTAACGCTGAATGGTAAATTCATATTCACTGCAACGGCTTTTCAAAGAAGTTTAATTTTTCACACATTTATAAAAATAATGTGTTTTGATGTCAGAGAAGAATGCTTGAGGCCTTACTGTGTTCTTGCAGTGCCTGTTGTGGGAATTTGTCCGGAGTTTTATTTTGAATACCTAAAATTAGGCTCTGGGCACAGTATGGAGGCAATAGATAAACACTGCTGCTGTAGAGTTTTTAAGATACCCCTATGAACTTTTTTTTTGCCTGCTCCCTGCCCAAGATAAAGAGCTGGCATTGTTATTTATATGTTTGCATGGGATATTTGAATAATTGTGATGCGGAGTATTATGCTTCCTTGGTACTTTAAAAATATAAAAAAGACAATGAATCAGGAAAATATTAGGAAGATGATGAAATCCTGTTCTAAGAGCCCTGCAGCTGGTGGCATGTTTACTCTTTATCATTAGACGGACAATTTTAATTTGGCTTGAACAGTTAGGTTTTTTTGTGCAACCTTTATGCAGTTGTGAACTATGCCAAAAGGTATTTGAAGCAGAAAAGGAGCAATACCAGTGTAGCATTTGAAGGAAAACAATTTTTTTCTGTCTCCACATAGTTGTGTGAGCTTATATGTAATGCAGAAGAAACACATGATAGGTTACAGTACAGACGCAGAGACAGAAAGAAACTGTTCTGGGTCAGGCTGGATGCCAGAAATTAGGAGAATTTCTGTTTTAGACTGATTTTAGGAGAAGCAACATAACATCAAGTCCCATTTATAAATAACTGATGAAAGATTGTGTAATAGGCCGTTACAACGAGGCACATAGTTGCTTCAGCTGTAATGCCTGTGTGAAGTAGTTTTACTTAAGCTGCTTCGCTGACATCAGTCCTGTATAATTGTCATGGAAAGTTACCGGTTCAGGCAGAAATCTCCTCACTCATCCTCACTCTCATGTTGGAAACATAGCTGGTGATACTTTACTCACCCATGTGGGAGAATTCTTGCCTGAGGGAGTGGAATTTTGTACAGACAGCAAATTTAAGGGAGTTAAAAGGACAAGAGGTTTCCAGATGCCTTGAATTAAACGTTTGAGTGGTTATTCCTAACCATAAGTGTTCAACTCCACTCCCTCAGCGAATCACTTTCAAAATAGATATTTATTTTCAAACAAACCCAGTTGCCTTGTGAAACTGTTGGTTGGTTAGGGGAAAAAAATGACCTAATGTTTCTGAATAAAATATCTGATCTCTCGTTGCCAAGGCTGAGTCACTTCCTGTTACAATAACAAGACTGTCATCAGCAAACTTCTCTAGCCACACAGTGCAGTTTGCCAGTGTAATGCATGGCTTTATTTGTCCATGTTGTTAGAAAGTCAGTGTTGAAAAGCATACTGTGCTAAATTTGGAGACACCAGCTTTGTATTAAAGTGCATTAGTGTCGGATCTCAGTTGCATTTATTCCTGATAGTATAATCTCTGATTTCTTCGTGCAATGTAATAATATCCACCCAGCTGTGTACAGTAATGCTGTAATTCTATCAAGGGATTCTGGACACAGCGTAATGCATTAATATCATCAGAGGTTTTTCAACTGGAATTTGCAGGATCATACTCAGCTTGCTCTTATTTACAGGAATGAGAGTTGAAAAATACCTGGAAGTTCATTCCACTTGTCACCTAACAGATAACCTCTAGTGTTTTCTTGGCTACAGTGGGTTTTAAAGACATTTTTCAGTGTTCTTTCAAAATACGAAGCGGCGGGTGAGCAGGACCAGTGCTCGCTCGGCTTGCAGGCTGAGGTGGTCTGCTTTCTCGCACCGCTGATTCAGCGGAGCAGGAATTCATTAGGGCTTTTACGTAACAGGTTGGAATTCATTTCCTGGGCAAAATAAGTTGGCAAAAGCCCTTTCTGTAGTTAAAGTGGCTAGAAAATAAAGGCCCAATCCAGTGTTTAGTTTCGGTACTGTTATTACTTTCCCCCTCCCCCGGGTTTCAGATTTTACTTGGGAGCAGTGTCTGGCAGGCTGGGTTCTGGATGATCCATCAGGCCTGTAAATGAATCCCAGTTACTGACTCATTCCGTGTGACATGAATGGCTGTTCTGAGCCTATTAATAAGAGATGGGGGGAGGGCAGGGGGTGTCTTACATGTTCTTTGGTGCTTTCATCCTGGGCTTCTGCCCTAAAAATCAAGTGTCATATCAGGTCTTCAAAATGAAGGGGTAACTGAAAAAATGAACTTGCACTTTTTTGTGCCTCAGTTTCCCCCCACTGGAAAGAGGAATGATAAAACTTTTCAATTGATGTGGTACTCATAGACAAGCAGAACTACACACATGGAGAGCTCTGGTCTTTTTCAGTAAACAAAATATTCTTCCTTAGGTTCTGGCTTTGTTTTACTCAGTTACTATATTTAATATCTGTCCTGCAGGATCATTTATGAGAGTTCTTCCTGAGACCCATGTGATGGGTACTCCTAGACAGTCCACTTCTCTCCAGCCTGAGTTCTCCAACCAAATCCAGAGGAGTCCAACCGAATCTAAGTACTTGAGAAGTGCTACTCAGAAGAGGAAGGGCATCACACTGGTCTGAAGTTTGTCAATTTGAACATGCTTTTGCTTTTCCACTTTCACAATCAAATTGTTAAAATAATGGCACAGACCAAGGGCCTTGCTAAGGACTAGCCAAGCGTAACCTGCAGTTTTCTTGCTTTAGCATCTTTACAAAAGAAATAAAAATCATCTTTGCAACTCCTTTTTTCTTTCTTTTAGTTTAAAAAAGGAAACAGAACATGTAAGCTGATATGTTTAAGTTGACCGTGATGAATCTGGGATAAGTTACTATGCTCTGTTCTCTGATAAACAGAGACATTATTGTGCAGTCCTGGATAAAGTCACTGATTATACTGTTTGGGCCATGAAAGCAAAATGTGTTGCAAGGGTTTGGGTGTCTGTAATTAACCGGTTGTAAATGCTGTGGTTGGTGGCTAAGCAGCTGTTGAGATCACTGTCAGAATTTCACCACTGTAAAGGAGCTATCGTGTGTTCTTCCATTGTTTCAGGATGGAAAAGAACAGTTGTTTGTATACGTTTCTTTCTTCCCTAAAACAGAACAAATGTTGGCTGTAAACTTCACTTACAGTGTTCCAGGCTATATTGGCGGAAAGGATTTGTATTTGCCTGAGATTGTCTTTGCCTTCAGTGTAACGTTTCAGACACTGAGAGTATCACTGCGACCTAAAGGTTCGTTTTTCGCGAGGGTTTGCTGCTGCATACCTTGAAGTGTGGTATTTCGCTGCAGGCAGCTTTCCCTCCCTGTGCACTGATTCACTCCCAGAATACAGCTCTGACTATAATCGAGCTCTAAGTTTGGATATTAAGAATCTCATGCATTTTTTAAGAACACATTCCATTTTAATACTGGATTCAAGCCTCTTAGGGCTATCTTAAAATAAACCTTGCAGTTTGACATGGGTAACTCTTTAGTATTGATGTGTAGCCAGCAAAGAACTTTGCCACTAGCAAATTATATCAAACACAGCAGGTCAGCTCCTGACTGCCTGAAAAGCCTAATTCTTGTAGGTGAAACTATGGTGTAAGACCTTTGGCACTCAAACCTCCTGACTCTATCTGGTTCAGGGAACGGTGAGTTCTCAGTTACAAGGAGTGGGAAGATGATGTCATTGAAAAGCTATTGCCCTGCTTTGATATTAGTAAATGTGTTCAAAGTTCTCTAGGGACCTCTCAGGGCTGAAAAACTCTCCCTACCACAGTTGCTGTGGGATAGAGGTAGTTTCTGCCCTCGCCCTCACCCCCAAAATTTCTCCACGAGTTTGTTGGGCTTTGTTTTTGTTTTGTTTTGGGTTATTTTTAAACTAGAATGGGAATGAAAGGCATTCAGGAAAATAAGTCTGTCTCTGCACTGTTTAAGCAAATGCGTTGAAAGTGAGACTGGATGCATTCTGATATCGTGAATGGAAACAAAGACAGGAACGGAAAAATGCCAGAAGTGTGTGCGTGTGTGTGTGTGTGGAAGTGGGGGAGGAGGAGGCAGGATGAAGTCCTTTGCAAAACAAAGTAGTAGGTGCCAATGTTGATGTTTTTAAGGCCAGCCTTTTCACTAGTTACCATGCGATAACTTACAGCAATGAAAACCTGAGGGCCAGATTCCTCCTTTTCCTTTTCTGTATGTACAGGGTAAAAAAATAGACTGAAGAATCTGGCAAGTTGCCGTTCCTCCTCCTGCTCGGATAAGGATATAAGTGATACAACACCATGACTCTGTCCTTTGTGCATCTCACCTATAGCGTGGGGACTTGAGCGGTTGCTTAGCTTTTTCATGCTTAAGAGCTGGACTGGGCCTTGTCTCGCTTGTTCTGGTGACTGGCAGCTTCGCATTTCTCTGACTGTGCTGTCCTCAAAGGGTCTTGGGGACATTTGAGGTTTTAAATACGTCTACATCTGGCTCTTATAACAGGTCCATCATGTACACAAGAATCACAAACCCCTGGTATGTGCTAACGCTGCCGATAACGAACATAAACCTCTCAGCTGCCTCTACCCTCTCCCTCACAAATTTATGAATTTAGCTTTTTGAGCTGTTGGGTGTATGGTTGTGAGTCTTCTTCACAACTTCAAAGCCCAAGTTTGGTTTGTTTAGTCTTGGTATAGTGGATGCTCTAATATTTTCTGTGCTGCAGCAAGGCTTTGAGCAGGACGGTGAGTATCACGAGACTCCTGATAAAATCCTGGGAGTTAACAAGGCCAGCACTTGAAGGAGCTGTGCAGATTCAGCCTTTTTCTGAAAAAACATTCCTTCAGCACAGAGATAAACTGAATGCTTGAAACAATCTTGCAGAATATTTTACTTTGTGGGTAAAGTAAACCCTCTTCAGACCATCTGTATGGGATTTCAGAAGTCACATGATGGGTCCTATGTCACTTGATCAGTGACACGACTTGGCAGGGGGAGGGAAGAGACGGGAAGAAGGGAAGATTTGGCTCCTTTACAAAAGCTAAAAAAATGTTATGAGGACATTTGAAATATGTTTTTTAACTCTCACTCTCACTCAGTAGCATCATAGTCCAATTCATAGCATCCCTGAAACAAATAATGTTTAGTAATAGCCAGCAGTGTCACCGGTGATGTCATTGGTGACACGTCTGATACCTGTCCCCTGCTCTGTTGCAGCTGGGACTGCAGCCTGAGAACATCAGAGCTTCTGGCAGGATTCCAGGGAGCTGAGTCAAAGGTGAAATGCCAGCACCAGGGAGTGATTGCTGTTTTCGCTGGCTGAAATACCAGTCGTATTACACATTTATTATACTTACACTGAGAGAATGCAAAGATAGAGCGAAGGGATAAGCAGCAGGAGAGCTAGGCTGATGGGAAGAGACAGTATTCAAACATGATAAAGAGTGCAGCTGTGGTAAAAGAGCAACAACGTTGGCTGACATGTATTATCGCTGATACAGCTTTGGACATTTAAACAGGCATTTTTATTTCCTTAAAAGGGGAGCTGTTTTTTTTTTTCCTTTGCTCATGTCTGACTATGTGTGTGTGTGCACACTGCATTTCACATGCGACTGAAAACCTGCAGCTGTTCAGATTCAGAGTGGCAGAACTAAAGCGACATTTATTAGATCCATATGGGCAGCACTGACTGAAACTGGGGTCCCAAGCATGCAGCTAAGCCCGTGGACCTGAAGCACACGCTGGACACCACCAGTTCTTATACTTGGTCCGGCACATGCCTCAGTGATTGCAACAGCAGCACTTTGCTCTGTTTGACTTTTAGCATTTCCCAAGACTGAAACTTTACTAGTATTGGCCTATGTCACTCCTTGCCCTCAGAAGTTGGGGAGACTTTATGTCTGCAAGTTTTTCTTTTTTAAAAAAAGGAAACTGGAAGAATAAAATTCATTGCCCACTTTGCATTTTTTTGTTCGTTTTGGTTATTTTGTGTGATCGTTTCAGTGTTTAGCACTAAGGACAACGTTTGCTTGTATACTGCATCCTTTTTTTTTTAAAAAAACAGTGAATTTTGTAGCAGTGTAGGAATAACAGTTTTGAAGCTCTGTAATTATGAGGGAATAAAGTTTCAATACATTTAAAAATAAAGCTAAGTACTGCACAAAATGATGACATCAGAAAAACAAGAAAGTTAAGTGGTATTTCTGATAGAAAAATGTTGCAATTTTTGGCCACCAACCATGATGTAAGAAGAATGTCTGTGCATGAACTTATAATAGCTATCTAATCCTCTTTCTTAACGTAAAGATTCCAAAGGCAGAATGAAGAATTTTAATGAAGAAAAAGATCCCCAAAAGCTGGGAAAAAATTATTCTGTTATGGTGTATTATTCAAACTAAGATTAATGTAATAGCTGTCTCTTAATGAAATCTAAGAAATGACAGGCACAGTGATGGGGTGTCTTCCAAGCAGACATACACAAATGACCTCTCTCAGAGGACATTCAGGATCCCAATTCCTTGGAGACTTGGTAATGCACTTAGCTTTACGCACGTGAAGAACCCTTTTGCTTTAAATTATGCATATGCTTCATGTTTGCAACTGTACTCTTCCAGGATATCTTCCAACAAATTCAAGACTCCTTCCTTTTCTTCCAAATGCTAACTATGTTACACGCTCCCCTCCCTTTCAGTCACTTCAAAAAGCATGATCCATTAATTCAATGGCAGAACTCCCACTGACTTCTGTAATGCTGGGAGTTAAGCTCTCTGCTTATGAAACTTAAACATTTCTCTTTAGAAAGCTCTCCAACATTGCAAAAAAGGTTCTTTCAGTCTTGCAGCTCTCCAAAATGGGGCCTTACATGTTTTCCTTTTGTTGTTGTTGTTATTATTATTATTAATTCTTTTTGGAGGAGATGCTAAGGATTGAGGTCATGTCTACTTTATCTGAAAATTTAAGGATCCCATGAGAATATCTGTAAGAATTTTTTGGCTTTATTCCTCAACCCTGCCCTCCTGTGCTAGATGCTGTGTGTCTGATTTTTGCTACTATCTGCATCAGAACTGTCTGCCATCCCCTGATACTATTCTTGTAAAAGATCATTGTATAAGGTCTGAAATTAAGAGGCAGTGGCCAGGAGATGGAAGGTGCTGAAGATTTCTTTAGAGGTTTTTTTGCAAAGAAATATGGCAACAGTTTATATTTAGCCTCAGTCATGCCAAAGTTGTCCATGTCTTTCTTCTCTCTCCTAAAAAAAGCATGCTAGAAAAATGTCTGTGTTCTTCGTGTCTTCTCCCTTAGCCTTGGCACTGCTAAGAGGTAATGGCTCTTAGCATCTTTCAGAAGGTAAGAAAGGAAGCTGTAAGGATTTGGGAGTTGCTGATAGTGGATTTCCTACATTCAGTTGTTTCACTATGTTGGTTCAAATATGCAATCGAATACAGGGCAAAATTTTAAGCGACCAGAGCTGTGGAGCTGACATCACACCTGTAGATTCAGAGTCAGAGGTTGATGACTACTGGAATCAAGCACTGGTTCTGCAGAACACAGATAAACAGCTAGGATGGATTGTACCTTTTAGTTCAGATGTAGATTCATAGGTATTTTCCATTTCTAGTAAGTAAATCTGAACTAAAAGTGCTCTGAAGCAACAGTGCGTGGTGCAGAATTACACTTCAAACCCCTCCTGAGTAAGCTGAAGTCACCCTATACCATAACTACACACTATTCACCACCATATTCTTCATGAAATGAAGTATTCCCACTTTAAAAGTTGGTCTTTGTGGAGTTTTTCTGAAAGTGGAGGTCAGATACTAATGAGACAGTTCGACTAGCCAGTGTCTTGATACGTTTCATTGGTGTCTTGATTAGACCCTGATTTAATGAGATACTGTACTACATGGAAGCACATCATCTTCAGTCATTTAGCACTGAGTGCAGTCCGAATGTCTCATTTTGGCAGTGTCTCTGCACTTTTGAAACTAAAAGAAAAAAAATCACAGAATAAAGCATAATTTAAGTAGAATGTTTCATTCCAACTGCAGTAGGCAATTACAAAGAAAACCATTCTGAGACTGCCCACTTCTTTGCTTCTCTTTTCAGTCCTATAGACTATGCATTAGTGCTTCTGAGGTTTTATTATACTGTATAGAATGTGTTTTGAATTTAAGATTTGTAAGGGAAAAGCAGACAAAAGGACAATCTTGTGTTTCCATTCATCTTCTCTGTGTGTTATTCCAGAGACTGAAAAGGGTGATACATCATCTAGATTTTGTGACTGGTGAATTTCTTTGTTACAGAGTGTCTTAGTATGACATAGAAAATTTTGACATTCTCTTTGGTGGGGCTTCCAGTGGAGGGGCAACTCCAGAGCACTGCAACACTGCAGTAGGTTTTCTCTGTTGGATGACATCTAAGCATCCAAAAGCTTCACTATATCGTGCTGTAGCCTGAGCAGTCCTGGAGTTGCACAAGAACTGAGGTACTGCCACTGTAGTTTAGGCTCACCTCCCTTTGCAGTGGTTTTGCACTGAATGGATTTCAATTGAACCTAGTGACACCGAGAGCTGAGGTGGGTTTTTGAATATATTGTTCTTGTAGGCATTCTCACTTCAGAACAAGGCATGATGCCATATGGAATGGCTCATGACTGTTTCTTGGCTTTGGGTGAATTGTGTAAACTGAAACAAGAGTCTGAAGAAAAGAGGGATATATTAAGAATAAAATACATCATACCGAGATGAGGTTAATTATTTAACATCTGGGAAGAGCAGATGGATTCTCGGTTCATGCAGTGGAATCCATTCAGTCAGCACCTTGATAAGCACCATGTCTCTTTCACTGTCTCAGATGCCTTCCTGCAGACCCTGTGCTTGTGTTTTCCAGTCGATATGAAGACTACCTAGGCAGCACATCAAGACAGTTTAAAACAATTGTCTGCCATTGACTGCAAGGCTGTGGTAATTGGCAAGTGTGAATGATGTACGCTGGCAGACATTTTTTTACTGTGTGGCCAACTTGCCCAGAAATTTGACTTTTTACTTAGCAGCTTGAGTGGGTTTGGTGCTGTACATCAATATACCAGGATGGATGTTCTCAAAGGTATTTTTTGTTGAGATGTGGCCACTGCCTACTGACAGAGACTATTAAAATGTTGTATTGGAGCTATTTGGGAGAATATCATGAGTAAGTACACATGATGCTCTTGGGGGCCACATACAGAAGGCATGAGATGTGGTCTTTCTTGAAGGAATTCACAATAAGTCATCTGTTACAACAGGATCCACAATAAGTCTCTGTTACAACAGGATTTAAATATATCTAATGCTGAGGGAGACATTTTTGATGTAAGGTTGGGGAAACATGTCCATGTTGAACTTGTTTCAAGAGGAAATCTCCATGGTCACATTTGTAGCTCTTAAAGGTTATTCTCAAAGAAGGATTTTCAAATTTTGATGATTAATTATTGATATTTCTGTGCTCTCCCTCCTGGATCCCAGGTGGTATATCTGCACAGGGCTTCCCATCGCCTTCAGTTTTTCAGCAGCCTTTTTTCATGTGCCATTTAGCTGTGTGGGAACCTTGTAAGACTATGCCATATTAGCAGAAAAAATCTTCTACACATAAAACAAATTTTTGGGTATATTAAAACTGTTTGTGAGCAAATAAAAAATAGGAAATATCCTTAAGGAGGAATAAATTCAGTGGGAACTTTATACCTCTCTCTTCAGATCCCACACACTCTGGTCCTGCTGGCAGTGCACAGCAGCGCTGTTGATGCTGTTGTGTCCATTGCATAGAGCCAAATGTAGGAGAAACACTTTATTCCAGTACCTTGTATTTGTAATCCAGTGGATTAAGATCTCTGGCATTGCAGTTTTGAAGCATCACCTGGAGTTCGGTGCCACCAGGCTGTGCAGTTGCAGAAAACTGCAAGTGTTGGGCACAATGCTTGGAAAACTCCACCTTTCTCTCATTTTAAAAGGGTGTAAATCAGAGGTCATTCCACTGTAACCAGCAGACTTTCTGCAGCCAGTGTGAATTCAAGATCCAATTCAACAGCTTCACATTTCCGAGGCTGGAGATGCTGAGCCTTGATGCTTAAGGTCCTAGCCAAAGCACGTCTTGTGTGTTTCCTACTTAACTAACACTTGCACAACTGATGGCCAAACATTCTTTCTGGAGCATTTACCATTTCCAAATATATTTATCTTTCAAGTAAATAAATTTTGTGTTAATTAGTGGCAGCTCAGTGCTAAAATATTCACTTCATTCTTTTATCGCCCTGTGGCAGAGTTCTGCATGCCATGCCAGCTGTCCTTCACAGCAGGTCTTAAAGGTTTGAAGCCTTATTTGGTGTCTGCAGTGACCTTTTAAATTCCAGAGTAAAGTTGGGGCTGCACAACTCGCAAATATAACACTTGTTAATAAAATGTCAGCTTTGTAGCAGTCAGGCTTGCGTGGAGCTTTCAAACTGCATTTTCCATCAGCCTAATCGCTCAGGATTGTATACATGTGGTGGCACAGTTGCAAGAGGGGCAAAACCTTCAAAAAAAAAAAGCTCCCTTCTGTTCCAGCTGTATAACCTGGTCACAATTCTACCCCCTGGGGAAAAAATTATTTCCCCCAGTTACATTCCAACAAACAGTTGTTAGTTTCTTCATTGCTTAGGTGACCTCAATGAAACCCAGAAATGCCAAGTTTTAAAGACTAAAGGATTGCCTAAACCACTAGTCCTTGAATCAATAGCAGCGGAAGTAAATAATAATAGCAGAGGAAAAAAAAAGGGGGGGAGGGTGTTGCAAGGGGAGAAGAAGCAGCAGAATGGCTTCCAGATGTTTCCTAAAGAAGGTATAAACAAGGAAAATGAGTAGTCAGATTTTCCTTTAACTTTATAGTGCAGTTTACAAGTTCATTAAACAGGACTTCTGAGCAGGGCAGCCCCTGCTGAAGGGTTGTTTAAGTTGAAACGTTCTTGATTTCTTGCTCAACTGACTCACTTGATAAGATGCTCTGTAATGACATCATCAGCCATTGAAGAGTTAACAAAACTTTTGGATTGTATAAACCCTTGTAGCCTAGATGGCTCGTGACCTTTTCTGTGTAGGTAATGACTACTTACATATCTGCAGGCATGCTGAAAGCTCTTTGTAATGTACTCAAGGAAAAAAGCACTGGCATAATTCAAAGCTCCCATTTTTTTATTCTTTTAATACAGATATTATATCTGTTTAGATTTTAATGATCTGTTTGTAGAGCTGCCTAAAGCTAATCCTTTTCCGTCTATTTACTGAAACTATATAAGCAATTCATGTGAAGTTTTAAAGATTTGTCCAAGTTTAGGTATTCTGTGTGTATCCTCCTGGAAAGCTAGGTCTGGCCCTACTGTGATGCTTAGTTCCTATCACACTGTAAAGAAAAAAAAAAGTTTGTGTTATTCTAAAATGGGATTAATTTTGCTCTTACTCTAGAAAAGATTTTTAGCTGCAGAAAACCTTTTGTTATCAATGAAAACTTTACAATAAACCTCAATGGATTTCTAATTGACTCAGTAATGCACTTTTATTACAGGACTAATACTAGACAGCTGGAAGTTGTCTAATAAGCGTACAATTCTCATGTAACCTATAATGTGCTATAATCAGAATACTTTGAAATAATCACAAAGGTTATATGGTAAATTAGCAAATGGCCTGTTCTGTGGGGGGCAAAAAAATAAAAATCAAACCTTTGAGCATCTATGTCATTGCATGAAATTATACACACCATTTCCAAAGACTGTTCCACACACTGATGTGAGGATGTCTGTACGTAGCCCTAATCATCTGAGATGACTGATAACAGCTGTACTTTCATTACAAAGTAAGGATGTTGGGTCCACTAGCATAGTTAAAATAGAGAAATTCCCATCTTTTTCCAAGCCCAATAGAAGAACAGTTAAAATCACCGCAAATGATTATCACATTGTATTAAATATGAGAATATTGTTAAATAGTGCATGCAAAACACTGTATGTACCACAATACACTCCTAACTGGTTTTGATGACATGTTCTATGATACCACAGCTGATTAGAGGTGAGGATTTTGAAGAAATGCGTAAGAAATGCTTTAAGAAATATTTAACAGGATGGGATATATCTTTCCATCTTTGTATTCCTTGTAGAGCTGCTGTGCTCACTGAATGGAAATTGGCCAGGAATCTCTGCATATCCAACGGCAACATTTAGTGGACAGTTTGTAAACACATTTGTAATGTTTGTAAATCCTTTCTAATGCTCCTGATAATTTTGAAAGACATAATTTCTCCTGATCAGCATAAATACTTCCATGAGGTCCTGGCTTTTGAAAAAAAATGCATTGATGTCTTTTAAGGAAAGAGACTCCGGTTTTGTTACAAAAAAAATAAAATATAACCAGACTCCATGAAGTTAAAAATTTAGCAAGCACTGTAAACTGCTTGAAGTTTACACAGACAAAATAAGAGTGATTTGACAATATTATTGAATCACATCGTTTAGATTTTGTGAGGTTAGTTACATATTATAACCAGGATGTTTTTTAACTGTAATGAGGGCTAAAGTCTATGTGTGTTATCAATGAAAGCACCTTCCTTACCAAAGCAAGATTAATCTAGATCAGTTGTGGTCTCTTTTTTTTGGGTCTCCGCCTCTTTCCCCCACTTTACGTAAAATAATAGCTTCTGAGCAATTTGGAAACCTTTTTTTTTTTTTTTAATTTAAGAGAGCATTCACTTGTTTACTGATTTTTTGAGTTGTCCTGTCCAACCAGAAATTTTTCATAGCCAGCGTTATCTGAATGACTGATTTACTTGGTAAAATAATTTCTAGTGGCATCAGCATCAGCTGCAGGCCTAAATATAGAGAGATAAGTAGCGAATGCACTGATCTTTTAGACAAATGCACATGATGTATCCATGTTAGGTGACATCTTCCATAGGATTAAGTGTTGTGGGATGTCATCTGTGAATACAGCAAAGAATACAATTATGTAACACGGAGTAAGAAAGACAATTCTCAGAAATGTATCGCGCTCTGCAGATCTCCTCATAACTGTAGGGTAAATTAATGCTCACTGTCACTTCTTTCAATCAGCAAAAGCTGAGCAAATAAAATAAGCTGTCACATTTTTGGTTCTTTTCAGTGTGATATTGAAAACATTTTTCAAGCTAATAAACTCCAGTCTAGGACTGCTGGTATGTGCTTGACTTTTTCAAACCGTATACTTCAAAGCGTAGAAGCTAGATAAGCTAACAGCTCATTCACTGAAGTTATTGTGTCGGAGGAAGCATGTCTATCAAATTCTTGCTTTACAAATTTGAATAGATGTTGTTGTTCTCAGTAATGTCACCCACTCTGTGGCTGCAGGCATTGTTCAAACAGAGGGAATGTGAAGCATTGTTAAAATTTTATTCAGGGGTGCTGCTTTGCTGGAAAATCAGTCATTCCTTCTCAGGATCTTCTTTATCAAAATGATGCTAGAAGTACTAAGGAGGCTGGGTAGATAGCTGGCCAAAGTTTTGAAGATCAAGCAGATGCTTTAGCTGCACAGTCTTCAGAGTAGGTGGATCCAAGTGTAAGGAGAGAAAGATACCATGATAATGAAATGTTGCTTCTCATTTTCAAAGAAACTGGGTCAGAGGGCAGTATTAACATTGTAGGAAACTACATTGTAGGAATACATCTTCATTTTTCTTGTCTACCAACTCAAAGTACAGATAACACAGTGGCTGACTTCTGTTTCTCTACGGTACGCTAGGTCAGTGTGTTAGGGACATCGGCACATTGCTGCAATCCGGTTGACAGATGAACACCAACAGCCCAAATGCATTCCGTGTCTCCGTTACACCAATACAATTGGGCCCCTTGTGTTTATTTCAGCACTGAGTGAATTCTTTTGGTTATTTATAGATCCTTCTGAGATTGTGTCAGTGGGGTGAGAGTGAAGCTGCATTAGCAGCTGGAGTACTCCGGAGAGGTCTGTTGGCTGGCACTTGTCCACTGGCTGTGTAAAAGTCATGGTGAGAAGTGGCTTTGCCTCTTCGCGACTGCAAAGCAAATGCACTGTGGACTTTGGCTAGCAGAGAGGCCTCAGCCACAGACTGGAAGCAGAACAATGAGTCACGGTTCTGCTTTTTCTGCCCTGACTCTCCAGAAGGGAAGTAACCCCTGTGATCTTTATAATTCTGAGGTAGTTTGTTGGGTTTTTTTTTTTTGCCTGGTGTTCTTGAGAAGGGTGTTGGGAGGGAAATAGCAAATTATATGTAATGGGCAGGACTTTGCTTTATCCAGAGAAAGTCCAAGGACAACACAGTAGTTGTTTTACACAGTTTCAGAGTCTGTTATTGCTCCCTTATCTGACTTGCCTGAAAAGCTGTGTAGCTCTGTGCTTCTTCCTGTGTCTGCATTGACAGATATCTTTAACAGACTGTGCTGGGTTTCTGTCAATGCCTTCAATTCTCCATGGCTCCATTACGGTTACTCAGGGACTCTCAAAGATGGCTAAGGAAATTAGATGAACAGGAACTGAGTGGAAGCTTTCTAGGGAATGAAAGGATAGAAAAGTAATTTTGTAGGTTGGCTGAGCTCTTGATGAGATGTTTAACGCTGCTGTGATTTAATTGTATTGCTAATGGTGCATTAGGGTGTTTGAGCATTTTGGTAGGAGTCTCCTGGTTATTATTTAAATTGAAGGGAATAAAACACAATAGCTGTCATTAAAAATCTGTCTTTATTTTGGAGAGGTGTAGTAGTACTTTGCAAGTATCTCGTAAGAGACACTGGTCCTGATTCTTGTTTTCATTAATGCTTTTTTACACACATTGGTCCGATAAAAGACTCCTGATGTTGTTGTAAATTATTTATAATCTTCCTTTCTGTTCTTGACAGGGCTTCACTCAGGCACAGTGTCATAAGATACTGCTTTTGAGCATGCCACAGTTGTGCTTCCAGTTCAGGGACAAGCTTGGGGAGTTTGTGTGCCTTGACCCACGGAATAAATTAAACCAGACCCATCATCTCTACCATGTGACTATTTCAGTCTATGTAATAGACCATCTTGTCTTTGTTAGAGAGACCACTGTGCTTTTTAGCCTATCCCTTATTAATTAATGAAGGGCCAAGAAACAAAGATGAACTCTCAGAAAGGGGAAGCGGATAGCAATGATAGTGTTTGCTAAGGGTGTGCCACTCTGTTGCACAGGAATGTAAAACACAGCAGGCAGTGAGTGAAGGTGCTTAATCCTTGAATTCCTGTAACATAGCATGATACCGTAGAATTTTCCTCTTCGGGTTACCTGCTGTAGTATCTATGAAACTATGTAAGAATAGAATCATAGAACCATAAAATTGTGTAAGTTGGAACAGACCTTTAAATTCACCGCATCCAACCACAAGCCTAACACTGCAGAGTCCACCACTAAACCATGTCCTTAAGCACCACATCTATACAACTTCCTCCACCCTCGACAGCCTGTTCCAGTGCTCAAAAGCCCTTCCAGTGAAGAAATTTTGCCTAATATCCAATCTAAACCTGCCCCTGACACATCTTTAGGCTATTTCCTTGTCCTTCTTGTGAGAAGAGACTGACACCCACCTGTGTACAACCTCCTTTCAGGTAGCTGTTGAGAGCAATAAGTTGTCCCGTCAGCCTCCTTCTCCAGGTTAAACAAACCCAGGTTCGTCATCTGCTTCTCATAAGACTTGTGTTCCAGACCCTTCACCAGCTTCGTTGCCCTTCTCTGGACACACTTCAGCACCTCAGTGTCGTTGCAGTGAGGGGCCCAAAACTGAACACCCTACTGGAGGTTCAGCCTCCCCCAGAGTCAAGTAAGGGGGAAGAGTCACTTCCCCAGTCTTGCTGGACCTGCTGTTCCTGATACAAGCCAGGATGCTGTTGGCCTTCTTGTCCACCTGTGCACACTGATGGCTCATATTCAGCTGGATGTCAACAAACACCCTCAGGTTCTTTTTCCAATGGGCAGCTTTCCAACCGTTCTCTCCCAAGATTGTAGCATTGCCTGGGGTTGTTACGACCCAGATGCTGGACCCATTACTGAGCCTTATTGGACCTCATAAAGTTGGCCTTAGCACATCAACCCAGCCTTTCCAGACCCCTGAGTAGAGCCTTCCTGTCCTCAAGCAGATTGACATAGCACCTAAATTGGTGACATCTGCAAACTTACTGAGGATGTATTCAATCCCCTTGTTGAGATCATGATAAAGATAGATACTTACATACAAAAACAAACCCTTATATGAGGTGAAAAACTTCAGTAATTCCTTCTTTTCTGTTACTTTGTTTTGCATTTCGCCTTCCTTGTCTCTGTAACATATTTTTGTGTTTCTGAGACATCTCTCAGCTGCTCTATCACTACAAGTATTTAAAAGGGGACTGTTAATAGTGTCTAAAAGATGTTCTAGTGATCTTTTAACCCACACATTTTTATCCTTTCCAAGGAGGATCATTTCTAGATGACAACTCACTCTGTTTATTTCGATTGCACATAGATGACCTTTACCTCTGTTGTCACTTAACTGTTAAATTTCAAGGTATAACAAGTTGCTACAGTACTGGACAACTCTATTAGTTCCTCTTGTAGTGCTATAAGTTTATATCAAATACACTGATGTGTGACTTTGAGCCCCAAAGACAAAAAACCCCTTTAATGACAATGTTTTTCAGCTGGAGTAGTTGAGTGCTTGTTTAATTGCACAGATGAAAAGACAGTGCTGCAGTTTGTTTGAACTTAACCTCGAGTTAAGAGATTGTCAGGAATAAGTATTCCTGGAATATTTCTGGACCACTGGAGTGATTGTTATCACTGTACTACCATAAATAAGAACATACTGCTTCTGCATATTGCTTAACTATTTTCAATGTAGTGAGGTGACTATCATTATTAGTAGTCTTTTGGGCATGGAAATAAACTTTTCCAAGGAAAGATATAAAGTAAAATATGTATTGATGTTTCCTTTTAATGTGGTGAGGGAAAGATTTTTTGTTTTTTAAATATATGCTTTAAAGCTAAGGACAGCATCTATATTGGTTTCTTCATTAGCACTGTGCCTAATTTAAGACTTTATTTTGTGGTTTTGCATTTGTTTTTTTTTTTTTTCCTTTTAGTGTCCAAAGCAGGGAGCTGACCTGAGAAATCTGAAGGAATTTCAACCACAAATATCACTGCACATTTATCAAAACTAACAATTTTTCTCATAAGATTCCTGAAATACAGCAGGCTCATCCTAATTTAATTGCCTCAAGAGATACCAATAATAGAAAGTAGTCTTTGTTCCTGACAATTAAAGGTAATTATTGACAATTAAATAAAATAAAAACTTCCATTTCAAATACATAGAAAAAAATAGTCTTCAGTATTGTAGTTTCAGTTTCTGTTATTTTGTTTCCCTATTCCCCTACAGTTGCTATGTCAGCATAACAGCCTTTGGTGATGTGAGGATACGGAACAGAAACTTGGAACATATTTATAGAAGATTGGTGGGTTTGGATTAGCTTGGCCATTTTTGTTTAGACAGTAGCAAGAAATTGCTTCATGGGAAGCTTTAGCATCCGTAAGCATTTTTAATCTCACAAGCATATTTTCTGTATGTTTGCCTTGGTTAGCCTCTAAGGTTACAAGTAGTATTCTACCACTTTCCTGAAAGGATTGTTTCACAGCCTAAAACTTTGCTTAGAGAGTTTTATAATTTATTATTTACATTGTGGTATGAATTCATTTCATTGCTGATTTCTGATGAAAACAAGGATGTGGTCTTTGAGGAGGGATGCATGTCGCATAATTTAGAAGTCCTCAACATAAATACCTGCATCTGGGTGAGTGGGTGGGTGAGTTCCATTTAAAGTGCATGGAGAGACAGAGACATTTTTAGAGCCTACTACCTCTAACATATTTTAGATGTTTACTTCAGGAAAGAGGTGTGGCATCCTATGCTCCACCAACTATGTTTATTAGGTATCCACTGACTCCATTAAGCCTGGGAAACTGGACTCTACATCCTGAATTGTAGAAGTCTAATGAGTCTTATCCTGAAAAGTACATGCAAATCACAGAGATGATGAGAACAATCTGCAAGGATATTATGTGATACTAATTTGCAAACTATATAGGCCCATGATTAGGCTATTTGGCTGTTCCAGACTGCTGGCCAGTGAGGAAGAAAAGACAATATATACTTTGCACAGCTGGAGGAAAATGCTCATGCAGATGTCGGGACAGTGAAGAGAGACAGAAAATGATGTAAATTATGTAAGTCATGATGCAGATAATTCTCCAGCACAGGAAAGCTTTTTGAGACCTCTGTGTTATGTGAGATGATAAGCAGGTATCTGCTGGCAGGAGAACACTGAATTAGGGACTCAAGGAAAAATCATTTGGAAAACAGTTGGAATAATGAAAAATTACATTCCAAATCATGTGGTTTCAATAGGAAAAGTTTTGTTTCAAGAAAACTATATGAAATTCAAATTTAAGTGACTCAGATACCTAATTCTGATGCACCTTTCTAATGGTTTGATATACATCCATTGAAGTCAATGGTAATCTCCAATTAAACACTCTGGGAAAGTGTACAGGAGTAACTGAATTATTCTGTTTTTACTATAGTCAGATTTGTATCTATAAGATTAAGGCTTAACTCCTTCTAGATAAAATACAGAAGTACATATAAATATTTACTTAAAAGATTTAAGACTAGGTTTAATATGAAATATACGCATGTTTTACAGTAGAAGAATGAGCTTCAGTATATAGTTCCATAATATGATGGGTTAATTCCTTACAGCCTGACAAAAAGATGCCAGTTATGGCATCCAATTTGGAAGAAAGAATTATATTCTATATTTAGGTTATAAGAAACACTTTTTAACACTATTTATAGACAAAAGTTTAACTGCAAAAATGAACTCAATCAATATAGCAAACAGTATTTTTTAACACAGGATCTAACATAAGATTCTTACAGTCTGGACCATTTCAGATGATACAGTGGGATGTGCATGTGTTTATCTTTTTAATAAATCTTTCCTTTTGATCTCTAGCCTGACAGTGTCAGCCTTTTGTGATCCAAGGAAGTTCCATGGGTTTTAGCAGAATGTAAATTAAGCAGGTTGGAACCAAATATCAGAAATGATACTGGGAATCACTAGGAATCCAAAACAATTGCAGTTGCAGCTGAACATATCTAAGTATGTAAAAAAAAAATAAAAATAAATAGGTGGTGTTAATAGCGCTAGTTTAATTGATGGATTTGTGACTTCCAAGGATTCTCGTATGATCTTTATTTGGAGTAGTTTTGTGAAGGTTCTTTTGCTACTGGATAAATGAAATGTATGTTACAGGGTGCCAGCACTGATACCCAAAGTCATGAGCAACATTTCCATTTACTCCCTTGGATTGTAAATTCAAGGTTCCTCAGAATCTTTGCCAATAACTTTAGGCTGCAGCTGATGTGAATTTCCTCCTGCTATTTTTCTTTTCTCTTTTATTTCTAGGCTGCTTGCTTTCTTAGATTGAATTTTGTCTACTGCAACAGAGTTCTCAACTTCAGTATGAAACATATTAGAGGAATAAACCATAAATGACTCTACAGTTTACAACAGGGTGTCTGTCCATAAGGTGCCCTCACATAAAAGCGTAGAACAAGAAAATAAGTGCAGTAAAATAATAAAAGATCTATTTCACTTCTCACTCACTCATACCATAAAATCAAAACTCATGTCTGTCTCAGGCAGATATGCCATATTCCTTTAAATGGCTGAACAGACAGGAGTTGGTGGCAATGACTGTGGTGGGTAGAAGGGAGATCTCAGAGGAAGCTCAGCATTTGGTCTGTTAGTCCTCTTTGCATACATTGATCTCTGTTTTCCTTGAGGCCTGCAGGTGAGTTTTTTGCTTCCTTTTGAAGCTGTTAATGACCGGAGTTTTGTCTTCAGATTTTTCTTCCCTCTTCCTCAAAATTTAGTTCGTAAGTGAAGGACTTCTTATGCTGGGTCCCTACTGAATAAGTCTCCCCAGACTTGATGCTTGAGCTAAAGATGTCGCGAGAACATACAAGACAAGACCCCAAACAGCTATAACTCTTGTTTATGACCATAAATAGGTTATTTTGGTTTATACCTGAGATGCTTCTTCACTAATGTCACTGGTACACCAGCCTCTCACACTGTATAACTTATTGTGAGATAAATTGTCATTGTTTCTTCCTGCGTTTTCTTGGAATGAAGTGGAAGAATCAATAACTCTCTTCACCTTATTTTTCATCCCTTCAAATCTGGTGAGTCTTTCGAGTGGCCTCTACAAGCTAGGACATGGGATGGGCTTAGTGGTTGAACCACTGGAAAGTTCAAGGGTAGCACAGTTTGTTTCCATTATCGATGGCGTGTGCATTCTCATGAATGATTAATCTCACAACAATTTAAGTATGCTCCATAAGTTCCTCTCAGGTTTGTCTCCCATATACATGAAAACTTGCAGTTTTAACCTCCATATCATCAATTCCTTGCTATTTCTCTGTCTCAACTGTCTTTCCTTTAAAACTGCTACAGCCTTGAATTGGGCCATTATTTCATCCTTGAAAATCAGTTTCCATTTACCCAGTTCACCACTTTCTGAAACCACAGTAACTCATGATTGCTGGGGCCAGAGGGGAATTGCCTGAGAGATGTGTAATGCTCTGAGCTAACATGTAAGGCTAAAGTATAAAATTTAAGTTATAAATGAAAGTGACAAGCAAAATTTTTCTCCACTTAGCTTTATTAACGATGCAATATTTTATTGCCTGTGGCTAAAAGTATTTATTGTCATTGTGTTTAGCTGTAATTTGGTTTCATAATTCAGTTGGCTTTTTTTAGTGCTTTTTTTCTTTTTTTCTTTTTTTTAAATTCCCCCCCATATCACTTTGTTCCCATGAAGATTGTTGTCATAATGTGTTCATGTAGTTTGTGGTCTTCTGGGAACAAACATATGCATTAATCTGAAGAAGCAAAGGTTTAGCTGTGGGCTTATTTTTAAGCATGTGAGTATGTGGCTGAAATCCATAGCTACACAGATTGTCCTTTCTAGGGTGACTAATAAAATGTGGGTTTTTTGGTTGTAGGCATAAACATATATCTGGCAACATAAACCAACAAAATCTTGAAAATTGATTTAATTACACAAAAAACCCCACTGAGAGCAGAGGGAATATTTCTTTTCTTTAAATGAAATAGCTGGTTGGTCACAAGTAGTGTTAGGGATCTTGTAGAATCAAGACTGGAGTATTAGACCATGTTCAGAGAAAGGTAATGAGAGTTATCACACAAAAAAGAAAAAAACTTTCAAAACGGGAGTCTGATGAACTGGTTTGGTTTAGAAAGGAGAGGAATAAGGGCAAACATGAAAAGTCTGTGAAACAGTAAGTGCTGTTTAAATGTAAGAATGAGCATCTCTTTTCCTGATAAATAGTAACACGAAGGAAAATAAAAGACAAGCTGGAAACCATTATAAGGAAACAATTTCACTACGGTATGTAATTAGAGAATAGAATTAATTCTTGGAGGAAATGAGTCCAGTAACACTAGGAGGATTCCTAGTGAATGTTCCCATGGATAACAGCAGTACCTGGAGTTACAACAAACGCTATACAAGCAAGGTAATAATGCTTATTGAAATGGCCATTAAACCTTGTGCTCTGGGGCTCAACGTGACCTAAATGGGATGTGCTGCTGTACAAAGGCAGATGATATCTGACAGGGAGACAAATTATATCACAAGCTTTTGATAGAAAGGTCTTCTGCCGCCTCCTAAAATACCTGGTGATGACTGGTCTCACAGGTAGCATTAGTGCAGAGTCTTTTCTTCTGTAGGTCTAACCTAGTAAGATAGTTTTAGTTCTTCTATGTATATATGTCTAATAGCCTTTAAAAGGTATAGATTGAACATTCAACCTATTCCCTCTTGGTAGCTTTGTGAAGTATATTACTCGTTCAATAGAGTGAACTTCAGAGATTTCTTCAATCTGTGTTAAAAACTTATAAGGAAAAGAGGTAAAATCAACACTGGATTTTATTATTTTTTTTTTTAAATTGATCAGAATCGCATGCCCTGATGATTAGGTCTTTTCATTACAGCATTTTTCAGCATTAGACACTGTATCATTGAATATGTTTCTGTTCTTTCACCCCTTTTCATTGATTTTAATGTTCTTTTCTTAAGATTAAAATTTTTATTGTACTTTCAAATCAAGTACCTTCATTGAGTAGTTCCTGCACTTTTTGGCTATCTTTCACCTTTATTACTATCATTCTAAAGAGAATATAGAAGGATGATGTTCTTGATGAAATCCATAATGGCCATGACAGAGCAGAAGCAGCATCATGCAATTTCTCTTTGTGCTCTAAGTACATGGACAGCATAAATAACAATGAGTTATAACAGTAGTGATGCTATATTTTTACTGAAACTTTTGTTCTCAGAATTATGAGGCATTTTAAAGGTGATTCAAGGTGGGCACCTAAATTCCCAGATAACCAGCAATGTCATCTACATGTATTTCTTTGCCTTGTTGGGCAGCTTCAAGTGAGGATTGCATAAGTTAACATCTTGGTGGGCACTGGCATGTTCACAGCAAATTGGTTCTGTTTCACTTCTCGCTTCTGTTATATGTGCATCTTAATTGTTTAATGTAATATTTCTACTTAATTACAGGAAATGTCACTTATTATATTGATGGTAAAAAGAACACAGGCAATGTAAATGACATTGTACATTTTTACAATGAGAGTGAAAATGATTAATTATGAGATGGAATAAATTAACTCATACATCAAATACTTCTAAGAGGTGTAAGAGGTGGAGGTAGGAGGTGCCTCCAGTTTAATCTCTTCTGTAGAGGAAATTAGAGTCAAATTATATTATACTCTAAAGAGCAGAAATGGTCTCCATGGCCTAGAAGAACATATAATGGTACCTAACATTTATAGACAACCAACGTTATCATCTTGAAGTTTATACGCTGTAAGATCACTTCATTTATCACTTCAAGTATGTTGTAGCATCATAGTATACTCCTTCACAAATTTTATTAGAAAGCATGAATTCAGTCATGGCTAGTATAAACCAGCTGGAGCATGCTGGCAGGAGAGGGCACACACGTAAGAGGAATCACAATGAATTTCGTGAAGTAGAAGCTGCAAATTGATGACTTCAGGTCAGACATGGAAAATTTCTGGAAACTTGCTCTTAACTAGTAAAGAGGCTATGTGTCTAGAAATTATTTCTGTTCATTGTCCAGAGATTTAAGCTATGGCAATCCCTGGGGATAAACACTATTCATCCAGTAATAAGGTCACATTTCTAAAGTGTGCATACTTCAGCTTTACTATGCTTAACCTGAGTTTATTCTTTCTTTCTTTGCTTTCACATACAAGTATTTAATGCTTTCTGTGAAGCTGGAGTCGCTATTCAAAGTGCTTTACAGATTACAAAGAAAATTGATTTGAAGAACACTGATTTAGGAGGGAAAAATGCATTTGCATGAGGAAGGACCCTTTTGCTCATTAACCCTTGATGCAGTATGCAGCATAAAGCTAATGCTAGTCATCGTCAAGAGTTCACAGCAAACAGCCTGACAAAAGCTTTTAACTTTTCCCTTTCACATTAAATGCAGCTCTTCCCCAGGCTGAGGGGCCAACAAAAATTAAGGCATCATTTGTTCTCGGAGGGCAGGAAAAAGGACGGGGATGGGGACCAGGATCAGTGTAGGGTCAAGGTTTTGAGCCTGGCAGAAAAGGAATGGTCAAGTGGCAGGAGACAGAGAAGAATGAAAGAATTTGGGCTGGTTATTAGATACTTAAAGTGGGGATGGTCTTTGCTTTTATTTATTTATTTTAGTGAACTTTAATAGAAATCATGTTCATTCTGACACAGGGTGTAAAGAGAATAGAAACCCACTTGTTTTGCCACAAAACAGTTTGTTTTTCCAGACAGCTGTACTGCCAACCACCATTGCACAGGCATCTCTTCACATTCCTCCCTCTGCTACATCCCCCATGGTAGTTCTTCCCCTTCCCCATTCCTACAGTGCATCTCTCTCTCTCTCTCTCCCTCTCTCTCCACACACACACACACACACTTAGAGGATTCAAAATGTTTCTAACACTCTTGGCATCTCAAAGGCTGTAGAAATAAGCATACGTCACTAATAAATGTTATATCCCAAAGCTACAGAGTGAAGAAAGATGGCCTCTTTCCCAGAAGCTGTGCACTGTATCTTCGAGGTTGTTTGCGAACCAGCACTGAATGCGGTGTTGTCAGCCCCTGCACGTAGCTAAGTGCAACTGGTGCAGACTGCAGTTAATTAGTAAGTTTGCTTTGCTTGGCTGTGCCTAAAACTTTCTTCTCACAAAATGCCTTTCATGTATATAGCCGGAAACAAAATGTTCCTCAAAAAAGTTCTGTCCATGTGTTTAACTCTTCTCCCCAGCGTCACTGATTCACAATCTCCTGAACAAAAGCAAATCAATGTTAGTGTGAACATAGTAGGTGGTTTGAATGCCTTTATTGCATCTCACTAGTATCTAAAGATTTCCTCTTGAGTATACATTTTCTCTGGTATGCTTAGTGCGTTCTTCTCATACAGTCCCTTCCACATGCACTTAGGCATACGCTAGGAGTTTCAGGGGTTGGGGTAATGTCTAAATTATTCATAGACTGCCCATTGTATAGACAATTTGAGAATTTTTAAAAATAATGCCATAGGGTTAAAATAATAGAAAGATGCTAATTAATCATAGATGCTACTTGGCCATCAAATCTGGTCATTTTAATTTTTTTTAAATTTTATTTTTGTTTTAATGTGGGGCAATGGGACAAGAGTGGAAGGGCAGAAGACAGGGACAATGCCTGATATATTATCTTTTTTCCCCTCATTTATTAGGGGATTTGAAACCAAATCTTCTTATGGTTTTAGAAGGGTCTTTTTGCCCGCAGTTTAAATCTCCTGGTCCGAATTTGCTTTTATCACACACACCAGGATAAATGATATTCCACTTCATTGAAATCAGTGGAAGCACACAGGGGTAAAGGCTGTAGGAGAAAATTAAATCTTTTAAAGGAAACTCACTGCAGTACCTTCATAAAGGTGAAGTTAGTTAGTTTAGTCTGTTAGTCACTTGTCAAAGTCTGACACTATATAAAGCATTAGCAGCGGGTGTGTATTGTCCAGACAAGGATAATCAGCAAATCCAAGTTTATAAATTGTTGACTGGAAACAATGGTGTGGAGATAACCCTGGAGAGGTTGTGAAAGACTTCTCTGGAGTTTATTTGCATTGCAATTCTGCTGGAAGTCACAGAGGCTTGGCTTCCTACCTACTTACTGCCATTTATTTTTGATATGCCCCAAAGCATCCATGACACTTATTAAAATAGAATGGTGTCTAGGCAGCCAGCAACGCTACTATATCTTGTTTCAGCAGTTACTCTATTTTAAGACGTTCCAAAGAGGTTCGGTGTATGTCTTCAGACCTACTACATCTGTTGATTCATGTGGATTGTGAAACCTTTGACCTAGATCAAAATTTCCAATATTTAGGAAGGGAATCTGCACTGTTTCCAGTGTCCACTTAGTGTTGTGGTTTAGCAAGTTGTTCTTCTCGTTTCTATAATTTTCTTGATACTTTTTTATTTTATTGGTACAATCTACAGGTTACATTTGCTTATAATCTAAAAAATTCCACCTAGCTAATATGACTCGCTTTTTTTTTTGAATAGTGTGTGGTGTCTTTATGCACCTTAGTGCAAATTGTGCCTTTTTTTTTTTTCATGGTGTCATTAACACTCTATGTGTAAGAATTTCCCTTTCATCTCATTTTTATGGCAAATCCTTTCTGCAATTTCTGGATGTGAGCCAGCCATGTTAGAGTGAAAATTGGAGCTATTCTCTCCTCAATCCTGCCAATGCTCTCACAACAGGGAATATTAGTTTATAAATTACCCCAGGGAGAAACGCCAGTCACAGAAAGCTCAGGAGATCCACAGGCGCCAAATCACACCTTTCTGATATTTCACTTCTGTGAGCGTTTGCATTCAAATGTAAACAATGTTTACATTAAGAGCTGCATTCAGGATTATAAAAGACCTCTCTGCCTCATGCATCTTGGTGAAATAGTTCTGTCTGAAATGTCTGTTTCTTATGGACTGACTTATACTGTATTTTAGTGGGGGAAAAATATTGGTGGGAAATACTCCAAACTGTCTAATTATTCCTGACATATTACCTATCAGAATATAACCGTCAGCAGAGGAACAAAAGGCCATCTTCTCCTATGAAATCTGTTCCCATTGCTGGTAATTTAGTTTGCTTCTCCCAAAGAAGCAGCGTTTTGAACTGACGAGCGTTTTGAGATGATGAGTGTCTGTCTCAGGAACTGACAGTACAATAATGCCACGACGCGGAGGACACAAGTCAGATCGCATAGGCTGTAATGAGGTACATAAAAGGACAGCAAAATATCCCCTCAAAAGCCCAGGCTGCCAGACTGGAAGGGTACATTTCCAGGTTGATTCAGTCAGCATACCACTGTGTGACTCACTGTGGTTACACCAACTGTGAACCTTCCCTGCAAGAACTGATTGTTCGATGATGATTGTGTCACCGATTTCTGCATCTTGTCTAATGTTTCACGTTTCCTACCTGCAGTGCTATTACTGGATGTTGCATGATTATGTTGTTTAAAGCTCTGTCTTCTTCTCAGCAAATACGCTGGACAAGCAGTTCCTTACTCAAGACAGCACAGGCCCACTGTCTATCACAAATGTCCTGGAGACTTCACAGAGAATAGAAATGGCACAGACAATAACTCAAAGGCTTGGAGATGTAAGATTTCTAATTAGAGGATAAGATGCAAACTCATACATTTACATTACATTTTATTTGCCAGAGGTTTCCTTTCGTATTTTCTGGCCTCAGAGTGCATATAAAATTTAATTCAGCTAAACTTTCCTAATTTATGCCTTCATAGTTTGTGGGTTTGAATTTTTTTATGTCTGCAATTCAAACTGAAATGTAATTGCCAGTGGAATCACACCAGCAAAAGAGCACCTACCCCTTCTCTTGTCTCATGGGCCCCATAACAGCGAGTAACGTCTTTTAAACCTTGGTGGGAGGTTGTCCTGTGAGGAGCAGGGAGTTGGAGTTGATCCTTATGGGTCTTTTCCAATTTGAGATATTCTGGGGACAGTGGACCAAGGCAGATTGGGGTCCTCTGTGGAACAAAAATGCTGATAGGAGGTAAAAGACACCACGAGAAACAACATTTGTCATATAGGAAGGCAAAGAATTAGGTTGCGAGATGGCAAGAATGTCAGGAAAAGTTGAAGTTGACTGAGGAAGGGTTTAATGGTGGGAGGGGGTATTGTCAGACGTTTATGTAACAGTGATGTTCTTAGACAAGACTTCAAAAATACCTTGCCTTTTACCTTTCTGAAGATGAACAGTTAACTCACATCAATTTGTATGTCTCTCCCTCTGCTCATGGCTACTCTTTCCGTCAGCTTGGAACAGGCATTTGTCTACCTCTCCAGCTGACCTCTGTTCCTCCCTCATGTCCTGCTCCTTGGGGCAGCCTGAGGAAGTATAGCACAGCCTGGCATTCCTGCTGCTCCAAGGGTTACCTTGTCTTCCCATCTGCCCCCACCCCCATTATCTGGCTCAGCCCTAGACACTTCCTGGCAGGGACAAAGAGAGGGTCTCCAGGAGGAGTAGCAGCCTTTGCTACCATGCACTCCCTCCCTCCAGCCCTGAGATGTGCTTTCTCGCCATCTAAAACTGGCTCTGGGGTGGACCACTGCAGAAGCCACAGCAGGGCCCAGGGACTTGGGGGCATGTGCTGGAACTGCTGCTCTAGAGAAAAACATTTTCCATGTTCCCTGCAGAGAGCTTTTGCTTGTTTATGTTCAGATACAAATCTCTTCAATTGTTTGGGAATGATAGGTTTCTCCCCTTGGAACTGAAAAACACAACCTTTGCGAGACAGAGGTAGGATAAAGCAGCTGGCATTCGTACACTGCTGCTTGGCATGAACAAAGGATTCTGAGATAAGACAGTGTAAAGGAAAGGTTCCAGTTCTCCCCATTAAGGACCTGATTATGCAGAGACGCAGTACGGCTCAGGGAGGCTGGGGAGAGAGAAGGGGCTGTGAAGTGGCAGGATCCCAGCTACATCACACACAAACTGTGGGAATTTATCCACCGGCCTTCTTCACACCTAAGCCAACCAAGCTGGAGTAGTATTTCCTCTTTTTTGTTTTTCTGGCTAAGTATGTAGTCAGGAATATTTAATATTAAAGCAGGTCAAACACAAAGAGAGAGAGGAATGGGAAACTATACAAATATTGGCCGTGGGTTTTATGCCTTTTTCAGCAATGCAGGGTTCTGGAAAACAAGATTTTATCACAATCTTAAAGGTCCCAATTGTTTGAGCAGCTCCTTAGGCAAGTTAGAAAATGAAAGCAAAGTTGTTTGTGGACTATAGTTTTCCTGCTTTTGTTTTCAACTTTTATATTGGACATATGTGGCATTTCAGTGAGATCAGATCTGGTTATATTCCTTTCTATATCCTGATACCTTTGGGGAAAAAAAAAAAAAAAAGGCTTAAAATAGTCATTATGAGCAGAAACCTTTGCCAGGCCCCAACACTGGGTTTATTTCTTGTTTGATATAAGTCAATGGAAACTCCTATCAATATCAATGCTTTCAGGTTTTTTTGTTGCATTTATCATGTCCAGATACACAGGTGATAGATAGAGAGCTACACATGCCTGGAATATTTTTTCCATGAAATGTGACAGATATTAACAGACACTATTTCAGTAACAAAATACTTCAGCGTGGATTTCCAAAAATTCAGATGGTCCCCATTAATCATGAATGCATAATTTATTGTATAAACATTATTAGAATAATAATTAGAGATTTTTTTTCCCCAATTTTTATTCCCATTTCTTTCAGAATTGAAATGATTTGCACAGGTTGATGGAATTAAAAAACCCCATTCATACAGTGAAGAAAAGGATCAGCCCCACATTCTGTATTAAACTAACACAGATAAGCGTACAATTAATTTAGGACATCTCATTAAAACAATTTATTTGAGTGAAAAAACTTTCCTAATTGGATTAATTATCTCTGTTGCTCAAATAAGGGCTTAAAACCATTTGGTGTAGGATCCACAAATGATGCCATTTTCTAAAGGTTATTTTAAGGTGTATCCCCTATATGAAAACACCCTTCGTATCTTATGAACTATGTCAGTCAAAACAGCAGCACTTTCTTTGTGGCTGAACAAAGACATTCCAGCTGTGCAGCTAGTCCATTGCATGGCCACTCACCCTGAAAACAGCGCATCCCATCTGAGCTGCAGGCTTATTGCCGTTTCCTATCCAACTCCTGGGTGCTGGTGCTCCCCTTCACTGATGACATGCTGGCTGGTGTTGGACTTGGTCTAGTCCTTCTGTGCAGCCACTGGAGTTAAGTGAAACAATCCAAGGGAATCTCAGGTACCAAGAGGTCACACGGGTTTCCTGGAAACTTTGGAAACTTGCCCGAGCGTGGAAGCTTTGCAGTGTCACCCAGCTTGACCCCGAATGCCAAGTTCAAAACCCAGCGACTGCTGCCTTCACAGCCAGCCGGCTGAGCAGAAGGCAGAGCTGTACTCCATGGCCAAAATACATAATGGGCCAGATCCTCATCCTATGTAAGTAGGGAAATGACTGCAGCATTGCTATGCCAATTGACGCTAATCAAGGCTCTGGGCCAAGAACTCAAAGGGCATGTCTACATGGCTCAAACCAGCAGAGTGTTACAGACCTCGGAGCTAGCTTCAAATGCTTTCTTACATGGCACAGTGCAGTTCCATATTGTGATATTAGCTTGGGTCCCAGAAGCCCCTCAGACTGCCAGTCAACTTGGTACATAAGGTTACAGCTATGTGCATACTGCTTTGCATGAGCCGTGTCAAGGAAATCACCATGTTGCCCGATATGGTGCCCACGGTCACACAGATTTACCTGGTGACAGAAATACAAGGAGTTTTTGTAACACCAAAACAGCACAATTTTTGCTTTGTTTCTTTTTTTCTTTTTTTTTTCTTTTTTTAATGTTTAGTTATGTTTTGAATAAAAAAGACTGAACCCTGCTTTTGAGAGGAACCCAGTTTTGCCACTTGCTATTGTGGTCATGCTCTGCTGGGAGATGCATTCCCTGCTTTTGTCTTCATTATACTGCCCATATCTAACCCTTGAGTACTGGAGATGCTGAAAGGTTTGAAATCCTCAGTGAGCCCAGTGACTAAAAATTACTATCTACTTACCTGAACTGATTCACGTTCTTTCCTTGTGAATGGATCAGATGGACATACAGAGTCCTGCTGCTGATGGCAGCAGAAAGGCCCCAGATGGAATGAGCTGGTTGCTGACATCCCACTCCATCTTCTCGCACAGCACAACCAGCTGCGGCAAATACCAAATCATTGTGGGTAAAACTACGCTACAAGCAGTAGTTGTAAATTTCTGTGATTTTCAGATTGGGTCCTTTCACAAGTAACTTGAGATAAAGTGTGACTGTCCCCATGTACCTACCAGGCTGATGAGCAGAGGGTTTACATAAATCAGAGCTGAGGAAAGGCCTTTTTTAAAGTTTGTCTTTTGGTCCCTTGAGAGGGAGCAATCTAGTGGGTTTATTTGTTTTATCGTTCTCACTGCTGCTTAAAAGAATACAAAATGTGGCAAGCAGCTCATTAAGAGGGAGAGAGATTGGATCTGTGTTAATATGCAAATGCTAATCCATTAGGACCCTGCTCATACACCAATCAATCAATTAACTCGTCTGTCTCTGTATTGTTCATTATTTGAAAAATGCTTTTAATCATTTTGCTATGCATTAATTAATAGCATGCCTAGTTGAAAAGAAAAAAAAGAAATTTAGCATTCCTTGGGGCTTACATGTACAAATATTTAGTATTCAGCTGTGATTCCGTGATTAAGATGTATCATGTAGCCAAAGATAACACAGGGATTTTCAGGAGGAGAGATACAGGGCAATTTGATTTTATTTCAACTCTTTCATACATATCTTTTATAAGGCACTTGACAGAATGAGCCCTAATATGTATAGATTTATACAAAATAGTTTCAGCATTGCAGAAAGAGAAACCAAGAGGATAAGATATACTTTTTTTCTTCTGATATTTAAGAGGTATTTGTGGGCCAAAATAATAACAAATGGACACAGCCCCAATACTACAGGAGACATCAATTTGGTTCCCAAATTCAGTGAGATTGCAATAGACAGAAATGCTGTTCCTGATGGACCTGAATTTTCTAACCAATAGTGACTTTCTAATAAAAAAAAAAGGGGAAAAAAAAGAATTGTAGCAGATGAGCAGATGAGGAAGGAAATGGGTCACAATAAGGAGAGGAAACCTCTAAACTGCACAATAGATGTGCTGTAGGACAAGGAATTTGAAACTGAGAGAGAGATATGTGGAATCATTTGAAAACAGATAGGATGAGCTGAGCTTCCTGAATATCCTAGAAGTCAGGCAGCAATATTTTACAAGTGCCATGTGCTGGAGTTCAGGCATGTTGTAGACAAAGGAAGAGCATCAGTCAAGGTGAGAAGAGAGTGATATACATGGGAATTTAAACAAAGGTGACAGTAGCAGAGAGTATCTGAGGCAGATTAATAGATCTAGGAAAAATAGGAGCTGAGGAAATTTCGGGATCAAGGATGAAATGAAGGTGACAAAGAGGTAAAGTAAAATGTGAAGCCTGGTTTCAAGAAAGTCAGGGTGATTTTATGGGGCAAAAGGATGTTTCTCTGCTGCGTGCAGAGCTCTATTTCTCTCCTTCCGATAAATATGTCTTTTACGTGGGTGAGTAATCACAATAATTTAATTTTCTTTCATATCATCCATTGACTTCAAAGAAACTCTGTACCTGAATACAGGCTCACAGATGCAGTGATTTGCAGGCTTAGTGTTCAGTCTGACTTAACAGCCAATTTCTAAGCTGCCCCGGGGCCTTATCCTTGTCCTCATGTCAGGGAGGCTTTGGAGCACTGTTTGCACCCCTGTGAATGAAGGGCTCCTCTCTTTCATTGCAGCCTTCTTCATGTGACCATTACCAGAACGATTTCTGTGTCCTGGGACAAAGAGAAATACATTGCTGCTTGAGCCTTTGCATTTACTGCCTGATCTGTCTTTAGTCATTTACTCCAAGGAGACTAGGAAAACCCATGCATTACGGGCTGCTAATTCTCTGCACACATCTGCCTTGTTAAGTATGACTCACCAAGCTCAAATTGCAGAGTGTTTATCCATTTGAAATCCTGAAGCTTTTACAGTAACAGAAGGGAAAAGACGGATCGTCTCACTTAAAGCGTTACTTTCCCAAATGCTGCTATACAAAGGATTTCTAGGAACATCACTACTTCCATAGAAAAAGCATCAAGTTAGATATTATTAGTGAATGTATACTGAGCAATGTGCATACCGCAGTTGACATGCTACGTACAGTTGTTAAATAACTTTTATTTTTACACCGCTTCAGATTTTTCTCTTCATTTTCTTTCTGAGCTTTGTGAGTTGTGTTTATATGTTCTATTTCGGGAGGATGTTTGAGAATCTGTTGAAAAAGGAGCATGGAGTAGTAAAATAAGCAGAGGGTAAGACCTCACCAATTATAACTCAGGCCATGCCACTTATTTACTATTTATTACTCAGGTTATTTTCCCTTAGTAATATTAGTATATATTTTTGCTGCACCATGATGGTTTTCTCAGACACAAAATTCTGCTTGTCCCCTTCTTGGACAATGTTTGTTCTAAAGCTCCTGAAAACAGGGCTGGAAGAAACGATGCAAAAATAAGGACAAATGAAGGTGATTGTTTAGGGTCACCCTCCTGGCAAGTGGCAGAGCTGGGAAAAGATAAATCTGGAGGTGGCAAGCGAGCACTGTGGAAATGCCAAGGACCAAAACATGTTTTATTTGGGAGCGGGGGAACTATCAGGTGTGTAAAAGAGAGGTACTTGAATACTTCAACTTTTCTAACCTACTGTGCACCCTGTAGCACTCACCATACTCTGGGATTTGGGAGCAAAAAGGGTGTTATTCTCAGAGATCCTCTCTGGGCAGGGGCTGACCACAGGCTGGTGCCTGAGCAGCTTGGCTGACTGCAAGGGCAGCTCCTGGGGAAGGGGCAATCCCTGCACTGTACTTTGGTGCTCTGGAATTGCCCTCCTAAGAGACAAAAGGGCTTGCTAGAAACAACCGGTTAGAGCATCTGTCAGTATGTAAGATTTGGACTTAAAGCTTTTAACTGTTTCGGTTTGGGAAAGTTTTCTAGGCTTTTGGAGGGTAAAAGAAGAAAAAGTGGGGTTTCTTCAGCTTTTTCATTAAAATTACTGGAAGTGAATTTCTGCAAGAAGTAGCACTTGTAAGGACATAAACCATCCTTATTTTTCAAAAAAATACCTTGAGTGAAAGACATTGACCAGCTCTAATTTTGAACATTACACCAACACCGTGCCTTTCCCTGTTGCAAGAGGTGGAGTTTGTTAGCAGGAGTCGTGGGGACAGTGTGAGTAATTCCTCTGGAAAACCACTGTGCTAATGTGACAAGGAGCGGACACAAGATTCGGGATTCATTTTATTTATTAAAACCCATCATTCACTCACTGACAGGAAGGGCAAACAGGTTATTGTGGCAGTGGCCCAAGACATGAAAGCCCTGGCACTCGCTCCTTGCTATACCTCTGCACTCTGGGCCTCAGACTGAAAAATTCTCAGAAGCTGTTAAATGGTGAGCTGTTTTTATTTTAATTTGCCATCCCTAAAACGAGAGTTTCAGCACTTGCCTGCTCCACATAGAGTATCGGGTGGAAAAAAGCACGTGATGTCTGTGGAGTTGTATGGCCACAAAAGCCAGCAAAACATCCAAGGTCCTGTTGCTAAGGAATATTAAACAGGAATTCTGGGGGCAGAGGAGATATTGTATCCAACAGTATCCCAAATTCTGGTGGACACAAAGGAAATGAATAAACTGGGACTCATTCATCTCAGTACCATTTAAAAGATTTGGACAATGAGTTCTCACTCAGATAGGACAAAAATCAGTAATGGAAGTTTTATTTTCAAGGCATTAAACAGGAAATTCCAAACAATGGAAAGTTTAAAACAATGAATCTAGCACCAAGACCATGAGTGTATTTCCTTTCATACGTATTTGTTTAGATGTGAAAAGAGTGAAAAATATTTATTGCCTTTTCTTCGTCGGTAAAGGCAGCGTTTTCTTGAGTCACAGGCATCTGGTCACGGGATGTGTTTATACACAGCTGAGGCCAGATAGGCTGCAGATTTTATGGGTTTGTGCAGAACTTGCATAGCTCTCCGTGCCGATCTCCCCTGAATTCTTGGGAGGAGAGAACTGCAAAACCAAGCACTTCTGACACTTGAAGAATTCACCGAGGGATGTTCGCCTAACCCTGCGATTATTTCTATCTGTGCCTATAAACATACTGTAAATCATTATGGTATGGGAAGTTGTGTCCTTGAATTGATTACAGATAACGGATGACATTTTAAACAAGCAAAAAATGAAGTCTTCCCATTCCTGACATTTTCACCACTTCTTTTCTTTACTAATTTTCAATGTCAGAGATGGTTTGTGACAAAGCACTAAAGTGTTACTTCCATAGATTTGCAAAGTGAATTAAGCTATCCATCCATCTCCTCTGAAGAGCATATCGATATGCTCCTTGCTGTGTGTGAAGGATGAGAGAAACAGCTTTTCAAAGGCATGGTACTGGTGATTATATTTAGGAATTAACAGTTAAGCCACTGGATTTCAAGAGAGTTGGATTTTTGCTTAGACTTTGGCCTTCCGTCTTTGACAAAGCTGTGACTAACTGTTCACAGCTAAGACATGCACTCATCCATGCATTGCCTCGTACCCCAGCTCCCTCCCTGAGCCCTTGCTTTATCTCCTGTTTGGCAGGTTTATTATCAGTCAGACATAGAAACCCGGACATAATGCTAATTAAAGGCCTGCACCTTTCAAACCCAAACTTTTAGTCACCAAAAATGTGTTGTCCCCAGGAAATCTGTCCCCAGCATGTTTTTATCTCCCAGATCCATACTCTATGAGTCTCCTGTAAGAAATGTGAAAGCCAGAATACAAAGCTCCTCACTAGCCCTGAGTCATCAAAAATGATGAGCAAGACTTCCTGAAACAGGAAGTCTTATAAAAAAAAGAGTAAGTAAATAAGTAAAAGTGCACATGTATTGGAGTCTTTTAATTCATTCTTGTTTTCAAAGTTCACATTTCAAGTTTTATTTCATAAACTATTGCTAGAATTTTCTTTTAAAAATTGAAATGGAGATCCCATTCTCCCATGGCTCCAGGAACTGAAAATTCAAAATGGCTTTCCCCAACACCTCCAAATATTGCAGCATCTTTAGAGATAAATTCCAGTCACAACCTCTGTTTTATAAATAGTAATTCATGCCACTGTGTTTGGGAGTGGCTTTGAAGAATGACCTGATTTTAAATAGATACAGGTGTTTCTACCGTTATTAAAAATTGTTTTGTGTAAGCAATTTTTGAGGGGGAACTAAAAATAGTTGCACATGACAACAGTGAGACAATGTAGATGATCTGCCCTGGACTCCACCAGCTAGAAGCTAGTTATCTATCAGCCCATTTGTGTGTATGGACCTTGTTAAAACAACACCAGGTGCCCAAAGCAGGTGAGCAGAGAGGTTAGCTTAGGGACATATGCAGCCTATCACTGGCCTGCGACTGGGTATGCTTGTGTCTGAGTCCTTGTCTGACCTCACAAGAGATCTTGACCCCCCCTTCCCCCTTGCGCCTTATCTATCCTGTTTGTGAGACAGGGTTAATGGTCTTGACTTCTTTTGTAAAGCACGTTGAGGTTGCCAATGAAAGCTGCCACAGGGAGAAGGCTGGGACTGTTACAGTGACTGCAATGGTCAGTCACAGAATCATAGAATGGTCTGGGTTGTAAGGGACTGTAAGGATAATAGAGTTCCAACCTCCTGCCACAGGCAGAGCCACCAACCTCCAGTCCTAGGGCTTTGGAAATAATTAAGATGGTACTGACCCAGAAATAAATCCTTTCACTGAGTGGGCACTCATTGGGTTTAAAAATATGAATTGCATCAAATATCAATTACATCTCTTGGGTAGAAAATCTGTTTGGAGGTTAACATCTTTTTCTGCAGTTCCTGGAGTATCCTTCTAGCAGCATGTGCCTGCCAAAGCAAAATGTCTGAACAGTGATGCATTGCTTTGCTGAAACCTACCTTTCAAAATTATTTACAGGGAATTAACATTTTGTCTACTTCCTTTGCAGAGCTGCTGGATCGCACCACTGTATTTATACTCCCCTGACAAACTCCATTTCCATAGCCAGCTAAATATCTCTAATTATTCTGGTGTAGTTTAATCCTTCAAGTATGAATCTTACCCCTTTCCCTTATTTCCAATAACCACAGCAATGACATTTTTGGTTAAGCATTTCACTTGATTTCCTGGTTTTAAGAGAAATTCACCACTGGGAGCTTTGTGTGGTAGGGCTGTGCTAGAAAAGAGTGATGAAGTCCATGTGGCTGCACTGCTTCTGGAGCTGTCTTCATCAAATGCAGCCCTGAACCCAACTCCCATTCACTTTGCTGGCTGATCTGGCTGCAGCCCTCAGCACAGATACTAACGTGTCTTCCTAGACAGTGCTCTAGGACTTGTCCCCACTGCTGAGTCAGTAATGTTTTGCCAGGGATTTCTTTAAAGAAAGCCAAGCCAAAATTTTAGCAGAGTGCAAATATGAAACAAGTGTTCAGGAAAGACCATGGGATCAATAAATATCTGAGGCCAAAAAACTTGCCTAAAAGAAATTTTGGAGGCGATTGCATTGCTTAAATTAAACCCCTGTTAAATAATAGCACCGGCTACAATGAATCAGTGAGAAGTCCAAGGGTTTTGTTAGCAGGTTGTAGCCCATAGCGACAACAGACTGATTAATACTGAAACTGCAAAGGGATCCTGTGTCAGGAGATGAGTGAGACCTGTGCATTACTCACAGAGGTCTCCTGGAGAGGCCAAGAGTGCTTTCAGCTGTGCAGTTTCAGTCCGGCAGTGGGTCAAAATGTACAAGCTTGGAAGTGAACAGGAGAGACTTTCACCTGGTTTGGGAAGTTTAATATATTAATATGCATAAAAAGATTTGAAACATTTCAGTAATTCCCATCCTGTCAGCTACATAACTGGATCCAATTACAGTGCTTTTGGAAAAGGTTGTTTTGTTGTGTTTTTAAAAACCATTTCCCTCTACTCTTCTTCCCTCTCCCCTCTTCCCTTTCGTAAATCTTTCATAATCAAGATACTTTTCTCATTGCAATTCCTGTTGTCTGACACTAAAAAATGTTTTAGAATTCATAGCACATTGCTTGATGTTAAACTTTGCTCAATAATAGGCCATTAGTTTAGTTGATGCATGACTCTCTGAATACTTTGTACCAGTAAATATAACAAACTCATGATAATTACTATGTGTAACATGTTTGCATTCAAATATGACCTTGAACTTACTTCTCAAACATTTCAGAAATGTCAGCTATGATGATGATCTTTGTTCATTACTAAAAGGAGTTTCTGGGTCTGAATTGTGTAACACATATTTATATGTATTAAAAATGACACAGTAGAGCTATTTTTATTGTTTTAAACTTTTAAAACACTTTTAAATATCAGTAGCCCTCTGAGTCATGCGATCCTGTGACCACCTTGGCACTTTTCCAATCCAAAAGTCTATTAAAAGCTTTGACAAAAGAAACCTTAGTTTATTTCAGCAGCAGTGACAAGGCCAACCTGTACACTTATTAACACCCTGCTAAAAATGACATAGGCATACAACAGCACATTTTGCCAAGAGGTATACAGTCCTAATTTAAAATGCAAATGGTATTATTTTGTCTAGAAATGAATAGGATAGGGTGTTCATTGACACAGGAAAACGTCTGCAGCAAGTGAAGGTGAGGCAGTGCTATCACCCCTGGCTATTGAATCACCTGAGCTTCACGCTGACCTACGGGTGCCAGCTGTCAGGCTCCGCAGTGAATGCCACAGCCTAGCAGTGCGGTCCCCTGCCTTCCTTGGGTTGTCTCCCTCGGGCGCAGGAGGGTGTGTGGGTCGCAGGACGGACCATCACCTCCGCTCTACAGCAGCTTGGTTCCCTGTCCTTGGTTTAGGCAGTGATCTAAGGAGGGTACAACTGACTGAATGGTTCAGGCAACGTGCCATGGGAGAGAAAACATCGCAGGTGTGTGGGTCGCAGGACGGACCATCACCTCCGCTCTACAGTAGCTTGGTTCCCTGTCCTTGGTTTAGGCAGTGATCTAAGGAGGGTACAACTGACTGAATGGTTCAGGCAACGTGCCATGGGAGAGAAAACATCGCACTGTGAGATACTGTGGTGGTGAAAACACGCAGCTGCCAAAGTCTCCTGCCCTCTAGCAGATGACAATGACCTTTAACTTACAGCTGAGAAGTGACCTTCACCTACACCGTGTTCTGCAGTCATTTAATAGCTTTGCTCCCAGTGGAAAAAAGAAACAATTCTCATACGGAAGAAATTGGCTTTTGTCTAGGAATTGGTGTGGCGTAAACCTTAAGTGACTCCATACCAGAACATGCTGCCATCTCTGCTGGAACTGCCTTTGTTCAGAAGACAGCTAGGCTCCTTCCCTCCTTCTGTCACTGTGTCATGCTGAAAAACTCATTTATGAAGAGTTAAAATTAGAGGGTCTCTGTCCTTGTGCTAAAAGCAGCAGCCAGCTCCACTTCTCTGATGCCTGCTTGCTTCCAAAGCACTGAGACTGCTTTTAATAACAAAGTGAAAGTGACACTGGTGCCAGTCATTTATATTCCCTTATGCACATTTACATTCAGCTTCTCTCGCGTCTTTCTTAAATTAGATACTGTCCACATTAGAATTCAAGCCATGCCAGCCACAGCTATGTTTAAATGTGGTTGCGTGCTAGTACGACGCCAGCATACCATGCCTGACCACAGGGGAACAAGGATTTTTAAACTGTTGTTGCTGTTTCTCTTCCCACCCAAAGCAGTATAAGCTGCACTGTGCTGGTGGTGGCAGGTCAGGCCTCCAGTCAATATAAATCGTGCTGTTTTGGTAAAGCTGTGCATATTTTGAAATGTCTAGACTCCACTTCTGTTTCTCTGGAGAGACTATATGGACCGTTGTTCTGGAAGGCAGAAAACATGTGGCTCATGTTGCTCAGTTCACTACTGGAGGATGCTCCAGACCTTTTGGGGAGAGACACAGAATGGCATAAAAAGAAAATCTGGCACCAGGAGTGTTGCATGAGAACTCTGCGAAACAGGAATAATAGTAAAAACTCTCTTCATAGCGACTCAGTAGCAAGGCTATTCCTTCCTCTTCAGAAGGTTAAATGCTGTAGTTATGGCTAAAAAAAAGCAATATAACCTTTTGAGCAAGAATCCTCTGCTGAAAAGCATGCTGTGGATTCTGCTTACTTGATACTACAGATGGAAAATGGAGATCCTAGGTAATACTTTGATTTGGCTTGTATCAGTCACTTGGCAGAATAATGCACTAGTGTAAAATTGACCCATGTAACGATGATTCGAGGTGGTGAAATCAGCACTTTAGACTTCTGTTTGAAGAGCCGTTAAACACCGGCTTTATGTCACTGTGGACAAGTTACTGCCCTGCAATTCACTAAGTAGTAATGCAACAACTGCACATTCAGCCCCTGGGATATAATCAGGTCCAAAACCTGAGGTCTCAGAGCTGGGACTGAGACTAAAATTCATAAATAAGACTGGAGGTCATCCACTAGTTTCCCTATTGCTATCCACTGAATGATGAATGACTCATGAGGAAGTCAGGTGTAAATCCTTGCTCATGCCTTAGTTCACATGGCTGAAAACAAGGCTGTGGTTCACATTCAAACTCTGCTGTAGACCTATGTAGGGCAGAGAATAATATTTTTGATTCCTTAGGGTGAGAGATAAATTGCAATTTAAAACAGAAAGTTGCATTTTTTTTTTTTGTTATATCAGCAGGAAAGACAGTCCAGGATTTGCCATAAAACCAGTTCTGACAGGGCAGAAAATGAGGTTTTTCAGATAGGAAAAAGAAGTGTTTATATCATTAAGAACACTGTTTCTCCAAAATACCTTGGAAGCTTTTAATGGAACAGTATCTCATGTTTCAATTAGGATACTATCTTGAAAGACCTGGTACTTGGCTCTTATACCCAGGCCTGTATGTCCATAACACATGCACCACCAGTGAGTGGTGTAAAAGCAAAATGAATTTGTTGAGGACACTGTTGAGTGTGGTGGTGTTTCTGTGGAGAGTCTGAGAAAGGGAATATTGGTAAGGGAATGAACAGTGCTTGTTTTTTGATTAAGGAGGTGGTTCATACCCAGATCAGTCTGTGCAACCAAATTATTAACAGGGGTTGTATAAGCCGCTTCAGTCATGGCTCTGGGAAGCCACTAATATCACACCTAGAAACAGGGAACATAAAAGCTAGGGACACAATAGCTTTTTGCCCCTGACCTGTCAGTCACTTCCTCTATGCTTTTGGTCTACCACTGTCTCAGAAGAGCATGTCATCACGTGCCTCATCACCCATCTGCCTGGTACTGCTGATTTGCAGATTGCCTGTTGGTGGCCAGCAAGATTACAACAGCCACACAAGCTGAATGGAGGCTAAGGGGCTGCCCATGGTCATTTTCTAGAGAAAAGAAAGGACGGCTGAGTTAAAGATGGAAACTGCTCTCAAGTGAGAAATACCACTCTTGGTTCACCTATTAAGAACCTATAGCTTTCTCTTTAAAAAAAAAAGGGAAAAAAAAAGGAAAAAGTCAAAGTATATTTCTTTGCATGGGAGTGAAGCCTTTAATGGAAAAGTATCTCAAGCTTCAATTAGGATACTATCTCAAAAATGTCTCAGGATCATAAATTAGAATAATTTAATTGGACCTACCTCATTTTTATACCAGCTAAGAATGTGACCCTCTACCGCTATCTGAAGAAATTTTCAGTCAGAAGTTACGCTTCTTTATAAAGTGTTTCAAAGTCTTTGTGGGCTGTCGAATGGCAAATTTCAGTGCTTTAGGCCACCTTCTTTAACTTAATGGAATAGTTGTGCAATTAAATGCAACAACATATTTTTGGTGTGCTGCACATCTGAGTACAGCTAGTTCTGTCTCCCTCTAGAAGAAAAAAAAATGTTTAACGGCAATGACCAAAAGCAGTAGGTGGACTAATTTGTGTTTGGGGTATGTGAAGGAGTTTTTTATTTTTCAAACAGAAACATGTTCTTTTGATTAATGGAATTTCAGTCGTCAAAATGCCTTCACTATATCCATGTTTGGATGAAAAGCGTAGGTTCACCTTCTAATAAGCTGTTATACTACTGCTGGCACAAGTTCTTACCACAGGTTTGCCACAGGAACCATGATTCACGGTATTGTGTGTTCTGGACTACTTAAAATTACAGTTATTAAGCAGTTCTGAGAAAGGCAAAGCTCTCAAAAAATCAGCACATCCTGCAGGGCCTCAACTGTTTTACAAACATGTCAGGTATCTCTGCGCCGGCTAATTTGCGAGATAAGCCTTTTATGTTGGGGATTTTGTCTGGACAAAGTGAGCTGGCTGGAGAGCTGGATATGCAAGTGAACCACTTACCCTGCCTCTTGCATCACGCACACACATAACTAATACTTTAATCATCAATGTTCAAACACAGTTACCAGATACGATGCCAGAAATAAATTCTGTCTCTGTTATTTTTGTTGACCTACCATATTTCTTCACTTTGGTCTCATTTCTAACCCTCCTTCACTTTTGGTTTTGAAATCAGTGGACAGATCAAGAGTTTCATAAAACCCTTCCTTCCCTAAATTTGCCTTTGTGTGAAATATCCCTCTGATATGCCAAGCATTGCCGATGGCTATTAACTTTCACTTAACAGACTGCGAATTAATTTACCACGCTGACATGGGCAGTTCGAGGCACGGCATGAGTCACAACTCATGTTATAGTTTGTTCAATTATATCCCAGTCATTTGAGCTAATTGAGTCAAATGATACAGTGTCACAGGACTTACTGTAAGTCCAGAGGATTTCTCCTTCTGCCTAAGCTGCTCATCTTCAACTGCCGACAGCTCGCAGCACTGGGTGCCAGGGATCTGGCAGCGAAAGCCTCCAGCAGCCTGCACCCCTCTGTGTGACAGTGGCTGCTTCTGCATCCGCTCCACGGCTGCTGCTTGCGGGCGTGGGCTGTAACCTTGCTCCCTCTCCTCCCTCGCAGGACGCAAGCGGTGTGTCGTGCCCCCCAAATCTGTGCCGGGACTCCCGGTGCCGGAGCCCCGCGGGCAGAGCCAGCACCGCAGCGGGCTGCGCGCCCCGGCCCGCCCGGCCCCGGAGCCGCTCTCTGCAGGAGCTGCGACTTGCAACCTCTTGTGGTTTTACTCGGAAAAGGAAGCGATGGGGTAAAACTACTCCGAAAACGCTACTCTGGGTTTTTTGCTGGGGTTCCGTCGGTGCACTAGCAGCACTGCCTGTGCGGGTCATAGGCTACTGCGCGACGCAAGCGCTTCGTTTGCCATGGGGTCAGTGCCCTTTGACACCGGCACGAATGGCAGTAGCTGCGTTGTAATAAAGCCATTTGAAATGGGCACCTTTTACTTCCATTGTAAAGTACTTTGCAGATGTAGGCTATTATACATTATATCCATTGTAGAGGTAGGTAATCAGAGGGACAAGAAGCTTGGCTGCCTAAAATTACACACCTCAGTCCAAGCAAATAGACTGTGAATCCCTTACTCGTGTTAGAAAGCAGCTATTTCCCTCCAACAACACTAGGAAGACGGTGGTATGTCAAGTCTTCACGCTGCAATTCACAGCCATGCATGGGGGGGATAACTAGACACCAAGTTCCCAAAATTAAACCTAAGGAAAAAAAAAAATCACTGGCATTATTTTCAAGGGAAAATGTCACCATTATTCAAATTAGTTGTTTTGGTTAATAAAAAATCAGCCTTTAGAAAAAAATTGTCTTAAACCAAAAAATCTTTCCATGTTCTTTGGAGAAATGATTAATATATCACTCAAACACTACAATAGTATTTCATGTGAAATTGTGAGTACAACAACAATGAAGGTGCACTCGGAAGGAGAGTCCGGAGACATCTTTCAGACACCTCAGATTTGGATAAGGATGAACCCCAGGAAGGCTTCTCATGCAGGTTGCAGGAACAGGGGCTTTCAAGTCAAGTTTCACAAAGTCCTTTCCTTGTTTGTCTGCACCCAAAGCCGAAGTCACTGACTAGTGGGGAGCTAGCAGGGTGTGGGATAGTATTCCTCAGGGCAGGACCTGTGATAGGTCTAGAGGTCCTCTCCCAGTCCTAGAAGAAGGGATATTCCAAAGAAGGCCAGGAGGGAAAAGTGCCAGGGGTGGTTTTGGCTGAAGGTTGATAGGCTCTTATGGAATAACCTTTCTCTCAGTAAGCTGTAGCCCAGAGGGACTGACTTTTCACCCCTATGGATGTTGCTCTTTCTTTGGAAATCAACTAGCGACTCCTATCAGCTCTTCAAATCACTGACTTGTAGAAGATTTTTAATTTACTGAAACAAGCTTAATTCAGTCAGGTTTTTCCTCTATACCAAAAACTGATGAATTCCCTGTATAGTAGAACTGACAGTAAACTGCATCACTGGAAAGAAAAGTGTCCCTTCCTCCTGTTTTATTTCTGTTTTCAGCCCCTGCTATAAAATAACCTTTGGTTTTATGCTTTGCTCAAACAACATGTATGATTCAAGTTTGGACATTCCACATGTGAAAAGTGAAGCTTCTACCAGGTAGGATTTTCTCGTTTAATTCTGTTAACTGACTTCATACTGGACTGACATTCTTACAGTTCAAAGAACTCTGATTTTCCAACGTAAAACACTTGAACAAAAGGTCAAAACAATGCAACATTGATTTAGGTGCTACACAGGGACCATTTTCACATAACTAGTTGCAGAAGTACGTATTAGATCTTCACATCAGACTGAAATTTAAGATGTATGCAGATCATAAGTGCTGGCTGATCTATTACTTTGGATTCTTGGCTGCAAATTTCCTTTGTGCCACTAGGCACCTGGGCACAGCAGTGCTGCTGTAAGCCATCACTCTGGATGGGTGTCCAAAGGAGGAGAAGTGATACTCTCACATGAACAAAATTGGTTCTTGATGGAGATCTATTTATACGTTTATAAACCAATGCAAAGCAGACATCTGTTGAACCATTTCACTAATACCAGGAATATTTATTGCATTTTTCTGAATGTGATGACCCAATTTACATGTTGATTCACTTAGCATCTGCTGTGATACTGAAGGAAGAAACCCTCACAGAAATCAAAAAAATTAATATGAGGGGAGGGGATGTCTGAAGGACATTTGCTCCAATCTCCTGCTTGAGGCAGGCCTGTCACCAGCACTAGATCAAGTCAATCTTGACTTTGTCTACCTTAAGTCTTTCAAATCGCCTGAGATGGAGATTCCATAGCTTCCCTGTGCTGCCATTTCTAGTATTTATTTGTTCTTTCAGTGAAAAAAAATGTATCTCTTTCACCAACCAAAACCTTCCAAGTTGCAGTTTATGGCTGCTGCCCCTTGCTATGTCGTTTGATAAAACTCGGGAGACTTTGAACCTCTCTGTTACTACTCTGCAAGCAGTTGTGGGAAGTCCCAGAGTCAATAGAAGTCTGTGTTACCATATTCATTAATAAATTTGAAAACTTGTATATTGAAATACTCCAGACCACAGCTATCAGGGTGCAGGCTTCATTCATATGATCCTTTCTGAGATTTATCCTACACAGGTGAAGTGTTCTCATTAGGGAGACAGTGCTGCAATGCTCATCAAGCATCTGTGGAAAGAAGACTTGATGTGACCAGTATCAGGTTCTGGAGGTGCCAGACACTCACTAGTGAGAATTCACGCAGCAGTTGGTGACAGCTTCTTCAAAGTAGGTGGAATCTGATGTTTTGCATATCCTGTTCCATTTGTCCTGTACAGCACCTGACACTTTTTCTGTATAAAAGAGGACGGTATGGCTAATCCTGCCTAGAGTATTAAAAATGCAAATGCAAGCCTGGGTGTCACATTACGAAAAAAAGTCCACAATTTTCCCTTCTTATTTTCTGAATATTTTATATGGTCCTTAAAACTTGCGTCAGGTTTTATTTCGTTCTAAAATGAGAATAAGATCATCAGAAACTAATTAGATCTGGTTCTAGTGTAAAACCACAATGGAAACTTTTCTGAAATGTCAAAGCTGCCATAGTTATTACTTTCTCTGGGCTCTAAGGGAGCCTGAGTAGTTTCCAGGCTTCGTGTTATTTCTTTTATATCCATTTTGTCTTTTCTGCTTTTGTTGTTGTTGCTTAATATACACCACAATGATAAAATATAGTGAAAAAGACTATTGCATATCCCAAAACCATGTATAGCACTCTCACTTTTATTTTTTATTCCCCAAACACTGACAGTAGTCCTGACTGTAAGAGTTATGAACTTCAGGTAAAAACCAAAATGAACACACGTGTCTTTCAATTTCACTCCAAGATATTGGAATAAATAAATATGTATCCACACTATCACAAATAGCTGCGCTGGTAGACTAATATTTCCATTCCCTCTCCAGTTGGTTGACACTATTTGGGTAGGGCTTGTTTATCTTTGGTTGGAAAATGTCTTGAAACAAAGAAAACTTGTGAGAATGGTATATGTTTGAGAGAATTTTTCCTTTTTTGAGATTTTATTGCCTTTCTCGCACCCTTAATGAAATTTTGATCAAAGTGAGAGTGGGGCGCTGAGGAACGTCTTGTTCTGTGCTAATATCAAAGCACAAATTAAAGTCCCCTCTGGATCTCGGTGGGAACACAAGCAATGTCTTGAGTCAGTGTCATGACCACTGGACAAGAAGTGATGGTGATGTCTCTCACTTCGTACAACCCCTACCCAGGCATTTAGGTGCCAGCTGGAAACTAGACTTCACCCTGAAGAATGGCTTTAACCACCTGCCAACAGACTTCTAAAATCACAGGACTAGAAAGGACCTCAGGAAATCATCTCATTCAGTGTTCTCCCTCTAGATGGGATAAGTTATGTGAAGTCATTCCTCACAGATGTTATTCTAATCTGTTCTTAAAAGCCATCAGTGTAGTGAGTCCAAACCTCTGGGGGTTTCTGTTTAAAGCTTCAAAAATTTCTAAACTAGACTGAGTATTATAGTTTCTAATTTGGGGATTTTTTTTTTCTGTACAGGAAGTAAGAGCTAATATTCTCATCGTCTAGATGGGAAAGTGAATTACAGATAGCACTGGGCTGATTCTGATGAGCATAAAACTCCACCTTCCCATAAAACAGCTATTCTACACAATGGTTATACACTTTAATTCTATGGTAATGAACATAGCAACAGTTCACAAGTGTTGATGGCATTTTCTGTATAATTAACCTCTAATGTAGCAATTTACATCAAAGACAATAATGCATTGTTTCCTGTACATGGCCTAAAAAGGGCTCTCTCCACACATGTTTTTCAAAGCTAACCCCATTTGCTTGTTTGCTGTGATTCGTTCTCAAATCTTGCAAAGGATTTCTCAAAAAAGGTGAAGAAATTAGCAAATAATAGGAAGGGATTCAGACAGCAAATAAAAAGGAATGGGAAGGACTGTTGGTGTTCATCCTGTGTTTTGGAATTGCATTATCTTTCAAAGATAAATCAGGACGGGTTGTAAACTGAGGTGAATGTCATTGTCAGCAAATTTAATGATTTTATTACAAATCTTGAAATATTATTTTCTTTGAGCTCAAAACCTCTGAACATGTGGAGTTCATGGTATTTTTTGTAATTAAAAACCAAAACCCAAACCAAAAAAAACTAAACCAAACCTAAGTGTCTAGTGTCAAATTACAGTGTAAGATGAAAAATTATGTGCTCAAACTTTCCACAACCGCAAAAATAATCAGAACCTATGTTTTGTACAAAAAAAAAAGGTAATTGCAAAAATCAACCTCATATTTGCTCAGAGGGACTATTTTAAAGAGTGTTTACAACAGCTGTAGATTTGTTCCTTACAATGTTTATAATAAGGACTATTATTACAATGTGTATAATAGGACTTCTAATAAGGAGGCGTTTACAAGACCTGCACAAGCCAAAGAGTAAATTTGTCTAAATATAAAGACTTTTTGCAACTCTGTCAACTGGTATTAGCTATTAGACTTCCATCTGGATGGTTTTCTGGGATAGATAGGCTAGTACCTGTTACAGCAAACTTTTGCTGGTTTAAGGAAAGCCAAAGTTTTAGATATAAATGTCTTTAGTTTTCTTTATAAGACATCAGGTTTGTTATTGATGGCTTAACTTTTATTCCTTCATTAATTATTATTTCCCTCATTTTCTCTCTATGTCTCCCCTAAGGAGACTTAAAATACTTGTTATAGAAGGATCTTCCTGATCAGCAACTCCACCCCTCCTTGCTATACTCTCACATCATAAAATCACTTCTGTAAATCTGTCAGATTTCTGTGTAACTGATTTTTTTTTTTTCTCTTTTCTCTACACACTTCTCTTAATGGGAGGTTGTTCCTGAGCTCGGATGAGGCTTTTAATTTTCCAATTATATTTCCTTGGTCATTTGCTTCTGTGTGGTAGCTGTCATCTATCTTAATTTTGTGTTACTACTTATTTTGACAATATACATTTCTATCTATATTACAGTGTTAAGACTGCTTGGGATTCTTACATTTGACTGTGTAAAAAGTATGAAGTAGTTTTCATTACTATGTTTTTCATTCATTAAATGGAAAATTCCTGTGACTTCCATAGCATTCTTCTTTGCTAGGAACCTTTTACCTGATTGCCTCACTTTTTCTATTTTAAATCTCTTTCCCTAGCCTGCAAGAACAGAGAAGAATGAGGTGGTTTGTGTAACCACACATTAATAGCAGCTAGAGCTGCATTTTTAGGGGGCTATGTTGTTATGCAGAATTATTAAAAGCCTTCAAGGTGAATGACATCTTTGACTAAATCCGGGAGATATTAACTATCTTCAGTTACTCAGGCTCACAGCAGAACCCAACAGAAGCATAAGTCTGCACGAACTTACTGTTTGATAGCACAACATCTGCTACATCTGTCTCAGCTTTGACCTTTGTCCAGGTGAATTTGCACTTCTTCACAACAGCTTCCTCACCTGGTGTGTAGTCTTCTCTTTCTCTTTTAGGGAAATAAATGACAATGGAAACAAAGAAAAAGTAAAGATTCAAATCTTGAGATGACTTCCTGGAAAAGCCTTAATACAAATATTACATACTCCCCGTCTGTGATATCTATTTGTCTATCCATTACTCTGCTTTGTACACAGACCTGCTAGTTTGTCCTCCCTTCCCTCATGCCTGTCACCCCCAGGAAACTCCTCTGGTAGGTTTAGTATTACATCTATTATTCAAAAACATAAGTTTACCGGCTGAATTGCCTTATTGAAAATTCTACTGTGACTTCCCACTATATCATATATTCATTAAACAAGAAGTAAACAAGCATTTTCAGGGCTGATGCAGACAATGAAGACCACAGCAAGGAGCCCATGTTGCCAAACAGGAAGTGAAAGAGTGGGTTTGAAAATAGCTGTTTCAGAATAAATTCAAGCAGGTATTTTTACATAGAAAAATAACAATTAGTTTTGCTGCTGTTAGGACTTGAGGACTATAAGAAATACTAAGTTTAAAATTTCTTTTCTCCTGTATCAATTTTGAGACATACCTCAGAAAACTGGTATTCTAGTCTGGCCCATTTAACTGAATGAATGCAGGCAAGAATAATTTCCTTCTAGCTGCTGTATATGTGATTATTTATAATAGTTGCAAGTGCTCGGGCTATGGTGGCTCAAAGAGTGACTATTTAGAAGCTGAAGCATGTCAGCTGGTAAAGTGTTCCAAACCATTTGCAATCAATGACTAAAATAGTGCTTCAAGCTAACGCATTTCACTGGGGAGCTGTAGTGGGACAGCAGCATACACATGCTCACTTAACCGGGCTTGGCTAATGAGTGGTAACTCGTTAAGCTGCAGCCATTTGATCACTTAGGCTGTGAAGCCACAGATGAAAGCAGGCATAGTCCAGTGAGAAATGAGTTATCTTTAAAATCACAGATCTGACTATGTATTATAAAATTGTGTGTTCTGGGATTTAGCATTAGAAATTATCAGAAGCGTTCCCTCTCCTTTTTTATCTACAAACTTGCATACAAATAAGTGGTTCTTCATTAAAAACCTTTGGCTGGTTTGGCTGGGGTTTTTTTCACCCGTTTTCTTTTTAGCAGTCCAATTATGATTTTCCTGTAATATGATCAAAAGCACAATCTTGATGATTCTTACAGTGGCACAAAAATCTTCTCTCTCAACATCTAATGGTAGAATTGGTTCTCATGACATTTGAATGAATAGAATGCCTATCATATCCCACTCATTATTTTGTTCCTAACAAAAAATTGTTTATCTAGCCACAAAAGTTTAGAGAAAGAAATACCTTTTTTTTTCAGAAAAAAAATTGTTCTGATCATCCCATGAAGGAGGTATAATAATAAAAAATCTAAACTGTCCTCTACCACCAAAAACAATTATCACAATTTTTGAAATGTCTTTAACACACTGTGACCTGGATGACCCACTGTAAATAACGAGGACCAAGTGATGAATAGCTGGAATGATTAGTTTGCAAATAAATCATCAGCTGAGTATCACTTGTCCAAACTATTCACCAAATATTTATAGAGTAAGAAAGCAGCATTTCTTCATGAACAATTTTATTAGATGTGACAATTGCTATGAGTCAGGGAGCTGTGATATAGATGGTGAGCTGGATTTAGTGTGATACTCAGCAATGAAGACAAGACATACTTTCTCTAGGGCCTTTCAACCACTCATGTAGCAATCAAACCAAGTATACATAGGGTGAAATCATCCAACTTTCATGGACCCACTTTTATGTAAAAGAGGACACAGTGTCTCATAGTGAAGTTCAAAAAGCAGCGAGATTTCACATCTGGCATTTACATTGCAAAATCTTTTATGATTTATTTTTCCATTACCAGTCCCATGTTATTTGGGATGTGCTATCCTCTGGATATACGCTTCATCTGAAAAAGTGTTTTGGAATATTTTTTCCTTCTACCCTCTTTCTGGAACTTTGACTCAATAAAATATCCCCTTCAACCTTAACTGATATGTTCCTTCAGATCAGTAATGAAGACACAGTGAAAAATGGGGTGTAATACACAGCTGCAGTCTGTGAGTAGGAACCTTACCACTGGCTGCAGTAGTTCCTATTGCTATTCCAATAGCGGTGTTTTAATGCTGTAAAAATATTTTTTAGTGCTAATTTAAGAGCTGAGCTGAATTGTTCAGAGGGCAGCACTAGCACCACTATCTTTTCAGTGAAAAGATTAAAAAAATAATAAAAGGGAAATTTCTGTATTTCATTGAAAAGCTCAACAGTGCAACATTGAAACACAATATACTTAATACTATTTTGATTCAAACATTTTACCACTTTTCCAGCTTTGAAGGAAAAAAAGACTCTCTTTTGTGGGATTTCAGATTTTGCAATAGATTTTGCAAAATAATTAACGGAGATGTTAACATACAGACATGACTGTTTACTTTCTTTCCCTGGGTTTCTGCTAGCTAGCATGGCAATTCGGAGTTCAATATATTTACAGTGGTATAATAACAAAGTGGAACAGAAACTGTTATAATCTACTTCCTTTTGCCCATAATGTTTAATTTGAGCATAACTTGCACGTCACCTAGTTTATGACATAGAAAAGGAATTATTCAACTACTGTGTAAGATGTGAGTAATTGCTTTATGGAAGAGCACACATGCTCCACCCAGTTAGAATCTGGGTTTGTTCTCTCACACCAGGTGTAGGTGGGTCAAATGTGCACTAAGACACAATCTCATTTCCTATGAATAGGTGAGAGTCCATAAAGTTTATTGGGCTACATAAAAAGACATCAACAGGTCCTTAGAATTTTCCTGTTAAAAAACTTCTGGTCTGTCGGAGGGATTCTGCATTTAGCAGAGAAAATTTGGAGCCAGGGCTTTTGCACCAGCCATCTTTTGTCCAGTAAATTGTCTCCAGATTCAGAACTGCCAGGATTAAGGCTGGGGAGACTGAATGCTTGTTGAAGAAAACAGTATTTAAGCAGGAAATCTGAAAACACAGGATTATATCCTTGATGGACCAAAGTTCATGTAGGCTATTGTACCTTCTTGGACTGGAGCCAATGTGACAGGAAATGGTAAAAATTTTGAGTAATTTGGCCCCCGAATTCATACCGATCCCGACAGAGTGGCAAACACAAAAATTTCTTCTAAGACTTTTATTTTTTGTCAGTTGTGACCAAATATATTTGCAGTATTTATGAATATATATGTGCATCTATTTACACACATGCGCAGTTTTGACCTGTATAACTTCCTTCTGTGAACAGCTTTCCAGTAAGAGCTTGTAATCCGGAAAATTTCTAAGGAAAAAAAAAAAAAGGCCTTAATTTCTCGAACTCCAGCAATTCCTGAAGTAGTTTTTATGAGGGAATAGTCTCTTTTTTAGTTTAAAATGAAATGCACACATCGTATGTGTTCAGATGGTGTACTTGTTTTGGATGGTTAGAAGATGGTATTTATAAAGGCCATTTTAAGCATTTAACTACTGTGAAATTCAGTTTATTAAAGCCTACAAGTTCTCCCTGTCCTTAATCAAGAGAGATCAATATATCCACACGGTGAGTCTGAATATCTTTGGAGGATATTTAGTACAGGATTATCTGGACATCATCTACTGTGGCAAAGGTTTTGGGTTCTTTTTTTGCTTGTTTGTTTTTGGTTTTGGTTTTTAATGACGTATTTTGGTGGGGGAGTACAATACAGGAAAAAAAATACAGCTTAGTAATGTTGTATAGTTTTGATGCAACATAGGACATACAACCCTTTATCAGAGCAGGATTTTTTTTGTGGGCTAATGTGCAACTGTGTCCAGTGACTCAAATCAAATGCAGTCCCTGAGGTAAGAGAAGATGATCACCCCACACAGACCACGTTCTTGACAGCAGCAAAGCTCCGTGTTTGAGTATCTTAGATCCTTCAGCAGATCTGAGATTGAAACAAGGATTTATGAAAATTGCTCAGTGACATAAACCAGATTTTCGTTACAGGAAATATTTAATTTTGACAAGATTTTCTTAGAATCAGTAACTTCAGCTTACTAACTTCCTTTTTTTTTGGTATCACAGTTTACACCACTGTGACTGTTACCATAGATATGGAGTATGTTTGTTTCCATGGTAACACATGATGAGCCATAAACAAACAAACTACATAGCAGAAACTTAACTTGAATGTCATTATGCTATGCTACTGTTAGCAAAATGTAAATATTAATTGAAAGAGGATGTGAATAATATTAAACCATTTGTATGGCATATTCAAGTTATTTAAATGCACATTTTAATGAAAATCCAGCAAGGCAAAGTCATCAAGTCTTTACAAAAGTATGAGATAATAGCTTAAGCAGCTTAAAATCCCAGTTCTGACTCCTCTTTTACACTGATCATGTAGCTTCACCTCTGGGCCTTAGATTTTACCTGCATGAAAAAAGGATAATAATATTCACTTGTTTTTAGAAGTCAAATGAACTAGTTATCATTCAGTGAATTATTTAAAGTAATCCCTGTTATTATTATTATTAAATTTATTATAATAATAATTATTATTCAAAACACTCAAATGACCAAAAAAGAATTGAGTATATTCCTTGTTACATCAGATCCATTCATTGAAATAATAGCAGTCCCATCTGAAACTGCACCTGGTTTAAATATGTAAATTACACTTGTCCCCCAGCTTCTGGTCCCCATAAAATACCAGTCTCAACATTTTAAACTGCTTAAAGAATATAATGTTAAATATTTAAATATTGCAATTGTAGCAAACAACTTTTAAAAAAAAATCTCAGCTATGCAAGTCAGAAACCAGACCACAGTCTGCTTAATAGCAGTTAAAATTGTTTATATCTTTGGCTCTCAAATTAGAGGAACCTATTTTTAAGGTGGTCCAGTCATCAGTGTCCTATTCTACGTCTGCATGTGGGCATAGAAAGATAGGTTTATTTTCTGTGTTGGGCTTGACAAAGCATTGTGAAAAATAAGGTGTCAACCTACATGGTTCATTGAGGCTGCATAAATGCTACACACATGGGTAATATGAGGGAAGTTGTGTTTAGAGAGTGCAATAGATTGGAAAGAGAAGTAGAATCACAGGAGTATTCAGCTTTTCAGTGCTAGTAAATGCATGTAGATTAAAACTCACCTGGGTAAATCCAGAAAGTGTAAATGATTTTAGAATAAGGCTGCACTAAACACCCATGAAGCCATCATCAGACTGTGTACGGTGTGAAGAACTCATGTCAGCATGGACCTTTGATGCTAGGAACGTACGAGATCCCCTACCTGCCAGAAGCAAACCCACCTCTTGCAGCAGCTTGCCATTCAGATCAGACAGAAATGGCTGAGTAAGGTTGTTGAAGCCTACCAGGGGATGTGTAAAATTTACATATGTTAGCCAGCCTTGGTTATTGAGATGATGATATTTTTTTCTTTCTGTTTCTTTTATATGAATGGTCCGTTATGATTTTACTAATATATAGCATCAGATGATTCTCTGTTGCCAGAGGCAAAGGGCTGCAGACCTGTTATTATCTCTGCTTGGGAGCTGAGGGAAGGCAGGATCAAAAATCTCATTCTCCCCTGTTCTCAAAATGTGACGGAGATATTACTCATCCTACTTCTGTTGCTGGGAGAGGACATCAGCCACAAGCCATCTCCCAAGCAACTCTCCAGAGGTTCCTCTTCTAGTGAGCACTACCCAAGGCACTTCTCCAAAGTGCCTTTCTAAAAGTGCAGGGATCTACCTCCTCTTGGAGTTACTCCATGGAGATGCAGCACTTGCTGTTCACCACAGTTAAACTGCTAACGTGAGAGGAGGCTTAAGAATTTTCTGCCTCTAACAACAGAAATCCTCATTCATCATCCATGAAAAGAGCAATTCTATTGAAATACATGCTTATTAGAGGACACTGCATTTTCACTCCATTTCCTAGAGATTGTGTTCTCCTGTGCAGTACGGTGACGCATACCTCTGCCTGATACAACCAGCACCCATGTCAGCAACCCAGGAAATGTCACTTGCAGAGATTACTTGAAGCAGATTCACTCCTTTTGTTTCACAAGATAGTAACTCTGAGGTTTTTCTGAGTTGGTGTGCTGTCTGTGGAGATGAAGAGACTCAGTGTTGGAGTAGACCTGTGCAGTACTTGCTTCCAGCCTGGAGGGACTGTAACTTGCTCTTCTGTGTCCATGTGAGTGTCCTAGAAGTCTGTGTATCTGAAGGAGCTGGCTGCCTGCTTTGCTCCTCCTCTTTTTTGGTGCACTGTAAGAAAGAAGAAGAGAGGAATAGGACTGTAGTTTAACCCATGTTCCACTTTCAATTCCTGTGCCGCTTATGACATGTTGAACCTCATTTGTTGCAGCTGAACCACCCTTCTCAAAGCTGTTGTATGACAATAGCAGATGGCAGATTTAAAATCACCTATATGCAATGGATTACATTAACATAAGCTTTGGTAAATAATAAATAGTAAAATGTATCTAGCTCTTGTGGCTGGAAATTTCAGGCAAGCAAGGGCTGTGAAGCTCAAGTGCTGAGAAAGCAGAAAGAAATCCCAGAAGGCCTCAAAGTATACTTTAAATCTCATGAGTCAGTGTGGGGATTCGCGGCTGACCTGATTACTGAATGGTCAGGACTGGCAGTGCTTTGCTGGCCAGTAAAGCAACGCTCAGGTCTCTTTTCTTTATTCCATTTCATAAGGTACCCTGGTAAACAATAGAAATGCTGAAAATGGACTTTCCTAATCACAGCAGTCAGGGTAAAATAGAAAAGAAATTTGTATTTGTATTAAAAGTGCAGCAGAAGTGCAAAGAAAACACAGGTTTGTCTTTCCTTAAAAACTAGTGAAATGTGTCACCAGTATCACAGCTTGCTAACTCTGTGCTATGTTTTGTTTTAAAATCCCACAAAATGCAGCACCCCCCAGGATGAGATCAGCCCCAGGAAGACAGTAGCACAGTAACAGAGGGCTGAAATAGGCAGGTCCCAGCCCTCTCTTCTGCAGCTGCAGAAGGAAACCGTAAGGCAACATATAGTTAATCCTCAACATCCCTGTCACATCTCACTCATAAAACGTCACATACAAGTTGTACATTTGGATACCTCTTCACCTCACCCCTTCCCTCCGCTCCCACAGCTGGTCCCTCATCTTGAAAATCTTTGATACAACACTGAGTTGTCCCATTCTGCAGCCTGGTCTGCAACTGAAAGGTACAAAGGAGACTTCAAAGCAGATGTGGGACCTGACACCTCCCACCAACTGAGTCCCAAGCTCACAGGGACATTACCCACATATCACCAAGCTGCAGCCTGGCACAGCAAACCCTCCCCTCCCGTGTCACAGCTTCCTGCGGCCCCATGCAGACTGCCTCATGTACTGGGAGGGCAGAGACTGGAGAGGTCTGCCTTTGGGGGCACTATCATCTCAGCCACAATTTGCATGCTTGCCAGATAGAACAAAATGGGGCTGAAGTCATAGATTCAGACTAGGAACTTTTTTGGACAGGCACTGGCACGATCTTACTGTCATGTGCAGTCCCCAAAGCAGTGTCAGTTATCCCCAAAATGGACTTTTCTTTTGTATGTTAGCCAGTAAGAGGAACCTCAGTCAAGATGTTAGTTTGAAATGAAAAATTAGAGGTGGTAATATTGAATAAAAGATTACATTAGCCATAAGTAATTTTAAAGAGATAAGAATACAATGGTGGGATGCTAAGTTTCAATGTATTCTCTCTCTTGGGATTTTCTACTTATTTGGATAAAACACCTTTGCACAGCAGATGAAATCTGATGCAATCCTGTTATCTGGCTGAATGTTTTCCTGTGCTGCTGAAATCCTGTGAATTGCCCCAGTCAGGATCTAGTTGTACTGGTCTGCGTAGGGGGATCAAGGTTCCTTCCCTCAAGGATCCTGGATGTTTCTTGCATGACTCACACACTTCTAAGCCACTAAAGCTAAACACCTTCTAAAAGTGAGAGACCACCCCTCTCCAGAGAAAAACTGACTGGAAAAAATTTAAGGAGAGGTGACCATTTTTTATTTTCATATTTTATATATATAGATATATATATATATGGGAGGAAACTGTGCAGAGTTATTACTTTAGTCATGAAGAACTTGAGGCTGGGAACTGACTCTTCAGTTTGGGCTACTTTTTAGCATGAGAAAACCCCTTGTCTTCAGAGGAGAAGACTGGAAAGAATTAGTGTACAGCTGTTTATGTGCACTTGGGCTTAGTCAGTGTTTGTATTGCAGTGTGTGGACTGACATCCAGCTCCCGCAGCTGACACACAATGGAGTGTGAGTTCAGTGGGTCCTGGGTCAGACGGCAAGCGAGAGAATAAATAAAAAATCAACATTAATTGAGGTCACCTATACTTTAAGCAATTATACAGCAGTAGAAAGGGCAGCGCAAAACAAACATTGGAAGCACAACAGTAAAACAGTACGAGGAAAGAGGATCTGTTCATTCAAACTGACGCTGTAACTGCTACACATACTTTTCAAATGAGCTGTCCCTCTCATATTTGGCAGGCAGGATCTTTTGGTTTCACAGGAAGAAGCAATTCTCATCGGAGCAGCTCTAGCCCAAGCTGCAGCAATGAAGAGATAGCTTGACAGTTCAGGCCCTTTTAAGGTTACTGCTGTTAAATTAGCCACTTGAAAACACTAAATACCAGCTTGTGAGATGATCTTTTTAGTGGGCAAAGGCCTTTTAAATTTTATTAGAGCAATTAGTCCTTTTATAGGCCTCAAAATAAAATTAATCATTGTGGTAATTCAGCATTAAATAACTCCCCTGGTTTCAGTCAAGAACGGGGGTTTTGAGGAAAGGTTTTTTGTTTGTTTGTCTTCTTCGTGTCAGTTTATAGCAAGTTTTATAAGTAACTGTGGGATAGGAGGCACAGATCTCTGAAGGCAGTGACTGTGTTCAGAAGGAAGCTCACCAAAAAGGGAATTCCTTAGCCTTTCTCAGTAACATCTTCTTTCATCTGAATACACATACAGCCCCAGTGCAGTTTCCCATGAAACAGTAAAATGGCACATCCATATAGAAAGATCAGATGTTGTTAGAAAGGTATAATTATAACCCAGTCCCTTCACTCTGTCTCTTTTTCTCCTCCTAGACAAGTTCTACTTGGATAAATAACATCTTGTTTCTTCATTTGCATTTTTAATGTCTTGTTTACCTTTTCAGAGCCAACAGGGTACAGAACAGTTTTAAAGTAGTTTCTCAACAATTTTTTAACCATTGCAGCATGAAATTATTTTATTTTGCTGCTCTCTGCTTTCATATGATTTCCACATTTATGTATTAAAAACCACATAACTTTTAATAATGCACACAGTCACTTGCAGAGCACTCTTTGAATAAGTGCAAAGCATCAAAGTCATGCTAACACATAAAAACTTTCTAGCAGCTAAGGCATTGATTTCATTTTACTTATCTGCAGAAGTTTAAGATGTTTTTTAGCCACAGCTCTTTGTTCTGCATTTCTGCTTGACGTCACCAAGTGGTTGCAATCCTCCATTTCAGCCATTTCACAGCCTGGTCCAGCATTTCAGCTGTCTTCAGGTGGCCGTCAACTTAATAACAATACTTCTCCCCAAACCAGCTGAAATATGGGCATGGTTTCCCTGGGTTTCCAGCCAACAGAAAGACAGTGAACGCAACTGGGCCTGGGAGCAATAAACCAGTGCAGTGAGGTACTTCAGTGCTCAGCTGTCAAAAGGCAACTGGTCTCACAAATAATAACTATTTATTCTCAGAAATCCTCACATGTCTTCTAAATTATCTACAAGTGAGAAATTAAATTGGATTAATCATATTCATACGTGCAAGCACATGCATGTGTTTCCAGATGCATGACATCATAAGCTCGACAATACAATACAATGAAATGATGTATATGCTGCCACATCTCACTGTCTGGGGGTTAACTTCCAGCAGCCAGTCACTCCCACTTTAAGGAGCCTTTAACAACATCTGAAACAAGTAAACTACAGTAACAGTCAAAGCCCAAATATCATATGTGAATATAGTAATAATATTGCCATTTAAATATTTAAATCATTTATATATTCCAGCAATCTGAAGTATTTATGCACATGTGCTCACAACATTTAATGACTGCGCCATTGAGAGATATCAGTACCGGGTTACTTTTTTATAACTGCAGAAGTCTAGAGCTCAGCTCGTCACTCAGCTTGCTTTATTGTAACTGGAGAGCAACAGCCCTTTGTTTGGAAGGCCTTTAGTCATACTGTCATAATGAAGCAGGAATTTGAGGTCTTAGGCATCTCCAATGTAGTCATCCACATCTTGTCAAACCAGTCCTGCCCTTATTGAATAGATGTTCTTGTCTGTAGCTTCACTTTTATGAGAATGGTTAGCATCCTGTTTTGATGTCTTTTTAGTCTTTAGTAAATAAAATCTTAATTAGATTTTTGTTTATGCTGATATTTACCACAGGGGAATATTGACTTTAATGCTATTTTCTTGTTCTCTTGCCACATTTTGGCTCCAAATGTCCCCTTTTTAGCTGATCGCTCCAGTCTTGCCTTATAGAACATTCCTATCTGCCAGCAACAACAAGCCTTTTTTATTTGTTTGTTTTGATGTTTCCAAAACAGACTTCTGAAATCTCTTTCCTCACTTAATGTCTGTGGTATTTTAACTTATTGTGTCAGTCTCCTGCTGGACACAAATTCAATGTTCTGGCTTGCCCAAGTAGGTGATCTCACAAACTCAGAGTTTACTTCAAATATCAGACCAGTTGATAGGTTTTAGAACTAAAAAGAGTATAGGAGGGTAACCCCAAATTTATTCTAAAATGGAACTTCATAAGATTTCTTAAAAATCTGCCTGATGTGGTTGCCTTCAATGGAAGGGAGCTGTGACAGCAAACATAGCAACCAAAAAATCCATTTTTGTGTGCCATGTTCCTATGTCCCTCAGTGTGCAATCACATTGTGGGTAAGCATATGATGCTCTCAGCAGGAAATTATGTCTCAGTGTGATCAAGAGGATTTCATAATTCTTATCACAGACTCAGGACATGTTCCAAGAAGGGTGAGCAGGAAGTATTAGAAAACATGAAAAAACTTTTATAGCCCTACTACTTATCTGATGTCACAGGGCACTTGTTTGTATGCTGGCAGCATGGCCAAAAGGAAACGTTTGACAATATTTGTTGATCAGTAGGAATATTGCAGTTCTCTGTCTGCTTCTCAATAGTTTTTGGGAAATAGAGGACTGTTGCTCTCCTTTCTTTAAGCTTTCTGCATAGCACAGGACAAAAGAGTTCACCTCACAGTTCCTACCATTAGACACTGGTAGGAGTGTCCAGTTGAATTATGTGTCTTTGAATTAACTATACAAATTAGAATTGCAATTATAACTGTAATGAATTGTAATTTATTTACCAGCCACTGTATTTTACCAATAAAAGCCATGAGTTTGATGCTGTAATAGAAGTTTTCTGAACTACAAACTTTGAGAACTGATGCTTAGTTGATTGGTGTCCTTGGGAATTGGAATACTTCCTGTAGCTCCAGACTGTTAAACACTGGGGGAGAGGGCTTTCAGAGTGGTGAATACACTGAACTCCAACCCTCAGCACCTTTTTGCCTATGGTTAATTTTGACTACCCCTATGAAAACAGCTCACTACACTCAGTGAATCTAATTGTTTATGTAACTTCAATTATTTGCTTAAATGTTTATCCAATGCGTTCAGTCCTTTGTGGAAGTAAGTTCATTATGTTTCCCAGCACTAGTGATGTACAGCTTCTTTGAAGCTGCAGTGTTTGCATTTGAGTTTGTATCCCCATTTCAGCAAAAAAGAAGTGCCGCATCTGTCTCCCTTCTGATCAAACATCTGTTTGCAGCATAGTTCACTTGGGGCCTTTGCTGTAACTCCAGAGCATGGCTTTTTGCTTCTGATTACATGCTGATATATATTAACCACTCTGGTAAAGCTTCTCAAGGCTAAACTTTAGGGGGGGCTCCTATTTAATCTTTTCACAGCCTTCACTTACTGGGCTGAGGCCCTATCCTTATGCTTTTTTAGAAAGACATGCTTCTAATTGGACTGAGGCTTAGTCCAGTTAGTGTAATTTGCAAAATAATTTATGTGTTACAGTTCTGTGCTGGGCTGGTAAATCAGTGGAAGAAGCTTGCTGTCCTTTGATCTGCTCAATCAGCTATGTAAAGTGAGAAATCAGCCTCCAGGTCTATCTCATGTCAGCTGCCTAACGTCAGTGATTTAAAAGCTACTTATTTTTATTCTAGCGAGTTATCAAATGCTCACATCAATATAATAAGCTTGCATATTTTTGAAGATGCAGCTTCAAATAAAAATAGTGTTTAAAGGTGTTGGAAGACATTATTAGGGTATGAATGTGTAAAGCATATTGATGAGGTAAAGGCAGGAGCAGGGGTGTGGTATAAAGGGGTTGAATTTCTGGAGCTATACAGTATTCCTTCTTGTTACAACGTGTTGGATGTAATCTAGTAATCAGTGTTGTCTCCTGTGTGAAAACAACATTGTGATGCAGATAGTAGCTGTCAGATGACTCTCAATTATAAAACAGTCTTTGGAGACCAAGAAACGGAACCATGCAGCAAATGACAATTTAACACAGATTATTAATCAAAGTTATGATTTTACTCTACGTTTTCTGAAGCTGAGGAATTACTTGCGAATTCATTGCAGTCATTGCTCTTAATTATGATCACATGTGAATAATCTAGCTTCTGGACACCAGCTGATATTATTTGGTTTTACTGAATCATATAAGACACATGATCCTCCTTGTGCAAGCATCAGATCAGGGCATTTGTGTTCTTATGACTGAATGCAGTTAATCTCTCTGTCATTTTTCTGAGTCAGTGGAATTTCAGAGACTTTGCATCTCTCACAAATTGACTGTAAATTAAATCAAGAATTTGATTTGATCATACAGGCATACTCTTTTTTTCCCTAGTGTTAAAAGGGGCTAGAATTTCCATCAAATGTATATGAACTCCTATTAGTTCAAGGCAAGGCACTGGAATGCCTAACTGAAATGTATTGGAAATGAACATGATTTTTTTGTTTTTTAAATCATATATATCAATCAGGAAATCAGCAAATTCTAGATACAGAACATTTGTGTCTTCTACTGGAGAAAATTAGTGATTATAGGGTTCTGAAACTTTTCCAAATGCTTTATAAATTAACAGTTCAGGCAATGTTATCACTCTAGTGAGAATTCTCAACCACACATAAGATTGGAGAGTTTAGCAACTCCTTCTCTGCCTGATTTTATGCAGAGAAATGTCTTTTTGTATAGATGAAAGAACTTGTGGCATGGCTAGATTGGTATACAAGTCCTTTTCCTGTCTTTTTTATTAATTTTTATTGAATAATGAATAACTACTGAAAATTATTTTTCCTTTCAACTTATACAGTTAGCCTAATCAAGTTGTTCCGTCTTTCTGTAGTGGAGTAAGTGTTTCTAATGCTTAATGATTTGTTATCAGGATAAATCTATTCCCCAAACACTCTGAAATAAGACTTCTTCCAGACTTATGGGCCGTGGCAGTTGTATAAATTTTTTGTCCTTGGAGATGTATGAGCCTAGCTGACCATAGTGCACAGACCAATAAATCCATAGAGTTCTGAAGATACTTTCATTTTATAATTTAGTAGAGAATCATACATTTTATGGAGAGACTTTTTTCCATTCCTTAGTGAATTTTGTGTAGGCTATTGGCCCAGATTTTCATCTAGAATCTGAAAACAGAGGAAATGCATTGATTTCAGCAGCATTACTCATGATCTACAGCAGTTCAAGGGACGTTAAATTTTACCCCTTTATGCCTTTAGCTAAAATGCTTTCAGCAAATGGTAGAAAATTTAAAAATTCAGCTTCAAACACCCAGAAATGACCTTAAGTGAAAAACCAAACCAAACTAAACCCCCAAAACTCTTGTAAAAGTTTTACAAAATATATATGCATTCTAATACCACCACCCAACCTTTTGCAGTAGTTTTTATTCTGTATGAGTTTATACTTTACAATTAAATGGTTATCGCAACTTACGGTTTGTCCTAATTTCCCTCCTTTCAGAATGCTGTTTTATTGTTCTTAACACTGTGGAAAGTGGAAGGTGACAAGAATTGCTTAATTTGTTGAAACTCAAATTATTTGTTCTTGTGATTTGTGAAAAAGAGTCAAGGGGATGCTAATGGTCAATTATTCTATCTCCTTTTGCTCTCCTGTCATCATGTGTAAGAGTGAGTTGTAGATACCAAAAGTTCAGTGTTCTGAAGTTAGAAAAAGGTTAAATAGAACACAAACATTATTCTAAATGTAACTTGAAAATCCCTATTAAAAATAATGCTATTTCATTCATTAGTCAGCCTGAGGCTGACAAATACGTGTGTGCATTTATACCTGACTCTCTTGAATAACCCCAGTGAATCCTAACAGAGGGGTTTAGGATATGGATCTTTGGTAAAAAAAGTGCTGAAATTTTTGATTCTCTCAATATCTTAATGTCCTCAGTGATCTTCCCTGTTCCTTGCTAGAAATAGGAGAGCCAAGTAAGACATCTATTGGCACCTCATCTCTTTAGTTCACACTTCAACACTGAATTTTATACGATAGTCCTGGACTGTGGATTTTGGTGACTGAAATATGGGAAAATCCACTTTGCAACTTTTGGTGAAAAATCTTGGCCATATGATAGGGCCATTGGTAGCTTTACTCCCACAGTTAAATCAGAACCTTTAGTGGAAGGTGCACTGCAGCCTAGAAAAAGCACAGGTTTACATGGAAGTAGGTGAGTGAAGGAAACCATTGTAAACTGTGATGTAGCTCCTGAGGACTCACCAGAGACAGATTTTTTTTCTCTGTTATTTCTAACATTCTAAGCATGAATTTCTTTTTTTCCTTTAAGAGGCATTTGCATTACAGGATGTTTCCACAAAATGATTTGGCACTTCAATTCATTATTTATCCTTCTAAAATGAAGCTGACCTAAAATCTCCATGCTGCAGAGTGTTACTGTTGGAGTGTTAATATTAATGCTGGGTTTTTTTACTCCCACACTGATGGATTTAGGCAATAGTGCTAAATGAAAATTATGCTTTCTTTTAACTTCTGAATCCTTAGGTCCCAGCAGTTACTTTATAATATAATCTAAGCCATGCAGCATCAGATGCTCCTACATGAGATTTCATTTTTGCCTGCCTAGTGTTTCGGGTATGGCCCATATCTGATTTTTAAAATCTCTTAAAAGAACTTCTTCCCTGTAGAAGTGAACTGGTATTTTTGGAGATGGGGGGGTAAAAGGAATGTAGACCCATCTGAAGCCCTCTGTTCTCAGTACATCTGAGAAGTTACAATTTCTGAATTCTACTCATTCTGTATGATGAACTCTTGGGTTTCATGAAAGAAAGGCTTTGCTGCACTTTATATATGCTCATGAATTCCTGTGGATATTAGTAGAACTGGAGTGCAAGATTAAGTTCTAGCATATGCTTTTCCTACAGGAGCTGACTAAGCCAAATCAAAATATTGCCACCAACTGTTTTTTGGATTAATTTCTCTGCTTGTTTAGTGAGTTAAATCAGCTCACTTGAGTACTAGATTTGAATGAAAGGCAACAGCATCAGTCTGAGGTTGGAGGTAAGGAGGGGACTGTACTTCTTGTACACCACGCCATGTAATTGGCTTAATTATGCAAGAATTTCAGAACTTGTCTTTGGTTCTTAAGCTAAGGTATACCTACTGAGTCCTGAAGAGAATAATTCAATTTAAGCATTTTAAAATGTTTACTGGTATCCTTAGTAATCAATTCAATTTTTTTAAGGGAATTTGTCCTTTCCCAACTACTCAATAACATTGGACTAATTTCCTTCTTCCTTGGAAGAAGGAAACATAGCCACACTTCATTGTTAAAAGTGTAGATTCTAAGAAATTCTGCAAGTAATAATCTACCCCAAATAGACCCGTTCTTACCCATGTAAAAAGTTTCTGTGTTACTTCTCACATGTAATGTAAATCTGTGTCACCCACCATTTCTTTCATATATATATATATATATATTTAATCTTGTGGTTATCTATAAAACAGAAACCAAAGAGACCAAGCTTAAAGCTGATTCAAGAACCAATTTAAATGTTTTGGCTTTGGCTTTGGACCTGTGCTTTGGACTGCCTTTCTCTTTCTTTCCTCATTACCAATAGCCTCCTGGATGGAATGATGCCCTAGAACTCAGAAGTCTATGCTTGGCAATGTAGTACCTTCTGCAGAGTGTAAATGTTAATGTGGAACTTATGTAATTCTTTCCCTGAAATGAAGCTATGTAAGCACGGCAAAGTTGTCAGTTAAAAGATGTAAGCACTGTGATGACATGAGCAGCACAAAGGAGACACCATTTCATAAGTCTGCTTTTTTTTTTTTTTTAGGATTGGGACACTGACAGTGATATACCTAAACCTCTAATCTTAGCGATCCACTGTTGTATCTGATGCAGGTTCAGACAACCTTGCAGGCTTAAAGGAAAATGTTTCCATAAACTTGAGGAGTAAAGAACTTTTTGAGAACATTATACATTAGTCTTTTGTTGAGTGAGTAAAACTACAGAGCATATTTCAATTTCTGCTGTAGATATTAATTCTTGTTGCCCACTATCCATGTCTGTCTGTCAAAGAAAGATTTTACATTCATAATATAAATTCTATGCAGTCTACAGTTTTCATTCCACATGACAGAAATACAACGATAGCCTTATGAAATATAATAACTTCCAGTTATTGTATAATATGGCACAAGGTGCATGTAAAGCAGAGAATTATACAGACATTATGAAGCATCCATATCCACGGAGTGCAAAGAAAAATGATATCCAATTTTCATGTGCGGTTTAGATTTGAAATTCTTTCTTGAGATGAAGACATTAATATTTTGATAGTAAAAGGTCATTTTTCAGTAGCATTCACAGATTGCCAGTAAAAGATAATGCTTCCCTGGTGGACAAGCTTTTTTACAATATGCCTTCCACATACTAATGAAATCCCCAGAAAGCAATGGCTGGTTCTGTAGTTTGCTAGATAAAGAAAAAAAAAAGAGGGGGGGATGGACTTAGGAGAATACTTTGTGCTGAATAATGTATTTGATTTATTTCACTCCCTTTCTACTTGCAGAATATATAAAAATCCATTTAAATTTCAGATTTTTATGGATTTGTTTGTTATTCAGAGGTGCTCAGTAAGCACTTATTAAATTTTTCTATTCTTGGTGAAATACCCACAGCATGATGCACTGATGACCTAAGTAATATTCTGTTTTGTTTTCCTGATTGGATGACTTAAGTGCCATAGTTAGGAAGAAAGGCCTGTCTGAAAACTTCTTAAAAATGTGTATTTGTATGAATATTATCACCAGTCCCAGAACTACAATTAACAGCTGCAGCATCTTAAGGTTCTTTCTCCTCTGAGAAATTCCTTTTGAGGTTCCCAGGAGATATATCTGGTTTTCATTGATACAGAGAAATTGGAAACCTCATCCAGTGGTACTTAAGCTAATTTCTTGGGGAATAATAGTGGAAGTAATTGGGAATTTTCTGATGATAGCATTTCCCTCCTTGGGAAATTCCATTTTGTTGAAATGGGAACTTCCCACAGTAATGTAACAGTTTCAAAGAAATGAAGAACCTGAGAAGGGGTAGGGGAGAGCAGTGCCGAAGCAGACTTACCCATACCCATACAGCCTTGTGGTTGAACAGTAAAAAGTGGGAAAGACACCTCATACAAAACAAAACTTTTCTCCTTTTGAGGGTCTCAAATAATGACTTCAGGTCACCATAGATTTGCAGGGTGCTGGAGATATCCTGCTTTGCATAATTAACTAAATAATTATCATATCAATTTATTAAAACTCCATAATCTGTTTCCTGGGAGAATGTAAAACATTCTGAAATGGATCTTCTTAAGGCAAGCACAACTACAGGCTGGGTGGAGAATGGATTGAGAGCAGCCCTGAGGAGAAGCATTTGGGGGTGTTGGTGGATGAGAAGCTCAACATGACTCAGCAGTGTGCACTTGCAACCCAGAAAGCCAACAGTGTTGCGGACTGCATCAAAAGAAGTGTGACCAGCAGGTGATTCTCCACCTCTATTCCACTCTCATTGACACCCCACCTGGAGTTCTGTGTCCAACTCTGGGGCCTTCAGTACAAGAAAGACATGGAGTTGTTGGATTGAGTCAGGAGGATGGCCATGAAGATAATCAGAGGGCTGGAACACCTCTCCTATGAAGACAGGCTGAGAGAGTTGGGGTTATTCAGCCTGGATAAGAGAAAATGTGGGGGAGACCTTGAAGCAGCCTTCCAATACCTAAAGGAGCCTGCAAGAAATCTGGAGAGGGACTGTCTACAAGAGCAAGGGCATGGAGTGCTATGACAAAGGGTAATGGCTTTAAGATGAAAGAGGGCAGATTTAGATTATATATAAAGAAGAAATTCTTCCCTGTGAGGGTGGTGATGTCCTGGCACAGGCTGCCCAGAGAAGCTGTGGCTGTCCCCTCCCCATCAGTGTTCAAGGACAGGTTGGATGGAGCTTTGGACAACCTAGTCTAGTTAAAGATGTCTGTGCTCATTGCAGAAGGGAGTTGGACTAGTTGACTGTTAGAGGTCACTTCCACCCCAAACCATTCTCTTATTTTATGATTCCATGACATCTAGATGACAATGTCTTCTTCTAGGTACATTCTAAAGATATCAGCTATTCCAAGGCAAACACCTGCAAGATCCCACTAAAAAAGTACCTACTTCTCAATCAGTCTTGTATTAAAGATATAACCGTATAGGTTTATGATTTGAGGTATGCATCATCTTTCACTTTAGGCTTCCTATACTACAAGGAATCATTCCCTCTTCTCTGCCCCAACCTCCTCCCCCCGTCCTACCATCAATTCCAAACAATCTTTCCAGTCAGAGGCAAAAAAAATTGATGGACTTGAAGCAGCTAGCACATGCTAGGTGAACTATTTGTCCATCATATTTTAAGTCTTTGAGAGATTATTTATTGCTCAGCTTCTATAAAATAATCATTGAAACTCATATTTGACTACATTCCATAGAAAAATAATTAAAATCACATTTGATTATGTACTTCACTGACCCACTACCAAATGCAATGAATAATCACAGGCAGCAACCAAGCTAAGTAAATAAATAGATTTTTTGGTTCTTGTCCTTTGGCTCGGGACAAAGGTGGCTACAGCATGTGTGGTATCCAGAGTAATCTGTCCTTTGATTAGAAACACTAAAGCAAGGCTTGTAGATGAAAATCTTTCAGTGAAGCTCAATACTATAGCTATTTTACTTGAAGCTGAAGCCAGGATGGCTGTGGGTGTCTACTAAACAAGGGGGGGTACTATTAGCTTAGGAATTGTGTGCTGGATGAGTGGACAGTGAGGTGCGTTGGAAACTGGCTGAAGGGCAGAGGTTAGAGGGTTGTGAAAAGTGGTTCAGTCTCTTTGGAGGCCTGTGCCCCAGGTGTCAGTGCTCGGTCTGGTTTGTCTTGTTTAACATATTCATCAGTGACCTGGACAATGGGACAGAGTGTACCCTCAGCAGGTTTGCTGACAATATGAAACTGAGAGGAGTGGCCGACACACCAGAAGGCTGTGCTGCAATTCAGTGAGACCTGGAAAGGCTGGGATGATGGAACCTAATTAAGTCCAACAAGGGCAAGTGTAGGGTCCTGCACCTGAGGAGGAATAACCCCTGGCACCAGTACAGGTTAAGGGAAGCAGTAATGCAAAGAAGGACCTGGGACCCCTGGTGGACAATAAACTTACCATGAACCAACAATGTGCCCTGTGACCCAGAGAGCCAATGGTGTCCTGGGGTCCTGTGGTAAGCAGGTGAAGGGATGTTCTTCTTCCCCTCTACTCTGCCCTAGGAAGGCCACATCTGGAGTTCTGTGTCCAGTTCTGGGGTCCTTAGTTCAAGAAAGACAGGGAACAACTGGAAAGAGTCCAGTGGAGGGCTATGAGGATGATGAGGGGACTAGAGCATTTCTTGTGTGAGGAAAGGCTGAGAGAGCTGGGGCTGTTTAGCCTGGAGAAGACTGAGGGGTCACCTGATCAATGCTTATAATTGTCTAAAGGGTGAGTGTCAAGAGGTTGGGGACAGATTCTTTTCAGTGATGCCCAGTAACAGGACAAGGGTCAATGGGCACAATCTGGAACACAGGAAGTTCCATGTGAATATGAAGAAAAACTTCACTGTGAGGGTGACAGAGCACTGGGGCAGGGTCCCTTGAGAGATTGTGGAGTCTCTCTGCAGATCCTCCTCAGCATGGTCCTGTAAAACCTGCTGTAGGTGATCCTGCTTTAGCAGGAGGTGGGACCAGATGATCTCCAGAGGTCCCTTCCAACCCCTATCTTCTGTGATTCTGTGATTATTTAGTATGTGGTGTTTTAAAGTTATTATGTGGATATTTATGATGGGTATTTACAATTATACTAAGGAGCTCTAAAACTTTTTATTTTTATTACTGAATGTAAAAGGAGAGGGTATCTCTAACAGGACTTCCTACTTCTGCTTCTGTATGAAATCATGCCCACAAGAAGGCAGTGGTAGTTCAACTGTTGAGCTTAATCTGTCTAGAATTGTGTCTTGCATCCTTCTTAATATTGACTGCACTCACCAAAGGCAGAGAAAGGAGAAAATTTTTCATAAGGGAAGAACAGAGGTCACAGTCTCATCGCTTTCTTCCTGCTTCGTACCATTTCCCTGTCCTAATGAGATCATTCATTGCTCGAGTCTTTTTATCAGCTTTCTGAATTCCCAGCAGTGACTGTGAAGTCTCGGCCCCCCATGGCTGAAAACCTTTCCTGTGAGGCTGGCCCAGCTGATTTGCTATTCCTAAATAATCTCACTTCACTGTAAAAACAAATAAAAATCTCCCAGGATCATAGTTGTGAGAATTATGTTTTCATAGAATTGTTTGAGTTGGAAAGGACCTTTAAAGATTACCTAGTCCAACCGTTCCCTGCCGTGGGGAGGTACATCTTTCATAAATGCTCTGTCTGATATGTTGTGCTTTAAAATGATATGTTTCTCTCTGGTGCATTATGGCACTTCTTTGTCTGGAGAACAATTGAAGCCAGAACACAATGCTATTAAGCAGAAGGATTTGGAGGTTGATTCTCTAATGTTTTGAACCATGTGTATTCAGCTGTCTGAGTGATAAATGGGTGTAAACTGCTATTGTTCTAACTTGGTAACACGGTGGATCCACTATGCAGAACTGTAAGTGACAGCAGCAGAGAGCGAGCCAAAGGTGATTGCCTTCTGACCCACATAAAACAAGATAACATCAACAAAGATGACAATAGGAACAAAGTCAGGCAATCGCTGGAGTATTTTATCTCTTCCACTGATGTGGAGTGTATCTCCAGGTAGAGAAAACAACTGGCACCCAAAAAAGGAGCTGAAGAAGCTGCAAGATGAGAAATGCAAGCTCCTTAATTCTTGCGGAAAAAACCCCCACACCAAACCAAACCAAACCAAAAGAAAATCTCACAGATACAACCTCAATATCCTCCTCCTCCCCATCATTGAGCAGAGGGTCTTGAAGAATACTGTATTTTTTGTTCAGTAAATGGATTGTAAATTGAAAAAGAAATACTCCACAAAGATACTACTGCTACTCCTTTTATCAGGTCAAGATGGTAAAACTCTGAAGCTGAACTCTGTAACACAAAACACAAATTTAATTTTAAATTTCAGGGCAAATGGAAGACATTCTAAATTCCAGGATGAAATATGGTTTTCAATTGTCAATTACTTAATGTTATCTGAATCCTTTTTTTCTTTGCATTTCTTTATTCAAAAAATATTTTTGGGTTTAATAAGAAAAAAATCTTCCAATGGTTATTCTATAAATAATAACATGGGATAGTATTTCAGCATTTCAAGATAAATTTTAGTGTTTGAAAATCCTGAATTTGAACGTGTGTGTGTGTGTGTTTCAGTGCATTTTTCCCTTTTATTTCCTCCTTCCTTTGACTGTAATGACAAGTTTAGTACAATTGTCATTTCACAGATAATTCTTGGTTTCCTCCACCACCAACCCCCTTTGAGAGTTTTCACTCTGCAGACAATCCAAAAACAAAGTTATGCAGTTTCACTTAGCAGTCCAGGGATTTAGGAACAGGAACAATTTTTGTTCTCAAGTCAAGAAGCTCTGAGACATCTGCTTAAATTTAAACAGTTAACCCTTGTCTCCCTGTTGACTTCAGTGGGAATAGTGGCAGTCCTAAAGGTAACATGAATAAGTGCTTTTGTTAGTTCAGGACACTGCTGCCATTCTCACTGGGGTTCAGCAGTGAATGTGTACAACAGAAAATATGCATGGCACTTGAACCAGAGAGGTTTTTAAAACAGCACAGCCAGGCCCGTATGCTGTGAAAATAATTCACAATGCTGTATTTTTGATGTCTTCCTCTTGAAGTCAGATAAGTGTTGCAAAGTGGGAAAGGTTACACAGCTGCACACATGCACATGCCAAGAGCTCTTATCTTGTTCCCTTACCACAGACTGAGCTGATGAGCTTATAAAATTAAGGGTTAGTTTAACAGCACCTTTGAAGAAAAGTCTTTTAGATGTCATAGTATAACAGTTGTCCATAGAAAAACAGACACCTCCAGGGAAGTCTAAGACAAAACATATGCTGAAAAAGGTCAGGAGGTCTACAGAGCCTGTACAGGGAGTTATTTCTAAACTTCAGTGACAGAGCTACTGTCATGGAGGGATCACCAGCTCAGACTGCAGACACAATTCAATAGGAGCAGACCGCTTTGCAAGTAGTTTGTTACCCTGAGAAGATAACTCATCCTGTGCGCATGTGGATTAGTTTTTTGACTGTGGTTAGTTTTCATAAGATCAGTGGTCCAGCCAACACAACTGTCTCCCTGTGTTTCCATCACTGGAGGATATGGGTGAGAAAGGGATAGCTCAGAGAAACGTAGTATTACACCTGCTATACTGGGGTTGACCAGAGGTTTGCAGGGCTTCCTAAACCACTGTCAATCTGTCAGCAGCAGGAGATTACAGAAAAAAATTAAGCAACCGTGCTTATGTGAAGAGATCAGGAATCTGACTTGGCTGACACCACTTTTCAACTGAATCAGTTTCCTGGGCCAGCTGGATAAATGGATGTGGCTGGAATACATGCCCAGGGCGGGAGGAAGTGCTGTACTTACATCGTCTTGAACTGTTGTGAAACTGCAATCTAAGAACAAGGGCAAATACAGTATGCCTTTCACTGGCATACTTCTTCCCATCTCTGGCTGATTGGTAATGTAGAAACCCTCTGAGGCAAAGGTTGGATTTGGATTGTCATGGTCATTTGCCACTGGTGAGCCAATCCTGTGTGCATTTGATTAATGTCTTTTTGAGCCTGTTTGTATGTCTGACTTCTGTGGCAGGCAGTTCTGCAGCCGAAGTGTCCTTTAAAAAAATATTTTGTATACAAGAAAAACATGCATATCCTTGTTCTTCTGTCCAGTCACATAAGGCAGTCATAACTGAACTGCAGATCTCATCACAGAGAAGTTCTGAAAACAAGCAAAGAAGGAAAGGTTTGAAATGGAAACTGCAAATACCTTACATAAACATGTCTTTTGTCCTCAGTGTTATTTTAAGTAGTGCTGTACTTTTGTCTTTTTAAAAAATTCATCATTTGTCCCCCTCTAATTTTCCACCGTTCTAATCACCAATGAATGCCAAGAATTAAATTATTTCAGGATTGATTTCAGTGCTGGAAGAAGTTACAATATGATGATGTCAACTCCGATCCAAGAGAACTGCAGTATGGAATGGTACTGGTCATTCCATTCTTAGTTTCACAGATGGAAGATACACAGGCGGTGCCAGTGTGAGTGCCCTTTAGCAACTAAAGAAAAGCATACCTCGAACATATGTCCTGACTCTGTGTCTAATAAACCTCCTCCCTTATACCCAAAAAGAACATATAGTAGGATTTTTGTTCACAGAACAGAGACCCATATAACCAGATGTAATCTCCCAGGAATCAAAGCCAGTTTCATTGTGTGTCACAGATCTGCCCTTACAACATTTTTTGAATGACTGATATGGCTATGGAGGAAAAAGATAATTTTTAAAGGAATCACAAATTTCATTGGTCTTCAGTGGAATATCTGGAATGTTGCTTCCATATTTGCTGCAGAGACTTTATGAAAAGAAGCATAGGTTCTTTCTAAGGAAGATAGGGATCATACCCGTGATTTTTTTTGTATCTATGAAATAGAAAGTTTAAAAAATCTCCATGTTGGGATTTTATCTTCTCTTTTACTCAGTTGTAGTTACTGTAAAAACAAGGATAAGCTTTGCATGATTAACTAACTTTTTTTTTTTTTTCCAGACTGAAAAAAAATCTCTTTCTTTTGGCACATTGTCACTTCGGGTAATCTTAAACAAGGGAAAATCCTGAAAGTAGGCTTAGTGTTTTAATGGATCTGGCTTTGATTTAACTTCAGGATTATCATATGTCTGCTGACTTTTCAACAAAATTTTCACTCTGTCCCAAATCAAAGCTCTTCTGGTCAGTTGTGTGCATTGTCTGCTGTTAGATAGGTTAGTTTTCACTGTAACAGATGGTAAAGATGTCACACTACTAAAGACTTGGGATTTCACTGTCATAGCTAGAGGATCCTGGTTAGTTTGCAATAACGTCTGTGAAGTTTTGGAGTCAATTAGGTTAACACAAGAAGAGACATATGCTACAGGCTTCATTATGGTATCAGAAATAGAACGGTGAATAACAAATGCCATTTAATTACAGTTAGCAATGCAGAGAGTCACAGAGGTTAAGTATATTTCTAAAAATAAATACAATAAATTCACATGTGGATGACTAAAATGGAGTATCTAAAGCTTGGTATAAGTTCCTAAATAAAAGACTACTCTTCTTAAAGCTGGCAAGTTGCTACATCTTTCACCAAAGCAAGAAAGGTGTTCTGGAAGTTCAGACTGAGCCTAGTGAAGGCATTTTAGGTATGCGGTGCCTTTTTCTTCTTCCATCATTTTGAGATCCTTCCAGTTGCTATAAAAATGCATCCCATTTTGTTGATCTTACTCAGATACATGTTCTGTGATTCTGTGGTACTCTGCTACCCCAGCCATAGCCCTACGACTAAGACTGAAATACGGCTGAGCTCTCGGGGTACAGCTGGCTGAAAAGGTAATGGATTTCCATGGCTAAAACCAATAAACAAACCAAAAGTCACCATGGAAATTTTGTTGGTCAAAAACTGAAAACAAGGTCATCTTCCATTTAAGCTCAAAACCAATTAATCTGACTACAAGATAGGAAGTTGCTGTTTTCCAAATATGTCTGTGTGACTTTATAGCCTATGACCCCCGGCCACATTAATGAGACTCAGGTCAGGTCTGTAATACAAAATTTTGCTGGAACAGCTATGTTGATGAGGAGGGTGGTAAAGTGTGATGTGTGATTGACAGAACTGTGCTGCTGAAATTGCTAGTGTAAGCACAGTCGTATTGGCGAAACTCTGCTTTTGCTGATGCTTCCTTTTGTTCTGAGGGGTGCGGAGAGGAGAGGGAGTAGAAGATGGAATGATTCTAGGTGAAAGCACACTTTTGTGTGTGTAAAATGCATTCATATTAGGCAGGCTTTGCTGCTAAATGCATAAATGATTAGAATTGGCCAGTCAATGATAGAGTGCCACACTATCACTTCAAATATGTATGTTGGTGTTCAGGTAGGATAAGCAGGTGTCATACAAAACACCTACATTTACAAAGGCTTGTCTGGCACTTCCTTTTACAATGAAAGTGTAACAAACAGAAAAAGGAAGGGTCACACTGTCTCTGAAGAGGCATCCCAGATTTTTAAATGTAATGGTAACAAACCCTCATTTGACACCCAGACATCACACAAGTCTGTGATGCCTTCAACAGTTACAATTTATAAAGCTGAAAAGTAATAGAAGTGGGAGAAGACCTCCATTTTATTGATTGATGTATTGGAATACCTCCTTAAAGAAATTATGTAATTGGGTTGTTTTTATTTGAGCACCAAGTACACAAAGAAAAGAAGTTGCTCATTTTGAACCATCATCTCTATTGGGTAATTACTTTAATTAGGTAGTTTTTGAAAACTGCACATTAGCTACATGACAGATCAGAATTGTTTTGGTCTATTGAGTAATTATTTAATTAGGCCACATTTAAAAAACTGTTTATCTCCCATATAATGGCTGGAACCGGCTCCTTCTGGTTTATTTTGTAATTATTTAATGAGGCCAAATGTAACCATTGCAAAAAAATCCTTCATGAGTATAGTGTGACTCTGTGCTGCAGGGTAAAACAAAATTTAAAAAAAAATTCTAGGGTGTTTTAATAAGAATTTACTACATGCAGACAGCAAATGTCTTTCATTGATAATGTTACAAGGTTACAGCAAGTACCAATGCAAAAGACTGAAAATGAGTAAGTAGGAAAATGTCATTTTTGTTAGACAATCTATACAAAGGTAAAAATGGAAAGCAGCCAAGAGTCACCTTTTTTTCATCTGGCCAAAGGAAAATGAGTCAAGGATACAACATATTCTGGCAAGGTAAAGATGATTCAGGGTTCTTAATTAAACAGAGATAAAAGACCAAAGCGGAAGCATGGCCTAAGGAAACTTTGTTTCCCTGTAAAAAAAAATCCTAGGTTAGAGGGGAATGATGATCCAACGTAATTTTCAGACTAGGGAGATCTGCAAATAACGTATGATCCTGTCAACACTGAATTCAGTGCCACAACTTCCACTCATTGGAATGGGAGAAAACCTGAATGTGTGCCATTTCAAAAAAGAATGAGATTTTACAAGGAGACTTCTAGCAAAGTAGGCCTTACGGAAACGGCTATTCCCAAGTATGCTTAATATATTTTTTAATGCATGACTTTGGTGATAAATGCATGGTTGAATGTGTATTTTGCTAATATTTAATTATAATATTCTTAAAAACACATTAGAAAAGCATGGAAAGAGTGCTTCAAAGACTCTTCCCGAGTTTTTGTACGTGCAGGAGGCTTGTACAAGATTCTTGCTAACCAACCACAGATATGTGATTAAATTTACAAGAACTGGATTTCATGGGGTTGTGATGTTTCTAAAGGAAGGAATGACTAAGTGGATATAAAAGCTATGGACATGGGACGCATAGAAGATATCGGCACCATCTACCCACTGCACCTCATCGTGAAGAATTATATTCTTCAGATGTGATTGCATGATGTTCTGGTGGCTGGTGGCTAACGAGGGAGAAAAGCTGAAGGTAGAACAGTTTCAAAGTAAAAATAACGGAATAGTAGTGATAGTGTCGCTGTAGCTGTCTTGTCTAACCTTGCCATACTGAAATAGCAACAGAGTTTCAAATAAAAAGATGAGACTCATTTCTGTAGCTGTAATATATGAGACCTCTGCCCTGAATCCAGCCAGAATTATGGCAATTTAACAAATTACTACTTGTCAGAAGAACTGCAGGAACTGTCTGTGTGCACACTGTGAGCCTGTATCTGGCAGGGGGCTTAAATCTGTTCAAGGGAAATTTATTTTATGTCACATTATCTCAAAACTGGGCAGAACTTGTGAACATTCATAGTAGTTTCATGCTAACAGCAACTGAGCCACCCTAGCACTGTACTGGGGCTGAGCCAGTAGGCTCCTGAACTACTTGGAAGAATTTTCTTGGCTTACAAAGATGGGTGAGTCACAGAGCTCAGGCATAGAAGGCTTTTAAATCCACAAAGCATCATGAGCTTATCACATTTGAACTCTGATAAACCATTGATTTTCATCCAGTTGGCCTGTATGGGGACCAGTGAATTTTGGTTGTCTATATACTATACACTGAATTCTCAAAGTAAAAAAGAGAGGAAATAAGCAAAAGCTTATGCTGTCCAAACTGCTCCTAAACTGGATTTACATGGAATGAGAGTCACTTGTATTAATTTTTCTATCCATTCCACTCCTCAGCTCAGTGGCTACCTAAAACGATCCAGTTAACAGCTTTAAAAGCTCCCCAGACCACAGTTCCTGGAAGGGTAATGTTTCTGGATAGAAGTAAAAAGATTGCCTTTCTTGGCTTCATCTCAGAAGATCCTTCTTTCCCTCAGACAATCCTTCTACTATATTCCCTGGTTCTATCCAAACTATTGTCTCTTGCCAGAATCCCCTCTGATCTTTGGTGGAAAAAACCCTACGTATTCTTCACGTGACTGTATTTTTCCTTCTTTTGGTGTCTGGTTGTTGGGGCAGATTTCCCTTTCCAAGGAAAAATCTGTTTAAGAGTCCAAGAGTTGGAAAGTTCAAAGAGCTTCACAGTTTCCCTCACATCATTCTTTCTGTCAGTGTGGAGAGGGAGTGAGGCAAGAATGAGAGGAGGAAAAAAGGATGGGTGATTGACCTTTGAGTACTGAAAGTGGTTTTGTTCGTAAAATCTTGAGGTGTCCTAGTCTTCGATTTTTCTTTCCTATGGCTTTGTACCTCCTCAGAGGTCCTCAATTCATGTCTGTCTTGATGAATGTCTCATGCCAGTGTGATCACTTCACCTAAGGCATACTTTAGTAGTGGTGCCAAGTTGGCCTTACTGCAAAAAAAAAAAAAATGAGGTCTCTAGAAAGGGGCAACCCCCTTGCACAAAATATATATTGTGCATCTTCCTAGGCTTTTGTTGCTCAAAGGCACTTGACTTTCTTCTTTTTAAGGGCAGTGGCTCTATTCTAAAAGGAAGAAGGGGGAAAAAAAAAAATGTAGTCTGTCTGAGTATTAATGGTAGATAATCTCTGTGTGCCATAGGGAAGTGCCCAGGACTGGTGCTGGTTTTATGTCCTCTTCAAAGCACTAAAACAATATTTAGCCTTTAAGAAGCTCAAATGTGATTTCTCCATTACCTGGAATAAGAAATAACTTATACATTCTTTATTTTTACCTAAATCTTAGTTATTTTTAACCTCTTTAATAAAAGACAAAAATATGAACTCACCGGTATGTAGGTTGGATTCATCCCATTTTCAAATTACACAAATGTAAAAAATCTGTTTGAAAATATTAAATCAATTTGTTTAATACATTAAAATAACTCGGATTGCCTCTGCTTGTTTGCATGTAAAATTTGGGAAGGGAGGGAAAATGCTTTTGGGCAGTTCTTAACCAGTTCTTCATATGCCAAGTTTAGAGTTTTATATTTTTACAGGTCCATCGTAAACCTTTGGTAAATATTATTTCTATTGGATTACTGACATAAGATGAGCTATAGACTTAAACATTTTCTGCAGAAGTTCTTAGTTGTGGTAAAACACAATAATATACATGAAAATAGTTATGTATTTAAGGAGATCATGTCACATTCTGGCAACAGTTGCCTAAATCATGGTTCAGGAAACCCTCCGAAGTTCCCATTTAGTGCTCTGAATTTTCTTTCCAGCATGGTTGATTGCCAGGATATTTGTGCATGAATTAAATTTTATTACCTCATTATAGTTGACTGATTTATGTAGAGGCATTTGTGTAATGATGAGTGAACCTTTAAAGGTTTTAGGAGTTTGGTTTGCTGCAGGGAAAAATCCCACAGTTTCGATCTCGCTATTGGTTTGGATTTCCTGAAAACGGGCTTTCTCATCACATTTTCCCCAGTATTTCCTAGTAATAAGCCTGGCTAAAACAACATGCTTGCTTGTAGTCAAGATTTACAGGGGCTTCTCAGAAGCGCTATGGTGTCATTCTGGAATAGTGGCATTTCCTTAGCTCATAAAAGGAAAATTTAGGGCAGAGACAGCTTGTTTCGATATGTTTGTAATGTTATTTTTCTCTCTGAGGGGTGCAGTGGAGTATTCTTAATGCTAAAGAAGATAAAAGAAAAAAGTCAGTTGATGAAAGTGGCTGCTTCTTTAGGGTCCATGTTGATCACATGTTGCTGGGGAGTTACTGAGCAGGGGAATAGATGATGCTGATTTCCGTTGCACCGGGAGGCTGGACAGTGGGCAGAGAGTGAGGAAGCCCACAGCGGGCAGTGACACAGGGCAGATGATGGCGAACCTGTAAGGACACCCTGTGGGATAGTGGCTCCCCATGAGGAGACTGGACAGGGACATGGAGGCTTCTCAGTGCTCTCAGCTTGGAGAATAGCTCCCAGAGGGAAGCCTTGGCACCAGCACTGCTGTGGCTTGCAAAGGTGAAGATAAACTACAGTGAGTGCAACCCAAGCAATGTGTAGGTCCATCAAAACCTACAGGACACATTCCAGAGATAGTGGGCAGGAGTAGCACTGCTGTCTCACCTTGCAGCCTGGTTCCTGCACATTGCAAAGCCACTGTTCCTTGGCCTGAACTCAACTCCACCAAGCTCACACCACAATGTCAGCCTGGTGCAGAGCTCAGCCAGAGGCTGGAGACATGGAGCCTTGTCCCGGGGGAACTGAGGAGATGAGGTGGGAGCTGGGCAAAAGCACAAGCCTCTGGAAAGCACTTTGGGCTGAACAGGAAGGTGGTTTTGCAGTATGAGTGTCTGCTGGCTTTGACAACCGCTTGCGTCATTGGTTTTCTGTATCTCTTTGTTGGACTTAACTGCCTGCACAACATCCAACTTCCATTTCAGTTACGAAGTAGGCTCTCTGGATCTCATCTTGCAGTCCTCTCTTCATAACCTAGCTCCACAACAAGGCAGCAGAAATGAACAAAACCCACCTACCTGCTGGGCAAGTGGGGCTCAATATGGATTTTTGTGTGCTTGGATTTTTTGAGCACAAAGGCTAATTTTTGTTTTGTTCTTGCTCTATTGTTTCTGCTCAGCTAAAAGTGACAAAGTGGATACTGACTGAAAAAAAAATACAATCTTTGTAATGCCAAAATTTTATTATTTTGGGGCCCTGATTGAGAGGAGAAAAATCTTCTGTTTTCTCTTGCTATTGTGTCATGTGTCATTTAGGAAGCTTCTCCAAACAGCATTTTTTTAAGAGGAAATTGGAGACAGCACAAAAGCTTTCAAAATTGTTCCTGAAGTAATTATGTAAACATATGTGTTCTCTAGAAAACATGGTTAGTTTGGCTCTTTCTGCTTCTGCACATTTGAAGACATCTGAATTGGTTTTGCCCAGGCTAACTCCCGAGCTGGGATTGGGTGAGTGGCCGCTGTATGTAGCTAAAGTTCAAAAGCAGCCCTGCAGCATTTGTGTTGTCTCTTGATTACACAGTACCCTGTGGATTTCAGAGACTTTGACAGTACAGTACAAAGTGCCGTATTCCTTTATGAAATGCAGACTTGCCTTCAGGCTTAATGCACCTCACACACTCATCCCACATCACTCGGGAAGTAGAAATCTTAGCATTAAAGCTCAGATTATAAGGAAAACCAGAATCTGGCCTTCTATTTTGAGAAAAGTGTATTTAGTTCTGCATGGAAGATGTAATTCTCACCATAGAATACTATCAGCTCCAAATAGATTTTAATTGTTATTGAAAATACTAGCCTGGCTTCTCAAATATCTCACACCATGTCTCAGGCCCTGAGAGGTCATGGGGCTGCATGATGTGAAGATATCATTGAGTTTCTCTGGGAGTTGGCACATTCATGCATTCCTGGTTACTTTCTGCTAGTCACCTGTTTTATTTGTCACATGAAATATATAAAGAAAATACTAATACTACATAGCATGCTATTATTTTTGGTTGGGTTTTTTTTGGTTTTGGGGTGGGGTTTTTTTTTGTTTTTTCCTGCTCTAAATGCCTTCCTTTCAGTTGGTCATCCAGATTAGAATGTGCAAAACATTTGATCTTGTACACTTCATTATTTGTTTAGTATATAAACCTCCATTTTATTTGTGCATGCAGCTATATCTCCCGCTGTCCAAAATTCAAGAAGAAAAATTCCAACCCTAATATACTGGAATTTAATTTTTCTTTATTTTTCAGTTTACCTCTGCATCTGTGGCTTTCTGTCAGTATGGAGTGTTAAGTCTCTAATAGCAGACCAATACATCACTTAATCCTGGTCTCTTTTTTTATAGGATAAGCAGTGTGGTTCTGAACTGCTCACTATTCCCCTAAAGTCTCAAACTGGAAAAACCCAACAGCTTTCACACCATTAATCTTCATAAATTGCAAAGCGTGTTGATTTTTGCATAGATTAGGATGTTTTGGCATGTGCTTTTGATGCCTGATATAAAAAGGCTTTGCTGATATTCTTGGCTTGATTTTATTGCTTTCTTGGATATCCATAACTTTAAAACAAGGGAAGTGCCTGAGGATATTTCTAGGATCTTCTCTTTCAGATACGAGAAGGGGAGGGATGTTCAAGGATATTAAAAAAAAAAAAAAAAATCTTTTTTCCCTCCTCTCTTGTTCACACAGGTTTATCTGAAGGCTTTAATTGTTCCTTCAACAATTAAGCTATGCTATGTTTTATTGTCTGGGCTCATACTTTACATTTAGTTTTCTCTTATGAGACCTATACAAAGTTAACTCCTAGCTTATAATGATGGAGTCAGATGCTTATCTAACTTATTCAGCTTACGCCAAAGTTGGGCTCTGTTGATGTGGTTTAGATTCTCTGTCCCTTTGGGGCATGAAGATATGACCCACTTCTTGGTGCTACAGTTTCTCTGAATATAGTTGCAAACTCAAACGACTGATCATTCTCTTTCAGAAAAAGAAATGCAGGAGGAAAGTAAATAAAAACGAAGAATAAGTAGTGGTGAATGCTTGCCAGAAAGTTTGCTGTGGTATGAAAATAGACATGTCTGTTTTTTCATGTATGTGAAACATTTTCAAATTCATGTTTGGAAGCAATTGGGATACATGCACTAGCCTAGAATCTTTTGTCTTCAGAATATTATATAAGTTCATCTATTAGTCTTTTCCTTACAAAATGGGACATGCTTAATTCATAATAAAATCTTTTATATAATTACTTCCCTCTAGGAAAGAGTCTTTACTATCAACTTTAATATTGCGTTGTTTGCAGTACAAATTAGGCATTAGTATAAATTGTCTGGTCTATATTGATTTTTTACTCTAGTGAAAGATACAATATCCATGATGATGTACTCATCATTCTCAATACAAATGTCCATTTGATGGGCATTCTCAATGCAAATGTTCAATACAACCATTTATCTTGCTGAGTAAGTCTGCCCAAATTTCTTAGAGGTTAGTCTACTAAAAGTAGGGCAAAATATGCTCAGTGCTGTATAAAATTACCAAAGAAAAACTTTCATGTAATAATTCTGCTCATATAATTTTGCAGAGTCACAGTTTAACTGATAAGACTGAAAATTGAGGACGATTACAGTATTTTTATTCTGATGCCTGGCATATCATTTTGCCCAATTACTCCTGAGTGGTAAATGAGAAGCTATGTGTTTATTTGTGCTTATTTTTATGTAACAACTTTATTGAAGATATAAAGAGAATGGGTATGCCAATTCCATTGAGATTTTACTCTGATGATGAATCACCTTCACTCTTAAAAATCTGCCCCTTGTGTTGCTTTGAAGAGATTTGACCTTACTTCCAAAGATTATTGTTTGCTATGCCTTAAACAGCAGCACTGTTAATATGTCAGTCTACCTCTAAATCTGTCTGATTAGCGAATCAGGTAGAAATCCTTGAATTTTGAGGTATTTTGTCTATAACTTGAGTAGTTTTTTCAGCTGTTTTTTTCTGCATCCATTCCAATTTTTTTACAAACCTAAGCACAAAGAACTGGTGCTCTTTCCAGGAATCAAATGGACGTTTTGCATTCACACTTACAAAATGCTACTGATGTCTGCGTGGAAAATAGTACCACAAAAATGGTGGCTCTTAAAGCAATCAACTATTTTATAAAATGTTTCCTAACTAAATTTCACTGAAATCACTGGAAAACATCATTATGAACCTTGAGATCTGTTCTTTATTGTTTTGGTGTTTTTTTTTTTTTTGGTTTTTTTTTGGTTTTTTTTTTTTTTAAATGAAAACTTATAGATAATTCTCTGTGTATACCCTCATTATAAATTTTAGCCTTTGCTAGTTATCTAAGAATTCTTATGTTGCTTATAGTGTATTTTCATGGCAGGATTTTTGTCCCTGTGATAAAAGGAGTATCAAGAGGAAACCTCCCTGGAAGTTGAGAAACGTATGCTTGGGAATCACACATTATTAATATTGCAGGGAGTTATATACACACAAACACACACACACACACACACACACACACACACACACAAACACACACACACACACATTTTAATACAAATTTAAACTTTCTCTCTTCAGTCTTAATATTGTGATTTAAAGCACAAGAAATTACATTGTCTTCAACAGTGACTCAAATTGGGTCAAATGTAACTTAATAGTAGTGACGTTTCTTCTATGACCGTGGAGAGGACCGCATGCATTCATACTTACTCGGAGCTTTCTGGCATTGTGGATTGCAGAGGAGTTCATACGGTTCATTTTGCATGGAGGTACAGAATTCTTGCCAAAGCAATCCCTTACACAGACCCATTTGTCACTCAGGTATCATGGACCTGCTATGTATCATGTTGGGACAGCAGTTATACCATGCCCTGAGAATATGAAATGGAGGCCATCTGGAGATCTGGATAATGTTTCTTTGTGCAGCTGAAAATTTGCATTCGTCATTTAAAGACTGCGAAGATCTCAGAGAGGTTGCTTGGCTGAAGTCAATCAGTTCCTTTGAAAGAGGAAATATCCAAGTTCCCTGGTGTAGACTTGGCAAAAATTGATGCCAGATTTGACATAGTGAAGTCAAAGCAGCCTTTCTAGTTTAACCATGAAACATATACTTTCTGATTCCTTCATGTCTATCAGTTTACTAAGCTATTCTGCATGTTTACATGTGCAGTTTAAAGTCTTTTGAAATACCATTAAATACTATCATGTATTTAAAGACAGAATCATGGTCAGATCTATAGCTACCTGGAGGGAGGTTGTAGAGATGTGGGGGCTGACCTTTTCTCCCTCATGGCAATCAATGGGACAAGGTGAAATGGCCTCATATTGTGCCAGGGCAGCTTTATATTGGATGTTAGGAAAAATGTCTTCATAGAGAGGGTTGTCAGTCACTGGAACAGGCTGCCCAGGTGGCGCAGGTGGTGAATTCTCCATTCCTGGATGTATTTAAATGACAGATAAATGTGGTGCTTGGCAAGCACTAAAAAGATGTGCTTTAAAAGACATGGTTTAGTGGTGGTTGGCAGGTTAGGGTGATGGTTGGACATGATAGTCTGAATATTTAACATCTTCATCAATGACATTGACCATGAGATTGAGTCCACCCTCAGCAAGTTTGCAGATGATACTGAGTGGTGCATTTAACACACTGGAAGGATGGGATGTCATCCAGAGGGACCTGGAGAAGTGGGTCCATGTGAACCTCATGAGATTCAACAAGAACATGTGCAAGGTGCTGAACCAGGGCCAGAGCAATGCTCATCGTCAATACAGGCTGGGAGATGATGTGCTAGAGACCAGCCCTGCAGAGAAGGACTTAGGGGTGCTGGTAGATGGGAAGCTTGACATGAGGCAATAATGTGCCCTCACAGCCCAGAAGGCCAACTATATCCTGGGCTGCATCAAAAGGAATATGGCTATCTGGTCAAGGGAGGTGATTCTGCCCCTCAACTCTGCTCTCTACTCCCCTCCTGGAGTACTGTGTCCACTTTTGGAGTCCCTAACATAAGAAGGACATGGAATTGCTGGAACAAGTCCAGAGGAGTGCCATGAACATGATTAGAGGGCTGGTGCACCTCTCCTATGAAGACAAGCTGAGAGTGTTTGGGTTGTTCAGGCTGGAGAAGAGAAGGCTTCCTCCTTCCCTCCCTCCCTCCCTCCCTCCCTCCCTTCCTTCCTTCCTTCCTTCCTTCCTTCCTTCCTTCCTTCCTTCCTTCCTTCCTTCCTTCCTTCCTTCCTTCCTTCCTTCCTTCCTTCCTTCCTTCCTTCCTTCCTTCCTTCCTTCCTTCCTTCCTTCCTTCCTTCCTTCCTTCCTTCCTTCCTTCCTTCCTTCCTTCCTTCCTTCCTTCCTTCCTTCCTTCCTTCCTTCCTGCCTTCCTTCCTGCCTTCCTTCCTGCCTTCCTTCCTGCCTTCCTGCCTTCCTGCCTTCCTTCCTTCCCTTCGTCTACCTGCATTAATAGGTTTTCATTCACTATTTTCAGTATTTAATGACTGTGGAGAAAAAAACGTATCTCCTACTGAGATGCCATCCGGCTCCTTCCAAGGCATAATGACTAATGGAACCGGAGAATGAGGTTTGTCATATGCCAACAGTTTGAAGGGCCATCAAGAGCTCTGCAATGTGAGCAGAGATAAACTTTTTATAGAAAAGACTGGTCTTTCAGCACACAATATCGGTTTCACTAAATCTTCAATATTGATCACTTTTCTCCTAGTTCTGTTGTCTTGCTATATTCCCACCTATTAATCAGTGAGAAAGTGTGTACACTCTCTGCTAGGAGACTTTACAGCAGACAAGGATCTTCCAGCTTAAAGGGAGTGCTTAAAAGCCTTTATCTGTGAGCTCTAAGTCTACTGTATTCCATTCTTTTAGTAGAAAATATAGATCATAAGGAGGTTGATTAGTATTTTGCTAAGACATTACTTAATTCAAAATTGAAAAATAGTAATATAATTCCAGTCCTTGTTGGCTTGAATTTGTAGGTTTTCATTGAATTGAGCAGTTCTGTTGACAGCAGTGAAGATGCACTCTTATTGCAAATGGTGGTTTTGTAAATGTGCAATGAAAGATATGCAGGAGAGAGAAACACTCGGTGTCCTGTGGTAAGTCAGTTTATTGAACTATAATTCCCGTGTTCTCCAGCGTTGTACATGGTGTCAGCCTTCACAGTGTTTGTGCAGCCATCTGAGAGAAAAGATGCAGCTTTCTTCCTCCTGGGGCAGCATCATTGGTATGCTGCAGCTGATAGTGGGTAGCTAAGCAGCGCACTGTGCTCAGGACAATCTCACTAAACACCTTAAGCGTCTACCTTTTTCATTAATGGATTTAAACCAAACTGGAAGTACTGTTGACAAAGGTTATTGCAAATATGCTATGGAGAGGAGAGAAGGCACTAGCACTGCTGGAACTGAGGCAAAGCATTGGATCTGTCTAAAATATTACCTGTCTTTGCTACTGTTCTGTTCAAACACTTCACGGTCTTTTGAATTATTTACTGTCACAAAACTCTGTAGAGTGTCAGCTGTGCCTTTATCTCTGATTTACAAGGCAGGAAGATGGAGTACAGCTAAACACCTTGCCTAAAGTCACACAGGAAATATATAACTAGGGAAGTTAAAAGCTATATTAGTTCCCTGTTCATTAGACCTTTCTTCCTTGTTAAATAATCTTTGTTTGAGTAGATAAAACTGAAGGAGGTGTTTGCTGTGAAATTTAGTCTAATATAGAACATAAATTCTAATGCTTTTACATGACCAGTGATATCATAGTAGATGTGTCTGAGCAATAGCTTTTTGAACATGGCAGGAATCACAGCAAGGTTTTCCTTGGAAGTGCACGCAGGCAGTATAACAATGGAAATTATTTGTGTGCAAATTATTCAGGGTATTATTGCCCACAACTGCAAGTAAACTGGCTTGAGATGGAGTAGCACACCACCACGAGTCAGTAGATCTGAAGTGAGAGTGGGCATTGGAAAGAAAGGCTTTGGTGTTTATTCACACATTGCGCTATCACAGAAGTCAGCCAGAGATTTGAAGTGCAGTCATTGAGTCTTGCGTATGAAGAACTAAGAGATGTGATGTGGATAGACAAAAACATTTAGGTATTTACAATTTGTTGTTGCATACCAGAGCAACTGTGAGATAGTAAAATTAAGATTAACCACTTGTCAGATAACATCATATCAAGAATCTTTACTGGGGTTGCACATCTTAATGCTTATCTCAGGCTTCAGGGAACTATCATGGAGCCTTGTTTTACAAAATGTCTTTTTTCCTACATTTAGGATGATTCAGAGATAGAGAAGGGTGGGGAGCTCTGGTTATAGACTTGCCAGAAGGCATCCTAATGAAAGATTAGTGAGACAGGCTGGATGGAACCGGAATAGCTTTATATAATCACATACAAAGAATCTTGTGCCATCCTATAGAACAAAACACGCTAAGTTGGTTTGAAGAGCCATATGATTTCCGTTAGATCCAGCCATTTGATTTTTCTCAGGTTGCTATTAATGGTCCCATCTATCACAATCCAGTGATATATGGTTCATAATAATTTAACTTTATTTCTGGGTGCAGAGATTTTGTTATGGTTGAGTGTTGCTGGAGAGTACACTAGATGGCATTCTTGATAACTGTGCATTTCTATATACACTTGCTGAAGCTCAAATATGGTTTAGGGATTCCTGGAATAATTTCAGCAAGTGTGCTGAATCCCCCATCTGTGGCAGTTGCTTAAATGCTGCACATATAGTTCTTGCTGTATATCACTTTCCTAGATACAGGCAAGTGGATGACTGGTGTTTAAGCTTTGACAGCTCGTTAACTAGTCGTCATCGAATTGCTAGGTTACCTGCTTGGAGATAGTAGTCTCTTCAGTGCAAATCAGGCTGCCTCTACTGACTTCAAAGGGAGCAGGCTTCTGTATGGTACCTTTGGATCTGGCCAACTGCTTTTAAACCCGACACCCCTTGAAAGCTCTCCTGTGAAGAAGCCTGGGGCAGACAATTATGATGACCTTCTTCATGATCTTAGCATAACATTCATCCTCTTTCCTCTTGTAATATTTGGCATCACCACATTGCATTTAAAGTTAGATAAAATCCAGCTTGGGGCAAAGCCATTTCTGTTTACATTTTAAACTGCAGAGCATTCTTTGGGGATCTGTAAAAATAAAATTCAATAGGGCTAATGTCCATCATTCCCGTGGCCCTTATCTGCACAACATAAATGAGCACAGCCAGTATTTAGAGGAGATAAATCTATTCTATTTACATTTTTGTTAGCAATCCAGGAAACTTCAGACATAAGATTTGTTATAAATAAATATTTATGAATTAGATATAATATTTCTATCTGACACATATGTAGCTGTGGGAGGATTTTATGCTGTATTAATATAAAAGAATGAAGTGTGATCAAAATGTCTGTGTTAGTTTGATTCAAAATGTCTAAGAAGGAACTAATCTGTCAGTCAAGAATTATTACTCGCTAGAGGGATTTTTATCAATCATTCTAACAGAAGAAAAAAAAATCAAAGAGCAGACAGACTAAATATTCATCATTACTCTAGCTTTTGAGGTTTCAGATATGATTTCCTGGTCAGTGACTTTTTTCAAATAAACTGCTACAAGGCACAAGCAAAAGATAGACTGTTGATGAAAGAAACTTCTGTTTGTTCTTTACAGCCATCAGACTATGATCGTCAAGCACGATCTGAAGTTTTGAATCACTGAGCTGAAATCTTAAAACGTCATCTAGTGCATCTGCATGCTCCAAGACAGGATGTAGTGTTTTTAATCTATGCCAAATAACTTCTGACCATCATTTTACAGTCACTGTTTGCATAGCATTTTGAACATATGTGAAAACTCACTAAATAAACAATCCTATCTAGTCAGTTCTGTTAATATTAAATATGTTGAACATTAACTTGAACATTCAACTGGGCAAAATAGGAAAGGAATGCAGAGTGTAGCAGTAATATTTGTTTTTCATTAAGGTGGTTGCTTTATACACTATAAAACTGTTTTGGTGTTAACATACAGTATACAGTCCTTTAAATTTATGTTCCTCCTGAACTTACAGACTGTGTTATTTGGCTATTTCTTTTATTAATTTTCCATTTGCACCTATGCAAACCCAGGGTTAAAATGGGGTCAGTCACACTGACACATGTAACTAGTTCAGCCAAGCATTTTGGTGAGGACTAAAAATTAGAGTCACCAATCGATAGATAAAGCAACAGTGGCATGTTTTGTCTTTTGATACACAGGGTTCAGCCTCACCCTGAGTTTTATTTTGCCTGTGGATTTTGGGGCTCCAGAGTAGGTTAGAGGGAAAAAAGCAGGGAAACTTAGAGAAAACTGCACAAATTATTTCAGTGTCACTTCACACTGTGCATTCTATTTCACCAGAAAATGGTTTGCCCAGCAAATTTAACTGTTTCTGAAATACAGACAAATATGCTGTGACATGTTCCAGTGTGCTCAGCATTTGAAATTACTCATCAAGTGACATACTTCAGTCAAAGGTTGACTGTGAGTGGTTCATAATATGCCTGTGGGCACCTTCTCTGTGTACTACGCTCAGCACAACCCTCTTCCAGTAATGAGCAGCAGATCCTAACCTAAAACACTGACTACTGTCTTGAGTTTTTTGCTGTGTTTATTATGTTCTAGTCATCTAGGAGTTTGGTCATCTTTTCATATGTGACATAATTTCTGTTTCCTCGTTGGATACATTCCCATGCCAACATCATCTCTCAAGACAGGCTCAAGAACTGTTCCAGCACAAACACTTGTATGTACATATTTGCATGAGTCAACTCCTGTTTACATACTAGGCAACAAAAATTCGCTGGTACAAATACATTGACAGATAAATAGAAGTGATAGTAAGTACCATCAAACTAAATCAAACTGGTTTTGTCCTGAATCAACAAGTATTTTGTTTTGTCCTTTTCTAATTTTAATGACATTTGTTTAAAACTCTTTCCTGTAGTGTCTGCTTCAAAACAAAATCTGAAGAGGTACAGTTACTTATCCTCTGAAAGATCACACAGGCATTATAATTACCCTAAGGTGAATATCAAGCTATTAGCAAAGCCCTAACTAGGTAAGCTTTAACTGATTCCAGGTTTCATAATGAGATTTCACACAGTTCTGTACAGTGAGTAGCTGCGTGGAGTTTGAGCCACATGTAATTTTAAAAGAGCAATTATAACAATTCTTTGTTAGAATGCAATGTTCCCTGTAAAAGAAGGAGGCATACCTCAGTGCTGCCAAGAAATCATTGTATGATTCTAAAATATTTAAAATGTACAAGTGTACAGGTGTGTATATGCAAACATACACATCTATACATGTATATACATATATTTAAGTGCATATACAACAATACATATTTATATATGCATATACTCATCTGTTTTTGTACATAAGTACATACATTTACAAACATGAACACTTCTGGCAAGTTTATGTATTATATAATTTTATAACTATAGAGAAGAAATCAATCCATAGTTGCTTTGAAGACAGAATGAATTTTGTTTTTTTTTTTTTTTTTTTTTTTTTTATAGCCCAGCATGAAAATAATTTTAAGTAGAAGTCCAATGGGGGTCAATTTCTTAGATTCCTTGCTGTGGCAAGAAAGGCTAATGCATAATTATGCTCAGCTTTTTGGTATCTCTCTAAAATAAAATCTATTGGAATAGATAAGGGTTCAAATAAATGTTACTTAGACTCTCAGTGGCAATAAGAATTTTCACAGTTCGTTTGCTCTTGTTTTACTTCATATAGTTGTGCATGGGAATCTGGTCTGTAAGGCATTATACAATCCTGATGTTCCTCGCTGAATCATCTGCAGAGATTGATTGAAAACATACTTCACCTTTGATGTGTTCCTCCCCCCTGCATTTGCTTTCATATTTAGTTCATTATGGTATTCCTGGAATGCTGAGTCTTTTTGACATTCATACACCCATGAGGACAGCAAAAGGTCTAGCTTGCACTATTAGATGCAAATTACATCTACTGTCCTATACTTTAATAAATCTCAAAGTACTATCTTAAGCTGAAAATTACTAAGGAATATACATTGAAAGCAACTTTGGATCATACTGACATGAAAAATACCATAGCTCATAGATTTAGGTGGTGAATATTGACCTTAACTTTGCATGCTCTGGCTGTTCCTGGATGAAGTCAAAAGCTTCATATTAGAGTTTTATTGTATTCATTAGCAATCTTTCATTTTGTACTGGAGCTGCATGTCAAGCAAAAACACATTAAAATTGTGTTATATCACTAAGAGATGATGTAAATCTTTATTGAGTCTTTATCTGTTTTCACACTGAAGGCTGGTTAATCCCTTCTATTTTCCTTTATGAAGGGATAGATAGACCACACAAGAGCCAGAGGGATGAGACTAAATCATATCATCTCTGACCAAGAAAGTAATAGAAACACCGAGCATGTGTGGTTCTGAGATATGCCGGGCGTTGCTAGCAGATCTGGAGATGGGCCATGCTCAACTCTATCATCTTTTTTGACCAGAAGTTATTTCTTTGTGTCTTTAAATGGTGCATTAGCTATGACCTTATTTTTCTCTATTTTGCATAACTAAGCATATGTTGTATTTGTGGACTGTACATGGAAACATGTTTTTAAGAAGCTGGGTTATTAAAGAAGAAGGAAATTGCAAGAATATGCTGCATCTCTATGTTCATACCATCTATATAAAATATTTCTTCTTGGATTTCCCACGATAAACATTGCCATATTGTGTGATGATTGTTCTCATCAGAGGGGCCAGGCTGTGGCTAACAATCTCTGAAAATTAGTGTTCAACCTGAAGTAGGTACCAGTCACAGCCACATCCATCTGCTTTGTACGTGGCATGTGGATAGGACACAGCCTGAGTTTGAGGCTCTTTTTAGCTTTCAGGAATCTTTCAATTCCTCGTTGCGTATCCTCAGGCAAATGCAACCACAGAGCTCCAGGTAGCATTGGCAGCTGGAGGAGGGAAGATAAATTTCACATGCTTGTTGAAGCTTGCTTGTCACTTTGTAGAAAGGAATGCAGGATTCAGGGAGTTTTGAACAGAAAGCGCAGTTGAGATAGATGCTCACTTAGTAGCTGACTCACAAAGGATGTGTCATTCTCAGAGGAGTTGTGCTGACTTTTCTGGTTTCCTTCAGTCTCAAAGAAACTATTTCTTATTTCATTATTTTCATTATTTTCTGCATGGCCTATTAGCTCTGGCCACTGACCTAAGAAGGAAGAAATCCCTTTGATAGAGGAAGGAATAAGCTTTCATCTGCCACTTCCTTGGAAAGCCACTGCATTTTAAATAAGTGGTTAGTTGCACTCTGTCCTTCTCCAAGAATCCATAGCTGTGAAAACACTTCATGTGCATAAATTCTGCCCTGATAACACTTCCAAGTTCAGGAAGATGCTGGGGGGGACTTCAGTGAAAGAATACCTGCTTGACATCTGTTCTTCAGTGTGAGCTTTACTGTGTAATGTTCAACCATGCCAAAACAGAAGTGAAACTTTTTTGGGAAGCTTGAGGTCAAAAGGCAACAACTGCAAAAATAAGGCATCTTGATGGCAATTCAGCAGGGGCTTTCAGGATGTCCATTTTGGAAGTAGTTATCAAAATATCAACCATTCCTCTCATAGGTGCCTAAATCTTTTTATTTATTTTGGGTTTGGTTTCAAACTTACATCCCAAGCCAGATAACATCTTGCCCCTAAGCAAGACTTGTGTGATCTTGTATGCAGTGAGGTGAGCTTAAATATGAAATTGGCTCTTTAGTCACCTGTCAGATCTCTGAACAGCAGGCTAGTTCTCAACATGTCAGCTTTGCAGCCATTTAATCATGAGAACAATGATTTGTAAAAATGGTTTTTTTGGTCCTCTGTATACATATAGTGCATAAGTAAAAGGGTACGTTCTATCTATCAGCTGACCAATGTGATGAGGAGTGCAATGGTAAAGCAAGATACTCTGAGTATGGTCCCATTTCCAAGTGCAGATAAAATCCTGTCCTCAATGAAAACACGCTGCTAATAATTCATAGAAAGATAGAATTTATTCTTGTAGTAATGCAGGACATAACCATTTACCTAACATATGGAACACTGAATAATTTAACTAAATTTAAGGTTCACTGAAGTTTGTATGGAGTCTCTCTAAGTAGGTAAAGTATCTTCTTTTTTTTTTTAATCATAGAGATTATTTTTTCATAGCAATACTATATCTTCTATGCTCATCTCTGAAGAGCTTGCTTTCTCCAAAAGCAGGAAATTATTCTGATAACAAAGAAGAACACATTTATGCAAATACCACCTACAAAACCACTTCCTTTGAAGAAAAACCCATAAATTATAAGGCAGCAGCTATTTAAGCATCTTAGGTACTGGTAAAAGAATTAGGCGTGATCAGCACAGCAATACAATCATTTTTATCAGCTATTTTCTATTACATCAAGAGGTTTCATGTGCTGTCCCCTGGAGGAAACTAACTCCCTGTGGCTAGAGAGTACACTTTACAAGTGGAGGACCAGTTCATTAGCTGGTGCATCACAGCATTGCTAAAAAGGCTCAAGTGGAGAACCTCCTTCTATCAGTGGTAGGAGGACAGTCTGCTGATGCAAGATGAAAAATGAAAATTCTGATGTGATTCAGAGCTCTTCCTTAGGAGATGGAGATACCTGATGGACATAAACGTGTGAGATGGTGTTAGGCACAGGCCTTTGCATATCGTTGTATTGATCTAGGTAAGAATATGAGACCCTGGTACAGAAATGGTCTCTGGAACTTTGCCTTTCCAGATACACCAGCTTTCACGCTTTTATAAAAGTGTAGCAGAGCAGACAGAGCAGTCTGGAGAAAAGGGCTTTCTGTTCCACCTGAAACCTGTGCAAATCACTCCTTTGGAGATACAAAGCAGCATGTACAGCCAAAATGGATAGATATGTCTTCAGGAACTAGAAATACTTAGCAGAAGCTCAACCTTTCTTTATCTGACATAATAAAGATCCAATATTCTCATTGCATTGTGGTAACACAGAGTTTTTTCCTGTCCTTAACATAAGCTTCCGACAGGCTGTGGGCAATGAAGTGTATCCATGTCGAATATTCCAGCAGGCATAATAGCTTAGCATTGGTAAATTAGAATAAATTGATAACAACTTCCTGCAGATGTCCCTACTTTGCAATAACTCACCATATCTGAGGTGTCTTCAAAAGGGGTGGGTTTGTTTATAGCACTTCAACTAATATATTTTGCTTTACATTGAGCATTTCCTGTTATGTTTAGTATTGAATGAAGGAAATGGGCAATACCTTTGTGCTTACAAATCTCCAGCATTGTGGTTGCTTTGGTTTGAAATGAATTGTACTAAAAGGCATTCTACATTTTTTGATAATTTTAATTTGATTCACCAGTTCCTCACCCTTAAGGGGATTATTTGTTTAATGGAACATTAGCTAAGGACACCAGAAAATACCTTACTTGTTAAAACTCATAGATCTCTCCCTGGGAGGCCCTTTCAGTCTACTGTCTGGGGAATTTCTGAGCCAGATTGCATGCACACAATTTAATTTAATAACTACTTATATATTTAGCCTTCATGAAATTCCTCAATCCTATTTTGCACCTAAATATATATATTTGTGGAGTCTGTAAGTCGGCTGTAGGAATGAATTCAAACAATTGTGCTTTGAGCTGATCTATCAGATCTCAGTATAGTGTAAACCCCAAGTGTTTCATGTTTATCAGATGAGGTTTTACAAGACCACATTGGAACCATGCTAGAACTTGTAGTAAGATTGACAGTTTTACATATAGCAGCCTACTGGAAAAATGTGAGAACAATCATAGACTTCTGTGTGAAAAGTCAAAGGTTATAAAAATGTTATTGAGATTTAATGCAACTTCAAGCCCTTTAGTCTACTTGTAATCATGGCCAAAATTTGCGTACATGCAACTCACTTTTGGCCTTTATCCCTGGCATTATTACCTTACACAAAGGCATAAACCTGTAATTTAATGTATTGCTCTCTGTCATGTAAACTTCATTACATTTTTTCACTTCCAGACCCTGCCAAATAATAAGGATTACTTTGCAAGTTCAATATTAATAAAAAAATTGCTGAACTCCTTAAGTCTTGCCTAATCATTAGAAATAATTAATATTTCCAACTGTGTTAATCATAGTAGTGTCTGTTTTAGAAAGACAATTAATGGATTCTCTGAGCTAATAATGACTCTCAAAAAGATTAATTTTGATGATCACTCTTCTTTCCCTTCCCCTGACTTCCAAAATCTCATACAGCTTTTTGCCAGGAAGTCTTAGACACAACTACAAAGCAGTTTCATCATTCACCTGTATGCCTCGTCATGAGGATACACTGATTGTGTGAAGATACACTGATAGAGTACTAGAAAAAGACTAAAGGCTACTTTTCATCTGATGATAGCAGTCTTTGTATGAATTCTGTGATTCACATGGAGTCTACATTTGCAAGTCTCAAAACAAGCTACTCCAGTTTCTTTTAACAGAAGATGTTTAATGTGACACTGGCAGAATGGTTAGGTGGGGGTAATCATTCAGTCCTGAAAATGACATTTTAGGACAGCCAAATAGTTAATATTTCATTAGTTTTAGACCCCAGAATGTAAACCAGAAGATTTTCCCTCAATTTCACAATAGCCTTTTAGTGATCATAAAATTATCAAGATTTTTAAAGAAGCAGGCTATTGATTTCTTCCTCTGAAACTTTTAGTGAAAGTCATATATTATAGGAACGGGTCCAGAATAGATATAGTCTCAGAATAAAAAATACAGGATGATTTGATCTCTCTTATTTCCTTAGGCTTACTTCTCATAAAAATCACACCCCAGTCAGAGACAAACAGTCCAGGGAAGATCTATTTTACAAAAAGTAGCCCTCAAGGAACAGAAACAATCTGACATACTGATGTTCTACTAAATACTCTGACCAATGCCTGGAGCTGTCTGCTTTAATAATTTTTTTGTGGATTTTTTTGTTTTGTTTTTTTTTTTTAAGGAAACATTAGAAATTTTAATTTTGTCAAGAGTGGATACAGTCAATTCTGTGAATCTAAATACATCATCTCTACTTCTTTTGGTATATAACAATAATGTATTACTCTTGTTAATTAAAAAAAATCAAGGAGGGGCAGGGTAAGAAGCCTTGCAGTCTTTGCTTTTTTTGGTGTAATATGATCTAGTTAAGAGTGGTATAAATTATAGGATAAAGAAAACATGGCACCCTGTTCCACACAGAAATGAAGAAACTACTTTCTTCTAATGTCTTTGTTTTTTTGTTTGCCATTGTTAACTTAATCAGAGAGATGGTCCAGATTAGGCAAGCCATGACCCCATTGTTGTATGTGTAAATCTAACCAGAATCAGAGACCTTGTTGGTTTGAGTATCTAATGGTCATTTGCATAGCAGTGGATATTGAACTGACCAGGTTTGAAAACTTTGAAACTTTATTTCTGATATTTCAGTTCAAATTTATGTCATATTTTCTTATCAGTGCAGAGTGAAAACTGATCCATAACATAGTTTTCTTTCAAACTATTAAGTATGACAAAGCTGAACTTGCATTTTGTTGACAAGATGCATGGGTGCCAGTTTATGGGGAAGATTTAATTGCATTTTAATGATCAAAGGGAAATAATTTTCAGATGTAAAAACAATCCTCAGAAATGCTTCTCCAAAGGGATATATCCTGTGTACAACACAAACGTTTTCTCTTGTAACAATAAGTTTTCTTTTTGTTTTTGACTAGGGTACCTGGACATCAGCTGCAGTTGTAAACTGGTTAAAGGAGAATGAATGTAGAATAAGTAATTCAAAGGGATGTGCCCACAATTACCTACTCTCAGTCCTATAGTGCTTTTCTAAAGTTAAAAGTATTATTCAAAATAAGATAAAGTTTCTTTTAGAATAAAAAATATATATTCGTTATAACTCAACTGTTCCACAGAGAAGCTGTGAGTGGTTCTAAAGGAAAGAGAAACTGTGTTCATTCTGTGTCCTTATGCTAAGTGAATGCACTAAGTGAAAAGCGTTTGTCTGACTGTGGAGCAGTGAACATTGAGATGGCTATTGTTTGGGCTTCTCCATGTTCTTCTGAGTTTCCAGAGCAATGGCAGGGTTCAGGATGATGTGTATCAGTTCCTTATAAACCACTAAACAATTAAGAAGTAAAGTATATGTGGGAAATATGAGCAATCACCTGCGTGAAAGATGTATTTGGAGGTTTTAAATATATTTCCCTGACCATGTTTAGTGGGGCTAATGTTTCTTTTAAAAAAGGAAATGATAAAACTACTGATCTGACGACCCTTTAACCAAAAGCGACAAAAGTTTGAATCTTAGTTGTTTCCTTTATATGAAAATAATATTTTCACATAAAAGCCAATTAAAGTCAGTGGACAAAATTAATATAGGATACAACTGGTGTTATTACCACTACCCATGTCTGAGGCTACATAAATTGTTTCAAAAAGATACTCAGTGTATGTGTTTGGTCTTTATCTTGCAAACATTATTCAGAATTGCATAACAAATCAGGGCATAAGGAGTATTTCCTTAGCACATCTCTGAAGTCAAGATATTTTTTGGACTGTAAAAGATGAATACTTGAAGAAGTAATTGTTTAAGAGGAAATATAATGTTATTAACTCTTCTGCCAAAAAGCCTATCAACAGATAGTAAGCTAGTCATTATAGCCAGTCATTCCCTTCATAGCAAGAAAAATCATAGAATCATAGAATTGTAGGGGTTGGAAGGGACCTTGAGAGATCACCGGGCCCAACCCCCCTGCCAAAGCAGCTCCCTTGGACATATCACTCAGATAGGCGTCCAGGAGGGTCTTGAATATCTCCAGAGAAGGAGACTCCACCACCTTCCTGGGCAGCCTATTCCAGGGCTCTGTCACCCTCACTGTGAAAAAGTTCTTCCGCATGTTGGTGCGGAACTTCCTGTGCTCCAAAAAAATAACGAAGTTCAAATTTAAATTTTTTTGTAAAAAATAAGTCCATAGTCAAGTTAAAAATCCCAAAAGACAAACAGATTAAATGACCTCACTAATGTATTTATAATAAAACTGGTGCTCAAATTCGTGAAACTTTCACCCCCCAGATCTTTCAAGTATACAACTTTTCTCAAGTAATTTAACTAGAATCAAAAAGGTAAACTTTCTCTAACAGTTTAGAGCTTAAGTATTGATTCTTCTTCAGTAAGTTTTTTTTAGTTCTTATTTCTCCTGTATGTTGAAGTGCACTGGCTTTGAGCTTTACAATTGTTCTTTCTTCCTGTGCAGTCCTCAGTGTGCAAAATTTTTAAGAGGCAGGGATAAATGAATCTCTTCAGATTCAGCTATTTTAAAACTTATAAAATATTAAAAAAGTAATATAAGGAGATGCATAGCAAACAATAGTAAGAACTCAGTTGAGATGATCAAGCATTTTATTTTTCTCTTGGTGCATTCTATTAGTCTTTCCTTTAATATAACAATGACATAATAGAAGAAAATAGGTCAAAATGAATCAGTACAGTTTCTTCATGGATATGTTTAGTTTATGTAGTCATAGACCAAAATGCTAAGAAGACAAATGTCAGGAACACAGTAACTGAAAAAGCAGCACATGAAATGTTGTCAGATTACCTAGAGATCCAAATTCCTAATAAGGATATGAAATGATTGTAATTTGTATCTGCTTCAAAAGATGTCAAGAAAAAAGAATTGATAGCAATATATTGAAAACTGGGATAGATAACAAGGTTGAAGGTGGCATGATGGCTGCAGGGACTTGTGGGTGCTTTGGAAAGACTCTTAAAAGGTTATTGGTATAAAGGAGAAACCAGGGAGGTAATGTTCATCTTGTGTCTGCAGCTAATCTTTTTCTTCTGCATTCTGAAAAACGCCTCACAGGCAAAACATCACCTCTAACCTTGTTTTCTGTTCTGTGTATTTTATTAACCTTTCTTTTCAAAGTCTACAGTTTTCACTCGAGCGGAGCCCCGATAGCAATCTAGGTTTACTGATTATTATTTTTTACAATAAGCAAGGTGTTACCATCATATTATTTCAGCAAAAAGGCCATGTTTAGTTGCCATAGTAATTAAACAGTAATAACTGTAGTCTTGTCTGTCAGAGTTGTCAATCCATCTCCTGCTTCCTAGTACCAAATTTGGTTTTATTTTGTTTTGTTGTTTTTTTTAGTCAGTATTGTTGCATTCAGGCAATTCAGCTGAGCTTGCTCCAATGTAGAAAAAAAGCAGTTGTGGGTCTGTTAGTATCTGAATAGGAGTCTAGGCATCCGTGCAACAAATCAGTGTTGGTCAACTCGAGGAACTGAATTTCTGTGTCACAGCTGAGATGACAGATAAAAATGAAGGAAGCTCTGCATTATTGTGACCTTTGTGAGGCATAGACAACATTTCTCGTCAGCATTGTGTATCACCATCAATATCCTTGGGTTTCCAGTCTTTTGACACTGCAGGGACTGATTCAGGACACAAACAATCATTTGAGTTAACTGTGAAAAAAGCAAGAATAAAGCACCTGCCATCTGACTGGTTCCTCTTTGAAAGGAATATAGTAAAAGGACATGATTTCCACTCAAAAAAGTAAACTTTTGTATCCTTGGTGTTTCCTAAAGTTTCCTAAAGTTATAGGTTTTAGAGCTGTGGGAGAACTTCCCAGTTCCTGTGTGAGATATACAGTATGGTAATCTATGGATTGCATCACAAGGTATGGCACAAGGAAATGCTTCCTGCTCTGTAGCTTCTATACAAGGGAAACCATGTTCATATGCCAAATGGGGCTGTGGTTCACTGAAGTAGGGAATACAGCTCTGAGATACTTCAGAACGTGGTCCAGAAGTCTAGACACAGCTTCAGAGTAACAATATCAGGTAGTGTATTCTCAGCAGTCATTTCTCAGACCTTGGTGATAAAGAAGTAAATGTGGTCTGTGCCCATCTTTTGTTTCATGATTTCACTTTGTGGAACTGCATTTGGTTAAAGAAGTGTTCTGATCAATGAAACCTCTCTGGACAAGCAAAACCAGCTCACTTAACGTCTGACAGATGGTAACTACTGGTGTTCTCCTTAACAATAAACTGCTCCTTTATGCAGTACATTTAATAAATTGAAACAGTCTCTCAAGTGGTAGAGCTTTTTTCTTCTATTGAACACTGCCATCAAACTGCTCTGGTAACACACAGTTCAGGAATTTACAGCTGAGACACAAAGTGTATTATTTCGATAATCATTTTACCAGTTATAGGTAACTTTCACAAATGACAATATGTCTTTTCAATAATTTTTTTTCTTACCACTCTGCATCAAAACTGTTCACCTCTTAAATTAACATGCTGGTATTAAAGTAATTAATTTGCATTCAGCTACTGAGAAGGACAGACTGAAAACCTGGAAGATGAAAGAGAATCAACTAACATCAATCTACAAGTGAATAGAAACTTTTCCTCTATTGATATAGAACTGCTTTGAATATTTCCCAGACCAGTTCACCAAAACTTCCCATTTCTATATCCCTTTCCTGGGGCTAGCTCCTTACAGGGTTCTGAAATCCACGCTAAGGCATCTCCTCTTATGGTAGCCTATATGGGCCAGTGAAGCCATCTTGCCCACAAATGCTGTTGACAAGTTCTCATTGAAGTTGAAGAACGTTAAGGCTAGAAGGAACATATCAAAAATCCTACCCAAAGGGATTCTTTAATTTTTATTCTGACAGTTTCTTCTGACTACTGGACATTACTTCAATTGCTGCTCTATGTTTTGCCTGAGAGCTTTCTTGCTCAAAAGTTTTTTCTTCTTTCTGTCTCCACTGATACCCCTTTTACTTTCTTAGTTTGTCTTTTATTTTCCTTATCTCCCCCTAACATTACATCACTTTGTTAATTCATTTCTATTGGTTCTCTTTTTCTAGTCCTGGACCTGCCATGACACTGGCCAGCCACCACTACCTACTAACTCCCCGACAACTTTCCTGCCTTATACATCTACAACTCTGGCTGTTCAAGATGGACTATCTGCTGGCTTCTGGTGAGTCATCAGCACTGTAGCCTTGATCTCTGTTGATCTTTGAGTGCTTCTGTGACAACAATCAGAAAAATTATGGACTATTTCTATTAACTGTAACCAAAATGAAAGAACTTGGAGTGCACTCTGTCTAAACAACTTGCCTTGAACTGCAGGAAAAGAGAAGTGAACACTGCCTTCATTGTTAAAAAACAGTGAACATCCTGAAAAGGCAGGTCACCAGCAGTGCTTGTCCCAGAAGACAAGAAAATGGAGAGAGAGAGAATGTTTTCCTGAATTCCAATGAACCATTATATCAGATTCCCCTTCACCGTGGCCAGGGATTCACATTCAAGATAAACTAACAAAGGAGATTTTATTTAATAACAGGCAAGTTGTAACAGGGTCAGACATACAACAGGAGAACATGTCACAGCTACTGACTTCTCAGTCTAAACAAAAACAAATTAACTTCTCAGCCTGTTCACTTATAGAGAGAAGATATCTCAGCACAGTATTCATAAAGATATTTTTTCTTGACCACTTAAAGATGAAGTCATACTACTTACAGAAAAGAACTTCAATACCTCTTAGGCAAATTTTAATTCTGAGCTAACTTAATCCCTTTTTTTAATGATCTCTTTCTTAAAAAAAAAAAGGCAAAACTGTTTTTATTATTTATCTCTTACACTTAAAAGAAGAGGTGCAAACCATGCCTTTTTAAAAAAAATAAATTCTGATTTGTTCTTCAACAGCACAAGCAAAGAAAAATCCTTTCATTGGACAGCAATGTTACTACAAAAGTGGCCTTTTAGGAAATCCTTTCCTGCTATTGTTTGAAACAAGAAAAAATACCCACATATTATTTTCCTACAAGTCTGAAAGTATTGTAGCAATATTTTTAATTTCCTGACAGTACTTCTTTCTTAGAGGATTCTGACTTATAGTTCAACAAATTCTTGCCATAAGGAAGACCTGAAGGTAGCATTGTGGAAGAGGTTGGAATGATAGTAGGTATAATTTCATGATGTATGTTGGTATGTAACAGGGACTATGCTTGAGAGTGTATTTTCAGTCAATATTTTTTATAATTATATAAAATGTATCTGAGTCAATATATTGAACTAAATTTTGCTAACCTATCAATTTCTGAATTTATGTGAATGTAATACATTCTGTGCACACTTGGCCAGACAGTAAACTTCTTTTTTCTACTTCTAGAAACATGGTAATTTCAGGGGAAAATCAACAGTTCCCAGCTGTTTTTGTTAAAACCACTATGTAATGTACTGTTCTCATTTTTTTGGTGATCAACAGCTGTATGAGGAATTAATCTTAAAAACACCTTCTCAAAAAGGATTTTCAGTTCAGCATTGTATAATAAAACTCACTTTTCTCCTTTTCTTAGACTAAAAAATCAAGAGCCAGTTGAAGTACCATATGGCTTAGAAGTTCTTATTTGTTTAGTTAGCTGATACCACAGACAGGAAATCAACGTATAGGAATTTCACAACCACATTTCCATCTGTTTTATGTGGGTGATGCCATCAAAGAAGCTGACAAGCCTCAGCAATCCTCCAGCATATGTCAACTTTTGGAAGTGCTAGAGGTCCAAAGTCCATTCTCTTACCTGCCTCAAGAAGCACCTGGAGCCAAAACTGGAGATGATCTCTGCGGAAGGTCTACGGTCACTAAACATGGTTAGCTGTGAACTACGATATTTCTGCTTTTCGCTGTGTTTGACAGGGTATGCCATCTTTTGTCATAGAAGTTTTGGTGTAATTAGTACCAGCTGAAATATATTTCGGTATACAAAGATCAAAACAAGATTTTTTTATAATATGTTGGCATGCTGAAAATCTGCTCATCAGGTGCAGTGTCTACTGAGAGTTGCTAGTTACTTAAGAGTATAAAGGGCCCCTTCTGAAATCAGACATTAAATCTCACAGTACTTGTGTTCTTTGAAGTCATTCTCACTCTCAGTGTCTGGAGGGTGTAAGAGAAAACCGTAAGTTGGATTTGTCTGTCACTCAAAAGGAGAGATCAATTGAAACATTTAGAAATACTGTTAGTGCTACTTAAATGCCATGGATAGTCTTGTAACTACACTAGTTTTCATGATTTTCTCTCAAATAAAAGAAGTTCAAGCTGCTCATTCTAATTACGGTTCTCAAAATACTGGAGAAATGGTCAATTACAAATTCAGCCTCTACAGTGGAATTGAATCAAGTGAAAAGAATTTTCATTCTTGTATAAATAATCAGCTGAATTTTGCAATTTGTATTCAACTGCTTGTTCTTTCACTTGCGGGTCTTAATTAGGATCACTATTGCATCTTGTAGACAGCTAGTCTATTAGTATTGTTGGTAGGTTGCCACTATATTTGGCAGCCCAACAGAATCACAAAAAGTGAAAAATAAGCATATTAAAAAGTCAGTAAAGCCAGCATCCTTTCTGAAAGCTTTAATCTAGGTTTCCATATGCTGTACCTTTTCTGAGGGTAAGAATTAATTCTCAACATACTGCTCTTTTCCCATCTATCAGAGCATTTTTTCTGAACACCATTTTAGAAGAAATGTTCCTTTTTTTACTATCAGCCTGGATATTGATTATCATTTTCAGATTCTAACGCCTTCCATGTGAGCACTCCTGAGAAGGCTGCTTAGGACTAAAGAGAATACTTTTATTGCTTGTAATTACATTTGGACTGCATGATGGATGCATATCCTTAAACAAAACCAGAATGTGTCCTAACATTTTTGTTGTAGTTTGTACCATCTTGCTTTGCAAAGTTAGTGTTATTGGCAAATTTGGAGTCCACTAACTCTAACGCAGAGATAGTTAAAATCAGAGTATAGAGTATGATAGAGAAAAGTCTGGAGAAATACAATGGCTGTTCTATTTTTGTGTGTGTTGTGAATCTTTTTTTAGACCATGGATTATTCCATTTCCTTTCTTACTTGTTGCTGTGTTCATTTGGAGTGTAAACATCTCTCAGTGATTTGTCCAAGCTATAGTTTGTGCAATACCTAACATAACGGGGCTTCGGTTTTTCATAGTAGCTAAATGCAATGAGAGTAAAACCAAAAAATAATAAGAATAATTATAACCTAATATAATTAGCCCATATAAAATCAATATCAATTACTGATTAAGTACTATTAATATGTAATTTTCAGTTTGGAATATCATAAAGATCCAGGGATTCATACAGTAACGGAGGGAACAAACAAGCATGTCTTATTTGCTAAAAAAGACCATCTTTATCTCCTCATCCATAATGCTTGCATTCTAAAGGGCATTTCCCTTCCACGCGTGACTGTCAGGTTAGAGGAGTATTGTGAAGTAACCTAAAATAAATTAGAGTGCAATTACTTCTTAAGTTAATTTGGTACCTAATTAATTTAAGATTTTCTCGTTTTTTTCACCAGAATAAACCTAAACCTTCAGACTGAAGAATTCTGTATGTGTTTTGAATATCAACCCAGTGTCTAAAAGCAGTAGAAACTCTAAATAGGACCTCTACTCTACAAAGTCAAATGTCTTTTTTAAACTCTGCTACAGATGAAAGCAAGAGGACAATGCAAAAAAATACTGTATTTACCAGATTTGATTTTTCTTTTGTCTGGTTCTGTACTTATTTTATCTTAAGTGATATCTTTTCAAGCAGTTGAAATGTGTAGTGGTTTCATTCCCAGAAGCAAGTGAACTTTTCCTTATTCAAGCGATTTGCGACAGTACATTACAGACACAGCAAAATTCACAGCAGTAAGAAATGTATTCATTTTATCCTAAGATGCTATCACAGTTTCCTCTTTGATGTCAATATTTGTAGTCCTAGCTACTGGGATATTCTCTTCACCTCCCCCCTCCTGTCCCTTTTGCCCTTATCCCTTTTCTTTTTTCCTATTTTTCTTCCATTCTGCCTTCTCTCCTTCCTCCTTCCCTAGAGTATATAAGAGATAAAAATACAGAAGAAAAAGCTTTCTTAAGATAAACCATCAAGTATTCTCCTGTGAACTGGACATTTCATTTTTTTTTTTCAGGAAAATGGTTCATACTGTTTATGGTAGGAAACTGAAAGATTCGTCTTCTCCATTGCACACTTAAAGACTGGGCATTAAAAAGAGAAACACCAATGCTTTTGTGGACAAATGAAAATGATCACTAGTTCCAAAAAGTTCTCTTATACCTGAATAGCTGTTAAAAATGCAGTTGCAAACAAAGAATTCTTTGGCTTACACTCTCACTAAGTGACTTTTAAGGTCATAAAATACTTCAGCTTTGCTCTGGCATTTAATTACCTAAAAATGCTATTTACTACTTTGGGCCGTCCAGTGCTATATGTATTATCCTTTAATTATATTACAAAACATAAACGTTCCTAGATGAAGAATTTTATGGAAAACATTCTCTCCATTCTACTTGCAGAAACACTGACATTACTACCTTTGCTCTTTTCCCTGCTTATATATAGTAAAATACATGCATATTAATTTATATAAACCTCCCAGTATCAAGAAATTTCTGTAACAGTCTTTGCCTAAAACAGGCTTATCTTGATTAATCATTATGTCAATAAAAAGGAAGGCACTACCTCTCATTAGCTTAGTTATTCATCTGTATGCCCAACCTAAGATGTCAAACATGAGAGCCTAAGTAGCGCAGAAGCTGGATAAACACCTTTCTCTGGAGATATACTGTGATCTGCCATGTTTATTCTCCATGCTTGCTCTGTGTGGTGGCTGTAAATGCTTGTAGTCAGTGGTGCTGGGTCCCAGACTCTCTAGGACCAACTTTTCTGCAGCAGTTGGCCAAAAGACCCTCATGCTGACAAGAAAAGGCAAGAAGTGTTGATGTTCTTGTGGACTGCCAGCCCAGAGAGCTATGGGGTGGAATGGGAGGCACAGGTGGATTCTTGTCCCTCCACATAGCTTTATGTTACAGGTTAGGTCCATCATACCAGTTGCAAAGAAGGAAATTGATAACATTATTAATGAAGATAAGAAAGGAAACAGATGACAGGTTAAGGAGAAATCCTTATAAGCAAAGAATCATGAGTAGTTTGTGCAAAGGGCAAGAAATGTGGTGGCTGGGACCACAGGTAGACTTTCTATAAAGGAGTAAAAATACATTCTTCTTTTTACACAATGATTGGTTTGTGGTTGGACAGTAAATTACAACAAACAGCATCTATTGCATAGAAATAGTCACTGAATCTTGAACTAATAACTCTAATATGAAAACATAATTAGAGAATGCTATACGTAAGCAGGACCACACACACCCCCAACAAAAAAAAAACAACCAAAAAAACCAAACCCAAAATCATCAGGTGGTGTTCAAGGAAAGAAGAAGAAGAAAATATTTAATTTCTACAGAATTAAGCTTAGGCATATTGTTCCCTCTTAGCACAGGAAGCAACAGATTGATACTTCTGGACAGTCTCCCGAGGTCCCTTCTGACCCCAACTAGTCTGTGATTTTGTGTGACTCTGTTTGAGCAACCAGATCATGTCTTTCTTGGGTACTCAAACAGAAGTTATTTTGGGATTTGCTTTGAAGATGATGATGGTGATTTTTAATGCATAAATTTATCACCATTGGAAATTTTGTGTATTTCTGATGGTGTTATTACTTCCAAGGTTAGGCTAATTTAGCAGTATTTCAATTATTTTAGATGTGAAAATAATGGATACATGAATTCTTAATGATTTAATGCTTTTGTGCATATTTAGTAAGCATTTTCTAATAGCTGCTATAAACACAGAGACAAACTGGAGAACTCAAGATAATAAAATGAAATGAATGTAGTTGCACTAGCTTACAGGAGCAAATGGAAGAAATGGACAAAGTTGTACCTTATTGACTTTTCAGCCTGAAACTGTCAGATGCCAATTACTGTTAGAACTGGAGCAAGTGGTCATTTAAAAGTCAAAAGACATAGAAAACATAATCTGATTACTTTTAGTGCCAATATCATAAGGTCAATGTCAGGGATTTTTCTGCTGTCTGGCTGATGGCAATATTCCAGGTGGTGTCTGCGCTGCTGCAGGCCCACCCACAGATGTCTCATTAAAGTACCAGGATATTAATAGTGTCCCAGTAACACCACATCCATGTCTCTGAACTGTCTCCCTCACAAGACCGTGAAACAGACCCTGTCACTTGCACACCAGCTAGCTCTGGTCCTACTAGTCTCTTCCCATCTGCTTTCTGCCTTGTGCTGACCACTGTGTTTGCTGCTTCTGCATTTCTAGTGGCCAAGGTGGCCTGCATAGGCAGGTTCAACATTGCTATGGACCAAGCAACACTCTAATCTTTACACATACAAATAGAACTTAGTATATTAAAAATAAAAATAGGGATTAATACCATACTGGTGAAAACAAATGGGGTCTGGTATACAACCAAAATACCATTTTAAGGTTTTTCCTGCTGTGAGACAGAACCACAAAAATAAACATTAATCCTACAAAATTTGGACTCTGCGGGTCCCAGAATTATGAAATTAGAGTAATTATATCCCAAACATACTTAGAGTAAATCTCTCTAACCATGCAATTAGAAATTGAACTGATCCAATTATGTGATGTAATGGTGTAGAGTAATTATGCATAATGACACAATTATAATTTGTGATTATATCGTAAAAATCCTTCTGAAACTTTCGTAAAGAATATTGGGCTCAAACTGTCACTACTCTTTTTACAATGAAGAACCTGATCTGTTTCAGACATCAGTTCCAAAACATTCGTGCAATGTTGCAAGTAAATCATATATTATTTTAAAATAAATTAAACAATATTACAAAAAAGTTGAAGAGTCAGTGATTTAGTAGCTTTAAAATGATTTCCAGTAGAGGAGAAAGTAAGTGCAGCATTCACTGCAGCAATGTCTAGAGCTATTTGCAGTGTACTTTTTTAAAAGATACGAAAGGAAATTTTTACTATGTCTATTAGAATTTCTGTCCTGGTAGTCTGTCTTGACACTTTTCATCATGGTATCTCAGCATGCTTCCTAGTAGTTATTGCAAGCATCTTTATAAAGCAATGCTATATAAAAACCTGATAGCAATGAAAGTTTAAGACTTTATATAAAAATGTTTTTATAACAGGAAAATACATTTTAGGTCAGGTAGGTATTTTATCATTATTTTTCAAAACAGATTTTCTTCATCTGGGAGAAAAAATACACATCTACTATAGAGACATTGAAGGTGGAATCGCTCTCTGGGGACATCTGCCAGCTCTTATATTTCTCACTGAGACTAAAGTCACATTTGCTCATTGAAAAGATGTTCTGTCCTCCCATTCTAAACAATGGAAGTGAAGCCAAGTGGCTAATAATAGCACCATGCCATTGAGCATGGGGACGCCTGGAAAATACTGTGGAAAGGTCCTGGCACTCTTGTTCTGATACTGAAAAGCGTCCTAAAGTCATTTCAGCCTGCCTTTGGAGACATCCCCATAATTTACTTTTGAATTATAGGAATGAAGGCAATGATGAGTATCCTTCCTGTGAAGGGAGTCCACATCTCTTATCCCTTAGTATTTGCAAAAAATGGATTATAATCCTATAAATATATCTCTTCTTTACCAGTATAGCTGGGCTGTTTGGAATGCTTCTCAAAAAACTGTTCTAAACTATCCTTCAACATGGCATTTTCAAACAGTAGGAAAATTTGATTCTAGAGATACTTCTAAGATGACTTTTGTCACTCGAGGTGGGATTAATCTGACTGAATTCTGGACATATGCTTTGAGTTAATTGTATAGATGTCCCACTGTTGTTATGGTAGATTAGTCAATATAGGCAACTTTTATCTCACTGAAATAGAGTTTTAAAAGAACTCAGATGAGTCAGCCTAGAAATGACTGTTCTCAGTTTATGCAGAATGAATAATTTCCAAAGACAACATATTTATTTATTTTTGAATATAAGGAAAACTACTGGTAAATTTATTATGTTATTTGCATTTATCTTGGAAAAGATGCTTTGCATATAAGCTTTTGAAGACTAAATAGAATTCCTTATGGCCAACTAATTTCTGCTTATATCTGAATTATCTGAACTTTGATGTATTGAAGACTTTCCATTTTGAAAGAAGGTACAAGCATACTTACAAAAATCATTCTTTGTGCTATTTTGAGTACTACTTCTCCATAACTCAGTTTTAGTTAAGTCCCTGGATTGGTCTAATAATACCAGCAGAGAGATTTTTGAAAGGAGAGGTACTGTCCCTTATTAAACCAGCTGATACAGCTGGGAAAAAAAAGGGTTTGGAAAGAGACTTTGAGCAGAAAGGTTTACCTGAAGTAAGTATAGTTTTCTTGTAAAGAATATTTTACCTCTCCTGGTCTCGTTTTTCTTAGGGTTACTTTAATATAGAATATATTTTTTGCCTTTCCTAGAAATCCTTTCTTCTTCCTATTTTTGAATTGGGTAACTTACTACTTAGATACGTTGAAGATGTAAGTTAAAGTTTATTATAGTGTTAGAAAATACAGTACCTGTGATATGGAATAGAGTCCTTCCCTATCTGCTATGTCTAAATATGTCTTTAATATTTGTAGTGATATGAAAACAGTCTCGAACTTCCTTGATGTTTCCAATGTTTATGGAAGGAAGTCTCCAAAACATCATAAACAGGTTTTTCTATTTTTAACTAGTCCACATTTTTATCTAGATTTGTAAGAATGGTGTCCATAGCTTCTGAAAAAGTGATTTAACCTCACAATACACACTTACAGATTGAAATAAAACTATATGCTTTTAGGGACTGATTATGAACAAAACAACAATAATATGAGCATTGTCCATTTTTTGTAGCAAGAAACTGTAGATAAGGAACAATATGTGTTAAATAGCATTGACTTCCCTACTGTTTTTTTTTTAATTAATACATCTGAGAAATTAATGCGCATTTGATGCATCTATGGAGTCCATCAGCACTGACAACTTTAAATAATCAGTTCTGTGTGATGTAGCTACTTAAGACTATTTCTCACAAGACTTTCTTCGCTCTCTACAGCTTTGATACCTAGATAAAAGATATAGCCACATCCTACTGGACTGTTTCCAATGAAATTGTAAGAACCTAGAAAATATTAAGTGCTGAATCCAAAGCAAATATTTAGTAAGCTGCCCTTTTTAATCTTTCATATTACTAGCATTAATAAAAACCAGGCAAGAAGATTGGAATTTAGATATTCTGGGGAAATACGCTAAACTTTACAGGCTTAACAGTTCCAGAATCTCATTTGTTTCTTTTACACAGGAGAGTGGTGGGTTGGAAGAGTCACTCTGCATCTTCTCGATATCAGTTTGGCACAAAACCATCCTTCTCAGGGAGTCACATTTAGAGCATAAAGTAGGAGATGGTCATGGAAATGTTCTCTGTTAAAACACTTGCAAGAACAATTACAGTTGATGAAGATGAAGCATTGTTAAGAGTTCACTTTCCTTGGAAATTGACCGTCCAAGCCTATGCTGAAATTTTGATTGAAATATTTCCATCAGTCGAGGTCATAAACACTCACAAATACATTCCCATAGCTACTTAGAGGCATTTAAAATATTCAAGTCAATGTTATTACTGTAAGGCCAAGAATAAATTTTCAACTTACAACAGAAAGCCTATTATTCTACAAATAGGTTAGTGGTACTTAAGGACAAATGCTCTCACAAAAGCATATGCAGCTCTGAGTGGGGAACCAAATGGTCAATGCTGATGAACATATAAAGGAGAATATCTGGTAACCTTTGCCAGCAGCAGATGTAGATGTGCAGCAATCTCTGGCCTGAAACCTTAAAAGACTTGGCACTATTTGTTACTGATACCTGTTTATAGACAGGAATGACAGTAGCCAAGAGCTCTACATGAAACTAATCGAAGAAACAAAGCCTCTTCTATGGTAAGAAAATATCTGCTGTCTTTTCTGGACAAATAAAAGAGTCTGTGTGTCTGCATGCTATTACGTAGTAGCTTGAGGAACATATGTCTGTTCAAGATAAAGACATAATGGTCAGATTTAGCTGGCTAATAATGAATGTTTTCAGTGTATAGATACTTGATTACTTTTGTAGGAAGAACCCCATGTTCTGTTAGTTGAAGTAGTCATCTAACCTATTTAGACTTTGTATTTTTTCTGGAAATTGTATTCTTTCCCCCAAAATACAACTCTGCTCATTACAACTGTTTTGATCTTCAACTTGGTAATCAGGAAAACCTGCTCTTCATAGCTACCCAGCCATTGCAATCTACTGTCTCACATTTAGGAAGGTGCTTGAATAAAGAAGTAAGAGCTTGAACAAGTTATTTTAGTATCTTTGATATAAACCACTAGAAATAGCACACAAAACCTTTTCTTCCAAATGACAGAAAGTTTTGATGGGTTACTGTGCCATTTCTTCTTCTGTGACTTCGTCTTTCTGATGGTCAGGAGAAAGATGTTGGAGCTGAAGGAAAATGGTAAAAGAGTAGGTTTTCTAAAGACTTTTTTTTTTTTTTCAGAAAATCCTAAATTATAAGTCCCCCATCCTATTTCTTAACCATGAGATAAATAAAGTTATCGATGACAATCCATTTCAAGTAAAGCAAAAGTCTGTCTTCAGGGAAGCTCACTTGATTGCATCTTTAACAAGATTTTTAACTTGAATTTGTATCAAGTATATGGTATATATAATAGCAACAGAGATAATAAGATAGCATCTTTATTTAAAAGAAACCGTTCTCATTTGCTGTGGCTGTCAAGTCACATAATGTCTGAAAGTAACATGACTTTGGGGGGATTCTCTGCTGCTGGAGAAAAAAACCAAGCAAACAACAAAACCTGGTAGGAATGAAGTGGATCTGAAACTTTAAGAAACAGAATTTTCAACTGGTGGCTTTTCATTTATTCTTAGTGCATAAAGTGGAGGGTTTTGAGTGATTTAACTGGTTGATATTTTCCATAGAATGATGCATACTTCTGGTGCTTCATGAGATGTTATTCTTAGTGGTTCATGAATAGGCAGTTTTGGTCTGGCTGGGTCTTATTCCCTGTAGTGACAGGCACTGAAGACAGCAGTCCTATGGTTAATAGATGTATAAGAGTAACATGCTGACATTTAAGGTTGTTTTGGTAAACTTCTATTAACCAAAGACAGTTAAAACATTTATGGTATCTAGTCGAACAGCATTGGGCAAAGACACTCAAAGAGGAATATATTACTATTTCCTCATTTTCAAAAGGATTCATTTTGTAATGAATTTTCCTATTTTCTTCCATAACCTCTAGCATTAGAGTGATTTCAAGGTGCTTTTATGGAGTTAACATTTGATATAAAATATAAAGTATTTGTCCCAGTGAACTCTCTGGAAACTGATGCTAATTTTCATAATTATTACCCATGATTAATTTAAATTATCAGATCAGTACTTAGAAGACAACTAGTTATGGAAAACAAAACACAGTTACTTTACTAATTCAACCACTAACTGCTGTGAGCAATTTATGAGTGTATGCTTTCAGGATAGAACCACATTGTGTCACTGAGAGAAATTATGCATTGGCATGAATAAAATGGCAACTATTATCATACTGATAGCATCTCTATTTCTAATTAGGCTCTAATTGCCCTGAAAGCATTTGACTTTTCTTAGTAACTTCTAAGATTTTTTTTTATTGCTACTATTCTTTTGTCTTATGATAAAAATCTCTGTCATTTGTCACACAGGGTTGACTATATTTAAGCAAAAGTTAATTTTCTAAAGACATTTTTATTCTTGAAATGCTGATAGTACAGAAGAGTGAAACAATATAAAATTAAGGACTGCTCTAATCCATCCCATAAAGAAAAGCTAATAATCCTTCTTGTCTCCTGCAAGGCAGGAAAAAAAACACCAACAAGATTAAAGAAAAAAATAATTCTGTATAAGAATTTATTTCTAAATTACTCTTTGAAAGTTAAAGGGCATAATTGTATTGTAGTAATAGAATTAACTGTGTTACATGATTTTCAAAAGGCTCTTAAAAGGTGTGTATGCATCATGTGAATATTAATGATGTTATGTAATATCGACTTTCATAGAATCATAGAATCACAGAATTGTAGGGCTTGGAAGGGACCTCGAGAGATCATCGGGTCCAACCCCCTGCCAAACCAGGCTCCCTAGCTCAGATTGCACAGATAGGCGTCCAGACGGGTCTTGAAAATCTCCAGAGAAGGAGACTCCACCACCTCCCTGGGCAGCCTGTCCCAGGGCTCTGTCACCCTCACTGCATAAAAGTTCTTCCCCATATTGGTGCGGAACTTCCTGTGCTCCAACTTGCAGCCATTGCCCCTTGTCCTATCCCCACAGACCGCTGTAAAGGGGCTGGCTGATTCCCCCTGCATCCCCCTCTTCAGATAATTATAAACTTTAATTAGGTCCCCCCTTAGTCTTCTCTTCTCAAGGCTGAACAGTCCCAACTTATTCAGCCTTTCCTCATAGGGGAGATGCTCCAGGCCCTTAATCATCTTTGTAGCCCTTTTTTAAAAAAAATTTTTGTATCCATGCACTCCCACTTATCTTCATTGAGAACTCAGGAATCCCTGTAAAATATATGCCATTGAGTCCTTTAGATCTCACCTATGCTCTGCTAATGCCTCTATATCCTAAGGGCACTTTCCATGAGATAGTTTATAAAATAACAGTTCAGAAACTTTAGAGAACACTGATTTTGTGGTACACGAAAAAAGCCATTCATTACATGTGTTTGGAAACAGTCAGCATAACTAATGAATAATATAGCTGTCTTGAGCAAGGGTGATCCTAGGTTTAAACTCCAAACTTGGTGTTTACAAATCTCTCTCTCCTAAAGTTGTCACCATTATCCGTATATCTCTCACAATAAGTAACCTGTACTTCTCCAAAAAGAGCTAAAAATTCTTCTCTTATGTTTTATGATGGATACAAGGTTGCTCATTGTACTTTATGTGGCTTTGGGACTGTGATACTGTAAGATGCAGCAACTTTTACATCTGCCTGTTTTATCGTTAACACTTTGCTTTTCTTTTAAACTTGCTCCACAGCAACCAGTTGTGTTTTTTAGGACCCAAAGGAATACTAGGTATGAAAAATAAAGGGAGTGCACTGTAGTATGGTAGGAAATGTAAAACAGGAGGGACAAGGGATTGCAGACTAGGGAATGTGGAAGTTTTGGACAATTTAGGGATTACTGTCCTGTGCTGGTTTTAGCAAGGATAGAGTCAATTTTATTTCTGTCAGCTGTTTTTGTACTGTGTTGTGGATTTAGGGTGAGAACAATGTTGATAACACATTGATGTTTTTAGTTGTTACCAAGTAGTCAAGGACTTTTCAGCTTCTCGTACTGTCCTGCCAACAAGGAGACAGGGGAACCAAGAAGCTGAGAGGGACACAGCCAGGGCAGCTGACCCAAACTGACCAAAGGGATATTCCATACCATTTGATATCGTATTTTGTTTATAATTGGTAGTGGGCTATGAGGTGTGGCAGCCTGGGGTCTTTTTTAGTATCAGCTTTTCAAGTGGTAAGAAATCGTGCCGTTCATGACTTGTTTTTTTATATTATTGTTGTGGTTGTTGTTATCTTCCTTTTTTTTGTTTGTTTGTCCCTGAGGGAAAGTGATTGGGCAGCTGTGTGGTGCTTAGACGCACCTTGCAAATCCAAAACATGTACTTATGAGCTGGTAGAGCTTGACAGTGCCCAGCCCTAACCCCAAACTCACATCAATACGTTCTTATACCACACCTAAGTACAGAACTGTATTGCTCAGGGAAAGGTGGAATGCAAATATTAAATAGCAGAATAATTCAGTAAAATTAAAACTCCCTACTATTCTTTTTTTCCCCTAAATATGAAATTTCTCCTGCTGTTATAATGACCATTGTCCAGTGTAAAAAGCACTCAGTATGAATTAAAATACTTATTTTTCTTGATTCTTAGAATGGGAGTTTTGTATTCCATGATATTCACTTTAGCCCTATAGCGAATCAAGAGACTAACTTTCAGGTTTATAACATACAACAATTAAAGACAGGGAAAGCAATTTTCAATCGATTCATTAGTTTTTGATGTCACCTAATGCAACATTTACTGACTATTTTTTAAAAGAAAACAGTCAGTGGGAGCAGGTCAGCTGAGTAAGGCCTTGTGTTAGCAGAGAAGCATCCTTTAACAGCACAGCTTAGAGTTCATTGGTTTATATTGATTTCAAAGGTTTTTAACGTTTTCCCTTTCCATACATTCAGTGTGATGAGCACACAGGGGAAGATCTTATCATTCTCTAAAAGTAGTTTCTATTTTCATTAAAAAAAATGACAAAATGTCCAATTAATTTAGTAATCATAGTAACAACTCCAGAATTTAGCTTTCCAGCCAGTGAGTGGTGAGCAGTAAGGCCTAGGGCTGTGAAGGCTTTTTTTTCTTCTCTTAATGGAGAATTACTCCATCATGTCAATGTGATGGCAGGTGATATTTGTTTTACACATATCCCATCTTTTTAATGTTTTTTTTTTATTTGAAATTGAAAAGCTTATTTTTCTTCTAAAAGTCTGATTCAGCAGAAGATTTTGGCAGATGCATAACTTTAGATGGTGGAATACTGCTATTTAAAGTCAAATGAAGTTCACATACCTTAAAAGGTATGGGCAATCTTAGATTCTTATTTCATCTAACATGCGGAAAGAAGATTAGTCTTCAAGACTGCACAAGTCATAAGTATTTTTCTAAGCAGGCAGGATAAAAACAAGAGAGAAGAGACTGCTATTTTATTAATTAAATAAAACCCCAAACAAACCCCAATATGCTATTTGGTTTATGCCAGTCTTGCTTATTTTTCTACTTTTGCTGCTGTAATCTGCTTCTTGAAAACATTGCACTATATACATGAAGAAGTGTGAGTACATACAGGGAGAAAAGTCCTGAACCTGGAAATTCCTTGTGCATTAGGAAATCCATCCACTTCAGGAACCCAGGCAGATATTTTATTTATCACTACCCAAAGTAAAACACATATACTACACTGTCTGTGTTTGCTTTCTTGGGAGAAGGTGCTCAAGAGCCTGCAAATACACAGTGGAGTCTGTTGTTCAAGACTTAGACAAGTGGGAGAAACCAGAATATAAAACCTTCAAAAAAGCCATGATCCAGTTAAGATAGAAGAAAAAGTAATTAACTGCTTACTAATGATGCAATCATTTGCCTAGGATAGTTTTCAGTCTGCACAGTCTTGAGCATTCACAGATACTGAAGCTGCTCAGCACCACAGAGAAGCCCTCTAGGCCAATGCAGAGCACATTCACCAAACGCAGACATTATCTCAGCCTTTGCTAACCTAATTAAAGACATTCTGTCACATAAAACAATGCAAAGCTGGAAAAACCTGAAACACTGAACCCTGTTTTGAAAGAGCTGCACTCTTTACCAATGCTTGCTTAGCACAGGAGAGCTGCTTTATTCAAGGCTTTCCCATTTGTAGCATTTCATTATCTGCCTGTTCCAACTCAATTGGAGGCAGTATGGGAAGGGGCAGCCTACATCATAGATAACTAAGGTGGAATATACCAATGCAGCCAACTCACTTCTTAGTGAAACTCATTATTGTGACATTAGGAGTCAGATACTTATTTAGGAAAACTTCAAACCTTTATCACCTGTGTGTTCTAGCTACTGTGAATACTAGGTAGAAATGTCCATTCTTGCTCCATTTTCACAACTAGCCCTTCAGACTATGCTTTGGACTGACTTCAGGAGAAAAGGCCTGTCTGTATTAATTCTAAGACCACTGTGCACTTTTTGTATGGAAAACAGGGGAATAGAATGCTCCCCCATTTGGAAAGGATAAAGCTGTGTTCTTTTTGGCCTGAACAAGTCCAAATACACATTCCAGGCCCTCAGTGTTAATGTACAGGTAAGACTGGAGTAAGGAAGAAGGAAGAGTAATTTAATGAAGTTAGAGAGGAAGTATTTTGTTAGTCTGTAACACAGCATAAGATATTCTTGTGAGAATGGGAGTGATCTTAGAGTTGGTCTCTGCTAGAGACGTGTTTTTGTACTAGGAACAAAATAGATTAAAAATACTTAAATTATTTCACTCCTATGTTGCTGAATATTTTGAACTTCTCTCTAAGGCCAAACCCATTTTTGTTAGTGTATATGGAACAGAGGATTCCAGTTCAGGCTTGTCAATTCTGCTACTGCAGTCTTTTCTCTATGTCTGTTTGTGGATTGCCAAAGTTAATACTCAAGGTATATTTAGTCTTAACCTGAAGTGGTTAAATCAGGCACCCAATCTAGAAGCATAGTCACCTTCTATTTATTCCATTATCAGTGGTGAGAAACATGCGCTTTCCCACACAGTGATGACAAAGGACCTACCACAGCCATCTCAGTTTCATATCTCAAGTTTTGTGGGACAGTGGGATTCCTCTCACCTAGGTTAAGACATCCAGCTTTAGGTATCTTCTATTTAGATATCTGAACCTAATTCAATCAATGTAAGCACCTTTCATAGTCCAAAAGCTAATGTATGGGTGGTGTCTGGCCCAGTTAGATGCCAATCTTAAAATGGATTGCACTATGGAAACATCTGTTTTATCCTTTGAATCTCAATGATGTCTTGAGTAATTTCCTTAGATTCAGATGTTTAAGTTTTAGATGGCCAAGTCTGGGCAGATGACTCACCCCTCATGTTGAAGTCTCCATTAGCAGTTTGTCATACTCTGAATCCAGTGAGTGACTATTTCACTTTGAGTCATGCCTATGCAGCCTACTAAATCCTTTTTCTCAAAATAGGTATTCTTTCCCAACAGGTACTCTATGACTTCATAAATTTTTCCATTTATTTCCCTTGTCCATAGTCAAATGGGTCCTTTCAAAGACTCCCCCTGAAAGGAATTTTGCTGCTTTTCTCTGGGTATTCTGTGTTGAAGGTTAGGCTATACATAGACTTCAATGTTTATCTGACATCTTTGATGTTGATCGAAAAATAATGTAATATTCCTTTCACCCCTGACTCCTGCATCCCAATCCTTCCCTTATTTGTTTGTTCAGATATCAAGATTGCTAGTCATGCCACTATGAAGTAGACATAGGAAGGCAGAGAGTCTGTCCATGGGAAATAAACTGTTCTCCCTGAAAAGAGGTAAGCAGAAGACCTGTGGTCCTGTGGTGGATGACTGGAATATTTCAGGTGCACTGTAGTAGCTTCAAAGTGCTGGAGGCAAGGAGATATTGGAACTAAGTATCTGTGAGCAGCATCACTGCAGGACAAGGCACAATGAATAATGCACCCTCCTTCTCTTTCTGACAGAATCTGTTCCCTTTTGAGAGACTTTCAGTTCCTACTGAATTTTAAAGAGAACAGAACCTGATTGTCAGAAATCTTTCCTTTCCAATATCTCTCCATATTTATTTCCATTTGGTGCTGTGTTCAGTACTTCCAGGAGCTGTGCCTTTGTGTCCAAGCTAGATGAATGTATTGATTAACTGGTTCCTCTCAGCTAACATCTGCCCAAAAAGTGTAAAGGTAACTCTATCCCTTTAAAAAAAGAGAAGGGAAGGGGTTCCAAAATATGTTGAAATCCTCAAGCATACAATAATGTGAATGAAAAAGAATAAGAGTGAGACAGGGGACAGATGGTTGGGGTTTTTTTTTATGTCTACCCTTCTTTTCAACACCTAATTAACTTACTATGTAACCTGCCAATATTCTGAACACTTACAATCAAGAGGCAATGTGGGTCAATGAAATGGATACACAAGTAATAACAAGAAATTGTTTGGAAAAACATAAACTTGGCTAATTTACTGCATGAATGACAAGACACAAGAAATATGAAATAACTAGCAGAACATATATTTCAAGTACACACCTGAATTAAAAGTGCTTATTAAATGTGACTCCTCTATCTCTTTTTCTTCCTCTCAAGATACTAAATTTCTCCAAAAGTCATACATTTTGATGAATGGGATTTATGTTTGTTAGGGTCAAGATATTGTTTGTTATGTTACATATACACTAAGGAACCAAATGGAGAAACCTGCATGACTGTGATATGAATGTGTTATAGTAGGAAGTGTAGATGAGTTTGCCAAACTAGATGAGGAAGAAACTGAAGACATTCTGTCTGAAGAAAAGAAAGAGAAAAAAATCCTCACCACCATAGCAAAATAAGAAAAGATCGCATGCCACCTCAAATTTGGAACTAACTGCAATCAAATAAAGGATAATATAGATCAAATAAACCAGGTTAGGCCAGTATTCATTCAAGGATGGAAAAGAGGTTAGATGTCTGTCGTATCTTCCTGAACTCCCCCTGTTATGTATCTGTAGTGAGATGACTCTATCACAAAGAACTTTAATTAATTAAGATAATTAACCATTAAGATAATTTACTTCAAAATATAGACTGGAGAACAAATTATTCTGTTAAAAGTAGATCCAGCATTTTTCTTGCCATGATAGTTGACAGGTTTCTCGACCAGTTAGTTACTGAGAAAGATACAAGAAATAGTGCTGGTTTAAGTATAGTTCTAGCAAGCAGCAGGATCATATAGAAGAAAGTCACTTGGATAAATAAAATACCTTGTATTGAAATAATATGGAATGTCTGTGTTAAAGTTATTAACTGATATTAAAAAAGAAAGAAAAAAAAGAATAGAGTCTTTGAAAATGAGAAGCTTAAAAAGACTGCTGGAAAATATAGTAGAAAATCAGAATAGGTAGTTACATCCTAGTAGTCTTGAAAACATTAGGATAAAGTGAAATGATCTAATATCTGCATTATACTTTGCAAAGAAATTAACAGAAATTAAAATGAAGGCTGCTGTGGAATTGACAATGCAGTACAAGTAAGACAAAAGCTAATGTTAACTTTAAAAGGGCACAGGATGGTATGAATATTTTTCATCTTAGACAGGGATGCAGATTAGGTATGAGAAGGTTAGATGACTGATGGCAATGTGCAAATCAAGGTATAAATTACTTTTGTTTGGACAATGCCAAAACATAAAAGTATGCCGATAAAGATGTAATTCTAGGAGTGATCCTTGTCCTTCAGACTGGCTGTATCCATATTATGTAATACTTCACTTAAACTACTTCTGGAGCACATCTGGAAACCCTAAGGCATACAGGATTTTATCAAAGAGTATAAATGGTGTAAATGTTATGCCATGATAGAACTTTTACATCATGCTTTTGAGGGCCTGTGACAGGTGGACTTGACATTGGTATGAGGTGATACGGAACATGTAGGAGTGGGATGTATGAAGACTGAAGGTTTTTAAAATAATGGTACGAGACAAAGCATTTTTGAGGGAGCTAAGGCTGACATGGCCCACACTACCTATAATTATTAGATCTGTTAAAGTAAGCAAGAAAAACAGCACAAAAATGAAAAATCTTGAATGTAATGATAAATAGGAAAAGAAATGTTGTTAGAAATGATCATCCTATAGTGATGACATGATCTAGAGGCACCAGTAAAAACCATTAATGGCATGTGATCATGCACAAACGCTTGTGTCTATAGTATGTATCAGATGAGGAATTGACAAAGAAATAGAGGAAAATGCCCTGAAATTATAAACACCAAGTTTGAATAAGACATATTTAAAGTAAGTGTTGGGACAAGAATTGATTAGTTTAATCTGACCCTGGCATAGGAAGAAAAGGTCCCTAATTTTTTGAATCATGTGGTCTTATAGTCACCTTATAACAAGAAACTCAACTGACTTCCACATCGTAGGAAATAGAATATATAATATAATTTCCTGACACAATATCTGGATATAGACCTGATAACACAAACATCTTTCTCTATCTCTTTTATTCTTATTTCATATTATTTAAATTTTGGGGTAAGGGATATGTTTTTGGGTTTGTTTGGGGTTTTTTAAGTACACTTGATGACTGTAAAGCTATTTTGTAGATATATGCAATATAAAAATTTGGAGTAAGGATTGTTAAAAGGCAGGTGATGTGATTAATGAGTCACTTTTGAATTTATCATTGACATCCTATGTAGGTAGATTCATATATATATATATATCACATAGATAGACATAACACATACAGAAATGGAATACACATAATATTGTCAGACATTATTTCAATAAATTTGATGCGATGCATTACTGCTTGTATTTGAAGAGAAGGTAATAGAAGAATATGTAATGTTAAAAAAGAAACTGCCATGGCAAAAGTGCTAATTTTGAAAAAGAATATTATTGGTTTTCTAATTTGCAGTTCAGGCACAATTTTATAAGTAAATTGGAAGATTCCAGAAGCAGGATTTAGGAATGTAGATATATAATTCAAAAGCTGTATCATATCCCTGACATTTCATTTTATCTTCCATTTTCCAGGTCCTGTTACATAATATATCCACATATTTAAATAATATTACACACAATATATTTTTCCTTCAGCTTTTGTAATTGTAAATAGAGGAGCAATTAACTTTTTTGACTTCTCTTTGGTTTTTTACTAAGAAAATATTTCCTTAAAATTATGTTAGTTTTATCTCACAAAATTTCTTCATACATTTTCTAGGGTATATAGGATTAAAACTTTTACCAACTTTAAGTTCCTGGAAGAAAGAAATCTTCATAGAATTCCTTACTTTTCATCTATATTTGCATATCAATAATCTGGTCTGGTTACTACTGAAGTGAATGTGAGTTTTGTAATTTAAGTCAGTCAGTAGAATCTCTTATGGCACTGAATGACGCTTCCTTAAGAATTAAGTAACAATTACTTTTTTCTTATGTCTTTGCAAGAATGCATTATTTTTATGATACAACAGTAGCCCTCTATTATCTCAATAATACCTGTGATCAAATGCACTGGCTTCTTCCTAGGAATCATCTAAGGATGCATTATGGAATATCAGCAGCTGTATTCATGACCTTGTGCCCTAAGCTAGCAAAGCAATGCACAGATGTTGGGGTTTTTTTCCTACTGTACAGTATCCTTGTAAACACATAGCACAAATGATTTTCATGAATGCCTACTATTAATCATCCCTAAACAGTAAATTTCTGAGTAGTAAAAATATTAAAATAATTCTAAAATACAGTGAGCCATAAAAAAAAATGAAATAACACTTTCCTGAATAATGGAAAAACATATTCTATCTGGTCCACATTGAAGCTTGCTGACTCCATGAGTTCTTAGGTTACTATTGTCAAAATTAGTATGACTTAAGCCAATGTTTGGTGCTTCTGTCACTGTTGTTCACTAACAATATTCACTTCTTAATACATCACAATATCTTTGAAGAGGTATTGAACAATCTTTCATTCAAAGGCCTGTATCATATTTACAAAGGGAAGCAGAAGTATGAAATATGCGAAAGGTCATTAAAGTTAGATTTAGGGAGTGTGTTTAAGATGTTGTCCAGAAATGTGAAAGAAATTCCAGGTGAAAAGGGTTAATAGCATGTCTGTAATAAATTTTTGCAAAGTAAAAATGTCATCTAGATACAACTTTGGGGGTGGATGGAGAACTGTTGAAAGAAAACTTAAAAAAACATAATGTAATTTTAAGGAGTTTTGAACTCCTGAGCTGGAATTTCCAGATGGCCTAACTAAATTAGAATCTCAAACCCTACAGAAGGTCCCCAGCACCCTGAAGAAGTGCTTTTGAAAATATCATCTTTGGATTTTATGCAGTAAGAAGATATTTTAGAACAACTATAATATAAAACATTTTATTATTAGAAAGGTGCACAATCTTCAAAAGGAAAAGTGAAGCTTATGCTCTCTATTCTGTTATCCTTAATCACGTTTTTGTGCACGCTGTTATATTTGTTTGAAGTATTATTGCTTAGTGTCATCCTTCAAGTATGTGAACATACCTAAAAGACTTTTTCACATTTTATAAATTGAGTTTCTGCCCTACAACTACTTTCTTTAACTCTAGGAAATTGCTAAGAGTGAGAGAAGCTGTCTTGCGTGACCTCCGAAAACACCGCAAAGGAGCAAGGCAGATTCCTCAAATGCTTTAGATGGAATCAAGTGGTGATAATTAGATTGGGCTGTAAATTTTCAGTTGCAGCATCAGTCTGTCAGAAATGGCTGAGTCAACAAAGCAAAACATTTCATGAAAATATGCTGCCTTCAAAAAATCTTCTAACAAAGCATAGGGAGGGTTCTGACATAGCCCAGCTCTGGTTTCTGCTACCTCACCCCAGACAGAGGGACGTCAGGCTTTGGGGTTTCACAGCTCAATTCTGCTAATATTTTCAGCATTGAGTACCCAGACTCTTAATACACAATTTCTTACAGGTAAATTGACATCCACTTTCCAATAAAGTAGGTGAAAGCAGAAAAAAAAAAATCTGAAGGCCAGCACTGAGATAAATTTTGGCTCCTTTGATGTTTCCAGGCACTGAGAAATCTATTCAACAGGACTGTTCAGAATAATGGACTTTAAAAATCATGTTCAGTTTAGATCCATGAGAATACAATTTCAATCAGGACTTCTTAAAAGAAACATTTATAGAACTTCACAGTATTTTTGTTTTCAAATCATAAAGAACAAATACTGAAATTTTAAAAATATTTATAAACTGGAACATTCAGCTGATTGTTTTTTTTTTTACTTGACTCCACATTTTATTATTTCTTTCAGTTTTGTCTTTTAACATTTCTTTATTTTGATCAGATTTACAGTTTAAAGGATGACAATGATGACAGCATCCTGAAAAAAAAAAAAGAATTAAAAGTAGTCAGAAATGCATGGGAGAGGCCAATTTACATACAGCCCATTGTCACCTGATTCTAGATACAGTATTTTTTTTGTCTAATTTTTTTCAGTTGATACTTGAAATATTGCATGTGGAAATGGCTACTGCTCTATCTCATGCAAATTTTAGCTTGTGCAGCTCTTTCTCATTATTATTTTAGTGATCATCAATATTTCATGACAAAAAATAAGTGTTTGCATTGGCTAATGAGGGTGGATACTATGCCCTTCTCTACATAACAATCAGCATTTATCAGTTGTCCATTTTCAGTAATTTCTTGTTTCAAGTTTTACATCTAATACTAAGAACGTACGTAGCAGATGATGGCCTGTTTTAACCTACCTGGATAATTAAGAATATACAGTAAAAGGATACTTCGTATTTGCAACCTGGAAATCAGCTCTGTAGTCAGTGCCGATGAGTTTATTGTATGCATCTGTTCTGTTATCCAACTTTTTTTCTTTAAAGGAACAGAATTCAGCATCATGGACAGTTTATATTTGTTTCCTTTGGTACACATTACTGAGCTGAAACTGTGAGATATTGTAATTAATAAAAAAGCTTATAATTTGGAGAGCTTATAGTACAATCATAACAAGATTAAGTAAAATAAATCAAAGCCAATTTGTGCTTGGTGGGTTTGGGAATAACATTTCTCTCAAGTTGTTGAACAGTAATCATTAAAACATGGGAATAATCCACCTCCTAATTAAACAACAATAAACAATTGTCAATGACACATAATTGTTAAAAGTCAACAAAGGAAGCATTAGTGTAAACAAAGATTAGACATAGTTCTTGAAAATGAGAATGGGAATGTTATTTAATGCTTGACAGAACAGACTAGACGCAATAAATATTTGCAGTACTGGAGTCACAAATACCTCCATCAATATCATTTAGACAGTAGAGAAGCTGAGCAGTCTGTTGATAATACAAGGAGCATGTTCCATGTTTCGTCTCCTATCTTTACTTACCCTTGGACATGTTACACTCCTTGCTACATATCTTGTTTGTCTGTATTTTTGGGTACATCCTAGTCGTGGGACCAGGCATATTTCCAAAACACTTTTTAGGTCAAATCATTCCATTCTGCCAACAGCTATTTCAGAAGTCACACATTGGTGAGGAACTGAGGTTAATTTCCCAGACCTTGAATCTCAATTCCCAGATAACCTGCTAAGTTAGAAGCTCATCTAAGTCTGAGGACACATACACCCCCCATAAAACCCCATATGTACACACATATAAAGATATTTGTAAATAGGGATATGTTAGGCACTTAAGACTAGATCTGCAGAGGTGTCCAGATGCCTGACATGCCTTAATAATTAAGAATCTAAAAAGCCTTGTTTCAGTGCATTTTAGAGATAACCAAAATTCCACAGATACCTTTTGGATATAGACAGAGAGGAGTTGTCAGATGGTAGGGTGGGGCATGAAATGTCAGAACTCCTGGGAACTCTCCTGTAATTGCTGGTGTTTGTAGCACTACTTTGTGAATTTACCTACTATGTGCTTTGCTGGAAGGTGGCAGTCAAGCAGTTCTAACAGGACAGCTGAGGTACCCAAAGCTTGAATTTATCATGTGGAAAGTTGTCCCTGTGTTTGAATCCCTATAATCATGAATCTCTCCTCAGATCTTCAATTATATAATAAGTTTGTTTATGACCCTAAAAATTTTGAGATCACTTAGACTGAAAGCTGTACCAGATTCACAAACAACACATTTTCTCAGCTCTCACTTGTACAGGATGGAATCTTTGTTAAATCTGAAATCTGCATTGCAAAGACTTTTCACAGTCTGAAAAGGGGGTTCATGTAAATAACTGAATATAAATAAAATGAACCTTGAATTGCAAAACCTGTCTCAGCAGCGTTGATGTCAATGGCACAGTGTCACGATGCCATTGACAGTTCCTCTGTTTTGAAAAGTTATTCCGGTAGTGCACATCTCATTCATTTCTGTAGTTTGTTTTGTTTGGTTTTTTCACATCTGTGGATTGTGAACAGAAGGGAACAACTGTTATGGACTTAGGACTAAAAGCAGGTCATGGAAATATACATCATGAGCAATGCTAATATTTTCCTAGATAATCTATAACGCTTTATTTATATACAACAGACAATTATTATTGTAACGTACTATCTTCGCAATGTTTTGGTCCAAGTGAGTCTGTCCCAGCAACTATTTTTTTAAAAACAACACACATGGGGATAAATCAAGTCAAACCTGAGACAAAGGCTGTGGGGTCATGTCCTCAGGATATATATACACTATAAAGGTCTTCAGCTAAAGTTCTCATCTGTAGCATTTATAAAAATATACATTAAAATACCCAGGAAATAAAATGTCTACAAGAATTTAGAAAACACAAAAGAGGTGAGTTTATGATCTTCTGGTGACATCTTTATGAATAAGTTATGGTTTTTCTTTGTCTCTTTCTTTATTGAAGTTTTATTCATAATCTTCCGGATTTCCCCACAAGTAATTTACATCACAGTAGTTGCCTTCACATCCCATGCAATCTGTCCAAAGCAGAGGTGATATAGTATGTTGGTAAAAGGTTTTTTATATCTTCGTTATTAAAGCTTGGTGTTTTTGTTAGCTTACCAATACTTTCAAGGAAACCATTAGGGATGCCATATCAGAATTATTACTATGTCAGCTGAGGTCAGCTAATTCTATTTATGACCATCATATATATCATATGTATGAATTGAAGAGGGAATATAAACATCCATTTTCTGTATGCTATCTGCTATTAATGTTTTCAGCATCATTTTCTTTAGGGGACAATTATAGAGCGATACATGTATATGAAGGTACTTGATCAAGAAAAATCTATAGGGAACCCAAAATTATGGTATTAATGATATGCTAGTTCCAGTAGTGATATTCTCATTAAAGAAATGAAATTGTATTTTAAATAGAAAAGCTTGAATAGCCACCAATTTGGAAGCTGCCATCTGGATAGACTGCTGCTATGTATTAGATTAAAATTAAGGGCATTGATGACCTATTTGAAAGCACAGATTTCTAAACTGCTGCAGAAAAGTTGTTTTAAAACAGTGAAAGGAGCTAATGGGCAAAGATTCAACTTTTATACATTTGCTGATGTGTGTAATCTTCCTGCATCCAACAAGAAAACACATTCTCAGTTTGTATAATATATAAACCTTAATTTATATTGATTATAATCTCCTTCAAGCAGTGCCTTTACACTTGAGTTCATGGAACTATTTAAAAATGATTATTCAGCATGTGTAGGTGTAGCAGAACTTGGCCTAATGCCACTTCCAATTTCTGCACTTTCCCTTAAAAAAAAAAAGTAATTATCGCCCCTCCCCTTCACATGTGATATCTTGGAGTTCTTCCAGGGGTAGTTATGTGTCTCTTTAGACACTTGGTGAATCTTTCTCTTTTAATTAAAGAATATAAAGATTTTTATCTTTTTATTTAGTCATTTAATGTTTTAATTAAGGAGATGTGATTCTGTTATTCAGAGATTAATTCAAGTGTATCATTGAAAGGGCAGCAGATGTGTTAATATGCAACAAGGTTAGGGACTTCATGGATGTAGTTCCCTGCCATAATGATTAGTGTAATCCACTAATGAATTTGTCTCAGTAATTTTTAGGAAGGTAGGATTTCAGGAGTGGTTATTTTTCTTTTTCTTTCTAGTGAGTGGAAGATTTTTTTTTTCCCAAAAGTAAATGGGGCCATCGTGGTGTTCTGAAAGCCACTGACAAATCCCTCACTGAGCCCTAGAGGAGAAGGGTCCCTGATCTAATTAGTTCTGCCTTGAGAGGGGGGATTGGATAAGGTGACATACAGAGAGCCCTTCCAACCTAAATTATTCTATGATTCTGTGTTTTCTCTGTCGGCAGATAACACAATTTTCTTAAGAAAAGCAGTGCATGAAATTTATTGCTGCATCCAAATCCCATCGAGATCAGTACATAAATACATTGTAATTGAGTTTGTGTGTTCTAATTTGGTACCTTCTTCCCCTCTCTTACCAACTTCAAAATGAAATAAATGAAGCTTATTGAATTCCTTGGGTCAATATACATAGCAGGATTTGACCTGGCCCAGCTCATGTTAACCTTGTAATCAGAAAATGTTTGGGAACATAATGCAAGCATATGAAACCAGCAGCGTATCACTTTTATTGATGCAGCACTGTCATGTTCTCTGCATTAGGGGATGCAGACTCGCTGCTTTGGTTGTTTTGAGTCTGGCTTCTTTCCACAAGCTCTGGTTTGGAGAAATCTGCATGCCTTTTGGGAAGTTGAGAACTTCAGCCACTGAAGGCCATAACTTTTACTTCTGTAATTGGAAAACATGTATATATTTTATTTTATTTTATTTTATTTTATTATTTTATTTTATTTCTATATGCTTTCATGCAATTTAATATTTCATATAACTTCATATAAATTTAAAATTTTATTTTAAATTTTGCATGCTGAATGCAGTGTTAACTAAAATCAGAACTGAATAAAGACTTCCAAAGTTGATTGCATGCAATCTTAAAGAACTCCTGTGCTGTCATACTCATTTGGGTTTGGACACAGAATTGGATATGTAAAATGCTCAAGTGACTTTTGATTGTTAACTGGAATATAAATATTTCTCATGCTAATGCGGACTATAAGCATATGTAAAAATGTATCTATGTGAGATTGAAATCCAAATTCTGGATGAGAAAACAAACACTTGTAATGCTTAACATTTCTAATTATAATTCCTATTATCTTTCTACTTGTAGTAACAATGGCGCTCAATTCAGTTGTCCAGACATCAGTATCTAATGCCACCTGAGCTAACGTAGGGTTTATAAAATGCAGGGCTAGTAGATGTGAGAAAGCATCTCCAGAATACACGGATTATTTGAAACGGCAGCTGGAAACCAGAGAGGATATCTGGGATATTTTAAATGTCATGAAATGTCTTGTGTGGCAAACAGTCAGGTCCCGTTGAACAACCTCTTCTGTCTCTCTCTGGTCCAGTCTAGACATTACACATCCTAATGGATTCAGATCTAATCTCATTACCTAACAGTTATCCTATGCTTCTAAATTCTTGTTAAAAAGGCATTATGAAAGGATTAAGATAGGGTCTATAACTTTTAAGAAAGGGTTACTTTTGATATGGATGGACATGGCTCTGAATATCCTGAAGGGAAGCAATGGATCTGCAACGGTCTTCAGAATCTGGGACTGATGAAGTCTAAAACCTAGATATTTTTTCTCCATTGATTCCTACTCATCCCTCTTCTCATATTGCACTTTTGTGGGAAAAAAAAATCAATTCAAGTTTATTTTTATAGATAAAATTGTAATTTTTCTTTTTTCCTTTTCCCCTTTCTTCAACTCAGCCTCTGAAGTCAATAGGAATGTTTGAATTGATTGGCTACTGCAAGCATTATTATAATTGACAATATAGTTAGCTCTCTTGACATTCTAGTGAAGATATTAGTGCTATATAATATTAATACAGTGTATATTAAAGAGATTAAGAAATAACTAACACATTGAAAGAATCAGTCATCCATGGGGATTAATCATCAAATGGGATGCTCCTAGTGTGGATGCACATAACAGTTATGTTATATGGCATTCGATATTTTCATCAATGAACTGGAAATAAACATAATATTTCCATCGACAAAATATGTCAACCAGATAAAGGTCAGCCATGGTGAGGAAAAAATATAGTTACCATACGCAACTCAAATTGCTTGTTTAGCCTAACCCCATGGAACTACATGTGATTTAATGCTTAATTACTTAGTCAAATACAGGCTGTTGGATCCAATAGGAGGGATAAGTTATGAAATTTGGTAGCTGTGGTGTCAGTCTACCTGGCTAAACTCTACAGCTGCAATTTAACAGCTTGCTAAATATTCCCATTAACCATTTTGTTGAAGAGAAAAATACAGAAACATGACAAAATTGAAAAACATATTTTCTCTATGGATATGCAAGAACAATATAAGTTAGTACAATGCAATTATCAGCACCACAATTTGGCAAGGATATGAGAGACAGCATTATTATTTTCAAAAAGCTATTATGAGATATTAAATGATAGGCCATGACCAGGACCTTTAACATCTTATAAGAAAGCGCATTGCACTATGAAAACATGACATTGGCTCTTTGGCTATTAGAAGTCATTCTTCTGATTCATCAGTATTTCTCCCTGATTCTTTTCTTGGAAATCGTCAATCAAAACACTGAGCTCAGATGAACCCAATTAAGCCATAAAATTTAAAAGTATAAAAACACATAAAAATATGGATGTTGCAGAGAGTGCTATAAAAATGGATTAAATGTGTTTGGAAACACAGACATTTAGATAGTAAAAACTACATTGTCAGCTGCGTCAAAATGTGCTGGAAAGATCACAGAGATCAGTCTGTAGAGATAAACTGTGTTGCAAAAATAGTGTATTTGCATACACTGAGAACAACCATGTGCAAAGGAAGCCTTCCATGCCAGGCAATGATTTTATGGAAATAAGAAGAAAGTAGATCAGACAATACTGATACTCATAAGCCTCTTCGTGAAGTTTCTGCTTCATGTAGTACCTTAATTCAGGTTTTCATAAATAATTAGAAATCAACAATGGCTTTATCTTTAAAATGGTACTGTGACTTCATACGTGATTCTTTTTTTCACTTGTAAGTCATTGCTTCACCTATAATTCACAGCTTCATATAGATATGAAGTCAGACACCTCTGCTCTTTTCAGCGCATTTGGAGCTAAATTCTAAAATATGCTGTTGCATTGGTAGAAGGCCCATCACGGAACATGTTACCCTAGAGTACTTATGACTGTGTTAGAATATTGCATAACAAAGTGAGGGCTATAAATTACCATAAGAAAGGTTTGTAACAAGCTGGCAAACCACAAAAGTTTGCTGCCAGATGAGGAGAGCATTTCCAGTCAGGTTCTTCTGGGATCTATCACTAAACCCATTCACAGTAATATGTTTCTAATGGCTCCAATAGAGCGGCCAGTAAACTTGTAAGACTGGAGGCTTATTCCAGCCCAAGAGTGGTTAGGAACACTCCAGATCACTTCCCAGAATTCAAAAGATTCTCAAAAATTGTTAGTTTAGAAATTAAATGAAAGAAAATGCTACTCCTACCTGTGTCTTTGAAGTCAGTGAATGTACTAATATCTTTTCTTTCCCATAACAGCTCACCATAGTTCACTGTGAGCATTTGCTACATCTGTGGAACAAATGATATTAATTCAACAATATGGTACAGGACTTGAGTCTTCCCTCCATTTTGCAAGTAAAGATTCAAGATTAATTTAGAATGGCACAATATAAGGTGTTTTTTATTTTTTTTAACGGACTTTAGGATTAGTATCTGCATTGCTGAGCAAAAACCTATAGCGTTTACAGAGAAATCAATTTCTCAAACAGAGATTGGGAAGATGTGGGAGGCATCAGTACTGCAGAAAAAGAGTCAAGTGGCATAGTGCATTTCCAACAAACATGAGTCAATATAGTGATGTTATTGCAGAAAGTGCAAATTTCATTTGGGATGTGTTAACAGAAGCCTCATATATCAGACAAGGGAGTAATTATTCCACCCCTTTTGGAACTGATGAAGTTTCAGAAAGGGTGTTTTGAGCACCAAATCTCAGAAAAGATGTAGACAAGCCAGAGACAGTCTACAGAATAATACTGGCAAAGATGAAGTATTTATTAATTTCCTTTAAGGAAAGACTGGAATAATATTTTTTTCAATCTACAAAATAGGGATTTTTGGTGACAAAGGGAAGAATGGTTATGGTAACAGCCTGTACAAAACTTGCATGTAAAACATGTAGAGCTCTATCAGTTCTGTTTTCTTTGGGGGTGGCAAGAACTAATTATGCTATTGCTGCAGAAGTGATTTCAGTAAGATATTGCAAGAGACTAACAACAGCACAAGTTATCATGCGCATCTCTGATCTTTTGTAAGTTTTCAAGAACAAGTTGGACAAATATCTCTACGTAGCAGTACTAATATAACTCATTCTGCACCAGCTCAGGCTGATTAATTAGACACATGCTTTCCAGACTTTTAAAATATGCCTTCTTCCTGCCTCTCAGCTTTTTGGAAACAAAGCAAAACACAACACAGTGTCTTTGTTACAGTGGTTTTCTTTAAGTCCAAAATAAAGGTAGAGTAAGCTCTGCATATTTATCACCTGCACTTCCCTTTGTTTTTTTTTTTTTGTTTGTTTGCTTGCTCCTAGGTATGGGAATCTATGGATCTGTTTGAGGGAGTGGCTTTTTTGGTAATGTTTTTGCAAGCTGCTTTCTGATGTCTGAAGACCTCACGATGGCAAATATGATGTTCCTCCTGGATTTCTTTCAGTGCAGTCAGTATGTGGCTCATAGGAGATGATACTGCTAGTGATGTAGAAGCCTTTTTGTCCTGTCAGTATCAGTAGTCATTTAATATTTCCAATTCTGGTTCAAACACAGTAGAACTAGATGAAACTGAGAAGAGAGCAATAGAAAGCAAGCATTGCACACCTTTAAGTATTATATGAAAGCTCATGGTGGAGACTGAATTTCTTGTTTCTGCCCCCTCCCATTAATACTCTTCTCCCCCCACCTCTCCCTAGGTTACTTTATTGCTTATGGAGCTGTACGGTTGGTTTGAGACAGACAATTTTTATTCCCTTCTGTATTGTAGCATAACTGCTGTAATCAAGGTTTTAGAGTCATGAAAGCTGAACAGGGGAGTTCTAAACCTTAAGCACCAGATGTGAAAGGCCAGTAGTGCGATAATCCATATAACCTTTCAAAACAGGCAGAAGTTAATGAGTTACTCCACAAACACCATTCATGATGTTTCGCTCCAGTCTCTTAACTATCAAAACCTCATTTTCCCATGTCTGAATATTTTTAGTGAAGTGCACTTGCTTTTGAAAGGTTTCAGCCTCTAGCACTCTGTGTTCTTTTGTAAAAAAAATATTTGTCTTTTCTTTCCCTGCTTTTTTTTTGTTTGGTTTTTTGGGTTGTTTTTTTTTTTTTGGCACTTTGTAATTTGTTACATTCCTTACTTGCATGTACATGCACCTTGGCATTATGCTGCTTTAATGTGAAGACTGGGAACTCATGATACAACAGGTTTCCAAGGACTGGCAAGCATGCAGTTGCACAGAATATCTCAACAGATATCTGGCATTTACTATATATGGAGAAATTGCTAAGAACAACTTTGAGGAAAGAATCTGAAGAAATGCTTTCATTAGCTTCCAAAACAGATGTTCACATGTACATATATAGAAAGTGGGACAGCAGACAAACACATTGATTTGCCTGTAATGCTCTTTTGAACCTGGCATGTAGTAGAAGTAAAAATGTCACCTAAAAAGAGATCCATCTGCCCTGGTTTAGGCATCTAACATGGTAACTAAGTTACAAAGTGACTAAGACAGTTACTACACTCTCTTTTAATAGTCAATGAAGAGAAATACCATCTCCAGACAGCAATTCATCTCTTTCTAAGATAGGTGTCTAGGAGAGATCAGATAAACTGCCCTCTAGGGACACCTATGTCTCTTTACTGACTGTTAGGGGAATGAGAATAGCTTGGACTTGGATATCCAACTTCTAGACTTCTGAAATGTGATGAATTTCACTCTGATATGGCCAAAGAACTGACACAAAATCATTGTCCTGAAAAAAAATCCTACAAATTTTATACCCAATAATATGAGTGAATGAAAATTCAAGAACATTAAAATGCTTTTTATCAGTTATTGGAATTAATTTTTATTGATGATACCATCTGCTTTTCTCATGCTAATTTGTAATACATCTTGTACAGGAAAACAAAAATTTGTGAAATAGGTAAGTTTTTCATATGAGACTATAATAGTCTGGAAAAGAAGCAGAAGGCTTTAATGTTTATAATAATTGTTAATAGCTATAATTAAGATATATAATTAAAGGCTAATACTTTAATACTGTTTTTATTATTTCAAAGCCATCTGAGAGCTGCAAGTACCAATGCATGAATTTTGATTTATTTTAGGTATGTAAGTGCTACAGGCTGTATTAAAAATCCTGTCTTGGTAATATGCATAGTCATATGATCATACATCTTCAAATCTACCTCATGCAAAGCAGTCCTATTGTATTTAAATGTTGACTTTAAGGCTGCCATTCACATGAGAAGTAATCACAGGATCAAGACCAAATGATACTGCTTTCAGGAAATGTTCCCTTCTAAGATCATAGTTTCTTCCAGGAATTTGTAAAATCTTTTTTTTTTTTTTAGTAAGGTGTAAATAAGAGAGACTGTTGACAAAGGCTTAGTTATTCTTTCGTCTTTGAAACTGCCACCAGCATAAACCACACAATTGTGTTACTTATGGCAAAAAAATAGGTGTATAAGAAGGACTGGAGAACCAGGTGTACAACGTACCTGTGGGAATGAGGGTTGCGTTGACACTTTGGGTAAATGCATGGTGTTTTTACCACTAATTTTAGAAAACAGCCTCTAGGTATAGACACCCAAACGATAAGCTGTTTTCAGAGCTGTGAAAAAAAGGTCATCAGTGAGAAGAAAATATCACAACAGCTGCTTCTTTGGGGTTGGATTCGACCTCTGGAGGTTCCTTCCAACCCCTACAATTCTGTGATTCTTTTTGAGTGTCTTTACCCATGAGGTGGTAATGCATATATCATAGAGCTCAGCTCTGGATCTGGTAAATAGTTGCTGTATAGCATAAAGAAAACAAGCATACCTGTGTGATATGTCCTAGGGAACCTGCTTTGGCAGGGGGTTTGAACCTGGTGATCTCTCGGGGTTCCTTACAACCCCTATAATTCTGTGATTCTGTGATACTGTTGTTCAATGACACAAGTGCCAATACTGTACAACAGAACTTCTAATAATTTGGGATTAGACTTGGTCTGAAATTTACCAGTGAGATGTGTTTTTATCAGTGATAAATGCTTGTCTAGGATTAGATATAAAATCATGTATTAATTTTTATTAAGATTTTTATAAGAAAAAACAAATTTTATCTTCAGAGGAAGATGGAATGTTGGAATTTTGTCTTAGATCTCTGTAATTTTGATCGACTACTGATTTATGTAGTAAATGGTTCATTTTACATTCTTGTTTAATATGAATTCTTAATATGTGAGAACACTGATAAATATAGATATAGTAATAGGAACCTCAGACTGAAGTTCCAAATTAAAAGTGCTTTCCCAAGGAAAAAAAAAACACCACCATAACTGCTCCAAATTTTAACTATATATGAAATATTTTAAAGAATTTTTATTTAAAATGAAAAAAAATTGCGAGTGCTAAAATTTCCTTTCAATCTGAATAGTCAGAAATTTGGGCAATTGTGCATCAGAGACACATGATAGTGTATAAGAAATTTAATCTTTTTTTAAAGTTGGCAAGAGATAAAATGATAGCAGAAGCTTTAGGGGCCACTGCCACTCATCACCCATGAACTTAGCTTTGTCTGTGAACCCCGCTCTGAAAAGGCCTGACACAATCACCCTTAAATCCTCTGCAGGCAACATTTTTTGATAAAATTACTTTATATGTCCATACTTCTAAGAAGTTTGGCATATTCCCATTCAGCGCACTATATGTTGTTTGATATTAGTTTGCATTGACCTCATTTTTTTTGCAATCCTTAAGGAAACAACTCTTGAAGTGCTATTTTCATTTCACAACAGCTGATGCCTCTTCCTGAACATTTTTGCGGGATATGTGTGAAACGGAAGAGAAAGGTAGTCTCAGGAACTGAGAGAGGCAGTTAGATATCTGCCATTTTTCTCTATAGTTACATTTCACTGACTGGTTGAACAGCCCTGTTTCCCATGCCATGCTGTTGTCCCTCACCTCCTGATTTTAGTTCTTATATTTGGTCACTATTCAACACATGGTCTACTTTTTGGTGTGTTTGGAGAACGCCTAAAGGAAAAACATTTCGATTGCTACTGGGATATCCAGAGGTCCTATGAAGAAAGTTATAGGTCTAATTAAGAGTAAGAAAGAGACAACCAGGATAAAGGACGTCTGTGGATGTAGAGAATGGAGGGGAGAGGCATAAAAATCAGACAGTGAGAATGGAAGCTGCTGTGGACAGGGTAGTGGAGGTGGGTACTGAAAGATAGGTAGAGAAAGGTGGTTCCTCTGTGTTTCACTTCTAAACATTAATACAGTTATGCAGATGGAAAATACTGTCTTCCTTATTTGGAAGCCTGTTCAGCTTTTGTCTCCTCATACATTGCCAGCCAGATCTTTCTTAACACTTGCCGTGTAAAGGGGGTGCAATCCACATCTGCCACAGAGGATAGAAACATTTTAGGAGACAGTCATGAAGTGGTATTTCTCTGTCAGGCTTCTTTTCTTGCCTGTATGATGGATTAGCACTTCTCAGTTATCTCCTTCATGTTCTTCTGCATTAGTGCAGCCATTCCCCAAGGGATTAATCAGCTTCTCCTCAGAACAGCAGATATCTAGAATATTAGAACAGTGTTTTCTTCCTCAGCTTGCATTTGAGCCCTCTAACACTGTGAAAAGCCTATTAGGTTTAGTTGAAAGACTCGTGGTAATTTTTTAGGTGCTAGAAAATCAGGCATTTATACGGAATTTAGACCCATGCACACAGTATGTGGGTTATTTTGGCAATAGGATAAAATGAGAGGATGTTATCTCAAATAGGAAGTCCATTACAGCTAAATCATAAAGCTTGTCTGCTAATTAAATCAAGTCTGCTTTGGAGGCTGTTTGTTAGTGACCATGAACCTTATTGAATGTCTCTTAATGGTTAATGAAGTAAATGAATGAGAAATGGAACTGATGAAGAAAGGTAAGGCTGGTGGATCTAGCTGTAGGGCTTGATTACATTAACCCAGAAAGTAGTATCTTTTTTATTTATTAATTTTTAATGTCCCCATCATTGAAGGGATGTTTTTTTCACTATTGATCACTATTTCCACCTTTTTGTGTGTTTCTTATGGTTTCAGTTCTTTCCATTGAGTATTCTTTCCTCTCTCTTTAGTGAAAAGTAAAGAGCTTTCGTACTTCTATTTTTTAAAAAGCTGTAGGAGTTTTCTGAGCTACTTGCCTTGCTTCCCCAGGATGATCATAACCCTAAGGATCAGAGGGGAAATTTTGGTAACAGATACAGAAGCATGCAAATGTTAGCTTTCCTCGTACTTCAGCATGGCTAAGCAAAGCTGTTGATTCTCATGTTCATTATGCACAAATAATAATATATCCAGAGGTATTTATGTTGTATTTTTGGAGCAGATGAGCATCGATAGTTTGAGAGAAATATTCTGCTGTCAGAGCTGGCGATTGAGGCAAGCATCCTCCATTGGATGTCTGTGTGGTTGTTGCACAGAACAACTACTGTGAATATGGATTGTTGAATGTAGAGGGATGGAAGAAAGATCCATGGAGCACATTGGAGAGGAAACATTTTCTCTAAAAACTCCCCAGAATATTAGGGAAATGTTAGTGAGGGACAGAACCTCATATACTGATCATGAGAAGTGATTGATCACACAAGGATCTGTAAACTCCCTTTCGTAATTTCTCAAGGTACAAATTAGCTCTCACAATTCCTCTCACAGAGGAGTATTGCTACTTTGCTAAAGAAATTGGGTAAGGTGATATCTGCTTTTCATAGTTTGGCACGTCACTTGTTCTCTGATACTTATTTGATGTATATACTCAGTTGTAGGTTGGTAATGGGTAATTCCCATAATTGGTTGTCATGTTTTTCCTGTAGGGCACAGAAAGATTCTGTCTCATTTGTAGTATTATATACAGCTGAAAAGAGTTCTGTGTGTGAGAAGAGAAGGGTATTCACAAGTTTGATCATGAGTTGTTCTTTTGGCTGCTCTGCTGAGGGAACATGTTCATATTTAGCAGAATAAGTTAATAAGCTTTCTTGGGCTTTTTTTTGGGTTTTTGTTTTGTTTTGTTTTGTTTTGTTTTGTTTTGTTTTGTTTTTTAAATAAGACTAAATCCAGGTAGGACTCTTAGATTAAAAGGCATTAGAAAAGTATCTGATCATGATGCTCTATTAAAATACAGAAAAGCAACAGCATACAGAAATCTTCCTTAAAAATGTTAAATCAGTTGCAGATGCAAACATAAAAGTTAACAAATTATGGTAACCTGATGGTGGCCACCAATTTGCATCCTTTCCCTTCTTAAGCACAACTTCTGAATTGAATGATATGGGAGATCCAACAGAAATAATAAGTACTTATATTATGCATTACATTAAACTATATGTCATGGCTGTAAACCCCATTAATAGGTGACATGCCTGGCTGTATTTTTCAGAAATTAGGAAGCCAGCATGCAGGCAGAAGCTCAGCTGGGAGCTGAGTGGCCTCTACTCAAAAAGCAGTATCTTACCTCTGTAATATTAATCTTCCAGCTGTGAGGTTTGGTGGATAGAGTGCTCAGAAGCACAGGGAAGGATTGTTTCACCCCTCTGCATCACTCAGGGTGCTGCAGCTCTGTGTCCTGGTTCTGCTGGTTGTCAGAGATCAATGACCCCTGGAGAGGTGCTATTCAGCTCCCGCTCACTCCTTAGGTTTCATGGTAATGGTGGAGTCCCCAGACCAATTTGGGGACAGAGAAAATTCAGGAGGGAGATCCCTTTGTTTCTTTTTCCTCTTATATCTTCCACTTCCTCCACATTTCTGGCTTCTTTGCTACATTCACAGATCGATACCTCTTATACTTTTGCTGTGTTGGGAGTGGTGGGAGCCTATGTGCATTTAGCTAATACTTTGGATTTTGTGGAACACAAGCAGGGGAGAGGAACTGGTGGTTTGTAACAGTTTATTCTGAGTAAAACCTGAGTATAAATTCACACTTATTGTTTTCAGAGAGACTTTGATATTTGGAGCTGGGAACTTCCTCAGGCAAGATATTAATTATATGGCTTTTCTTTGGGCTATGAAATTTTGCTCAGCTTACACTGGTAACCAAAACTTAAAAAGGTCTTGTGACCTTGTTAGACTCATTAGATTTTGTTAGACTACCTTCTGAAAGGAATTTCTACTTTCTCCTACTGAAGTTTACATTACTTAAAGAACAGACCTTTGGATTTTCTTCTGAAACATAGTGTTTCAGAGATATTAAAATCCACCTTAGGTAAGGGTGGGGCTTAATTGTTTTCACTCTAGGTTGCTGGTTTGATCCTTGACTTACTGCATGCATCTGGGACAGATTCAGACACATTTACCATGTATCTCCCAGAGACTCCTGTGCAGGTCAGCTGTTCGTGTTGGAGAACAGGAATGGGAAAAAAACAGCTCTGGCTTTTACTTGTCTCTGGGTCACCTGTGGGCTGGGGAGCTGATTTCATGGAGTTTCATGCTCCACTGTCACACCTGTTGAGGTGAGCAGTTCCTGGATATTTTGCAAATTATTTTGACTTAAGTGAATGATCCTATACTTTTTCAAAAGAAATAAACTCTCTACACAAGATGATTTTAAACTTATCAGCTTTCTACAATTATTATCTTCCTATTTTCAGTACATGGTTGTTGTGTTGTTTTGGGGCTTTTTTTTTTTTAATGAAACATTTTAACCTAGAGAGTTTCTCCCCCTTATGTCAGGCATACCAGGGTACTGAAACAATTACTGCAGATGGATTCCTTCCTTTCAGTAACTAAAACTTTGCAGATGCAAACTTGTCACTGGGTGGCTGCTTTTAGAGAACATGTGAGGGAACTGAATTGGAAGACATATGTCTGAATACAGGCACAGCTCTTGACTCAAGGGTGAAGTGAAGGCATGTTACTTGTGCAGTGCTGAACGGATAAACTGTGTGACCTGACAGAAGTGCTTTTACCTGGTGATAACTTCTTGACCTGCAATTGTAAATACAGTTTTGAAAAGCAGAGACATGTGTTTCCAGCCATTGAAGGGGTCTCACGTTGCAGTACTCAGTTACCTTCCCAGGTACCTTTTGGGAAATCCCTGTTATTCATGGACATAAAGAGCATTGCAATTCCACTGACCTTCATGTGAGTTTCCTAGAATCCCAGCATAAATTATATCAGAATCCAGTTTAGTATTTTTAACAATTTGAAACAAACACTTCTTATGAAAAGTCTGGATTCCACCTGTATTCAGAAGGATTCTGTGTCTAGTGTTATGGGGGATAAAGTTAAGTCTTTAGTACCTGGTATAGTGCTGTGATTTAGGATGAGAATAATGTTGATAACACACTGATGTTTTCAGTTGTTACTAGGTAGCTGTAGTGTCTACATGAACTCAAGGACTTTCCAGCTTCTCATGCCCTGGCAGGTGTACAAGAAGCTGGGAGAGCACAGCCAGGACAGCTGACCTGGATGGCCAAAGGGATAGCCCCTCCCATGGAGTGTTATGCTCAGAATGAAACCATGGAAGAGAGATGGGAGGCAGATTCACTGCTTGGAATCAAATTGTATTTCCTTTTCCATGCAGAAAGCAATTACATTTGTGCATCACTTGCATCATTAGTATTATTGTTCCCTTCCTTTGTCATCCTATTGAAGAGTCTATCTCAAACCATTACTGTTTTCCCCATTCTCCTTCTCATCCCTTTGGTGGGGAGGGCTGAGTGATCAGCTGCCTGGCGCTCAGTTACCAGCTGGGGTAAAAACACAACACTGACACTATCCAACTTAGTCATGTATTTGATATCTGCTATAACAACAAAGTTTCACCTTTTTTTGGGGAAAGAAGAGTTTGGTTTTCCCCTTTTTATCACGTAATAAATAGTAGATGAGTTTCAGAGCAGTAAGAAAACCATAAAAACTGGAACAGGGGTAAATATAAACTTTTATTGTTTTAGCAACAAACCTGTTCCCCTTTGCCTTTCCAATGAGATACAAAAGCCTGCCTTTGGTTTCAGCCCTGTAAAGCCTCTAACTTTGTTTGTAAACACTAGTAATTCATCTTTCACTATACATTATCTGAGCAAGAATATAAGCATTACTAATACTGAACAAAGAAACAAAACTTTTTATATAGTTAACTGAATATTGTAAGGGAATAATGCTCCTTGTTTCAGGTGTTAGACCCTTTTTTCTTATGCTTATATCATGATCAGAAATTCCATAGCTGAGAGATGGAAGCAGTACAGGAACAGTTATGCTAATCTAGTAATTTGTCTAAATGACTTCTTGTGAGGCAAAGATAACATCATACCTGGATGGGCAAACCAAGTTTTAGCCCACTTCTCTAGTTTCTTGATTGTATAAGAAGAAGTGGGCACCATGTGACTCTGAAAAGCCACCATTAGTGTCAAGAATAAAGTCAATGAGTGACAAAACTCTCAGTTGAATTAAGAGCTTTTCAGTTCCAGATACATGTCTATTTTCTTTCTTCTAAACTTTTTTCAAAGCCACATATTTTCACCCAGATGGTCCAGATCTCTTGTTTTCTTTCCATATTGCTTTCAATGTAGTTATGGTTAAGTCTGTATTCCCAAGATAAATCACTGCATGTTTTTGAGCTTACATCTTTACTATAAAAATGTATTCTAAACAAACATGGAGTGGGGGAGGATTCATTTAAGTTTGCAGTGTGGGAAGACAAAGGTGTTTTAACATTGCTTTATGTTGTGGGGAAGTATCTACAGACTATGTGACAGTGAATGGCATTATAAAGTTTCATTGTCATAACTTTGGAAGGACCATTACACAAAGGCAGGCTATTCTGGTTTTACAAACAAGACGTCGTAAACCCCTAGCTGCTCTTGTTTTACAGTATTTTGTTTATACCACAAACATTATTTTTTTTAAATAAACCCCAAACATTTCTTTCATTTTTAACTTCATTTTGTCTTTTACCAACTTTTCTGTTTTCTTAAAGTGCAGACTTACAAGAAATGCGAAGAAACATGTCATCCTCGTACCTGATCCAACACCTCTCGAAGACTCATCTGCCATAAACTCGACTGTGACTCTCTAAAATGAATATGGAGAAAGATAAATATTTCTAGAAGGTGAAAAATTCTACCAGACTATGTTATCCGTCTTCAAATGACCATCAGAAACTGCTGATTTTTCTCTGTTGATTTTACAGTGGGTTTAGAAAAACAACTACCCAGATGTATCAGATTAAATTAATCCCATCCAAAGAATCTCCTTTGTCTTCAGCAGCAAATATTTGGGTTTGTGGCTTGTTTAGAATTCTGAAATGTAACATGAAATTAGTGCTCATACTCTTCAGTGGTTTACTTACATGATTAAGCTTGACATGTAAGAAAATTGAATAGGTTATATGTTTCTGCATTGACTATTTCCAGGGAACAAGTTTGGAGAATCCTGCCCATTAGTGTGAAATAGTCAAGTATTTAGTTGAACTTTATTCGTATTTCTATATCTGTCTTCCTTGGTATATGTATTTCTGTGTTGTATGTGAGGTGTAAGCATTAAGTAATATTTATTATTTCTAATGTAATAGCATCTAACTTCAAATTAGGAACCAGTTCTTGCTACAAGTGTTGCAAAACCAAATATGCCACAGGCAATTCCCATTGTGGAAAAAGCTGTCTCTTGGACATGGAGTTCTATTTCTTTCTCTATTTACATATTATTTTTACTCATATAGTTAACTACAATCATGATGAGTATTTTTTGTTGTCAATTCAGTTAGACAAGAAACTGAATTTGTCTTTGTTTTGACCATGTATTTGGGAAAATTATCCATTTGTAATAATTAACAAAATCACATAAACAACTTAAGAAATTAAGAATTTGGGAAGCCTTTTCCCAGGCTGACCTATTTTCACATTATTTACGTGTGACTTTTGCAGTCCTAAAACATCTAGCTTTATTGCAGTAGTTACTGTTGCATTGAAGCACATGTTTATGCATTAATCCCTATATAATTTTCTGCTATGTGCTAAAACAATATGAAAATAATTCTTTCTGTAATGGTTTTCCTTACAGTCACATCACGAATTAGAGGCAAGCTAGTTTAAGCATCCACTCTGAGCATCTACTCAACTTCGGCAATCCACTTAATTTGCTGCACATAGTTGCTTTCCATATCTACAGTAGCTTACAGCTCCTAATAGACATGCTGTAATTGTGAAAAAGAAAACATGAGATATTTTGGTTCAGCATTTCTAGATCATATAACTATCATCTGATTAAAGAACAAGGGCTGCTTAGAACTGTGAAAGAATGTGTGTTGTTGTTTTAGGACATGTGCTTTGCAGGAATCACATGATAAGACACTGATATGGAAAAAGTTTTTCTTTCAGGCACCCCTGAATCAGCTGTTCTAATCTTGTTTTAGCATATCATAGGAAAAAGTGATCAGGCAAGCTGTAATATGCTAGTCCTGCTACACCTCATGGATCCTGTGATCATGGTGACTGCTTGTGCTTCTGCAGTTTCAGAAGGTTTTTTAACCATTTGCTATTGCTTGAAGTTTATAGAGCTCCATTTGAGAAACTGGACTCTAGAACTAGTACAGAAAAAACAATGAAAGTTTTCAAAGTAAAAAAAATATTTTCCCTCTGGTATTATTAATTAGCAATTAGGATACCTAAAAAGACTTTTTCTGAAGAACAGGCATTTAAAGAACTTAACTGGAAAGTACCTGGCTTTGCTTCATCTTTTCAATAGAAAGGAGGGACATGCTGATTTACAGAAACAAACTGAATGAAATCAAGAAAAAATCAGATATGGATTAAGCTCAAGAAGCTCAAAGGAAAATATTGCTGAAAATGATGACTTCCATTTTCTTAGATGCATTCCAGATAGAAAAGATGATAAAGGGCAAAAAGATGCAAAATTCCCATTGGTTACAGTGGAACAGAATGTTACCTGTGGGAACTGATGGTCAGGAGGTTGTAAGAGCACTGCCATGGTGTCCAAAATGGCAGTTGAGATCTTGCCAGTAACATGGATGTTGTTTAAATGTAATATTTGTCTCTGACCTCTCCCACTGTTTTCAGAAATGAATGGCTTCATTAGATGTTATTATAATGAGAGGCAAACAGGCAAGAGAAGCAATTATTCTTCAAGATGTGACATGGTTGCTATGTGTTATTCATTGCTGGAGATATGTTAGTCACCTGGAAATGTCCACATGGAACCTGATCTAATGTTGAGGTTAGTCCTGCTTAGAGCAGAGGGTTAGGCCAGATGAATTCCTGAGATTCTTTTAAACATAAATTATCATATCATTTTATGGCATTATCAATAGTATTATTTTTAAATTTTATTTATTTTTATTTAAAAGTGATATGCAAATAAGACCAAGACAATGACTTCAGCTGAACACTATAGCCCAACACTACTTTTGACATTTCATAAAAATGATAAAACAATGTGAACATTGACAAAAATTGATCATGAAACTGCATTTTGATATTATGGGAAAAATACTCGTTAAAAATCCAGCATGATAAAGAGCCTGAAGCATTTTCCACAAGAATTTTTGCACATATGCACAAGTCCAATTAGCAAGTAACACTTTTCCAAAAAAAAAGCATTGAGACAAATCATATGTGAGTAAGATCTATACGTAATGTACGTATTTGGTATATGGCTCACATTTAACTGATCAGTATCGATACTTTCTCAGTTTAGAAAGATTATTCTTTAAATGAAATTTTGAAACCCTCAGACACAGTTAAATTGAACTTATTCTAAGTCACAGTATTAGTAAAAATTATTTGTTAAACATATTATTTACATAACCAAAACTATGGAGAAAACAACCTTTGGAACAGGATTCTTAGTCATCTAAGAAGGTTTATACCAACAGTAGCTGCAATCTAAGCACTAACACTGGACCTGTTCAAGGGGTTTTCCTTTAATATCCAGCAAACCAGAATAGAAACAGGACAGCATTCTCTGTTGCTATGGAAACACTAATGTCCACTGCAAATTAATTTATGATGAAAGCTATTTACTACACCAGTTTGAACAATTGTTCTAAAACATCATGTTATTTTCACAGAGTGGCAACAGCCCTGCTGCTCTGAAGTTTAGTACTTTGTGAAAACAGATACATAAATACTGGCCAGACCACCAGCCCCAGACTTTCTAAATCAGAGCTTTTTCACATTTTCTTCCTTTGAGTAACAGGAAATGACTAAGCTCGGAGTGCTGAAAATCCCCATATTGTTGGAAACTTCTCTATTGTTTTAGGCTGGAGACTCATAAGGAAAACAAGTTATGCAGAAGGGAAATCCACAGGCCTGGAACAATAAAAGGGTTCCCCAGCCTGTGCAGGGAAGCATAGGACCTTGCACCAGAGTGGTAAGAACTTTTCTAAACTTAGCAGCCAACTGTTCAGCCTTCTGAAAAAATAAGTCTATATCACAGCTCATGTTATGCCCTGAGGTGTGACATCCTCTCCACCTACCAGGTTGATGGAATGTTTGCATTACCCCTAACATTTGTTAGCAGGATGTCCCTCTCACCATCCCCAGCTAGGACCATGAGCAGTCAGCTGAGATGACTCATCTGAAAAGAAAGATTTTCATTCCTCGAGGTTTCTGTGAAAATCTAGATGCTTGAAACCCAGTTGAATAGCCACAGAAAGTCAGGCAGCATCCTCGAGATGTACACCCCTCGAGTGAACTCTGGAGAAAGATGCCCTCACACAGTGCCACTAACTAGATGTTTCCCAGCTCAAATGTGCCTCAGCACACATCCGTTTGAAGGGACTGCTCAGCAGGAGGGGATGCAGGAAACATCACGTCTCCTGAAATTCCCAGATAACACAGAGGAAAAGCAACATTCCTTTCCTTCCCGGGCTTTCTAATGGATACATGGAGTATTGGGGTGAGACAAAAGACAGATGCAGCTCCCTAACACAAATCAGTGAATAGAGACGAGTAAACTTCCCCAAATATAAAGATTGCAGCATCTGGGAGTTAGACTGGAGTGGAGAGGGGAGTCAAGTATCTTATTTTATTCTTCTCTGCTAACTTCATCATGTGAGACCCAACAACAACAGAATGCTTAATGCAAAACCTTGTACAGTTTGGGTTTTATCCCAAAATCCACATGGAGCAAAATCCACATGTGAATAATTTTACCAAAGTCAACAGCTCATACAGCATCTGATTCAAATGTTGCCACCAATTCTATCTGACTAGCACAAAGGTTTTCTGGAGTTTACAGAAATTACTTTCAAGCCTTTTAAATGCCAGCATCTGAAAGGCGGATAAATCATTAATACTCAATATTGACTTTTTAAGATAGTATTCACCTTCCTTGGTCACGCACCTCAGTGGACCACAGATTGCCCAGGCAGTATGGCACAAGTCTTTGCTGATACTGCAAACATTGCTGTTGTTCCACCTAGAAACCTGTAATCAATGAATGATTTATAAGTACGACAGATTAAAAGGAAAAAACCAGCAACATTGACATAGTGTTCATGTGATGCAAGGCACAGCACCAGATTTCCATGGAGCAATTTTATGTTTTCATGGTAAACAGCTTTTGAGACTCAGCAAACATTGTCTTGGGTTGCCTCAGGGAGTCAACTCGTCTGCACATGCTCTGACAATGTCAGATGATTGTTGGGGCTTTTAAACATCACATGAATGAACATCAGAGCTGCCTGAAGGCTCTCAAGCAGTGTGGGCTAAACTGGATGTTGCCACCTTGGAGATGAGAGGTTGGAGCTGTGCTTGGCTTCTTGTTAAGGAAGGGGGATGAGAAGCAGCGGAGCTGGAATGTAGATTCAGAAGAAAAATTCATGTAGGAGGGGAGGAGAGGGATAGGAAGCCCTGAAAAGTGTAGTCAGTTACTGCTGCTTCACTCTCCCTTATGTCCAAGAAGAAACCTTTCTTCCTTTGGCACCAATGGCAGGGGTGCCTGTGTCCAACCCTCTGCTGCACACAATGTCACCAGCAGGTCCATGGCCTTTTTACCTCTCCTTTTGCCTGCTCTTTCCCCAAACTGCCTCATAACTTGTTGCTTCTGGTTGTTCTATGACAGCATTCACCTTCCTCTGTCACACACTTCACAGGGCCACAGATTCTGCCCAGGTAGTACAGCACAGGTCATGCTGTTATAGCAAACACCACCATTGTTCCATCTAGAAACATTTATTCAGTAAATGATTTATAAGCACAGCAGATTAGACAGGAAAATCAGGTGGCTTGCTTTGCATACACCTGGGCCTGGTTGTGATGAACATTAAGGAATAACACATATAAGCGATAAAATAATGCAGGTCTTCTGACCCCATACCAAAACCATACCCTCGGACCTCTTCCACAGCTCTGCCAGTGCCTTCCTAGATAAACCACAGCCATTACTTTCTAAAGAAATTACCTTTTCACCCGTATTTCAAGCCTTGAACTGATTTTCTGTGTCCGGCCTAGTTTTCCTCCTAGGAGCTGGATTTGATGTTAGATGTGCTCTCAGATAATTTTATGACTCAGTACCCTGTCCTTGTAAGATCCTGTCATCACTGGCAGGGTGACAGAGACAAAACATTAATGTGTTGTGCAGTTGTATTGTTTGGACTAAAGTGAAACCAGAAGAATCTTTTGGCCAGAGGCTAAACAGGTAGCATGACAAATTCACGAGCATCTGGACTGTGCAGTAACTTTTAGACTTGACAGCAACCTGAGGCTGCAGAGTGAGTAACTGATAGAAACCTCAAAATACGTGTGTGGGGGGAGAGGTGTGAAAGAGACCAGCTACAGGCACATATTTTAGACAGGAAAAATGCCATCTGTTAACGACAGTTCACGTGAGAGAACTGTGGCAGATTATGTATCTGATTCTCCACATGAATGTGTTGGTGGAAGTCAGGTGTAGCACCAGGGAGGTCAAAACTGCTGAGAGATGAGGTTCAGACTGAGGCTGTGCCTCTCTGCTGTGTGAAAGCAGAAGGAGTTGTATGTGGCTGCTGAAATCACTGACTCATTTGGGTGCCATCAAATGCCTGTAATTAATTCAACATGCCTACTGCCTGGAATAGTGGCGTAGGCGTTCAGACAACATGTTCCTCTGAAAAAATATACAGTGAGACAGAGCCTTGCACAGCCCTACTTACCATAGCTTGTGTTTATTGGCTTATGGACCTCCAAGAAGATGGGGCTCGTTGGGAGTACTGTAGCTCCATAGTGGGACATAACTAAGTGTACCCAGATACCTAGGAAACACCTGAGAGTTTGAGCTTGAACTCAGCTCGAGTTCAGGCTACTTCTCTGAGTATGGCTGTGTGACATTGCTGGGGAGCAATATGGGACAGTGAGGGCAGTGAGGACAGTCCATCCAGATCCCATGGAAGCACTTGCAGCACGAGGCTTCAAAGGTCACCTCTAAGCTAGCCCCAAATATGGCTAAATCCAGTCAAAGCATCCAAGGCAAAAATACACCTCAGGAGTGCCTGTGCACAGGCACTACAGAAGCATTCTGCACACTTGCTTAGGAGCAGAGCAGCCCTGACCATGTCTACGTGCCAACTGCAAGGAGAAACACACTCCCACTGCTACTTGCTCAGAGAAGTGTGTGATACATTTATGATCACTCTCATTCTCAGTGATCTTCTCTGTGCTGAAGCATGTTAGCACTTACAAAAACCAGGAAAGCTGTGGGCTACTGACCCATATCTGAATAAAGCCTCAAATTAATCTCCTTCTCCTGCTCTTTTCCATCTTCAGTGATAACAGAAAATAAGAGAGAACAGTGATTATATTATTTTACTAATCTTTATCCTATTTATTAAATCATGACATTTCATCCCCCATTGAATTGCATAACTGTACTACTGAGAAGTGTAATATGATCCATTTTTCTTTCAAAATACTGAATAAAAGGCAAGTTTATGACACATTTCAGAGGAAATTAGACAATGATATTTTTGTGCTCAGAAATGAGATGCATTTTTATCTTGCCGTGTTTAATATTCATGCTAATTCACAATGCACTTTTTTACTGTTATCAGAGAAGCATATTCTTTAGGTATAAATTTGATCCACTGTCTGCTAACAAGGATTACATGAACATGTTTTTTGGCCCACTTCTCTTTGTATTCTCTTACATGTTACCATATGGTGCAAGACAATACAAGTATAATGATCCTCCTGATTATTTTTTTTTTCACTGTTTTTTGATTTGTTTTTAAAACCCCAGAAAATCCTGGTTTGTTTGAGGCAGGTAACACAGGGTTACTACTCCATTCTTTTCTATCACAGATGGATCTGAAGCTCTTTTCACTCAAAGTACTTCCAGCTTGCTTTATACTTCATTTCATAATGTTTTATTCTACCAGACTTTTAATCACTGAAAATCTAATAAGAAAGCCATTCCCATGACTGAAATAGAGCGCCTTGTAGTTCCCCTCCCCCTTATCATATTAAGCATGTTCAAAACTATCCAAAGCTCTTTCTAGCTCAGTTTAGGGATTTGTGTATACATTTAAATCATAAAATTCTCCCATCACATTGTTTTTTAAAAACCAGCAAATCCTGTGAGCTTTCCTTTAACCACCAACAGCTAGATGAAGAATTTCCATTGGGGTTTTATACATAAGAGGATCAATATGTGCAAGCTTACTTGGAAAAGCAGGGTTATTTATTATTAATAACTTGGTTTTGATAGTTAGTTCCCTGTTGGATAACATTTCCTTCTTTAAAAAAAAAAAGGATAAAAAAAATTAATACTTCTAGCTGATGGTCAGCTATCTTCTTCAGGAGCTGCATTTGACAACCACCTTAGCAACAGCTGAGGAGGTAATTACTCTCTTCATTAGTTTTTTTTGGGTCACTGTTCTATGTGTTTTCTCTCCCTGATTGCAGATTTTAACAGGATCTCAGAAGATGAACCTTACTTAAGCACACGGACACTACAATTCTGAAATTAAACACTTCCTGTGGAGGATGTTTTAGTAGCAGTAAATACAATAAGCAGATTAGACAATGAAATACTATTTGCAGACTAGTGGACATGTGCTGCTTTATATTGATGACTTCTCAACTGAATAACAAAAAAAAGAATGGCTCTTTTTTCCGGTATTCTGATGTGCTAACACCTGTCTGTTAATCTAACCTGAAACTCAAGAATCGCAGATGTAAGAAACCCAAAAGATATCTATGGAGGGAAGAACAGAAAGTTTCTCACCTTCTGAAGAAGTGACTGTGTTCAATGATTCAGTCTGCATCTGTACTGTGTATCAGTGATATGTGCAATATGAGACACCATTCCAGGCAGGAGCTCTTTTCTGGAGATCACCACTCATAAGGGACCAAAGCTGTGGAACAGAAGGCTTTGATAAAGTCTTTCTAGTGCTCACTGTTTGGTATATTTTTTTAAAATTCTGTGTTACAGAAGCAAGACTTGGACTTGAGTTGTAAAGGAAAACTACCCAGTAATTAGCTCTCCTCAGTTTAGTCACTCAATAGCATAGTTCATCTTGCTCTGCACAGTTAAATAAAATATCAATTTTTTTCACACTGGGAAAACCATGAAAACAAGCAAAAACTAACTATTTGTATATTCCATTGCTAATTCAGCAGGTCTGCATTTAAACCCACATATATACTGACTTTTTCAGTAACCCAGTACTTTAACTGCATTAATTTGGAAGCATCAGAAATAGGTAACATTATTGTACCTATTATCCAAGGACCACATGAACAGAATAATAATATATTTTAGTCTCCCTATATATTTTCATAAATGATTCAATGTGAGAATGACCACAACTCCCCCCGCCAAAAAAAAAAATCAACCAAAAAGCATAAATGCAGATATTCTAATTGAAAAAATAGCGTAAAATCTTACAAATATATGTAAAGTTCTTACCAATTCTCAATAATAACTGACACAATTAATGACTGTTTTTCCAAATATGTAGTTCTATCTCAACAAAGACTCCAACATTCATTCTGACATTAACTCTGTTGAGTGGACTTCAAACTGGGAATTTACTTAAAATATGCCTGGGTGAGAGAAAAAAATGAGTATGCAATGACTTAAGAATCCCAAGCAAAGTTCTCCAAACTCTTTCTTAGCCCTTTCCCATTGTCTAAGCAGCATCTAACAAGCAGCAGATGTTTTTTGATTCTAATGCACAGTACCTTATGACAACCATTGTCACCTGAGTCTTGCAGTGATGCTGGAATAGGTGCTGCACTACCAGTAAGCCTGTTTTTTACTGACATCCTTTTTTCTTCAACATTTATTTTGCAGTATTGTTCAGGTACAATATGTTTCCAGTTAACATGGAGGGGAAAAAAGCAGAAAAGCTATTCCTTTTTCTATTTTTTTTAGGTCATTGACTTTTTGTAGTGGGAAAATTCACTATCGTAAGACTTTGCCAGTAAATCAGGCCAACTGATTTTGTAAAGCCAAATGCTTGGAAACATGGTCAGCTGATTAAGGCATTGGGCTGTGACTCAGGAGATCTGGATTCAGTTCCTGGCAGTCCCTGCATCACCTTGGGCAAATCACTTTACTGCTTTTACCCTTGCGATTCCAAATGAAGAAGAATCTTGATCTTCTCCCTCCCTCCACCAAGGACCAACAACACATCTTGTTAGCTGTACACAGCTGAGAGAATGGGTTTGTGTTCAGCATGAAGCTCCCTGGCATCAGCTGAAATGATATATATGTATACAACGATTTCTATTTTACAACCTGAGGTGTCCCTATGAATAAGCAAATTGTAAAGAAAAATGCAAAGCTGTCCTTCAGAAAACTAGCTATGTGCCCTCCCTTATTTCCATTCATGCCTCTCTGGCAATAAAAGAAAGACATGTGTTGTTAGTAGTGGCAGCAATGGAGCTGCTGCTTGCTGCTTTTGCTGATAAATATTACTGCTGCCAAAGCACCTGCCATGCCAACCTTCAGGGGGGTGCCATGCAAACACCCTCCAAGCATGCCTCCCATGCTGCTGGGGGTGCTCTGTTGAGGTCTGGGCTCCAGCACGGCAATGTTTCCTTGTAGAGGCTGTGTATGCTTCAGCAGCCATTTGTGGATCTGCTCCTTTCCAAATTGTCAGCAGTGAGAAGCAAAGGGATCGCTTTTCACCCTCTGATCTCCCAAATATTCTTAATGGGCATGTATCCAGACATTTTCATTAATGTAAGTAGCAGCTAACTAAACTGGCTAATAAGTTGTCTCTGTTTTTCACTCATTTTCAATCAACATAACTAATCAACATGCCAGAGAATGCAAAATACTGTACAAGCCCTTGAGAGGAGAAGCATTTTTAATCATCGTGATTGTTCATCTGTTGATAAAAAAGTGTCTTAAAATTAATATAATGATAGCTTGTGATGCTGAATCTTTAATAGCATATGGAAGGCACATCCACTTCAACATGGAAAAGGCGTTGTGGAATATGATCTGAATCACAAATGCACTGATGTGAAAATTCAGGGGGTTCAAGGCTCAGTAATGGACACTTAAACATCCTATTTAGTTAGAAAGGAGAGATGAACAGGGGTCAAAATTCAAGCTGAGTTGAAATTGTCTATGAATATGTGACAGTATTAAAGAGAAACAACATAGCTAATAATGTTTGGCATCTGTATCCTTTTGAGTTTATCAAGCACTTTATAACTCTGAATGAATAAAGGCAAACCAGGTCATAATAAGATTAATATTATAATTCACATTTTTCATATGGAACAGCTGACACATGGAGAAATTAAAACCAATATTACCAAAAGACACCTGCTTTAAAAAGTCATTCTGATGCTCAAAAACCTTCACTGAGAAGTCAAGGTTCCCAGACCCCTAGAAAGAGAATTAATTTTAGACATCTTAACTCTCAAAAAATATAATTACCCATATGTATGCAGCAAGCCTGTTCAAAATCGGTGATGGAAACCATAATGATTCCACCATATTAGGCTTCTTGGGCTCAATTTGTCTAAGTCAGTCACCATGGACATCCTTTAGAGTTAAGGAATTTTCATTATTACTGCCACCGGTGTCTAAGGTATGATCCATCACATTCTAAAGTGGCTGCTTTAAGCAAGCCAGATGAATTACACCTTAAAAATGCATCTTTCTCTGCATTAATTATAAAGAAAGCCTGGCATGAATAGAGCATCTGTAGATGCTGCAGTCCCAGTTCTGGAGATCTGAAAACACATGGTGTCGGGGGGTTGCTTTCAGAACTGCCTTGGATACAAAGCTGGTAGCAAGTAAATCCTATTCACATAGAGATATTTCTGTTTGCTAAAACTTACTCTGATAATAAATTCCTTATAAGTATTGGCCAGTGTCATAAGTATTTGCTAAAATTTCTAGAGAAATAAACATACTTCTTTGAAGTACCCATATTTTTATGACCATTCATGACAATTACTGTTGGCATTCTCAAAATTATACAGCTGAGAATCTGACCTGTGCTCTATTTGGTCAAGTTTCTTTTTCAGCCAGAGAAAAGATTAGTGTGCCATTATCACTGTTTGTGCTCAGTGGAAGCATTTTCTCTCATAAGCATTGAAAACACTGCTGTATATACAAAGGCCATCTAAAAATTAATTTCACGACTCCATTGCGGAACAAGCCTCACTAACCTAGGTTATCTTTTTAATTATGATGAATTATCCTGTCAGCTGAGATGAAATACATTAATAAAAATACAATTTATGGAAGTGCTCACGGAGAAGTTCATCTGTTGTTCCAAATCTTTTTCTGCTGGAAATATTTGCTCCTGAAACAGGGATGAACTCCTGCTTTTTACCTGTGTACTTAATATGCATCTAGGAGTCCTTGGAACCTTGTAGTCTCTCAATACAAGTGAAAAATGTTTCTGTGAACCAAGGAAATATTATTTTCTTAGTTATACACACACAGACAAAAAAAAAAAAAAAAAAAAAAAAGAGGGAGAGAAAAGAGAGAAATAAATATAAGAATATGTTTGCCCAGGGGTCAAGGGAGGATCCTCTTGAAGGAGAGGGTCAGAGGGTCACACATTTCATTCAACTTTTGTTTGGCTATGGAGATCAGAAGATAACAACCCTTTTTCCTGGAGCCAACATTGAGGGTAACACATGAGAATAACTTCCTTTTAAAACATAGAAGTGACATTCAAGAAAAAAGAATGGATCTTGGGATCTCTCCCTACAAATGGGAAACACATATTGGAATTAACCATCCATAGGCTCCATCTTCATGATCTTTTGCAGGAAGATTCATTTCACCCTGGTTATACTTCGCAGCATTCAGGTAAGAATTCAGTAAAGACAGCTTTACTCATCCGTTACATGAGTAGGGGAAAAAAAAAAAGCATGCCTTGTCCTTCTAGCACAGTTAAACGGTCTTGGCTTTGCTATATAGGCTCTGATGCTGAATTGAGGCCTGTGGAGGAAGTATTTGTACCTGCTATAGAGTCACAGAACAGTTTTGATAGGAAAAGATTTGATAGAACCTTTAAGATCATCAAGTCCAACAGTTAACCTAGCACTGCCAAGGCCACCACACTAAGGTTTGCATGACAGAGAAACCACTCAGCTCAGTGTTGTCAAGAGTTCAATTTTTTCTACACATCCACTCTGAGTCATGTGTAGAAATTAGACAGAAATGTGAGGTGAGAAGTGGTTTTGAGGATCTGAACATACATATCTCTAGGTCTTAATTTTGATATATCCAGAAAATACTTTTTCCAGTTTAGGAGATATATATACATACATATACATACATATATATATATAAAGTATTATGGTCAAATATTATAAGAGAATAAACAATTCATTTTATTATCTGGAAGGTCAACAGCTCTAATAAGCAGTAAATTAGAGCTGTGGCAAAAAAGCAGGCTGGAAGATGTGCATGCATATGCATGTATGTGTGTTCTGTAGACTACAGAATGTGCTTTGTGTGTTGACATATACACTAGGCCAGGTAGCACAGCAGATTGCCAGAATGCAAGGCTGTTCCTGGTCCTTTGTGCTGGCAAGTGTTTGTGTATGTTTGGTAGTCTGAGACTGAGAGAATGACCTTGTCACGGTTCTGCTGCTAGCACATTGCTTTTACCAGCAATTAAACATATTAGCTATTGATTTTTGTATTGCTGATTCTGGAAGGAGAGCAACGGTGGCAGAGAACAGGAGAATAGGAAGGTGTCATTTGTTCATGACAAATCTGAAAGTGAGTTTAATGAAGGAATCGACACCTTAAAAACGTGAGTTCAATATGAATAAAACTCAGATTAAGAGATTTGCAATTCTTAGATGAGTGGGTATAGTTCCGACGTATTATTTGCAGAGCTATTCTGAAAAATTTTATTCTCTCTCATCTCTCATGCAAGTGAAAATGGCTATAATAGCCATGAGCTGATAAACATTCCTTACTGAAAACAAATGGTTTTATTTGTTACTTCTTGGATACTTCAAAACAATAGAAGTAAAATAAGTATCAAGAAAAGCTTCTGCACCAGCACCCTTTGCAGGTCTCAGGCTTGGTTCACTAATTCAGATTTTATATCGCGTTCTCCAGTGAATTCAGAAGAATGATTTCCTATTTGAAATGGCAATATGTAGCTTTAGAAGCCCTTAGGATTTTGTCTGGTTTGATCACTTATGAATTCTTCCCTTAAAGTACTCCAAGGAACTGGTCAAAAGGTCATCTAAATCAATGCAGGTGTATGAGTGCATTTAAAAAAGCTCTTCACCAGTCCTTAAAAGGAAGAAGTACTGAAAGCATTTGTAAGCAATATTTCAGTCAATAAAATATGTTTATACTGTTTTTGTGAAGCAGTCCAGGATTTTTTTGGCACTCAAATGAAAGGTGCACTGGAGAAAAATCTATAGCTGTGTATGTACCATGTTCTCTTGGAACATGTTGTTCTGGAAAGAAATGATCCTGAATTCCCTATCACTAGAGAAAATTTCTAATAAATAAATGAAAAAATAAAAAGGGAAATTTCTTTCAATTGTTCTTGAAACATGAGACTGGTATTATAAAGTCATCCGCTGGACTGAATCCAGTGGTAAGTTTCTCAGATGAAGACTGAAAAAGAATACTACTAGGATTCAGACATAGAATCTTTAGGTGCTTTGGAAAGACTACTTATCTAAGTATTGATTCTGAAATTAAGCTTATATAAGTTTTGCCTTTTTTTTCTTGTGTTCTTTTTCTTTACTTTGAGTTTAGATACAAAAAATGGACAAGAAATAGTCGTAGCAATGGGAATTACGTTAGTTTCAGATTGAATATAACAGCAGAAATTCCCAATTATTCTGCCTTGCCTTTGTCATGTTATGGGAGAAACATCTGTAGACATCAGATGAATCATTTTAGCAGCACTCTGCAACTCCTTCCATCAGTCTTCACTGAAATGTGTTGCAGTAATGACCCTGCGCAAAGGAAAACAATAGTATGGGTTCATGCTACCAAACTATATACATTCAACTGCAGTGATTAAACTAGGAACTTTTGTATCTTGGGCTCCCAGGAGTTAGATGAAAACATGCGTCAACAGAGGGCTATTTAGCCTCTCTGATATCCAAATTGCCTTTCTCTCTTGGACTAGGACGGTAATAAAGATTAACTAGTACCTGTGGTGAGTTAGGCTTCTGTCAGAAATTTTCCTGGCATCAACAATTAACTGTGATGCTTCAAAAATTGTTGCCAAATATTGACAGGTGCCATTTCTTCTATAGAAGGAATATCAAAAGACTTGACTAAAAGCCTAATTAAAAATATCAGAGTCTCAGTTTTGGTTCATAGCGAGCATTTAAAGTTAGGTCATGTCCAGAAATTAAATTACTGTTTTTCAAAAAATGTGGATAAAACAGGAATTATGCGTTCTTTGGTAAATATGGTAGTAAATGAAAAATGCAGCCATTTTTAAGAAGCAGGTGGGTGAACCTGCCGATGCAAGTCTTTCTACAGAGTTTAATGGTTTCTGGTTTTGACTTTGCTACAGTGGTGACATGTCTTATACTACAAATAGAAGAAATAATTTGAACTATACCACCCATGAGGTGTAAATTATCTGTAAGCCTTTGAGAGAAAATCCTGGGCCAGACTGTGAAAATGTTTGCAGGTGCAGCAGTGGTCAGGAATATAATTTTTATATAATGTGAGATGGCAGAAACAAATACAAAAGTGTTAAGAAGACACTAAATTAAATAATTGTACGTTTTCAGCCTGGACATGGCTCTAGTCACCTCATCTCAAAATATATAACAGAAACAGAACTGAATCAAAGACAAGAAACAAATTGAAGCTATAGGAAAAAAAACTCCAACAAAGTACGTTAAAGGAAATTGAAAATTTGGGGGTTGTTCAGATTTTAGGAAGAGTAAGTAATGGATGAAATCCACAGGAAATAATGAATGAGCTATAGACACTAAAGCAGATGTTCCTCTATAATTTTTCCCATAATACAAGAAGGGGGAATAATCAATAAAAATTTGAAGTAGCATACTGTGCATTGCTCAGCAGAACTAATTCTGAACATAACACCCAATTAGTTTGTAAATCTAATAATTGCAAGATATCCTTCCTATCCAAAAATTTGGAAGATAAACAGAACCTTCACATTTACCATAGATACGTGTAAAATGGAACAGATCTATCCATGCTAATGTAAATCATTACATTTTAGGATGTAGGAGTTTATGGGCAGATCCCATATTTATTAACCTCATGGGGTTTATTATACCAGACTCTATGCAATTTGATGCTGGCCAGCTTCTAAAGAACAAAACAAAGTGAGATTGGCTGCTGGCTAGGTGAATATTGGAAACCTTTGCCTTCTTTTTATATTTCACTTTGTAATTCTGACCCTCATGAATAGAGACCTCTATCAGTTTGATGTTCAATGAAATGATAGCTGATATAGTCAGTCTTCCAGTTTATAGGGCAAATATATTCTAGTAGCATATGCTACTAGAGACAGAGCCAGCAGTGACATCTAATCACTGTGAGAAAGCTCATTCTATCTTTGCTGCCAACAACTTAGGTTAGATAACAGGCATGCATTGACTTGATAGCAGGTGGATAAAAGGGTATAAACTGTGTTTTGTGCCTTCTGTCTTTATTACTTGAAGATTAGCTGATTTTAGGAATTCAAGAGATTGTGCCATAAAAATTTTATTCCTGTGAGTTGAGTACTTGTGAAAAATGGCAAATTGAGTTTCCCATTTGAAATCCTCCAATTAACTATAAGACTGATAGATACGTGAAGATAGTCACATGTCTGTCAAAGATTTATATTGTGTAGGATGAAAGGTAACCAAAGAATACCAGAAGATAGTCTTTTATTATGGTGTTTTCCTTCCAAAATGGTTGGCACAGGAGTTGCTTCTTAGTTTTATCTTTTTGTTCTCAGACATTACTGCTGAGGAGACAAATCCAGAAAAGCTGTATGTGGCTTTCTGCCTTTACTGCTTGGGAAATTCATGAACTAGCAACTGCTCAGTGAAGGGATGAGAGCAATTGCAGTGAGGAGGGGAAAACTGAGGAGACGCTGTTGCTGTCAGGTCTCACTGTTCACAGCTGCCTTTCTGTTTTGAGATGTACTTTGAAATAAAACTTATTGTCACACCTTTGGAAAGCACTGTGATTTTATAAACCAAACCTGCCATTCGAGTTATTCCAGTTTAATCTATGCAATAGCAAAGGAAACTTCCCATACTAGCATTATCAAAATGTTCCTGACTTATTATGGTAGGAAGACCAAAAAATTAAAATACACTTCATTCTATTAATTCTCTGGCCTCATTGTTAATATTTTCAGGTGTAGAGAACTTAACAGCATTATTGTTGGTTTATGAACAGAACTGACCACTCAAACTGGATTGAGTCCAACAAAACTGCCAGAAAAAGTCACGGCAATATTTTTCATTACTACACAATCCAGAGAAAATCTGATAAAATAACTTAATTAAGGTATTGGTTTTGTGTTTAAAATTTGTAATTGAGTTTAAAAAAAGGATACAAATGAGATGATTTAAAGAAATGTTCTTAAGAAGTCAAGGTCAAAAGTCTTTCACAGAACTTCCGGGATACAAACAGGATTTTTTTGGGTGGAAAATGGCTTTAAAAATGTCAGACAAAGGGAGCAAGTATAAGAGAAGTCTATCAGAAGATCTAAAGCTCATAGTTTCAGCTCTGTCCCATTTCCAGACAGTCTTGCTACTTGGGATGGACAGGAAAAAAGTGGGTCGTTAATAACCCTTTGCTGGATCATGGCTCTAACTGTCTGGTACCCACCTGACAGTCAGGTGCCTGAAACAACTTTGTTCTTGCTTCTCTTACCATTTCGCATTCACGCTCCCATATAGCTATGGAAGTTGTCCCCCCCACACTATTAAAGAGCCTGTACAGACATGAACAATGTGCAAAGTGAAGCAATATGTTATGGCAACAAACGTATTATGGTACTAAAGTTTTTTAATATAAAAGGCCAAAGAACTACAAGCTGTTCACCTCTTTGAGGACTTATTATAACTTCTACTTCACTTCCTTCTTAGACTGAGGTGAACAATGTGTTTAATCTGGCAGAACTTCACAAAAACAAGATAAGCCTTTATCATGCAGTTTCTCAGCTGAAGGGATAACATGCAGACTATGACAAGTAACCAAAATTTAGCACTCCCTGGGGAGACTAAAGAATAAATTCCAAGTATTTTGTTTTCCTGTGTATATTTTATGAATACCAAGTGTAAAATGACAGATGTAAAAAAGAAATATTATTTTGCTACAAACTGTACAGGACGCAGCTTTCACTAGATCACAACTTTATATTGTCATTTACATCATTATTAAATTACATTCCTAAGGAACTGCCGTTATTTAATATGATACATGAAGATATCACACTTGCTTTATGTTTGGACAGTTTCCATCATGTCAGATGAAAATACTATTCTTTCAATTATTATTATCCTAGTTTATGCATTGGATGATTTATAAAATGTATCAGTTTTAAAGAAACAGGATGACAACATTTTTTTTAATTTGATACTCAAGTCAAAACTGAAAGTCCATGTTCTGAATGAAAAGTAAAGAGAATAATTAAAGGCAAACTATTTGGTGAAAAAAAAAAAGTTACCAGTTCAACCTCAAAAACCAACCAACCAACCAAGCAAGCCAAAAATACCCTGAGAATGCAATGCTTGAGAAAAGAAAAAGTTTAAGAAAAATCAAAAGTTTTGCATTTTTACCCTTAAACAGTGAAGTGCTTCAAATGCTAACATCTCTTCTTGGCACTTGCTGACTATTAAGTTTCTAGTTGCCTTTTTTTTCTTCTAATGAGTAACAGAGCTATGAAATTGTGAAACACAGCCAAATGTATTGAAATACTTCTTACGTCTTTTTATTCACTAACATATTTATTACCTAAAATCTTAATTTTCTATTGAAAACTAAGGGTCAACTTAACATAAGGAGAATACCTTCAAAACATCATGAGAGAGAACTGCTATAGTGAATACATCTTCATGTATCTATGATATTCTGCTCTATCACACTGGGGAATTAGCTGGACACCTCTGCAAAATGATGCAGAGATTCCATAGGTTTTACTGGGAGCAGGTTTACATCATTTGTTGTATTTTTAACTTTGACTGGACAATATTTTTCCAGGAAAGGTGAAGAATAGTTGTTGAACCAGATCCAGATCTGTATAACTGGACTGGGTTTAGTGGTGTTACATGCCGGATGGCTTGACCCAGTGTATTCTGAAATGGATGCCACACTCTCAGCTTTCAAATATTATTACTAATAAATAGGGGAATGCTTACTCTATTTATTAAACTTTCTAAAACCCTAACAGCAGTTGTAGAAAAAGAAAGATTTATCTACCAATAAAACCCCAAAGATTACATTTACCAAATCTCCATTCTTTATTGTAATGAATTTGTCTTTCAGCTTTTAAAATGTGTTTATAGAGCCAGAAATGTATTCTGGTCCACTGTCTTTGAGATGAATACTCACATTATTACTTGCCTGTCATATCTAAGTAGGGTTGTTAATAATACAGACAGCTACTCAAAATTCAAAACATGGGAGGTTTCCTTTGGAGAAAATTGCAGTTTTAACCTCTGATTTCCTGTCTGAATCAATTACCTGCTTTTATACACCTTTCAATGCCTGATCTCCAATCAGAAGTGAAAATGGTTCAAAGAATTTAAAGATTTTTGAACAAACCTATGGAAACACACTGCTAGATCTTTAAGAGACTGCAGTCTTTAATCTGCAGAATGGCTGTCTGCTGCTCACTAACCAGCAAGCATAGCAGAAGACTAATTCAGTGGAAATTTAGTATTTAAAGGTGTTTTGAATCTTGCACTTCATACATTGTTTTCCCCTTAATCTGTATTTACAGACAGAAAACTGAACACCTAAAGCCAAATTAATTTCTGATACCATTTTAAACACAGTTTTACTTTACTGCCTTTCATTAACTGAACAAAAAGAAAGATACTGCACAATTATGACAGGTACAAGGGAGAGCCACCTAACCTGAAACATAACTACATAGTTTTTTTTCCTAATGAGCTGAGTGTGAGCTGTGTACTGACATATTCAACATGTTTTACTAAAAGTTCTGATAATTCATAACTTCTCTAGTTACAAGTACTTTCCCACTATTTTTCTTAATAAACAATCTAAAATTCCAACCTCATTTAGTACTTTAATAACAGTTCAGTGTGACTATTTTACTTACTACTTGAATTCATTTGTGCCTTGTACAGTGATAGATCTGGTGCCCTGTTTTTCTTTCTTATTTTCTTGAGTGTCCCTACTGAGTCATGCACCACAGACTTGTGAGTCCCACAATGCATGACTGAAAGTCTATGACATATGTAAATGTAGGTGAACAGCCCAGGCCACAGAACAGAGATAACAAATAGTGTCCTTCATATACTACCAATGTATCACAAACCTTTTTTCCTGCAGATTTTAGTTCACTGTCCTCATCAAATCAGGCTGATCACCAACAACAAAGCATTGTTATGAAGTCTTCTCTTGATGAAACTATTTATTTCTATTTTTAAGTTTTGGAAGGTCTGATCATCTGAGGAGAAAGGTCAAAATGAACCTGTACCATTCAGCCCATTCTCTTATCATTGCCCTTAACATTCATTATTCCTCCTCATAGCAGTAGAAAAGTACTGTAAGGGTCTGCTCCAAGGCTATTGCAGTCTGAATTTTGTTGTGGAGAATCCAGTGAAGTGTACATGGGATCTTTAGGAACCTTATAACAGAAGAAATGAGATGTGAATTAATGACAGAGATGACGCTAATACCACTCTGTAGAATAGGTGAAGATTACACCAGCATGTGAAAATTGTTTCAAGGTTTGCTGAAGGGTTTAAAAAGAGTTTACTTATTTTTTTTTTTAATTTATCAAGCGTGCGTTAAAAATATTTGAATTATATTTTTCTGATGGAAAACCTGAAATACCTGTATAAAATATTTTTCCAGTGAGGCATCAAGAACATTGATAGTAGGCTACCTTTTCATTCTTATTCAACAGCATAGTATTCTTAACCCACAATCACATTCACTTAATTTAACATCATGTGCCAAATGAACCAAACGCATATATCACATTTGAGGTGTTTCAACACTATGTTTAAAAAAAAAAAAGTCCCAAGAGTTTGTGCTCATTATTAAAAATTGCACTTGTATGGCCCTCATGTGTCTGTCTCCTCACCTATGCATTTGCCAAGTCTGGAAAACCTAATCACACTGCACTGCCAACTCTCCTTTCAAGAAAGTCAACAGATAATTATGCAAGCTGTTCATGCAGTGCAAATAACTTGGCATTCTGGGAGCTTACCAGTGCGACAGGAAATAATCTGTACTTTGTGGGGATGTGAACACCTTAAGTGAATTCAAATTCCGTGCTCTACTAATGCCACCATATGAGGCAGCAGTGGCAACATGTAAATATTTTTAAAATTACAGAGCTGGCTTTGAGATTGGATTATTATTTTTGACAGTTCTTTCCTTTCAGATATTACACTTGGTAAAGCCCAGTGTTCATCTGCATGACATGCTGCTTTTCAAACAAAAGCATCTGCCTTCTGTGGTATCATATGTTTCCAAGAAAACTGCTGCTTGCAAACTCTCTTAGCTCTGCCCCCCCCGCCCCATCAACTCCCCTCATTATAGTCAAATTCTCATAAAGTGTATAATTTCTTTTATTTTTCCCCTAAGGCTATTGTACAGTAGTTTAAAAAAAAAAAAAAGGAAAAAAAGGATGAGTTCTCCATTGAATAGTTGTATTTTCGATTATTGAATTTCATATATATCTAATAAGGTGACATCTACATGACCTGCTACATTCTTTAAATTCCAGATGAACACAGAGGCAATGTCTTTGGTTAATCAAGGATATTTTATGAAAAGTCTCAGAATCTGATTGATAGTTACAAGTGGACCGACAGTTACAGACACAGCAAAACAGAGCACAGTTGCTTTGCCAGTTGGCTCTAGAGACAAAAAAAAAAAAAGAAAAAAAAATCCACCTCCACAGATATCCAACTGTTGGAGTATCTTTTCAATTAGTCACATAAAGAAATAATTTATTGTAGTTGTATGATTGCCCATCTATGCTTACATACATACCATTTTATATGTGCGCTCACTTCTTAAAGCATGACAAGAAGAAATAAATTGTAACCTGCAGGGAATAATGTGGGAAGGAGCGTTAAAACATCAAGAGACATAGAAAAATTGTGGTGTAAGAGAATCTTAACCTCATGTAAGATTAATTTGAATAAATGTAATTTTCTATAGCCACAATGTCATGATGACTCATCATTTTGTAATTAATTTACAGTAATAAAATCAAGATAAGACTAGGTTTATGAGGAACGGATGTATATTTCCTTCTTAGAAGAAGAGCAGTTATAGAGAACCTTATGAACATAAGCAAGATGAGTCATGTCCTCAGGAAAAAAAACCCCAAACCCCAAACATTACATGAAAGTATAAAGTGGGGGAAATGCAGAAGAGTTTTAGGCATTTTGCTTCAGAGTATAAAAAGATTTTAGCTAATCACACAACAGCAAATATCCAGCAACACAAATAATAAACTCTAAGTACAGTGGAAAAAAATGAGAATAACCTTGAGCCAGTCTTGCAATAGCACTGCCAAAGGTCTATCAACACCTTCTTATTAGAGTTGTAGCAATAGCTCTCCAGAGATTTAAGCCCCTCTAAATTTGCGAGCTGACTGAAATCACCAATAAGCTCCTCACTGATGAGGGAGTATGAAACTATACCACTGGGCAGCTAATTCACCCGACACTTCCAAAGTCCTCAAGGCAGAAAAGCTAACCCATTTCATAAAAGAGATGCTATACCAAAGATTGCTATATCGAAGCATCCTAAAATCAAAATATGATTCTTTCTGGCAGGAGACGACAGGGAAATCCAGAGGGAAACAAACAAATACTGGGGGCAAGGATGTGAATGGATGATTTGGCTAAACACAGGTAGAATTTAAGCTTTCTTTCTTTTGTTCTTGATGTAAATATACTGTTTATGAAGGATACTGGAGAAACCACCAGAAAATAAATTAATCCTTATTCCCAAGGAAGAGCTAAGGTCTACCTAATGGTGATCGCATCCACATGAATCAGTCTGAGTACAAAAAAGCCCATTGAAATGGCTGGAAAAAACATCTGATGAAAAATACTTCCAAATTTCATTTTAATCTGGCTAATATTTCTTTATCAAAATATTTGTTTGCAAAATATTTAAATCTAGAGTAAAATTATTTGTAGCTGAAATCTTTTTTAATGACTTCTCTACTCAATGGAGATAAATAAGCAATTCTAGGACTCAACTCATATAATTTAAAAGAAAAAACTAAGCCAGCTGAGCCAAACAATACATGTGCATTTTTCTTCCCATTAACTGTAAAGATATTTTGATCGTGACCAACTTAGATGTAAATGGCTGCATGATGGATGTCTAAAGGTAGGGAAGGCATCATCTCATCCTTCAGAACAGGCCTTAAAAATTCCCTTCCCTCTTTATCAGAACAAACATGGCAAAGTAAGAATTTACATCTGCTCTGGTACAGCAACTTAACGAAGTCTTGCTTTCTGACTTTTGTTACATACATTAAGGATAAAATATGAGGAATCAACAAATTGGCATTTTAAACAGAACACCTTGATGTACAGTACCACTGTTACTAATGCTTCTTAAATCCTCAACAGTCTCTATATTCGAGCCCATCAAACTCAACATGGTCTGAATTTAAGCAATAATTTTAAGCTTGTGCTGTGGATTGACCAGCAGGGGAGCTATGTTCTGTCTAGTCTTTCTGGGAAAAATTGCCTTCAGAACTAACTTTCTTTATGATGCATGCTATTGTGGTGCTACTGTGATGTCAAACCACTGAACAACCATATAGAAAGATCGTTAGGCTACTTCAGATGCAGGCATGTTTCTGAACATCTCTTTACCTAGATACCCGTCTCATGCTTGAAAATCTCATTGGCTTCAGTGAGAAATCTAGACATTTCTTTGGCAAAGATGATGGAAATAAAAGCTTCTTGGTAAATAGAAAAGTGTATCCATCTGCATGCAGTAAGGATATGAATGCTTTTAATATTCCTTGGTGCAAGAATTCAAGGAAAAGCTAATTATTTTAGTCATGCTTCCAAAAGAAATGAGGCGTGTATGATCATACAGTCCATCCATCTGTCTGTCCGTTGTTGCCATTCCTGGAGTTTGTTGTCCAGTCACAACCAAGTCTGCAGAGCTATAGTCTCAAAGATTAGAAGTTCCCACTCATTTTATGTGAATGATTTTCTGGTTATAGCGATGGCCCTAATTAGCATTCCCTTAAAGGAAAAGCCGTTGCAATCCAGTTCTTTACTTGTTTCTGAAGACAGCCAGCTAGCTGGTCAGCACACGTGTGTTTGGACAGTCAGCACATGTGTAGCTGTAAATCTGTCACAACATATGCTGCCACTCGCCCAGCCAACTACGTAGAAGATGGAGGAGGAATGAAGGTAGAAAGGAGCATGTGGGAAAGACCTGCAAGTATTGTGGAGAGGGTTAAGGAAAGATGAAAACTAGTCTTCAACCTTTTTGCTGCTGATGAAACTGCCAGAGGCATTTCCATGAATATGTGTATTCACCACTGAAGCCGTTCTCCTTTGCAGGGATGTCACAGGTCCTACAGACTTTACTTATTTTTCATATCCTTTGTGTTGCTGTTCTTTTAATGAAACTATGTCTACTAAGGCTTGTGAGTGGGAATTTGGTAGCTTGGTTGTGACAAAAATGAGGACGTATGTATTTGCATTATCATGGAAACATTATAGAGAAGCATATGCAGAATCCAGCTAACACCACACTTCCTGATAGAGGGCAGTGCACTTGAATAGTCTAAGTGCTTAAAATGCACAAAGTGAATGCATAAAATATTTCAAAAGAGATTATATTTTATCGCCAGGCACATGGTGAAGGTTTCTTCAGACAGAGAACATGGTTTAAAAAAGAATAGGTTTGAAGACCAATGTCTTTCATCTTTTTTAATAAGCTGTTTTAGACAAAACTGATATTCACAGGGTGAAGAGGAAGATGTTCTGCATTGCTAAGAAATGAGGCAGAATCCTGGATATTCAGTAGGAAGGCAAGCTTGTCAGGCTGTCATAGAGAAGCACCAGACTGTGCATGCAACCAGTTAGCCTTCATGTAAGCTGCTTAACTCCCTTCTCTGCAGTGCTGTACATTTGAGATTAATGGTAAGCAAAGGAAACTTAAAGGGAAGATTTACCAGTGAACTGAAATGCTGACTGAATTATCGCATAAAAAAACCTATATTCTCTAAAGCTCCAAATTCCTGGAAGACCTATGCTAATGCCAGGGAGAAAAAGAATCAAAACAAGCAGCCAAGAAAATAATTACATTATTTCATAAGTAATTTCTCAATCAACAGAACATTTAACTTTTATATGTGTTACATTATAAATGAAAACAGTTTTTCCACTGAGGAAAATAGTAAGAGAGAGAGAAAAAATAATCCTTTCCTTGAAGAACAGACCAAAAGTCTCGGCAAAAATTTCAGTAACCCAGCTGAAATAGTTCAAAGCTACACCTTACCGAAAACCTAGCTTGGCTCACAACCTGTGTTCTTTTAGGTAAGTCAGCCCAAAATCTTAGTCCTTAAGCTGCTGCCTGCCTCTGAAATAACCTGCAAAGCTTGAAGCCAGGTTTATGGAAAGATTTGGGAAGCTAACTCCCACTTCATAAAAGCCAGGAAACACAGTAGTTTTAAAGATCTAGACTTCTAACCTGAGCACTTGTTTGTCTATGAGTGTAATTAACTTTTTCTAGGCATCTTTTTCTGAACATCTATGTTCCTTTCTTCTTCATAAATCCTGTTCATTCTTGACTAGAAATTCTCATCGTGTCAGTGTGTTTTCCTTACATCAAGAGTTGCACACTGAAACATCCTTTATTTCTTCATGTGCTAGCATTTAGCATATTCTTTTAGGAAAAAGGAAATCATCTCTAGGAAAAAGGGAATCATCTTTCCTTTGAGCAGATATTAACTGAAAAATCCCATTCTTTTGGCCATTCTGATATTTGGCTTTATCATGTCAATGGATGTCATCAAATTTTATAGAAAGAAAATTAAATATTTAGGAATGTATGATGTATGATGTCCAGAAAATCCAATAAAGAGGTGAAGTCATGTTTTTCTAGTCAGTATAAAGCATCGAAGACAGTTTTCTTTCATCCTGTATGTTACAACCCTTGAAAGAAAACATGCACGCTATTGGAGGGGAAAGCACAGTCTAGGCATGACAAAATGACTCAGGAGAGAAAGTGAAGAAAGCCCTGAGCTAGCACTGACATTATCTGCAACATTCACACAACACACTGCATCACTATCTGGAGAGAGTAGGTGGAGATAGCAGGTCTGAGGAGATCCTGCATGCACAAGCATTGCAAACTACACAGCGATGTTATCTTACCAGTGGTATGTCAAATATGTTTTATTGTTCCTTTCTACTGCTGCTCTAAAGTACGCCATAACATATGTTAAGGGCTGACATTGTGTTTAGTCACTGGCTACTCATTCTATTTTTAATACAATATTACTTGTGATACAATATTTAATGCGGTAATCAATGTAATTTAATCAAAGCTAATCAGTCAATGTAGGGATTTGTGCTGATGCAGCTCTACCAGTTCTGGTTCCAGAGCACCCCTGTCAGCAACAGGATGATGTTTCAGCCCTCAGCAGAGCAATGCCTGGGGCACCTGAAGCTTTGTGGTAGTAGTACCTGCCTCTGTGTTTGCCCTTCAATGCCTGCACAGCTTTTTTGGAGACCCAAATCCCTAATGAGATGGCTGGTTGGACTTTGCTGATGCTTGATGTTAAGTGACATCTAAAGCCTTATGCTCTATATAGGCAGCTAAAGCATTTTGTTACAAGTTGCAGTACATAGCAAGTGCCAAATTACCTTTATCATTTGTGTCTACAGGTCTGCTGATTTATGAGTCGATTTATGGGATTAAAGCTTGGCTAAATATTTGTGTAAAGGTGGGTTATTATGGAATGAAACATAAAATTCTATATGCAAAAATATTGTGTACTTACATATTTTCCAAAGTAGCATAGATTTTCCTGAAGATTTCAGAGAATAACCATGAGTTTGTGAAATATTTGGTAAAACTTTATCAATTCTTGGCTACTCTTCCCACATAAATTTATATTCTTTTCTGCACAAGAGAAATAGTAGGTGAAACAGCATTGAAAGTTTCATAGACTCATCAAATCATAGAATATTTTGGGTTGGAAGGGACCTTAGAGCTTGTCTAGAATCGCCTCCCAACCATTGGCAGGGACACCCTCCACTAGACCAGGTTGCCCAAAGCCCAAAGCCCCAGCTTCTCTGGGCAACCTGTGCCAGGGCCTCACTGCCCTCTCAGGTAAAAATTTTAATTATATCTAATCTCCCCTCCTTTATCTTAAGGCCCTTGTCATATCATTCCATGCCCTTGCAAACAGTACATCTCCAGATTTCCTGCAGGCCCCTTTAGGTACTGGAAGGCTGCAATAAGGTCTCAGTGGAACCTTCTCTTCTCCAGGCTGAACAAGCTCAACTATCTCAGTCCATCTTCAGAGGAGACATGCTCCAGCCCTTCATGTTCAGTCCATTTATGTTGCTGTGAATCATTTGGAAGATAAAAGGTTGTAAGACACCCTGAAGGTATCCTCTCATTTTATACATAGAGAAACATTGCTGAGAAGCATATGTAAAGTCATGTAACCCTACCAACTGCACAAGTATGTCCTACTGTTGTTTGACTCTAGAGTGTGCTATCAAAAGGAATAAATTTAATTATCCTTCACTAATTTTACAACTTTTTTTCTACATGCAAAATTATATTAATATTTTATCTAAGAAACATGTTTTTGAAATATTTGGAACAAAATAAAAACAAAACGTAATCTGTTTTTGAGACTGACAGTACTCCAGATAAGGCTGTCTTTCAGTGATTTTGTCCCTGATCACTAAGGTTTCCTTGATCTCTGCATATTGTGGGAACAGATCATGAGAATACATGGATGTAAGTCATAGTTAGGCTTTTTGTTTATCTTGATTAAGTCAGAGGATTTTATCAGGCAAATATGCAATCAGTACTTCACACGAATAGAGTAATTTCTTCTGGATTTGCATAAGAAAATATTAGTTTGCTATCACGTAGTTTCAACTATAATAGCAGTTGCTATGCCTTGGAAATCAGTTTAGGATTTGTGACAATTTATATTCAGTGAAATAAGAATGATCATAGAAATCATTTCAGCCACCCATAAGACATCACAGCTTTCCATTACTGATAAATCTTGTTAGAAATTCTCTGCCAAAATGCTTGTTGGTTTGTTTTTTTGTTCATTTGTTTAAAAATTGTACAGGTTGGAATGCCTGAAACTGATTATAGTGATTGATTTTAACACCCCAAAGACAAGGAGGGAAAGAGACTACATTTATTTCCAGCTTCTGTGTTGTAGTTATTATAATAAATATATATGATTTTAGTGGAGCAATTTTTATGCTAATTATATTAAAGAAAATAAGTGCCCTCACTTCATATTTAACGTTTCAAAGCTGTCAAAGCAAAATATTTTAAGCAAAAATAATTTAATTTTTGATTGCAAAAGCTGTGATGTTTCAGCATTTCAGGAGAGAAACATTTGGAATTTTTCATTTTTGATATTAGTTTCAAACCTAGTGATACTGATGAATTATCAGAGGTGAAGAGTAGAACTGACACTTCATAGACATCAGAAATCAATTTGGGAATAGTGCAGGAAACATAAATTCTTTGTGCTGAAGGCATGTGCATGAGGCATGCCAGGCCTGCCCTCACCTTGCTTGATGACCATGTCAGGGCAAAGAGCTCAGGAGCTGGCTCTGGCCTTTGGCAATAGCTACTTATACGGCAACTGCTCATCCCCTTGGTTCCTTTACTCATGAGTCTCATTTTGCTTGTATTCATGAAATGGCTGTCTCAAGTGAGGCAAAACACTGACTGTCCTCAGTCTCTACATCACTGCAAAGTCCTTAGGGTTCATACTTTGATGCAGTTTTAATGGTGTGTGAGCAGCAAGCCCCTTCATTTCATGGACTAGATATTTTGTCTAAATCCAGTATCTAATTCTGATTTGAGGATTAAATATTTTATATCATTAAGGAAAGTTAATATAATGAACATTGCTGAAGTATGTTAGAAAAAATTCTTATAAACTATTTTATTTATTTCTTTTTTCAATTAAAATTCATAATTTCTTTCCTTTTTTCTATAAATGACTAGTATTTCAAGAAAAAAGGGAAATATAAAAAACAACAGTCTACTTAGGTTCCTTTAAATAGCTACTGAAAGAAATACTGAGGCATCATATTGTGTCTGCAGATAAGAAACTGATATGCACTGTGGCATAGCACAACGCTGAAAATAGGCCAGGACGCTAGTATCAAACCTGGCACGCACTATGCATACACTAAGTAGACTTTTCACTGGGGGTTTACAACATCCAGTGCCTGTTTTTATCTTTGGTGTCTCCAAGGTATACAATAGCACAGCTGCAATGTTTTCAGGTATGGGGGAACCCTCTGGCTCTACCTTCCAAGGTTCAAGTCAGTAAATATTTTAAATTGGCTATTATTAGTTTCTTAAATCTTACTGGTCGTGTGCTTCTTCACTATGGGACCTCAGAATAAATGTCAGGAATAATTAGACGACATTTGGTGAAAATCCCCAAAGAAAGAAATGTTATTCTGTAAATCTCGCAGCAGGAATTTTAGAAATATTTCATTGTATTGCCCTTTTCTTGCACACAACTGAGACTGACATTACTCTGCCTCGAACTGGGGTCCATGGGTTTTGTTCCACTTTCCTTTCTCCTTTCTCCTTTCTTTTTTCTCCTTTCTCCTTTCTCCTTTCTCCTTTCTCCTTTCTCCTTTCTCCTTTCTCCTTTCTTTTCCTTTCCTTTCAATCGATAATAATCTATCAATGTTTAATTTATTTTCATCTGAGAATGGACCAGTCTGTCTTCCCACAAAATCATATGGGCATTGCTTTCAAAGACAGACAGACTGAACAGCTGGTCAATCTTTGTAGTTGATTTCCAATTTGTGTGAAAACCAATATTTTGCTTTCCCCACGAGTGTATCTAAAGAAAGAGATCCTCTGTGGTTATTTCTTCAGTTACTGAAAAGGAAGAAACAAAAAGAGCAAAAAATTATTAAAATTCTATCAAACAAAAGCTCATATCCCATGTCTGTGTGCATTTCACCACAAAGCTTACCATACCACAAATCCAAATGCTATGACTAATGGAGGAGTCAAAAATATCCAAGCAGATGCAAGACCAAGGCTGAGATCTACCTGCAGGGAATCAGACTTAAACATGTTGGTCTGGAGGGTCAAGTAGTGAGTTGGATTGAGAGATCATTGAAGGGAAGAAGCCTGAGAGTTTTGATCAATGGGACAGGTCTAGCTGGAGGCCTGTATCTAATGGAGTCTCTCAGGGGTTGGTACTGAGACCTGCACTATTCAATATATTAATTGATGACCTGGATGAGGGAATAGAGTATACAATCAGCAAGTTTGCTGATGACACAAAACTGGGAGGGGAGGCTGACACACTGTAGGGCTGTGCTGCCATTCAGCAAGACTTAGACACGCTGGAGAGCTAGGCAGGGAGAAGTCTGATGAGATTTAACAAGGGCAAGTGTAGGGTCTTGGTCTAGGGAAGAACAACCCCAAGTACCAGTATAGGCTAGGGACTGGCCTGTTGGAGAGCAGCGTAGGTGAGAGGGATCTGGGGGTCCTGGTGGGCAGCAGGATGACTATGGGCCAGCAATGTGCCCTCCTGTGTGTCAGCCACCCCTACCAGTGAAACAAGGAACAACGAGTGAAAGCTGGAGCATAGGAAGTTCCACGTGAATATAAGCAAAAACTTTTTCACTGTGAGGGTGATGGAGCACTGGGACAGGCTGCCCAGAGAGGTTGTGGAGTCTCCTTCTCTGGAGACATTCAAAACCCACCTGGACATGTTCCTATGTGATTTAGTCTAGGTGATCCTGCTCTGTTGGGGGCAGGTGAACTAGATGATCTTTCAAGGTCCATTCCAACTCCTAATGTTCTGTGATTCTCTGATTCTGTGATCTTGTAATGGAGTCTAAGCAGTGACTAGCCACTGCTTGACATTTTCCTGGAAATAAGGCATTTCATCTCTTTGGGTTGCTATCTTTTCACTGCATAGAAAGAATTAAACACTGCTTGGAGGTGAGATTAAAAGTCCTTTAAGGTAAGTGGCCTGAACATCAAGCTTATTGCTTTGCACTCATCCATCACTCATCCTTATTGTTTTGGGTTTCAGCTCAAGAACTATTTAAGTGCCAAACCACTCTGTTAGGTGCTGGACAAGCCTGGGAACACACAGCTGCTACAAAAATCAAGATTTATATGAAAGTCTCTCCAAGGTGGTATTTCAGCATGAATTTGAATGGTGGAAGCTATTGGTTTGAGGCTTGTTTTCGATAAGGAAACATTAGAGAATGAGCAAATATGTGATCCTATGTAAAGAAGAGACTTCCCTGGCAGTTTCATAAATCATACTTTTGTGTCATTAATTTGTTGATGAGCAGCTGACATGAAGCATTTTATTCTGAAATTAACTTTTTATTTATTTGTTTATCTGTTTGGGAAGAAAGGAAAATGTTTAGATCATGTAACGTTCTTTTTTTATATTATTGATATTTTCTTTTGATCCAGTTTCCAAATCCCCACATTATTTACGCATCCCTACCTCAATCTCCATAAACTTAAACATATGAGCTTTAACGTATGCCTTCTGCTTATCAGGCCTTTGCATAAAAATAAATTCCACTGACAGCCGAAGTACAAATGTAAGTTATGCAAAGGTCTTCTCTCAGTCAACACACAAGGAGGAAAAATAAATGTATAAAAGCCATCAAGAAATAATAAAATTAATGATAACATTGAAAACTATTCTAAATGATAGTAATCTGGTTCCAGGAGAAAAACAAAATATCTGTGACATTATGAGCTTTAAATTATTAATTTAGCTCAAATGTAGGCGTATTTTTTCTTAAGCATATGAAAATAGCTGTTGTGGAGATGCAGGTATATGAATGCAGGTATGAATCTTAAGAACTTTTTGATAACTCTCAAATCTAACTTGGTTTGGATATTCAAAACATGCCGTTTTACTAGCATCATAGGATCACAGACTCATAGAAACCCAGAATGGTTTGGGTTGTAAGGGACCTTAAAGCTTGTCTGGAACCACTCTCCTGCAATGGGCAGCGACACCCTCCACTAGACAAGGTTTCCCAAAGCCCCATCCAACCTGGCCTTGAACACTGCCAGGGATTGGGAGAGGGGGCAGCTACGGCTTCTCTGGGCAACCTATGCCAGGGCATCACCACCCTGACAGGGAAGGATTACTTCCTTATAAATTTAAATCTACCCTCCTTCATCTTAAGGCCATTACCCCTTGGCCTGTCACACCACACCCTTGTAAACAGTCCCTCTCCAGATTTCCTGTAGGCCCCTTTAGGTACTGGAAGGTTGCTATAAATTTTCCCCTGAGCCTTCTCTTCTCCACGATGAATAAGCACAACTCTCTCAGTCTGCATTCATCAGAAAGGTTCTCCAGCCCTCTGATCATCTTTGTGGCCATCCTCTGGACTAACTCAAACTTCTCCATGTCTTTATTGTACTGGGGACCCCAAAGTTGGATGCAGTAGTCCAGGTGGGGTCTCGTGAGAGCAGAGTAGGAAAGGAAGAATCACATCTTTACCCATTGGTCACACTTTCTTTGATGCAGTCCAGGATATGGTTGGCTTCCTGGGCTGCAAGACTACATTGCCAGGTCCTGTTTACCTTCTCATTAACCAACACCCTCAAGTCCTTCTCCTCAGGGATGCTCTCAATCCATTCTCCACCCAGCCAATATTTGTGCTTGGGACTGCCCCTTCACTTCTAAAATTATAACAGAAATATGTAATTCTGCAACTAGTTACAAATGTTTCCAGTAGAGACACGAGTTATAAAATAACCATCATGACTAGGTCAGCTAATAATCTCCTTCCCAGATTTGTTTCAAGCATTAATTTTCTGTCAAAAGCAATGCCTTTAATACCTGTTTTTGTGCTCAAGTTAGGATGCTATTTAAGATTTTTTTTGCCCAGTATGCATTCCTCTCCTTTTCTATGATATATTTCATATTTTCTGTAGCTGTGACTACAAAAATTCTCTACGGGGTTATTAATTTTTTTATACATCAGATAATAACTATCCTAAGAAATCATTAATAGGTAGCTATGACAAGAAGCAATGCTGACCACACAGTATCTGCAAACATATGTGAAGCAGTGCACTGTGGAAATGCAGAGTTGAACTTGAGGGCTAATACTGAGGTTTGCATTTTCTGAGAATAGATGAAAATTCTACCTTTTGTAGTTATTTTGACCTCTCTCTGAAAGCTGCAGAGACCAACATTCACAATACTGTGGGGAAAATATTTGCAACAAATCTCTGCTAGCTTTATGATATGCATGTTTTGCTACTGGGATACAAATGACCCACATACATCTTTCAGATTACTATTTTTACTTTATTCTCTCTTTTTTCTCAGATTAGTGTCCTCTTCATGTGTCTGCAATTGCAAGTTTAGGGTTGTTATCACCATTCAGAAATTCCCCAGAAAAATATAAGAAAAACTGATATGAGTGTGTGGGGGTCCAAAGCACACTTTCTAGTCTCCAGTGTATAATGCAGAATACAGGGCAACTGTAAAAAATTGAGGTTGGTAGTGCTCTCCTGAGTCGCTGTGGTCAGATACCATCAAAATGGGACCATGTCTAATGTAAAAATTCAGTGTAGGTTATGTGGCCATATCAATTGTGTTAGCAGTGCACTAAACAGAAATGAATGATGCTCATTTGAGAGCTGTCACTAGTCCTTGCAGGGAGGCTCCTGTCCTGCACCTGGCCATGCCACCGGACTGGGTTATTTCTTGCTTCTGTTACACTCTGTGGTTTCCTCAGTGTTGTGGTTTTGTGTGGTGGGGTTCTGGTGGAGGAGAGGGCCTTCTGGGGTGGCTTCTGCAAGACACAGCTAGAAGCTTGACAGAGTAAATACCAGCCAGACTCAAGGCTGGACTTGCTGCTGACCAAGTTTGAGCCCATCAGTGATGGTCACAGCCCCTCTGTGAATCGTATTTAAGAGAAAAAAATGCAAGCAGCTGCTTTTTGCCACTAGAGAATGAAATGAGAAGATATAAGACACTGTGCAGACACCAAAGTCATTGAAGAGGAGGAGGAGGTGCTCCAGGTGCTGGGGAAAGAGATTCCCCTGAAGCCCAAGGAGAAGACCATGGTGGAGCGGGTGTCCCCCTGCAGCTCATGGAAGAGGACAGGAAATGGAGATGCCATCTCCAGCCATCTGCACCTCACGCTGGAGCGGGTGGAGAAATATGGATGACGCTGTGACCTGCATTGGAGCAAGATCCTGGCAGAACCTACGGCCCATGGAGACAGAGGTCCAAGACAGAGAAGTTTTGCTGGGGAGACTTGTGATTCCATGGAGGACCAGGCTGGAGCGGTCTCATCCAGAGAGACTGAGAGACATTCTATGATTTATGACTGCACCCCATAGAAGTGACCTGTGCCAGGGCAGCTGGTGAAGAGCTGAAGAACTGTGGGAAAGGACTGATGTTGGAGAAGTTCGTGGAGGACTGTGTCTCATGGGTGGGACCCCATGCCGAGTCAGGGATAGACTGTGCGGCATGCCCCCCTGCTAAGAAGGAAAACAACATGTGAGGAACTGACTGAAACCCCCATTCCCCACCCGCACATCCCACCACCCTGGCAGGGCTGAGGGGGAAGGGAGAGAAATCATAAATAGGGTTAAGAAGGGAGTGGTGAGGGAAGGTGTTTTAAGATCTGGTTGCACTTCTCATCTGACTGGTTTCACTGGGTGTGCAGTGTAGTGTAATAAATTAGAGAGTTGTCTTTCCTTTATTCTGTGTTGAGTCTGTTTTGCCCATGACACTGATTGCAGGATGATCTCTCCCTGTCCTTATCTCCACTCCTAAGTGTCTCGTTATGTATTTTCTCCCCTGTCCAGTTGAAAAGGGGAGTGATAGAGCAGCTTTGGTGGACATCTGGTCTCCAGCCAGGGTGAAATCCCCACTCTCAGCTACTCACACCTTTGAAAGACCAGAACACAAACTTGGTCCTTCCCTCAAAATTAATATTTGGTTTTTAGATTCCAAACTGTATCTGCAGAGGCTAGGGACATTTTGAACTCAAACAATACTTCACATTTGAACACTTCCAAAGCCAGTCTAAGGAAGAACTCAACCTGACGAAATATGAAGTAGGACCCAGCTCATTGCTTTTTGGTTTTTTGAGGATGGGTGTGGGGCAGAAATAAATACAATATTTACCCATCCCAATTTTCATGTTGTGTATATCAGCACTGTATGGGTTATGTATGTACTCTTATGTGAATACCATCCAAAGTGCAATACACTTCCTTCCAAATAGAATAAAAAGGAAAAATCACCCCTACTCTCTGTGTCACAAATCAGAACTGAATTGTTACCAGAATTTGCTGATATGAAAATCTCATTCAAAAACTTAGTTTGATCCTTCTGGTGTGTGTAAATGTGTGGAAATTTTCCTTCCAGATGATAAAGCACATGACTTAACTTTTAATCTGTCCCAAATGTAAAAACACTTCTAAGTGATTTGCCAGCACCTGTTCAAGCTTTATACATATCTGATGGTATTTATTTGTGATTGTGAATGCAATTACTGGATAATATACTACTGCAGTCACACATGTCATAATTCAATTACATTGCCTTTTCTACCATACTTGCTGACCTATTTTTAGAATTTATAGAGTTCCTTTTGTTGTCTAAACTTAGAAGATCTCTATTTGTGTAGGAAGAAAATATAAACTATTGAAGACAAAAAATCTAATACAAATTCCTTTTTAAAAAATTATATGATATGAAGTTAAGCATCAGAAATGTTAATATTTTTAGCAAATATTGTGATTTCAAGCAAGAACTGTAAAAAAAATCTTATTTTTAAAAAGTTTGGGGAAAGAAAGATACAATTATTGAAAGAAATAGAAAATTCAGGATATCTGGTTTTTAATCTAAAGATGAAAAGCCTACAGAATAACAACATGTTAGTGTCTTTCTTGTGACACTTCAAATAATTGATATAATAGGAAAAGAAAATAAAAGATATATAAAGTGGGAATACGTACAACTTAAAAGTACTCTGATTTTCCACAATGTAGTTATAAAAACGTTTGAGTAACCAATCAGGCAAGAAAAACTGTTACATGTGATGCCAGGGATCATGTTAAATAAGCAAAGCCATACCTTAATTTAATATTTCTTTGAAAAATTTGGTCATAACAGACACAGCATACCTTCCCTCTTGTAATTTTTCATGAAGAGTAGTCCCAGGTTGCTTTGGTATTTCTTGCAGGAGACCATCTGACAGCTGTAGGTGTTATGTCTTGTGCTAATAAATCAGGAGATAAAGGTGGAAAAATTAATAAAATCACAGTGGAGAAATGAAAAAAGTTGAAAGGCTCTAACTGGCTTATCTGAATTATACAGTGTAAAATTAGAAGGTAGGAAAATCCTACCAATTTAAAGATGTTGTGAAATGTTCCTAAAGATGCTCTAAGTAAAGAATCTAACGTCTGTAATGAAGGTGGACATTTAAAAAGTACATACTTGTGTGTACAAAGGAAAAACTCAGTAAGACATCTCATCCTTTTTCCTGGTATTTTGTATCCTGGAGTGACAGGATCCCATGGGATGCATTCTTTCCTTTATCCTCAGTCTCAGCTCTACTGTACATGTTTCGTAATACATGTCCACTTTTTCTAGCGGGAAATTTTTGAGGGTTTTATCCATTTCTCTGACTTTCCAGATTGTCATAAATCCTGCAAGATCTATAGGGCTGCCAGAGAAATCCTGACTTTTCTTCTACACACACGTGCAGATCATCTCTACAGTAAGTAGGCATGATAGTGGCATATCTATCTACCCTGCATGCCCCATGAATGCTCAGCAAAGCTGATGAGGTTTCGTACATTAGGCTTACTTTTTCATGCACAGGTTAATTATATGACACATTTGCTTTAGGTCAAACGTTCCAGATGCAAATGACCTTTTGTGAATGTTTTACACAAAATGTGTTTTGTGGTTTTGCATGTGTGGAATCCAAGGTACCTGGCATATATTGGATCAACTGCAGTTCTGCAGGTCTTCTGCTCATTGTGGACATAAAAGCTGCAATATGTTGTGGCATATCTAAACCCACCAGAAACACTTTCCACTTCTTTCAGAAAGCTGGTTCTTCTTCAGTGTTCCCATGGACTCTGTCTTTCATGGTACAGTCAGGATAACACTGAACAAAAAATTTAGAGACAGCATTCTAATATATCTTTCTGAGAGGTGCTGTAGTAATCTTTAAATTTCCTTAACATCCAGCCACAATCTAGAACAAATCTTGTTTAATAAGAAAATCCAGAAAGATTCTGTAAGGAGAAAGAACTGAATGGAGTGTGTGTGTGTGTGTGTGTGTGTGTGTGCAAGTGTGCATACACATCCCCAGCCAGTGGAGTGGTGGTGCAAAGTTCGCTGCACAAAACAGAAAGAGGACTCATGAGACAGCTACTACTCCAGTTCTATTTAAAATGTGGTCTCACCTAGTGCTCCTCTGACTCAAGCTTCCTTTAGTGTCACTTCTTGGTTGAGTAACTGCAGTCATCAGTGCTGCAAAGTACTGTTCAGACCTGGAATTTCAAAAAAGCCTAAAGCAATTAGAGGGCTATGAATTAAGTTAGCTCCCTTAAGCTCTACTGAAAACCTTAGGCTTAACTTTTTGTTTTACTTCTTTCTTTAATCATGTTTATAATCTCCACACACACTTGTGGGCATCAAAGGGATTCCTCCCTCTAGTCCAGAAAACTGACAAAATTTAGTTGCTGATAGAATAAAAACTGTTCTTATACTCACCTCTTGGGAGCCCCTTCTCATTAGGAGTATCATATGCACTTAAGTGACAGCTGTCATCTACTGTCATTTGCATTGGAGAAATACTGATATTACATGCAAACACTTGAATGTGAAAGCTTATCAGGTACTTAGCTTGGCATCCTTTTTTGCTCTGCCAGAGCTGATGTGTGCTGTTTATGTCTAACAACTATATTATTATGGTTATTCAGCAAAACAGCTGCAGAAATGAATGTTCATTTATTTCCCATTGGTTTTCTAAAGATCAGGTGTTGCTAAATTGCAGTGTCTGTGGTTTCAATCTTAGAGCAAAATGCAGCATAATTTTAAACTGATAATTTTACTTTTTTTTTTATTTGAATTTTGCCTTTATAGAAAAAGAGTTTAAAGATGGAAACTGATACAGAGTACATTACTGTTCTCTAGCAGAGTCACCTTATACTGTTAAGTTTAATCAAATTTTCAAGGGCAAGACTAAATATGTTAGACTGAACATCTGGTTTTACAGGAATCTGCTGCAGAAGCCGGGAGACTGGAGGAGGGGTTCGCAAATCATGCCCTGAAACAGTTCTGTATAAGCATTTTAGGGAGGCACAAACAGAGGCCCTTTACAGATTCCCTCAGGTTGCAGTCACTGTCTGAACCAGTTTGCTTTGTCTCCTGGTGGCTTTAGGCAGTTCAGCTGGCAGTTTTCTTTATAGTGGGTCCAAAAGGGATTATCATGTATTAACTTCCCTAGTGCATGCTTCCAGGTGCCTGCAAACACTGTGGGACCAGCAGCAAGATCTGCTCTCTTAGTTTACCTGACTTTGCTGAACCCTCTGGCTTTTCTCTAGTGGCATCCGATCCAGCACTGTCATATTTGTGTCACATACAGTCTCTAAGCACCAGCCCAATATTAATCAATAATCCGTAATTCCTGAGTAAAGGAATGAAGAGTTTCCTGCGGCTTTGTGTTTTACAGTTAGATTTCTTGGTGCTAAAGTGAGCAGTGCTGCTCTGGCGGTGGAATCTCCAAAGGAGATTTTAGAACGCTGGATGGTCTAGTGACCATTTTATATAGGGGCACCACTAAAAAAACCTTTTTACTTTTCTTGACCTTCTTTTGTTTCAACTGTGGATGAATGAGAGCTCTGCCATTGTTACAGTGTCCAATAGGTACAAAGTTGTTAAGAGCAATGTGAAAATTGATAAATTGATGCACATGAATACAGACACAGAGCAGCATGCAGGAAGTTGCATTTCATAAAAGAACCATGGTAAAAAAAAAAAAAAAACATTTAAAAAAGCTGATTAGAATGAAAATTATATTTGTAGGTGGGGAAAAGAGTTTCTTATTGACTCTTTCTGCCTTTCCATCTATCGCCCCCTCATCATCTCCTGCAACTACTTTACAATTTCTAAAGGTCAGGCTAAATCTCAACATATGCTTTTAATTCAAGGTCTTAAAGCAATGTTTCCCAAACTAGGAAATCTGGAAGCAAGCCTGGAAATGCAAATAGAAGTGGAGTCGTGAATGGAAAAGTTTGGCAACTGTGGTATAAAGCTTACTCATTCCATCCAACCAGATTTTCAGCAAGATGTTGTAAGTATTCAGTTTACAACTGAATTAAGTAGCTCCTTGCATAAATGGTGTTCAGAAAAAAGGCAGCTTTTAGAGCTAAGATGCCTGCTTTGCTCTTCAGGTTGCAGCCATGATAGTAAAACTAAAATATTTTAAGCAATATTTAGTTTTTCCTGTATAGCAGTTCTTCTAACTTAGTCCCTGTATAAATTCATGTATAAGAAGAAATGTACCACTGCAACTTTTCCCCTTCTTCCCTGTGAGTATTAGCTCTTTCATAAAATGGTCTCGTATAAAAACAAGTGCAAGACTGCTGCTGTGTGATCTGACTACAGCACAGAGCTCTGTTGCTGGTGATGTTGAAATTATCTCATAATTATTGGCTGAAATCCTGCCCTTGCAGGCAATGGCAAAAATTCCCTGGCAGACGGTGTGGGAGACAGGGTTTCCCCTCTTGTCATGGGCTGTAGAGGGTGAATTTCTCAGTTGGAGGGTGTTTGCTGTTACCATTGCTGCAGTCGCATTGTGCACAGTTGTAAGGAATTCCCATCGCTATACTTCAGTTTAATGAATAAAATGAACTTTCTGGTTGTAATTCTGTCTTGTCATTAGTGGTTCTGTGATTTTCTGTGAGCAGAGGACCCTGGCAGACATTTTTGTGAGGAAAAGGAAGGACAGAAAAAGAAAATCACCCATGGACTAATCCAGGTGGTTTTCATGTGTAAACATTACTTTTAAAAATTTCGTTGTTGTTGTTCTTGATTTGTCTTGGCTTGTTTTTTATTTTGGTTTTGAGGGGGGTGTTTGTGTGTGTTTTGGGTTTTTTAAAATGTTTACTCCCAGTAACATCTTTTGGGAACTGTCCTAGCAGAAAAAGAAAGAAAAAAAGGAAAAAAAAAAAAAGAAACCTGCTGTATTTAAACAGATTAGGACTAAATGACGGATATGCTCAAGTGATTTTGAGACCTTTATCATAACACTGTCTACCCTTGTGACCTTTAAGTCTTGAATGGTTTTGTTTTCAATCATGCATCCAAATTGCAACATTTTTATACTGCTGCTGTGCACTCAGATCCTGTGGATAATTGTTATAATCACCTCACATTTGCAAATACTCTTTGGGGACTTGAACCCAGGTCTCTTGCTCCTGCTCTATTACAGGGGAAATAGAAGGAGCAACTCCTCTAGTTCACAATAGCATCGGCAAGGAGTAGTTAACCTGAACCCTCAATTATGTGTAGAAAATCTGCACATCCTGCCCAATTAAGATTTCTTTTTCCCATGGAGCAGGTTCTAAATTTTTAAATAGTTTGATTGGAATTCTAAAAACAGCAAGAGAGAAGATTAATCGTGTTAATAATTAGAAAGCTGAATGCTAACATTTTTCCCCCATAGGAACAGCCTCAATGTTATTACTCTCACAGCTAACGGCAGTTATAGTCAGTGAGTAAAGAACTTGATATACATGTAAATTGACCAACAGTTTGTTAGAAATAATTGAAAAATTAATTTTAAGTTTAAAGTGAAGAGTTTAATTGTGTCTGCCTCTTGATTTACACTACAAAAGGAAGGATGCAGGGGCAAGATAAATCAATTGGTCTCATGACTGACATGGGCAACCTATCTCTTTCCTTGTGGTATAAGGAAGTATTGCTTCTAAGCAAGCCACACCCTCTTGCATGCCAATGCCCTGTAATTATGTGCAGCACCTCTGGCAACCAAGGAAGCATGAGATGCTGTTCGAACACTCATTTTGTACTTGCTACTTTCAGGATACGTCTATCACTTCTTAGTGCAGAACAACCCAGGGCATGAGGCAAAAACTGCTTTTGATGTCTTCCTCCAGTATGGTGGTTCCCACATAAACTTCATTTGTTAGGATCAATTTTTGTCTTCCCTCTTCCTATGATCTTTGGCATAGGTCTTTCAGAGGCCTTCTACATAACAACTGCTACCTAAAGAGATGTCTAAATGTGTAATTTTCAGGTCTACAGCAAAAAGGATCCTGTAACTTGTTATGACCTTCACAGGGTAGGTAGAGAGCAGAGAGAGGATAACTACAGGAGTAGTTGACAGATTGTGACTTCCTGAACATCTTATTCTGAGCAGAAATTTGAATCAGGGTCTTCCTCTTCACTTGTGAGCAAGCTGATAACTATTAAGAATTTATGCCTTTTTTCCTTCTCTCTACTTTAATTATTTAATTAATTATACAGGGAAAGCATGCTGCCAACACAAATGCCTGGCAGAGGCAGTATACCAGTCTGCCTTTGCTGCCACCATATGCAATGAATAAGACAGGAGTTCAGGGATCGTTACTGAAGTGAAAGCATGAAAAAATACAGCACCATAATGCAGAAGGGAAATTATAATGATTGCACACTATCAATAAATTGGTTATTTCTCTGCTTTTCTCTGCTTTACTTAACTTCAATAATGGCTTTTAAATACATATCACCAAGCATGTGTGTTTATATATGCATATTTATTTTTTGCTTTTCTGTGTTTATTAAAAAGCTAATTGAAAGCTAGCTCTGGAAAAAGGATTATTATCTTGACTACAATATACTTTTAAAACCAAAATGATCTATCTGATTTCTCCCTCACTTAATAGTCATTGTGGTTCATTGTTCATGTAAACCAGCATATTATCTGTACATTTCTCACCTGAAATTACAAATACATGAAGCAAAGTATTGTGAACTGAAATCAATAGTTTATTTCCCACTTTTTGAACATTTTGTACTAAAGTAAATGCAAATTTTAAAATCAAAAGTCGTAAAAAGAATTTTAAACTTTTTTTAACAAATTGTCAATTTTTTGTCCTATAAGAGAAGGCATTAATCACAACAGCTACCATATTTTTTCTCATAAAATGGACTTCTTTTCTTTTCAAACCTTCTCAACTACTTACATTAAAAAACCCTAAATGTATAATATCCTAACCATCATCAATATAGTGCATTATCAGTGCAGTTTGACTTTTGAAATATTAATATTGCAGCAAAATAGTTATGATGAACAGTAAGATACAATGGAAAGAAAACCCACAGAAACCTAAGGTATCATGAGGCCTTAGTCTTTCTTGCAACTAAAGGGAATTTTTTAAAGTATATTTCTGTCTGTGATAATATAAAGATAAAATTCACTGATAAAACTGAAGTAGCAAGTTTAAATCCTATTAAAATCCTGCTTACCCATCTCTCCTTTTTTGGTGTAAGTATCAATTCCAGAATGGATAGATAATGAGTCATACAATAAGTTTCAAAGAAACTTGCATGATGTGGTCCACAATTTTCCTATTTTTTCCGGCTTTCCCCGTAGATCAGATTTGGTTTCTGTAGTTACACCTGACCATGAGCTCAGCATTAAATTTTTCTTTCATACAAGGCTTTTCTAAGCAATTTTTTTTCAGTAAAACCAGCACACTGACAGAATTGATGGTGTTAATATTTTTTTAAATTTCAACATAAAAAAGATAGGAGAAAAAAATGTCCATAATCTGAAGATATTTCTTCCCAGTGAATATCAAGTTCCTTTTTACTGAAAATAATTTCCATATGAGTGCTTCTTGAGAAAAAGTTGTCCGGAGAATTATATAAGGAGTATCCATTATGTGTTATAAATATAGCTTAGCTACAAGATTGTTCAGCCACCCAAGAGGTGCTTTTGTGATGGACAAAGCTGAGAAGTGTTATGTGACCAGTCATGGTAGTCATGACAGGACATTTACCTTACATCAGCATTTATTTCTTAAACTTATACAGAAGTTTTAAATACTTAGCAGTTGCCATACTGTATTTAAAAATGTAACAAAAATGGTAATTATGAATTGCCATCATCAAATATAATTGTACATGATCATCGCTATCAAAGCACTGCAAGTTAACGTCTCATATTCACAGTTAATCACATATTTTAAATGTGTCCATGATACATTTTTATGAACTCTTTAATGTGCATTGGTGAAGAATGTAAATTGTGGAAAAGAGAAGGAACTTAAGAAAAATGCATTTTGGATGTTAATTTCAACATAGAAAACTTAAAAGCTGAAAGTGGTCAGGTCATTTAAACAGACATTAAACATTCACTAGAGTACAGAAATGTTTCTCGATTGGGTGCTGCACATTGCAAAGAAGTGTGCTTCAAAAACTATCAGAACATCGAGGTGGGAAATTCAAAACTTATGTGGAAATAGCTTCAGGGTAACAATTCATGAGACACCTCATGAAAGAACATGAAATTGTTCCTTACATAGAAATTTGTAACCTCAATTGTTGATTATTATACTCTGTGTCTTTTTACAGTCTTTGTAACCAAGGTCCAAAGATTGGAAGAGGAAAAGACAATTTACTTCCATACTGTAGAAATAGCAATTTCACAACTGACTTCATTTTTTGCCTTTAATCAGAAAATCCTAGTGCATGTGAGTGCATGTGTATACATATGCATGTATATATAAATTATTTTTGAAATAGGAACTGAAAATTTGGGTTTGGTTTTTTTTTTAGAACAAGATAGCAAAATTTTTCAGTTCTTTTTAAAATGGATTTGGCATTGCAACTAACCCAGGTGGATGTGCTGGTGGAGGACAGAGCTGTTTGGGTCTTGTGCTGCTGATAGGGATGATGTCAAGGCCAGGGCTGAGGTAAATAGGCAGCTGTAATCTGGAGATATCAATGGACAGCCTAGTCAGTGGGTTGAAGGAAAAGGAGAGCAGATTGTGTCACAGCAGGGAGCACAACTGGGAGGTCAACAGTGTATTTTCAGAGACCCTGTAGAGGCAAGAATCACAGCCCCATGTTGCCCAGATGGGAAGACAGCCAGCAATTGTGTTCAAGTGGAAGAAAAACACGAACACAGGCCACCTTGAGAGTTGGAAAATGGTGACTTCTGTCACAAAGAAGGCTGCTTCTCTTTCAAGGTGTTTGATTGGAAAAATGAGATCTGGAAGAAGAGGAGGAATGGATATTGCTAGGGAGGCACCCAGACTAGTCATGCCTGATCCAGGTGATAGATCCAGTGACTCAGAAAGGAAGGGTAACAATGGTCTTTCTGTAAAGGACAGTGAAAGATACCTGCCAAATAGATTTGCTGCTCGTGTCAGACCCATATCGGGCATACTGTGGAGATCTTGTTACCCCTAGATATCAGGCTGATTACTGATTACTGTTTGTCCATGTGTGTATCAATGATACTGCCAGTGGAGACCATGAGTAGGTCAAGGGTCACTACGTGGTGCTTGGGCTTAGGACACAGGGCAAAGTGAAATGGTTGGTGTTTTCCTCATGCAGAAAGCAGTCTGAGAGGAGCTGTGGGACCTATGGCTGGTGCTGCTGGCAGGGCAAACTTTTATGAAGTTCAATGAAGACAAATGCAAATCTCATGGGGAATAACTGACTAGGGAACAGCTCTTCAGGGAGTCCTGAGGGACTGTGATTGAACAAAAGACGGTGATATGGTATTACAGAAATGAACACCAAGTATGCACTGGGACACACTAGTAAGTCATACATAGCCAACAGGCGGAGCGAATAGAATATCATCCTCTACTCAGCTTTCATAAGGTTTCATCCAGAGTATTGTTCCCAGTTTTGGTACCTTCCCCAAGTATTAGAGCTACAATGTCAAATTGGAGAAAGTCCAACAGAGACCCAGTGTGGTGGGCAGACTTTTGAAGCACAGGACACAGGAAATTCTGACTAAATATAAGGGAAAAAAAAATGCAATGAGAGTGGTTAAGTGCCAGAACAGGGTTTCCAGAGACTTTGATATCTGCAACTTTGGGAATACTCAAAAGTTGACTGGAAAAAAGCACTAAGCAACTTGATTTAACTATGAGGTTACACCTTTTATAAGAGAAGGTTGCACCTCCAAAGGTCCCTTCCAGCAAAATGTTTTCTATTATTCTATACTCAATTTATATTACCACAGTCCTGGAAGTGGAGGATGTTTTATATGCTTCTCCAGTCTAGGAATAAAATTCATGGCCACAAATAATTAGTACTCCAATTAGGATGAAAGAGCTTTCTGCATCTGAGTATCAGACTTGTTGACTAGCAAATAGTGCTATGTGTATGAGAGAATTCTCTTATGCATAAAAGCTTCCAATAATGCAAATGTTTACGATCCTGATACAGAGAAACCATATGTAAGCAGATGATTCATGAGATTCAGGCTTCTGTTCCCTGTTTCAATCACATCTGATTTATGAAAAGTAAACAGTGGATCCAAACCCATCCTAGTTGTCAGTGGTCCTTGTGAGGCAGTAAATATAATGAATTTCAAACTGTTTAAAAATCTTTCAAAACTGCTCAGCACGCAACTGCTTTTATAGTTACATGAGCCTTTAAAATGCACATTTCCTGAAAGGCAAGCAAGCGGGAATAATTACTATTCATTTTTTTCCCCTCAGCTTAGAGAGTTAAATTGTACTCAACAGTTATTTCTCCCTAGTGCATGATACAGCAGAAATCCTTCCAGAGCAAATGCACTGCAATCACAGAGTTGGCTTCAAAAGCAGAAGCACTAAAAGAAGTAATACAGATTAATGAATGGATGATGTAGATAGACTTTGTCAGCACTGTTTGCTGCAGGGATCTCCTTAAGCTCTGGAAATGAAGACTTCCTCTGGAAGGTTTCTTTGCTCAGCCTGTGGTAGGTACTGAGGATCTGTCCTTTGAAAGACCATTTTTCACCCTGCTTCACTTATTTCAGAAACCTTGTGTTTCCTTTTTTGAACATGAAAAGGCTGGACATTGAAAATAATAAAACCTAGGTGTCAAAAGCCTCCATCACTGTCAGCAAGAAGCTTGTGATGTTTTCTGAAGGATCAACCCACACATTCATCTGTCTTTAATAAAAGCAGAGTTGCCTGGCCATATCAGCTGCTTTGCTGTGCTTGCTTTGGAGTAAGTATTACTTGTTGTTTGTTGTTTTCTTTTTCCAGTGGGCGGGATTTCAAGATTTATGGGTGTGCTGAGAAAACATGGGAGGAATCTGCCTGGAGGGCTGATAGGTCTCCATGGAGTGAAAAATGTACTCAATGTGCATTTATACATACTGTCCTTGGCTTACAGTGCTGCTTTCCAAGGGTAAGCCTCACCCATCCTCTTGAGAAACAACTTATTTAGTACTTTTCTTCTCCATGTGATTCATTAATTTATGGGAACAGAAATGTTGAGGCTTGTTTCAGAAACTGGAGTCATCCTATTAATGACAGTTTCTCTGAAATGGGAAGATTGTGGGAAACAAGATCTTGAAGTTGTGAAATACATATTCATATACTGTGAAATACTTGAACTTTCCAGAATTTAAGTATTATAAGAAGGTCCTACAGCATCTTATAGCGAATTCTTGAGAAATCTAAAAAGAAAACTAGACTTAAATAGGTACAAAGAACAAATACTTTATAGAAGATACCATAAATAATTTAATACCTTAAAAAAAGAAAAACCTGACTGGATCACAAAGGACAGGTTAGCATAATATAAACAATTAGCCTGAAAACCACAAGCACTATACACCAATTGGGTTAATCTCATTCCTGGTACTGAACTATGAAGTGAGTACATGTTCTTCTAGGAGTCTGCTTTAAATGTCCCACCATGCCTTCATCTTGCCCTCTGGCCTCAGTCAGCTAGTAATTAGTACAGTAATTTAAGACCTATAAGACATATATTAAAATTTCTTTTGTTATTTAAAGTAGCAGATATTTAACCCCTGAGCTCCCAGCCTTCTGCACTAGCTTTGAAAGTAGTAATTTCCTTTTCCTTCGGAAATATCCTGTGCTTCCATAAAACATTCAGTGTTATATGTGTTATGTATATATATATATTATCACAGATCTCATATTTTTCTCACGTAAGGATTCTGTAGCTGACCTCCACTCCTTTAAGGTTCCAGTCACCAGAGATGTGTATATGAAAAGAAATTACCACATCCTCCTCACTGGTGATGAAGGCACGTTTCTACTCCTGGACTTTTTTGAGAGGTTGCAGATCAGGTAACAATGGCTAAAATAATTTCTAGGTACAAAGCAATCCACTGCCATCAATAGCTGCATTAAAATATAGATTTATTAGGGCTTGCAGTTTCAAGTTAAATGTATTAGGGATATCTAGCCAAACTAGAACTTTGGATGTTGACAGGACTGCGGATCACAGTTGATACCTCTGTGGTAAGTAGCAGAAACAGCAGCTAGGAATTTAGGAAGTTTGGTTTTCTAGAAGATTTATGACCAAACAATGCCAATGATCTGGGGATCAGGCCTAGGCACACAGATGAAACAGGTTTTGACCTAATCATGGCTATGCTACAATACCTTTTAAAATGCATAATAGCTGCATGGATTCTGTATAAACAGAGCATATACTAGTAGGCATATTTAGTTCTCTGTGTGTTAGCAAAGAAAAAAAATATTGATTGCAGCATTAATTACAAACCTTTTTTCCCACCTAAATTGGCCTTCTTTTATCTTCATTTCTTCTACTGTGCTTTCCTTTTTAAGTGTATAGGTGGATGCTTACCTGCAATTGTCCTCTTACCTAGTCTCCAGCTGTAAAACTCACATCTAGCACTCCATTTTCTAGATTTAATTTATTGTCTTGCCAGTTGTCCTGTAATTAGACAACACAGGATAAACTGATAAGCTATAAACTCCATCAGTATGCATCAGTAAGTATGCTCACACATTTTGATATAACATGGCCTTTTAAAATATATGAGTTAATGTCCTTATTGACTTAAGCAACATTTTCATTAAAACTACTGGTAAGTAAACAAATTGAGAAAACATGTAACATTAAGCTTGATCTTTATGGAAAAAGCATTTAGCCAACCGTTTACAATCTGAAACTGGTATTCAGTGGTGATTGAATGGAAAGCCTTTAAATCTAAGTCATATGTAGGATATCTCCTGAAGTCAGTGGCACAGTGACCCACTAGCATCATGTTCATAAAGGATCAGGGAGTCTACTTATAAGTTCAGTAAGCTACATGGGTTGTGAACTGAAGCCAGTGTATACAAGCTGCATTAGTGAACCCTGGTTTTAACTGAAATTAAGGATAAATTCAGCTGTGCATATTCCTGTGGAAGAAAACATTGCATTTTGATCAGTGACAGTGCAATGAGAAAACACAGCTCAGATTTGTCTGAGAAATTGTATATAGCCAAATCTGTATGACAGCCAGCAGCAGCTGTAGGTCCTTCACGCCTATATAAAAAGTAGCAGCATACACCACATAAAATGTCTATGCCTACACATACAGTAGTGGATGGTTACAAAATCTCTTGAGAAATCTACAGGATGGGGCTTTGCACAGATCTCCACACTGGATTGGCATCTGCTGAGGAAAATACTGGCCTCCAAGAGGCATCCCACAAGGATCTGTATTAGCATACAGAGAAACACCTAGATTTTTCACACAAAATCTGAGAACTGCTAGTTTGCAATTAGTTGCAATGTTAAAGTTGCTTACTATTGTATGCCAGTTCTCTCTCACAGCATCCTTTATGTTGACAATTCTCCAGGCAGAGTTCACCTAATTTTGAAGCATGCTCTGACACTGATTGCCTGTGGGTGGTGGAAAAAGGTCTACTGTTCATAGTAGAAAGTTTTTTGTTTGGATTACACCAATGACAGCTGAGAAATCCACTGTGGTCTGCCTATGTATTAAGAAAATAAGTGGCTTGAGTTCTTATTCTTTCCATATCCAAAGGGACAGAAATGTGGCGACAAGCTAAGAGGTGGCTCAGATAAAGCATAAATGCCAGAGGCACAATCACAGACCAAACTTCAGGGATCTGATCACCATTCAAGGGAAAGCAGCAGTTAGTAGCCTCCAAGATGACAGCCCAGAGAACATCCTCAGCTGGCTTAGCATTTTCTGAAGCCAGTGGCTGATATGATACCAGCCAGAAATCCAGACTTCCATACTTCATTCTAGGCAGTGGGAAGAAGGGCAGAGACAGTCACTTAGGCACAGCCACAGGGAAAGGAGAAAGGAAAAAAAATAAATAAGTGCCAGCTACCAACTCTCAAGTTTTTCAGGAGGAAGCACTATTCAGCCATCATCCAGCACTATTCTTTCAGTGTCTTGTTGCACATTATGATTATTTCAGTCATCTTTACCCAAGATCTCTAAGTCTACAAAGTCCAAGAGTATTTCAGTGGTGCTTTTAGTTGTCTCCATTATGACCTTGTTGTCCTAATAAAATGTTTCATTCCATCAAGTGCTCTGAAGATGCATAAAAAGTATTAATTTCTGTCAAAAATATTAAATGGACAAGACAAGCAAAGACAGAAATGGTCTTCTAATGTATTCAGATATTTCAGATCATCTAGCTTGAGTGCTTCTTTAACAATGACTGATAAATACCCCACACAAAGTTCCCATAAGGGGATGTAAATCTTGAGGGTCTTATGGAAACACACTGTATGGGAAAACAACTAGTCTCAATAAGAAACAATTGAGTTCTGCTACTTCCCTTCCATTAGATCTTATGGAATTATTTAAAGGACTTAAAAGAAAGGGGAGGTAAAGCGGGAGGAGGGAAGCAGATTTATCAAGAGTTAAAAAATAGTTTAAACTGATAATTAATTTCCTAACATGAAAGGGAATTAATGTTTCTCACTGTAAGGGGCAATAGTGAATCCAAGACAAATTTTGCAAATCCTTCTATGAATAAATCTTCAGAACATAAGAAATCTGATCACTTCATAATACAAGAGATGACACCCGGTTTCAGATATGCAAAATTCAAATATCATCCTATTTAAGAGGAAGATGTTTGCTGATTTTCAGACTTCGGATCAGCTGCTGACCTTTGAAGTAGCCACTGATCATGCAGGAATAAGGGAGGTAGCACATTTTTCAGAGACCCATAGAGAATGGAAGTGTTGAAATCAGGATTTTCATGCCCACATCTTCTCCTTTCAAGCACTCTTTTACTTGAGTACACCAGTGTGAGCACTGTAAAAACAGTTTTATTAGCAGACTACTGTCCTTCTACATGTAGTAGATACTGTATACATGAAACCCTTTCTATTTTGGAACCTCAGGAAGCACAGAAGGAAGTAATTTACTTTGGATAATTTTTGTCTGAAAGGAAAGCTCACAGAACATTTCGCACTTTTTACATTTACATGATTTCTTTTTCTTTTCTATTTTTTTTTCCAGCGAACATGTTCCTCATCTTGTTGGTGAATGTTTAGGGAAGAAGTAAGATCCAACCAGTCTGACATTTAAAACCAAATGTCTCAAGGTAAGCATAAGAACAGCTGTCAGTAGGAATTAACAGGAGCCAGCACTTGAATCAAGGTTGGTATTTGACAGTGTTCATGAATACTACATTTCACACTGAAGATGTTACCTTTCAAACTTTAGGTTTCCCTTTTCGTTTTAAACAGTGTCTGGCCTTACTCACCCTTTTAATGTTATGAAGTGGTACAATATTTTATACATGACAAGCATGAGGGAAGAACCCTATTATCATTCTCCCATGTACGTGTTGTAACATGAATTAATGTAAGGAGGGAAATATTCATCCATTTCATGAGGACGGCTGAAACATTTGCTGCCAAAATTCCTTGCCTGTCATTTATTACTGACATTGAGAACATTTTTTATGCACTTGTGAAAGAGCTTTCAAAAAAAAAAAAGTTTATTAATTGCTTGCAAATTTGCATCTGATAAAGTTGAATTTTCAATACCTTGCAGGGGTTACATTTCTCTGTGTCTTGGAAGTAACTTTCTGTACATTTAAATTACCCTACATGGCAATTTAGATTTGCCTATAATGTGTTATATGCTCAGTGATGTTTTACTGGTACTATTATTACAGTCAGGAGTTAGGTCAGTACATACTTTTGTCGCCCGCAGAGCAACTGCTCAGGATGGGGAAACCCTTTGAAATTCAGAAATGTTTCCAAGTTCCCTTTGTAAGAAGAGTAAATATTCTGTGGATCTCAAATGCAGCCTACTGTTAAACTACAGGGAAAACTTGTCAGACCAAAGTATAATTACCATATTCATGGTGGTATTTAATTCTGCAGTGCACTGAACTATTTTGACAAATTTTCTCTGACTCAGGGGGAAACTGAGAATCTTCTTAATTTTCTAAAAGTTGCTTTGTAGAATTGAGCTGATTCTGGAACGGATGCTGGAATAAGCCTACAATATTGAGAATATTAATTGCACACCATGTTCAGTGTCTCATTAATTTATTTTAGAATTGTGTTAGGTTAATAAATAAATTCTTTAGAAAGCCTAAATAAAAACGATTAACTTGTAGCTTCATTAAATTTCCTTCTTTCTAGATGGTTTTTAGACATCTTTGAGAGAAAAAAAAGTGAAACATGGATGAAGTGATAAATATGTATTTATGTCAGATAGTAAATCAAAACAGAATATTTTCCTTGAAGGAGAAGGATTTTTGGATAAAAATCAGGATTTTTTTAATTTTATTTTTTTAAATAAAGTTTCCAGTTGCAAAGGGAAAACTTAAGAGAACTGAATCTTCCCAAAGGAACATACCAAATTTGACAATACTAGCACATGGAAATATTTCTTAGGTTCAGGATAGCTCTATTTCTAGTGACATCCAGAAAGAGAGAAAATGAGAGTGAACTAGCATAACCAAGACCATTCCCTAGTCCTGAATAACAAGGTCATGGTTTGTTACCATCTAGTCAAATGCTCTTCCCTAAAAATAGCAAAATGCCTCCAAACTATCTGTGGGATAGCAAATTGTTTATGGGCACTGTTTAAGAGTATAACAATCATCACAAACAAGAATTATGTGGTTAAGTGTGCTATTAATTGAACAGTAAAGAAGTTCACAGATGTCGTGAGGTTATTGGATTGATAAGGCTAGGTATATTCAAAATATATTCCATATTTTATTCAGAAACACAGTCTAAATGTTGTTTCTTGAGTATGTTCCTGGCTGTAGAAATATGCTTTGCAGCTCTTATCAGTGAGAATGAGAGATACATCAAATGTGAAACTATGAATCTCTAAGTATTTCCCTTTCCCATTTTTCCTCTGTTTCCTAAGCACTATATAGGTTTACAGCTTTTCTGACCGTTTGATATGAAAGACCAAGACAATTACCATAAAACCAAAATGATATGGATTTTGTTGAATGTGATGAATACAGCCTGTATTCCTGTACCATTCTGAGGCTTTCTCACACAGACCTCAGAGAGGAAAGATTCAGACACACATGCATAGCTCCAAGAACTTCCAAATACATCCATAATTGTTAGTTTGTTGCTGTTTACAACTATTTGCTCCTTGCCTTCTTTATTCTGTAGAGCTTTTAAATGTCTATTGAAATTGGTTCTCTCTCACTTTTATAATTTCTCACCTTTCAGCTTTTTCTGTGTGCAGCTACTCATAGAGTTTTTTCCATGCTCCAAAGTCTTTTTGAGAATTTCAGTTGGAAATGATGGGAAAGGTGGGTCTTCGGGGGTACGAGTGGGTGATACCTTAGTAACATACCAAAGTAAAAAGTGTATGTTAGCATTGTTTTAAATAAATTTTAGTTTTCATGTGCTATTTAACAGAAATTCACGTTCTGATCCAGCAACAGTAAAGAAAGAATCTGTTTTGGTAAGACCAAATATCTGCCAACTGGCTCAGTTAATCTTAGCCACGGAATGTCTACACCTGTCTTGGTGTTTCATGCACATCCTAAGTTCAGTTAATGCTGAAATGCTTAGCTGAAATGAGATCTGGATTACTCTGTTGAATAAGCCTGTTATGGCAGGTCAGTCAACAGTAAATCTGTTCTATGCAGATTAAAAAAAAAAAGAAAATTGCAGTTAATTCATTCAGTATTTCTACGTACATCCAATGCTATGCTTAGCTGAGAAATAAGGATGGACTATAACATTATTGAACATATACCTTTTGTAATTAAGGCTAAAATATCTAATTTTACATTTTCCAAGGACATTCTATGTATAACAGTTTCAATGACTATAATATCATCATAAGAAAAATTGAGATGTTATTGCTTCATTCTCTGACCCAGCTCTAGCCAGTGGTTTTCTGATTCCAGCTAACTGTTTGCTGTCCCTTCAGCTGTGACATGACAAAAGTTTTAGGAGGGGAGGATGTTGCAGATAGGATCACTAAAACCTCTGAGTTAAACTTCCAGGAACAATAAGAGGAGTAGATAGATAAGGAATGTAATAAGTCAGCCTTGCACAAAAGCTTCTGTCTCTTGAAACTGTATTTTTGCTCAAATAAATAAGACAAGAACATGTTGCACAGATAGTGCTTCAAGGCTTTTTGAGGATAGCTAGTACTTCTAAGTACATTTAGTGTACAAAAGGAAACAGAGTTTTGAATGCCAAATTCCATGTAAAATGTGGAAAACAGGGGGAGGGAAAGAGTCTCTGAGCATCAAAAGCAAAGTAAAGATTTGTGAAATCTCTGCTTCCCATTCTTTTTCTGACAGTTTGCCTTTTTTAAGGTCATATCCTCCTATAAAGCAGAAAGATACACAGAAATATTCCTACAAAAATATTCTAAAAAACTATATTTTTTCCAATTGTGAGTGTTTTTCAAGGTGAAACTGATATGCTTATACATTTTCAATAGGAAAATGAAATGAACTGTAAACATGTGCTTTTCTGAGTGCAGCATAAGCATAATTTCTACAGAAATTTCTGATAAGAATATACATCAGTGCATACTTGAGATCGCTGTAGCTTCAAATATTTAAATAACCCTCTGGGAAAGGTCATGGTTTTCCAAAATACAAATGCAGAACTCCCTCTCATGCTCAAAGCAACAGCAAATACTCCTCAATAGATGTTTTTGTTTCCCCTCCTGCCTCACATCCCTTTAACAACTAAACAACTAAATAGCCCCATGGTAGTTATGACAGAATTTATTTTCTTCCCGACTGCCACAGTTATCTGGCTGGAAATGAGGAAGTCAGCTTGTAACGCTGTATCTCTAGCTTGCTGAGCATCAAGCACCTCTGCAGCTCTGTGGCCCCATCCTGAGCACGGCTGGTTGCTATGGAAGCAGCACAGCACAGTGTTCTGAAGGACTGGGAGATGCTGGGGGTACTATTCATCATTTGATAGAGATGTACCGGTGCTCTCATGTAAAGTTACATCACCTACAATTTCATTTCGACTGAGTGGTCCCAATGAAATCCATTGCTCTCTGGAAAGCATGAGGGTTATGACTTTTGCTTCCTATGAAGGTGTGCTTCCTATGAAGGTGTGCAGGAGGAAGAGATTTTGTACATCTGGATCCATTTATCCATTTCCCTCCAAATGTCATTGTTCCATATCTTTTTTTTTTTCCCCATACATAGTAGGGCAATATTTCTGTACATGTTTTACTGTTTTCCAGCAAGACGTAAGGGAAGAAAAATGTAGGTGAGATGGATGCACCCTGGTGAGCCTTCCCAAAAACCTCCAAGATCATCCTCAGCTAGGCAGGCTGGCAAACCAGCAGTGGATATACCCATGGCCAGCCCTTGGAGACTGCTTCAGCTCAGTTGCTGCAGTCTTTCAGAGCAGGAGAGACCAAGCACATGTTAATGCATCATCACAGTGACAATGCACTGTTTGATCCATTGCAGAGGTCATATCTTGAAGAGGACCAATTTTGCTGCATCCTAGTCCTCTACCAAGAGTCCAAACTCATTTCTCCAAAAGAAGATTTGAGACAGCTGAAACCTGTTAAACTATATTCCTTTAAAGCCTCCACATATAAAAGGGAGAAATTATTTTCTTATCATCCCAGGTAGGTAGGGTTTAGTTCACAGAAGAAGAAGGTCATGAGGAGTAGTCAGCATGGATTCACCAAGGGGAGATAGTGCTCAACAAATCTCATAGACTTCTATGATTTCATCACCAGCTGGGTAGATGGGGGAGAGCAGTGAGTGTCATCTACCTTCACTTCAGCAAGGCTTTTGATATTGTCTCCCATGACATCCTGACAGCAAAGGTGAGGTAGTATGGGATAGAGAGTGGACAGTGAGGTGGGTTGAGAATTCGCTGTCGGACTGAGCTCAGAGGGTGGTGATCAGTGGAGCAGAATCTGACTGGAGACCTGTGACTAGCAGTGTTCCCCAGGGCTCAGTGTTGGGACCAGTCCTGTTTATCATTGACGACCTTGATGAGGGAATAGCATCCACCCTCAGCAAGTATGCCAATGATACAAAGCTGGGAGGAGTGGCTGACACACAGGAACACTGCGCTGCCATTCAGCGAGACCTGGACAGGCTGGAAAGATGGGCAGGGAGAAACCAGATGAGATTTAACAAAAGCAAATGTAAAGTCTTTCACCTGGGAATGAATAACCATTTGTATCAGTACAGGCTGAGGGATGATCTGCTGGAGAAGAGCTCTGTGGAGAAGGACCTGGGGGTCCTAGTTGATGACAGGTTGGCCATGAGCCAGCAGTGTGCCCTGGTGGCTAAGGGAGCCAATGGGATCCTGGGGTGCATCAGGAAGAGTGTGGCCATCATGTCGAAGGAGGTGATCCTCCCGCTCTACTCTACCCTGGTCAGGCCCCACCTGGAGTATTGTGTCCAGTTCTGGGCTCCCTGGTATAAAAAAGACAGGGACCTCCTGGAGAGAGTCCAGAGAAGGGCTACAAAGATGATTAAGGGCCTGGAGCATCTCTCCTATGAGGAAAGGCTGAGTGAGCTGGGACTGTTCGGCCTTGAGAAAAGAAGACCAAGGGGGGACCTTATTAATGTTTATAAATATCTACAATATGGGGTGCAGAGGAAAATGGCCAGCCCCTTTTCAGTGGTCTGTGGAGACAGGACAAGGGGCAATAGCTGCAAGTTGGAGCACAGGAAGTTCCACAACAACATGCGGAAGAACTTATTCATAGTGAGGGTGACAGAGCCCTGGAATAGGCTGCCCAGGGAGGTGGTGGAGTCTCCATCTCTGGAGATATTCAGGACCCGTCTGGATGCTTATCTGTGCAATCTGAGCTAGGGAGCCTGCTTTGGCGGGGGGGTTGGACCCGATGATATCTCAAGGTCCCTTCCAACCCCTATGATTCTATGATTCTATGATAAAATGGCCAGTGTCTATGTATAAGGTATATTTGTTGAAGACTTCATTCATATCCTCTTCTCAAAGATTTAAAAAAAAAGTTAAATAGTAATTTCCAACAGCAACAATCTGATTCAATTACATCCATCAAAAAAATAGATATTTATGTTAAGAGTATTTTTGGAGTTGCTGGAAAGAATTCTTTTTCAACCAGAACTAAAATACCGTATTTCTAGAGTGTGATCACACTTTCTTTAGACTTTTTTTTGGATGGGATGGTTAATCTCTGAAGAATCCTGTCTCACATCTTTGACTACATACAGCTGAAATGTGAAGATTAGTATGAATAGGAGGTGCTTTGTTTTTTTGTATAAATGAAGCTGACCACAAGCCTGTATATTTCCTCCTAATAATTATCAATAAAGAAAAGGCTACGTGATCAGCATTATCAATCTTTTCTATAAAAGCTAGTCTCTTTAGTTTCTTTTACAGAGCTTAGTGGCTTATACCATGGGAAGAAATCCAACCCTGAGCTTCTTATAATTAAGAAATAACCTTATGCAGTAGTTCTATGTCTATATAGTAATAGTTTGAAGGACCAAAAACCAAGTAACATTTTAGTTTGCAGGCAAGTAAAATAATTTGCATGAAATCAATAATTCATTTCTTTTTGCTTACTGAATGATGGGCTATCATTTAGTGTCAAAATAGTTGCTTCTGTGGAATGGAAATGATTTACAGCTGACAAATTCCTCTTGGAGCACCCACCACATAATGAAATTTCATGGGGAGTCATTCACACACAAACCTGGCATAAAGCTGTGAACAGTTGGAATCTCTGGTTGTTGAAAACTGGATTGGATTTCTCGGTAGTTTTTCTTTCTGGCTTTCAGGAGGGACTTCCAACAGAAATGAAATCTGGAATTGCTTCAGCTCTCAGCATCTAGATGCTTCCCAAAATAAAGAGGGCATCTGTTTGTAGCATATCCCCTTGCATTTATTTATTTATTTATTTATATTATTTATTTATTTATTTATTTATTACTGCAGCACTTGCATGTAGAATTGATCATGCGGTGAATGTATTTTGTTGTGTTGTGACAGAGCATGTATGTGGCTTTAAAAAAGAAACCACAAAAAGCTAGTTGGATAGAAACTGTGAAAGTTTGGCAAGTAAAGCACATTTTCTGAATGTTACTCTTTTAGAAGATTATGATTTCATGTAATCTCACACCCTTGAGCAAGTGCTATCTGTTTTCCTTTCCAGAGATTTAGACTGTAACCAACAGGAGACAAAAAGGAGGCAGAGGAAACTGTGAGAGACCTCAAGGCTTTCTTAACATGCTTTTATACAAAAAAAGCAGAAGGCAGCCCATTTCTGCATTGGTTAAAATAGTAGAAATTGTTATGAAAATGCAAAATTGAATTTTAATGAAAATTGCTGAACAATTTCCACTTTGAAGAAATGACTACAGTATTTAGTTTCTGCCTTGTCTATTGTGTTCATTAGTCTTGCTGAGACATATGTTTCTTTCATCATTGTAGCATGTCTATTATAATTGATGGTAATGGTATTTCTGTGGTACAAATCGATTGCAGTGGATACATAAGTGAATGCATTTGCCTGTGTGCAAGCTCTCCTATATCATACTCATAAATCTGTAACTGTCTATGAAAACATCTTATTTTTTCACACCTTCTTATATACATCTTTCTGTATGTAATGGGTTGAGGGTGAAAGTCTATGTCAAGGCTTCATTAGAAGACCACTACTGCAGGAATTTTAAAAAGTCTTTAAATACCAGTTGAAGCATTTCATTTTAGAAGACCTGAAGAAAGGCAGAAAGAAGACAAAACAAAGGGACTGATTCAGAGAAATCCCACCAAGGGAGATAGCAATTCTGTGATAAAGCTTTCTAATGAACTTTCTAATGAACTTGTTTAAGGGAGGTTTAACACTCAGTTCTTCCTTTTGACAGAGGCATATACACACACAACGTTTAACTCTTAGAAAAAATGTCCAAATTTTTAAGAGAGAGGATAATTAAGAACAGCATAAAGTGTGGGCCTGAGTATTTCCATTTGATTCTTTTTGTTTGTGTAAGTGATTATTCAGTTGACACCTCTGGCTTTTTCTTTCTAATGAAAAGCCTATGCATATCACAAAAATGTAGTTTACACATTGTTTTCTCCACTGAACAGAACTTTTCAAGTGTGAAAGCCCCAATAGAAGGAAGAGAGTCCCATCAAAACGTAGTAATCAGTGATCTGAAAATCCAAATAATCACTTGAGAAGATCACACAGTTCAAATCTTCAAATTGTATCAGTAAGAGGATGTTTACAGCCATGTTCCTCTTATCCAGTGAGTGTCCTAAGCATTCTAGGGAGTTATTTACTCTCTGGCTTAATTAAAATTTAAATATTTTATACAGAGTGGAACAGCTGCCACAGGAAGGGCAAGGAACAGTTTTCCTGTTGTGATGAAGATGTGAGTCCACATTATTTTAGCCAGAGATACAGATGAATCTGGGTCTTCAAGTGCCAGAATGTTTTCCTGCTTGAAATAACCAGGATGATGAAAATCATCCTTGAAGTGGTGATGACTGTAACAGATTTACCATTGAGTTCAACCAGAATTTCAAAACACTTTGCAAATAATAATAAAAAAACATTTCTCATTAAATATGCCATTATAGAAACAGTTAAATAATTTTACCAATAAGAGAATGAACTATGTCACAGAAAATTATTTTAAGACTGGTTATCACAGAATCACAGAATTGTAGGGGTTGGAAGGGACCTTGAGAGATCATCGTGTCCAACCCCCCCCGCCAAAGCAGCTCCCCAGCTCATATTGCACAGACAGGCATCCAGACGGGTCTTGAACATCTCCAGAGATGGAGACTCCACCACCTCCCTGGGCAGCCTGTCCCAGGGCTCTGTCACCCTCACTGTGAAAAAGTTCTTCCCCATGTTGGTGTGGAACTTCCTGTGCTCCAACTTGCAGCCATTGCCCCTTGTCCTGTCTCCACAGACCCCTGAAAAGGGGCTGGCTAATTCCCCCTGTATTCCATGCTTGAGATATTTACAGAGATTAATTAGATCCCCCCTTAGTCTTCTCTTCTCAAGACTGAACACCCCCAGCTTATTCAGCGTCTCCTCATAGGGGAGATGCTCCAGGCCCTTAATCATCTTTGTAGCCCTTCTCTGGACTCTTTCAAGGAGATCCCTGTCCTTTTTAGGACAACTTTTTTAGCACAACTCCTGACTTCAGTTGATTCTTTGAGGAGAAATGCAGCGTTACCTACTAATATTTTGATTGTGAACTCCTGAAGTATGTTATGTGGTTTATAGAAAAAGTGATCTTGAAATCCTCTTTACTATTTCCCACAATTATTTAGATTTTTTTTATTTGACAACATCACTAAAGATGGGGTTTTTTTTAAGAGACTTCATCTGATTTATCTGAAAGGTTTTCTTGTTGAAACTTACTTAGCTGAAAAAAGTCTGTAATTTTAAAAAAAACCCACCTCATTGAAACACATTATCTGCAGATCAACAGATAATATATTTTTTATTCAAAGATAAACCATGTATAAGTAGTCTGTTGGTTCATTTGGCTTATCATTTACAATCTGATTCCAGACATCCTGGTAAGAATGCATATGTGCATTCATCACTATCATTTCTTCACTTAAAGAGAGATGTGAAATAATAATTGCTTTTCCATAATACTAGCATCTCATGGTTCTGAGGGAATATTGGTCTGAAATGTGACCTTTTTAGGAGTCAGAAAAAAGCAGGGAAAGGAAATGTAATAGACTGTAGAAAGCAGTTTTCATCATGCAAATCATCAGAAGTTATCTGAAATAGTATTTCACCCAGCATACTTTTTCTTAGTTTCTCTATAACCTTCACCATAGATTTTGCTATTTAATCTTATTTTAAAAAATATTTAAGTATTGTTGCCATATTCTTATTTTGATAAATCTAGGTGTGGACTTAAATTGGACTTTGAGTGCCACAGTTCATATTACTGTGTTTTCTGCTTATCTTCTTGTAGTACTTTAAAAATTACTCTTATTATACCGGGTATGTGGAAACTATTAGTTGGCACTGTTTGGCATGTGTTATCACCTGTCACACCTTCTGTGTAAATGGCAAAACCCCCCAAAATTCTGCCTTGCAAATGTGAGCAATCATCAGTTTTCCTGTAGATATCTATTTCATCTTTATTGTTCTTACTTTTTACTTCTTTACATCAATAAAATATTTTGTTTAGGTGATAAAGGTAATTTGTGTTTCTTCAAATTGTCATTAATTTCTAATACGTGATGATATTTCTTTCTCTTAAAGAGGGATCTGAGTGAAGTATTTCTTCTTGTTAGTGAAGAGCATTTGTGGAGATTTTTTTTAAATGATGTTCAGAGATAAAATATGGAAATGTAAAAATCTAGTTGTCTTGATTAAAACTTCAGCTTACTCTGTGTGCAAATCATGTATAACATCTGTAATATTAAAGATCACACAAACAAACGAGTACAAGAAAATAGATTGTTTTGACAACACTGAGGTCTGTGTTTCGTATTTGTTTCATTTCATGAATAGAGTCTTCACATACATTATGCTTTACTCAATGATTTAATCTGTCTCATTTTTCAATTAAAAAAAATAATTAATGAGCCACCACACTACACAAATTGATACATCCTAACATTCAGAAGCCAAAATAACCTACAGAAATGTGCGTTCAAATACCCGGCATGTTTTGGAACTACAAGACCTCATCTGAAGTCCACAGGGTCACTCTCATCCACTGCTGAACTCAATAGAAATTTTGTCCTGGATTTCAGCTGGTGTATGAGAGAGCCTTTTGGGAAAAGATTACAGTGAAATATGTTTCATACTCATTCACTTTTCCATGCAAGGGAGACTGATTATGTGAATTTAGGTCAGGAGGTGTCTTCAATATTTCCACCAGGCAATTCCCTAAACTCCTATGTTTATGTTATGACATGTAATAAATATTCCAGCCATTGCTTAGCAATAGAATTAAGATTGCATATGGTAATTTAACTTCCAGCTTATGTGAATGTCAGTATCACTTGCTGAAAAACAGGGTACCTTTTTTCTTTCCAAAAAGAACTTTTAAGATTCCTTCTAATACTTAATGGCTATTTTAGGAATAACATCAAATTAATCAAGATATTCGGGGCAGTTAAATATAATTTAAATTAAGAAAGTCTAATAAGAGCATTCAATAAAATATTCATATGATTAGCTATAATAATAGCAATAGTAGTAATAATGAAATATGATCCAATAATAGAATATACTGAAAAGAAGGTGTAGTCCTTAAATTGAAGAGTTTGTTCTCTTCTTTTACCTTCATACCTTAACTATTCCATTTAAGCAATGTAACAGCATGATTAGTCATGTGTTCTTTGGATGATATTGTAAGAATTTAAATATAAGCATGGAATGATAACCAATGTAGTAATTTGTATTTTCACATGGGAAAATTGTAGTACCTATTATTAGATTTATTGTGAGATCCAGTGATGAAATTCTTTCCTCATTAAAATAAGTAGACTACTTGCTAGTGACTGCAGTAGAGCCACAGTTTCAGCCCACATCCTCAGCTCATAATTCAGTATGTCTCCACTGAGTTCATTGATTCCAAGCCAAATCACACACACTAAAGTTCCCAGGCACTATTTTTGAAATATCTTCCAAATGCAAGAGAATACCTTCCAAATATCACATAGAAGGTTAGTTTCTTATATTTTTCACAGGACTATGACATGACTTTCTAAGGCATGTATCATCCCCACAGATGCATACAATGTCCTTAATTACTCCTTGGTAAATCAGATACCTCATGCTGTGTTTCACCAGCTCTATTTTTAGAAAGGTTAGACTTGACCAGTTCTTGGAAGACCACTCAGAAAAACGCAGAAGATACAGAAAAGAGTGTTTGCACCAGGATAGTGGCCTTTGTCCTCATTAATCTGAAGTGAATAGTGGTATCATTCTCACATGTTTGGGTACACTATGTTGTGGGAGCCGTTCTTCACATGAAAATCAATATTAAAGCCCCGACCTGGTAAGACAACTGCATGTATCTATTACAGAGGAGCACGGATTAGAATTATTGGTAGCTTGGCTGAATTCCAGTATGAATAGGTTCATTCTGTACATATAAGAAATTCTGCTATAACTCCATGAGTGGTGGTGTGTGTCGTGCACTAGAAATGTTCTTGGTAATAGTTGTGCTTTGGCAAATTGTTCTATGAAATACCATAGCTGTTATAGCATGCAGAAGATACTGCAGACGTACATATTGAAGCTCAGATAGAAAGCTATCAAATTATCTCCTTTTATTTTTTGTCTGCTTTTGTTTTTGTTTAAGTCTTTTCTTACCTCTCCCAGTTTTTAACTTCCTGATGAACTCCACTGGCAACCAATGCTGTTTACTTTCAGCTGGCAGATCAAACACACACCTTCTTTGAGAGCTGATGCTAATGTAGAAGAACACCAGAAGATGCAAAATGTTATGTAACAACACACCCAGATTCTCTTTGCTGTTCTCTCAGTCATTCCAGATGCTTATTAAAATTGCATTCCTACAAAAGGTTGGACAGATAATCCTGCCTTGAACTTCTCACATGATAAGTCTATAATGTTTTGTGCCAAATCATCTATGTTCTCAGTGAGTGTGTAGTTTTCCAGGATGTTGATCTCTTTCAGCTTGACCTTAGGAAAAACTGTTGTTTCCTCCATCTCCCAATCTCTCTCCATCCTAGTGGTCAAATCTTTATTTTATGACACTCATTTTGAATGAAGGAAAAAACAAAGGTCATTTTTTGAATGTTTGAAGGTCATATTAATCAAAATCCTTAATTAGCTCAAGCAATTTACTTTAAACAAACTTTTGCTTTGTAAATAATACCCTTTGACCATAGAATAAGTCTCTGGACTCTTTGAGGTGCAGCGACTGTCAGCTTTTATGGATGTTATATAGGAAAGACTATACTCAGGGTCAGTTGACTTGATGGTTACAATTATAAGAAATGTTATTCCACAAAAGTTATAGCTTGTTTGCTAGCTCATTTCAACAGGACCTGTACTTCACTTATGAGGCAGGACAAGCCTGCACAGGGTAAAAATAAAGTTGTCTGGCTGATGGTTATTATAGTATATCCAGAGTTAAAAGTAAATTATCTGTGCACCAAATGAGCTGGATCTTGTTGAAATGCAATCATGTCATCTAAGTAATACTATTTTAATGTGGCTTTTTTATAAACCTATTAGCTATACATCCTACTGAATTATATGAATGTGCGCTCAAGGACAGTAAATTTCAGAGCCCATCCAATCATCATATCTGTCTACTAAAGCACACTTTTTAATGTACATTTAAGAAAATAATGATTTGAGCAGTTGACTATTTCATTTTCACCAGAGAGACTGATGTGTCCATATTTCTTACAAATAAGAAAGGGGTCTGGCTGTGGGAGGTAAATGTACATCTCTTGAAGAGGAGTGATTTGTTTGGAATGCAATTCCTCTCTGGGATGCTCACAGACCAGCAGTCTGACCTACTGCACGTTGTTTCCTCTGCAGCATTTTGCTGGCTTCATGTTTTAATTTCAGAGCTAATGTCTTTCAATGTTCTTTTTATTGGAAGTAGTGCAGCACTAATGAACCAGTGCTCAAGCCAAGAGACAATGAAACAGTTTTTCTTTATCTTTGCAAAGATAATGATACAGGCCAAACGAGTGATTCATTAATACCCCAAAAAGTTCTGTTAATGGGAAAGGTTGTTTTTTAAATAATAAATGATAAAATATTGACCACCACATAATTAGCAATAGGCCTTTACAAGGTTCTTTTCAGATATGATTGACAATATGTACTTTAAAAGGCGTTTGGTAGATACATTTTAGAAAAAAACCCCTGATTTATTTTTCTAATTTTGAAAGGAGAGACATTGGCTTCAGTGTTATGTCACTCAATAGTTACAGATTCAAGGAAACCGTGATACATAGACTAATCAAAGAGTTGTTGTTTGACCACTGCTAACAGGACAGGTGTGCCCTTGGCCCTTCCTGTTTGTTATGAGCTTGTTTCATTTGCCTTTTTCCCCAGCGTCTGTTACTCACCAGGTGCCCATTAATCACATCTCCTGTTCTGCACAGATTGCAGCACACATCTAGGCAGCTGCTACAAGATGAGTGCTGTGCAAGTGGACGTGAACCCAGGAGGATGCAAGGGTCAAACATCCTAACTTAAAAAGGGCTCACAAAGGCCAGAAATTACCTAGCAAAACAAACAAACCCCAAACAAACAAAAAAGGCAAGGGTGTGTGAAGACAGGGGCACTGAACAAAATGACTGTGATCATCAACTGCTTCTGTAATAGGTTGCATTAGAACCTTTTTGAAACCTCAAATGGAGGAACTTTAATATGACTTTATTACAGGACAAATTATTCCTTACAAAAACTTCTCAGCAACTCTGGAGGCTGCATTACAGAGTCATTGCCTTAGTTGAGAACAACCAGTCCAGACAGAATATGGTGTTAAGGCAGATACTTAATTTCTGGTATTCAAGTTAATTTGGAATAGTTTAATCTTCAACTGCCACAGCTATGCCCTGACATACCCATAAAGGCGTCCCCAGAAGAGGAAAGAGTCTCAGTACTATGAATCAATACATTACATTGAATAAAAGCAAAATATTTGTTTCACAGAAATGAGGAACAAACATTTAAAATCAGAGTGCTATAGGGGAACCACTTCCACTCTAGATAGACTTTTGAGTGATTGTGTTCAAGAGCTTTGCAACAGATGAAACTGGCAAAAATAAAGGGGAAAACATGGGTTGGCAGGAGGGGAAAAACTATTAATATCAAGTAGCAAAATATGCTGGGAGAGAGGAAATATTTTCTCTCTGAAGCTTTGGTGTTCTGTGAGAGAGCATAGCTGTTGGACAGCCACTTTGTGTGCTTTTTATCACCCTGTTCCTTAACATCAACAAGAGAAAAGGCCAATGAACAAATCTCATAAATGTTATGTAAAAAGGGCTTACACGCAACATACAAAGACAGGAAAATGGAGAAAATGGTAGTAAGCTGACTTCCAGTGTGGGAGTATGAAACATATAAGCAATAGCAAAATTTCCTACAAGATGCAGTGATTTTTATGTTATTTTTCCATGATAAGTATGTGGTATATGTGTGGGAGTGACTGGACAGCCATACCCTTTCCCTTTACATTATCTATCAGATCAAACAGTGAAAAGCTAGCATAATAGAGGTCATTTTTATGGGGGTATAATAGAGGATACATTTAATTTTCTGGTATATTAGGTTTTGAAACTCTAGAGACCATTGATGGGACAAATCTATGAACCAAATGATTGGCCTTGGATCCTTTCTGAGCATCATCATAGGAGCAAAACCACACTACACGTTCTCTTCCTGTAAAGCAAAGCTAGTGTAGTGCTTTTGCATGTAGATGGATTTAAATCCCTTCCAAGGCACTCTAAGGCTTCATTCCTTATTTGTCCAGGTGACCCTCCATCTTCCTCTAATGTACTAACCAGCTTATACAGACTAATTCTTTTTCTTTTTAATGCCCATTTATTTGGTAACAGTCTTTCCAAATCATTTGAGATCATGCTACTGGTGAGTGAGTGAGTCAGTGTCTCCCGACAATTCTCTTTAGTAACAGTGGATAGGATTTCTCAATATAATCAAAGTGATCCACAAAATAAAGTACAAAAGATTGTCTATTTTGTTAGGCAAATAGTGGAATGTTTCTGTTGGACCTTTCTCTGTGTTTCTTCCTGCTCCTTTCATTGTCTCTAGTAAAATACTAGTTGACCTCCATGACATAGAATTAATAGTTATGTGCTAATCACACCCCTTCTGATCCTGCAAATCAGTGGGGATTTTGCCATGGCCTATTTTTTTTGCCAGCATACTGTATAGGTGATAAAGATGGGGAGTGAAAGCGCAGACAAGCCAAATTCTGACCTCAGAATATACTACCAGGAGTATTTTAGAACAGGTGTTTGCATTTGGAAATTATTGATACATTAAAATAACACTTATTTTTTCAGGAACAGAATAGAATTTGTGTTTTGTTTGTCTGTTTTAAGGTTTTCAGACTTTGCAAGGAATTTCTAGTCCCAACAAAAGATGAAAAATCTGTAATTACCTGATGATCCAAACTAGAAAGTTTACACTACTTTCAAGAAACTTCCTGTTTAGCACCCTCTAGGCTGTTTCAATATGTTCAGTACTCAATATTTGCACATTCCCAACATCATGGTGATGGTGGAAGGTAAAATATTTTCATTATCAAAGGTTGATTTGGTCTAGATGTTTGACAGTGTGGCTTCTGTGCTTGTATCATTCTCCTGACCCCAAAAGATATTAATCAGATGGATTGTATGTATCTTGAGAATTTCCAAACTGTACAAGAAAATCTATTTTAAAACATCACTGAGGCATCAGATGATATCAGATGAAGAGCTCTCCCACCTTTTAAAAATGTGTTCCTCATTTTTTTGTTCTTCATTGTTTGTTCCTTGTAATTTTATTTTGGTTTCAGTGGATAGCATAGATATCCTGTAAGCTGTGGAAAAAGTATTATTCTAAAATTTAACTGTTCTTTAAAAAGCATGTTTTTTAAAGATTAAACATTGAGCTCCAATTTCTAAACGATTGACAAACTCAAAGTTTCATCACTGTTATATCAATATAAAGGAGTGCTTGATATTAATAACAAACTAATGAATATTTTAGGCACATGAATTTTTGGTTGGAGCAGATAGAGTTAAATCTTTTACCAACTGCTTTTGAGAAATTCTGAGAGCACATGAAAGACAGTAGGGACTTCGAAGAGAAAGATCCAGATGAAATGCTACCCTACATCTGTCTTTATATATGAAAGTGATTAAATTTTATCCAAATGGGGCATCCATGAAAGCGGGTGAAAAATTACGAAGCATGCAAAATACAGCAGAAAATGTTTATTGAAAGGTTATAGCCTTTTAAAATTGACAAGGTTTCTTGGCCAGATTACACATACCCAGGAGGGCTGAAGGAAGTGGGGGATGAAACTGGCAAAGCATTAGCAGCATTTTCACAAGTTCACTCAATTTTTATTCACTTCAAGAGACAGAGACAGATCTGAAGATTGGAAAAATGGGTCATACCGTTTCTTTATTTCAAAAAGATAAAGCGGAGGAATGGATACAGACATGACAAAGTTGATTCGGACTTTTTGATGGTTTTGTAGGAAGAGAGTGAAAAATGTTATGAAGGCTTGAAAAAAACCCAGATTTAAAGTATAGAAAAGGGTAAAATGTCACTCTGTTTGTTCAGCATTATTCAATTAATGCCATCTCATATCTCTCCAGAGGAAAGCAATTTCTCTGTGCTTAAATATATTCATATTCTTTGGGATACTACTGCTGTGGTATAGGGAACATCAAAGAATAATAATCTGTACACACCCTTCTAATTTCTCCACATCAAAATTACATATACCTTAGAAGCTCCTTTGAGAGCATCCCACTTCAGAAACCTAGACAGCGAGGCACAAAACATGAGATACCTTTCAGTAGTTCCAATTCCTTCACTAAATTCAAATAAATTAACCTTTAAAAAAGAATACACAAAATAAAATCCAAAAATAGGAATTCCAATATGCTGCATCAGGATTTGACTTTTTTTTGCTTTTCACAGTGAATTGTAGTTTAACTCTGTTTTACGGTCTCTACTGTAGACAACACAATTTACCTGCAGCAGTGAGCGTGTTTCAGATATCCTGCATATGAACTCATTTTTTTGTTGTATTCTACTCCTGCTATATGAAAATCATGATTCTTTGTAGAACTGAGAAGATTATAATCTGCCTAGTTCTTGACTAGCTGCCAGTTTTGTCAATTTTTCTAAATGGTTTAAATACTGTACTGCAAAACTGCCTATTTTGAATGTTAAGAGTTATGTGTGTGATACTGGCCAACACAAACACCAGACACCACCACTTGAAATTGGTAAATGCTTATTAGGAAAGCTCATATAACTTCCTGTATTTTTCTTTTAAAAGCTAATGAAGAAAGAAATGTTGCCTTCCTTTTGTATGTGGACATAACAGGTTATTCCCAGCACGATTGTTTGCTCTGGCATTGTTGATGAGAACAACCTTCTGCCAATGGACGTGGAGAAAGGTGTGACTTCCTACATCTTGATGCCTGTATGGGAAATCCAAAGAAGTGTGTAATATGCACCGTGCTTTTGAAATGGTCCTTATTTTCAAAATAACCTAAGAATGGGAAGTCTAAAGAATCACTGTGTCCTAAATTAAAGACATCATCTGTTTTAAGCCTACACTTATTTATTCGCAAAATACAAGCCCAGAGAACAGTAAATGAAAGATAAGGTGAAGAGAGATTGTATTGGTGCATCAAATTAACTGATTTACCAGTGTGGCATTTTGCTTGCTACTCTCTCAATATATTTTCCTATTGACCCAGGGCTTACTTTAAGTAGCAAATTGCTGCAGAATCATAGCTGGGTGGCCATACGCAATGTGGTCAATAAAACACAGTTGTACAAACATGCCAAAAATGGAAGCCAAACCCTTCCCCAAGTATGTTTCTTCCTGTAGTCTAGTGAAAAAATCAAATCATTTTTGGTCATCTGCAATAAATATTGTGTCTCAGCTGAAAAGGAAAATCTAACTATGGAATTAATCAGTATCAATCAAATCTTTATTAAAAGAATAAGTACCTATTTTTAAAGTAAAATGAGTGTGTCATATCCTCTTAGTCATAGGCAAGACAATTAACTAGATATCACATACAACTGTTTCATTACTCTTGTCTGAAAAGTCAAAGACATATTTCTGGAAGGTCAATATCCCACTCTCTTTATACTTTTACTACAGCTGTTATAACAGTTTGTAAGGTTACTGCACAGCAAAAGTGTTTCCATGATCAAGAACTATATGTATTTTATTTTTCCCCAGTTTTTAACCAGTCAATTGACTATTGCTAGGCATCACAAAGTGGTATTAGATATAACCTTTGGTCCAGTTTACAAGCCCATATTACAAAGTTCTTACATGGCCAAAACAGAAGACATGCACAGAGAGCAAAAGGGGAATCTCCATAGCCAAGAAATGTCAGTGGCTCTCCAGAATACTCAGGAGTGACACAAAAGATGTATCACTCTCTCTCTCACAGCTGGGGATTTAGATTACTCAGTAGGAATTCTGTGAGTCTGAAGAAATCTCCATGTAACTTTTTCTGGAAAAATATATTTATAAACCACCCTTGTTACAAACTTCTCTTAAGTTCTGATTTTTAGAAGAACAAAATACACTCACATACACTTAATCAGAAGTGATATAATTAATGAAAGAATGTGGAATAAACAAGATCATGCAGATTACCTTAAATCCTCTCTTAATATCACAAAACTAGAAACATAACCTAGTATATGTAGCCAATCTCACCTAACATTCCTGATTTTCTGTTAAACTGGACATAATGATGATGTATTGTATTTCAATAACCCTTTTTAAAGGAAAAGAAGAGAAGTATGTGGTTTGGGGTTGTCTTCTGTCACTCCCCTGACACCAGCTGTCATCTAATCTAATGCCAGGCACCTAAAAATTTGATATCTCAAGTGGAATAGGTCTCTGGTTTTGTTATGTAGCCCGTGGAGATAGGCACGTCCAAGATGATTCACACAACTTGGGTGGGAAGTTTTTCTCTTGGATGTGGCACAGGATGACAATGAGTCACCAGCTTGAGGTCCTTACATCACTGGCTGGAAATTCCCCCATTATCTATAAAGGGTTCAGTCAACTGGTTTAACCAGGAGCACCCAATGTAGATATATTAGTGAAATGAAACTTACCCATGAAATAATGAATATATTTTAACAGGTAGCTCCTTTGAAACAACTGACTAATTTCTATAATAAAATCTTGTTTCTCATTCCTGATTTCATCATGTGGGTCCTAGAAAAAGTACGAGTCAGGTCTAATGTTTTAAAGGATTATAGCAACTGTCTGAGAAAAAAAATGCAGTCATTTAAAATAATGAACTATAACCCTTTAAATCCAACATTGGAGGCAACTATAACTATTACAGTTGAATCTGTCTAAGAAGTAAATACACTCTGTAAAAGAAGAGGGAAAAGTTCAAAACAAGTTATTTCCTAACGGAATTAAACATACTGTCAGGAAACCTTAGCAGGAAATATTTGCACATAGATATGAAATGCTTTCTTACTTTTGAACCTAAAAAAAAAACCCAACCAACATTTAGGACTAAAATGACAACAGTAATTTTCTATCTGTTCTTTCTTAAAGAATCTCTTATCCAATAATTACTCAGAAAGGCTAAAAAATTCATTTAAAACTATGGTATATTATATATAAAGCTACAGTAATGTTTTTAGTCACTAATTATCTCCTTTGATTGAGAATAAATTTCTAAATAATAATTTGGTAACCCATTAGAAGTTTTTTTGCCATAGAGACATTGCTGCTTTTCAAGCTTTATCAGTGACCACCTTCATTTAAAAGAAGTTCTTGGAATTTATCTATCTGCTGGTCAAAATTATTATTTTTAATGAGAAGCCTATAAAAGGCAGAAGAGAAAGCAGTAGCAATGGTCTTAAATGTAACATGGAACTGTCAATCTTTCTTAATTCCTCAGGGACCAAATTGAAGCAAGACCTGAGGGTTGTGCTGATTGTTTTACAATATAGGATTTTTTGCAAGAACAAATCCAGTCTGGAATACTCAGTCTTCCCATCTTTTCTGGTTGGGATTACAGCTGAATCTCCCATTTCCTTTTCCTTCCCTCTTCCTCAGAAATATTTCCTTCTTTTTCAGAACCTTAGAACCTCTCAATAAATCCATTACTGTAAAATGAAGACCAGTTGTTAATATTTTATGAGACTGATTAATATCTCTCACTGTTTTTGTAAGATAAAATAAAAATTAATGTTTATGGTATAATAATTAGCAATTTTGGAGAGGATTCAAAACCAGATGTAGGTAAGTCTTGACTAGGTATGTCAAAAACAAGGAAAAGAGACTTCCCTTTGCAAGACTGACATGAAGCCATGGTTGTCACATATTAGATCTATGAATATTTAATGCAGTGTGGAAATTAATATTTAATATACTCAAGTCCTGTATGACACACGTACTTGACACATTTATTTCAAAATGAAATAATAAAAATGTTTAACAACATTTTATGAGTTTGACCCTCAGTATTAGCACAATAATTTCAGAAATTACACCTGTAAATGTACATACCAACAACAAAATAAAAACAACCTGTCTTTCAAAGTTGTTGCGTTACATGGAATCCATCCATGCATGGAACAAGAATTATTTCAAAAAATATCTTAAAAAGACAAACACCAGTCCCACAATTTGATTCTCACTTCTTTTTCTTTACTTAAGGTCAATATGTAGTTTTGAATAAAACAAATGGTTAATGTTGGAAAATTTCTGACAATAATATGATAACAATGAGACTAAAAGTCATTTAGAATTATCACCTCCCAAAGTCAGTGCAGAGATGGCCCAAGACAGTCTTGATAAATCAGATTTAAAGTGAGTATTGTGAGACCTGGTTACCTTTTCAGCAGTCAATGAGATTTGTTCATCCAGAAGGCTCTTTGCTGGCCTGCGTTCATAACTGGCTAACAAATTTATTCCACTGTATCACCAGGCCCATTATTCTGCGTACATAAAAAGTGCATATTATATGAAATTGTTCTCTGATTAAATTACCATTTGTTTCTTTAGCAAATAGATGAGGATTGGCTTGTGTCAAGGCAAGGGCAGACAGCACAGTTGGCTCAGTCTCTTTCAACCTTGCCTTGGTGGGAACTGTTCAAAATAGATGAAATTAATTTGATTCTCCTCCTGTGCCCAGTGAAAATTATACAAAACATTGGCAAGACCAACTAATGTCTGAATTTGTCATGAAACCTCAAATCAGGCAATATTTCCTTCTGTAATTTTAACAGTGTTAATTTAAATGTCTAGTATTTAACTTGCCACTTCAACAATCCGGAATTATTTTGCCAAGCAGAAATATTACTTTAATAGTTTACATGCATGTTAGAGAGTCAATTTAAATTTTGGGGGTTTGCTGTTTGGGTTTTTTTTTCATGAACTCATACATTGTTGATACTTTGTACAGCTTTTAGTTACAAGAAGTTTTGTAAATACCTTTTTTCACTCATATTTAGTGTTAATTTTTGTTCTCCATTCTAATAATTAGCTGAAGTTCCTTCCTGTATGGGAAGAATTATACAGTTTTAAAGATGCCTGCAGTGTTTTCAAAACCAAGATAAAATGTGAATCAGAAAAGAGTCTAAATTTTTTTTGTTTTGCTTTGTTTTCTTATTTTTGAGAGTATTCTATTGCCTTGCTCTAAGAAAAAGGAGTGATTATTCCTGCTCTATTTCCTTAGTTTTGTTGTAATGAACACTCCAGTGAAACATCAACTGATCTATAAAGACCCTAAGTTCTTAGATACAATTCAGAATCTCATGTGAAACTCAAAATAAATCAAGATTATTGGTTAATTACTGACATTTTTGAAGCAGAATAATTTCTTAATAATGTTAATTAATAAGTTGATAATTATTTTAAAATAAAAAATTAAATACCTCATATTAGTCACAGATTGTGCTCTGTTTATGTAATGTATGCATTAAATTTTCTCTCTTCCTCGTTTTTTTAAAAATCTTTTTATTTGGATCAATTCAGAGTCTGGTAAGAGGTGTTTATTCTGGAGGTTAAGCCTCTCCAATAATCTAAAATGCAGTGAGAATGATAAATGAGAACTAAGATACAGTTAGCATTCTTTAAAAATTTGGAAGACTCAGTCTTGAACATCTTTCTCAAACATCAATACCCTCTTAATAATTCACATCAGTTCCTATTTAAGGACTTCTGGCTTACTAAACTAAGAAAAAGCTTTTCCATTTGTCCAAAGTCATTTAAATCCATCTGAAAGGTTACAATAAGAGTTGTTGGAAAATAATACCAAATAAATTTAAATTCCTTTTGTCACTTGTTTTGTTCCATATCTCAGGATTTGATAACATGATTTTTCAGAAAGAATTGTCTTACCAAGACATATATCAGTAAAGTTGTCTTTTTTTCATTACTGAGCAATCAAAAAATTTTCGAAGATTGCACTGTGGAAGCACATATTTGGAAGAATTGGACCATTTCTCATGTAGTTGGCAAATGAACATTGCTAAGAAACATTTCAAGAACACGACATCTAAGCCATGCATGCAGTCACTCAGGAATATTTATCATCACCTTTTTTTTAATAGGTGCATAAATCCACAAGTGAGGTGGACCTTCTTATTTTTAAACCATAGACAAGAGACTGTATATGTGAATTCCCTACTATAAACATTTCTAAAGAAAAGCTTAAAATCTTTCTCTTATGTTCTTATTTTATTAAAAAACTCCATGTGTGTCATCTTTATAAATTGCCACAACTGTATGATCAAACAATCTTAGAGGGTAATGAGAAAAAGACATGAAGTTCACAAGACCTTTATAATTCGTAAAGAATTTAGAAAGCCTTGTCAGAATTAAAGCATCAACCCTTAGTATATTTTCCAGTAGTTGCCTGGTAGTTTGCTTCCATTCATATCCCAAGATGTGAGTTTACGTTCCATGTTAGCTCACTTGTTAATCTATGTCCACTTAAATTTTTTACTATCTTTTAAAATGCTCCAATATTTTTACTCATGAGGGCTAAATTCAATAGCATCTGTTTTATTTCTGTATTCAGTGATTGAAATAGCATGTTCTAACACCTTTTTAAATAAATAAAAATTGGCTTTAAATATTTTTCTTCAGTGTTTTTCCATTAAAAATGATTTAATGAAATTTGAGGGACTTTTTAATAAATCCTAGGTTGTCAGGAAATATTTTCAGAATTATTCAAAGAAAATATTTCCAAGTTTATTTAAAAGTGATACAAAATTGAAATATTTTCACATGAGCTTGATATGAATTGATCTGAATATTTTTAATATTTTCTTTTTAAATTTTATGCATCTTCATCCCTTGCATAACTTGGAAACAAATTAAATGAAAGATTGAGAATTCTGTAGTGGAAAGGAAGTCTTTTCTTCCTAGAGCTGCCAAGGTTTTCTGTGGAATCTATTCTGTTCTCCACACGAAAGAAATTTAACTTTAAAGCCACAGAAAATAATAAGAGACTTTCAAGAGATATCATCTTGCTTAGTCCATATTCTTGTTTAAATTAAAAATCTTAAGTTGGCAAGGTACTCTTTCTATGTACTATGTCCTTCATTTATGTATATTACTCTCATGTAGCATAGACATTATACACATGACCAATTTCTTCTTCTAAACAGGGAAAATCATACTGTTGGCGTGTAGTGGGGGCTAGGGTGACCCAGGGCAGTTGGTGTTCTCTCCAGTAAGGCACAGGCCCACAGGGGTTGGTGGCAGGGTCCACCAACAGCTTCCAACAAGGCAAGAGACAAATAATGTCCTGGGCACAGCCTGGAGGTTCAGTCAGGAGCAAGAGAAGGTGGAGTCATTGACAAAGCTGGAGAGTAGCTACAGAATAAGTCCAAGGTCCATCTAAGCAGCAGGACAAGGAGCAGCCACAGCTACAAACATTGCTTAAAGCAGGATAATGTGCTCCAAACTGAGAATAACTAGAGCACATCCATGGACAGGACACAGGAGAAGCCCTAGATGCAGCAGGTTGGGGCCATCCAAGATTAGTAGTACACTGAAGGCCATGGAACAAACAAGTATCTGCAGTTAGTTACAAAGAAACTTTGAATTTTTTTTTCCCTGGTGGAAACAAAAGAAGACCTGGGCAGTAAGGCATAAGCTTCAGAGCTGGAGACTCTACACATTTAACTAAGAAACCTTGGAATTGTCTGGCAGCAACCAACCACCCACACTCTGAAGAACTGCTGTACATCTCATACTTCCATTTGTCTTCTATTATTTTCTTTCTGTTTAAAAGAAAAGGCACAACTACGTTCCATTTATAAATTGGGGCCCCATTCCTCCAAAGGGCAAGTAAGGGTACAAAGTTGATTATATGTGAAGTTCTGCAGAAGTGCAAGACATCACCTCACTGAGGTGCCAGGCTGTAAACTCTCCTTGTTTTGGATGCTCTGCCTTAGGAATCCATGTCTTGTTTAGCTGCCAGAAGTCAGCAGCTACGGTTTTCTGGTTATCTCAGATGGGATGCAAATAGACATTCTCAAATGAGTCCTCCAAAGTGCTGCACCTGGGGAGGAATAACTCCAGGCACCAATACATGCTGGGAGCCACTCAGCTGGAAAGCATATTGGCAGAAAAGGACCTGTGACTTCTAGTGGATGCCAAGTTGGACATGGACCAGCAATGTGCTCTTGTGGCAAAGAAGGGTAAAGGTGTCCCGAGCTGCATTAGACAAAGTACTGCCAGCAGGTTGAGGGGTGTGATCTCTGCTCAGCACTGTTGAGGCCTCCTCTGGAGTATTGTGTACAGTTATGGGCTCCTCAGTGTGAGAGAGGAATGGACATACTGGAGAGAGTTAGTCAAAGGGCCATGTAAGTGATTAAGTGACTGGAGGCTCTCTCATATGAGGAAAGTCTGGCAGGCTGGAAATGTTAAGCTTGAAGAAGACAAGGCTCTAGATAGATCTTATTAATACACGTAAATACCTGAAGGGAGCGTGCAAAGAGGATGGAGCCAGAATTCTTTCAGTGTTGTTCAATGACAGGAACAAAGGCAATGAGCACAAACTGAAAAACAGGATGTTCCCACTGAATGTCAGGAAACACTTCTTCATTGTAAGGCTGACCAAACACCTGCACAGGTTGCCCAGAGAGGTTGTGGAGTCTCCATCCTTGGAGATATTCAAAAGCTCCCTGGACATGGTCCTGGACAACTGGCTTTAGGTGACACTGCTTAAGCAGGGGGATCAGACTAAATGACCTCCAGATGTCCCTTCCAACCTCAACCATTCAGTGATTCTGTGACCTGTGTGGAAGTAGAGATTATGGATGCCACAGAGTCCTTCTATCTGGCCATGCTCAGAAGAGATCAATTTCCATTTCCATCACTTAATGCCATCTCAGTCACATAGCATAAGGAACAAATGTGGCCTTATTCTGCCTGTGATCAAGCTGGTTAGACGGGACCTTCCAGCTTTGTACTATGCAATAGGTAAAACAATGTGCCCAGGGCAATATACTGTCCCTCTCTGCTGGGTATTTTAGGTACATTGGCAGAGTGAGACATTTAACCCATGTGCAATGTTCACACCACAAAGGGTGACTTCCCACTCAGGATACATCAAGTCCTGTTCATACTGTATGTCTTGCCTTACTGGTATGTAGGAGGGATTATTGCTCTGATGTCTGTCTAAAATCCATTTATTTAGGCTTTTTAAATTACTCTTTGCAGAGCACTGATTTTCACTTTCAGACTCAGTGCAAAACCTGCAGTTATAAATTAGAAAGCTGCTGCTTTAAGTCTTTTACTGGGCACTTTCCCAAGAAACAGGAAACATGAGCAGTAAGTCTCATCTCATTCTTGTGTTTGTGTCCTATAAGCCCAAGTACTGAACTCCGGGGACATATTTTATTATTGTTCTCTAATAAAGGTAAAATCACCACCGTGGAATGTGAAATATATGTATGACTTTTCAAAAATGTGTTTATGTTTTTTAAAAAAGGGACACCTGTGGTAATTCAGATGACTCCAGAAAGCTTTTAACACTGTCAGTAAGGATCAGCCCCTTGAACTATGAACAACTTTCTGCCCACTCAAAATCTGCAAATATAAAAAGCAGGAAACCCAGTGGGTGGACTAGTGCCAGTATTCTCACAATGGTGCAAATTGCTTTGTCAGTATCAGTCTGGCTGCACTGGCTAACTTCTGCCAGGGTTTAATACACAAAGCTTCCTGAGCCAGGAAGATAGGCCAGTCTATGAAAGCTTGAATCAACATTTTGGTAGCTTCATGTTACTGGTTTGCTTTTGTGTTACTATGCATCTGCTTTACTCATTTCCCAATTCCCAGCTTCGTTTTTCTAAATCTTTTCTGATCAGATTACATACAATTAAATTACTTCACATGTTCATAAATTTGTCTTATTGATTGTCCAGAGCACAGTGCTTCAAGAACCCAGTGTGCTGCATGGCTCCTGTACAGCTCTGCAAGACAATAAGATGATTTATTCTAATGGATGACCTATTTATGATGGAAAAACAAATCTAATTTCAATTACTGCTCTAATTAGGATGACTCATGAAAACTGGAACTTATGTTTTAGTATAGGTCAAAAAACAATGAAGAATGATTATTATTCATTATGCAGACTCCTTCTATTTGTTATTTACCAGTATAAATAATATATTTCAGATTGTGTTTTTGTTGACAATAAATTTTCAAGAGAGAAAGGGTCTGTAAGCTGCTTTTGTTATTCTTTTAGACACGACTGCAAAAAGACATCAATATTGTGACTGATAATAATACATAATATAGATGTTCATAGTGAAAGACAAAGGTAATTTGATACCTCAGGTTTCTGTTTATTAGAAGGAGTTTTCAGTGGAATAAAGACCAAAGAAGAAGCAGAAGGGCCAGCCCTGCTGGAGCAGGAGAGATTGATTATCTGCTCTGTCATTGTTGTCTGTGTTTGATCTCCAGAAGAGCCAAGCTAGGACACGTGGGCCATTAGCAAGAGTTGGAGGTAGTAGCATACAGTAAGTGTCTCTTCTAGAAACAGTGATTATGTTTCCACTCCTTCCATATCAGATGAGGTGGAAAGTCGAGTTCTCCAAGAAAAACATCTATGAGGCTTCTTGAGCTTTTCAACCTTGGTTCACCCATTTGTCACCCATCCATCTCTATGAAACTTTCAGGTTTGGGTAGGTCCCAGTGTGTGGTCCTTGCTGTGATCCTTGATTGCTGAACATTTTTGATGTAGCTTTGAAAGGTAGAAAGAGATTTATAAGCTTGAACTGCCATAGTGATTTAAGATCCTAGTGAAAATCACACCTATCATGCAATAACGACAATTCTTTTGGTCAGTGTGGATTGCATGGTTCATGCTATCTCTGTGATGTTGAGATTAAATCTCAAAACAAATAAACACACAAAATCACCAGCGTCCCAGAATGTATTAGTACTGAAATCAAGGTTATTGTTTTATTTTTCAGTAAATACTCAAACGGTACTTGGGATTCTGAGTGGTTGTTGTGTAGACAAGAAAAACCCTGAGGTAGAAAGTGTGCTTTTCAGTCACAGTTCACTGATGAATACTTTTTTCCTAGTAAAAGGTAAATGACATGAAACCTTTATTTACTGCTCAAAGAAGTTACTGAAGCCCTCTAAGAGGTTGAGATGCATTTCAAGTTCTTGTTTTCAAAAATGGTTTGGAGACAAATTTCTGGCAAAGTGTTTCTCTGTCCTCAGATCAGCTTCTCCTGTAGTGTCAACCTATGGACAAAACACTCCAGGATATGTGAATTTCCAGAGGAAAAGTGTATTGAAGGGTTGATGTGTCAGGGAAAGTTTCTGAGAATCTACACCTCCCAACATTTAATGGCAGTGATGCAATTCAACACAACCCTTAATTCAGAACTGTGTCTAGAAGCCTTAAATAAATACCCAGGGTTTTTATACCAAGTGAAAGAGAATAAATACAATGTGTAAGCAGTGGAGCAGCAACAGGAAAAACACATCAAAGTCATCTGACACATCCTTTACCAAACTAGCTTTGCAGATATGCTGGTCAAGTCAGGGGGAGGGGCTAGGGGGTCTGGGGGAAGTGGTGGGGTTGGGGATGGGGGCGGAAAGCAAGTGTTTTTTTCCTTTCTCCAGTTCTTTAGATCAACTATCATAAATATGCTTAGACCATGGCCCTTTACCCAGTAGGAAATACTGCTGTGAATCCCAGGGCATGTGCAGTACTTCAGTCAGCAGGCAAGTCCTAACCAGGCCTTTCAGATGCAGTAAGAAATGAGTTTGCTCAGTTCATAAAACTCCGTTTTGAAAAGCTAGTTCATTTACTTTGTTAATTTGGTTAGTTTTGTTGAGGGGGGTGGGAGGTTTGTATAAGAATAGAAGTAAAGGACTGTAACAGCATAAGAACATAAAAAATCTTCTATATTTATAGTGTTTAGCAATAAGAGATCTGATAGGATTTCCCAGTTTCTAAGCCATTGAGGTATGAATATATTAGGATAACTAATTTAAATTAGAATTTTTTGAGACCTCATTTGAATATCCATCGAAGTCAATGGGAGTCTGTTCAATACTTTTAGTGTGAAAGAAGCTGTCAAAGGAAAGTCTAAAAAAGAAATAAGCCCTACAAGCCCTACAAGCCATACCATAATAATGATGCCAGAATTTACAGTTAGATCATTTTCTTTTCTGGAGGGACTCTTTGCCCATGTCTGTGTCACCATAGATTTATAATAGCTTCCCACCCCAGAGCTAGGGAATACAGGGTTGTTTAGTTTCTGAGATCCAAACGGACTAAACAGAACCCATCCCAGTGTCTATAAAGAAAAAAATGTTTACCAATACTATAAAATGATAGTATAATTAAATTGCTATTGATATTTCTTTAGGAAAAGCCCTATCCAGTGAGACCTGGACAGGCTGGAAAGCTGGGCAGGGAGAAACCAGATGAGATTCAACAAAAGCAAGTGTAGAGTCTTGCACCTGGAAAGGAATAACCGCTTGTATCAGAACAGGCTGAGGGATGATATGCTGGAGAAGAGCTCTGTGGAGAAGGACCTGGGGGTCCTGGTTGATGACAGGTTAGCCATGAGCCAGCAGTGTGTTCTGGTGGCTAAGAGAGCCAATGGGATCCTGGGGTGCATCAGGAGGAGTGTGGCCATCATGTCGTAGGAGGTGATCCTCCCCCTCTACTCTACCCTGGTCAGGCCCCACCTGGAGCATTGTGTCCAGTTCTGGGCTCCCTGGTATAAAAAAGACAGGGATCTCCTGGAGAGAGTCCAGAGAAGGGCTACAAAGATGATTAAGGGCCTGGAGCATCTCTCCTATGAGGAAAGGCTGAGTGAGCTGGGACTGTTCAGCCTTGAGAAAAGAAGACCAAAGGGGGGCCTTGTTAATGTTTATAAATATCTTCAGTATGGGATGCAGGGGGTCAGCCTGCATGTCCCCTGTGGAGACAGGACAAGGGGCAATGGCTGCAAGTTGGAGCACAGGAAGTTCCGCACCAACTTGAGGAAGAACTTTTTCACAGTGAGGGTGACAGAGCACTGGAATAGGCTGCCCAGGGAGGTGGTGGAGTCTCCATCTCTGGAGATATTCAAGACCCATCTGGATGCCTATCTGTGCAATGTGAGCTAGGGAGCTGCTTTGGCAGGGGGGTTGGACCCAATGATCTCTCAAAGATCCCTTCCAACCCCTATGATTATATGATTCTATGATTCTGTGATTCTATGATTCAAATAAACTCCAGAATGAACATGAATGTCTTAGTGTTGTCTATAGGCAAGTTGGTTTCAAGTAAATGTCTTTTCATTACCAGACTTCCAATGTGCTTGGACAGTACCCTTTATATTACTTTGTAAAATTAAACATGCACCTGTCATGCTGGCCATACCTGTTACAAATCCATAGTAAATAATTAACATGAATGGTTAACAAGAGCCAAGTTATAGGCAATTTGGCATTCAATTAAGGTTTGCTGTGCTGAAGAAATACCCCTGGTTTAGCTTACTGGAAACTATTAATTTCTCATCAACTTTGAAAAACCATTCAGCCTTTGGTCAGTTACAGATTTAATTGTAACCCTTGTAAAATATTTCCTTCACTGTCTCATTATTTTCTGGTCTATAAATGACTGATTCACTTCAAATACTTAGCTGGTGCTGATGCCTTTTACATTTGTCAAGACACGCTCCTTATTGCTGGCTCTGCTGTTGTCTGGGGTCAGATTATAGTACCCTGGAAACCTTTTGCTCTTTTAGAAATTTCATAATATATTTTTTTTTTAAATCATTCTTTTAGAAATATGACAATATCCTCAAATCAGTTCAGTTCTCAAGAAGTGTAAGAAATATAATTTCGAAAGACATTTGTCTGAATGAAGTGTGTGGGAACTAATTCACCAATGCATTTTTTCATTATTAGTCTAGAACTTTACAAGAATGTAAAATTGTAATGGAGAATAGATGCATATCAAAATAGATGCAAAATGTCTTTGTGTTGTGACTAAAATTATTTGGCTTTTGCTTTAACACTTTACTGCAGCTTTGATAGAAATCAACAGGTCATTCCATTGAGTTTGGTGGAAATTGGTCTAGGTCTTCAGCTACTCACTGATTACTTCCTATGAATTTGACAAACAAAAAAGCTATTTCAGTCCTGTTAGTACAATTTGCATTTCTACAGAGTAAAAAAAACAAAATTCCAATCTAATCCTAAGACACCAGGGCTTGGCTTATGCCATTACTGAGGCCTAAGTACTAAGAATTTCAGTATAAACATGAACGCAGCAGTAGAAGAGATAACAGCACATAATTTTAAATTGTTTAACTAGCTGACTGTCTGCAGTTAAAATTAAATCTTTGCCCTCGCTTTAACCAGTTATAGTTGTAGTAGTCTACACCCCTGAAATCTACCGTATAACTGTGTGCAGTACCACTGCTGCAGTTGCATAAATACTGGAGAAATGAAAATGCAACAGAAAGAAGTTTTTCAGGTCATATTTCATTTAGAAATTGCATGATTTTCCTAAAGAGTTAATGGAATACATAATTTATCAGAAGATTATTTTTTATGTTTCCTGTCCCCCTGTCTACCTGTATGTTGCCATTGGAACTAAGGAAAATGGTTACCCACACGTGCAAAATGGAACTGTTTAAATGGACAGATATTTAACATAGTGAACTAAAAAAATTAATTTGAAATATGAGAAAAACAATTAGCTTGTCTGTCTTAAGGGCTACTTTCTATAATGTTAAAAGTGCAGGTTGGATTCTTTTCAAGTTGGTTGTTTTTTAACTAATTGATGAATATTTATTGTTGTCTTTAAAACTTTTCATCCTTAACAAGTTTTGTCACTGTCTAAAAGAGATGTTAGATTGGTAATTATGTGTAATGTCTTCATCAGATCCTAATTTTATCAGCAGACTAAGCAATAATTACATTAAACAGAAATTTTGCATAGTATTCCCTGTGCATGTATAACCGATATTTGCGCATACACTAGCAAGATATGCAGAAGTCGGGCATGGTGATGAGCACCATTTTTATGGAATCTTTTAAGGGAAAAAAAAGACATTGTGTAAAGACAGGTAATTCCTTACAGACATAGCCAGAACTAGGTCCTTACAGAATTCTCCCTGAATTGTCATAACTTGCATACAGTTGCTGTTACACACACGCAAGTTGGCTGTACTGCGCAGACGATGGGGATTCAGAGGAAAGGCAGGATGAATCCTTCCCATTTGAGCCCATGTGCTGATGGAGAAAAGACTGAGAAAAGTCATCATCTTCCAGTGAACACCTGACTTGAAAGTCAGAAAGAGGATAGAAAAGTTACTTGGTCCTCCTTATCTTTCTGTTCATTTTACACTCATGTGCTTATGGGTACATACATGGTCTTAACAAAAAGACTTCTCATCTATTTACATATTTTTATTTAATTTTAATTGTTTCTTATTGTCTCAAGAAATAGCTTTCAGCCATCATGTGTTAATTTTTCAATACACAAAATCATTCTGATTAGCACTGAGTAAACTAATCCTTGGAAACAAGTAATCTGTGCTGCAAATTTTTCATTATTTTTTTCCCTGGATCATTTTTCATTATTTTTTCCCTGGATCATTATTATTTGCTGGAATTCAGTTTCACTCTAGTTTCATGAGCTCAATTTACTTGAGCATGGCCTATTCCTTGATATGCTGCATATATTTATTACAACTGAAAGTATTTAAATGTCCACAGTCACCAAAGTTAGTTAATTGACTAAAAACTGATGAATAGTCTCCAGCTTTATTACGTGAGTGTTCCTTTAATTTACTTCTTGGTTTCTTAGCTTCTAATATTATCTTTGCACCATATTTTCCAGCTTTTCTCTCCTATACTAAAGATAGATTCAAATTTCTGATAGGCAAGTCTTTAGGATTTAAAAAATTTACATACTCTCCTGTGAAATGAGAGTTATTAATTAATCATCAGGATTTTTATATGTATACAAAAGATTTTTTTCCCTTACTTATGGGTTCTACTTCTGTTTACAAAAGCCTATTGATATTTGCCTGTCATTGCACAAGTGTAAATGTTTTCATGAAATAATCTACGGATGTTATCCAGAACATACTTAGATTATTTCTTGAAAAATTGTTATCTAAATCAGTTCTTTCTTCTAATTCTGTACTGATGACTTCTCACAGGACCGCATCATTTTCCATCTTTTCAGAACAATTCTTCAATCTGGTACTATAATTCCTGTTCAGTACTTTAGCATGACACCTAACACTTTTAAAGGAGTGTCATCTGTAATTTAAATGAACAGACTTTTTGTTCTGTTATCCTAGTGACTAGTGAAAACAGAGGAATAACCAATACATCAATGACCCCAGAAGAATTCTATACAAAAATGAGCTAATATTAGGTATTTTCTAAGCACAAGTTCCTAGGTGTTTTGCCTGTATCTGATCATAGATACAAGTCAGCAAATTTTTAATTTGAGAATACCATACAGGACATTTTAAGAACCTTTCTCTGGCTGAGATACATTGAAACTACTGTTTCTCCATTGCCCACATGATTTGTCAATTGATATATGATAGAATTTTAACCTGTTTATTCTTGAGAATCAGTGTTGGCTGTCTCACATTTCCTGTTATTTTCTAGGATAATTGCTTAGAAATAATTTTAATACTTTGCTTCATATTTTCCTGTAATGGAAAACGAACTGAATGGTCTGTAGCTGCATAGTTCCTTCTCTTCTTTTGCTTTTAAAGATGCATATTGCAATCCAGATTCCCATCAAAATACTTTACCCATTTATCTGTGGCACCCCAATTAGGAATCTTGACAAATTGCAATACTGCAGACAATGTTTATGTTTTTGGATTAAACACTACATAATTGTAGACAATGATCTAATTTAGATATCTGTATTAAATGCTTAAAGTTAGGGACAAAAAAAAGCTTCCATTTTTTCATGGAAACATCCATCCTCCATTAGTTCTCAATACTTCATTCATTTTTTAGAGTTTGTTTAGGTTATTTCTGTGACCAAACAAAAATTAATTTCACCACAACCAGATGATCTTAAGACATGCATCGATTCTAGCTTGACTTTTTAATATGTTTTATATTTATATGTTTTTTTACTATGTTAAAATACTCTGTGAATTCTGTGAATTACGTGTATTATGTGAAACCACTTGAAATTTTGCTGGTGTGATGTAAAAATGTCACTAAACACAGTATTGTTCACAGTCTCATCCATCAATAGGTTTCTTTACTGAGTAGTAAACAAGGTGTCTTTCTTTTGTAATCTTTTCACTACAGTATGCTCATTCTTTCTCATTATACTTTATAGACTTTTCTAGTTCTATATAATTTTGTGCTTTGGTTTTCTCATTTTTGTCCCTAGAGGTTTTCTCCTGCAGTGATCTGAAGTCATTTGACCTACTTTCCTATAGGCTTCCTTCAATATTTGTGATCACTGAAAAGCTGATGGTGTAGAAAAGTTAATAATTTTAAATATTTTTTTGCCTTCCTCCACATCAGGATGTTGGGTGCTTCTATACTATTAGTATAATTACATTCAGGAATTGCCTGAATTATAATAATGTTGAAATGCCATCATCAAAATAAGAAATTAAATAAAATAAATGTTGTGGATGAGATTTTGATTAGAGTGTTGTGTACCGTACAGAAGAATGGACAAATAAAAGAAAAAAGGATGTAGTAATACTGCAGAGCATCAAAGGTTCATTTTAGCAAGGCTGCTTCCAGGCAAACGCAGACTTCTCACCATGAGTGGCTCCTATATATACTTAATAAATATTTCATTCCTACTGTTCAGTCTGCTCAATCCATCCCTTGCTAATGAAACAGTTGTTTTTGAAAGCTCATCTATTTATATCCACCTGCTTCACATGCACGAACAGACTGCTAGATATAGAGAGATGAGAGACATATATATAGATGTACATTGATCTCATTTTGACTACAGTTTACATTTGGTATTAGTAGAGTAACCCTAAATGTAAAGATACATTAGTATAAAACCATTGCATCTAAAATCAGTTATTTGACATGTACCGTTATGTTGCTGACATGTTTGTTCATCATTCTGAATTTCCTCACAAATGGAGCATTAGGAATAAAATATGCAGCCTGGCAAAGAACAGTCATTAATAACATTTAATATACTTTACTAAAAAAATCCATTGGCATAAGGTTTTTGGTATTGCTTCAAGATTTTGATATCTATGTCCTTTAAAGGAGCTCAGGTGGTTAAGGATACTGTCATTTTTCTTAAGCTGTTTCTCTATGTATGACTTCAGACATAAAATATTACACTGTCCAAGGTATTATCTAATCCTTTGTCCTTCTTATATTACATGATCAAAGACACTATGATGAGAACAACTTGAGCTCTGCTTTATTTCACTTAAGCAGAGAAAATGCCTTTAAAAATGTGTCTGGTTTCAAAGTCTGAGGAAGGTTGAAATCAGTGTTACTAAACTGTCTTGGTTTGCAAGAAAAAAATAATTCTTCGTACTTGAGATGAAATTACCATCTGGATCTCGACACTCAGCATTAACACAGAAGCAAAGAGCTAAGTCTCCATTCAAAAATACATTTCTAGAGCCTATGTTTGACATAATTTTACATTTTTAAAACAGAAGATATAAATCTATCAATCTGTCTAAAATCTTACATTCTATCGTATAGACATTTCCTGGACATTTAAAATATTTGGCCTGTGTTAAGAAGAAAATCAGATTATAGTGGTGTCTCTTAACCTTAAAATTTATTAATGTACTTTAAAATTTCAAAATAATAATGGTAAAGATTATGGTCAGACATTTTCCATGGAGTGGAACATAGCACTGGGAAATTAAAAAAAAGGATTCTGGGTGAAAGCCACTGATCCAATGTGAATGGGCAAAAGATGAGACCTTACACCCCATTGTTACATTTTGGAGGAAAACTAGAAAATGGTTTAATTTTATTAGAGTGGAAAAATAGAAGAAATTAACCAACTAGAAATAACCACAATGTAGCACACCAGGGACTACAAAACAAATCTAATAGGTACCACATTGCCACTGCAGAAACCTATGCTTATCACTTTGGTCACTCATCCAAAACACAGGGAGACCTGGGTACAAGACCGTACTGTCAAGGTAAGTAACACTAAGTGTTATCAGACAATCGGCATATAAAAAATTGTGTGCATGTGTGTGTAGGAGGGAGGGTGGAAGGGGGAGAAATAAACAAAAAACCCGACAAAAACCCCAAATTGTCTTCCTAACATCTAGTCTAGCTAGTTCTTTCTCTTAGTTCATTGTTTCTCTTTATCATAGAATCATAGAATGTTCTGGGTTGGAAGGGATCCCAAGGATCACAGCATTCCAACCCCCAACCCCCTGCCACAGGCAGGGCCACCAACCTCCAGGCATGATCTAGAAAAGGTTGCCCAGGGTCCCATCTAACCTGGCCTTGAACACCTCCAGGTGTGGGGCATCCATCACGTGTCTGGACAGCCCATTCCAGCACCTTACCACTCTCTCTGTAAAGAACTTCCCCCTAATATCTAATCTAATCTAAACCTTGGCAAAAATCTCTTGCATTTGTGTACTCCTTAACACTAGCAGGCCAGTTGAAGGGCTCCTTCCTTTAGACTGATTTGCACCCTGATAGCTAGGAAGATGAGGATTTAAGCAGGTGGATGAAGAATCACCCCAGCTGCCTTCTCAGATTGGACTGTTTTTACAAGAGAAGCAACAGGAGCACATCCTCCAGCCACCTTTACGCTACACAGCACTTATTGCAGGAAACATGGTGCTGGTGATCCCTAACTTAACAAAACATTAGAGGGAAAAGAAGATCAGATTCTTATGCCAATTGTCCCTTCCCTAAGCCAGGATTCAGAATGGTGTTTGAGGCTGTGCGACACTTTCCAGAAGAGTCTGACGTTGGGCACTATGTGTGGGGTGTCACTCATACCTAACTTTAGCTGTGTCTTGTAGAGAGGGAGGTCTCACCTAATCTGATTGTCTAGCTCCCCCTATAGCTAACTGAGACAGAGATGGTGGGTGTCTCATTCTTCCTCTTGAAGGGACATCTGGGGCTGGTGAATAAATCTCTTCTGGGCTGGTGATTCCCGGTTGAAGAGGAACACTGTATCTTCAACTAAATCCCTAAATTAAAATTAATTAAATTGTGCAAAATATAATACAGCCCAAGCTTGCATGTTCCAACAGGAGCTATTAATCTAATTATTGTACTATCTGAGTTGGACATTGCCAGCTAAGCATTCCGAATGAGAATCTTACTTAATCTGTCCTTCACCCAACAGCACCAATGTAAATGTCTCACAGTAACCTTTTACTGACATCTGCCTGAGTTGTCAACTATATTACTTACAGCTCTGATGAAAAAGCTTAAAAATTGTTACTCCTATTAGATTTATATTCATTGAATATCAACATTTTTACCAGCCCACTTGTGTGCCAGACTTCTATGACTGCCAATCTATGTGTTTTAATAAGCTCAGATTTGCTCCAGCATCCTTTGACAACATAGCTACATGGACTACATGTGCACACCCTAAGAACATGTTATGTACCACAAGTTCCATTATTTTTCATGTTCTCAAAATATTTGGCTGTAAATTCGCATCCAATAAACAGATTGGCAATTCACATTCAGCACAGTCCCTTTATTAACTTACATTCAGAAATAGAAATGAAAACAAACAAACTTTGTTTCTTAAGATGTGTTTTGCATTCATGGGCTGCACAAGAACAACTGTAAATGAAAAAAAGTGCATGTTTTCACCTTCTTATGAACTCTTCAGAAATCAGAAACACAATCGCTTATTTATAAAGCCACGGGAAAGATTTTCAGGGAACCTGAGATATGTAACGTGTTGCTCTGCAGTGAAGTGCAAAAATAATTATGTTAGGGACCTCAGGTTGGCTAAACATGTTTTTTTTTTTCTTGTTTATTTGTGTGTATCAGTGAGGAGGAGTTAGTTACTATATATGGGATTTCTTGGTTATTTATGGTACAAAAAGTGTGTAAAAGTCAAAAGTATTACTTGCTGTCATGCCTATGGGATTGGGGCCACAAAAGCAAGAAAACATGGTCCAGATCCAAAATTTAGAATACAGCTGTCTTTGATGTCTACATAGTTTGAATACCCAAACTTCTGAAAGGGTTTGGGACACTAAAATTAAACCCTAGATAAAATTAAAAATTAGACACCTAGATAGTTTTAATGACCTCTGACTTCCTTGACATCGCTGTCAGTCGTCATTGTTATTCTACATATACTTCTAGAACAAGAAACAAGCAATTTTATTTTATCTACATTTATAAAGGAGATGAGAATATCACCCTCAATCTCAAGAAAAGAAAAAACTTAAACAGAAAAGCATGGATACTGCTAATATATGTTTAACTTAGCCTAGACAAAGGCTGGAATAATGCTGAGGGTGTTCAAATATTTATCTACTGTCTTCTGTAGATTTCAAGCTTCATTTCTAATAGAGTATGTCATGATACACTTCCTATCTGGACGCCTCTTATAAACGGCATGTTGAAGAGGTTGGCTGTAATCTGAGAGGTCAAATCAATACATGGCTTTGCGTAATGGCTCCTGCTTGGAAAGCAACTCCTGGTTCGAGCAACAGGGTTTCAAGAAATTTTTGTATCCCTCTTGAATTTGCAATAAATAATTTGTGGTTGTTAGAGGAATCAGCCCTTCCTTGTCTGTTGTGTCATTATCTGTTGAAATTGGTCATAAATGTAAAGACTTCTCATAAACAAAAAGCCGAAAGAGTAGTAACATAAAAGATGACTCCTTTTACAATTGTCTGAGGACACCATCAGTTTCCTCCTACATTTTAACTATAGATCACCACCTAACACCTGCAGTAGTGTTTGAACCACAGTTTATGCATGTATTGGCTTGATGGGATTGTTTATTTATTTATTTGTTCGTCTTATCTTTGGGGTTTTTTTTATCATTTTGTTATTTTCGAGTAAATAATACAAAGAGAACTATTTGGGTTTGAAATTGGACACCTGAACAAAAGGTATTTAGAAAGCAAAATAACTTCTGAGGCATTATGGGAATGCTTGGAAAACAGCATGACAGACAGTAAAACTGAATCTTAATTTTTAACTACTGGTTTCTAAAGAGATAATGACTAGCTTGCATGGCTGGATGGCTTGCTGAGGAGAAATCTTAGATTTTTATGTAATTAAACTATGGAACATTTATAGCTTTAGCCAGTGCCAGCTGAGGCCTCTTGAAACAACTTTTAATTAAAACACAAGATTTAATGTTAAAACCTGAGTATGTTCTTTTCACAGCATTTTAATTACAGTTGGAGGTAATGCCATTTGGTGACACATCGCACTGTGGAAAAATCAGACAATCAGAGCCTTACCTGTCCAGTACCTGATGGCCAATTCAGATGTTTCAATAACTTTGCCATTTTTGTTTATTCATGAGATGTATGGGAATACATTTTCTTAAGGTTTCTTTCCACAAAGGTGCTTATACTGTTCTATTAGCTTAAGTCAACTTCAGCGAATGCGGTATTAATAATTGGTGAGTCATCTGTGTGGATGAATACATGTAGCAGAGAGAAAAGTGAAGAACAATGAAGCCACTAATCCTCATTCACGTTCCTAATCCAGTCTTTCACTTCTTTTCTGTGCTGATGATTGACAGTTCTACGTTAATGAAATTCCCTACCTATGTGATTACACTCCACAAAATCTCACTTATAAAAGAGAAAATAAAAAATATCTACAATGATTTGTACAGCATTTCCAACTCTACTTATCACTGAAACAAAGTAGATAGAGGGCAAGGCAGAGCACAGGAGGATGCATGTGTTGTTCATTATGTCTCAGGGATTTGAATTTAGATGTGGTTTTTGTCATACAAAAAAATAGGATCCATCATGCTAGCTCATCATGGGCATGGTGTAGCTCATGGAAGAGCAGGCTAAATATGAACGTGAGAGGTGAGTCTATAAGGCCAGAACCACCACACTTAAATCTAAGGACATTGAGGTCCCTGATTTAGGACAGAAACACTGGGTAGAATAAGCCACTTGCTGGGGTTGCTTATGCAGGTGTTGAGACCAGAATGTCAGTTCAGGTCAGGCATTTCTCAGTTGACTAGTCTTACCACCTTTTTGTTTGCATCATGGAAAAATTCTTACAGCTCAGGGACCAGATTACTTTCAGATAGAAACTAAACAAGAAGATGCTTTCCAGAGGGACTCCTAATGATTCCCAGCTCTGTAGCTTGCATGTCCCACAACCCCAAAACACAGGTCTCAGTAAGAACTGTTTTGATCTCCAGATCTGCTCTTGGTGTAGCACAGTACTTGCTGGCTATGTATATCACCTCTGTTTGTGTGGGCTTCACAGGAAAATCACCTTTCCAGTTAGAAATAAAGTAACTGAAGGGACTAGTTTCCCAGTTTAAGATTCAATGTGAAGTACTTGAAACATGTCATTCTTATGTCACATTTTGAAGGAATCTGCAGAGCGTTTTATTGATATACCCAAATCAGAAAGGCCCTTGATTGTGTCTGGAAGCAAGTTTCTGTTGCCTGATGAATTGCATTTAGAGAGCAAGTATATTCTGAGCCCAAAGATTATTATGGCAAATATCCCACATCCCTTACATTACTGAGGTAGGTAGACCACCTTTGGATTGCTTGATGAAGATAACTATTGCTGCTACAGTACTAATATGGATCAGTTTCAGATCTGTATCTTCACCACAGAAACTGTGAATTGGAGCCCAGATCTTACTTTCGTCACCCTTTAAACGGGGACAATTACACTGATGCTGAATGGTGTTGTGTTAGACTGTTCATAAATACAATTTGAAAACAAAACACAAAATATTGACCTGTGTTGCTTGATCTTTTGTTTAAATGTCTTTTTCTGAACCAATATACTAGCAATCCTGATATATTATTAAAGTTAAATATTAGATTTATTTCCATGTAGTTTTATTCTCTTTGAAATGCATAACCCTTTTAATAATGTATTATATGCTTAGACCCTATTGTGCAGTGAGACTTGTGAAAATGACACCTTTGGAGCGTACACAGGTGCAAATGTATTTCACTGACACCCTTAAAATAAATATAACCCAGACTTCTTCTGAAGAAAGCTTTTAATTATGCATTACTTTTTATCTCATTATTTGTTTAAACATTCGCAGTTTTTTGCAGAGCTGACATTGAACCAGTGGTTTATGTTTCTGTGTCCTGAAGGCATTGGTAACTCCAAAAAACTTGGGAGATTTATGAACTGCAGCAGACAAGTTTTCTAAGTATCCTTCAAAGACCACACCAATTTATTAGCATGCCATTGTGACTTTTTAAAAATTAAGGAAAAAATAATAACTTTTCTCATCCATCTGCAAAGACAGAAATCGCATTTTCATCATCTCTTGTAATACTTTTTGTGTCATACGCATTTTATTGATTGTGGACCAGAATTACAAGGGAGGTTTCTTAGCAGAATTTATGAAATATTCAAATAGGATATCATAATCTGTTATAAAAATCCATTCCATTGCTTTTCATTTACTTTTTTTATGTATGCATGCCACTGTGGCTGGGCCAAATCCACAGCTGATAAAAAGCAGTCAATCATCCAATATGATGCGATAGAGAGAAAGTAATAGCACTTTTTTATGTACTGATGATCCAATCCCATCTTGAACCATTCTGAGAATTTTGACTCTTGTGTGTATCTCCTAGCTAAGACCAGACATCTCCTTCAGGTTCATAAACACATAATACTGATGTTTTGTCATCTATGTACTACATTGCATAGAGATGGTCTCATGGAAAAAACAAATAAACTATTCCAATAATACTTTAAGAGTATTTTGGGATGATTTAGTTCTGTGATCATACCATGCCATGGACTTCATCCTGGCCACAAGCATGTCAAATGACATTTCAATTATTTGTGTCAAATGCATTTGATTTCCTTTGCTAATGAAGGACCAGACAAGATAGATATAGTATCAAGACTAGTTTCTGTTAAATTAGTTATTTTAGTAAGTTCTTTAATAACTGATTAGGAAATTAAAAACAAGGTAAATCCTGGGTCTCTGAAGCCAAAAAGACTTTTTTCTGCTTAGTTAACATCTTGGTCTGAGAATGAAACTCCTTAGAGTCCTTATTGCTGGAGTTTTCTAGGATGTTGGTATCCAAATTTCTCTGGAACTTTAGCATCTTCTCTCCTTACCTTTGATTGACATTTTGTCATTGTCAGGTGTACAGGAAAATTATTTCATCAGCAGGTATATATGGACACTGCATTTGACTCTGCAGTAAAATCCAAGTACTAAATTGTGGTTCCTTAAGAACAGGTCCATTTAATAAATTTATTGTAAGGTTGACCAGAACAGAAAAAGCTCTTCAAATGTATGAAATAATTGCAAAAAAATGTAAGAAATTAGTACACAGTACATTGCCTTTTAAAGTAAGATTTGCAGCAGAGTGCCAATTCTTTTAAGGATTGATTATAGAACCATTTTTAAAGACAGCAAGAACAGTTAGCTATCCAGTTCTCATTGAAAATTAATGGAGCTTAAGGGTATAAGTTTACTTTGCACTGTCATGAACTTTAACAGTAGCATATTTTGCAGTTTTCCATGTGTTTGTCAGTATTGCATTTCAGTTACTGTGTTGGATTTTTTCCTCAACATTGTTTCTAGAGCAATTTAATTTGCAAGATTCTGTTGTCATTTTAAAAAAATAATTAAAAAAACCCCAACTTTTCCCCCCATTGTAACCTTTTCCTGAGGCAAGGAAAAAAAGATAAAATGAAATTAAATTAAAGAAGTCAAAAACTTAAAAAATGCTTGTAACAATTTAACTTAAGCAATACTGGTGACTTTGAGAGAGCTTTCTTGATTTTCTCAGTTCTCATGCTCAACTAATGTGGTTTGTTTTGTTGGTGTTTTGCTAAATTATTTAAAACCACTCTTATTTTCATACAGCTTGAGAAGGACTAAAGCAAGATTATCTGAGTGGATGCAACACAAGAAGTAGAAAACTCACATATAGATCAATTCATACTGTTACCACTGCTAATGCAGTTGGTCAACCTTGCAAACATTTCAGACATTTGGAAGGCTGCCATTGTGGTTGTTTCTCCTGATACAGTGCCATAAGTAGTTTATTCTGGATATCTGTCATACAATCTCTTTCAACTGTCTTGTGACACCTGTAATAGAGATCAGTGTATTCATGTTATTGCTTTTGACAGTCTTTATTTTTTAAAATTACTTCAGTGGTCTTCCAGCTCATCCCTAGCATGTCTGTTTTCCTGTTTTCTGTCAGCATGCCATGTCAAAATATCTATCAATCAGAACTATCACTACTCAGACAGAAAGGCATTGCAGATGTGAAAACCCACACCTGCTACTTATGCATCTTTTCTTTCCAACATCACACAAAACACTCTTCATAGAGGAAATTATACCAGGTCAGAATTGGGGCCTAAAAGGAGGAGTTTTGGGTACCATCATTCAATACTTCTGCTCCCAAATATGAGTCACTATTAAAAGCAGATCTCTGCTTGATTTTAGAATATTCTAAATGCACTTTTGACAATTGTAAAGGGTGTCCTTAGGCATCACAATTTCTCTAACTGCAAATAATTTTGAACAGCTAAGTAAAAATTTATCTAAACAATGTTGAATGCTTCTTTTTGGTACCCTGTACAAATGATCATTCACTTAGTCATTCTCACTGTACTAATGATTTTTAATTACAGAATACCTTGAGTAGGAAACAGGTCTAACCAGGAATATCCATGTGCTGTGGATGTATCCTTAGACTACCTACCATGATTCTCCTAAGCATTTATACTGTCTGTCATTTGGTATTCACAATGACTTTAGCACTAAAAGTAAAAAGGAAAAATGTTTTTAAGCATTAGCTTTTTCAGTGACTGAGTCCAGGCATACTTAGACATCATACCTTCCACATCTTATTTATCTTAACTAGGCTGAACATGAAAAAAGGTATGATACATGGGACAACCCAAAGGAATTACGAGCCTTTAAGATATGAACACAGATTTCAAGAAAAAAATCTGAGCAATGTTGGCCTGCGCTGTTTGGAACATCGTTAACTTAGGTTCCCCATGCTCCTCTTATAATTACCAGAGCAGTGTAGGTTCTTTTAGATCATGATTAATTTGTCCTACTTTACCTGCCTACTTAGAATGAACTAATGGACTTTAATGACGATTGCCTTCACAATGCTCAGATCTCCACTAAATATAAAGGTTCAGGGTGAAAAGCCCATATATAGGTGTAAATGAACAGAGCATCAGTCAAATGACTCAGTGCAGATTTGGTTTATCTTGCTACTTTAAACAGAAGACAGGGACCTAGATATGTAAACCAATGCATTCTTCTCACTAATTTTAGCCAACTGAAAGTTGCTTTCAGAACACAATTGATCCCAGCAGCTTATACACCTACCTTACAGTCTCATCTATGGCACTCTGCAGGTGAATGGTCTTTAACATTGACAATGATGGTAGTTAGGTGATTAATTTAGACTTAGACTATTAATGTTTAGGTGGATAAAATGAAGCAGAAGGACTATTCATCAGACACCAACTTTGTGGTTCTGAATTGGATTTGAGAATATCTTTATGAAGATTTGAGTTGTGTTGCTCAAAGATGTTGCCTTTGCAGAGGTACTAAATTACTTCAGGGCTACAGTCAGTATTATTTGATGGTAATGTTGGTGATTTTAAGTCCAAAAGGCTCAAATGGAAGGTTAGGATGTTCATAACTTTCATGTGCCAGTCAGACACTGAGGTCAGTTGGAAACATAACATGATAAAGCATAAGTGAAATGAAGTGATAACTTCTGGCATGGACCATCAAACTTTCCTTCTTCCTTGGACTCCTTTGACACAGCTGTTTTCCAGCCATCACTATATGAGTTTACAGCCTCTATTCTTGGCCAGTAGCAATGCTTCCTTGTCAGATTCATGTCAGCTCCTGAATTTGGAATAAGCTTTTCACTTTTGCCACCTTTCTTCATGATGTAATTAATGGCGCTGTGTCATTTCAGGAAAAAAATGCATAAGGCTGTGAGCAATAAAAAAAAACAGCCCAGTGACAGGACTGAAAAAATTCATCTGCAGCAGGGTTAGGATAATACTTCTGGTTCATATAATAATCTAACACAAATAAGACATCAGCTCAGTTAAGCAAAGGACATTTCTACACAATTGGCTGTTATTTAACTTGTTGGCAACAACTACTTGGTAATGACGAAGTAAAGCATTCTGGTGAATTTAAATGTTTCTGTTAAGTAATTGTGTCCTCATTTTTAGGCTAAAATGTTTTCCTATTTAGCCATTTCCAAATGAAATTAATTTTAAAATATCTTCCTTTTGTAGATTTCTCTACATTTACACGTCTTCAATTCGGAAATAATAACTTCTTTAATCTGGGCAAACATGCTCAGAATTAACTGCAGGCTCAGCTGAAGAAAAGTTTGAAATTACTCCTAGGAATTTTAAATCCTGTTTTGATCTGATGCAAGTTCATGGGATAGAAATTACTGCAGTTTAGTTAGGAACTTGTACTTTTCCAAATACTTTCTTCTGTTATGTAAATAGCAATGGAACAAATTGTATTTTCTTCTTATCCAAATCAGGGAAATCTAGATGCAGTGTGAACATCTATTTACAAATTAAACTAACAAAATGGCTAGCAAATAGATTGCTGGTATCAGTGTGTGCCATTTTTTGAAATAAACTGGATGTTCAGAAAAGTTGTTTAATTTGTCTTATATCTATTTGCTGATTTTGATAATATTTATTAGCTATTTGCATACATTTCTGGAATAAAATCATCTCAGTAACATTCAATTTCATAGAAAGACAACTCAATATAAGCTAAGAACATACTTTGTGGGGTTGTCTAAATAATAGCTATTGTATACCAAATACAAAACTTTCAATAAACAGAGTTAGACAGGTGTTCACTTTGAGATCTATGAAGAGGACTGGAATTATTGTCAATGTAGAATTTTTTAATGGAAATAAACAAGTATATTTAATATATTTTTCCATAAATCTATTAACACTTGGAGACAAGGGTTAAATGTAGAAAATTTAGATGAAACACATCTCTACCTTTTGAAGTTTTTGCACCTCAGTGTACCTGTGTGTGCCAAGAAAGCTGCAGATCATCAATCACGTGGCCCCATCTTCCTTGGAGGCTGAGTTCATGTGTGTTCACGTGTTACCACATCTCCTAGTGAAGAGGGTGTCTTGCTCTGAAGGACACTGATAGTGTAGTACAGTCACAGAGAATCCTCAAGCTGAAAAAGATGAGAATAAGCTAAACAGTTAAATTTTCAGCTGTACTGCAGCATATCAGACTTACATGTTTTCATTGTTTATTTAGGAAACTAGTATTGTTTATTTTGGTTTGCTTTGTTTCTTCACAAATATTTAACTGGATCTCACACTTTTCTAGAACTTCTAATGAACCTCACTGAAGATCATTAATTGGCAATAGCATGTGTGAATGTTTTCTACATTAGCCAGATGGGGAAAATTATTAATAAAGTTACACAGCAATCTTTTTATAAGAGACAGACAGTTTTTTTCCAAGAGAATGGCATTTTTTTTTTTAAAAAAAAAAGGTCAGTTTGTAGAAAACAGAAGATGGAATGTTTTCTTTTGGGCAAGCTTTCAGAGAATCCTGACATTCATTCTAGTAGCTTCCTGGAGACAGATGACAATATAACAGCCCTAGAATGTAGTCCTTGGATTAATCATCCTACTCAGATGTAGTTTCCATGCAATAGGAAGTACTAAAGCCCTTGAAGCCTTAGCTAGACTTCAGAAAGTTTTGCATTCTGACACTGTTTGCTCTTTTCAGGGACTCAAACAGCCTCTAAAGTTTTCACTCCAAACACAGGTTTCAGAGGTTTGGGCTTATGGAAGAAAGTTACTGTTATTTTCAATTAAAATATGAACTTTCTCTGTTTTTGTCATCAGCTGTTTTCACAGCCTGAAGTGTTGCCTGATAGTGATAGCAAAGAAAGTCTACAGAAGTCAAGGAAAAGAGAAAGATACCTCAAAGGAAAGACAATGATAGCTTTATTTATACAGTAAATAAAAATAAAACCATTGCAAATTTCATCTGAAAATACATAACTGATAATAATGAAAAATGGCAGCTTTAAAGAACCTTGATCAATAATGTTCTGGTCAATGATAGTATATTAATTGACTTCAGAAGGACTTTAATTCAGACTTCACCTGCTAGATCTAACTATCTTCCTTCATTCAAAACACTGTTTTCCTAATCCTATGCCATTACTAAATAGGAAGTGAGACACTTCTCAAAAGGATGATAATATACTGTCCATGTCAAGGGTATCTGTTTCTGATATTCTTAACACTGCTATCTTGAAACTTTTCATGCCATTATAATACTTTGTTTTGGTTTACTATGAAAAATATTGCAACTGGTTATGAAGTGCAACACTAAGAAAAATCTCTTTTTACTTGGTTTAGAAAACACATTCAGAAAGTAAATGTAATCCAATCCTTTGTCTAAAGCTCCTCTCAGGCATGGTACCTACATGGAAATGTAAGTATCTGGTGTTAGATCCACAGAGAGACTTAAGTAGGAAGTGGGGTTTTTTAAGGGGCTCATAACATTCACTTCTTTTCAAATCCCACTTGAATTTACATTGGTATAAAATAATAAATAATCTCTGGTTGGCAAAATGAGGAGAAAGGATAAAAGTGGTAGCCAGGAGAGGCAGAAGAGGCAGGAAGTATGCAATTATATAATGTAAGGGTGAGTTATTAGCAAGATTGAATGTTCAAATTCTTGTACTGATGAATATTTAATCTGGTATATGTCACTGAAAAATTCCAACATGAGACACATCTGGAGTCTCAAATAGCGGATTAAATTGCTAGTCTAGGACACCAGAAAGTTGGATTTAAATTTCTGTGCTGAGGCAGGTTTGAGGATTTGATGTACAGGACTATATTTAAATACCTCCTTAGTGATTGTATTCTTCTTGGCAACAATTAGAGCACACTGAAATGGAGAAAATGGGGCAGGCAGCTGTTTGGGTATTTTTGTTTTCCTGATGGAAAGATAAATATATTTAAGTTCCCCATGGAAGCAAAATTTCATAACTGATGGCCCTAAATGAAGGAAAGTGCCACAGTTGAACCCATTGTATATGAGGAGGGAAAAGGGTGGGGAATTTAAAGCTCAAATGGCAGGTTTGAAAGTGCTCTGTGAGACCTGCAAGAGGCTTCTGTCACTGGAGGGACTCTAATTCATTTTTCCTTCTGGATGCTGAAGGGCAAGTTGTTCAAACACAGTCTCTGAATTTAGCAGTCTTCATTATAACAGTACTGAGCAGCCATTTCTCATAATGCTGCTATATGTTAATTTCTCAGTGCTCTTGAAAAGCAAACTTCTGTTTAACTGTACTTTCAAAACACTGGTTTATGTTTCTATAGGATATTTTAATTATAAATGAAATACTAAAATAGAGCACAACAATCTGTAAAGTTTTATAGTGGTTTAGTTAATCTCTAATCTCATGTATTTCTGCTTTTGAGATTGGGTCCTGGGAAAAAATAATTTGACTTTTGCAAGAAGTAATCTCCTCCGTGAATTATTGACTAACCCTACTGCGTAAAAGCTAGGCGCTCAAGGTTTTTGCAGGAGTATTACTCATAAATTAAGAACATTGCCAAAGATTGGGATAAAGGAAAGAATGCAACTATAAATCTTTAGGGTCAAGTACAGGGAGTGTTTTACTCTGAACGTGACTCGCAGTCTCTCAGTGTATTTCTTTGTTCTTCATCTCTGCAAAGCCCAAGTTATCAGTAATTCAAAGTATGTGTCTAATATGTACTTACATCCTCTGTATTCAGAAGGTGTAATATAGTACATTTTCTTAGCTGTTTGAACTGTTGATACTCTAAAGCAAACAATAAAAAGTTTGTATTCTTGCTCTTCTATAGAACAACTGTTAGGTGTTAAATTGCCCTCAGGCATTTTTGCTTTAACAATACAACTAATAGTCCATTTTTCATCCCTCTACCACAGTAAGTTCTTTACTCTTGAGTAATACAGCCATAGATTTTGCAAATATTCCTCCCCTCACATGAATATGTATTTAGATAATTCACAAAATCAAGTTCGAATGTAAGAGAAACACCAATTGCAAAGGTCTGGCAGTGTCTTCCTCATTTCCCAGGGGGCAAGTGACACATGGTGGACTTCATGACAAACTGCTTTAGTCACATTCCCAAGTCCATCAAGAATTGATTGTATAGTGCTTCACACATATACTACTGGGAACTTCATCATACCATCAACAGATGCAGTATGACGCTTCGAAATCCAGTGCATTAAGTAATCTAAATACTTAGACTCTTTATTTAAATACAGTTTATTTCCTATAATAGTATTTATTTCCTAAATAGTACTTGTGGAAAAGTCTAGATATTAGAAAGAATCATTTCTATTTTATGTCCAAAACCCCCTATGACATTAAGTTCTTTAAATAGCTTTCATGTTAGGGTAGTAATAATAATAAAAATAATAATAATTGCAAGAGAGGAAAATATCTGTATTTTTGCAAGTAAAACTGATGTAGATAATGCTTGCTTACACATGTGTTAAGGTACAGACAGAATTTGATCTACTGAATATTTCATTAAGGTGTTGACAGCTAAGCATCTGAGATGCAACTGCTGAGATTATATATGAAACATGCCAACGGAGAATAAATAACAGACTACTCAATCTTTTTCTCTGTTTTCAGTGTCTTTGTTTCTTTTTTTAACTCTACAGAGTGTTAAAACTGGCTCACACATGTTTCTGCACAGAAAAGGCAAGAGTTGAGATTCTGATTGCTCTGTGAGATTGTAATGGCCATTATTCATACAAAACTGCTTTTGTAGTTGAGAAAGAGCCCTGAATCCTAGAGTTAAACACAAATTAATTCTATCCATGTGAAAGTAAGCTCCAAGTCTGTATTGGACCTAATGACTTCTTAGATTTAAAAAGTGTCATCTAGAAAATAACAATCCATGGGGTGAAACAGAATCTCTGGAAACAAAGCAAACAGCTGCAGTCACCAAAACAGGAACTTGTAAGCATTGTTGTTAAACAGTTTGCAAACAACCATTAAGTACAATGAGCATTATTTAGAAAGTTTTAATGAACAAAAATCATTCTTTTCTCTTAAATAATGCTGTAAATCTGTGCTACTATAAATATATTTCTCTATTTTAGTACATCAGCCTACAGCTAATATAACAAAATGGGGAATTAGGCTTAGTTCACATATTTTATAAATTAGGAATACTGTGTCTATGATTAATTAATAGGAAAAGAGCTACATTTGCAACTAAATATTTTGACAATGAATAATTTATCCAGGTTTACTTTTAGCATATTGGTAAAGTAAGCTTCATTTCACATACTGCACAATAAATTCTTTTTAAAGCATTTCATGAGACCAAAAAATTACAAACATAAAAATCAATTGCTCATTTCCATTTAAAATGTGGAGCAGAACTATATGCAGTAGATTGAGGATGTACTCCTAATATATGTGATTGTCTAGGAAAGATATAGGTTCTATTATTCCCAGCAAGAAAAAATTGTTAATTTTCCTAGAAGCAAGTTGTTTGTGTTAATTTATTCATTCACATATTTCTCATCCCATTAAAATAGTTCTTTGTGAAAACAGAGAAAAATATATAGTAAATTAAACTTGGTGCAGTGATTTAAAGAAGGAGATATCCTGCAAAGGGGTCAAAAGATAAGTTATCTTAATTTATGAGCCCTACAGTCATGAGTCATGTCCTGTTATGGTTATTATATTTATGAGGTCTAAATGACTGCTAAAATAAATAATAGATCTTTGACAATCCCAAATGCATGATGAGAATGCTACAGAAAACCTTGAAAAACATATTAAGATCACAAAAAATATTTAATTTCATTTAGTTCACTCAACAATTTTTGATGGCAACAAATATGCAATTCTGACTTCATGAGAAACCATAACTCTGACAAGCAGTCTAGAAGTTAGAGTTACTTTTCTCTAAAGTTCAAATAATTGGTGGTATTTTGTTCTCTCTTGTGTGAACAGGAACTAAGATGCTGATGCGAAGAGAGGCACGACTGACATGTTGCAGACTTTTCATGGATGTGACACTATCACAAAAAGAAGCAAGAGAAGTGAACCTTTTGTGCATCTGGCTGGTTATGTAGCACAGAATATCAGTCACTGAGGAAAAAAATGTACCATGTTCCAAACCAAAACTCTTTATTGTACATTAGACATAGAAACAACAGTAGAAAATTATTTTCCATCCAAAGTTAGCAAAGCTCTTTTTGGTCTGACAGCCTAACGTGAATTGACAGTGAAGTGTATCCCTGGAGAACTAAAGCTCTGTGCTCTAAGTGTAGTAAAGACAGCACAATTCCATTATTACAACATAAATGCCACCTTACAGATCTCAATAAGAAGTAGGAATTTTCTGAGACTTTAAGGGTCTTAACTAGTGTAGATGTAGATTTTGATAATGTTTATTTTTTCTTTCCCCCCCCTAGTAAAAATACTGATGATTGACATGTCATACTTCTCCAGAAAAGACAGAAAATAGACAACTTTGACCTGAATTTGCTGCTAATGTAGATTGTCAGGGCTTTGTACACACTGACATACTTGTGCACATCTGCCGTGCTTGTCCATCTATTTAAACACTCCAGTGGCAGAACCTAGAGTCACAACCACTAGTTTGGTTTCTTGTTGCCTTTGAAGATTGGCTGATCTGTTGTTCAGCCTCCATTTTATTGTATGGTTCTCTCATTCTTTTTGTGTCAATTGCATTATATTTTTGTAGACAGAAGTTTTCAGCTTTCCACTAACTGGTAAACAAATGAGCTTTTACATGACTGCACAGTAAACTGCATATGCCAGTGCTGTGATGGTGTAGGGATTCAATAATTCAAAACATGAATGAGACAGGAAAACATAAGGCATTCTTTCTAAGCTCATTATTTATTGCAAAGAAAACACAAGAAGAAAGAATTATGACCAGCAAAGGCAATTTCCCAGCTGCTGTGCCATACATTTAAAAGATAAAGATGCTTTTATATTGAAAATTCTTCTGATAGGTGTGATGAGGGCATCAGTTGGTAGCCCTGGGCCAGCTACCCGTACTGTGCAGGAGCTTATTCTGCAACCAGTGGAATACAACAATTGTAATTATAGCCAGCACACCCTGTGTGATCAAGGGAGAAGACTGATTCCTTGCTACCTCCCACACTTTTTGTCCCATTGTTGCAATCAAGTAATCAAAGTCTGACTTTTATACTGGTTTCCTACCTCTGCAACTTTTGCGTCACAAAATGCTGCATTGTCAAACTCTTAAGATAAGTTTTGAAGTTGCGCTTAGTAAACAAGCTTTTTATTGCAGCTTTCAAAACACAGTGGAGGTTTTAATCTTGTAGTGACTCCAGCACTGTGGTAATATCTGAGCAAAGTACACTCCAGAAATGAAGCTTAGGGAATTTCTATTGTCTTATGTCTAGGCATATAGACTCAGCTTCTGTTTGGAAGGCAAAAAGGTTGACCACCTCCCCATGTGGATAACATTTACATTGTGGTGAATAGTGGGGGTGATAATGATTGCCACTGACAATCTCCATCTTCTTTTGACACATAAATTAGGAACAAGGTTATGACTACTGGGTAGTTAGTTTTTGCTGGAAGAAATCCATCCCAATTCCTTTTACACTCTGGCACTCCTTGGCTGCTATCATAGTTCCTGGCCTTACACATGACCTTCTTAGAGCTTCTATCAATAGTTAAGTCTTGAACCCAGGGAAAATGGAAATCTGAAGGATGCAGCAGTATAACAGTATGGAATCAGAACTTACTTCCTGAAGATAAAGGCCTATGATATCTCTCAAAAAAAAAAAAAAAAAAATTGTACAAGTGTTTCAATAAGTCATTCACATCCCTGCCCTCACAAATGCTAAATCTTTTCAACAGGGAAGTGTTCTCAGCTTGCTTCTTGCAAAGAAGGAGTTGCATTATTATATTCTCAAAGGAGAAGCTCAACAGGCCTTTGGACTTTAGCTCAGCTCAATATGTAAATTGACATATTTATTGTGACTTCACTGTATTCATACCGCTTTACATCAGCTGGCCTTGCTAATACACTTGTCCTTTGATATGCGCCCACTGAGTTGCTCAGCATGAGAATTTAAATGATTTAAAAATTTATTATTTAATTATGCCCTTAAGTTGTTATTTTTTTTTAGCTAAGGAAAGTGCTAAATTGTGCAGTGAATGCACCATTTCATTTATTTATTTTTTAATTTCAAAAGTAATTTCTGATGGATGCAAAAAGGAAAAAAAAAGCATATAGCCAAGCATATTTTTCCAAATTCTTAAAATTCCACATGTCTTAAAAATAGCTGAAAAGAGCTTTCATTCTCTTCTAACCTTCCATAAAGAATATATTTTAGGTAAACAAAGTAAGGAAACTCTTAGCCAGAAAGGGCACATTTTCATAAAATTATGAACAAATGGAAATGCAAGGCTAGGTAGAAATGTTATAGTCATATGGTTCATATAACTATTGACAGCATAAATGCCATTATACTTTCACTAAATATGATTTCAAACATTAGCTACTGGCCTGCTGGGTTAAATATTTATTTTCTAGGAGTCCCATCTGTTTCAAGCTACCAGCCAAAAGAACTGAATAATAAAATGTACAATATACACAGTCACAAGGTACAGAACAATATTTCTAAGGATGTTTGCACTTCTGTTAACAAGAATAGGCAAACAGATCCACCACTGGCCAATACGCTTTTTACTGGTGGAAGTTTTATCCAATGATCTTTCTCTTTACTGTGTTGAAGAGCTCTATAAATAGTATGCTTGCATGCTGCTCCCATTGCCAACTTTTAAATAGTCAGATCTTTGTGGATTTCAACACTCTTGTGACTGAGGTGTTGAGGGAAATAATACATGATTCTGCTGAGGGGGGAAAAATAAAGCAAGTGAAACTATAGCCTAAAACCCAAAGATATATTCCTACCTCTCCAGTAATGAAATAGCATTTGCTTAGATAGCATGCCACAGAGTGAAACTGCCTTAATAAAAAGAATTTACAGTGAATCAAATAACCTCTTATATAAGGAAAATCTCTGTGTTTACTCTGTTGTTTTGTTTTGAGTCTGAGGTGATATTACAGAAATCATGGTTTCCAGCAACCTATATGCAAACTATAAATCCCAGAATATTCCAGCTCTTTCAGAGAATAATTGTTCTGCAATTATTCATGCAAATCTTAATCCAGTAACCATCTGAGATTAAACTATCAATGTAGCCTGCATGTGGCACAACTGAGAGGCTACAAACATGCCTTTTTTATCCTTATAATCTTGACAGTTTGGAAAATGGTAGTAAAAGCAAAGGGCAAAGCAAAGCTCAAAAGGACATTCATTTGCATTTACACATGCACTCATGCAACTCTTACACTGTTAGAGTTTCAAGGCATTACAGGAAAAAAAAAAAACCTCTTGAAACAGAATTTCTGAAGACATAGATTGTTTGCAATTTAGAAATTATGAAAAAAACATAGCATGCTCTATGAACCACATTTCTTTCTAGTTTCAGTAACCTTAATGCACTGCAGGCATGAAATAACCTATAGTCCTATTTCCCAGTGATGCAAAAAGGGAGTATTACATTCCCTTAGATCTTTTTTTAAAACCACGTTTCTCCTTTTTTTTATATATATTTTTCTGCTTTATCATTGACACTTAAAGACCTCTGCTTTAGTAATTTTGAGTCATAGTCACAAACTGTACTGTCTTCTGTACTTTGGCAGTGATACTGTAGATGGGTTTCCGTAGCGATCTACCAAACAGATTACTTTTTTTCTCCTCCCATGGCGACTGCATATTTCTGGTGGCATTCCTGTTGTGTGGGAGGGCGGCTCTGCTCCATTCACACACTTGCACTCACAGATGTGGCCTCCTGGGTTTACTCCTGTCAGGCCTTTCCAACAGCCCAACAGTTGTAGCCTCAAGGCCCCTCTCCGGCCTTCTAGTAAGCAGACGGGGCATCTCATCACAGGCTTTGTTTGTGACTTTTGCTGTGGTTTTTGGTGTGGTTCTTTTTTTGTGGGATTTTTGGGTTTTTTTCGTTCTGTGAAGCTGAGAATTTGTCTTTGGAAGGAAGGGAGAAGGGGGAAGGGAAACAGGAAAGGGAAGGGAAAAAAAAGGGATAAGGAAAGGGAAAAGAACTTAGAAATGCTACTGATCTCGCTATTTCTTAAAACTTACAAGGAGAAAAGCATTGTTCCATTTATAATTGCTGGTTTACAAATAATTTTAGCTATGTGGCTACAAAGTAACATGAAATGTTTGAGTCTCTGGAACAAAACCTTGCTTGAAGCCAGTGATTTGATCAAGAAATGCCACAGAATACATTGTAATCTAATCTTTTCTCAGGCAGTTAATGGCATCCATGAATGACAGAGAAGAATACATTTAAATCATTTTATTTCTTTGAGAAATGTTACCGCAGGAAGCATTTTATCATAACAGCTGTAGCTGCTGCTTCTGCCAACAGGACATTTATATGACTGTATAGATCAGCACAGGCCGTTTCCTGCAGGAATATTTTATTTTATAACTGAATCAGGAAGAAAAATATCTCAAACACTATTGAGGGATGCAGGGACAGCGTATTTTGTATGAAATTTTACTCCATATTGTACTTCCTGGTGGCGTGCTGAGGGAGATTTGTGGTATATTGTAATACAACACAGGAAATCCAACGGACTCATGAAGGGAAAATGTAACTGAAGGTGTGCATAAGGTGGCTGGGGACTGATAGCAATGGTGCTAAACTGGTACTAGAAGAGGAGAGATGAGGTCATTACTTCCGTATGAAAATGCAATATGACAGACACAAGTAAAAAGTGAACTTGATTCTCCCAAAGCATCTTAAATTATTCTCTTTGCCTGGAGAAGACAAAGAGAGGTTCAGTACAGAAGAGGGCTATTTCCATTTTCAACTTGACGGTATTCTCAGAACAAAGCATGGGGAGAGGGAGAAACAAGATTTCCCTACATTTGATTGTGATCATACTCTCTACCAATAAATCCTCTTTGGTTCATAAAGATTTTTCTAAAGAGCAATTTGATTTGTCTTTGAAAAGCACTGGAGTGCATCAAATGTCATTAGCTCTTTAAATATGTCCACAGACTACTTCAGGCCCTGAGCTTTGTGCAAAGTCCCTTGTCACTTCTTTCCCCCACTTGTCCTTTGTATGCTTCCAAATTAAATGTCCTGTATGCATTTCCAGTAGCACACAGGGAGCAAAGGGCTTTAACCCATTCTCTATAAGAGTAGCAAGGCATAGGGTTAGGCTCCAGGAAATGGTTAAACTGTGTGATTATACTTTAATGTATTTTTCCAAAGTAGGCGAATGTTGAGGCAGTAGCTTGACATTACACAATTAATCTGAATTATTTATATTCAATCAGTGGTATCATATTATCGTTACATGATTTTTTGGTTGTACTTATTTAGTAAATCTTCCTCTTTTATTCTTGCCTGACTGCTAAGTCCGTCAAGAAATATCTGGTGCTCTCTAACTTTAACAACTGTATTTTTTCTCTTCCCTCATCCCCTAGTTTTTTCTTTCTAACCCACTACCCTCTCAGTCCTTGTGCTTTTCAGTTTTATACTAATGATAATTATTCTCCTACATCTTCACCTTCTTGCTTTCATAACTTTAGTAGTGTCAGTTATTTTTCTATACTAAATAATTCAAGCTCTGCAAATCCATCTTTAAATGTCTCTCTGTATCCATTCCCTATGCATCTACCTAGCATCACTCTATATGTTTTTGCATATTCCATCTTCTGGTACTTCCTTTTTTGTAGATGCTCCATTAAGAAGTGGCTTCTCTAAAAATGCAAAAGATTTGATTATTCAGAACTGTCTTATTCAACTATGCCCTTTTAGATATGGTTCTACTTTTGAAGACCCAAAAGAGGAAATCTGGGCAAGTAGGTCTAGTGCCAAAACTATGATCTACATCCCCTGGGAAATGACATGCCTTCCCTGACTGGGACCTGGTTAAACTACAGACTGTTAGAAACAATTCAGGCAGCACCTGTGTTTCATATTAGACACTTTTGTAGAAAAGCCTGTCAATCATATTGATTTGTGTCAAATGAAGTGCAATGGGATTTTTTTTTTTTTAAAATCCATGTGGACAGTTTAGAAGCAGGAAATTAAACAAACCTTTTTCAATAATCATCTTGGTTGAAAGTAAACTGTGGTCTTAATAATCAGAGAGGGACAATCATGCTTTAAAAAGCTATCCCTTAGGTAAGGAACGCTTGCCAAAATTAAACTCTCATAAAAACAATGAGAGGCAGTTACTTGACAGGCATGATCTTGGTTTTGCAAACAATGGTCTAAAATTAAGGGATAATTCTACCCATTCATTGGGCTCCAATGAAGTTTCTCATCACCTTACACTATCAATTGATTTCAAGTTCTCCAGTAAAGCAGGGAAATAATATCTTAAATTTAAATAAATGTGTATCCTAATTTTATAGGCTTAATAAATCTATCAAGTTCTCACTTCACTGCCAAATTCTTTAAAACATACTTTCTCTCTTTAAAAAATTACTTCTTTTCTGTTGAAATTGCTTTAAATGGGGGCACAGCCAGCTGTAATATTACACATATTTTGTGTAAAATTAAAAATTAATTAAATCAAGAAGATATAAATATGGGTTTGCTACACAGCTTTTGGGACTTGCATCATTTGTGAAGGTGAGGACAATGACATTTGAACTTTAAAATGCATCGCTGTCAGAATTACTACTGAGAAGTGCTACGGACAGCTATATTTCTCTTTTCACTCCTCTACAGAATCCAGTTCAGATTTTGGCTACTGCATGATTGATGGCTCGTTTTGATACCCATATCAGATAGCAGTACATCATTTGTAGGAACTCTGAGGGCTGGCAAGTGCTCCAAGGGATCTTGTCATATCCAACTCACTAAGATGTAGAACAGCAACACTTCTCACAGCCTCTCTTGTTAAAGTGACAGAAGAGGGAAGGCAAATCACAACTAAAAAAATACGTTCCAATAAGACATAAGAATAAGATTTCTTCCTTTTCAGGAAAGAATACAACTAAGTGGCAGAACTTTGCATGTGGTCTTGATAAAAAGAAGTCACCCATATCTATCTTTTATTTAAAAACAAATCCACGAGAGGAGGAAAAAGCTCAAGATTATCACATAAATAATTATTTACTGAAGGCACAAAGCTAAAGAAGCAAGACATGCCTTGATACTTGCTGCCAAGGAGGATTCTTTTAACCTAGTTATACACGTTTGTATGCAGATGACTACGCTGTAAGCTGGTTTTGTATTAACTTTGGTTGTAAGGCACGATTAATGCATTTTAGGCATTTACTTTAAGATGGATAAATTGCCTCTTAGAGGCAACTTATTATCCTGACTTGATGTTCAATAGCAGCAAAGAGAGCTTAGGGTGACTATATTGTAGATGTGTGCATTTAGTCAGACAAATCCTGTCTTGGCTTGATGCTGAAGTCGCTATACACACACAAACACACACACACACACACACACACACACACACATATATATACATAGTATATTAGTGAGAAGACATGTCCTTCCTTCTTTAGCTGTACATGGACTCCTTGCCTGTGGCCACACAGGTCACAGTGAAAGTGAAAAGCAAGAACAGCCTCCAACATGAAATCACTTCTGTCTGGTGCATGGCATTTCCTAATTTTCACAGTTCTTTTCATTTAGGGTGGGTTTTTTTTTATTTCAGCTGTGTCATAAAACACAAAAAAACCCAACACAATTCCAGAGGGACAAGGACACTTGCAAATGTTCCTTTCCTAGATGACAGACTGCAATCTCAGTCTGTGCCATCAGCAAATAACCTATCACCACATTTATTTTTTTTCCACAAAGACACTGAGACACCTTGCCTTTGTGAATATTGAAATTGTGAATATTATGTGCAATTATTATTAATAAGAATTATTATCAATAATAATAATTATTATTAATTATTATTATTAATTATAATATCAATAGTAATAACAACACATGTTTTCTTGGGGTTTTCTGTGCATCGCATAGAGGTATAAATGACCTCTTTGTGTGTGTGTCTACACCTGTGGAAGACTGCTTCCTATCCTTCATTATTGCAAATAATTTATTTTATATTTAATATTTTATTTACAAATAAAGCTTCAAGAACAGGATTTTCTTCTTTCATTTCAAGGGCGCACTAGACATACGCTCTTCACATTTAACCTTTTTGAAGTTCTGTTTAGATGGGGACAATTAAAGGCTCTTCAGTGACTTCAGTTGGTTATTGCTTTGTATATGCCCAATTTGAAAATGTTACTGCAAAGCACAAATGTTTTGTTTGTGGTGTCTGATGCTTTATTTAATAATGTAATCCTAATTATTTTTTATTTATGCCTTAGGCTTCCATTTCTGTCCCCTAAAAAAATATATATATATATTTATACAAAATAAATATCTGAAATCTCATACAGTAGACATATGTTTAGCCTTCTTGTTAAAAAAGCCCCACCAAAGAGAGATATTTTCTTTTAAAAAATTTTATATACAAATATGTTTCCTTTAAACCCTTTAGTATGCCTTCCATAAGATTTTAGTTATGGTCTGTCTCATTCCTGTACATCACATGTAGCTTCTCTGTACTAATTTTAAATATTTTCTGTATGTATTTTAATAGAAAAGCCCCTGGGCTTAATATTGAACCTGATCACGTTCTTCATAACCACTATAAAAATAGTCAGGTCTATACAAATGACTTCTGCTCCTATCCCAGATCATGTTAGGAAAGACTAAATTGTCAAACCAACACAGTTTCAGCACTAAGTATCCTTAATTCTGTGCTTAGGATCTGGAATTTTAAACTGAAAACTTTGTTAACCAAAAAACATTAAAGACTATTCAAATACTTTGATATTATCAGATCTTACATTTTTACCAAAACCTCACCAGTACTGACATGACATCAAAAGCTTTGTGTTTTATTTGTAATGTAGTCATTTTTCTGAAGTGCATTACAAAACTAAATGAAATCCAGCTTTTATTTTTTAATGTGAGTTTTTACAGACACAATCTTTGCAAAGAAACTCAAATGCCAAAATCTAACAAACATCTCAGAACCAAAAAACCCAAAGCCACTCCCCAAAAAAACAAACAAATTAAAAATTGTTGGGTATTTTGGGGGATGAAGTGGTGGGAGAGAATTAGAATTCCTCTAAATTTAGTCAAGCTCTTTATTGGAGCCTTACAGAAAATACAGGAATACTTTTAGTTTTCAAACCTGTATTTTGAAATATGTCTTTAATCTATTATTTTATTCTCATTTTTATTTTGAAGTATACATTTCATTTTATTGATGTGCTTAAGGTATTACTATATCTACCCTGCCTTTCCTTTCCTAAGCAATTTTGATTTTTATTGCCTTCTTACATTTTTATTGATTTGTCTGTTCCTCTTTTCATAATTTTTTTTTTTCAGTTTATGGATGACTCTTTGTTCACATGACATTGGTTTATATAGTAAAAAAGATGAGAGGTGGTAACAGGGCTTTTCAGTGGTCACCTTATCTAAGCTTGTTTGCTATCCCCACAAATAGATCACTAGCAACATATTGACTGAAGTGTTTAAGCTTCAGGAGTTTTATCTTGCACCACTGACATTAATGGAAGTTTGCAACTGACACAGTAGATGGTGAATAAGAGTTTAGATTGCTATCCTATTGTGCCAATCTAAAACTGGTTTCAATTTCTGCTCTAGTTCATACAATCATAATTGACTCAATTATTTTTTCTGTAATGATTTTGTTATTTTTTTATATTTTCATCACATAATTATTTATTTTTATGCAAGAAGCAAGAACCTAGTTCACATTAATCTGTATTCATCTGTCTGTTGCCATTTCCACAATTAATTGTCAGTGCATGATTATGATTTCTTACTGCATTTTCCAAGTATTAAAACACTTATATTAATATTTCCTATTATTTATCTTAGCTACTTTTTTAATTATCTTTTTCCCCTTTAATTCTTCTTATGTTTTAACTTTTTTGTCTTGTTTCTGTGACCTCTTAGTCCTTGTCCAACACATGTGGTGCTTTATCAGTTCATCTCTGCTGGCTCCTTGATTTCTTGATTTTTATGGTGAATGATGTTTTCATTATGAAATGCATTTTTTCTTGCAAGCATATACTCTGTTTTTTTTTTCAATTAGGGTATGCAGATGCCATATTTTTACTGTATTCCTTCAAAGAATGAATACAAATTGATGTGTCCCGATATAGGAATATAGCATTAATTTCACCTTCTAGATTAAAACTAACTTAATGTAGCAAATCCAGTATTCTGGGAGCTTGCTGAGGTCTTAGAGAGTGGAGCTTGCCCAGACACATAGGACAGGAAAGTCTATGATTTCGTTGTGTTTTATATATTACTTATTCTGCTGCAATTCTCTCCTCTGAGAGTGAAGACAACAGCTGTGGTCACAGATGGGTTGTGCTTCTCAGAAGTAGGCCTCTCAAACCTGTAAATCTAGAATCAATCACCTCTATGAAATGCAGGCTGGTAAAGTTCTCGATTACTTTAGATTTTCTTGAAATGCTGTATAAATATATAATAACAAAAATATGACTTCGATTGACTTTAAGGTAGGTGGTTTTCAAGTGTTATGATCATACCTTTAATGGATATGGGAATCTTAGTTATGAGGATTGTAATATACCTCTGAAATTAGTATCACAATCTTTCAGAAGCCCTTCAAACAGATTACACAGGGCACTAAAAAAAAGTGGCATTTTTTTTAAGTGTTATTCAATATTCATAGAGATAGGTCACTAAAAACTGCAATTATTTGTTGCTCCTTCAACCTTATTGTCATAAGGTACAAAGATTAAGGAACCCTGAACATTGCATTAATTTTATTTTTAATTTCTGTTTTTCTTCCTTAAGGTCTTATCAGCAGGTGTATTTTCCACAACTAATCATGGAATAGAATCCCAGTATGGTTTGGCTTGGAAGGAGTTTCAAAGTTCATCTAGTACCAACCTTGCTGCCATGGGCAGGGACACCCTCCAATAGACCAGGTTGCCCGATGCCCCATCCAACCTGGCCTGGAACACTGCCAGGGAGGGGGCAGTCACAGCTTCTCTGGGCAGCCCATGCCAGGGCCTAATAATAAAGAATTTCTTCCTAGTACCTGATCTAAATTTACTCATTCAGTTTAAAACCATTACCCCTTGTCCTACCATTACACACCCTGACATGTAACCGGATCAGAACCAGATCTAAATTAATTTTAAGATCCTATCCACTTGACTTATAGTATACAGCTTATTGGTGCAGAACACCCAGAAATAAGTGTTTTGATGGCTCTAAACAATCAGAAAAATCAGAAATGCATTTAATGAAACAATAAATATTTGATGCCTGTTTAAATCCAAGATTGGAAAAGTATCAGTTTTTCAAAACACTTGTGACTTTAAGCTCCTATTTTAAGTTGGTTCTTTGATAAGATCTTGCAGATGAAGGCTTTGAACTCTCTTTAGGATACAGTTGCTCCAATGGTATTCTTAGATAGGAATCAACATGATATAGAACAACCAACCAAACATGAATAAGAAGTGACAATATGCAACAATGTATTCAAAAGTTTTGTATCATCAGAAAAGACATTTTGCTTAAGCCCTCACATGTGAGCATCTCCTCATGAATTTATTCTTCCACTTCCTCTTTCTCATTGTCATGTCCATTCTCAGTTAGGAACATATTTAGAAGGGAACATGCTAAAGAGTGAATTAATCTAGGTGACCTTCCTCTGGCAAGGAGGTTGGACTAGATGACCTTTTGAAGTCCCTTCCAACACCTACCCTTCTGTGATTCTGTGATAACTACATCCACGAGAGAAGCAAAGATGAATAAAAACATATGAACTCAACTACAATTAATAATATGTTACTTCCATGCATATTTATTCCCACAGAGTGAGAGATTGTCTGGAAATAACAATTTAAGTTTGGTTTTGGGGGTTTCTTTTGGGCAGGTTGCTATTTGAGGACTTAGGTATACCAATAATTAACTGTTATGAACTACTAATATTCTAATACTAATCATTATTTATTTGTAGCTTTTTTTGCCTAGTGTTATTAGAGATGTGCAAGGATAGTGATCCCTTCTGCTTTACGACTTGTGTTCAATATAAGGGAAAAGGTCAACAAGACATCATGAAAAAAGGTGGTGATCTGGATGACTCTTGCAGCTGGTCATATCTTATAAAAAAGCACAGGAGAGACTTCTATATTTAGAGGCTCAGAATAACTTTTTTCCAGCCCTTCAGCAATTTACTTTTCCTAGGCCTCTATTTTTCTTTCAGTTGAAAACAGCAGACTCTGCTACAGTTATTATATATTGACCTGAAAGATGACATTTTTGTCTGCTTTTTATTTGATTCATGATTCATGCAGTTCACCTGATTGTCATTTTACTTTGCATCCATATGGGTTTTTTTTTCTGAATATACTTGATGAAAAGGTTTCAGATTATGACCTATTGAGAGCTTGCATAACAATTTTTGTGTGTGGTAAGAATGAGAAAACAGGCTCTAGGAGCTGTTCATGTAGGTCTGTTAGCATTTGCAACTGTGTTATTGGCTTCCTATTTTTCCTAGGATATTAATGGATCATTGATGGGTGTCCCATTCCTGAAGACACCCTATGCTTAATAGCTTTTTTCTTCTTGTCCACCAACTGACATTACAGTACTGGGAAACTCAACCTTGAACAGAAAGGCACATCTTGTTTTATACTGAAAAAAATGGAGGTTAAGTTTAATCATGGAGTTTTGCCAGTAGTGCCAGAAAGTTTAAATTATGGAATTCTTATGTGCATCATTTATTGTTGATCCTGGAATTTTGTATATTTTCCCAAATTTGATGTCATTGCTTCGAAACATTTTATCCCACCTCCCTTTTTCTTGTAGAAGGAACCTTGACAGATACATAAAACTTGTATCATTTAGTTGTTACACTTCAGCTTCACTCCCTTCCACATAACTTATTTTTTTCCTCCCTATTACACCATTTCTTCAGAGGAAAATAACTGGAGGATATGTATTCTCCTTTTTAATCTTCTTTTACAATGTAATAAGGGGGTGGGTAGAGGCTGGGCAATGAAGAACAAGGAAGATACTGTATCAGTAGGAAAGCTTTATTCAGATTCTTAAAGGTACAGAGAAAACCTGACCAGAACTTTGCTAATATTTTCCATCATTTTTTATTGACCTTAGCTTTGAATCAGAAAACATCACCTGGATATGCCATCTGCAGTGTATCCCAAAATAAACGTTGTCAGCTACCACACACTCAGGGGATTCCCTTACCTTTGTAATAGGAAACAAAAGCAATAGTAAGTGCAGAAGAATTTATATGGCACTGTAAGTCTTCCTTTCTGAAAGACTGGAATCCTCACAATGATGTTACAACCATCCAGTGTTTTGTTGCTAGGTTTATGATAAGACCCTAGGCAGAGTTGCTTTAGTTTTGCCTGATTCTTATTTGCATTGACATTTTTCTAACCCGTTAAATATAGTCATTGCAGACTAGGTGCTATCTTTTAGCCAAAGTCTTTAGAATAGGTGAGGATCTACCTAGTCTCAAGAAGGGAAGGGCAATTTTTTCAGGTGTTGGCTGATATAACACTGAACTTCAATTCGAGAAGGTTCCTAGGCAAAGACCTAGCATAAGACTTAAGCAACAGAAATGCAGCTGAGGGGGCATATAGGGACACACATTCAGAAGACAGAGCCAAACGAAGCCCAAACCTTTCCTAATTTCCTTAGCATGGGAAAAGAAGTAGCAACCAAATATGTAAGTAAATATTTCAGCACATACATAAAATTCTACTTATTGCTCAGCCTCATCATCTAGATCTCTTCCTTGTGTTTTATTTCTATGGGATCTTAAATTAAGTATTTGAAGACTCTGTGTTATTAGAAATATTCTGAATGATACTACCAACCTTTTGTATAGCAGCCCTTTGATTAGAGTGCTCACATAAGAAATTGGAAATATGAGTCAAATGAGAAACCCAAGCCTTTTTCTTAGATTAGGTAGGAAGAAAAATGTATCTCCTCTTCCAAGGCAGATATTATAAAATGTGTTTCAAGTCTTTCAAGCTATGTAGCTTCAACGTGCATAACAACTTTGAGAAAACAAAGATACCAGTGTTTCAGAAACTTTCAGTGCAAAATATAAACCCTGAATTCAGAAGTAGTTTCTAATATTGACCAGACACAGGCCTGGGACCAACAAATCTCATCAGGTTACAACACAGATTCAGTCCAGAGGATCTTGATACACTTGGGAACCAGGCCAAAAGGAACAGCAAGAGATTTGACAGAAAAAGTGCAAAGTTCTGTACACAGGGTAGAGTAATCCCATAAAATATTATAGGCTCGGAAAAGACTGGCTAAGATAATAACCTTGTTGAAAAGTTTCCATTGAGAAGGTTCTCATCAGCACTGGCTAAGACAGGCAGTCTTATCTGTCTCCTGTGCATACAATGGGGCTTCACAATTACAAAACATGGCTTTACCTTCTCAGCCAGGCTGGGCAAGACTCAGTACTGAACATTGCCATCCTGTTGCTTGTATTTTATAATTTGTACTTCATAGGCGTGTCTTCAGGCATTTTTTGCCACTAATTGGAATATCTCTAGTAGAAGTCAGCAAGAATTTTTTTTCCCAAATCCCACTCCCATCATCTAGTTCTTGAAATCTCCTACTAAGAGCTTGTGGGACAGACATTTAAATCTCTAAATGCACAGAGAAATTGCATATACTCAGTACACTTATGTATATGCCGGTGAATGTGTCTTGGTTCCTCCTTTTGGATATATTTAATTTTGTGTGGGGGACATATTTATTTGGAGAGCAGGTAAGAATGATCCTCTCAGCCTAATGATTTCCATTTGTGAGATGAAAAGCTGTAGTTCTTTCTGCCTTCTCAAAAGTCATTCCAAGCAAAGATGAACATCCTTAGAAGGAGAGCCTGAGAGCATACCTCAAAATAGGCTATACCCGGGCAAATATGACACAGTTCTGGGGGAAAGAAATAGAACCCATCAGTCAGAAAAGGGACTGAGTCTTCTCTCTCCTACACCTGAATATATTCCTTTCATTCTTCACTGCTGTTTCAGAGAACACCACCATCCTTTCTGGTGCATTTGCAAATTTAACCTAAATATGCAGAAACTTTTTCTGAAATTCAAACAGTGTAGTTCATATTTTTTCAGTCAACTCTAACTGCATTTCACTAACAAATGCCACAGCCTGCTGCTTGAACAGCCTTATTTTACACAGGAAGCAAGAGGAATCATCATGTTTAGCAACCCCAGGAACATGGATGCAAAAGGAAAGTGATTTCTGTGCCTCTCTGCAAAAGCTAGGTAATAAAGATTGCCGTTCGCATTCAATACATAATGTATAAATGTGCCAACACTCAAATTCACAAGCAACAGTACTCAGCAGTCTCTCTAATACCCTAAACTGACAGGGAAACGGATAAAGAGCCCCCCAGATGAGTATTCCTCCTCCACCCATACTAGTGGTATCTCTGGGTCAGAGATGATCTGCTTTTGCAAAATACCAATGGTTCCCTGTATTATTTCTCTCTGTGTGTTCCCTGTGTTATTTCTTTCTAAGACCATCTTTAGAGCATGGAGAATATTTTCACCTCAAAGGGTATCAGTCATTACAGTCCCGAAGTACATTCGTCTAAATATTTCTGGAGGAAAAAGTATACTCCCATTTATAATATTTTACCAATATAACTAGGGCTTTCAAACTAGTATATTATCCGGACACACACATTTAATATTTGTTCTGTTAGCTAACTCACTGAATTAAATCAACTCTTCTTTTTTTTTCCCTTTTATTTTTTTTTTCCTTGGTGGATGTTGCCTAGCAATATATTGCACTGACTTTGAACAAATCTGTAATAGTAAATATTATGGTTTCATCTAACATTTCAACTATGAAAATAAACTGCATAAAATGGAGTTCACATAAAAGATACCAGGGTCAAAGCCCATTGGAGTAGGCATTCTGCATCCATTACAATACACTACCCATAGGCAGTGATTATTTATTGGAATATGTTATGAGTCATGGCAATTCATAATACTACGTTCTCTGGAAAATTCCATTTTCCACTCTGAGCCAACATTAGGCTTACAATACATACATTTTGATTAACTGAGACACAAATGTATCCCAGCAGTTACAGGAGAGTTGTTTCCTATCTTTCTTAAAATTGAGAGATACTTATTATTTCCAGGAAAATAAATAAGGTCATGTGGAATGAAGCATTTACAATTCTTGGCAGGGCAGTTAAAATGAATAAGATTGTACATGAAAGCTTGTTTGACTGTCTATTTAGTTTCATTTTAAGGATTTTAGTCTTATCATTCATGATTTATGCACAACATGTACTGCCACTTGCTGGTCTGTTCTATAAATACCTTCATAATTTGAATTAAGATAATGCGTTATCTGTGCTTGGTAGATGTATTACAGTTTTGTACTCACTTAAAGTTCCACCAAACCATAAAGCCTTTTTGCATTTTAGATTTAGCTAAAAATATTCCCCCATTAAAATAGCAATCATCATTAAAATTAGTTCCCTGATTCTACTGATTAATTTTTCAGTAACAAGCAAGGTTTCAGAAAAGTTACAATTAAACATATTTTTAGACAAGACCTGACAATTTTTAAGGGTCTAGAGAAGCAATTACCTGGCATAAAAATCTGCAGGACACAATTAGAGGGAAGAGGAAGTAATTTGAAATAAAAATATATATTAATATATACACAGTCATAAGAATATTGCCAGAGGCAACACAGTGGTGTTGCTAAAAAAGTTTTAAATGAGTAGATTTGAGACCTCTCTACTTCTCTCCAGACAAATGTGAATCTTTCTATGAAGGCAGCAGATAGTTTATTTCTGAATGTATAATTTTCTGGTTAATTGAGTTTCAAACCTTTCATCTTCTATCACCTCTCTTACCCCATTAAGACAAATGCGAGCATGAGGCTCATGAGAGGCAAGACCAGGATTTGTAACTACATTCCGGTAAATCGACATTTTTAGCCACATGAGTAACTTGACTCTTGTACTCAGTTTTGGCTGTTGCAAGAAGGGAGGGGAATAACCTGTTCTCTGTATCTGTCAGACATAGGACAAAAAGTGATGGAGTCAAGTTGCAGTGAGAGGTATGGCTTATGTCTATTAGGAAATGTTGAATCACTGGCACGGATTGCTCAGAGAATTTGTGGAAATGCCATCACTGTAGATATTTAAGATATGCTAGGCTGTAAAAGTTCCTAGCTTGATGCCTTTATTCAATTGATCTAAGTATCACATAAATGTGAGAAGCATTTCAGAACTATATACCATTTTTTTTTTCACATAAAGCCATAGAACACACTATACAGGTCTTCTATATTCATTCTTCTGCATTTAAAATCAGAAAAAGTTGACAGTTGAGTCTTCATTTATTTATTTATGTATTATTTTTCCTATTTTCTTTCATTTGATTACCAGAGTCTATGAAGAGGGCTTGGGTATTTTAAATTATTTGTGGACAATTTCTCATTTCCTGTGGTCCATCAGGTGGTAGTCACTGGACCTGAAAACCTCCTGAAGGTCTCTGTCCTGTTGTATTCCAGAAACAACATGTCAAATATAACCTTTCCCTTTACTGTTTAAACCACATTTAAAACTCAACTGCAAAAATGCAAATTCTAATTGTAAGTCTCAAAACAAGCCAATGATTACAATTGGTAAGTCCTGTCATAGTTAAAGAAATATAAACGTAGGTACAACCCCTTAAACTTTGGCCCATTCTAGAACTGTGTTAACTGTAGGCTGATACTCAGAGAAATCAGTAATGGCATATATTTTTAATCTTAGGTCTGCCATCACCCTTAGATGGTGGGGGTGGGGAGAAGCCCTGCACAGGCCAACAGATTTTTTTTTTTTAAACACGAAAGAACATGATGTCTCTTTTGAGTGGAAATGAAGCCCATTTCCTTCTCTTAAATAACCTAGCCAAGAATTTCTTCTGTTTGTCAACTTTTTAAATTCTTTTCTGACTTTACTGCTCATAAACATCTTACAGTAAACCCTTATTTCCATCAGTCAAAGAAATAAAAAAAAAAAAGCAACTGAAAACACCACTAGAAGCATAATGGGACCTGAGAACGTGTATTTGTTGACAAGGAAGAGTTGGTGAGTCAAGCAATTAAATATTGTTCAGCTGACAGTAACTGTAGATGCAGTCATAAAATATCAGTGATGGACTTAAATTGCAAATAACGGCAGGCTACAGGCTGTCACAAATGACCACGAAACAGTAATCACCCCTGAAATACCATTCCTGACCCTTTTAAATAAAGCATGGTGGTAGATCTTTTGAACGGGTGAGGGAAGGGGAAGAAGGAACTTAGACGGTTTTGGTCCATCAGAGCAAGACAGAAAGAATTAACTGAGACTTACCTCACTGTGCTGAACAAGGAGTGCATTGTGCAGACTCACAAGTCTTTACCCTTCTGAACACGGCAGGAATTAACACAAATGTCTTAAACTTTCAGAAACAGCTCCAAAACCTTCTGAAGTCATCAGACCCATAACCAGCTTCATGACTCAGCTCAGGTACTCAGGTCTCACTAAAGGCTGTCCTGAACCTTCAGAATAAGGCTGCACACCAGATAACAACCTTTGGCTCCTCTTTCATTCCATATTTTGCAACAAGGACAAGCATATAATAAACATATAAGCACTCCATCCTTTTGCTACACAGCATGCAGCAAAAGCCTATTCATCCTTACACATATTTGTTTCCCCCATCAATGTTCCCCTGAACCACATCCTCATATTTAGCAGATAAAGCAGATCAATACACCTGAAACCTTTTTTTAGCTCATCAATCAAGAAGATGGAAAGGCCACATGGGCTACATTGCTGCTTCAATTTATGGAAAACAAAATTCCTCTTTTCCTGTGTAAGAGAAGGATCTCTAGTCTGCTCACAGCTCGCTGCTGTTGTGTTTCCATGCAGGCAAGTCAAAGGCAACTTACTCTTTCCTGCATGGCCACACCTGGTGAGATCTTATTTTTAATATGATTTGAGTATGTTCAGAATTGAGCTCTGAATTCCTGGTATAGTCTCACTTCTGACCCAGAGCAGTTAGTACACACTCCTGCCCATTTGAATAAGAAAAAGTCTGTATCCATTCTCTAGGATTTTAGCCATGTAAGACTAACATGACTGGTTTGGACAATTGCCCACATTCTCAGTGCAGCTGAAGGAACAGGAATATTTTTCTCCCCCCTCCAGTTATACTGTACCCACTCCAGTACTAGATAAATGACCTTGTAGAGATAACTGGTTCTCTCCAAAGACAATATAGGTTCCTGGAGGACAAGGCTGGGGGAGGCTCCTACCTTTTAGGTGGTGCAAGCTAAGTCATATGAATTCTGCCAACGGGCTGCTGCTGCTATAAATCACAGCATGCTTGTGCCCAGTCCCATACCAACACAGCTCTCTCAAAGTAGTTGTAAGAAGTGACAGCTGCCTGGCAAGATACTAGACTTAAATGTGAGCAGATAAGAAGTGAGATGCAGTGATTTTGGAGTTGGAAGAAAAAGAGGAAAATCTGAATCATCTATTTTATATAGTATATGATATCCTTTATCGTTCAAAGCAACATTTGTGTGACCCCTCCAGAGAGGATAAATTTCAAATGGGATGTCTCAAGATGTTTTACAGACTTGTAGCAAAAATGTTCTAATATTCATCTGAAATGTAATACTGACCCTCTGTTTTATTCCTTCCCAAAAAAAGAGAAAAAAATAAAGAAAAAAACTTTCTCACAATATTTTTGTTGCTTCCAAGCATCAAAAATAAGGAAAAATTGTTGTTTCAGTAAGATTCTGTAGTTATCTGCTTTAAATCCTGGACAAAAACATAAAAATAAAAAAATAGAGGGAGTACCAGGATAAAGGGGAAGAATTTTCTGAACTGATTAAGGATGTAGATTTGTGTGCATTACTTTATAGGTTTATAGAAGGTTTTATGTCTGGATTTAATGGGTTTGTTCACCATAAAAAAAAAATGCCTTTGTATAAGCAAAGTCTTCTAAAATACCTCAGAAGTGAATGGTCATGTTAGCCATTTCTATCACGAGTGACCATTGATATCTATTTGCTTCATAAGAGAAATATCTTTTCCCTTTTAAAACAAAGGAAAAGTAGATCAGACTCAGGCAAATGCTCAAGTGCCAATAATGGCTAAAAGCAATGTTAAAGCAAGATTATTGACAATGAAAAAGGACTAATGAAGGGTTTTGTAATTGAGATGTAAAAAACCCCCTCCCCCCTTTTTTTCTCTTTCTGCTGTTCAGTATTTTGTGAACAGAATTAATTAGGAATATTTAGAGAATTCTGTGTGAAAGGCTGCTTATTGATTATAGTTAGTTCTTCTGCCTGCCATGCTTGCAGTGCTTTAAGATTCATTCTTTAGTTTGCAGAACAGGGATGACTGACCTGTGTAATGATTAATGGAGTAACATTATTAATTTGGATAAGATTTAATTACACTTTAAAGGAATTGGTAATAGGATATTGATGTCAATGGGTATATTTTCAAAGTTTTCAATAGGTACTGTCCCACAGAACATTGCATATGTAAGGAGGCAGAGATAAAACTAAATAGGAAGCTGTCAATAATAGCTGGTCAGGTCCTATACAATTTTTCTGTGCTGTTATTTTAGATGTAGCTTGAGATCACATTAATTAGGTGGAGCTACGTGAACTCTTCATATGATATTTTGCAGGCTACATCAAAACCCTTTAGATTTTTCTATTTAAAATGGTAGGGTTGTAGGAATCGATTCCTTCCTAGGAACTTGGGGTCACAGAACCACAGGATGATATTTCTTCCCTTTTCACTTACTGTGAGTCACAAAAGGAAGAATCTTGGTTGGGAAAAAATGTCTTTCGGGGACAGAGAATATGGTAATCCAACTGGTGCCCATCCTGTTCCTCAAGAGCTATGTCTGCACCAATTTCACAGGCACAGCACAAAAGGGAAAGCTGAGAGACCTCTTCATATTTGGCAATGCAACAAAGCTCCCTGGAGGTCAAGCTACAGTGTTTGCAACACAGATTATCAAACTAACTTTGAGTTTTAGGACAGCTTCCAGACTGACAGATGTAACCTTAACTATAAAATCAGACACTGTGGTGAGCAAAACTAAAAATATAGACTAACTGGAAACAAGATCTTTGCTTTTGGAAACGATGTGACTTGTCACAGTTTATTTTAATTTCACTCTAGCATGAGAAAAACACTAAAAAAAGAGAAATATTTTTAAAAGAATATTCCTGTGAAGTCTCTCTCAGATTTTCAATATGATTTTGAATCTGCTCTGCATGCAGAAAACTAAAAACGTGTAAGCAAACTGGGACCAGAATTTCAGATCCAGAATAAAGAAAAAAAGGAAAACAAACCACACTTTTCTAAAAAAGTATGTTGAAAGATGTTTCAGCCTGGGGGGGGTTGTTTATTTGTTTTGGTCTTGTTGATATTTGGTTGGGTTTTTTGTGTGAACAATTGTCATTTTTCCATAGTCAGGAAGGCAGAGTTCTTAAATACTTAAATACAGTGTCGTTTTATGGTTATTGTTCTACGGTTTTTCTATGGCAACTGACATTAAAAAAAAAAAATAAAAGCCTTGAAGTCAGCAAATAAACCTATTCATCCATAATACTTGAAAGTGGACCTTATGTACTAATTTCCCTTCTTTTGTGAGTCGGAAAATGCAAAATGTCCTCTCTACTGATGGATAATCTTCTACAAACTCCTCTCAGGCAAGATAAGACTGTCTCAGCCATCTACCCACTGTTAGCAAAATATAAGCAGATTCAATAAAATTAAAGATGTAACACATCTGTGAAAAGCATTAGACACAAGAATACATAAAAATTTAAATATTTAAGTATTAAATAACTATTTTTTAAATACAATCAGTTGCAAATTATGCATTTAAATGGTTGGACCCATAAACTTATATTCCCATCCCTCTTCCTCTGAAGATTAGCATTTTTCACCCCTTTCCAACAGGAGTGAGCTAAAAGCCATCCCTATTCCTGAAAGCACTTACGAATCTGTATAATCTTAAATTATGGTTCTGGCATATTTAGGTATTCAGAAGGGCAAAATGGTACCTAGTGGGAGTTTCTAAAACATGAGAGTACCTGTCTCTGAAAGATATTAAAGAGACTCAGTTTCCATTTTTAGCAGCATAAATATATCAGAAGATCCTCTGCTTTTTGTAAAATATTTTTATATGTTTATGAATTTTCAGATTCACAGTTTTGTGAGCGGTCAACTGTATCAGAATCTGTGTCACTGATTGCAAAGTCTAGGTGAGACCAGTAACTCCAAGGCATGTGAATAACCCAGACTCAGATGAACAATTCTGTTGAAAGCAACAAAAATGAAACAAACACCCCAGGGCAAAATCCAAGAATAAAGTCCTCCTGCTGTCAGAAGTGTTCTGGCGAGGCATGGTGTGTTATCAATGTCTTTATAGCGCTAAAATTTGTCTATCCGTCTGAGCCAAATTCTACTTCTATTCTGCCATAACCCCTTAGTAAATGATGGTCCAGTACTTGGCCAATACCTGACCTTCTTTAAAATCATTGCTTTTTAAGCTGTGTTTTTCAGTTCCAAACATGAAAACATTTCACCTCATCTCTTCTTAATAATCTTTCAACTTAAAAGGCATCTTTATCACAAAAGTTGTTTCTACTAAAAAACCCCCAAAAAACAAAAAAGTACTTAGTTTTAGAAGTTTGGTGATAGCAGTACTGCTCTTAGTGCCAGTAGAATGTAATAAAATTAGTGTCTGGTAATCTCTCTTATGCTTTATTATTTACATATGCCAAGTGCTGCACTCTGGAGCACACCAGGCTCCCATTATAGTGAAAATCTCTAATAAAATATTCCATCAAGTTTTATTTTCTGAGAAAGTTATTGAACTTGGCTCTATTTTTTATGAAGTTTGTAGAGGCCAGATTACATAAAAAGCACATGCTGAATAGACACCATACAAAAAAATAATTCTTGAGATGAATATATGAAAAAACCCAAACAAAACCCTGCAGTGAGAAAAGATGTTTAAATAAGGTCACACTGCTAAGTAATGAAAAGATTCAGTGTTTGTCTTCTGGAATTCTAAAATCAGCTTCCAGACCTTGTGCTATTTATCTTAATATTTTTCTGTCTCTGTGAAGAAGTATTTCCAAGCAGAGTTACGTCTGTAATTGATCAGTCTTCTTAACAGCAATATAAATGCCTAACAGAACTCCTTTACTTCAGAGGTATTAATCTAGCATGGAAGAATCTTTTCTCATGGGCCAACTTGCATATGCTGGCAAACAAAATTTTGTAGTGACAACAGAAAAGCCATGCAGATATCAGGTTACCGTATGGGGAAAATAAGAGGATGAACTGTTAGTATGGGAGAAATTCTTCTAATGATAATTTTACTGCCCTAAGCTTACTCAGCAAGAGCATAAGTGTAACCAGAAGGGCCTCCAGGCAAATTCTCACTTGAGAACAAGTAAGGAATTTCACCAGCTGAACAAACTGTAGGTGAGTGAAGTATGCAGTGTATTCACATGAGAGCAGCGATCTCACCTGAAGCCTTTGCTCAACCTCTGCTAAAGTTTCCCATTTTCTTCGATTTGCCATTTATGCTGTCTTGGAAACAAAAAAGAAATGTAAAGTGCAACACCAATTTTCTCCTTTAACGCTTTCCCTACCCTTATTTCCATCTAGCTCTCAGAGACAGTCTCATTGTGAAAGATAGTGAAAAGATCCATCTGTTTGATAGGAGGGTGAATCAGCATGAGAGCTCCGTGTCTGTATGAAGGATCCTTAGAAACAGGTATGAAAAAATAGATCATGTTTGCAGATTATGCTGCATTTCATTATTATAGCAGAAGAACTTATCTCAATTTCTTTCAAACACTAATCAATACCTTTTTTTAATGCTGATAATTTCTGTGTTTATATACCTCTCAGCACTTCTACAATGAATTCTGCCATCACAGGTATCAGTTGAATTATAGAGTATTTTCCTTGAAAATTTATATGGATACAGCTTGGAGATACCAATTTTTACCTTGGAGAGGTTTTGCATTTAAAAAGTTTCATTGAACCCTGGAAAATTTATCCATTCTTCCATCACTTGTGATGTAGTTTGAAGCTGTCAGAAAGCACAGTTGCTCTGGTGATCCATGAGAGAAACATCACACTGTTTTGGATACTCATCAGGAAAAAGGACAGAACTTTCACTGTCAGTAATATTCATCAGTTCTAGAAGATCCTAAGTTAGCCTGAAGACAATTTGACTGGGTAAAGGCACTGGTAGAGTTATGGTGCCAAAAATATCTGGGTTCTTTTTGGCAGGTAAGTACCACCTATGATTTTGCACCAGCAGATGTCTCAGCTGTATCCACTTTATTTCACAGTGGAGGGAAAGGAAGTTAGCATGAGCTGAGAACAACCAGACCTGAAATATGCAATTCCATGTAAACCATGCAGTTGATTATTTTTCACCTTTAGAATCTTTGTGGAATTAGTTCCTAGTTTTTTATCTATTTATTTCCACTGTTTATGTTTGACTATGCTCCAGGTCTGACAAAATAAGTTGATTTTGGCTACTTGGGAGTAGAGATGGGTGCCAAACCATTCATTTTCTGTTAACTGATTTGCCAGCATGATCAACTCAAATATGGGTGTCTATATAAAGTCGAATTTCTTAAGTGTAGCCACAATTCTTCTCTCCTTCCATGTAGTCACATAGCTGAATTAATCTATTCTAGTTCAACCTTCAAACACTTTTGTTAGAAAGCAATTTATTTGTGTGTGGGATAGCTATAATTATTTGATTCCCCACACCTTTCTAAGTAGACTTCTACACATCCTTTTAAGAAAAGGAGGGCTGAAGAAGAGTGCCACAGGTCTGATAACAATTCAGGGAAATCGCCAGGTTTATTTATATCTATAGCCAAACAATCAGGCTTTAAATAATTTACTGCACCACAGACAAGCCCGCTTCCGGAAACAAAAATACATTTCTGGAAAGCATTGGCTCCCTGCGTGCTGGCTGCTGCAGCTTTGCACTCCTCTCCACTCAATGTGTGCCCCATACACCAAAAGTGTTTCTTCTAAGCATGGGATGGAACAGCACACAAATCACCAAGAAGAAACACTGCTGGTGTAGGCTAGTCCAGCCAGGAGAAAGCACTAGGAAGCAGCCAAGTGTCTAAATAATTTTTCACTTTATCCTCATTAGACAACTGATGTAGTTTATGTGCTGTAGCCAGATACGGTAAAACTCATTTGGTTATATTCATAGTGGGAAATGCCTATTTAGTGCTGATTTAATGCCATTTAGGGTGATATTTAATATTCTATTCAACATGGCAGTGGTATAACATCCTTCCAAAGCAATAGTACTTACAGACTGTGGACAGTTAAGGAGAAAGGAGACCAGTTTCAGTTGCTGGGTTTCCACAAACAACAGACCATCTATTACCAGTAATATTAAAACACTCTCTTTCTATTGTGACCCATGAAAGGTGAAACTGCAATGAGCACAGAAGAGGATCCAAGATTTTGGATGAGCAAAACATCAGCGTACGAACAGCTGTGCACCACAGTTTTAAACAGTGGATGTCAAACTGTGACCACATGAGACAATTTCTAGAAACAGTTTGTCTGTTTTACCTACAAACTCACTCATTCTGAGTCAGGGCTATATTTGTTGTACTTTCAAGTAGTTAGCTTTCCAGACACAGCATGTTTCTTTTTCACGCTTTCAACTGTGCATCCTGTTCCTTTTTATGCTGCTGTCATAGTGTCATTTGCTCCAGGTTTGTGCCTCAAGCTTCACCTCCCTGTCCATGTGTGCACAGCCTTGCTACACATTTCAAAGCTACTATTACTTCATTTTTCTCCCTCAAATATAAATGCCATCGCTGAGATATAATGCTAAGGTTTAATTATCTTCAAATAGTGTCCTCTGTAGTTGTATTGTTTTGGGGTTTTTTCTTAGAGGCGAATTGATGAAAATTGGAAGCATTGTACGTGTACTCATGTCTATGGGTATACATGTGCATATATGTGCAAATATCCAAACACCTCTGAGCCAGCAGCAAGTTGGAGATCAATGACTATTCTTTACAGTTGCGGGGCTAGCACTTTTGTAATGAATAAGCCTTGGGAGAAATTGGTGGGAAGAGAGGAAAAATGCCTTTTGATAATGTCTTGGTAATGGACTTCTCTTGGGTAAAGAGGAAAAAAAAAAGAGGATGCATAAAATGAAGGGTTTAGGGTTTCTTTCTTTTTTTTTTTTTCTTTTTTTTTTCTTTCTTTTTTTTTAACCTACCAAGTGTTTCCTAGAGCCTGAGCTGCCTGGCTAAACATAACCCCCACAAATTCCTGCCATGCTTAACTCACACGGCCAGGACTCTGTTTCAATCCAGTCCAACATAGTCGGAGTTTTGCCTGATAACTACTGTAAAAACCACATGCCTGGTACGCTGACAGGGAAACTGTCCAAACTGGGAATAGATGACTGCCAGTCAAATGCAGATAATTAATGTCACAGAGAATGAAGCAGAGATTAACAAAGAAGTGAGCCAGTTGGATCCTGTCCTAGTGTTTACAAATGACAAAGGCTTTGCGGCATCTTGGACATTTTATTTTATTTTATTTTTTCCCATCAGAGAAATCCCATTCTCTGGGTTGTTGTTCCTCCCCTCTAAGATGGTTTACACTATTGCTTCATACAGATTAGAGATGTGTGATCTCTTATCTCACTGATTTATTTGGACAGATCCTTCAACATTTATATCATCAGTATGGATTTTTGTGTTGTGGTTTAGGATGGTTTCTTTTCTACCAGCGTTTCTTTTTCAAAACTGTGACAGAAGCCCAGAAAACACTATGTGCTCTAAGGAGAACAGAATAAAATATGTGTAAGGTTTTTATAATTATAATGTTTGACACTCTCTTCTTTGAGTCTCAGGCTCATGTTCAGATCAAGAAAACAGTGACAGTCAAGAAGGTTGTTCAAGCATGAGCTTAACATTAGGTGCACCTTTAATTCCTTTGGGCATTCAAAATTGAAAATGTGTGTAAGTATCTTCCTGATTAGGACGTTAAATCTCTCTGCATTTTGAATTCTGCAACCTCCTTTGCCTGTATCAAGGTGTCGTTTCTACTCATTTCCATACTGCTCTTTAAATATTAGCATTTCTTAGATTTACCCAGAGAGACACAAGCAAATGAGAAATTGAACAAGCCACATAATTTATGTTTAGGTTTCAATGAATAGAATATGTGACAAAATATTCTTCAAGTTATTTCTGTATTTATTGATTTGTTATTACCACTGAGACAGAAAGGAAAAAGATTTTTAACTTAGTGTAAAGAATGCTCTGTGGAATGTACTATTCGTCAGAAAATTCCTGATGCTATCAGAAGGAAAATGACCCCGAGAAATTTGATATGGCAGAGTTCAGATTTGAGTACTCGAAGGTTAGAATTCATCCTGAAGCCACATGTAAATGCCTCAGAAAACTTTTTGCTCAGATTATTTAACCAGAAAATTTACTTTTAGATATGAGCCCATTTTTTTGAAAACACTTACTATGACAAACCTCTGTCTCAGATGACAGATACTTTGAGTGGGATTCACCTGAGCCCGTGAGTTCGAGAGAAATTGTAACACGTGCCTTGACCTTTGATCAGATGGTGTGCGTCATAAAAGTGATTCTATTCTCTTTTATGGGAACCTGTAATGAGCTGACCCTGATGTAGAATTCTAAACTATAGATGTCTAAAAGCAGTAGGTCAAATAAATTATTTCTGGATTTGGAGTATATCAAATGTTGACAATTTCAACAAATGCTGCTTAATAGAAGGAGAATGTAACCCAGTCTGGGGATATTCAAGAAGTAGTGCACACAGAGAGAACTGACCTTCTATGCCATTATCTTTTTCAGTTATGATTTTTATTTACTGGTATATTTCTATGCTATTTACTCAGATATTTCAACTTGGGCTTTCTGTTTTTATGGCTTAAATCTTGTATGTCTCTATTCAGTTTGGCTCAGAGGTAGATGTGAGCTCTGGGGTTACTTGTCCCCCTCTGTTAAATATGGAGGACATCCCTGTGACTAGCATAGAAAAGATGCACAACTTCTATCCTGAATGTCAAATTACACATACTTAATTAAATCATTATCTAACTACTAATAAGGATGTCACAAGTAGTCTTTGTTAGCAGACTTGGTGATCTTTTTTTTTTCTATCCTCAGTGTGAATCTGACTTTCCCTTCTATTTTTTAAAGACGTCTTATATTCCACCAAACATGATGTGATCATTTTCTTTTGTCTGGCAGCTGCTCCAGTGTGATTTATAAATGTTTCACTAGAATACTCGGGTTTCTAGTGAATCTGAAAGTGCACACTGCGTAACTAATCACAGCAGTTTTGCTCCCTCTCAATCTCTGCTGGATGCCAGCCCAGGAGCAAACAGCATCAGGTGCCAAGTTTCAGGGACATGTTCCTGAGTTCAGAAATCTCTCATACACCTGTCCATTGTTATTACAATTCACAATATGCATTTCTTTGTCCAGCTGTCCTCCACCATGCGGGTGTGTGTTGCTTTGCACAGAAGCCCTCAGATTTTCAGTTACTTCAGTAGAAGGCAGAACAACAAGAAATTAATTTTAGCATTGTATGTGTCTACAGCTTACTCTGCTCTTTAGAGAATCTAAGCAGTTTGCAGTTTATGATTACTTGCCCAAGTAATCATAAGAGGGGATAATTCTGAACCTTTTACAGAGAGTGTCTTTTTGTTGACTATGCTGGTCAGTGGTGTATTGCTCATAAGAAAGAAGGAAAAAAGGAAGGAAAGAAAGAAGGAAAGAGAGAGAAAGAAAGAAAGAGAAGGAGAAGGGGAAAGAGAGCAAAAAGGTTCTGTTCCTGGACATGTTTTCAGTGGACATGAAGGATACCACTTTGTATTCAAAGAAAAACTTATGCAATTCAGTAGGAAAAGAAGAGGGCTAGGGAAATATTAATGTCATCTGACTCAAAGCAGGTAGAGTACTTCAGGTTGAAGTCAAAACATCTAGTTGAGTCTGTATCCATTGACTATGCAAAGGAACAAGGTTCCTATTTGTCCCATTTGGGTGTTTAAAAATAGTTAGATACCTACTCTCCAACAAATTATAAAAATTCCTTCCTTCCAATAACAACAGTGCTCTAGCAGGTACCCTAGCTAGTTAACCCTTCAATTACAAATCAGCTGTTCTACCCATGTTTTCTTTGAAACACTTAAGAATCCTCGAAAATCTGAGGGAGGTGTATGTAGGAGCACCGAATTCTGGTTTATATAGTTGGAGACCAGTGAAGCCTAGTCTGGTCCTGGAATTTTTTATTGGAAGGCTAGAGAAAAAATACTTCAGGATTTATGAATTAAAATTGGTGCTAGTTCATTGTTATTTTTTTTATTTTGACTTCTTACCTGCAATATGACATTCTGCATGCACACGCCTCTCTTACTAAAGAAGTTTATTTTAGCAGTTTAAAAAGTTAATCTTGTTTCCCAGCACAGATTGGGGACTCTAAAAGCAAGTGCAATTTGGAAGAGGAAGGAGGGACACGAGAGTTGATATTATCCTTTCAATTTAAAACCTTTGAAATTGTTCCCATATGGGGAAAGCATGGAGGTGAATTCTGCAAAGCGTGCATTAGGCTGTGTACCAGATAACAGGATTAACCCGGGATTTGAGCTTTGGCTTTCTACCAGGCACAAAAGCTTCAAATCCTGTGAAAGATGGCAAAGAAAGGATGTCCTGCCTCTGCCCCGCAGGAGCGAGGGGAGCGGGCTAACGTGCTGGAGCTTTCTCCCAAAGAAATATTGCCTCAGTTTTGTATAGATTACTGAATTCATAGATTTTCACAGTGAGAGGAGACCTTATAATCACTTCATCTGTGAGCAGAGTATACTATTTATATAGCATAGACAGCAGCATTTCACTTGGGAATGCTCACATCACCCCAGGCAGTGTGGGCCTCTGAGAGTGCAGAGGTGTGGGTGGCAGAGCCACTGTCTGGAGGCAGCCACGCACCTGGGGGTGAAAGCAGAGCAAGAGGGCAGCACCTGAGCAAAGGCCCCTTCTCATTCTTTGCATTGATGTCTGCTCCAGGAGTACTCTCCCTCTAGATAATGCCTGTATTTTAGAAAGACAGGTAATACTTTTGTAATCAGACAACATGGTAGAACACATAATTCCTCCAGGGAGGATTGATGTGCACAAAATTTGTCATCACTGTGAAAATTTTGTATTACTTTATTGTTCAGTTTTCTCTACCTCTGTTTTGCAACCTCCCAAACTTGTCTCAGCCACTTGGAAATTCATACTAGGAGCAAGGTAAGAGGGAGTGACTTTAAAGCAGTATGACCTAGAGCTGTAATGCTAACTACTATTCTTAATTTTATTAGTTATTACTTGCTCTAGAGAAAAGCAGGCACACTGAAAACAATTTAGAACAGTTTTGCCCATGCTTTACATAGGTATGGATGCCTTCTTTTTCTCAAATTTCCGGGCTTCTTTAATGTTGAAACCTTGAAAAAAAGTCACTCTTCCATCTTCGTAAAGCAGACTTTTTGTTGCCTGTCACTCAGCATCGTATGTTCTTTATTACAGTAACATATTACAACTGTGTAGCCTTCATAGCCTGTATTAGGTGCCTTAGATCCACAAAACACTTTCTTCTTAACTGCTTCATGAGTAGCATGCTGCTCTATTTATTTATTTATATTTTGGTAATAACTACAATATAGGGTCAAATACAGCTGTTAACTGAATAAACAGTTTCTATTTCTGTGGGTATTGTAAGTGGGATGTGCAGTGTAATGCTGATTAACAGCAGATGGACTGTTTCCAGGCAGTGGACTAACAAAGAACCTCTAATCTCTTAAACTCTACCTAGAAAGCTTGAGTGTGAAAACTCAGTTGGACCCTTTGTATGAGAAAGATTTTTAGAAAGATAGCTGCCTTAATATGTTGTGAAATAGCCATAAATTTCTCAATGCATATTTATGTGTCCTCTGAGGCTCATAAGTGTTATGGGAAGGGAGAGGAAGACTGGTGGTATCTGAGCAATGCTATCAAAAGGTATTATCCCTGCAATACGCATGTGTTTCAAGTACACTAGGGGTTGCTTCGGCAGAGATATATTTGATTCTCTTATGTAGAATAAAATATAATACTTCAAGCTGCTAAGCCACTAAAATTGCATCCTTTGTGCAACAGAAAGTATCTGTGATTTTTGTTGCAGTTTAATTAGCAGATTGGACTAAAAAACAAAAGGGAAAAACCACCTCACTGGAGGAAATCAGACCATTTAATTCAATATAAGTATTTTTCTCTCTGGTTTATATTCTTCATTAAAATCAAACACATTTTGGTTTTCATAAAAAAAAAAATCTTTTTTTTTTTTTTCATATTTTGGTGAGAGACAAGTCAGAAGAATAAAACTGTTACAGTTCTGAACAAGCCAAAACAACAATTTTTTTTTTATTTCTATCTTGGTCATCTGTCAAAAACAGTTCATCACTTATGGAGCATAGTAATTATTCCTCACCTCTGCAGCACACTGGGATCCAGGATTTCTTACAACAGCCACAGAGCATCTGCCTGCCCCAAGCAGCAGTGTTCTGGAGTGAGCTCCCCAGCCAGCACAGCAGATGATGGGCAGTGATGGGTTTAAGATAATGAGCTCTTCTAAGCAGCAGTTTACCTTGAACATGATGTTTTTTTCCAGATTTTTCAGGTTTCTTGGTTGCAAGTTAGGTCTTGGCTTCCCCTCCCCATTCCAGACCACCAGCACCTCCTGTGGTGGGGGAAGGGTTGTGTCGTAGGGTCTGTGCCAGGTGAGGGCAGAGCAGCTATCCCACTGCACTGCCTCTCTCTGACAGCTGTCTGCATTCAGCCTGGATACTGTTTTATTTTCCTGAAATACTGTTTACCTGACAGTAAAGACAAGCCAGCTGTGGCCAAACTCAAAGCTGTACTTGCCATCGACAGTCTGATTTCCATCATGAGCATGTAATTGCATGTCTTGCCCTGATTAGGTACCTGAGCAGAAGGTCTTATCCTTCAATTCACAAAGCATCAAACCAGGGAACAGCTATTTTCCTGCTCTTCAAATAAAATGTTTTACAACATGTATAACTTCTTTAAGCAATGATTAATTGCCTGTCCTGTTCAAAACAGACACATGTTAAGCATTATCCCTTTCACATCCCTTTCCCTTTCCCTTTGCCAAGTTCTTTACATATGCAATATATACTTAATATTTAAAATGAAGAAATTCAGAGATTGAGAAAAAAAAAGAATAAAAGAAAAATAAATATAGTAGAACCCACTGTTAAACATCTGATACAATCCTGCAAAATGACTCAATCCTGGTCCACGAGATTTCTATCATTTCAATTCTGGTACCCTTTTGAAGTGAGACTGATAACTGCTTCAAATTCTATGGTACTTCTGTGGGTTTTGTCAATATGTGCCAGGATAAGGTGACCAAACTCATTCCCACTGGTGACCTAGAACAAGATGAAAACAGCAAGATATTTAAGTGTGGAAGGATTGAGGATTAATCCTCGCAGCTCTTAGCTGCTCCTACAAATACCTGCTATTTGATACAATAACGATTCAAAGATCTCAATAAGCAGCATTAGGAATGGAGACTCTGGAAGAAAGGCTATCTGGATTCAAATGGATAAAATGTTCCATTACAAATTACAATATACATCTGCTGCAATAATTTGTGTCAATCAAATCGTCGGTCAATATCAAACAAGACTCTGTAGTCAATGGGCCATAGTAATTTCTGGTGTTGTTCCACTGAGGTTAAGGGACTTGGAAGGGGAATGGGCTTAGCCTTGTATAAATAAAACATAATAGGGAAACAGTACGCCATCTGGAAAATAAATGGAGGAAATAGAAGGAAAAATGCTAATCTAACAAATCCAGGGTTCCAATTTCTCCTTTGGTATCTGCACTATCTAATGAGCAGCTGCATGAAGCTATCACTGGTTTTCAGGAAAACAGAATTCTATTTCAGGGCAGCCCACAGGTCTGAGCATTACTACAGCTCTAAAAGGCTCTCTTCCAGCTCATTAATTTCCCTTGATCTTAGTGTCCGTTTCTGACTTAATAGATTCCTCTTTCCTTCTGTAAAAGGAATGGTGACCCAGGGAAACATTTCTCTTTAATGCACCCTGTGGCTTAGTTTTTTCAGGCATTTCCTGGTCTCCCAAGGAAAATATTTCCCATAGACCTTTTACTCATACTACAATAACATATTCCCTTATGAGCTCTGAATCATCATCCTTTAAGTATACATTTTCTGATCCCTTTGTTCTGTTTTCCCATAGACTAATCAAGAGACTGCAACTCCAGAGTTTGCTTCCCTTTATTTTTAGTAACGTTTTTCAATAGGATAACCTAAAATTTGGTGGGTTTCCTTACATATAGTTCTGTCACACTACTGGGTACAATTATCTCTCTTGTATCCTGTGGCATTGTTTTTTTTTAAATAATAGAACTAATAGCATTTGTATAACTCTATATATTAAACTCAGAGTTTATGTCTCTAGATAGCACATAGTTGGTGTCTGTTATATTATTTCTTATTTCTGTACAATTATTAATATATGGAAATGGGTAAATATATATGCATACATGCCCAAATAAAATTAGAAGAATAAGGATGCTCAAAAATGGCATTCAGGTCTTAAGATCTGGAAACTATAAAAAGAAGAATATATAAATTGACTAGAATCTTGCAGGCATATCTTACTAAAATCTAATAAATCATGGAGAAAATAACAGATTTTGCTGAAATGTTTGATGAAATTGACAGGGGAAATTTGTCTCTGGAAGAATTTTACAAAAAGGTCCAGCCCCAGGATATGAGAATCTAGAGACGACTTGGGGTTTTCAGAGGTTTCATTTCTAGCAGAGTGTTCCTGAGGCCCAAAAGAAAAGGGAGATGTGACAGATATACTGCATTTCTGGTACTGTGAAGGGTATTTACCCCAGATACCTACAGAGGTGAAGGGTACAGATGTCTACAGCTCAGCTGCTCCTCTGGTGATTCTTTTAAGCAATAGAAAAGAATATGCATTTCTCTTTTAGGGAGCAACTTGTCTGACCTAGTGTGCAACTATCAACCTTATGGTGATATTGATTTAGTCTTAACTAATACATTGACTATATTTCTTAGATCTCTGCTGGGTTTAAAGAAATCCACGGTGACCAGCTCAGATTTAATAAAACAAATCCCAACAGTCAGCTATTATCCTAGTCTTTCTCATATTAGCAACAATTGGAATTACAGGCAGTGTGGCCTGCCTAGGCAGTGCAGGAAGCAAGTCTGATTCATCAGGTGAATTTTCTCGTCTGAATCATCCTTGACGACATGTTTAGGGAATGTTGTGATGAGGATGTTATTATTTTCAGATTAATTTTAATCATAGATGCTGACTGCATCTTTCCAAAAATTATGGGACAACATTCTTGTAGAAGCAGTGATCTAATGCCTTGGTGAAGCAATGCCAGAGATTAGATTTGAAACATCTAAATTATTCTCTTTTCTTTTATATAGGATGGATAAAACATCACATTCATTTCCAGTCCTAAACTATCATAAAGTGTTTTTTTCATTGTGCAAGGATCCATCAAGATCCTTTCACTTTTCAGAAGTGAAAAGCTTTGTGAGGTACAAGAGATTAGTGTGTAAATTTTCATTGTTTTAATCCTGACTGGAGGCCAGATGCCCATCAAAGCCACTCTATCACTGCCATTCTCAGCTGGACAGGGGAGAAAGTATATAATGAAAGGCTCACGGTTCAAGATAAGGACAGGGAGAAATTATTCACCAGTTATCATCATGGGCAAAAAAGACTCGGCACAGAATAAAATGAATCTTATTTATAACCTAATCAAAATAAAGTAGGATAATGAAAAATAAAACCTCCCTTTGTCCCTCCCTTCTTCCTAGGCACAGCTACCCTCCCAATTTTTTTCCTTCCTCCCCTGAGAAGCACAGGGGGAGAGGGAATGGGAGTTCTGGTCAGCTCATCACATGTCTCTGCTGTCATTGCACTGTCATCCTCAGTGGGATGACTCCTCACACTCCTGCCCTGATCCATCATAGGGTCCCCCCATTGAGAACAGTCTTCCTCCAAATTCTCCAACCTGAGTCCTTCCCATGGGCTGCAGTTCTTCATGAACTGTCCCAGCTTCATGGAGTACAGACCTGAAGGAACAGACTGCTCCAGTGTGGGTCCCCCATGGTGTTACAAGTAGTCCCAGAAAACCTGCTCCAGCATGGGCTAGTCTCTCCATGGGCTGCAGGTCCTTTCAGGAGCTTGTTCCAGCACAGGCTACACACAGAGTCACAGCATCCTTCAGGTGTCTCCACCTGCTCCATGGGCTGCAGAAGGACATCCTTCTTTCACCCTGGTCTTGTCCATGGGCTGCAGAAGAAGCTCTGCTCTGGCACCTGGAGAACCTCGTGCCCCTCTTTCTTCACTGACCTGGGTGTCTCCAGAGTTGTTCTTCTCACCTATTCTCAATTCTTTCTTGGTCTGCAAAAAGATGCTGCTGTTCCTCTTTTCCTTCTTAAATACTATTCAAGAGTCTCTACAACCATGGCTGACAGGTTTGGCCTTGGACAGCAGTGGGTTTGTGTTGGAGCCAGCTGGCATTGGCTCTATCTGACATGGGGGAAGCTTCTAGCAGCCTCTTACAGAAGCCAAGCCTACAGCCTCGCTTTGTTTGTACAAACCCAATACAAAATGTTAAACTTCCTTTACCTGATTTGAGATTTCAGAAAAGTTCACCTCTAATGCTGAAATATATGTTTTTCTTATTTGGCCTGAAAAAAAGAATTTTGATAAAAACAACTGCCCCCAACTCTCCATCCCTACCCCAACGACAACTGGGGTATGAAATTAGAGAATCCATCTATTTTTTTACAAAACAGCTTAGTATATTAAAATATTACAAATCCAATCTTGAGAGATTTCAATTTAAAACCAAGCTGAACTTTATAAATCAAGACAATCTCTGAGACAGCTGAGAGTTGGGTAGGTCTGGATTACATCTGCATTCCGTGGGCACACAAGCTTTCCCTTCTCCAAAATCAGTCACGTTACATTAGAAACATGAATGTTATAGAGACAACAAATGACAGATGCCCCTTCAACCAACAGCTATAAATCAATCCTTCATAAATCAAAATCACTAGTTTTTCTTTTAAGGCATTATTCCTGCCAAAGTTAACTCTGTCGTGTTTTGACAACCTGTGAAAAAGGAGCCAAGGCAGCACAACATCCTTTTCTGCATTATTTGCCATTTTAACCCCAGTGATAGTTTCTCTATTTCCCTCATGGCACCCTGCATTTGCAGAAGAAAAAAAGAGAAGGAAGAGTTTTGTAAAGCTGTTTGTCGGATTTTCAGTACCCAGCTTCATTTCTGAGGTAGCTCCAGTTGTAATTTGGCTCTGCTGCACAGCCCACACCCGCTCATGCTGATCTCTTACAGAAGAGCTCCACGGTGCCTGTTTTACATTTGCCATAGGATGTGGTGCCATGCTGTCGAGGATGTGCTGATCAAGCAGGCATCTGTAGCTGGACCTGTGGTACATTTCTTCACTTACCAGCAATGGATAGTGATCCTGGGTACAGATCACACAGTCCTTGTTAATTAAAGAGCTGCTCATTTCCCAGTTATACACAGATGAGTAAAAACGGGGGGGAAGGAGAGGAAAGAAAAAAGAAACAGAAGTATCTTTACAGATAAATATTGCACTCTCATACTGCCAGACCACATTAGAATGAGAGGGTCCAATTAACACTTGTTACCCTTTCTAGCTTATTTTCTGATTAGACATAACAACATCACAAAAACTCACGGACTTGCTTGAACAAAAAGTAAGATGCAGAGTTAGCATTCTTTTCTGCTGAAATCAAAGTTATTTTTTACTTTGCCCTGACAAATACATACAGCATCATGTCCAGTGACATCACACTAACAAAAGCTACAAAACTTTTCCTCACATAATTACTAAGTAGTCTTACACTGGTAGTTTAATATGTTAGAATAAATCATTGTTTATTATCATATTGCCATGGTTATGCTGCAGTTAAAACTGAGGATTGTGTATCATTACTAACTATTCCAGGAAACAACCTGAATTTGCTACTTGTCAAAACCCAATTGTGTTGGATTTTTTTTTTTTAAACAAAAACAGGATTATGGCATCCCTCTGGGTAATAGGATACTTTCTATATAGTAATGACCTTACAGAGCATTTCATAAGCATCATCAGTATGCATTGTATCTACCTGTGTTTATGAACACCTAAGACATCCCCACTCTGCAGATTCCAACCAGTAATCAGTAATTTAGAACCAAGTGGCTGAGCTGTGTGCTGGAGGAATGCAGATATCAAGGAAAACCTCACAATGCCGAAGTTAGGTGCCCTATAATGGTCTGCCAGCAAGTGTGTCTTTTCCTTGTTACTGCTCATGGCATCTTCTTGCCAGAGGAATAGCAGAGCTTCATAGGAAGCAACTGTATTGTGGAGAGACTGCTGATACTGCCATGGGTCACCTGGGTGTCATCTGGCAGTGGGAGCAGGCCCTGAGGATGGCTTGTAGACCTGTCACACATCAGAGACACATCTTCCCAGTGCTGCACCAGTATGGCACTGTGACAGCTCCAGTTGTCCACACTAACGCATTGACCTCATGTCCCTCACTGTCCCAGTTCTTCTGTAGGCTATGATTAATAGCATCAGCTAGTAACACCTGTATGTAATAGTGTAGAAAACACCACTTGAAAAAGTCTGTTAGCAAAAGATCTTTAGGACAGGTTTTAGGGACTTTATCTACCCCTGTGCAATTTTCAGCCCACATCATGTGTCCACCTTCCCCACCTCAGAGTAAGTCAGGCTCTGAGCTCTGGCTCTGTTCAAAGGAGAAAGTTACAGCCATCTCGAAGAAGTCTGGGGAGGAAAGAGAAGGACACGAAACCTGCTGCATGTTGTGTTGTGCTGTCTCCAGTAACATCAGGATGACCTTCATTTCTGATCCTTCTTTTAGATCCTTTTCGGCCACTTTTGAGAAATGCCTCTCATTAGGCCAGGTTGGATGGGGCCCTGGGCAGCCTTGTGTAGCTCCAGGCCTGGAGGTTGGTGTCCCTGCCTGTGGCAGGGGGGTTGGAGCTCTATGATCCTTGGGGTCCCTTCCAAACCAGACCATTCTATGATTCTATGATTCTATGATTATTCCATTGTTCCCTTATCAACACTTATGAGAAGGAAAACTTTAACATACTAGGAGACAGAGAGGCTACAGGTATGGAATAATGTGTGAAGCCATTTCAGCTTCTCTATTCTAGGTGACATCTCTCATCCCTTAAAAACCAGAAGTATCCAAACATCCTCCTGCCTGGGCAAAGTTAAAACACACACTTTCAGTACCAATGTGTCACAGCTGAAGCATTTCTTCTGTACAATATGGTAAATAAATGGAATCCAGCGTGTATATAATTGCATTTAAATAGCTAAATGCATATGTGAACTTTTTATGAAAATGATATTGTTTCATAAAAACCTGTTCCTTCCCACAAAGGACTGGAAAGACGACATTGCTTAATACAGCTATTTTTTTACAGTCAGCAATACTTCCGTAATTCCCAAAAGGTGCTCAGCCAGAGCCTGGGTGTTTGAGTCACAAGCACAATTTTTAGGGAGAGTGAAATTTGATCACCCTCCTCCACACCTCATGTATTACAGTAAAAGCTGAAATGATCTCACAAGCACTGGTCCTCACATAACCCAAACTGAAACAAGTGTGTTACACAGGAGAAGGTTAGGGTTTATTTTGAGCCTGCTGTGTCATTCAAGCTTGGCCTGAGGCTTACCCATATAACCAGCCGTCTTGGCAGTAAGTCACAGCAGCAGCTTCTTAGGTTAGAGAGGCCTCCCTCAAGTATCTAAATGCAATCAACATCTTAGAGCCAAAGAACCAACACTGAATAATCCCCTCTTTTTTCTCAGCCACATTTTCATTCGGTTAATTAACTTTATTTTCCTTTGATTTGTTTGCAGACAACACAAAACTATTTAAACAAAGTCCTCCACCAAGCAGGGTTATTGATGTTAAAAGGGAAAGGAAATTGCTTAGCATTTTCTGCAAAGAACTTCAAAAAGAAATGGCTGAAGGAAAGCACTGAGCTAATTGTATTCTTTCAAAGCCAAAACTAACATCTTTCAACTTTCTTATCAATTTAGGAGCACTGTGAAGCTCTAATTATTAGCTGTGAGCCAAACACCAATTATTTTTTTAAGTAATCAGCAACATCCCCAGGCCTGTGTGCTACCTTTCCAGCCGCAGCACAGCTGCAGCTGTTTTCTGGACATTAGACGGGATGAGCTGCACCAGGCAGGAGACAGTGGTCACTCACAGCCAGGTCTTTCTTACTGGGCAAGATGTGGTGGCCTCAAATGATGCACTGACAGGAAAGGGGGGGGTCTAAGGAATCCCAGATGCTGGCATTTGAGGAAACAAGTCTTGTCCTGGTTGATTACCTCTGTATTTTCTCTAGGCCCCAATAGAGGAAGTGTTTTGGGGTTTTGGTCGGTTTTTTTTGTGAGAGGACACTGATTTTAGCTTTGGTGCTGACATTGATAAATGCCTCACAAAAGCCAAGATGCAGCACTACTTCTTATGTAAACTTTGCATGATAGTAAATGTACAAGTTGGACTTCAGTGTCTCATAGCATCCTTCATTGGATTATGATTAGCTACAAATAAAGCAGACTATTTTGGCAGGTGTATGTGTTTGGAGTTAAACACCTTGTTTTAATCTCATAATTTAAATTACTTGCACAGTTTTGCTCTGCCTTCTGCTGACTTGTCTTCTTTAAATAAATAAATAGTCTTACCTTTACTTTTTAGTGTATTCTTTATCCAGGAATGCAATTCTGGCATTTTACAGGGAATCAGTCAATTGCTTCAAACATCATCTTTGGAGATCATTATTTTCAAAGGCCTATCAAAGTTTTTCTTTCCATGTTTTCAGAACTAGTTCATCAAGAACAATCAGTAAATGTTTTCTTTCACATCCTGATCAAGGTCTATTTACTTATTAAACTGTTCACTGCACACAATTGCTCATGAAGAGTTTGTGTAATGCGGAATGTGGTACTGTTGTAGTTGGGATTATCTCAGTTTCAGTTAAATTAGGTAGAGGCACTTAGTAAATAAAATGGGCAGTGACAGAAATATAATGTCTAAAGGAAGATTTTCAGTGCTTAAGGAAATGTGTAGGGAATCTGAAGTGCTTCCAAAAGACTGGCACATAGCATTAAAGTGCTGCATATGGTCAAACATATAGGAACTGTAAGCGCTGAAAATTCCATTTTGAACTAAAGCTAGGGAAAGAATGAGTCTGTTCTGGTTGTCTGGTATTCAGAGTGGAAATCTCTCTTGAAAGGGCAGTCCCTGATTGACCAGGTCTGTTCAGAGGTGTTAACTTGGGAAAGGATGAAGAAAAACCGAGTAGTTTAACAAACAACAGATTTAAAAATTTAACTCCTAACCTGAATGAGGTTCCCTAAAATCATGAAATAGTGAACACCAGAAACTCCCCAGCAGTATTTTAAAGTCATTAAAAGGCATCTTTCACATTATAAAAGCCTCTCTGAGGCAAATGATGACTATAAACATAGATTGAGGACACAGTTCAAATAATAAAACTTATTTTGGAAGCACAGCTTTATATTTATGAAATTTATATTTATATTTATGAAATATTTTTCCATCCTTTTAGTGTGTGTAGTTTATTCCCCTTCAGCAGTTTACTTTCTGTCTTTAATATATAATAATACTGATTTCAGAGGAGTTCTCTGACACAATCATTTTATACTAAACTAAAGATTTAAGGATTTCCTTTGCTTTGTGTGAAGCAGGAATTCAAAGAAGACAGGACTCTCTTAACATGGTTTAGTCTCAAATTAAAGAGCATGGCATTTCCCTAAGACCTTTTTGGCTTATTATCTTTTATTCTTTGTTTTTTTCATTAGTAAAAGTAAATTGAATACCCACTATTTGCATCAAGGGTGTTTCTGGTATGTAACACCGTGCATGCATTGTAACATAAAAGCATTTTTGAGAGCAGTTTTTTCCTCACTAATTATTATATTGTCTATATATAAAGTTTGACATAAACAAATGCCATTCTAGCACTCAGCATTCGACTCCCATTCAAAGGATGTTATGCTTACATAGATAAACATATAAATATGTGCATACAAATATTTACACATAAATATATATTATTTCTTCCTGCAACCTACACATTAATAGGAGTTTTGTGCTGACAGCATCTAGACAGGGATATTTTCCAGAGTGCCTCTTGGATTAACTAGCAAAAGCTTTAATTTTAGGTGATAGCTCCTAGATGACTAAAGGTAACTACAGGGTGCAATAGCTCATATCTCTGCAGTTCCATTATACAGCAAGTACCTGGTATTCTTGAAACATTATAATCATGATAGTGCAGCTCTTAACATAAGCTAATTTGCCTTACTGAGAAGATTTATAGCTGAAACACAGAAGTGTAGAATGATAAAATTGTCAGGTCCCAGATAACTCACCTCATCCATCCCTCTGGTCATCCTGACATACTTTTATAACTTTTTCTTCAAGGACTTACTGTAATAGAAGTTTCCAAAGTGCCACGGGCACTTTGGTTCAGTGAATCACTGCTAGTGCTTTGCTTACATTAGAAGCTATTCCCGATATCTAAAATGAGTCCTGCTGAAATTCAATTTCATGTACTTCTGACTGGTTTTGCCTTGCACAATGAGAATAAATTTTTCCATTCTTCTGTAGCAAAAGTTTGTGCATTCCATACTGAAATCCTAAACCCCACTTCCCTCAAACTTCCTCATTAGACTACATAATCCCAGCTCTCAGTATTTCCTCTGCCCACCTGTGTTTTCTCCACCTCATTGATCTGCTCTGGTTTGTCTCTGTACCTCACCTGAAGGGAGATGTTGGTGTCCAAATCCACATTTGGTTTCCAGATGAGGCCTCCCTGGTGCTGAGCAGAGTGCAAGGATTACTACATGTTTCCTACGGGTAGTAGGAAATCCGAGCTAGGTACTGAAATAGCAGTTCCACTTCCAGCTCCAGAATTATCTCATTGGCTTGGATGTCTCTGACTGTTCCCATGTTGCAGAGAAGACAATATCCCTTCAGCATTTTGAGAATCTTTCCAGTGATCTGAATGGTGAAGGGATCTGGGACCTGAATTATCCGAGTCTTATGACCAGCATTCTTACTTAAACTGATATTCCAGGCCAAAAAAAAAAAAAAGCACAAAGAGTAAACCACCCCTAGTCCCCCCACCTCCAAACCCCCAGAAATGTTTATATACTTGTAACAGAAAATGAGTAGTAATATTGAAGTAAAATAAAAAGAGTATTACACTTTGAAGTACATCAGAAGAGAAGTTGTAAATGCAATCTTCATCTGGCCTGTCGGTGAACATGTCAGAGACTCAAGCTAAATCTTTTTCTCTTTTCCAAGCCTAACACAGTGAATGAATGTTATTAAATATTTCTTTCTATTCTGCTGGCACAATGTGGCTCTAGATCTTATTGAGAGCACACTAGCTAAAATCTGAAGGAAATATAAAGTCATTATAGCTATTTCCATGGTCCTTTGTGTGAGGAGTTGACATACTTTATACAAAAGGTGATTTTCACTTCACACTACCCCTGAGAGTTTGATGGGGCTATTATTCATATATTGCAAACAGAGAACTGAGACACAGATAAACATCAATGTTGTCAAGTTTATGTACTTCTTTTAGATTCCTTATTTGAAACACATAAACTCAGGAATAACAACACTTTTTTGAGCAGTTTTCAAACACAACTGACTTTGTTTGCAGCTGTGAGTGCTCAGTTTTGGAAAATCTGGCCCTGTGTGACCCAGGTCGAGCAGTCCGAAAATGAGTAATGCACAGTAGTGGCTACTGGTGGAAAATTTGGGTTGAGTGAATTGCTTGGCTCCATCAGAAATGCCACTGATGCAAAGATTTGGATTCACACAGCATTCAGGTGCCTTAACGATTAAACTGCACTTTCTCTCTCAACACTTTTCTTGCTGCACAACTTTGGACTTCTGTATGTAATAAGACAAGAAGCCAGTTTGCAGAACACTTATTTGCTGCATGATCCTAATTCATTTCTCAGGCACTGTTTGCCATTGTACTAGAGGAAGCAGGTTCTTAGGAAAAAATTGCAATGTGGCAAAATCAATAAAGATTACCCTAATAAACCTGCATGGAGAAATCTAATCCCATACGTAAGAGGCAATCTAACACTGAGATCATTTAGTTTCTCAATGTGTGTGCAGGTCAGATTCAATTCACCCGGTTTTAGGTATCTAAATCTGAAGTAGCACATTAGGCTTTATTTTTTTCATAGTTGATGGGGAGAAGTCTAAGTGGTCCCAGAAGCTTATTCATGATGCTGAAGTGCTTAATTTTCTCCATGAGAATCATACAGGCAGAGTTGTTCAAACTTAGTTGTTTGAACTCAGACCCATAGTACTTACTTACCCCTCAAGACCCAGATGCTCCCTGTTTTATTTGCTCTCCCCGTCTCCATGTCGTCTCCTGCCCGTGACTTTGCCCTGCTCTTACTTAAAGCAGCTACTGCCTCTAACCTTTTGGTAAAGGTCCCAAGAAATCTCTAAACCTTCTCCCCAATTATTGCCTCATTTTACTGCTCCCTGAAAGTAGAGAGCAGTTCAAAGACCATTATCGTATAGAGTGCACACTGGATCTCTATGGTAATTGGTCATGAAAACATTTTTCAGTCATGCATTTGGATTCTGCCCTTACTGAGACCTCACAGTTCTTTCCAGCTGTTTTGTTTCCACCTAGATAGTAAAAATCCTGCCACTTCAAGCAAAGTAGTCATCAGGCTATTTTCAATCCTCACATTGAACATGTTGCCTTACAGCAACTTTTCTTTATTTAAAGCTGTGCTTTACATAGACACCAAAATGTCTTTTCCTCTAATATCATTCTGTGCAACAGGTGAATATTTTCCTTTTTAATGCCACCAAAATACATGCCCTTTAGCAGAAAACTGACTTGGCCAATCTCGCTTTTTATTTTGTGAAGTTATAAGCATCTGAAATCAGGGCCAGCCAAAGTTACATGTTTTGCTGTAACAGCAGCAGTAAAATAAATGAACATTAGAAGTGAAATAAATTTGCCACCTTTTTCTGTTCATAAGCTTCACAGGAACAGATACAGAATTGATGCTAAAGGAGAGTAGGGGGCTATAAGACATTTTCTGGGGTTATGACATGTGACATGGGAATACACATACCCTATGGCTAATGAGGGCTAGAGGAGATGCATAACCATGGTCCCTTTTTCCCTGCTTGCTCATTAGTTAGCTGGTATCTCAGGGGGAAAGGGGAGGAAGGTGGGGGAGAGGTACACAAATAAACAAAGGAAATTTTAACCCCAGCTGACTGTACTATTTAAGGTTTATAAAGCACTTTGAAACACTAACAAGGAAGTTCCTAAGCAAAAAAAATACTGTCATTGTATTGAAAACCTTGCTAATTCAGCTGATAGGATTCTGGTTGTGACCTGAAGCTGCCTTGGGAAATTTGACAGAAGATTTGGAAGAAAGACAGAATAAGAAGGCAAGAAAAGAAATTATATATTGAAATGGACACAAATTCTGAATATGCTCATAGAGTATATAAATAGGTGATTAAAAAGATGTAATTGTTCATTTAGTGTATTTTATAGCAATATTTGGCAATAAGGAGACACTCACCACAAAGCAGAAAGAGCTAAAGGTGCTGTAAGTCGCATTGCAGCCAACACGCTGGCACAGGCAGGAATTCTGTAAATTTAAGAGCTTTGCAGTACACAACATCTACACTACTGAATCACACTTAGAGTCAAACCAGTAATAAACATCAAATTGTGTGTTTTTTACGCTTCAGTGAGGACAGAAGGCCAGAAGATAAACAACAAAAACAACTTTTCTCCTGAAGGCTGCCTCCTAAATTCATTCATAATTATGGTAGAGACCTAAATAAAAGACCACCTCAGTAAGCCAGGCTGTTTTTCTTGGGTTCTTAATTCCCATACGTGTTTTCTATGGGTAGCTTGTTAAATCTTTGTAATCCATAATGTTGCGAATGCACAGACACCTACTGTCACCTGCCTTGTTTCATTTGTTACGGCAATTTTGCCCACCTGAGGTTACTACAAGACAATAGTATTGAACTGCAGATGCCAATGGCTGTCTTGAATGCTGTTTCAAATCTTATATAACATGCAAATTCCATTATAAATAATAGAAATAAGTAAAATGGGCTGATAAAAGCAGTGTGAAGGGGAGAAGGAAGAGGTAAGTATCATCAGTTTGGGGTAAAGAAGTGAAAATATCAAAAGAGAAAAAATATCTAGAGGCCTTCAATAGATTCAAATAAAACTGCTGGACACCCAAGTGATAAAATACAGGAGAAAAATCTCTCTTTCATGTTATTTTTTTCAGCTGGAAGCTCCAAATAATTTTCTACACTTTTGTGTATAAGGTGTACACACATGCACACTCATATTATGCACTCATATTATGCACACTCATATATGAACACACATAAATATCCTGAAAAATTTTTCTAAGAATGTTTTGATGGTTCCTACACTAATGAAGGAACTAGATACAGTTTCATAATGAAAAAAAACCTCATTAATTTCATTATAGAGAAATCTGTCACAATTAAAATCATTATATTCACTGAGAAGTTTTGGGGGTTTGTTGAGCATTTTTTTTTAGGAATAGCTATGATTTATTTTTCCTCTCAACTATTGTGGAAAAAATACTGTTTGAGAGAGTGCATGTGCATTTGCTGTATTTTTTTAAATGGTTAAAAAATTGCCTGCAGCAGAGGATGTCAGCTATTTTCAAAGAGCGTGTAAATCTCAATGAATATATCCATTGCTTCTGGGGCTTATCCGTTACAGGTGAACAAAGATTACAGAAAGTTACATGCTTCTCCAACCCAGAAAAGCCCCTTTGGATTATCTGCAATCCACTAATATTCAATCAAAAATTTTTTGCACCACTTTTGCAACAAACTGTTTAGGATGGTATTAAGAATTCTGAATATTCAGCATTAAGAGTATGGATCTCTGTGGCATTTTCTTTAGTTACCAGCTGTAGTAAATACTCTTAAAAGACCATTCCCTCCTGAGTAGAAGGCTTATACTTATTTATAAGAATTGTATGTCCAAAAATATACATGCAGAATGTGATGGCAGAATACAACTTTCTTCCAGATGATGTCGATAAAGACTCTGGATAGGACCAGAAAACCTGCAGACTCTAATTTTTCATTCAACTCACAGTGATCAATGTCCAATGCAATGTTTTGAGAAACAGACAGTCCTGCTGAGGGCTATATGACTAATCAATATCAGGGGTTTCTAAGGAAATTTAATATCTCAAGTCAAGCATCTTCCTGAAAAAAGTATTTGGAAAGTCCTGTTGTTTTCACAAAGTTAGTGTAAATATTTGTAGACTGCAATTAAGAAACTCAGAGGTATTGAAATTTCTTTCAAGCTGCAAAAATTTTAATTTGTTTAGTCACCTAATTAGTGGGCCTGAGGTAGGATGTGGCAGGTTTCCCAAAAGCCACTGTAACATCTCAAATCCTTCCGTTATTCATTTTAAATTGCACTTGAAACAATCTTTAAGATTTATTTCTCTGTATGTTGACATTCCACAAAAATGTTCTTCCAAGGAGAGAATTAGCACATTCCTAACATACACTTCTAAACAAAGTGCTCCTCTAGCTTAAACCACCTTTGAATTTGAAGTCAGATATGTTAACTAGGAGTTGTTTAATTTAACTACTTCTGTGACATACATTATGTGCATAAGGCTGCTCTATCTGCTCTGAGCTGTGCTGTATATAAACTTTTCAAGTTGCATTCTTTTCTTTAAGATGTTAGTGGAAATCTTTGCATGAATTACAGCTTCAGTCTGCACAGAGGGAATGTGCTCTGCTGCCCATTACGTGCTTAAACAGTTTTTAACTTCCACAGCCTGTCAAATACAACTGAATTTTGCAGAGTTCCCCTCCCTACCCCCTTCTTTTTATTTCTATTCTGAATAGCAGTCTGGGAGCTTAACATTCAGTTGCTAAAAAACTTCAGACACATTTTTGTTGTTGTTAAAAAGAAAAAAAAAAGGTAAATTAAATTGGATGGTAAAATTATTTATGGTCTTTTAGGACTCACACCACACAAGTAACTTCAAGTAATTTTGTACAAATTTGAATTTTACTATATATATTTTCTACAATTCTTGCAGAGGGTCAAAAGTTAGGAAGAACACATCTTATCAGCTTTATTCATGCTGGTGTTACACATTTTAAAAGTCCGAAAATCAAACAACAAACCAAAATAATGAGTAGTAAAAAAAAAAAAAAAAAAAGATGAAATCAAAGCTACTATTTTTCCTGATGAGTGGCATTTTTCAAACATCATAATAATAGAGCTTTATATGTGGGTCCAAAAATTCCCCATGAATTCTTGAGACTGTATTTTTAGTTGATGTTCTAGTTTTGAAATCTTTTGTATTTTTAATAAAAAAGCTTGAGCGCAGACACAATATACATTTATGGTAAATATAGCCTGTAGACTTACTCATTTTTTAGAAAAGCTCTTGGCCTTGACTTGAAAATGAATGGTTATAAAAGCAGATAATTTGAGCAAAATGCCAAGTCTTTCTGTTTCTTTCCTAGTGGGTAGTGAATAGCGAACTTATTTTGGAGTGAATTAGTAGCATGATGCCATTACAAGGGAATGCACAGCCTGTTAATCATCCTTCGCAAGTCTCCAAGCATTCTCTGTAAAACTATTGTTGAGAATGAAAAATTATTACTCATCTACCTTGAAGGCTTCACAGCTGTAATAAATGTGAAGTATCAGCTACTTCATTTCTAGGGAAATTATTTTGTGCTTCCTGCAATTTCCTCAAAATGAGTAAAGTTATAAAGGAATCTGGATAATAATGAATTGCACATTTTAGCTCCGATTGTCCTACTAAACTCTACCACTTCATAAATAACAAATTAAAGAGCAGGAATTATAAGGAATTAAATAGCCAACAGTATTTCTGCCTCTGTAGAAGACATTTACTTGGTTCTGTGGGAGTGAATCTGTGACTGACAACCAACAAATCTGTATTACCTGTTGAGAAATAATATCGGTACTGAATATTTTTTACATGAGTTCCCTTTCAAGGATCACAGTAACCAATGCAGAATGTTCTCTTCTGATTTACAGACCAGTTCTTGAGGTAGAAGTTGCTTAACTGACAGGAAAACCAAAAGTTTCAATAGATCAATGCCTCTTTCTTGGCTAATTTTTACTGTAATATTTGCCAAAATGATCCATTATCTAGGAGGATGTTGGCTCATCTCTGTCCCCAGTATGAAGACGTTACTCCCATTAAACTCAAGTTGAATTAAAGCCTTGTGTTTAATTATACAACCTGAATTACTGAGTGAAATTCATCCTACAAAAAAGTAAAAGTCACTCTGATAGACTTCAGTTTGTCTCATTGACATTTTTCTACAATGTAATTTCTTTCCAGTCTAATAGGTACTGACACTAGCTTTACAGCATTATTACCAATTAACATGACACTCACAGCGTGTCTGCATCTTCAATTCACTGAGTTTCTGAATGAATAATTGTGGTAGGTTATAGCTGGCCAAATACTGAAGAAAGAGTTTTGAGGAATATTCATCTGTTTTCGAAGTAGCTGTTTCTTTCATCTATCATCAGTCCGAAAGTATTTAAAACCTATATTTAAAACGAAAGTCCAGCTGAAAATTAAGAATTTTTAATTTAAGGTTATAGTCAAAACAGTTGTGCACTAGTAACTCCAACGCTATATCCTCCTATCACATATTCAGTGTCTCACAGCGTCTTTCCCTTCCTGAGACAGTATTGTTTATACATTTTCCCATAGCAAACAAATCAAAGAAGGGAATGGAAATCTGACAATTACATAGTTCTCTAAGCACTATGGTGGCACTTCATAAATTTAATTTCTTAATCAGAAATCACTTAGTTTTCCAGTACCGGCTGTTCTCATTTAAAAAAAAAAATTAAAAAAAAAAATAAAAAGAGAGAAAGATATTTCCATATATATAAAAGTTTCTAAAGTCTTTATTCCCTGCAAAACAAACCATTTTCCACATAAATTTTCTTAGCACACAGAGACATGCCATTCTGCGTTATGTCTTTTGGTGACTGAAAATATAATGGAGAAATATAATGAAAAATATAATCGAGAAACATCCATTTTGTTTACTTTTCTAAACTTAAATTTCATCATAGTGAAGCACCTGTTAATTTATTAAACATGTTATTTTCTTAAAAAATAGGTAGAAATAATAACACATAGCATGCATATATGTCAATGGTCATTGTGGAAGTGACTTATTGATCCACTAGCCAGAAGCTTAAATGTTTCTTCTAAACCACTTCCTAGTAACAAAAATATCAGCAGAATTAAATATTGTCCTAACTGCTTTGAACTGACATGGAGATTACATTTTTCAGTGCAGCTTTTCATTGCAGATACAGAAAAAGAAATAATTTGGTTAATGTACAGAAAGGAGTGTTAGGATCAGAGAATCATAATTTTGCCATCTATGCTTGCTGTCTGTTCAATATCCACTTTATAGGAGGATTCCCCTGGTATTTCAGGCTCATCATGCAATTACTGCACCTGGCAAATGGATAGAAAAAAAGAGAATTTCATGCTCTTTGTGATTATATTTTGTAGTTTGAAGCAGGATGCGCAGTGGGAGTCAGTGAGTGGAAGGAAAGTCAAGAAGCTGCTATTTCTTCCAAGGAAGGCACTGCGTAAGAAGGTAGAAAGGCTGTGGCAGAAGACAGAAAAAAGCTCAAGCATTTCTACTAACAGACTCCCAGGATTGCTATAATGCTTAGATAATAGACAGGAGCTGTTAGGAATATACAAGACCTGCTCATTAAACTCCATTAAACCTTTTGTACTTTTCTTTATCTATCAATAATGCAAATTACATTTGCTTTTCAAGTAGGACTGCCCTGACCACACTGCTTTCCTACTTGTCTCCTTTAAGTATACATCACCAAAAATCCTAGGTGAAAAGGTTCATAATTAGAATTGTCAAATTGAATAAAACTACACTGCTGTTATTTAATTGTTATGTCTGAGCTCAGATACCGTACAGAATTCATAAAGATTATTTTGGCAGAAAAAAATAATTTATTAAAATATTATAGTTATTTTTAGTTCTTGGTGTATTTAATGACATTGTCACATTAAGATCTAATGGAAAATGTCCATTACATATTCTGGCAAGTTAGAAAAAGAAAATGTTAATAAGGAACTTCTAAGAAAGATCCTACTCTGCCCTCGTGAGGCCCCATCTGGAGTACTGTGTCCAGGTCCGGGGCCCCCAATACAAGAAAGATAAAGAACTGTTGGAGAGGGTTCAGAGGAGGGCCATGAAGATGATTAGAGGGCTGGAGCACCTCCCCTACAAAGAGAGGCTGGGGGAGCTGGGCTTGTTCAGCCTGGAGAAGAGAAGGCTGTGGGGGGAACCTCATTGCAGTCTTCCAGTACCTGAAGGGAACATACAAACAGGAAGGGAATCAACTTTTTAAAAGGGTAGACACTGGCAGGACAAGGGGGAATGGATTAAAAATAAAGGAAAGAAAGTTTAGATTAGATATTAGGGGGAAGTTTTTTTACAGAGAGAGAGGTGAGGTGCTGGAACAGGCTGCCCAGAGAGGTGACGGATGCCCCTTCCCTGGAGGTGTTCAAGGCCAGTTTGGATGGGGCCTTGGGCAACCTTGTGTAGATCCAGGCTGGAGGTTGGTGTCCCTGCCTATGGCAGGGGAGTTGGAGATCTATGATCCTAGGTGTCCCTTCCAACCCAGACCATTCTATGATTCTATGATCTTAATTTGTGTTACAGCTGACCACAAGATATGTCCTCATAAAATTTATAGAACTTCAGCTTAATGTACAAGACAAAAACATTTGGATTACTGAGGTTTTCCTGTGAGAACTCAAACCACAAGACACCAAAGCCTTTTGCCTCTTTTTGGTCAAAGAAATCTGACTAGTTTTTTGCACATTGGCTGAGACAACAATAAATCAGCTCACCATCCTCAGACCTGCAGAAAAGACCGTTGTTTCTTCATTCAGGCAATCAGTTTGGACAATGAATATGGAATTAACCATAATATTCCTTTTTTTTTCTCTGAGCAAACTGCTCAGATTGTGCACAGAAGTGACTTCATCACTACCAAGGAAATGTATGTGGAATCCATATAAATATAAGTTCTGGGTTCTTCTAGGATATGACACAATATGTTTGGCAGGGAGTGGTCAACTCCACCTGATACAGTCCTTTTTTTGTCTGTTTGGTTTTTTCCCGGTAGTAATTATAAAGCATTTGGTGAAGAAGATAAAAGGATAAAAGCCCGATTGAAAAATGCCTTGTCTCATTGCAAAAGGTGTCAGTAGCCAGGGTTAAGCCACATTTGATGGGATAGGGTCACCACTAAGGCCAGTTACAATCTTTATGGTTCAGATCAATGTTTTCAGGTTTGTTTGAACTAGAATATGGCCTTAGAAAGCATGGCCATAAAGATAACCTTTACTAGTGGTAATCAGAGCATCAATATTTGTAAGGGATCCTGAGCCCTGAGCACTTTCATGAGGGGAGAGTGGGTTGGGAATAATGGAGCGTGGGAAGCAAGAAGATCTAAAATTCCCTAGAGTGTTACTTTTGCACTGGTTTTGTTTGTTTTTCAGAGCAAACTAACTGTCTTTGGAATAAGTCAGCTTGTTTCAGGTCCAGAATTCACAATATTTTGCAAACTCTCTGACTTGGAAGACCTCAGAACATTGGGCCTGATCCCTTTCTCATGACATCATCTTTGCTGATGCACTCGTGGTCTCTTTTGGAGTAATGCTGCTTTTTCACAAGAATGAAATAGAAGAGATTCAAGTCAATGTTTCAAATAAAAAGCATGACTTTTGGCTAATGCAGGAATTGTTACATTTTCTTAAGAACGGATGCAGATTTCAGCAAAAGCAGTTTAGAATTTTTGACCTGCACAAAGTATACCTATAAAATGAAGTATGATACACATCATGAGTATCATCTTTGCAGATCTGAAAATCTCTACTTTTGAATGCTTCTTCCATTTATAGCAAAAGCTGTCTGTTATTTTAAGTAGTACTTTACAGATTTGCCAACATTTTTTTACTAGCGTCTACACCCTTGATAGATTTGCATGCTGAAGTTGAACAAGGATAAAAGTGTGTTTCACTGGACTTTGTGCTAATACTGGTTTTTATATAGCTCTTGTTCAGTTGAAAAATGCCACTTTATAATTCTGTGAATTTCAAGGCGTACAACATTGAAGGTAAGGCACTTGGAGCCAGTCTGTTCCAAAGCTCACTAAAATTACTGGGAAGAGGTTTTAATGCAGGCCCTTTTATTCACATAAATCTAACACAAGCACAATCGTATTGGTTTTTAAGGAGCTCTCAAAAAGTTTAAAATTAGGTTTGTGCTTACTCAGATGAGGCCCATGAAGGCAGAACACATATACTGGAATGAATTTTTCCATTAACATCAAACATTTTTTGCATCCCCCATCTATAAAAAGGAAAGGAAGAAAAGAATTGAGTAACGCTTAGTCTGACTTTCCTCCTGTGGTTTGTTTTGTTTTTCAGAGACATTCCAGAAATGTATTCCAGATGTTTTCAAACATCCTTGTAACTTATTTTCCGTACTATATATAACTTTTTTCTACCATATCTGTTCTCTCTCTCCCTCTCTTTCAGTGGTTGATGTCTCCCTATATTTTTCTCTTTGTTGTCTTAATATTTTACTTCAAGTTCCAGATGAGTTGATTTGTATTCTTTCAGACATACTATTGCATACACTAATATTTCTTGTTTTGTGAAGTTCTCAATTAAATAACAATATTTAGTTGCATTAGCTGGATCTTAACAATTGCAAAGTATATAAACTTCTTACTATCACATCAATAAATAGGCATTTGAACGTTGTGGTTCAGCCCCAGCCAGCAGCAGAGTACCACTCGCGTGTTGGCTGTTCACTCACTCCCCTACCCCACAGTAGGATGAGGAAAAGTTTTAAGACAAAGGTAAAAATCCTGGATAAGGACAGTTTACTGGGACAAGAAAGGAAGAGGAAAATAACAACAGAGTAAAAGAATACACAAAGCCAGTGACACACATCAAAATTTGCTCAGCCCCAAAGCCCAATGCCCAGCCCACTCCCAAGCAGTGACCCCTCCTCCCTGGCCAGCTGCCTTTACATATTGAGCATGATGTCATATTGCTAGCTTGGGTCAGATGTCCTGTCTGTGTCCCCACAGCTTCTTGTGAAAATTAATTCCATCCTAGCTGGAAACCAGGACAGTATTGAATTGTCATTGCATTTAAGTCACACATGCTGTCTGATAAAACCCAAATTACAGTCTTATTCGGGACTCACAATGTAAAGTGTGTCTTAAAGTTTCTGCTTTGACTAATTATAAGCGAGTTGCTTAATAATTCTTTCCATAAAGGTTGCTTCAGCATTATTTGGCAATTTTGTAGCTGGAAAATGTTGCTGTCATGAAACAAAAAGTGGCTGTCAAGCCCTCAGAAGGAGAAAGTAATTTTAATGAAGCCCAGGATATTTTTCCAATCATTCAGATGAACTTGGTCAACATTCCTTTCTCCACATGAACTAAACACGTGAAATTTCACCCTTCTCCTCAGGAGCTGCTGCTTGGCAATGATGTTTATTCACTCCTTCCTGAGGTTACAGTTCTGCTCTGCAGAGCTGATGGGAAACTGCCACTCTCCAGTGTTATTGCTGGAAGGAAAGCGTATGGGAACGGGCCAGAGCTCCACTGGGGGTTCCAGATGCTCACTGAGAAGAAACAGATTTTTTGCAGCCCCAGAGTACCTACTCAGGACTTGTTAAAACTCTCTTTATTTAGGGTGGTGATATTTCTTCTTAGTTGACTAAGTAAAAATAGCTCACAGCAGTACTTACAACAACATCTGAGCTCCCTTTTTATTTAAAAGGCGGACAGCCAAACCTAATATGGTGTAAATCAGAGTAGCATCGACTTACATCAACCAGGGATCCTGCCTATCACATTCAAACAATCGCAGATGGCAAATGTTTTAAAAGCTGTAAAAAAATTGGAAATAATCACATAATCAAGTTTTTCCCTCCAACTGAGAACTGCCTAAACCTTGAATTCAGACCTAAGTAGTACTCCAAACGATATGGTTCATTGTGAAGAGTACTGACTTTTTGGAAGCAAGAGGACTTGTCAGCATTGTTTACAATGTGCTTATTCTGTCAAAGAGGAAAATGAATGATTCAGATTAGATCTGAACTTCCACCAAGTTTGAGGTTCTTTAGGATTTAGAGTTTAATTATTATTAGTTATTTTATCACAATGGTTCATGGAGGGCTCATCTAAGACGAGGAATCCATTGTGGTGCTGCTTGTACACACATGGACTGCTTCATTTCTAAGGCATTCTAATCAATTTAAAAAAAAAAAAAGGCCCCCAAAAGCACAGAAAAGTATTTTTCTCATTTTACAGGTGAACAACCCAGTTATTTGTCAAAGCCTAAGAGAAGACTGTAGGAGACCTGTGGATTCCATGAGTTTTATCTAGCTCTTTAATCAAAACCTCCTCTATCTTCTAATTTAACCCTAGTGCTCTTTGCAATCCAGAAGGGAACGCTTGATTATAAAATGAATCAGTCCTGAGCAGTTTCAAAATAGAATAGCTTTGCCATGACTTGTCTAAAGGCATAGTAAATACGATTCTGTAAGGAATAGTACACCACTCTGGAAGTGTGCCACCATTATGAGTTTACTTCTGAAATAAAGAAACAAGTTGTCTTTGTTCTAGGATTGAAATGTTCAAATATCAGAGCCAACATTTGTAATGTTTGGAAGGAGAGGGGGAGAGAGGAGAGACGGGAAGAGTTTTATTTTGCAAATTCTGTTCAAATTGAGAGTTCCAGAAAACAACAACAAAAAAGGAGTGCTTAGGTGGTAGACAGGATGTACCATGAATAACAATGTATCCTGTGGATATTTACTACCGAATGATGTTTAACTGAAAGGAAAGTGGGAGTCACCACAGCGAGCAATTCCCATCCGATTTCTTAACATGTAAATCAGGAGCACAGAAAGGCCATTTATGGGAGTCTCACCGAAACAATGGCTTTGCCGGTGCCAAGTGGTGACATCACGCTTCACAAAGGAGAAGGAAGAGGGCTGTAAGCGCAGGCTGCCTTGCCAAGAGCTTTGTTTTGTTTCCACAGAAAGGGGAAAAAAAAAAGGAAAAAAAAGCAAAGCAGCATTTTTTCTCAAGAATATAACATTTCACAGAGAAAAAATAATAAAAAAACTTTCAAAGAAGTTGCCATGTGACTAATGGAATGTACTTTGCAGCTCTTTGCTGTGATTTGAATAGAGCACTTGTGAAAAATCAAAACTAATCTTACACTTACGGTATCCAAGCAAACTGAAAGCAAACACAGGCACACACACACACACACACACACACACACGCACAATGACACCCGAAGAGATGAACCTAAGGCATTCTCGCTGTGAGCTGTGGTGCTGAGCTTTTCCAAAGCGTAATACTAACTCGAGCTGTATTTCTCAGACAGCTAAGTTCTGAAGCATTATTTCTCTTGAAGCAAACTTATATGCAAATGCATGAAAAGTTTGGTGTTTATGTCTTCGGAGAAACTTGGAATTGTTAGTTTCCTGCAAAACGCTCAAGATCCTGAAGAGATCGTATATTAACAGCACCTGTCTCCTAATTAGATTGGGGTGTTAATAGTGTTTAACTTCAAGAATCTCAAAAAATTAACTTACTTTTTTCTTTTTCCTTCGGGTTCTTATAATAAATAATACAAATAAATTAAACGATTGAAATGGATAAAAAAACCTGGAAACTTTGAAGGTTTCTGATTCATAAAATTAAAAAGAAAAAGAAAAAAAAAGTTTGGCTATTGAATTTACAAGAACAAGCACTTCTTTCTGTTTTGAAGTATCATATGTAATGTTAAAACATGTTAGGGAATCACACAGTAATTATTTTCTGTGCCATATACATTGCATTTGAATTTGCATGAATATGGATGATTGTAGACTGTGTTTTCTGCTGATAACTAATAGTTTCGGTAGGGAAGGCACATGTATGTTTTTCCTAAAGACAAACATTTGGTACTACATGGTTTAAAAAACCTGATTCCATTTATGAGTTGAATAGTGTTGAAAATACAAATGTAGCGAGGCCCCCTTATGCCCAAAACATTAAAGCATTATAAAGCCCTTCATTGTGTTTGCTGTGTTTCAGTTCCCAGCCAGCGCCTGTGATGAAAAGATCAAAAATGAAATTAAACACACAGAAAAGTGTATCAGAATCTTTCACAAGTGAGATTATTTTTTGAGTGCCTGTTAACTGAAAATTAAAGTACTGACTTAAAACAAAACAAAAAGCCCCCAAACAAAAACCAAAACCACCAGAAGCCCCTATGCTTTATTCACTTATTTATTAATTTGCTTGTGTATTGTTTATTCCACCCTTAGGTTAAGAAACACTGAGCTAGGTGGAGAACGCATTTAGAGGCTTTTGTAAATGGCAGGTTTTTTTTCAAAGCCTCCTCCTGTTAAAGAACGCTTATACTCGGAGAGAGATCCAAAATTACATTTAATGAGCAAATGTGCAACTCTGGTGGAACTTACATGCCTTCATTCTGTAGACCGACATCCAGAATCATCCTTTCTGATCTACTTTAGGGTTTGAGAGGCTTGCACATCCTTAGGAATCTCCTTTTCTGTTACTTCTTTTACACAGAGATCTTAATAATTTGATGGGGTAAGAATGAACAACACTCCTGCAAACCTTCATTTGCTAAATGTGCTTAATACATGCCTAAACTGCAAAGACACCACTGAGTTTGAGTCAGAGGACTTGAGAAGAATGCTATGATTCTTATTGAAATGGATTTTGGCCTGAAGGTTAAAGCACCTAGGACAATAATGTGTAATAGCCAAACTTGTATCTCCCAAATCCCAGGAGAAATCCCCACTTACCAGGCTAGGAGAAAGGAAAGATATCCTAAACCTCTATTTGCCTGTTGAACCCGGGTCATGCAGCAATGAGAGGGCAGTCGTGGTGGGGCATAATGCTACAGCTTGGTGGTTAGACTTGAACTGTCAGCAGGAAATTTGGTCTCTGCTCCAGAGACAACTCATGTGGTTTTCCCCTAGTAGCCAGGGGTTAAGAAGTAGAAAAGACAAACATGAAACCAGGTACCAGCAGCCAGTCTGCCCCTCCCCAGCTAAGCAATTAGTCACCAGCACTATGTCACCATCAGTCTTCTGGTCCTAAAGATTATGTATATGATTTATCAGTGTGCTGAGAGAGTAGAAAAGGTCCTGGAGCTTATCACATGGTATCAAAAAATATATGCCCATATATTTGAAAGTCTATTGTTGACTAAAACAAATTCTATTATAATTGCCTGAAGAACCTTACATACTCCGTACGTTCCTCAGGCAATATGGTTTTTTTTTTTAGATACAATTGTATGATTTGCAGATAAGAAATACACCTGGGAAGAGCTGGTACTACATCTAGTAAAACACTCGATAAAATGGTGGTGAGAAAGTATTAGTCAATAGAGTCTGTCTGAAATGCCTGACCCTCCCCAAACATAACCTGCTTTTATTAGAACTAAGGATGAAAGTAAGAATGGGGGCAGCAGGGGGAATAAAGATCTTAGGGAACTGCAAGAAAAGCACTATCATCAGATTAAGGGGAAGGTCTGCATATTTAGACAGAATTTACATTAAAATCCTTAAGGTGATGTTCTCTGTATCTTAGAGAAAACATGTAAAAGTAATTGAAAATTTAGAAAAATAAGCTGAATATTAATATTAAGCAAATATCACAACGGAAAAAAACCCCAGTACCTCAAATTGCTGTACCAGAAAAGTGGCTATTAGGATCAATGTAAGCCTAAATTTGACTTTACTAGGTTAAAAATCAACACAAAAGTGTTAACAGAAAAACTGGCCTGAATTTACCCACAAATTTTTTTCTAAATTTCACTGCCAAATTCCACAGAAACACCCTCAATACGGAAGTCTTTCATTAAACATGGCACAACTAAAGTTATGTCTGATAGGAAATTACAATTTAGCTGTGAGTTTAACCATTTTTGCGGAAGCAGACTCTTTTCTATATCACCTCAAGTCACAACTATGTCCATTCTAACAGCTCAGTATAAAATAGTATTAAACAAATGCTTTGTCATAAGATTCAAAATCCAACTGAGTGGCACATTTTGTGATGTTAAATTAGGGAACAGCACCCATGAGTTCAGTATTGAGACCTGTTGGTATTTTATTCAGTCTCAACATGGAAAAATAATACCAAAAGTCTTTGAAATTGATGTTGCACCCATTGGGGATTTCCAGATTTATGAGAAGACAAACAAAGCAATGTAAAACAATCCTTTTAATGAGGGGTCCTAGGAGTAAGCCATCCAGGGGAAATAATAACATGCATGTCTCCAGTGGAGAAGAGTGATATTTTAAACAGCAGTGGTATCCTAAGATGCCTCCAGACACATGAGAAAATCACTTGAGACATATAGAATGAACAGATGGGTGACAGTCTAGCCTTCTCCACATCTCCATGAAAAGAGGGTGAAACAAAATGCCTGGATTTGAGTTATTTTGTTGTTCCTTGTTTCCCGTTGCCTTGCCCCAAGAAGGTCTTCGATGGCAACTATAGCAGATTGAGATGGTTGAGCATCAGAGCATGATACAACCAGAACCAATGGATTTGTCATTGTCTGGTAACAGTAGTCTTGAAAGAAAACATGCCTATAAAATAACACTGGGAACATTAACAGTATGTGTACATTGCAGATACATTTTTGAGAAATGTATATGTGTTTATGTGTACAAAACCTTTTCTAACTTTTTTATTGTTAACTGTTATTATTAACCAACAAAGGAAGATGCAGGCACCTATACCTTTAAGAGGTTCTGTGAAAAAACATTTAATACCAGTTGTTATGACACGTGGAGACCTGTGTTATGCAATGCAGAGCAGTTAAAATTTACACATTGAATGTAAACCCCCCCGTGAGGTTCCTGGGCTGTGAATTATTTTTGAATAACAAAATGTGGGTGAGACAATTTCAGATTTGAACTTGAAGCAATATTCCAAGTTCCCAAGTATATTCTCCCAACATCTCTATTTGTGAAGAAACCAAGATTTTTGGAAACAGCTCTCATGGGTGAGTAGAAGATTTGAATCAAAGTTTGGGTTTATACTCCCGTGTTTACATATATACAAAACCATTTTTTACTTGAGAAGTTTGTCAACTGTGATCAAGGTAAGTAGCACTGCCCATTGTGAAGGTGAAGTACACTTACATCCAGTATATCCAGTAGATCTCCCCACTACGGAATATTCCTAATGCTTACAGTCTGGGTTTAGATTTCTCTAAGGGTAGTATTTTCAATCCATTTATCCTTCTCTATGTATTACTTTTATATTGTAATACTATTTCTGTATGAAACCTCTGTAGAAATGATGAAACTGAAATTGCTTTACCTGAATGTTAACTATATTGGATATTGATTTCATAGTTACCCTTCAATATAGAGGATATAAAGGCACATTTCTGAATTCAGTGAACACCGATAGGGCCAAACACTTTACTAAAATGTTCTGTGGACGACCAAATCCCAAATGCCTCTTAGCACTACTGAAGTTTTGTCATTCACTGTACTACCTCCACTTATATTAGGATGAATTGAAATTCATTCCTTTTTTTTTTTATTTCCGAGACTCTTTTGCTTTGGTCTCACTGTCTGATTAACAAATTGCTATATACCATGGATGGAATTAATAGGAAGTTAAAACATTTTCAGTTAAAAAAAAAAAAAAGAAAACAGATGTTCAAAATTTAGATGTAGTGGAGTTATTTAGAGACTTTGTAAGACAAATACAAACAGCTAAGCTGCCACAGTTATTGGAATTGAAGATTTTCCTGGACATTTGTTAGGAATGCTGTAAACAGGATGCACTATTCTGCAAAGTTAAAAGATATATTTTAAAGACTCCTATGACATAGCTCAGTAATTTAACATAGTTGAATTAAGATAGTAAGTTAAACCAGACACAGAATAGTAAAACAGAGGATATTAAAAATTTACATCATCTTGGAGTATTTATCCACACACACTGTGTTTTCAGTAACTTTAAATAACCACTTTGGCAGTTACTCTTTTCCTGCTGAGTGTGAGGTATTTGAAACTCATTTACTGAAAGTTGTGTTTTGTGGATTTCCATAGATAACAGACATAATTCTACCTTACCAAAAATATCACCAACTGGCTGTCATATGAGTTTCTGAAAAGCCATAATAAATCTCTATTGTCTGTTTTATATGAACTTTATGCTGAATTACAATCTGCACATTAATTTTCTCTCAGTGACCTCAGTAATTCTTGTTCAGAATTTAATAGGCGGTGACGCTGAACACCCATGGGGGCTGCAAGTTTGCACAAATGAAAACTTGCTGACATTGCTGCTTGTGAACTTACTCTTGGTGGGTGCTCTACTGCAGCAGTCTCTCAAATGTTTCCCATTTCTGTGTAAATCAGAAGATGTGCCGCACACTAAGGGAGATAGTTAACAACTTGCCATATCAAGTGTGTGGTGAAACGTATAGAGGTAAATTAAGAACCATATACACTGGGGTAAAAATGCAGCATTTGAAATCTAGTAATTAGTATTGAACCTACTACAATACGTAGACTTCACAACATAGTGGATAATGCATCATTAGTCATGTTTCAAAGGCAAACAAATAATGAAGAAATAAGCTGCAGGAAAAACAACCAAAGCCAAAGTCACCTAGAAAATCAAAGACATGACTAGGAATATGCTCACATTTTCTGACTCTTTTCCACAGCACATTATTGACCAGAACAGAAAATTTAAACAATAAACTCCATGTGAAATTTGAACCCCAGCTACATTTGCCTAAACGTTGCCAGAGCCACAGGCATCAAAATTTCTTCAAGAGATAGCGTATCTCCTATTGCAGTCCCTGGATCATTTTGCTGAACATCAACACACATGGGAAGAACTCAGTGATTCCAACTTAGATAGTGACATCTGGTCACAGAAAGACCTGATGTGTTCCACTAGTTCTCCTTGACCAAAATAAAGATGAAATGAATAGCCCACTGCTAAACCATACTACCTCTTTCTGCTTCTATGACAGGCCATAATTCCTCTCTGGGATGAGCAAAGACAAGATTAATTAGTGCTTCCAAAAACATAAGTTAAGTGTCTGTGTTAAAAGCGTAACACAGGACAGCCACATAAGGGTTGCTTCTGGTCTGCAATCTTCTCACCAAATGAATGTGCCCAGCCAGTTCAAGGAAACAAAGACCCATAGTATAACAGCTTCTGTTTAAATAAAATTGAACTACTTGTCCATTGCTACCACTGAAGAAAAAAGTTATAGTTTCAACAAGCCCTAGTCTAATATCTTTCTGGAAGGGTAAATAGATATTTATAAATGTCCAGCAAAGAATAAAATGAGTGAATTAACCCCAAGCATTGATGAATTCTGCTACAGGTTGTGATCCAGTTTCCTCAAAGGCACTTTGAGGAGACTTTTCTGATTTCCTGTTGTTTTAAAGGAAATAAAGGTCTATGCTCTGTATTGGTTTTTCTTTAGGTAAACACATTTTTTTCTGCCATAAAGAAATCTCCTCCTGCCATTTTTCCCTGCTGTGAACAGCAGCCTATCAAAAAAATAAAACCTTAAAGGTCACACTGGAAGCAGGATGTATATTACAGTTCCAGATACAAGTCTCAAAGACATGAGGAGTGCTTAATTCAGATTCATAAAAGTTACAACAACTTGAGAGAAACTTCAATTTGTTGACATTAAATCTTTCTTTAACCTTCCAAATTATTATCTGAAATGATGGATTTCTCTTGCAGTGTTAACTACACAGGCATGCCTAGATCAAGCCAATTAAGTTTTGCCAGTAGAGCAAGATTACTTGAGTTTTCAAATGTAGGGGGGGATTTTATAGGTCACTTTAAAGAAAGGATATGAAAGAATTCCAGTTGGTAAAACATGCAAAGTTTCTATTTTCCTGTGCTTTATGAGTAGATATATTTTCTGATTCTCTGAGGCATGGAGATTTTTTTTTTTCTAACAATTTATTTTGTATAGATGGAGTGACAACACAGATGTATAGGTGAATGCTTTTCACTTAATCTCATAGGTAGCCATAGTTGTATATTTTACCTGAATTAGGGTTGAAGTGACAAGCTCAAAAACGTGACAGCCTCCTGCTCAGGGGACTGATTCTCTTTGCCTCTGAACCCCCTCTGTCTATAAGGCAGTCATAGTCCCATGCTTCGTTTTCATTCACTGTTGAAGCACCTGAGCTATAATGAACTTCAGGTTTCTGTTGTTACTAAGACTGGTGTGATATTCTCTCACAGGAAGAGAGAAAGAAGTACCAAAGACCCTATAAGAAGAATGGTATATTTGAAACACTAGCAAATTATTTACTGTATTTTTTGCCCACATTGTTAAAGAACAGGGTCTGCTGAATGATGGGTCATATTCATATTTTGTCCCATTTCTCTTGTCTGGGATGTCCCTCTTCTAATGGTGTGAAAGGGTTTCCACTTGGTTGATGTTATGAATGATAGAAATCACACAACAAAGACCTTCAGATCCTGTTCTATATTAAATAGCCCACAGGGGTGGCATTACTACAGTGTTTAGGGCAACAAGAGGGAGAGAATCATTCAGGCTTTGAAGAGATCAGCAAAACTAAGCAGGGCACAGAGTGTTGTGCAAGAGTGACTGAAGAAGTATCAGTGTACTTATTTAGATTTTATTGACTTCAATACTCAGTTGCAGGTTTTAATTTTATTTTCCAGTTTAACTTCATCTCAAATACCTAAAAAATGCATAAATAAAAAAAGGAAAATAAGTTTAAAAACCAAGAAATAATCATTAAATATATAATAAATGGATATATAAACATATATGTGTGTTTATATATCTATATAAAATAAGTAGCTGTTCTCTTATCAAAAGTGTTGATAATACATAGAAAAAGGAAATGTGATTTTATAGCCTAGTGGCTAGCAAACTTAACTAACACCAGAGTTTATTAGGCCAGTGTTCCTAGGGTTGCTATAGGCCGTAGGACTCCCTATCCCTAATGCAATTTCACACAAACTTAGACAAAGAATGAGATGCACATGGCAAAAACCTGGAATATGGGACCAGATTGAAAACCTTGTAGAATTTCTCTCTCTGTGTTTAATTATTTAACCTCATGTCAGGAATTCTTGAGAGCCTAAATGAATCAAAGATTCAAGGCCCTGAAAAAAAAAAAGCTGTTATTTTTCAGTGATTCCAATTTGTCCTTGGTGTGTCTCAGATTAGCACCTTTTACCAGACTTGGATTAATGAACTGGTGTCTATGGGTGTCTCTCTACTAGCATTTTAATTCAGATCTGGTGCAGCCTTGTTGAAGTAAATCTCTCCATCTCCTCCAATCTTACTCTGGTACACTTTCAGATATGTCTGCAGTCATTTATTTTGTAGAGCTACATCAACTGAACAGAAAAAGTAATGCTTCCAAGTGGAAGAGGCAGAGAGGGGGATGGAGGAGGAAAAGTCTACTAGCAAAATGCCTTAAAAGTAACAGAATTTCCTCAGTGAGCCATAAAAACAGCCCTCATCAATGTCCAACAGAACATACCACAACACTAGTTGTATATGAATAATGTATCCTTTCAAGCAAATGGACTACATAGGATTCTTGGAAACAGACTTTGTCAACAATCTTCATAGGGATAGGCAAAGGTAAGATTTACCTCCATTCTCTATTCCTGCCAATGTTCTGTGAACAGCTTCTCTCCTCCCTACCCAGGGATTAAAGCCAGAGAAAGCAGAATGAAATGCAGAAAGATAAGAAAAAGCCAGCAACTTTGATACTGCCTGAGTGTTCTTTTCCTTCATGTGTTCAGGAAAATCGAGTGCCACAAAAAAAAAGATGATGAGTTAAAACAACCCAATAGTAAAAAGCTTTAGATGAAAGACTTCTTGATCTTTTTCACTCTAACTTCTATGTGAAAAGTAATGTTCCATCTATCCCTGCTTAATATAAAAGCATAGTAAGCAAAAGACTGGCCCTGAGAAAAACAGTATGTTTTATAATGCTTCATCAAGCATGGTCTCAGAATGGACATTGTACCCAGACCCGAGCTACTTGCCCTCCATGTCTGAGAGTCTTCTCTAAACCTTATCTACATGCCACATCAACAAGAATTGATATAGTGGCATATTAAAGCTTCACTGTTACCTAAGGGAATATTAAAGCAGAAATCTGGAGGAGACATATAAAGGCAGGACTTTTCCTTCTTGGTTACACCTGAAGCTTTAGCTAGAATCTAGTCTCAAGAGACTTGTTCATCAAAAGAAGCTGCCTCCCACAGTGGAAGGAGAACTCCACAACCTCTGGGTTTTAAAACTCTTTCTATAAAAAGATGCACACATATGAAAAAAAAATCTTCAGAGATTTGGCAATGATATATCAAACTTGAAACTTGTCAAAGCCTTTCAGAAGTTATTCAAAACAACAAGAAAAGAAACCCACTCATTTTAGGCTCTTATTTGCTAAGGTGGCCTTCAGAGTCTGAACTGTATGTGGATTGCTGCAGTTGAGGTCATGTTATTTTGAGGGCAGCACTTTTCTGAAGACAGAGCAGTTCTGCAAAGCGTGAACAGCTTTTTCTCACCTTGATAGGATATTAACAAGGAACTATATTGTGATCTGTCCAGAGTCAACATTTTTAGCTACAGTTTTCCTCATCTCAGAAGAAAAAGGGGTCTTAGTTCCTTATGAAGAAGCATAGCAGAGGAAGAGGGACTACAACATTATAAAAATCTTTAGAATCTCCCATGAATAGTGCTTCATATTTATAGTACACTGAAGAGGCAAGTTTGTGCAGGCTGGAGTTTGGGATAGCATGTTTTTTTGGTTGGTGTGATCTTGGAATCCTTTATTTTCCCAACCAATTTAACCTTGAGACATTATTTAAAGGATAATCCACATTTGTCTCTTTCCTAAACCAAATGAATATTCACAACTGGAAATACAGAGGATTAACTCAGAATCAGCCTTTTAAATGATAAATGATGGAGAAATGCCGAAGAATATGAATAGCTATGAATGAGCTGCTCAGCTTCACAGTGTAATTGAGAAATGTTTAAACTAGTCAGAGATCTGTTGTCACAGTTTTGAAAAGGTGAGGTTATACGAGATAGGACAGAAAAGTACAGATGTACCTTTTGGTTGTTTAAGGAGAATAACGATGGGAACTGCTATTCTTAGGGACAGGGAAAAAACACAGTATATTACTTTTTCCATAAAAAGTCAAACTCACTGGAGACCAAGAAATGCATCAATTTATCCATGATGTAAAATCAGAGTAGTCTACAGAGTTGTATTAAAAAATAATATAGTCCATTTCAGTGTAGTGGATTTGATTTGCAGGTGGGCAGTATAGTTTACCATATATTTAATCCGACTGAAAATGCAAATGACTCAAAAAATGACTGTCAGAGCAACTCAAAGGGTAGCAGTTGGCTGTTACGTGGCTTTGCTGTAGAATCATAAAAACAAATAATCATGGTTTTGTCATAAAATTCTGCATGATCTGAAGCAAATCATTCATTTTGTCTCACTGTTGATATCTCCATCTGTGCAAGGGGAATCGTGATGTTCACAGAGTGAGGTGAGACTGAATCCATTCAGTTTGGAACTGTAATCTGAAATCCTTTGAGAAAAATATATAAAGCTACACTCGCTATATTTATGTAAGATTTACATTCAAATATATGAAGTATTTTTTATCCAGAAGTGTATTCACTAAGAACACGATGCTGAAAGTTGATCTTCACTGAAATCTATTTAGATGAGCATGGACAGCCTCTGTGTTCATGGTGTTGCTTTAAGCTGGAGTAGCTTCCTCCTCACAACCCACCTGCAGAAGTGCTTCCACCTCACCCCACCCACCGGTGGGAATCTGCAGCATAACAGTCCTGTTTGCCTTTCTACTTGCAAAAATCTAGCACGGCTGGCTGCACTTTAACAGGATTATTGTCACTCTATTTTGAATCTCTCCACAGGATTGCTGAACCTATTGTTTCAGCTGTTATAAATAGAAGGAACAGAGAGAGTATGGGAGACACAGGGGCTGTATTTATACTGTATCGTGGAGTATACTGCAGTTATTCCTTAACTGCTACTGGCTAAGTCTGCCCTGGCACTGACAGTAATTGTGTTAACACATAATAGATCTTATGCTAGTAAAAGATCTTTTCCTGGAGTTTCTTCATTCCTGTCTCAGACCTAGTGGAAGGATCTGGGCTGCAGCACAGCAATGGGATGAGTGTGAAGTCTCCATCACTGTACACTGCTGTGGTCCGGACACAGCCAGTCAGCAAATGGCAGCACGAGTGGCAGCCAGAGACACGCAAACTGCATTCTGTGCTTTCACTGGGTGGTGGCAAGCTGGTGCTGTTGATAAGGTGCATGGCAGTGTCACATGCAAGGACCATGACAGCTTCACCTTATGTAGCAGTGCCAAAAGTCTGCAAAAGCCACTGGAGATTTTCTAATTTGCACAAAGTTGTGCTAATGCTGAAGCAGAGTCTTCAACTCAAGCTAGTACATCCAGTTGTCCCCTGCTAAGGGCCAGTCCTCTGCTATGACTTCCCTGCAGCACATAGTGAGACCTCTGATCCTGGCTATAGATACAGGAGTGATGTTCACAGGTTTCAAATCTTGTCCTATTTGCTGGAAAGATCCAATGCCTCACAAACTAAGCACAGATCAATATCCCCTTAATTCTCCTTGATTACTCTGTCTGCTCCCACGTGAGACACGATACCCAATGTGTGACTCTTCTGTTTATCCATTAATTTTGGGGTTTCCTTCCAGGTTTGACTGCAAAATGAAGAAAACAGAAAATTGCAGCTTTCCTGTCTACCTGTAAAGAAGATATTGTCACTGGACTGCAAAAAGAACCAACAGCTCTGTATTATACTGATTTCATTGCATAAAGAACTATGGCTCTATTTCACTCACTTAAATTGGAACAAGCTAAGATTATCTTTAAGCTCTTTCTTTCGTAGATTTTTTTTTTTTACCCCAAAGGTTTCTGGCAGAATAACAAAGGAGTTCAAGTATAAATAAAAAATTTATTTGAGTGACTTTCAGGAATCAGATCTGTAGTATAGAATGAAGAAAAGCTAGAAAATGTCCAGTTAAGGGCTTAAAAAAAAGGTTAATGTCCTTTTTGGGGCATAAGGTTGTTAGGATTTGAAAATTTTACTATTTGTTTACCTTCCCAGTTTCACCTTCACTGACTTTGTTTTTCCTGCACTTTTCCAGAACACACTTTCCCATGGATTCTTCACTTGATAGATTCTATAAGATTTTACTTTACAATTCTCATATTAAAAATAAAAAAAAAAAAATTGAAAGCATGTCAAAGGAACAAATAGATCTTTCATATTTCCAGATTTTTTTACAGATGTTTTCTTTAATACTGCCTCACTTGCCAACAGTTTCCTAATTTCCTATTATTATTATTTTTTATTTAATAACTCCTTGCACCTGCAGATCTGAAAACATTGTGACATGGAGCGACATAGTCATTACCCAAACGTGTATAGGAAACAGGTCTAAGCTGATAAAGCCACTTGCCAAGCATTGCAAGGTTGTCCGGTAGAAGTTCATCTAGCGTGCTATCTGTAGCAATGCACTGGAAAAGATTTTCCTTCTCTGCTGGCAGCTGAACACTTCAGAGCTGGGATAGGTTCACTCATGGTGCTCATACAGTGACAAGATAAAATAATCACAGTGATTACAGTTGGTAAAATAGAGTAGCTTTTTGAGATAGTGTTTATATAATTTTACCTACACTTGTCTATCTGCTAGTGCTTTGCAGCTTGCATCCTCCTGAGTATGGATTGGTCTGGAAACAGGAAAAGTCCTTCTCAGCTACAAGCTTCCTGTGGCAACACCTCTCTCATAGTGTATTATATGTCCTTAAGGTCTAGTAAAAAGAACTTAAGTTTCAGTTATGATCATTACACACTTGAAGCACAGACTGTCTACAGAAATCTGGCAAAAGAAAAAACAACCAAATGAAGCAAAACACAATTTCCCCACCACCTCCTGCAAAATTCCAGCATGCAGGTTTTATATCTGACTAATCTTTTCTTCAATAGATATCCACAAGCAAATCTGTGGAAATTGTGGGTAGATTTGATGAGCTGCAAAACAGATGCATAGAAGGAAGGAGAGAGGGTGTGAGATTGTGCTGAACTTCACAAATGAATGTCTTGTGCTGATTCATTAATGTTGTGCAAAGAAATGCAATAAATAACAATTACAGAATTATCATCATCTGTAAATAATACTGCACAAAGCAAAAGAGGAGAAATTTGTTCCCATCATCTTCATAGTTAATGAATCTCTCATCTCTCCATTTAACACTTAGAGCCTTCTGTCCTTAAAAGAGCAGCTGATTGAAATGACTCTGTCATAAATATGAACAGGAGGACGTGCCCTTCAGCTCATATTTTCCTTGGTTTAGGTGATACAAATACGTGTGAATACAGCCACAGATCTGATTGACATGACAGTACCCAAAAACTAACACAAGCAAATTGCTGCCCAAAGGCATCGGTAGTGAAAGCATTGCTGGTAATTACTCTTGAAGTTAGAAATTCCTCCAGGAATTCCTCCCTATCAAACAATTAAAAATCCAAGTTATCAGAAAGAAGTTTGGTTTCTTCAAACTATTTTGTTTGGTCTGAAAGAGACAGGAAAGTTTCTGCAATATTTCTCTGTTTTCTGGTTTGTTCACACTTTCTCTCCATTCCTTTGTTCCCTCCTCCCCTACTTTTTTCTTCCTCTATGTAAACACATTGTTACGAGCTCAAGTGGAGTTTTGGAATATCTGACTAATCATTCCTGCAGCACATGAAGGTAATAGTGGCTCCAGGAAGGAGGAAAAGAATCTAGTTTTACCTTCCTCATCCAACACATGGAACATGAAAATTCACTGTGTTAAAATTTGTGCTTCTTTACTCATCTGAATGTTTAGTTTCTCCTTATATGCATCTTAATGTGCAGAGGGGTGATGGTAGAGCCACCTGAAACTGTACCATGTCTAAACCACATGAATTGTACCCCCAGTTGCCGTCAGTGTATGGGTGTATCTGTACCCATCTGATAATAGAATCATAGAATCATAGGGTTTGGAAGGGACCTCGAGAGATCATCGGGTCCAGCCCCCCTGCCAAAGCAGCTCCCTTGCTCATATTGCACAGATAGGTGTCCAGACGGGTCTTGAATTTCTCCAGAGATGGAGACCCCATCACCTCCCTGGGTAGATACACACGTGTCTGGTGCAGCAACCAGAGCTTGTTTCCTCTACGTTCTGTAGGGAAGGATATCCTTATTATATTTCCCCTGTAATCAAAGTCAAGATACTGCCATATATAAAATACTTGCAGGAGACTGACATTTTAATTACTTCTGAGCAGTATAATCAGGGGTGTGTCAAATGTTTCCATGAAACCCACTGCCAGTGATCAGACCTCCATGGCCAACAGAAACCACAGTCCCAGGGAGCCTGAAGCAGCTGTCTTTGCTGTCATTGTCGTCATCTGAAGTCAAGCCTCTGGCACACTCCTAATTCACACTGTTATTGCACACACAGCAACACAACCAGGCATTTTTAATTAAGGGCATGTAATTGTATGTTTTGATGAAGAAGGGTGAATTTAAGCACTTATGAACTGTATGCATTTGTTTATCTCCTGTCAAGATTCCACTGCTTTTGATCCTTGCTGGAGAAACTGCATGGTAGCTGTGGGAGAAAAGATGCTGTTTAAAATCATCACTGCAGTTAGCTTTAATAAGTCATCAGCAACTCTTCTTTAAGCCTATCACACTGACCTTTCCCTGCACGTTTCCTCTTTTTGCATTAACGGCATTTTTACCTAATACCTTGTTGAAAAAAAAAAAGGCTTTGGAGAAGGATTTTAAAGCTTTCCTTCTAATTCTAACAATGAAATACGTGTATTTCACTTCTAAAACCTGCTGACAGTATAAAACCTGTGACTGTAGTGAAAAAGACACTTTGTCAGGATGGCACCTTGACAGTGCATATCTATGAGCCTACCCTAGTGATTTCCTTGTCATGTTTGCTTAGTCTAACAGTCCGAGGAAGGTTCTCTCTTCTGTTTGTTTGCTTAGCTATTCCCAGTCCTAGGAGGTCAACAAGATGACTAATTATTGAAGAGTATCAAAAATATAAACTGATCCAGACCATAATAGTGCCAGTCATACCAAACCCAGAAATACTTAGGCACAGAAGACTGGGGTTTTGTTTCTTTGATTTTAAATCTATGAATGACTTGATTTCACTGTTAGGACATATGCATCCAAAGCAAAATAAGCTATGTATGGGCAAAAGATAAGTAGAAGAATAAAAATAAGTAAATGAAGAAAAAACAATAAAAATAAGCACAAAAAAATATCACAAACCAGGAAATTATGTGTTATACACAAGGTGTTTGTGATGTCAGTACACAACTGAATGCTGGCACTTTGTCTGCAGTTTCTAAACAGGCTGTAATTTTGTAATAAGCAATTTGTACAAGCCTTTCCAGGCAAACCTTTGCCTCTGAAAAATAGATATAAAACTGTGCTTAAATACTTCATGAACTCATGTCTTTGCCAATTTTTCAGAAAAGAAAAAATGAAAATATTTAATTTCAAAATGGTTTGGGTTTAATCAATACTAAATCAATGCCTGTATGCATTGATTTGGTCTGGTTTTAGAGCTGCCAGCAAACAGAAAAACCTTGTTATTCATGCAGGTCTAATTATAGAAAATGCATATGCAATTGAGAAAAACCATACAGACTTAAGGCTTGGACTTCTTCAAGTACTTTTCTGAGGTAGTAACTCATTCTATCCATATAATTTTATTCCAGAATGTATTTTTTGCTTCTGTTTGGATGCTGTTCTAGTAGTATCACACACTTGTGGGAAAGAAGGAAAAACAGAATTTGCTGTGTCAATGAATCTTAACCATAGACAGAGGCATTTGCAAAACCATTCTGCAGTTGTTCTATTTTATGTACCATCTTGCACAACAAAATGGACATAAATAGCAGCGTGTAAATTCCTTGGAGGTGTGAGGTAGGAGTAGATAACACTCTTAATCTGAAGGTGAGCTTGTGGGCACTGCTTGTGCAGATGCTCATTTAAGCGTATGTAGTATTTTTGGCCTGTATTTTTATTGGCAATATTATCTGTTTTACTTTCTTCAACAGAATCTGAATTAGGACTTGAGGGGGGGGGGGGGGGCGGTGTGCAAATGTAAGTGATGAGGAATTTTTTTCCTAGGCCAAACCAGCTGTTTAGTCGTCCTCTTGCCCAAGTGCCCATTGGTGTCTTTTTCCCACTACCAACTTTTCATTAATACTTATTACTCTTCTCATCTGTTCTCCACACAAACACATAATCCTGCCTGTTTGGGGCTTGCCAAATTTCCAGTGAGGTGGGGCATTACAGGTTTCTTTGTTTCTAAAGTCTGCGAGAGATCATCTTGGCTGCCAGCTGCCTTCTGGCCATTAAAAAAAAGTGAGATGAAAAACTCTGAAGTATAAAGTTTTCAAATAGTTACCTCCTGGCCCTTCATGCTTTTGTGGACTATTTGGTAAGTTTGCAACTGTCCAATGGTTCCAATGAGTGCTCTGAGACATCTCTACAACCAGTGATGGCGGTGAGGATAAATGTGAAGCAGAGTTGGGCTTTGATAAACAGCTCCCAGAAGGCTGTTAAGTAGCAACCTGTCTGAAGGCTCATTTATTTTGCATCTCACTTTGTGAAACTGCATTACAGGACCTCTTTCAAAGTACCATCTTGGAAGGACAGCAAATGGATCATCTGACAGTGCAGGAGCTAAGAGCTTTCAGTTCACATCAACCTAAAGCAAAGGTTTTGCAACGGGCTTTCACTGGACGCCCAGGATGATGTAACACACCACTTCAGAGAAACAGCCTTCCCTCCAAATCTTCACTGGGATCAAGTGTGAGTTTTTACTAAAACACATGTTTCTGGTCTCAAACACTGGTGATTATTTAAAGATATCCTCATTTACTCTTCACAGAAGTGCTTTCCAGTAGGCAATTCCCCAGTCCCACCTCTACAAACATGGCTGCAGCGCATCTTAGGTAACACTTTTGTTTCTGAGGAGAGATGTGTGAGCACAAGTGAGAATTTGCATATGCTACTTTCTTAAAGATTTATAACACAATCTCAATGCAAACATCAGCCTGCTCATTAAAGCATAACTGTGAGCGGGAGGAGTCAGTGAAGAGAAAGAGTGTGGTAAAATTACAAGCATAAAATTATGAAAAAAAGAAATAATTCAGAAGTAAGGATTTACTGAACTTTTTCACAGTCAAATAAAATTAAGTAATCTTCTCTAAGCAGTCAGTAGTTTCCATGCAGAGGATCGAGGCAGCATGGTCTGTGAGGGTGAAGATGTCAGTCCATGTCTGTTCATGTGACACATCTCACTGGTCAACTGTGAAAAATGTTAAACTTGTTTAACTGCAATGGGTGATGGCAGCGAGGAAGATGGCAAGTTTAATTTAATTTCTGTTTAATTTATCTAATTGGTCACAAACTTTATTCAAATTTGCCAAGGCAAATGTCTGACTGTCTTTCCCTTTGTTGTGTATTATAAAACAGGCTAAGCACAAACCAAGGGCTGTGTCAGGACTGATCCATGAGTTGCTTTCTATACATTCAATTGTTTGCTTCAGGATTTCTAAAAAGTATTTTTGTCCTGGTATTTCCATTTACCTGAAGAGTATGGCCATATTTTGTAAGGTTCAAATGTGTAAGGCCTGCCATGGTTTTAAATTAACTTTTTCGAACGTTTTCTGTAACCAGTAATCGCTTTATTTAGAGTTATACCTTCTGGACTTTATTCTTCCAGCCTTAAGTCTGAGTTATCTAAAGGTGCTGCAAAATACATCTAATGAGCAGAAGCTATCTGTGTTAGTTAGGTGGATGCCCCAATGAAATGGAAATGAGGCCACTGACTGTATCTCTCAGACATGTGGGGAAGGCAACTTCATTCAGAAGAGCACTGCTGAGTAGGATTGGAGAGAACTCATGCCATTTGCCAGAAAAAAAGCCCTAAATGTGGAACAATTATTCAGCAAATAGAAAGGTCTCAATAAGTTAAGCTTTCCTTCATGTCTTCAGTCTTAAATTTCAATAATGGTCAATCAGATTCAATGAGAGTGGAAAGTAGTAATACCTGGGCTAAAATTAATAAGTACTTCAGGAGAGACGTTGAAATCTATTCTGGTTTACTAGGTGTTTATTAGAGGGCAGAGGTTGAAATGTCAATGGTTATTTAATCTTGATTTTATTGTTGTTATTATTATCATTATTATTATTAACCATTACGTTGTAATCTTTTTTTGGTAATTCTGGATCTGTCAAAGAAAAAGTTTTCTGAAGGAACAGATAGAGTACTTGAATCTCTTCCTTTCAAAAAAAATCACTTCAGATTTCTCTGTAGGTAGCAGAGAATATTCAAGCACACATCTATACCATCAATTCTAACACAGGTTTTCAAATATGTCAAGCATCTGTATTCCAAGCAAACAAACTCTTCAGGTTTTTTTTCTGAAAACGATGAGTCATTTTGGATTTGGAAGTCACTTCTGAAAATTAGAAATTCTTAATTCCCAGATTCCTAAGGAAAACAACAGAAATCAGGCTTGCAAGATAAGTAGATACTTTGGGAAAAAATTTGCTTTAACAGTGTTCTTTATCTGCCCGAGTTTGAGGACATTAACTCATAATAGCCATCTACCAGGCAAAGCATTCAGATTCTGTAACATAGCATTTGGCTGACTCAAGCTTGTCTCTTTCTGTAACAGAAATTGGCTTCCTTACTACCCCGTGACTTACCATCACAGTGGTAAACACTCTCCAGAACCCTTTTGAAAGGGATGATTCATCCCTGGAGTATTTTTAGGAATTTGTTAACTTGCATTTAGCTTAGTGTGCTGGTAGCCAATAAACAGAGTGAAGACAAGCTTTGAGTAGTCACACATAAACCATTTTGAATCCTATAATTGTACTACATTATCTTGGTCTGTAGACTGAGTCATCTGCTGGTTAAGCAGAATGGAAAAAACAGCATAAGACCGTTGCTACAACAGGGAGTTTGATAAAATGCTAACGAAATCAGTGCTAGCAACTGGATTATATTTATCTTCCCAGGATTACACCTGCTTGTTCCAGGCACAACTTGAAATACATGTTCATTTTCCCAAAGTTTCTGAATATTACATGAATCGAAGTGCCAATATCACAGAAAAACATGCAATCTAATATACTAGCATAACTTCTTGTGCAAGTTTGAATCCAGACAGGCCCCATTCTACGTCCTGTGTTTCAATCCGTCTGAAAGAAAAATGAAACACAGCAGGCACTGCCTGTAGTGCATGGCTGGGGACCCAGCTTTTGCTGGCACTTGGAAGTGTGCCCAAAAGAGGGTGGGGAAAGGGCAGGGGAGTGGAAAAAGAAGAGAACAAGAGAGTTTATTAGTAGCTGACCACCAGTTTGAACCAAGTGTAAATCAGGAGGAGGTTTTGCAGCAATTAGCTTAACAAGCAGGTAATAAGTAATTACTTATTTTACACTGTCCTTGGGCCTGAGAAACAGAACCTGGTTTTGGCAGCAAGAATAAGGGAATGCCCCTTTGTGGAGCACGGAAAGTGATGAGTTACGGGAACTTGGCACACTGATCGGATCATCTCAGCCTCCCACACAAAGCAGTAAGACCCTGGCATCCTAGTTTACGCAAATATCAGAAACATGATCTACACTGAAGCACACATGTATTAGTCTGTCATGTTCCTTTATAGTGAGTTCTCCTTCAGTTCATGTCATTCAACTGTCTGGCTACACACTATCTGAGATGAATTAAGCCTGCAAAGTAAACATTTATTTGTTTGGGAAAGATGAACAATTTTGCTTTTTCTGTTAGAGAATGCTGAATCAGTGAAAGCAAAACATTTTTCAGAGCTCACAGTGAAATGGCATGAGAAGACAGATAGGGGTTTTCACTGGTCTGCTCATGCCAAAAATGTTTCAAAACCCTCTAATCACATCCCAGGCTACCCGCTGAGTTCTTTAGCAATTGATTAATGAATAAATGAACAGGTGAGAGGATGAAGACCCTTGAAGTCTGTCTCCTTTACAACTTGCCTGAAGGTTTCCAGGATTTTCAAATTCATGGGTCAACAGATGGGCTCGTGTGGATTTAGGAGCCCAGAAAGTCTGAAAGCTTCAGAATTGCTGCCTTGGATCTGCGGTGACCATGATAATTTCCAGCTTCTCAGAGAATGCTGCTCTCCCCTCTTTGCTTTGGACATAATGAAATATTCATTGAGCCAAAATAGACTGTCTCTATGGTTTAGTCGTTTAGGAGACCACCTGATCTAAAACAGAGATTTGAATCCAAGCTGATGGATGCCTTTATACTGAAATACCAGTTGGAACAGGAACTAGGATTCCGATTACTGTCCAAATTATCAGATTATATATCAACTTTAATGCCTTGATGAATATTTTATTGTGAAATGTAAAATGGAATAGAATAACAGAAGGGGCGGAAGAAAGTACCTATGTTGAGTACCAAGGTTCATGTATCTCTCAGGAATCATAAGGGCTTGAATGCTTTCTACCAAAAGAAACAGAAGCCCTGATCTGTTATTACCATTTGGTGTTAAGACAGCCACATGCCCCTTGCTATGCCTGGAACTTTACTCTGAGTGTTTTAGTACAAATTTGAAGAGTTTTGATTCCTATTACATCACATTTTTTAGATCATTAGCTCTCCACTAAAGAAACAAGACACAGCGCAAAGCTGCAGTTCTAGTACAGATTCTATCCAAAATCAGAAGGTGACAATAATTTTGTTATGCAATGTTATATTTAAAAAAATATTCTCCAAAACAATTTTTACTCACATAATTTAAGGCAGTAAAATTTAAAAAGTTGATACACTGAGTACAATAATAATGAAGCAGCAGTATCCAACAGCTAATTTATTACAGATATTTTTAGTGATTTGTTTAATGATTACATACACATATACACATGAAATGTCTCCTTCCATCAAAAACTGCTTGCAAGGATTTCATTTTGTGTTGTATGGTCTTTGACAGTAGCCTGTACTATGCCAAACATTTTGAAATTGCAAGCCTGTGTTTAAGATGAAGAGCTTTCTATTACAAAAAAGCCATCTGCACATACACTTACAGCTGATGTTCCCTCAGGTTCTGTAGGTCTATGTCAACTTGACAGAGGTTATATATGATTATCATCACCAGCTTTACTGTTAATGCTCTGTATGTTGTGAACAAGATGACATGCATTAAGAGAATACTTCTTCAAAGACTTTCCGGTATTAATGGTGCCTGCTAACATAAAGAAGAAACATTATTATGAAAAACATTAAAGGTTTTCTCCTCTTTTGTTTCTTCCCCTGCAGACAAAGTTGTCTCATTAATTTCTATAAGACAAACACAGTATCTCCCCCTGCTATCATCCAGGGATGCACTGACCAAACCGAGACCAGATGCCTTTCAGTAATTCCATTTGAAACACTTTCTCTGTCAAAATTAGCAAAACAGAGTTGGGGTTGTCTGTTGAAGGAGCAACAAGATGAAAGTGATGCTGCTACCTGATATTCCCGATGGGATTTCTTCAGTGTAATTTCAACTTCAACACACTTTCTAGACCATGACACAGAGGGGTAAGGGCAACAGTATGGAAAAGGACAGAAATGAAATGTTCACAGATGCAGAAGAAATAAAACACCAGGAATTCAAGAAGTATTTGGTAGTATGAAATGAAAGCCTGACACCCAAAGGCTAAAACAGAACCACTGCAAAGCTGGGGACTGTAACCACGCTCTTGAACTTAGACAATTTCAGCAGGTTTTTGTCTATTTTCTTCCCTTAGGGAAAGTGATTGTCTTGTCTTCCTCTCTAAGAGCAATCTCAAAGAACAGGAAGGAAAAACACAACCAGGGTGTAATTCAGTCACCGAAGACAGATTGATTACCATATATAACCCACATTTCTGTGAAAACACCTCCTAAATATCTACATTTATATCTAACATATGCACACAGGATATAACTGTGTTACAGGGGAGCAGTGGTGGGAAAGGTCTTGTGTCTAGTTCTCTGACATCTGCATCATGATCTTTTAGAATCCTCTTACACCTACAAAAAATCCAAATTATAATTTCACATAAGGAAGGTGATAAAAAAAAAAAAAGCTGCAGTTCCCCACCACAACACTTTAACATATTCCTGATAGGATTTGCTGCATCTGATTATCCTGCAGCTGTTCTGGGTACAGTTTCTTGTCTTGCAGGCATGGGCACTGTGAGAGAGTATGTTTAATAAGATGAATCATGAATTGTTTCCTTTGCTTAGCTCTTGTTTTACCTTCTTGACAGTTAATAGTAATTAAAATATCACTGGATAGCAGTTCACAAAGACTGTTTTAAGACTGTTTTGGATTATACCGAGACTAAACACAACACAAATTTCCCTCTGGTTCCCCCTACCTATCTCAGAAGCAAAAAGAGTCAGTTTGGGCTTTATTGGAATTATCAGTGTTGACTGTAAACATATACAATAAGGCAATTAAGCTTGAGACTGAATGCTAACACAATCAATGAAGCCAGTTTTCTGGAGAAGCTTGATCCCTCAAATTCTCATTCATTAGTGCAAGGATGCCACACCAGCCTCTCTGCAGGTACAGTTTTACCAGGCTGGCTTCCTGCTTCTTGCTTGACTTGTAATCCTGTAAATTAAATGCATAACATACTTTTAAAACTGACTGCTACTAATGCAAGAATACATCATTAGCCTCTTTGCATTCCTTCTTTCTTTTTTTTTTGTTCTTGTCATTTACCTATGCTTGTTTGCATGTATTTATGATCTTTTTGCTTTTTGTCCAATGTATCTAACTTTAAGAGAAAATTTAAATCACCAATAAACCATGCTTGATACCCTCTGTGTTTAACACAAATCTCTTCAGCTCCCTTGTGTGTCTGTAACATAACAAGCCTGGCCAAAGTCTTCCATTTCTACCCACAGTAATTTCCAGAATGAGATCATGATTCATTCTGTGGTGCTTTTATTCTGAACACAAACTTATGTTTCAATAGCTTCATGACTGGCACCTACAGAGTCTTACAAAGTCTGAAAAACAATTTACAAAGGGATTTCCTTTTAGATCCCTGTTATTTATGAGCTGCACGACATAAGTGTGTAAAGCTCTTTTAAAGAGATAATGGAGCTTTTAGTGAATTTCCCCATTAATTGGTCTTAAAGCATTTCTGGTGCTAATGCAGTTGCAATTATTTTGTAGTGGCCTGGTTTCAACACCTCCAATTGCTGCTTCTCCCACTGTGTCAAATCCAGGGAGGAAAAAGTAGGGGAGGAAGAAGGAAAAAAAAAAAAGACACACACACGCACCCCCCCCCCCAAATTAAGAGGCAAGACTGAATTTCCATTTCTGTATAACTGGAGAGTGACTTCAGAATTTGCCATTAGTTGCAAAATTCATTCTCTCTATGACTGGAAAAAAATGTTTCTAAAAAGCAGTCTCAGTGTGTAGGAAGTTATTTTAATTAGCAAGGACTATCAACACTTATCATAACACCTTAGGAATTGGTGACCTTTCAAATGGCCTTAACATAAGAAGCTGACTTCACAGAAGTATTGCTGTTATTATTTTTAATGCCTTTCAATAAAATTTTGAAGTACCTTTTTTGCCTTGATTTCACAAATAAAAAGTGAACATTAGATTATACTATCTAAATGCTGTTTTCTGGTTTGTTCTGTAATCTTTTCTAACACTGCTTAACTTTTTGTTTGCTTCTTGGCTGCACTGAACGCTGTGTCAATAACTGCACAGAATTTGGAACTAAAACTTACTCTCAGGTAGTACCAGTAAACCTTTACTGGTAAACCATACTTAAAATGAGGAACATTACTTGCAGATATATTACTTTACATTTATCTACACTAAGCTTTATCTTCCATGTTATTTTTTCAGATATTCAGTGCAGAAAGGACTTGACTAGGTTCTTTGGAAATGCTGGTACGTAGTCAGCATGCAATTTTTTTCAGCTTTTACCAACCTCAACTTCAACAACTTCCAATCAGATTTTGTCACTTCAGCTTTCCAGATAATTTATGGACAATTTAATAGCACGTATCACTGAAGGATCACCCTCCACAAGACCAGGTTACCCAGAGCCTTATCCAGTCTTCCATGGATGGTGCTTCCATAACCTCTCCGGGCAACCTGTTCCAGTGCCTCATAGTAAAGAATTTCTTCCTAATGTCTAATTGAAACCTACCCTCTTTCAGTTTGAAGCCATTACCCCTTGTCCTATCACTACACTCCCTGGTGAACCGTACTTCTCCCACTTTCCTGTAGGAGCCCTTTGAGTATTGGTAGGCCATAATTAGGTTTCCACAGAGTTTTCTCTTCCCCAGGCTGAAGAAACCCAACTCATGCAGCCTGTCTTCATTGGAGAGGTGCTCCAGCACACTGATTATCTTCGTAGCTTCCTCTGGACTTGGTCCAACAGCTCTATGTCTTTCCTGTCCTGGGGACCCCAGAACTTGATGCAGTAATCCAGGTGGGGTCTCACCAGAGCAGAGGGGCAGAATCACCTCCATTGACCTGCTGGCCACACTCTTCTTGTTGTAGTCCAGGACACAGTTGGCCTTCTGAGCTGCTAGCACACATTGCCAGCTCATGTTGAGCTTGTTCTTGATCAACACCCTCAAGTCCTTCTTCTCAGGACTGGTCTCAATCTATTCTTCATCCAGCCTGTAGTTTTGCTTAGGATTGCGCCGACCCACATGCAGGTCCCTGCACTTGGCCTTGTTGAACTTCATGAAGTTCGCGTGGGCCCATCTCTCCAGCCTGTCAAGGTCCCCCTGGATGGTATCACAGCTTGGTGTCATTGACAAACTTGCTGAGGATGAACTCTATCCCACTGTCCATGTCAATGACAAAGATGTTGAACGGACTTGGTCCCAGTACTGACCCCTGAGGAACACCACTCGTCACGGACCTCCACGTGGACATTGAGCTGTTGATCACAAGTCTTTGAGTGCGACCATCCAGACAGTTCCTTATCCACCAAGTGGTCCATCCATTGAATCCATGTCTCTCCGATTTAGAAACAAGGTTGTCATGCTGGACAGTCTCAAATGCCTTGCCCAAGTCCAGGAAGATGGTGCCTGTCATCCTTCCCTTGTCCACCATCTCTGTTTCTCCATCATAGAAGGCCACCAGGTTTGTCAGGCACACTTTGCCCTTAGTGAAGTCATGTTGACTGTCACCAGTCACCTCCTTATTCTCCATGTGCATGAGCATAGTTTACAGGAGGATCTGCTCTATTATCTTGCTAGGCATTGCTTGCTCTTCCCTAATACATGACACATACCGTGCTAATTTTATTCTTTATGGCATAATGCCTGATCTGTGTGGTGTGGCTGTAAGAATTACAGATTAGCATTTCTCCAGTTTTTCCCTGAAATAATTATTAAAATTTGGCATCATATTAAACACTTTTGCATTCTCTGAGACCTAAATATTTCTCAGTGAAAGACTGTATACGTGGTATAGCTTACCTATTATAGCCTTGACTTCTCTTTAGAACTTTTAAGTGAGTAACACATGGTTCTGGCAATGTATTCTACAACTTTTTCTCTCACTTCACTTATACAAAAGTAGAAAGGATAAGTTTTAAGAACCTCAACATGCTTTTCCAACATGAGCAAACACACAGAGAAGGATGCAGCTTTTTCAGTCTTTTGTGGACTTTACCTAAGCAGTATCATCCATATGTAGAAGCAACAATGAACATGAATTATGAATAAATTCAAGCTTCTGTGGAAAAAGTGTTTTAAAGATTTAAGTGGTCAAACGCTTTGCTTAGTTGCACAGGTTGTTGATGAATAGCAGAATCTGTGTAAAACAATATGGAAAGCTGTTTGGGAGGATCTTGTTCTTCTCAACAGGGTCATATAAAATGATCACTTGATGCATACAGACCTTGTCTGATATAAATGTACAAGAAGTAACTGTATAGAAACAACAGGGTTATTTTATAAAATATGCAGGTTGAAAGCAACAGTATTCATTTAGGATATGACAACAGTTCAGGAGTCTGTGAGCTTTAAGCACTTACTGTAATTAATTTGTCAGTGCAGTACTCTTAATAGGAAACAAAGGTATGTGGAAAGCAAACTTGACTCTTAAGAATACATCAATGTTATCATTAGAGTTTTCATTTATTCCAAAGTGTTAAAATAGTTGAATATGCAATCATTTAAAATTACCAATCTGGTCTCAGAAAATTTAACATTTATGATTTTTTTCAATACTAAAGGAAGAAGAACCCAAGTCACCCCTCAATGCATTGCTACTATTAGCTTTGTAGTACAATATAGCTATTACAGAAATTATCTTCTCTAGCATTCTCACTACTGAAAATATGTTTTTAGTCAATGAGCGGTAGCATTGATTCCACTTCCCATCTGCAGCCCTGCAAGTTTGTCCCTGTATGTCAACATTTTTTATCTCCTCAAGACTGTCAGAAGGATTCAGGCAGCAGGTTACTAAGTTACCTGCCAATAGGGAGCTACCTCTACCTGTCTGCCTTAGCATAAAATAGAATCATAGAATCATATAATGGTCTGGGTTGGAAGGAACCCCAAGGATCATAGAGTTCCAACCCCCTGCCACAGACAGGGTGACCAACCTTGCAGGCATGATCTAGACAGGGTTGCTCAGGGTCCTATCCAACCTGTCCTTGAACATCTCCAGGGATAGGACATCCACTACCTCTCTGGGCAGCCTGTTACAGCACCTAACCACTCTCTCTGTAAAAAACTAATCAAAACCTCCCCTCCTTTAGCTTTAATCCAGTTCCCCCACAGCCGTCTCTTCTCTAAGCTGAATAAGCCCAGCTCCCTCAGCCTCTCTTCATGGTAGAGGTGCTCCAGCCCTCTAGTAATCTTTGTGGCTTTTGGGTTGGAAGGGACCTCAAAGATCACCCAGTTCCAACCCCCCCTGCCATGGACAAGGACACCTTCTACTAGATCAGGTTACCTCATCCAGTGTGGCTTAAACACTTCCAAGGATGGGACTTCTACAACCTCTCTGGGAAACCTGTTCCAGTGCCTCACTACCTTCGTAGTAAAGGATTTCTTCCTAATGTCTAATCTAAACCTACCCTCTTTCAGTTTAAAGCCATTACACCTTGTTCTATCACTAGACTCCCTGATGAACAGTCCCTCTCCCATTTTGATTTGCTTGCATTAACACCCTATGTGGAAACAGGGACTTTTAAGCGATTTTTGCAAATGTCTGCAAGAATGAGAAATTCTGTAGATATTTAGTCCTGTGTGGATGACCAGCTCTGCCCATAGTGAGTGCATCTGGAAGACCAGTAAATTCAGTGTTATCATTATGCTGACGTGCCAGGGGGCTGCAGGAGACACATTTCTTTTCCCTGGTTGGAAGGACAATGTGTTTAGAGAGGATCTGTAGCCAGTTCAGTGCTATACCCACACAAGAGGCAAGCTGCAAAGTATGTCAACAGAGAGACGTTGTTATCGTTTCCATGGTGGTAAGTGCAGGGAAGAATGCTGAATTGTTTACATTCTTTTTATATGCAGCCTGCTTACATTTCTGGTGTACTCCCCTTATCAATCACCTGCTGCATTCCTGCAGTGAATCACGTATTGACGAGCTGCAGTCCATAGCTATTTTATACTCAGGTGCTGATAAGAGTGTCTTTCTGTTTGCATCAGCTTCTGCTTCGTAAACAACCTCATTGACCCATTTCCCCAGTACTCTAAGTAATAAGTGAAGGGTTTTCAGGGATATATTATTAAACTGAAATTAACCTTCAATGTGCTTCAGCAGTGATGTCAATGTACCAATATATTACACAAAATTGCTTGCAATGCTCACTAATTTTTCCATCACGGATGGGAGACTTTGGGAAATGCTAACGGATTATTTGGGGGTTTAGACTGGTATACATGGTTAAATTATATTTCACCAACCTTTGGATGTCTATGTGTAAATATCTACATATAAAATTACCACCTCATTCACCTCTATCTTTAACGGAGAGAATTATGTACTTTAAAATAGGTAGGATGACTTGTGCTCTAGAAATGACTGACTGTCTCCTCTGACTAGAAAGGAAATCTGGATGTTGAACCCAGATGCAGGTGTCTACATTGCTCATGTCAAAATTTGACAAAATAAAACCTACTATATACCTGCCTAGACTTTTTTAAATCTGAGGATTGCAGGGCATCTGGTGCTTTCCTCTGGAGCAGTTTGATAGTGGTCACTGAAGGGGAAGAGGTAATACATTACCTGCATGGACTATATGTCTGCTGCAGTATAGTAGCTCCCCCACTGCTATTGCACCCACAAAGCGTATGTTCTCCAACAAATTAAATAAAAAGAAATCATGAGAATTTTTTATGATATAAATGCTTTTAAGACATGATTGGTGTTTCATTCTGCTTTCATTCAGACCTTGAAAACAGGACTTCTCAGTTGCATAGTCTGTTTGATAAAGATTTCACAATCTTGAAGCAGGAACCCAGATTAACAGAAAAAGATTTCTTATGTATCGTTTAAACTGACGTACTGTTTTGCATGCAAAATCTCTAAGAAAAAGAATGAATTGATAGTTGCTCCCCCACATGCCTTTCTGGCCTGTGATGCAAGAAGTAGGAGGAATTTTCAGAGTTTGGTTCACATGCCATTAAGATATGCAAGATAAGCCCTGCTATGAGATTAACCTAACATAAACCTGTTCTGCTTTTGCAACAACTGCATTTAAAACAGCACGATTTGGCTTCTAAAAGTGCATTAATAAAGTATAATTTGCTTTAGCAACATATTAATAGATGCTTAAGACTCATATTAACATTAAGGTTGAATATTATCACTTATTCTACATCCTTCCCTGAGTCAAGTTTTTTTTTGTTCTGAGTGTGAACTAAACAGAAAAGCATAATTACCCTATTATCCTTCTAGAAAACTGACTGCAAGAGTGAGCAGTGGATAGTGAGTCTAAACTATTCACAATCTTAGCAACAAAACTTAGTGATATTTGCGTAGCAGCATACCATTACTATCTAGAATAAATTACATAATGACCAGAAACACCTCAAATAAAAATCCATAAGAGGCAAGAATATATTATCAAGGCTCTTTTCAGAAGTATTTATGTAAACCACTTTATTTTTCATAATTTAAATGGATTTTACATTTTAAAAAAAGCTAAGTGAAATTTCTAGGATTACTCATATAAATTGGTATACAAATATTTCCACAGATGTCAATATTAATCTCTGTCAACAGATATAAATACAAGGATTCATGCAACCCCTTTCTGTTGTAGCTCTGTATCTGGTAATGTAGTCAGTATTAGTGCATATTGCAAATCTGTACCTTTGTGACCAAGCACAATTTTTGTACATAAACTTCTATTACATGTCAGCTGATGTACTGATGTATTATGTTTCAAAAAAAATTCATTTCACTGTAGGATTAATGCTAATAATGTAATTTCTTCCTGGAGCTATACATATCTATCTGATATTTGTACAAGAAACATAAAAGAACTCTTGGAGTTTGTTCATTTAGAGTTTTGAAGTAGTAATTCCTGAAGAGTTTTCATGATCATGATTAAGTTTTACAGCTTATTGTAGATACACAATCAATAGGCACAATATATATTTGATTTTGCAATTTTTTACACATTATTTTTGCTATAAAAACCAAAGCCTGCTTCATAAAGAAACTATAGCTCTGTAATTGGAACAATCTGTGTTATAGTACCAGTGGCAGGAGGAACAAATGTCTTTTGGACTAAATTGGAGTAACTCAGCTGAGTAAGAAATTGTGGGTTGAAAAGATGCGTGTTAGGGATTTATATATTCCCTCCTCGTATAGAACAACTATTTTTCCATGTTTAGCAATGTACAGCAAAGCATAATTCTTTGTCTCAAGAGAAGAATGAATAATAAGGAACAAGAAACAAAAAACCCTCAAAAAATCCCAACCCCCTTCAAAGTTCTTACCTTTCCTCCATTTATTTTCCAAAGAAATTAGATGAGCTAATGGCTTATGTGGTTGCTGGCACACACATACAGCATATTTGATGCAGCACAGCATGTAAGGAGGTAAAAGACAGGAAGTTGTCAGTAATAATGCACTCCATGAATAATTGCAGAGGTAAATTGAAGCTGAAACACATATACATATATTTCTTTTCCCCCAGAGGATTTTATTGCTTATGTTGTTTCATTCCTGGCGGTTTTGTGTCCTTAGCAGAAGCTCGGAGACTTCCTAGAAAGCAGCAATGGGACTTTACTCCTCATTAGCCCTACATGTAGTGAGAGCTGCTCAGCATTTTGAGTGAAGTTGTGCTGCTATGCACCCTTCTTTCGTCATGACCAGAGTAGCCGTACCCTGTCGTGAGCCTGAGAAGACTACTTACAGAAGAAATGGAATCAAGTCCTCTCATGACACCTGTAGCTCTATAAAACATTTCTCTTTCAATTTTCCTGGCGTTGTTCCCCAATCGTCTTCCCTGACAACCCTTGCAGCTTTACCGTAAGTCATGTTGTTCAGGGACTGTGACTGAATGTGCCACAAAGAGGCACTGATTTATGCTTTAGTTTTTGTCACTGTGTTTTTCTATTATTTGGGAGGAGAGAGTTTATATAGTCAGTAACTTTTAGATAGTTTCCTTTTTTTTTTATTCCTCTCATTTCTCTCTCTTTCTCTCCATGACTCTTTAAAACTACTATGTGTGAGATACGGTCTTGTTTATTTTAGAAGGATTTGTCTGAGAGGAACTGACATTGATATTATCTCTAATATACTTATTACAAAGCGTGTTTCAATTCTTGTATTTCAGTTTCAAGCTGTGTGAGTATAGGCTATTGACTGCTTAACCACAAAGTCATTTATTTTATGGGATATGTGACCAAAAGAGCGGTTAATATAATTTCTAACAGTGTTAAGTACAGTGAAATTTTCTACCCTGAAATTTGCTGGTGCTAGAGGAAAACACAATGTTTACCACTGCTGCACTCCAAGATTTGCATTGGCTGGTTACAGCATTCACGCAGAACTTTCAGTTGGCTTCAACAGAATAAACCTAACTCATTTAGCATGACTAGGAGGGAAGCTGTTAGAATAAGACAAGAGCAGTTACAAGCATGTGAAATTCTATTTGTCTATGACACAGCCCAAGGGGCTCTGAGCTGCCTATTAGGAATCCATTCTTTGCCAGTCTTGACTATGAAGAGCTAGAGACCCCTGAAGAAATGTTCATCAATGGTAATTGGACTGCCATGGCTTAGTATTGTGTCATTAATTATATAATTGCATTTTATTAAAAATCTCTACAATAGCAGGTTGCACTTGATCTGGTCTTTGTGATGAAAGTAAAAAGAAAATAACAGATAAAGCTTACTGTGCATTAGTAATTAGGAAACTACATTAAGGCCCTAATACTGCAACTCACAGTAACGAGACCCGTATTATGTTACAATGCTAGAAAATATCACTGTTTCACACAGGCTTAAGCTTCGCATTTTGACCTCAGACAGTTTTTTAATGTTAACTGCTGATTTGTAGAACGAGCTGCTTATTGGCTTTAATTGAAACTTCTTTCCAGCCTAACTGCCAAATTTGCTCTGAAAAATGACAAGCATTTATGGTAGAAAGAAAAAAAGATTTATTTTTTTAAAAAGGATGCATTTGGCCTGCTTTTGACGTTGATTTGAAATTTTTTTCCATACTTTGTGTATCCTATACAGAGGTTGAGGGCAATGGCAGCTTCTGAATGTATTTATACACAGCATCTCAGTGCACTTCGCGTGATATTAAAATGCTCTTAGCAAGATTCTGTCCATGATGAGTCTTAAAGTCCTCAGGTAGGGGAATGAGGCAGCAGTCTGAAGACAAGATTTAGCATCCTGTTATCCAGACAACAATGTCTCTAAAGACTGAAGTTGTAATGGGAAAGGCATGAGCTTTGGCACATGATGCTCTATTAGCACCCTTTAAGATGATTCTGATCTCTGAACCTGTTACTCAATGACAATGTAGTTCAAGGCCAAAAACATTTCCAGTGTGGATAAAGCCTGCCAGTTTGGGTGGAAAGGATGCTGAGCCCTATGGAAGTGCGCTGAACCATACCTCCTGACCTCCTGGCCACAGAATAGCTTCTAGCCCATTTTTATGTACTGATGCAGAGATACCCTTGAAAGCTGTGCCATGGATCAAGACACTCATAGGATCTCCTATCATTGCCCCAATTATTTCTTGAACAGGAAAACTTCAGGTGAGAGGAGCTGAGGAAAGGAAGACGACTCTTTCCATGAAAAAAAGTGATATTTAGTGCTATTTTAGGAAGATGATAGAGCCAAAGAAGGGCTAATAACATAAGCCAATGGTTAAGGCTACTCTGGGTCTTAGGAGCTGTGTTCATGAGAAACAGGGGGACTGTGCCAAATCAGGCCTGAATGCTCTATTTCCCTGATGGAAGCAGCCTCTGACTGCATTGTTACTACTAAAAATCAAGGTAAATTACTTCCTTGAATTCTGTGGGCACATAGCAGAGCTCACATTTGAAAGTTTAAACCACCTCCTCAAAGGGTATAGGAGTGACACTACTCAAAACACTGTAAGGGAAAGGTCCTCTGGTTGTTGCAGTAGATAACCCACAGTAGGGAACATCCTGATTATATGAATATGGAGATGATTGCATTTTTGGGACCTTTGTCATGTGCAGATTATTAATATAGACGTATCTTTTAAAAACGTGGCTTCTTTTCAGATAAGTATATAGATGGGAGCCAATCTATGAGTGAAAGTCGATTATTACCCACAACACTCTAATTAGGAATATGTGCTTGAGATCATCCTTGTGCCCTGGAAAGTTCAGAGAAGCATTCTGCTTCACAAAAATGGAATGTCTTTTAACGGTCTTAAGTTAATTGCATATTTATATAAATAGCATTTATTAACCGCAAAGTATTAGAGTCATAACAGTCAAAAAATAAAGATTAATATGCCTTGTGTGCCTCAGTAAATGCTGTCAACTTTCATAGCATTTCACCCCGAAGATTGTATTTTGAGGTAGATACAGGGAAAGTTTAAAAAGTCAGGGAGAATTGATTCTCTGCGAGATGACTCTTTTTCTTGCAGGGTGACTGATTTTAATAAAGTTAACATTTCGAGGAACACCCCAAAATGTGGTCCTGAATTAGCAATCTATCAGCCTTCATTCATTTGACCAGAGCCAAATAAAAAAAAAGTAAAAATCAGTGTTGCTGTTGAATTCCATTTCATGCCTTATGTTACAGATTTGTAAAACTGTCTCTTGCTGACTTGGAGATAAGTGAAATAACAATGAATTCAGCTTGAGGCAAGCTGCTTTTCAAGCAGACCTGTCAGGAGACAGAAAGACAGTTCAGAGTAATTCATTCTTGTGCTGTGTCTCAAGCGACTAGCAAAGGAATCTGGCATATCTGAAACGCAAATACCATTAGCGTTACTGTACAGAAAAAAACCCACACAAAAAACCACCAAAACCCCAAACCCAAAACATGCATCACATTTGTCATTTGTGGAGGAGTACAAACAAAGGAGTACGCATAGGAACGAGAATACAAGAGTTAATTGACAGGAAAAAAAGGATCCGTGACTATGAAGTGCTTTTTAGGGAATAAACAATCCAGAGTAGAGTAAAGAACTGGGGTTAATACAGTCTCTGTCCTTTTACAAAATGCCTGCTCAAGAAAACAATCTCTGGGGGATCAAGTGCAAATGAACTGTGAACCTAGAAATGAAAATAGAAAACGCCAGTTGGAAAATAATGTGGATAGGAACAACTAGAAATATGCAGAATCAGCTTGCAGCAATGTTCCTACAACTAAGCAATTCAGCTACCAAATTGTTTTTCCCTTGAGAGCAAAAAGCCTTAAACCAGTATCCAGACTGGATTAAGAGCTTCCAGTGGAGCAAGGACTTCCACCTCAGAGGCAGTAGGACAAGCATCATAGATGAAATCACAGACATAGTTATAGCAGCAGAGCTTTTTTCTGCTTCAGAGAAATGTAATAGGGTGTTCCTTCTATTTTTGGAAGAAATGTGAAAGATTTATGGCAGCAAAGTGTATAACAAAAAAGTGAGATGATAATGTTAACATATATTTTTTAAGATTTATGACATTATTATGTATTGTGAGTTATTATTATGAGTGTCTATGAAATGCTAATAAATAACAATGAGGGGAAAACACCAAATGGCCTCAATGAAAGCAATCCACTTCACAAAGAAAGATACTTTCTCTCTAATAATTCCTGTGGAGATGAATCACCCACAGTGTTACAGTACTTGGAGCCATTTCCCATGTGGGTATTATTTAATAGAAGAAAAAAAATCTGAAGAGTTTTAAGGCACAGTTCGCTACCTTCGCTTGCTCTTTGTAGAAAAGCAAACAACAGGACGGGGAAAAATGTGCCCTTGTGTCTGATGAATCACCATCTCTCCTTGTCACAGTTTAGGAATGTTAGTTTGCCTTTTTAATGGAACTGATATTTGAAGGGTTTTTTTCAACTTAATGTTTGCTGCAGCTGAATAACCCGAGTATTTGCAGGAGAAAGGTGCTGCTGGTCAGAGGAGAAGCCCTTTGGTAAAATATTAATGATGCACTGTGGAGCATCCTGGGTTGGTCTACACACCTGGATACCATAATTCTCTTTCCTCTAGAACATAAGTAGTGGGTGACAGGAAGAAGCAAACCCCAAACCAACAAATCAAACAAACTAATTCAAGATACAAACTAGAGTGAAGGGAAGATAAAGTGAACACAAGAATATTATATATGCATGAATCTGATTACTAACAGTGGGAAGTTTTTCCTAAACCTCTAACATGGATGTGGAATTGATAAGCTACTGGGACAGGTAACAGTCTGGGACTGGTCATGGAGTCAGTTTTTCCAGGAGGGCAACATGAATCTGCTTGTGACCTGGCATAAGGTTTTTTGGGGTCTGTTAAAGGATGACTCTACAACTTAGATGCAAATAATCTCCTTTTGCTTCCTTAAAACCATCTTCTTGTGCCACTCTCTGCCCAACTGCATACACTGAGAAGGAGAATGCCCATGGATAATGCCTGTGATCTTCTCTAACAAGATGAAAAGAGGTATGTTCTGCAGTTTTAGCCCGAAGTCCCAAACTCAGTGATGAGGTCCAGTAAGAAAGAAACTAAGGGCTCTAGAAATCACTGTAAATTTTATAAGTGTTGGAAAGGATGAATGAAGATAAATCATTCCAGAAGACAAATCATTCCAAAAGATGAAGTTGGGAAGAAAATGACCTACAAGGATGCCAACACTGACCAGAGAAAAAATCAACTCAACCAACTGATGGGTTGATAAGATCTCAGTTGCCAGAGTCATCTTTCTTTTTGTCATCAGATTTCTTTTTTTTTGATGGTATATATGGCTGCTTTCTAAATAATGAAGATGGTCCCAAATTGCATGGAATGTCAGAACTTTTCACACACAAAAGAATAACAGACAGATATTTAAGGGGGAAATAATAATCTTTTCTCAAACACATATGCACAAAAATACTACTCCAAATTCTTCTTAATTTTATTTCTAACAAGGAAGCATGAGGCCCACTAGCTCACTACTTTGTTGGAAGTGTACTTTCATTCCAAGTATTCAACTACAACTTTGAGAAACTGTTTCAGCTGTTATGTTAAGGAATGAAAGCAAGCAGAGGAAAACCAGTCACAACACTAGTGAAGCAACCTTTGGTTACTCTGTAGTGCAGATGGCTGTGAAGCATGGGTGTTGGTTGTACATGAAGCTGACCAATCCATGGGAGGAGGCCAAGCAAAGACTATTTTCTTATCAGAGATCCACAGTGGTTTCTTGAGAAAAAATAAAAGAGATCACTTAAACAACAAGTATCTCGTACAGTTCGAAAAAATTGCATTCTGTACATCCTTAGTGTTTCACTAAGGCAAAATCAGTGGAGATTTGTGGATTCTTCAATAGCAGAAAGAGGAAAAGCTTCATGAACTGTATTGCAATAACCTGTACATCATTCTTCCTACTGAAAAATATGTTCATGATGAGAACAACACTACTGAAGAAGACTATAACAATTTTACAAGAATTAAATACTTAAAGGTATTTGATCCATGTAAATTAGACACATCTGGGGGAAAAGGTATTTCTCATATGCTTTTCTGAGATATCTGTTAGAAATCCCTGTCAGGATATGAAACTATATTAAATTCTATAGATATTTCCCCAAAGGGTCATAGTTTTAGATAAGTTTAAGAAAATCAAGACATAATTAAATTTTGGATTATAGATTCCTAAGAGTCTGTTTTAGGCCATTATTAATGCTTGAGCTGGTATTTGATATTGTTATCAACAGATTTATACTGGATATTTTTCAATCTCCCTGAACAATATGGTCCTGTTGCCTTATGATACCTAAAATTTTCTAACGTCTCCTTATGATACTTAAAATTTCTAACTTGTCATTTCAAACAGTAGCTTTGAAAAAAAAGCCAGAAAATTTGTTTCTTTATACAGAATGCTGTGATAATTTAATATAGTAGTCAGCTTTGTAAAATGTACATGCAAACATTTTTGTTTTCATAATTGCTGTCGAGTTTAAGGCAGTGCAAGACAAATATATGAAAAATCTCAAATTAATGAGCAGTCAAATTAAATTTATTTGGGAAACGCATTATCAGAGCAAAAGAAGCAATGGAAAGTAAAAAAGGAGGAATTCACATAAATGTTTTTCCTGAGTCTGGAACAAGGAAGGGACAGACATCCTAGCAATGATAAAATAAGAAGGAAAACAAAGTCAGCATTGGTCTTTATATAACACCATATCACGCCAATTAATTACAAAAAATATTTTTTGAGCACCACTCCAGGCATAGGAGAGTGTGGAACTGATTATTGAGGAATTTGGAGGACTAGGAAAACTGAGTAAACTCTGGAGTTCCTTAGTGACCTTTTTGACGTTGGTTTGGGGTTTGGGGGGTGGGTGTGAGTGTGTGTGTGTGTGTGTGTGGTTTGTTTGCTTGTTTCTTTGATTTCTTTTGTTTTAATTCAGAATATAAAGAAAGAATCCAGAGAGAGCAGTTGCAGGATATGCCCTCACTCGGGAAATCACAGTATCACAGAGCCATTGGGGTGACAGAGACTCCAGTGCAGAATTGGATAAGGTTATTTAGGGCTTTGTGCAGATAGGTCTTGGAGACCTCCACAGCTGTAGATCACCAAAACCAAAAGTACTTAGATTCAAGGAGAGAATTATGAGAGTATATTGCACTGCACTTGGTGACAGAAAACAGGCCTAGATGGATATTTTGGATAGGCAATAGTGACATTTTTAAATCCTTCTTAATTTGTTTAAAAAGAATAACTGAGAACTTGGTGAACATAATGCAGCAGAATGCAACATGGATTGTACTGGTAACTCATAAAAAAATGCTATGGAAACTTATGTAGTGGAAAGCGGGAAAGCAACAGAGTCAACTCTTGAACTTTTAAATTAATAGAAACACCAACAGAAAGTGTGTTGTAAGTGAAAACCAGGACAGTTTACTAAGGAAAAGTAAAAGCAGCAAAAAATAAAAATAGTGTCAACTCTCAAGAGAGTTTTGATCAGACGAGAATAACAAAAAATTGTTCTGGAAAGTTAAGCTACCAAGAGATGATATCAGCAAGTCTGAATGGTTTTTGCCTTTCAATATTCACAGAAAGACAATATATCTATACTTCTTGCATTTATCAGAAAAGGCGACAGAAAATGTTAGTGTCATTTCAGAAGCTTTTTGCAGTAATTAGATATATTCTTTCAGTAGCTGAACTTTTAATTTTTACAGCAGTTGTTATATGAGGAAGCCAAGAGGAACACAAGTTGGAGAGCTATTTCTTCACATTCATAGAAAAAATTAAATGAAAAAAAAAAAGGAAAAATTGCTGTTTTCATGCCTTTTCTTTTGAACTGAGGTAAATACATATTTTATTCCTACTTCATCTAGGAATACCTAATTCCTTTTCCATCACTTTTAATCAGCATTTTCCTACATCCCTGCTAGAACATGTATTTTTTTTTCATTATATCAAGACTGTGTGGCATAAACCCATGCCAGAAGCATGGATGAATATACCATAAAGTGTAGGTATAACAGCCTCTGTGAAGTTTGTGTAAACAATGAGTATAGGTACAAGGGGCTGGATAGGTACATAGGTAAGTACATATGTAGATAAATAGACAAGTAGCAAGCATAGGTTTAAACAGAAATACCTGTAATCTCACAACAGATCTCCTTTCTACCACTGCACTAGAAGAGATATTTTAAGAGGAGGTAATCCAGAGATGTTATGGAATAGTTTTTTTTTTTTTTCTCACTGTAATAACCAGATAAGCTTCCTAATGTCCTATAAGGTAGCAAGAGAACTGTCTATACCCAAAGGTATTTCAGGGAGTACGTAACATCAATTTTATGAATTCCACAGCACTTAATGTCACTCTTCAGTACTGCTGTTACAGGTCCAATGTAGGGTCCAGATGAGATCAGGGACTATCTCCTTCCCAGAACTGTAAATGTCCATAAAAAGTGTCTTTTCTGGAGGCATTTGAAGGGGCGGTGTATTTGATGTGATCTGATTTTCAGCAGCTGTAACTGTTGATTTCTTGCCATTATATGTTGACTATAAAAAGAAGAAAGCATTTTCTTTTTAGTAACAATGCCTTTTGTAAAGCTGAATCACAGAAATACTGCAGTCAATTCATATGTTGGGTTATTTTGCACTCACACACCTGAGCAAATTACTTCCTTATCTCATAGGGTGTAATGTTCTGGTCTGCAGTCTTTCTTACATTGCTAAATATATTGTTAACAGGAAATCAGATTGGAATTTTGTACAAAAGACTAACTCCAGAGTAAATGCAATTCAATCCATTATTACATTTGTGGAAGTCTATGGTAATTAACTAAAACTTTGAGTGTGGTATTTCTAATTGTAATTAATGTTATTTTACTGAATAATTAATTTTGCTAGTAAAGTAAAACAGAGGCCAGAAGTTATTCTCATCGGCAGATCACTATATAAAAGGGAAGATTTTTAATTATTGTTTTAAAACTATGTTTGCATATGTTAAAACATGAAGTTTTGTTTGATTTTTCTTTAAAAAAAAACCCACCCCAAACCCAGTAACTTAATTTAGTATACAACGGCACTCCTCTCCTTTGCAAAGGAAAGACAGCAACAACTAAATTAAATTCAGATATGCTTAGTGTTTACCCTTTTGACCTTTAGTTTCAAATCCATTTCTCTCTATGAATCAGGAGGGGAAGGGGGAAAAGGATGGGAGAGGGGGATGAATGGAAAAGTGGAAATGACGTGCTGTCTTTAGGTTTCAAGAAATTTTGGACTGAAAAATGGAAATAAGTCTAAAGTTGTCTGATGGATGGAACTAAGTCCACAAAGAAAAAGTTATTCTTAATGCTACTAGACACAATGCTGTTGCTGTCTTAGTGACTTTGGTTATAGGGACAGATTATCTGGCTTGAGAGTTCAGCAAACAAAATTTGTGACAGAGTTACCTGTGGAGGGAATACTGCAACATGAGAGATCTCAATAAGACAGGCAAATGGTTTCTGTGACTCTGTGCATCCGCCCTTGTGGAAGAGTGTGCTTGGCAGGACAAGGCAAAGGAGCAGTTGGGATACTAACTGCCTTGCCCAGCCCTGCTGCTTTTGGATTGTTGGAGCCAAATACAAGCTTCTAGGAGGAACACTCCATGGAAGTGATAAACAATGAACTTGAATACAAAATCCTATTTTTCTTTTAAGTCCAAAAAACCAACCAAAAATGCCCCAAACCTGACACAGCTCATTTTTCTAGTGGGTGTGGTGCATGTGCACAGCATATATATGCAACTGCAAAAGTAGAAGTATTCCTCCTTTGAAATGGGAAATCAAAAATCAGAAAAATTAAAAAAAAAAAACCCAAACTTAACTGTGTTATTGCCCTGGGTATGTGTGCTGATGATACTAGATTATGAACTGTAAAATACCAAAGTTCGTCTCTAAGAGGAAATGCTTATGGAGTAAGACCAAGGAAATGCTGTACAAAAGAACACTCTTATTTCCTGGCCTTTACATGTTTCACATTCCACTTCTTGATCGTGCACTAGTTTTGTTCTTAGTTTCTTCATATTTACTTTTAGTGTTGCTTTTAAGGGGATTTGAAGCATGAAAGGTAAAATAGGTCTAACAGTTTACCACAGAATATGCAGTTATTTTTTGTGAACAAAATTCACCCATCATAGATTTGAAGAGGAAGATGACTCACAATCCTGTACTGTGGACATCTAGGGGTAAAAATCATCCAGGGACTATAATCAATAGTATAACATACATAAGCCTTGGAGATTAATAATAGATTAAAACAGAATCTACTGTATATGAATAAAATAGGCATCCTTCCTTTTCAGATCTTATCAAGTGTGTACTCGAGATTGTATCAAGCAAAATCTCTGTAACATTAAATGTACATAAGTTTCTTTTCTAAGAAAAAAATGTGGGGTTTGCTCATTCATAGGCTTTGAAATAGTCATCACTTATATAATACAGAACTGATTTTTTTTATATATAATACAAGATCTTTTTACATCTCTCCTGAGCTTTACAGACCAAAATAAATGTGCAATGCCTAAAATTATATTTTTCAATAAGCCCAAACTTTTCAACACAGGAGTCTAAAAAATGCTATAGATATACTAAGAATGTTTTAAGAACATGAAATGATACCATATAGACACCATGGCTGGAAATTTTTATCCAAAAAAATTAGTTAAACTTATGAAAAGCTAACACAGAGGAGAAAAATGGAAGTAAAATCATAACAACAGCCTCTAGAGCTGGGTGAAATCTCCCAAGTTTACTAAACAAAATGGAGGAAGCAGCAACTTTCAACAAACATTTTCAATATTTTTGGGTAAGATCCAACCCTGCAGAGTAGTCATTTCCTGCAATGTTTGAAATTCCAATAGTAATTATTATAAGGCTTGGATTAGATATTTTTATTGCCATACATTTTGCACAGTCATATTATTGGCAAGTGATAAAGTAAGTAAAAGCTATGTAGAGGTTTTTAAACATATGGAAATGCATTTTTTGGCCTTTCTGCTTTGTTTCACAAATATTTTTAGGAAGCTATTTTAGTAATATACTGAATTTAAATAATAACTGTGCTACTCAACCTGGTTTCCTGATGCATTACAGACACATTAACCATGCTGATTACAGATCCTGAGTTTGTAAAAGTAGATAGTAAAGCAGAAGAAAGAAATTTTATAAAGAAAATGGATTTTTGAACTCACTGTTAAATATTACAAATCTTATTTTGAATTAATAGGATACCATGCTTCACTTTGCTTAATGCTAACAGATCTGCTATTTCTTTCATTGCAAAACTTCTAATTAATATGTCTTTAGTTTTCTAATAGCAAACATAGGTGTAATCCATTAATTCTTTGCAAGCAATTGTCTACTTGTACCTTAAAATTTTCATGTCCAATATCTTATTAACTATTACATCAACCTGTGATAGCATAAGAATTTTAGTTTATCTGACACATGTACAGTGGGAATCATTTCTATATTAAGCCACATAGCTCAAGATACTGTGTAAATTTGTTTGAGACAATCTTGTTCATTGTGGTCTAAATAGATGTGCTGAAATCATCAGTACTTAATGTGATAGAGGTGGAAAGCTGAGTACAAGACATCTCATCACATGAGTGTATTTATAATGGAAATCCCTGATTTTTATTAATAGATCAGCCAAAACTGTAAGTAAGTTTGTGATATTATGAATATTCATGGAAAGTATGAACTCATGTCACTGGCAGAGTGTCATTAAGCAGCTCAGTATCTGTACTTAATTGTACAGTTTATTCAGAGTCCTTAAAAAATCTTATTCTCTTCTTATGACATTTCAGTTTTATTATACCATGATATAGCTAAAATAAGGAAGACTAGAAATACTTTTGTACATTCTTCATGATCTAGCAATATAAAATCATGCGAATATGTAAAAAAATGTATAAAACGTTTAAAAAAATCACCTCCCAAAAATAAAAATCAAAATCAGTCTTTATGCAATCACCAGTACTTCCTTCCTAAATCTGTTTCCTAGGTAACTAGATCACCATAGAACTAACTGACAATGTAGAAGGAAATAGCAACCTGCAGCATCTTCATGTTAAAATTTGTGACAAAGATTTCTGCACCAAGGCATTGCAATATGCACAGATCAGTGGCATTTAAAAATGACTGTCTTGAGCCTTAAGATTTCCTTTGTCTCATCTTTATTCATTATGCTTTAGCTGTGTTTCTCACCCCAGAATTTTTAAATAAGATAAAGATACTGAAGTTGTATCCTATTACATTGAGTGCCATATAGTTTTGAATTGAGGGTCTGTGCATCACTTGTTGATTTGAAACTAAAGCCACAACAGAAATAAAATGGAGCGAAAGTTTTTGGTTTCATGAATGGGAAATAGTCATTGTGAGATTCATCTCACCTACATTTGACCATATAAATTTCATGTTTCTGGGAATGATTTTCTTCTGAGCTTGAAAATAAACAAATTAATAAATAAATGGAAGCTAGGAAAACCTCCACAAGGTGGTTTACTATAGAATAGTGAAAAACTACAAACTGGTACTGCAGGAATACACTTTAGTGTGATGCATCCCATGCAAGAAAAGGAATATTGGCAAAAAAGATATCACAGTCTCCTAAAGAGTTACCAGTTCAGTAAACCAAAATACAAAATATATATCCAATACAGCTCACAACTGGAAAAAGGGTAGTTAATTCACAGGTTACTTGACATCTCCATGCTTAAGCTCCTCATCTTTAGATTCAGGATTCTTACTTCAGTGAATCATGTGAAATTTATGAAAAAACACTTTACTGCAGGGGTTGTTCATTCTAGTAATATGAAGTGAAACCTGTATTGTTGCTGGTCAATAGTTTTCTGATTGCAGTGCTAGGAAATAGGGCCACCTGACTGTGTAACATAAATGATAGGTGAGTCTGGTTCAATCTGAGACTAAGGCAATTTGGAGCAATTCAGCCCTTAGTTGTTTGGGTTCAGTTTCTACTGATTCCATTAGGAATGGCACCTTGAACCTGGATGAAGAGAATAGTTGCTATCAGAAATGCATTAATATAGTCACATGTATTAAAACCCAAAGAGAAATGTATTATTTGTTTTTCAGAGGATTTTTCAGTAATTGTTTTATCAAGATGTAGTGCCAATAGTCCGTCCTGAAACAAGCTGAGCACGCAGGCTATGAACTAGAATTTTGTCCGATTTTAAACTGTAAAGCAAAAACTGAGAGCTGAATACAAGTGGTTGGCTGAAATTTTCAATACTGACAAGTTGGCCTAACTGCCCTTGTCAAAGCTGGGGCAGATGGACCCTTTGCAGGACAGAGCTGCAGCAAAAAATATCTGAGATGATACAATCCAGGTGACAAAGATTTTGTCATTTTATTTTTCAAAGCATGCACAGTCAAAACAGTAGCTTCTGCTTTCCAGTTTTTGCTAAAAAAGCTGGACAGAATCATGGCATCTGTGCAGTGGGATGATGTCTTTGCTCCCTTGAGCATGGCTTTATCTTTTACTACATTATGATGAGAGCTGTGTGATAACATTTGCATTCAGAGCAAAGCTGCCACATTTTTTGGCTTTCTTACAGTTCCACTTAAGCACAAGCATTTCTGGAATTTTGCCAGACATATTTTTATGTTCATTCTCAGTCATGGAAAGCAGGTTTTTTCAGTCTCTGTTTTTCTTGAAGTCTTTTGTGCCATTAGAGGTGACTGGAATGAGTTTGGGTGGAATCATATGCTGCACGTGCACCTCAGAAATTAAAGGAAGATGAGACTGTAGTCCTTACGGTTTGTGACCAACAGCTATGTTTGTATGTCTCCCCAGCTTTTCTACTGGAACTGATGCTTCAAAAAAAATCCAAAAGTTATTTTTTTGTGTTTTATTTTGTTACTGATTGGAACATGACAACATTTACCATTTTGCTTTGGATAACCTACCCCAAAAAAGCCTGCCCAAAAGTGCAGAAGAAGAGATGTCTGTTTAGAGCTAGGCTAGCCTGCAGCAATCCCATGGGCATCATTCCTCACCATGCCCACACTGTACGAGTCCTGCAGTTTATTTCAGGGATCGTGAGCAGTCCTTGCAAAGCTCCATCTTGCATATTCTTGTGCCGAAATAGGATGGGGAGCAGGTGGAAGGAAACAGCCTTGTCCTGAGCAACTGATCAGAGTGAGCAAGTACCTTTAGCAGTGGGTTTGTGGGTTCTCCCTTTCATTGTCCCCAGACAAAATCTCATTGGAGAAATGTTTTCAGGTTACTTGGAGACCTAACCTAAGTTACAATCAGATGCAGTGTCTTTTCATTTGCTTGTTTGGTTTTAATATCTTTAGTGCCTTCGCCATGACAGATGATGTAAAAGATGTTGTCTCCTATCTAGAAGTATACACTTTGCTTCAGTTGACACAATACAACACCCCTGAGCTACTGTTCTCTATGAGAAGTAGTGAAGAGCTTCACTGGTTGCCTTTCTGAAGCACACGGTTACAAATTTGTAAGGACTTTATATCCACATATTCAGGAAGATTGTAATAAGTAGACATTACTTTGATAATTACATGCAATCTATTTTCATAAAATTATATCTGTCATATGATAACCTAGCAATTAAATAACAGGAGGTGGAAATTTAGAGCTTTATTGCAGAAAAAATCCCAATAATGTGGCATTCGGTAATAAGAGTCAAGTGAATTTCAAGAACTATGATGCAGACTCAAAAATTGAACTTAAAAACTGAGCTTATCATGGAAAAATGTCATTCTGGTTTGCCAAGATTTCTTCCATATTTGAGATGTCTTTGACGTGTTGCCACTAACAAAATTCTCTGGAAGATGCCACGATTTATGCTTCAATTATTGTTAAAGTGACCAATGTTGAAAAAGTCGTGCACCTCAGATGTATCCTTTAGTAGACCACAATGCATCTTTGGAAGGATGCATTGCAATGCTGTTGTCTTCAGTAGAAGGCTGTACATACATGTTTGTGATTCTCCAGAAACTAATAATAAATACATTTGGGAAAGAATTCTTCAGATAATCAGAGAGATTTTTCAAAATTATTTTACCTGGCAGATAGATAATGAACTTCAAAACCAAAACCAAACAAGAAAAAACAAACCAACCAACAAACAATAACCCCCCAAAAGCCTATCAGATCTGAAAAATAAAACAAACAAATCAAAGCAAGTAGACATACAAAATATTTTGTGGAAAATGTCCAAGGACTAAAAGAGTGTCTCTGACCTAAGAAAGCCCTCCCACTAGTTGGACTGGAAATAAGTGTTGTCATGTAGAAAATCAAGGTTTTTATTCCTCTGGATTGGAACAGTGTTGATAATCTGGGTCCCCATGACAGTAATGGACCAGTTGTGTTGTCAAGTTGCTTGTTGTGGTTTAACCCAGGAGACAGCTCAACCCCCAGTGAGCCACTCACTCAGTCTTTTCCAATAGGATGAGGGAGAGAGTTGGAGGGAAAAAAGTGAGAAAACTTGTGGGTTGAAATAAAACCAGGTTCTTTACTGAGAGGGTGGTCAGGTACTGGAACAGGCTCCACAGGGAAGTCACAACACTGAGCTTGACTGAGTTCAAGAAGCATCTGGACGACTCACATGCACTGACCTGGCTGGCCCTATCTGGACCCAGAAGTTGGACTTGATGATCCTTATGGGTCCCTTCCAACTCAGGATATTCTATGATTCTGTGAAATAGGTAAAGCAGAAGCTGCACATGGAAACAGAGCAAGACAAGGAATTAATCCCCACTTCCCATGGCAGGCAGGTGTTCAGCCATCCCCAGGAAAGCAGGACTCCATCAAGTGTAACAGTGACTTGAGAAGAAAAACATCATCACTCTGAGCCTCACACCCATCCTTCTTCTTTCTCTAGCTTTATATGCTGAGCATGAAACCAAACAGTATAGGATATACCTTCAGTCAGCTGGGGTCAGCTGTCCAGGCTGTCTCTCCTCAAAGCTCCTTATGTCTCCCCAGCCTTCTCGCTGTTGGGGCAGCACGAGAAGCAGAAAGGGCCTTGATGCTGTGTAAGCACTGCTCAACAATAGCTAAAGAATTACTGGGTTATTAACACTGTTTTCAGCACAAATTCAAAACATAGCACAATGGAAGAAAATTAACTCTATCCCAGCCAAAGCCAGCCCATGTCGCTATTTCTTTCCTTAAGTGACATCGCAGAAAAAATTGAAATGAAACTAGGGAATCAAAAGCTTTTGAAACATCAGGTACGTTGTATATTTTAAATGAAAATTTTATTCTCTATATAGTTTTAGTTCACAACAGTATAACAGTCATACATCAATTTATACTATGTAGACCAAATTCCATTTTACTTCAGGCTGAGTGGAATTCCATCCACATTTATGAAAATTGCAATCATACTTAATAATAAAATCCCCATATTTTTTTCTTATTTATGTTAGCCAGAAGATGGAGGCGTATGAAACAATAGTCTATAAATATTTAAATCTTGACATGAGAAAGGATTATTCAGGGTGGCTCTTATACACTTAACAAAGAGTAATAGAAGATGCCTATGAAAGAACTTGTGGGCTGAAGATCAAATCAACAACTTGGTGATAAAACTTATGGAATACTCCTGCCAAATAAATGTAGCATATTAAAAAAAGTGAACGGATTATGCACAGACAGTAGAAATTGTACATGTCATAGAATATGCCATAGGTGGCCTAGCCTTAATGTGTTTCCCCTGTTAAATATTAAATTACTGATTAGTAATATATAAGTAGTTAATTACATTTTTCATTATTTTTTTTTTAATCCAGGCTAGAATTAGTGAAAATAGTAGAAAGTATTTTAACAGACTGGCTGATTATATTTTTCATCTTTACTTCTTTCTATGATACATGTGCACCGTAGATCAAATACTGCTTTCTGACATTTCTTAGGCACAGAAGAATAAAATAGTAAAAAGAACACAGAGATACCTGGTTTAAAAGAATAGACTTTTATTCATATTTTCTATGTGCATTTTTAACATTACATTTCACTGCAAGGCTAACCCACAGAAAATAAACCAATTTCACAGAATTAAATTCCATTTTCAATATCATGACATAATACTGCTGGAAAATTGACTCGAACCAAGACTTCAAGAATGACTTTGCTGAAAATTCATTAGAAAAGCTTTTTTTAAACAAAGGAAAAACACTATATGTTTTTTGGGATTTGTTAGAAAACGCGAATTTAAAAAATAAAACCATTTGCAAAATTTTGTGTTCAAATGTTTGCATTTGTGAAAAGATTCAAAATCCTTAGAAGAAATCCCATCTTTCCAAGTCTTTTTTCTCTCTTGTCTTCCTATATTTCCAGTGCATTCTACCACTAAATTTAATTGATTAATAATATTCCTCTCTGGTTTCCAGGTTGAAAATGTGCAGTTAAGAATTTCCCACTTTCCTTCCTCCCAACCAGGTGCAGTGAACTGCATGCTTTGCAAGAAAAAAAATGGGTCAGTTTTCTCCTCATTAATTTTCAAATAATTTTCAACATCATATGTATTGAGAAGATAGGAAAAATGTGCTATATATCAAATTAGTCACTAGATGCCAAATCATGCCCCCCTTGCCCCTAGCCCATATGTTAGCTTGCTGTACAGACTGTGATTAAATAAAGAGCATAGTCCTACTGCAAACAGGCAAAGCTGTGAGTAGTTTTGTTGAATCATCATATCCTTTGTGCTCCTTTTGATTTTTTCATACATACCTTCTCCCTTTCTTTCTGTTAAATGATTAATCTCCTGAAGGCAAGCTCCTTGTGAGGTTGTATGGCCAAGTTACTATTCTCTGTGCGCTCTTGTAATAGCACAAGTTTGAGGTGAGGGGGACTTATTTCTTCCCCCTTCATCGTTATGTATTGAAGCTTGTCAAGGAACTAGCCAATTATTTCACATGTTCTCCTCTTTCCTTTTCTTTTGAAGACTTTCTTGATTCCAAGTTTAACAGTTCTGTCCTTAACTGATGTGCAGTGCATATTTTCAGTTCAGGTATTAAAATTTTAAGAGCTCATTAGAGACTTTTTCTTAACATAGTGAATTTATATCTTGCCATTCACTTATATGAAGCACATGTGGCCACTGATGATCCTGCGGTAGAATAATTATTCCACATTTAACAACTTATATAACCTTGCATTCAGCAATTCAAGGTAAGGCTATTTTTATATAATTCAGTATTTTGCCAGAGTTAGCACATTATGTAAGATTATTCTTTTTAAAGAAGCTATAGAGTACCACAGGCCAGCTAAAATGTACTAGAGAGAGAAAAAATGTTAACTGTGATCAGTGAAATGGTGTATCCACCCTTGTATTCTGGCAGATATTTCAGTTAGTCTTAGAAATCATGAAAGAAACTTTAGTCCCTTTTTTTACTCACTCCCCCAAGAAAGCTTAGCTGGCAGCTTTAATAATTCATTAATATTGCTTTCCATTGGCATGTTATATGAGTAATTTTTAAGCAGTTCTCATCACCAAGACCGGCAGAAATTTCTCCTTAAAAAACTGATGACATGATCTGATTCTAATATAGAGGTATACCCCAGTTTTTAGCATGGCTACCAAACAACTGAATTGACAAAAAGTCCACATCAAGCTGAAATAATATTTGTAATTGAAAAAAAAAATCAATGTTCAATAATAATCCTGCCTAATATATTTGATAGGACATTTCATGGAAGATCTGAACATACAGCACATGATTTATCACTGTTGGGGAAAAAATCTTGTCTAAGGATCATAAACCAGCATTAGCCTGCAAAATCTTTTGGTATGTTCATAAGAGAATCAAGACTAGGGCTCTGGGCCACCAGTGTTACTGTGAAACTTCCAACATATGAATGTTTCTTGCTCAGTCTTTCACTCTGACCATTTCAAACGCTGCACGATAAAGGCCTAAAAGGATCTCTCAATTCACTTAATTTTCATCTATCTGATAGCAACAGCCAAGAGAAAAGCCTTTTTCAATGAGGAGGTGATCTCAGTCTTTGTGCTTTCCACACAGTGTCATTCTCAGTCATTCTGCCAAATGTAGAAGACAAATACACCTGTACAGAGAAAATTGTTTAATGTGCAGACTTCAGAGTAAGGAATACGGCTTCATAAATGCAGGAAAGGGTTTGAAGAAGAGGCAGAAATAGAAGGAACTTGGAACGACAGAGGAGAACAGTGAGTAAAATGGCAGCATAAAAATATATTTAAATTAATAGAAAGGTATTATGCTGATCTTCCATTGCTCTTCATTATCAGCAGGACTGAAAATGGTAGAGAAAAAAAAAAAAAAATAGCACTAGGAAGCATATTACCTTTCCACAGCTGGTTTTGGGGCTTTCTTTGTCCCCAGTGTCTGCAACTGCCACGTGCATCAGCAGAGGACAGCATCTGCAGAGAGCTGCACAGCATCCTCCTGTGCCCAGCTCCAAGGCCTTCTGCACAGGAGGAGACAAATTCCTCACATTGCCTCATCTTGCACTGAGTACCTCCTCTGACATCTGTCTCACTCCTCCAACAGTTTTATTTTGGTCACAGGATTTGATTGCTTAACCCAAGAAGTTTTGAGTCTAGAACCTGTTCTGGAGGTACTAGACTGCACAGAATTTCTCTGTTCCCTCAGAGCAGGCCTGCGGGGACACAGCCTACGGAGTGGTACAAATGTGATGATGAGTTTGCCACATAATGAAAATTCTAATGAAGCTGTTGGACTTAATGGTCCCTCTTGGCTTGGTCAGAAATATAGATCTCTTTCAGATCTCTTTCTGGAAAGGAAACGGGAAGGTGGAAGGAGATGGGTTTTGAGGAATATGGCAATAATTTCAAGAATTGCATGAAGGGTACTGGGCCAATTAAAAGCTATTTAATGTCTCACTTCCCTTTCAGTTTCATCTGCTTCAGTGTTTACTAATAGCAAACACCTTTCTGTCATAGTTTTAAATATAAATCTTTAAGTACTGTTCTCCATTACTTCAAATTCACAATATATGAAAGTGAATAGGTTTTTATTAAAGAGTTTAAACTTTGAAAGTCCAGTGATGCCATGAACGTGGTGATATAAAATGTCAGTGAAGTTGAAAAGCCAGTTCTTCATCTTGTATAAAGCATCAGAGCCCTGCAAAAAACTATCCGAGCTCTGTCAAACCACACCATTCTTATCACATGGTAACTCAGCAGAACTGTTGTCCTGGTTCTGGTCAGGATGTAGTTAATTTCATTTGTAGCAGCAGATGGAATGCTGTGTTTGGGAGTTAAAATGCGAGTAGTGCTGATAACACCCTGATGTTGTTAATTGCTGTCAGACAGTCAAGGACTTTCTCAGCTCTTCATGAGAAAGGAGGGGCGAAGCCAGGACAGGTGACCGAGCTGACCAAAGAGAGTATTCCACGTCAATTACGTCCAGCCCAGGATATCGGGGGCTGACGGGAGGAAGGCCAAGGGCAGCTCCGGGACGCACGGTTCTTGGGGGACGGTCGGGTTCTGGGACGGCTCTGGGTGGCACGGCCTGAGTTGTGTGATTTAGTGAGAAACTGCATTGTGTATCCACAGCTTCATATATTTTTGCTGTAGAATCCTGTTAGCATTGTTACATTGTATCTTTCTGTTATCTTAGTAAGCTATCCTTATCCCAACCCAAGGGCCTCTTTATTTCTTGGTTTGGGGTTATTTGCCCCTTCCTCTTCCTTTCCCTTCCCTTACTTCTCCCCCCCACCCCCCCCCAACCCCCCCCCCCCTCTCTTCCCTTTAACCTGCTCTTTGCCTTTAAGGAGCAGGCAGCTGCGTGGATCTTGGCCCTCAGCCGGGGTGAAACCACGACAGTCTTTTTGGCGCCCAACGTGGAGCCCGAAAGGTTGGGGTAACGGTAGATCTGACCCTGACCTGATTGTAATTAAGACAAAGTTGTGATAAGCACTTTGATTTAAGCGGTCTCTGGTCACGATGCTCTGGTATTTACTGATATCGTTGATCGTGAACTTGTGCTGGTATGTGTATAAGATTTTGCTGCCCTGTCTATTCTTTAGACAGGGAGGGATTAACAACTGGCAGTGTAGAGGCAAACCCATATGGGCTGCTGACTTATGGCAAGATATTGCTGCCCGCTTAGAGAAGCTCGTTGCAAAGGTATGTCATGTCGATGCCCATGTACCTAAGAGTCGGGCCATGGAGGAACATCAAAACAACCATCAGGTAGATGAGGCTGCTAGGATTGAAGTGGCTCAGGTAGATCTAGACTGGCAACATAAGGGTGAATTATTCATAGCTCGATGGGCTCATGATTCCTCAGGTCATCAAGGGAGAGATGCAACATATAGATGGGCTCGAGATCGAGGGGTGGACTTAACCATGGATGCTATTGCACAAGTTATCCATGAGTGTGAGACGTGTACCGCAATCAAACAAGCTAAGCGGTTAAAGCCACTTTGTTATGGAGGACGGTGGATGAAATACAGATATGGGGAGGCCTGGCAGATTGATTACATCACCCTCCCACGAACCCGCCATGGCAAACGTTATGTGCTTACGATGGTGGAGGCAACCACCAGCTGGCTAGGAACATATCCCGTACCCCATGCCACTGCCCGGAATACAATCCTGGGTCTTGAAAGGCAAGTCCTGTGGCGACACGGCACCCCAGAAAGAATTGAGTCAGACAACGGGACTCATTTCCGAAACACTCTCATAGACACCTGGGCCAAAGAGCATGGCATTGAGTGGGTGTACCACATTCCTTATCATGCACCAGCCTCTGGGAAAATTGAACAATATAATGATCTCTTAAAGACTACCCTGAAAGCGATGGGTGGTGGAACATTCAAACATTGGGATACACATTTAGCCAAAGCCACGTGGTTAGTTAACTCTAGAGGATCCACCAATCGAACTGGTCCTGCCCAGTCAAAATTTCCACACACTGAAGAAGGAGACAGAGTCCCAGTGGTGCATATGAAGAGTATTTTAGGGAAGACGGTTTGGGTCATCCCTGCTTCAGGCAAAGGTAAACCCATGTCTGGGATTGTTTTTGCCCAAGGACCTGGTTGCACTTGGTGGGTAATGCAGAAGGATGGAGAAGTTCAATGTGTACCTCAAAGGAATTTGATTTTAGGTGAGAATAGCCAATATAATTAATAAGGTAGAAATTGTATTATAATAATTGCTCTGTACATTCATTATTGCTATTATTGCTGTATGTTGTTGTTGTATGTTGTACCAATGGAGTTACAGCCGGAGTCATACAAGTCAATGAAGGAAGAGTGCCACGATGATGGGACCAAGACCTGATGTTCCAAGAACTTTTTCCTCCTTCCCTTTGAAAATGAACATCTTTGATTCACAGACTATGAACATGGACCATGTCAGATGTATTGGTCGAGAGCCCGAGATGCAGCATGCAACGGTCCAATGGCGCATACTGACACCATGAGAGACTGTTACGACGAATGAAGCCTGGAAATCATCATGGACTAAATGTTCATTCACTCAACAAACTCAGGGGAATGGTCCATACACTAAGGGAATAATACCTGTATGCACATGTGTGCGTATACATGTGTACATACATATGTATGTGTCTGAAACAAGAAACTGGTTGTACCCAAAAGAAATGGTTGGATCTGGTCATGACGTAAATGATATGGAATAAGGGGTGGATAATGTCCTGGTTCTGGTCAGGATGTAGTTAATTTCATTTGCAGCAGCGGATGGAATGCTGTGTTTGGGAGTTAAAATGGGAGTAGTGCTGATAACACCCTGATGTTGTTAATTGCTGTCAGACAGTCAAGGACTTTCTCAGCTCTTCATGAGAAAGGAGGGGCGAAGCCAGGACAGGGGACCCAACTGACCAAAGAGAGTATTCCACGCCAATTATGTCCAGCCCAGGATATTGGGGGGCTGACGGGAGGAAGGCCGAGGGCGGCTCCGGGACGCGCGGTTCTTGGGGGACGGTCGGGTTCTGGGACGGCTCTGGGTGGCACGGCCTGAGTTGTGTGATTTAGTGAGAAACTGCATTGTGTATCAACAGCTTCATATATTTTTGCTGTAGAATCCTGTTAGCATTGTTACATTGTATCTTTCTGTTATCTTAGTAAACTATCCTTATCCCAGCCCACGGGCCTCTTAATTTCTTGGTTTGGGGTTATTTGCCCCTTCCTCTTCCTTTTCCCTTCCCTTACTTCTCAAACCCCCCCCCCCCCCCCTTTAACCTGCTCTTTGCCTTTAAGGAGCAGACAGCTGCGTGGATCTTGGCCCTCAGCCGGGGTGAAACCACGACAACTGTGTATGGCATATTTTTTCCAGCCTACTTGCAATTCACATTTTACCTAGTATTCACAGACCTATGTATGAGTATCTATACATGTCATTAGTTACCAAAATTCTTGTCAGATCAGTTTATTGATGTCTTGACTTGAACATTAAATTAAGTAGTTAAAATATTTACTTGCTAAAATTATCTTAAAATTACCAGATATTCCCCATAGTGTCTTATACCTTTCTTGTTCCTGACAGTAAGGGATTTTGGAACAAATCTTCCATATACCCCAGCCTTTCAGCAAAGTCAGTTCATTTTTTTCAATGCAGGCATCCTTCAAGGCTACATGGACTGATGAGCATCTTTGGGCCTCAGTTCCCTCATTTGTAAAGCACTGTTCTATTCAAATATGCAAGCTCACTACATTCAAAATGATGATATATTCAGATACTCCACTAATGGAAGCCAAATACATACTATTTTTGTGTTTCCCAATCCATGATTTTCCTTCTTTAAAGTATGCTGCCATTTTATTTTTTATTTCTATTGCTTAACTGATGCAGAAGGTAATCTCACTGGTCTAAGTGTATCGGCTAACACGATCTATCAAGCTGTAGAGATTACACTGCAGGGGCTGTTTTCAGAAACGCTCTGGATCAATAACACAAGATTGTTTAAACACACTTGCCTTCTTACCACCTGAAGCAAATGGTTTGATAATCTCTTCACAGAGATTATGACACAAGGTGCTGACTATGGTTTTAATTTTACTTGATTGATGGATTTAGATTTCAGCTGCACACTATCTATCTATGCTTATCCACCCACAGTTCAGTTGCCACATTGATATGCTGGGTTTTATTTTGTGTGTGTGTGTGTGTGTCTCATCTGAAGAGTAGAGATGATAAAGTGGAATAATAACTCTCCAGTTTAATATTCTGTTGAGCATCCCCAACTGCAGTTCAGCAATTGCAAAGCTGAGAAGTTTGCTCATTACATCTCTGGGAGCTGTTATCTCATTGGCCTTGGAATATGCTAGGAGAAAATAGAAGCCTCAGATACCAATTGAAGAACATATAAAGTAAAAGCCCAGAAGCTCAGCTACTGAGCTGAAAGAAGTTACTTACATATGAAAGAAGCAAGAAAAATAAGCCATTTGCCCTAGGCTGCCTGATTTGTCAGGTCCTCATTACCCTACAACAGATGTCATCTGGAGCTGCTAGTATTTTTCTTCTTCTATCATAACCTAGGAAGAATCATTATGAGATTATAAGTATTATGTCTCATAGTCATGCTCCCTACAAATGAAATCAACTTCCTCAGAGAAAGAAAAAAAAAAACCCCACAAACAAAGCTACAAAACAACTCTCAGGAAAAAAACCAAACACCCAAGCTTGTAGAATGTCATAATATGTGACAATGTGATATCATTAATTTATCCACTATGTTTTTATGGTACAGCACAATCAACATAATCACAAAGATAATATTTATTTTGCAAAGAGAGATTCTTTTCCCACCAACATGGATAGAGATGCAAGGAACCCAGACAAGCCTTGAAGATTTGCAGCATGTGCTGGTTTGACAAGCAATATAATCTACCTTGACAGACTTTGGATGATAAAATATAGGCAGCTGTATTTGAAGGTGCACAGTCCCACAGTTTTGGCAGAAGTATGACCTCATATAATCCAGCCTTACATTAATTACCAAGTATAAGTAAGCAATCATTTGTATTTCCACATTCAGAGGTTTCCAAAGAAGCTTAAAGCAACAATAAAAATTTACATTCTACAGCTATTTTATAGCCAAAAAAGAGGGGGGATGGGAGCAAGAACAGACCATCAGTTTCATGAAATGACAGTGTTACCCATCCATCTGTACGTTCAGAAAACGCCCATATGTGATGATGTGGACACGTGTTTAAGTTTGTCATCACAAACTATTACACAGCTCCTATATTCAAGTAATGTCTTGAAATTCTGTATTTCAAACTCCTTTTTTCTTTAACTAATCATTGCAGAAGGTCGAAAAGTATTTTAATTCTCTATTACATACACGCAAAGTATTGCTATTTTCTCCCTGTTCATTTGAGATCTAATAGCCTGTCTGCCTAAGCTGTGAAATGAAACCCTAGGTCTCCAATTAAGAGTCAATCACATAAATCTTGCGATAGAGAAGAAGCACAAACACTTGCTCACAGTTTCATTTTTACATTATGCCTTTAATTGTGATGACCTTTCCCCGTGCACTGCTTTAATATTGAAATCATGGACTGGAATGAATGTTTTTTATCTTTACATTAGGTTGGCTTAAGTCTGCCATTTGAGTTGCTCTTTATGACAAATACCAAAAGCTAAATTCTGATCTCATGTACAACGGTGTAAATTTAAGGTTTCTCTATTGAATTGAATGTGATATTAAATTACTAATTAGTTCTGTTTGAATCACTGATTTCCTCTTTCAAACATGTATACAGTATGAGTAACAGAAAGAAAAGCGGGCTTTAATAAAATATGAGGTTTATATAAGGAATATTCCTTTAGTACCTAATTACATGTTAATCAGAAAAAAGATATTAAAAGCTATTACTTAAAAATACAATGTAATTTTAAAAGTTATGAAAGATACTTTTACAGGATCGTGTTCATGAAATGAAATGATGGGTTAAATGAACATGGGTGATAGAAGAATGGAAATAAACATTGGATGCAATAAATATGGACCTTTGACCCTGGAGAATAAAGATGACCAATGAGCTGATTAATATTCAAGTATCATCTCCTTCAAGTTTAAGAGCAGTCCTTCTGAATGAGCAGGAAGCCAGGCAAAAATATCAGGAGACCTTTGTGAATAAACCCAGGCCTCCTGGCAAAACTGAAATGAAAGTACAAACAATATACTGTTCTGAATTCCCCAGTGTCAGAGAAATATGGACCTACTGGAGAGAGTCCAGAAAAGAGTGACTAAAATGATTAAAGAATCAGAGCATCTCTCCTATGAGGAAAGGCTGAGAGGTGTGCCCAGTCTGGAGAAGGCTCAGGGGAAACTCCAATGTATATAAGTATCTGAAGGCAGCCTATAAAGAAGATAGAGCCAGGTTCTGGACAAGAGCATCTCTCCTATGAGGAAAGGCTGAGAGGTGTGCCCAGTCTGGAGAAGGCTCAGGGGAAACTCCAATGTATATAAGTATCTGAAGGCAGCCTATAAAGAAGATAGAGCCAGGTTCTGGACAAGGTTCCTTCAGGACAAGAGGCAATGAGCATAAACTGAAACACTGGAAGTTACATCTGAACACGATGGGCACAGGTTGCCCGAGGAGGATATGAAATCTCCATGCTTGGAGATATTCAGAAGCTGTCTGGACCTGGTCTTGGGCAACTTGCTGTAGGTGTCTGTGCTTGAGCAGGTGGTTCGGACCAGATGACCTCCAGAGGCTCCTGCCAACCTCAACGTTTCTGTGATTCTGTGATTTCAGTAAAGAGAAAATGTGTGTGACAGGTCAGGGATTTGGGGTTTACTTGTTTGTTTCCTTACTTGCTTGTTTCTGTCAGCACACTGACATTAGTTCTGAAGAACTATACCCACTAAACCAAACTTAAATTAGGGAGTCAGGGTTATGGGATTAAAGAAGATAACCTATGCAGAGTTTGTGCAGTTCAACTCACAACACACCATTCAGTGTGTTACCATTACAAAAAATGGAACCTGAATTCTGCTTCCAATCTTAAGGCTTTCTTTTTTTTTTTTTTTTTTTTCTTTAAGACTGTATTGCTTGGGTTAAGATTTGAGATATCACAAACACTCTGAAGTTAGTATAAAAAGAATTCTTGGTATTTCAAAACAGAACAGCTTTTCTCCACACAGTACCATACAGACTGTCATGTGACATGATGAAAGACCACAGTTATAAGTTGTAGTAATAGTGCAATTAAAACCTTTTTGAGGAAAATAAATTATGATTCTTAGAATGTGAGGTGCAAAGTGCAAAGCAGAATAAATGCACCATGTGCTATAGAGTAGCATGCCTATGTTCCAAAAGGCTAACACATAAAGAAAGGAAAAAAACATAATTTTTTTTTTAAAAGGCATTAAATGACTGAAGGATGCTGTTATCTTCAGTGGTCATTAGCTTAAATACATCTTGGAAGGAATGGGATATTTGAAAGTGAAGGTATTATTTTTACTAACATTCCTGGCACTAAGAAATAGGATCTGTTTGTAATATTTGCTTGACAGAAAACAAATGTGTTCAAAGGAATTAAAGCATTATTTAATTAGGGAGTTTTTGAATAAGCTGATGTAACAAAACTTTTTTTTTTTTTTAAAGAAAAATTTATGAAAGACAGAGATCAGAAATAGCTTTTGTATTTGAGATGCAATAATTCTTATGCCTAACATCATTGGGTCATATCGGAGGTCTCTTGTCAGTGTTTCAGAAACTTGCCAGGAGAGTAGACCTGGAACATTTTCATGAAGTGATCTTTCCTTTGAAGTATCTTCCCTCTTCCAACAGATATATGTTTAGGAGATTTCATAATAAAAGTTGTATCTGAACCATTGCTTTTCTCATATATTTATCTAATTCCTTCTTGGGCACATACTACCTGGTGGTCCCTGCAATGTTTGGTTTCTATGGATAAGTTCTAATTGTTATGTTAGAAAGTAGCACTTGAAGCCAAGTGTCATCTTTTGTCTCAGGTCCTCAGCCTCATGAGCAACTCATGAGTAGCTTGATCACATCTTTACTACATAACACTTGTCCTTATGGACCCAAGTGGTTCCCCATTGTGCTGACAACTATTCCTGTTGGTTTGTTTTAAAATGTCTGAGGCACAGTTTGGATTGTGCTGTACTAAAGCAGTACAGAAGTAATCTGCAACACAAAACGAAGGATATTCATTGCCTTCCCCTAGCTGTCAGGTGACAAGAAGAGTAGCAAAATGTTTCAAAGCACAAACCCCTGCTGTGATAGGATATAGGGCAATTAGAATCAAACTACATACATCATTAGGCCTTTTAAGAACAGTATGTTCAGTAATCTCCAAAACAACAGAATTTGTTGCAACAATCCCAAAGTTAGGATAAAGCAGAGGTACAAGCAGAATAAGGAGCAATTATCTGTGTCATTGTAACCCTGTAGCTATATTTACACTAGCAAATAGCAGTCTAGAGTCCTTTATCAGGACCTGGAGGTCCATACATCCCATTATTATTTTCAGATAAATTAGGCAAATTTCTAATTAAGCTAATCATACATCTAAGGGTAAACAAATATTTCAACTTTTTATTGGCTTGAGGCTAAAGGTCTAGATCAACCCTAAAAAAGCAGCAGTAGTGGAGAAAGTAAGGAAAAGGGCTACCTCTTCTGAGTAATATTTAAATAAAATAAATCTGATGTTTCTTTTATAAATGGAGAACTGTTCCTTCTTTACTTTTCATATCCTATTAATATAATTTTTTATATTTGACATTTAGTTGCTATACGCATTGTTTTCTTTTCTATCAAGTCAATAATCTAACAACTGTTAAAATCAGAGAAATGCCAGCTGACTACAATGGGAGAAGATATTGCTTGTAATTCTTTAACTATCTCCACAAAGATAAGTCAATGAGAGGGTTTTTTACTTTGCTTTATAAGTAAATTCTATGACTGGAGCAGAACTAAATCCTGATTCAGAATTTAACAGTTCTGTAAAGCTGGATTTTGTATTATAGCCAAGATTAGGTATCTCACACAAGTCATTGGCTACAGCAGCATCATTCATCATCCACAAATAAGGCTACCTTGTCCGTCTGAGCTGACGTGTTAGCAGATCCACAAAACTATTTATCTGCAGTCACCTCTGTAGTTACACTGCAGCAATATACTCATCTTCCAACTCTGCTAATAGAGCTGTTCCAGCTACAATTATACGTTCTAAGGTCAAAGCTCAGACTGTGCCCAGGGGAGACACTGAAGAAGACGAAAGCTACTTGCAGTCATATGAAGCACATGGATTTTCTGCTGTATTTTTTAGCTATAGGTTGCCTGGACAGGAGTTTGAGATAATCTTGAACTCTTGAAAAAGAATCATAGATCAGTTTAGCAGTTAGGTCAGTGAGGCTTTTTTGTCTGAGAACAGTAAGAACATTATTAGGACTGAGAGGAGAGTTAAAAGGAAGACTGTACCTGGAGTTAGGGACAACTGAACAGGAAGATGAAGAAGAGCTACAGAGACAGAAGGACTTTAGCTAGGCAACATGAAGAACACTGGAAACATCATACACAATGCAGTGCAGAAGCCTGCTCCTCCACAGCATAACTGGCAAAACTTATATTTGCGTTATTGAAGTTATTTTTAGTTTTCAGGGACATCCTTTCTGGCTTTTCCCCATTCCTGGGGCACGCTAACAGCCATAAACATACATTTTCTTGTAGAGGTGAAGACAAAGTTGATCATGTCTCCTGCCCATATCACCCACTGCCCTTTGGTTACAAACCCAGTCCATGACTTCCTGACTTGACCAGGACATCACCTGGTTTCCCCATTGCTCCCCACCAGGGTAAATTAAGGCCACACTGAAATTTCCAGACCTAAACCAGACTTTTGTATAGAGAAGACAGTAAGGATACAATTTTAGTGATTTCCTTCAGCTCCACCATTAATACAGTGCTAATGAATGTTGTTTGGTGATAGCTAACAAACAGTACCTTCTTGAAGGCTGTTCTCTACCAGAAATTTTCTAGGTCTCTAGGTGACCACAGCCCTTCACATTTTCCTTGTTAAACATAAGTGGCACTTATGCCTTTACTTCTCTGAAGTACTTGATGATTTTTTGAAGCGGCTGTACGGTGATAGCAATGTGAACTTCAGAAGTAAACACGGCCCTTAGTTGTATAAGTGATGAATTAAGAGACCATTGGTGGTAATGATTAATTTTTTTTCAGGGAGCTCCATATGTGTATGTAAATACCTGGATATCATAATCTGTATCCTAATGATGGGTACTGAAAAATTTTAGTACTGAGTTCTCTAGAGCTTATCTGTCTCCAACTCCTGATTTGTTAAAAGTCATGTCATGTGTATGCATATAATCCATGATGATACTAGAGTATCTGATTTTTTTTGATACCTAGAAAAAAGGATATTGATTTTAAATATTATTTAAAGACAGCATATTGTCTTTGTTTTTAAATGTCATATGGACAGATTCAGAAATGGCTAGGATGGGTAATCTTGGAAAAAAATTACTCTAGTTAAAAACTGTCTAGATACCAGAGTTATGTTTTATTTAAAATACAATGAAAAAAAAAAGAAATACAAGTTATTATTATTTGTAAAATACCAGATATCTTTCACTGTGTCCATAAAATATTATTGAGCATTCATGCAGCTGCCAAGCTGCCTTCATCTGGATATAATAGATATCATTACATTTATCTAGCTAAATCACACCCTGCCAAAAACTATAACACTTCCAAATTTGTCCTTTTCCTTATTGCTTGGTCAGCACAGGGAGTGAGAATAGGTGCCTAAAGGTTATTTTCTTGTGTGCTTGGAAACCAGACTGTATAAATAGCTCATATAGAGGTATGGGTTGCCTTTAACAGAGACAGTGTCAACAAGGCTGTTCATGGGAAGGGAAGTTTTCCTTAGTATTCCTAGAAATTTGGGGAATTGGAATAATCTCCTTGAACAAAGCCCATCTATCATGTTATAAACTAGTCTGGTCATGGATGGACATAGAAAAGAACATTTGATAGCTAGGGAAAAGTCATTTGTTATTTGCAATCCCAGCTGCAGAAAGCACAAGCTCATCACAAAGTTCCTCTGGAAGATTTTATTTATTACTTAACAATCCTATTCAGTTAAATACAGGGATATCATATCTTTTAACAGAAAGATTAAAAAGGTCCTGCTACATTTATTTTCCTTTCCAGAATGCTCAGCATTTCTGCATGATCAGCCCTTTTCCTATCCTTGTTCCACCTCAGCAGCATTAATCTCCTTGGAGTAACTGCTCACTTGCTAAACATATCCATCAGTGAAAGATAACTATAATATATGACAAATGCACCTTGAGAAGAATTCATTATAGACACCAATCTGACATCACAGGATAGTGATATGTTAGCAGCATCCCTTCTCCCAGAACAGGTTGTGAAATCAGACTTTAAGATAATTGCATGCCTTATCTAAAATTCTCCCACCTAAATTGATACTCTATAGATGACTACTGAACTGTTCCTCCAAAGCCACAAATCTAAATTAACCTCAAGTGCAAGAGAGGTTTAGAGCTTCTGCATTAGAAGTTAATATAAATAGAGAAGTTTAAAAACTCTTTAGTACTGAATCTGTTATCTTAATTATTTTTTCTTATCAAGTAAGCATAAAGTTTGCAAACAATACACAAAAGCCTCAGAAGGTAAGTCATCCTGCCACCACTGTTTCTCTCTTCTTGTCATTTTGCCTGAGAGAAATCCGGAAGAATGCTTTTTTCCCAGGTCCCATAGTTCACATGGTTATTATAACCCCCTCATTAAAACATTTTCTGTCACAGCTATCATGGGAAACAAGTCCACTTGTGCTGACTCTCAGTGATAGAAAATTCTCGTGTTTCTGAGTCTAACTGTGCTAAACTCAAACTAGGGCAATTTTAGGTGAACCAGATAAAACCCTGAATTGCATTACCACTGTAAAAACATTTTAAGAAACAGTTAGGTACCATTTGAAAACTTTTGCTTTCTCTTTACTTTTGGGTTTTTGGGGTTTTTTTTAAGATCTGGTCCACATCTCCGGTGGATCCTCAAATGGAATCACTTTTTTTTTTTACGTAAAGTCTGATGTGGGAAACATATATAGCAGTTGAAGTGACCATTAATAGAAATTCCATGCTGCAGGAATGCAAACAGTGGGAATGGAAATATCTTCATATCATATCAACATTCAAGAGGAAAATTTTTCACAATGAGTAACATCAGCCATTAGAATAATCATAGAACCATAGAATGTGTAAGGTTGGAAGGGACATTTAGAGGTCATCTAGTCCAACCCCCCTGCAGTAAGCAGGGACATCTTCACCAGATCAGGTCACTTAGAGCCCCATCAAGTCGGACCTTAATCTCCTGAAAGAAGTGGTGGATTCCTCAACATTAGACAGGATGCTGTCAAGACAGAGCTTTTGCCAAGAAAAGTTGGTCCAGGTCATCCTTGAGGTTCCTTCCAACCTGGTATTCTGATTCTATTATCTGTGTAAAATAGTGTTCAGTCACAGCAGGGAGACTTGTTCATCTGAAATGCTGCTTTACAGTTCAACTTTATCTGCATCTGATGCAGATTGAGTTAAAATGTAATGGATTAATTATTTGCTGAAAAATGCAAGGACTCTAATATTAATTCAATAGTATATTATTCCAAGGAACATCTGTTGCCTTTTTCTGAAGGGTTTTGTACCTTTCATGATGTCTTTGCAGGACTCGGGGGTATGTTGTTAAAAATTACATGAAAATATATCTTATTTCAAAGCTTTAAAACTTTTTATCACATCATGTAGTGACATTTTCAGCAGTGACAAATTCTGGCTGTGCAGTTGGTACTAGCTTCATTTTCAGAGTACAATGCACTCAAATCAATCCTACTCTCAGCGCAAAAGTTGAAAGGTAAAAATCAATTGCTATTTTTGAATAAGGTTAAGCCTTTGTTTTAGCTCTCCACAAGTACTTTTTCGTACAGCTTAGTTTTTGGTTCTGAAAGGAAGCATACACCACAGACTCTCACACCTTGAACATATTTACAAAGCATGTCTGTTGTGAGCCAATCTAATACACCAAGCCCAAAACTGTCTCCTTACTGCATTTTCCATTCCTCCCCTCATGCAATTAAATCACTGCTGAAGGCAAAAGTAGTGCAGAGAACTTGGAAATATTGCCTTCACTGTTCCTCAAATGCCTTTAAGGCACCTTATTTCTCTGCAAGCACTTCTATATTGCTACGCACAGCATTGTGGAGAACAGATTAAAAGCAGCGCTTATTCGAACTCCTGATGGGAGATGATTGGAGAATGATCAGCACCCTTGGTTGTGCTGAATATTGGTGCAAGAGAAGGAATCAATCACCTATGGACCTTGAAGTTCATGCTGTTTTAATCCTTACTCTAGTTCTGAGGTAAGGTTACTGTCTGGTCTTTTGCCTTGAGCACAAAAACTAGCAATGCTGAGGGACGACTTTAACAATCCATTCCAAAATGAACCCTGTCCAAAAACTGTTCAACAGATGTTTTTTTCCTTGTAGTTTTTTCTCCATAGCCTTGTTAACACAAGAGATTGAATTTGTACCTCAGGGACTCAAACTTTATTACGGAACTGCAGGTAAAGTTCTTTCTTTGATCAAACAAAAAAATGACAAAGAAATGCCCTAACTTATAGCTGTGCAGGGCAACATCAGAGAAGAAAGCAGGCTGAAATTTGGGGTCATCTTAATCAAATTATACCCATATGTGTTTGAAAGAGAGATACTAACCTCAATTTACTGCAGATGTGTTTCTGTTATAAGATGCATATCATATTGCTGAAGAAGAGGTAAAAGACAAAAAGAGAAGCAATCATAGATATTAAATGAGTCTTTTTCAGAATATCACAGTTGTAATAGCTTGATCTCCTCCATCCCCTAGCCTCAAAAGATGAGTTCTATCGATTGAAACATCAGAATCAAGAATAACCATGGAGTTAGATGGCAGCTGTATCCTAAGTCTAGAATATTTATTTCACAACTGCTGGAAGTAAATTTTATTGACTCAGTCTTTACTACCTTTGAGTTATAGTGTTCTCTATAGAAGCTCAGCTGCAGCCGACAATATATTGATAAGCGAGTCAAAGATCCATCTATATAATTTTAAACAATAAAATTTTGTATCTGACTTTGCGGTGCTTCCATTAGCAATTCTTAATATTTCCTTCCATTTCTGTACTCCTGACTGTCCCCACTGCATGTGCTTCATTTCTAACACTGTGACAAGGAAACCCAACCGTGGACTAAAAAACAATCTTGGTGTAAGACTAGACTCAGCATAGAAGGTTGGAATCACAGAATCACAGAATAGTAGGGGTTGGAAGGGACCTCCAGAGATCTTCGGGTCCAACCCCTCTGCCAAAGCAGGTTCCCTAGGACAGGTCGCACAGGTAAATGACAACATATGTACACCATCCAAAAAAAATCTTGTTCTCTATGTAAAATAAACCATTACAAATGTGCTCACAGTTGACAGGTAATGACTTTTTGCAGAAATTCACCACATACACATTTCTGAGATTACAGTATGTTCCAGTCACATCCCATTTACAAACCATGAACTCCAGGGCCAGCTGCTCTTGATTTGTACGTTTCCTTTGAAACTGCTGATTCTATGAATGATGCCAATAGAACACAGAATGAATACAAGGAGCATAAGAATGTCCAGTTTTGCCAGACTTTGATCATCAATACAATATTCTTGGTAATAGTTCTTCTAAGAGGGATCAAAACCAGAAAATAATGTGTGGGAAAATCAGCATGAAGAGAGTTTGCTGAATGAGCTATTAGTAGCTGCTAAAATGAAAAATGTTAATGTTTAGTTATTCAAAAGGAATACCTAATCTGTTCTATCAAAATAGCACCCTATGTTTCCATTTTCCAGACAGGAAATCCACTGTAGCACTTATTTTCTGCAATAAGATTATATATGTTACATGAAGATTCAGGATATATCTTGTATCTTAAAAGATAGAGATGTGCCATGGAGGTGATTCCAATCTCATCCAAGTTCAATCCTATTAGTCATAACAAAGTACCCAAATTTCTATCTGGATAAAGGTAATATCAGTCTGGTTAATATTCATATAGCTTCTCTTATTAACTACCTCATGATTTACATAGATTATACAATGGGAAATTATTTTGTCATTTGACATAACACAGACTACATTGAACTTAATGTTCTTTCTAGACTGTAGACTGAAAAAAGAGAGACAATTTCCTTAATTGCTTTTTTTAAGAGTCATCCTAGTAACGCAGACTTCTCACAGCTCCAGCACACATGTTTTGACCAGTTCTAGTCACTAATGATACCAGTTTCAGATTTGTCATGTCAAGGTAAAGACAACTTTATGTATAAAATAAAAAACATTTTGCATGTTTATAGTATTTTTTGCCAAAGTACTTTTTACATTTTACACTTAGCTTCATGGTAAATCTCAGATACAGGTAAGAACGCTGTTGTCAAGTTTACATAGCTTCACGAGACTCCCTGTATGGCTACCAGATAGTAGGTTTTCTGCAGGACTTCTTTGTGAACAGTCCTAAACAGCCTCCTGGCTAGACCATAAAGTTAACAAAGATCCACAAAGTTTGGTACCAGTTCCATCCTTGGCAGTCATTCAGTTATTTTTGTAATACACATTTTCTGAGCCTTGAAAAATTATTTCTCCAAATCCTGTCGGCACCCCAGACATCTTGAATTCCTAAAGAGGAATTTACATATGAGAACAAAAGGGATATTTCCTTTATAACACAGAATCAAAGTGTCATTTCCGAGCTCAAAAGCAAAATCTTGGTGTACTGATTCACTGTTGAGCATAGCAAGGAAACAGCTGAATAAGTTTCCCCACAGACACACACATTCAACCCATCACACAAGTGTACTGGTGGTGTTCCCTGTCAGAACAGGCACATTCTTATCACTTAGCATCTGTTTCCTTTTTTCTCAGACTTGTTTACCAGCATTTTCATTGAGAAGCTTCCTTACAGAGGATAATTTTTTTTTTACTATCTCATTCATTCACGATGGAGTTACACCTCCCAGCTGCAGCTATTTTAATAGCTCTAAGAGTTAGGTATATAATTTTTCAGTGTGACTCATATCCTATCAAAATGTGACCTAAAATGCAATACAAAACTTTTGCAATCAAAGCTGTTTATCATGAGAGTTAATTTAAACAATGTTCATTAAAATGATGTTACTTCATATTCTTTGGAATTAAAAGGACAATGGTAGAATTATTTTTTTAATTTCAGTGCAGAAAAATGCTTATTTTAATAAACTATTAATAATCCACATAAATATGATTTCTGTTGTTCTAACTCATTACAGTGTAAGAGTTTATTAAAGCAAAAAAAGTCTAGATGAAAAAGGCTCACACTGGGTTTGTAAAGGTTGGAATGAAGTTGCTATTTCTAGGAGTTTCCATGGAAACTACAGTCCTAAGCAAACCTCTGTACCAAAAGAAGAGATTTTTTTGTTGTTGCTAAGTGTTCTTGAGAAAATTCACACTAGCATCATTATAATATGGAGCCAAACCAACAGGCATATTGGTTGAATAATGTATAGCACACAACCATTGTATTTACTTTTTGAATATTTTAGACATGAAAATTCAGGCATCTGTGTGACCTTAAGATTTGGAGCTGTAAATTTTTTTTTTATTTAACATTTACTTTATGTTCAAAGTGAATCAACATGGTTAAAAGCCAAACATTCAATACCTACCTGATAATCTTAGTAAACAAGTAATTATTTTTAAATTGGTTTCAATATTATCAGTTACTCTCAGTGTTATTGAGAGCACTCTTCTATTTTCTAAGCTTTTCCTTAAAGGTGGATATATGAATTTACACCTATCATACACTAGTTCCATAATAAAGGTGAAAAGTAGGGCAGGGTTTCCTTTCAAACCAGAAAGCTTTTTAATAAACAAACAAACAAACAAACAAACAAATAAATAAATAAATAAACAGTCAGATTCCAAATTCTTTATGTGACTATGAATTAGCAATACAATGTGTTGTGATTTTTTTATAAGATATTCCAAACATATTGATTGCGAGATTTTTTTTTATCCAAAAGCAGTTGTATATTGTAGTGAAGCTTTAAATATTTCATTAAAAACCTTGTATTAATAAAAAATGATTGAGTAAGTCACCAAATGCAAAATTCTACAGTGATGCCTCTATAAATTATTTAGCAACCTCAAGAGTGTCGGCTTTAATAAATTAAATTCAAGGACATCTGGTCAACATACTTTCAAAAACTAAAAATTTAATTCTTTTTATCAGTGCAACAGTCTGGACTTTTATATTTCACCATGACCAACTTCAAGTTTGCTTGATAGCTTCCTCCTCAGAAATGTTTTTTTTAGGAGGCTAAATTAATGGAAGAGGAAGTTATGAAACATAACCAACAATTAAATTGCACAGCCTTTTATCTATTCTTCTTGAAATATTAAATAACTGGTTAGTTAGACAAAAGCAACAATGCAAACATTTTTTTCCTCTTCTTGAATTTAGATAGGTGTGTGTTATTTTTTTGGCTGCTAAGAGGTCTTACTTCGAGAGTTCTGTAAGATCTTGGGGTTTGTATTTCTGAACCCCACCAAGAAGTTCCATTTTCCTTGTAGCACACATATATACAAATTCCTTTTAAATAAATTCTACAATTTCCCTGCTTTAATCTATTTTCCAACTATCCATAATCATACCCAGTACAGTAGTCTAAGTCGCTATTTGCATTAGTTATTTTTATTAATAAATGCATGCACATATTTTATAAAGGGACAGTTGGGTTTGTTTGTTGTTATAAAAATCCATTGACTCAATATCCATAACAAGTTGTTAAAAGGAAATTTTGAATCTTCCCCTTCAATTGATGAGCTAAGTGTCTTTAATTCTCTGAATGGAGAGTTCTAGTAATCTATATGAAACACTTAAACCCCCTATTTTCTAAACTGTTGTTCATAAGTAATAGCAGGAAGATAGTTATTTAAGGTTATTCTTAAAAAGACAAAGATATTTTCCAGCAACAATAGTACATCTGAGTAAAGGACATATTTATTCCTTTTGTGTTTAATATTCAAAAGCCTCTCCACAGTATGATCACTATCCTTCACTTGAATTAACTCAATTCTACTGATTAAACAGGGTTTGTATCTCAAGGTTTCTGTTACACACCTAGATGATGATGATCATCAGCATTATTACTATTATTATTCTGAATAATAACATAATAAGGAGGTCAGTTCTCATTTAAACATCATCTGAAAGAAGTGGTCAATTTTCCTAAGACTTAACAGAATCTAGCACTGATAAGCATAGAGGTCCCAGTCTAAGGGAATATGATATATGTGTAAAGTGTAAGAATAAATCAGGCATTAGTAGATGTTCAGCTGCCATAGACATCACTCATTGCTTTCTTGCATTTTTTTGATGCTTACAGTAAGCATAAACAAGAATTGTGCCTCTGGAAACATAGCAGTCACCTGGTGAGCAACAAGCAGCCTTATCAGAAAGGTTTATTTTCAAAAATATTTGGAAAAAAACCCTGTGAGGTCACAGGATTCACTCAAATTTGATAACGTAACCCTTTCAGATTAGGGGAGTTTTTACTCACAGGAATCTATGAAATACAAGTGCACCACTGCCAGTAAATGTTTTAAACAAAATGCAAAATGCTGTTGATTGTTTAACCTTGGTACACCTTCCATCACACCTTTTTCTCATAATTGTTCAGCTGCCTTTCACAATGAACATGTCACATGTGCAAATGAATCATGGACAAAAGGCCAAGAGAAGCAGGATCAGATAACTGGCCACAGTGACAGCAGCAGTGATTTATTTCGTTGCTCCTAAAATAAAGCAAATTAAAAATGAAAATGTTGAATTTTTCAGAAGCCTAGAGCTTTAAAATGCCTATTCAGTAAGAGCTCATGGCTAAAAATTACCATATAAGGATAGACCCATGATGTAATCTCATCACTGCAAGATCAAATACACAAGTGCAATGAAGTAGAGGACAAAAATTTTCTCCCATCAAAGACAGTGGTAAAACTACTTCATCAGGGCAGGAATTTTCCATGCACTCTCTGGCTGAGCAAATCAAAGGGGACCTGTGTCAACCTTTCAGGTTTCAAAGCACACATCAGCATTTTTACCCGCTTACTCCATATCACATGGAATATGACAGATTAAAAAAAGTTTGGGATTCATTTCCCAAATATATTCCAGATTTTTGTGGTTGTAATTCACTTTTGTGTAGAGCTTTGAGTTCATAGCTTGCCTATGATGTCAAGTGTCTGTGGACCAAAACCCTGAGTACAGCCTTTTGAATCATAATGCATCTAGTGATAGCTACTGGTACTTACGAAGTAGTGGGGTGGCATGTTGGCTATTTCATCCTTAGTTAAGTCACAGTTAATAACTAATTAAAGGGAATGGATTCAGGACCATGTAACACAGCCTGTGGCCACTTCCTTCTTTTTGCCTTTACTGGAGCAATGCAAGAACAGCCTTAGCACTCCCTCAGTTTGTGAGGAGTCCTCAGCCTTTGATCTTTCATATTTTCAGGGTGCAAAAATGGATTTTAGTGAGCCACTCCAAACAGTTTATCAGTTTACCTCCTAGCCTTTGTTTTTAGGAACATGGAAAGGAAGAGAGGGACAAATTAGTGCTTTAAGTGCAGTTTCCAATCATGGAAGAAGCAGTTTTTCTAAGGTGAATTGGTCACTGCTGACTGCAGACTGAATATGAGTCAGCAGTGTGCCCAGGTGGGCAGGAAAGCCAATGGCATCAGAAATAGTGTGGCCAGTAGATCTAAGGAGGTGATTGTGGCCCTGTACTCAGCATTGGTGAGGCCACACCTCAAGAAGGACACTGAGGTCCTCAAGCAAGTCCAGAGAAGGGCAACCAGGCTGGTGAAGGGGCTGGAGGGCAAATTATATGAGGAACAGCTGAGGGAGCTGGGGATGTTTAGCCTGAAGAAGAGGAGGCTGAGGGGAGACCTTATCGCAGCCTACAACTACCTGAAAGGAGGTTGTGGAGAGGTAGGCAATGGTCTGTTCAACCAAGTAACTGGTGATAGGATAAAGGGAAATGGAACAAAGCTGTGCCAGAGCAGGTTCAGATTAGATGTTAGGAAAAAAAAAAAATTAATGAAAGAGTTGTAAGGGCCTGCAACAGGCTGCCCATGGAGAGGGTTGAGTCACCATCCCTACATGTGTTTTATAAAAGAATAGGTCAGGTACTTAGGGATATGGTTTAGCATAGGATGGGAATGGTTGAACTTAATGATCTTAAAGGTCTTTTCCAACCTTGTGATTCCATGATCCTGTGAATCTGTGATTGCTAATAATTCTGATTGGTTTCCTCATTAACTTTATTATAAGCATTATCTTGGCTTTGCTAAGAACAAAAAAGAAAAAAATACACTTGATCTAAACCACTGGGCAATAGTTTTTTTTTCCTTTTGGCCAGTTAGGCTTCCATAATTTCCATTGTATTTGACTGAAATCTAGGTTTGTTTTAAAGCAGAATGCACTATAGCTAGTAAGTAGAGGGTTTATATTAGTTTGCAGGCAAATTTCTAATTATTAATGATAGCTACTTTGCTGTATAAGCAGTTCTTCATTTGTCTTTCGATTCATAAAGTATTGGGAGAGGTAATTTCATTCATATATTATTCTTAATCACTAGAGAAAAGCTGATTTTGCATGCTTAACTCCTGCTGACCTCACTGGCAGTATTGCAAGTCATAGTAATGATAGAACTACTTGGGCAATCAAAGACAGAGAAGTTGGCTAATTGAAAGAAAAGCTTTGTGCTTCCTCTAAAATCAGTAAGCTGGTGGGTCTAGCTCCAAATTTTCCACCTTGGTTCCTTAAGAAGCATTCTCTTCTAGGTTAAAGATCAGTCATTTCTCCTGGTAAGAGAACTGGTAATTATGGAGCAAATAAAGAAATATCTGATCTCATTGAGATATATTCAGTTAATATTTAAATCAGCTTTATTGCAATTACTATCCTATGTAGTCTTTGTGGATTGCGTGAGTTGTGCTTAGTTCCATTCAGTCACCAGATTGAGGTCAATGAGATTTGTACACATCACACTGGCATTTTGCAGAGATGCAATTTTGGCAGATCCAAAAGAAAAAAAATCAGTTTTCTTGTGTCTAACCTATTGCTTGAGATCTATTGTTCTAGACATGAGCCACAAATTCAGTAAACGACTCTGTGTATTTAGATCAATTACAACATAACCATGGAGTCCAACACGGTTAGGGCAGACTCACTTTGCATGAACAATAGGATTTGTCTGCAGACACAACAGTCATTCATCCAGAGAACCATTAAATCACAAGACAGAACAGTAGGGTAGCACATGTTTGCAAAAGGTGGTGGCTTCCTACCAAAATCAGGAGGGTAGCGGATCTGCATTTGTGGTTGTGGTTTTCAAAAGAATTAAGTGGGTTCTTCACAATGGAGAAAGTTTGCCTGTGGAAAACAAGCCATTAACAAACAAAGCAACAAAACAGCCCATTGTGTAACCCGGCTTTCTTCTCGGATACATTATGGTAATTTCATACGAAGTACTTAGGATGCTGGATGGGAAAAGTGAGCTGTAATATCCACGCACAGGGCTTAATAAGAAATGTATTGCAGGCTGCCAAGGTGGATTATGACAATTGCTACAAGAAGACAATGACATCTAAGTTAAGAGCAGGTTTGTACTGCAAATGTATGTTGTGAAGATGGGAATGTTCAGTAACACTGTTGCTATTCAAGGCAATTCTGTAGCAAAGACTTTCTGTTTGCAAATTGAAGGCGGGTATGATCTCTTTAAAGGAGGATACAAATAAAAAGGAAGCAGCTGTTTCACTAATCAGAGGGTTACACTTTAAGAAAATCTGAAGATGAAAACAGAAATGAAGGGCAGAATCTCTTATGTGTTGCTATCCACTATGACACGGTTTAACACTCTAAATCACATTAGATGGGAATCTAGGAAGTGTAAAGCTGTTAAAAGCCTTAATTTACAACTATTAATTTTCAGCAGTTTCAATGGTTGATAACTAGAGAATATATATTTTTGATCTAAACAGGTTTTTTTAAATCTTAGCAGAATATATGGGAACTCATCCAAAAATATTTAAGCTTTAAAAATCAACAAAAAACAATAAAAATATTTCTTTTAAATTAAAAGAACATATAGTAGTAAAGGTTTGTTCAGGAAGAAACAGCCCATTTCACTTTGCAAGGAAATAATACATCTACTTCTGAGACCTATGGATCAAAGAGAGAATTATGAAGTGAGAATCTAATTCAGGAGGAAATTAGGATTTGTAGAAACATTCATATATTCAAAGAACTATTAAACCTTCTTTGTAGAAGTAACAGACAATTTTTCAAATACATCATAAGCCTGATCTAGCACAGTTAAAATAGCAAACAGTAAATGAAAAAAGTCAGTGATTGCTCTGAAACTTTTGATTTGTGCAGTGACTTCCTCTGAGCTTACAATAGCTGATAAATATCATCTGCACAGAACTGACAAAGACTCCGTAGTTTGAGTGGACATTATTAGCTTTAAAATTAATGAAAAATCTAAAATGCTCAGGAAAAAACTTGAAGGGAGGAAAGTAGGGCAGAGTATTTGTTCTAGACAGTGCATTTGATATATAATTGAAATCACAGACAAGTCATAATTCAAAAGATGAAACAATAGTTTTTCCACTATCGTATTTTAATAAAACAGAAATGCTCAGAAATTTTTCTTCTCTTGGAACATGGTTCCTTGAACATTATTGTGGTTTAACCTCTGCCACTAACTGAGCACCAGACAGGCACTCACTCACCCCTCCCTTCCCACAGGGGATGGGTACAAGAATGGAAAAAACCTTAGTGGGTTGAGATGAAGACACTTTAATAGGATAACAAGGGAAGTAAATAATAATAGTAATAGTAGTAATAATAATAATGACAACAACAATAATAATACTACCATGAGTGATGCACAAATGTTGGACAAAACCAACAATGCCCCGTGTATTTCTAAGCAGCAATGACAACTTGCAGCTTGCCTCTGGACCATGACTCCCTTTGGCAAGCCAGGGTCAGCTGTCCTGGCTGTGCTCTCCCAGCTTCTTGAGCACTTGGCAGGGCATGGGAAGCTGAAAAGTCTTTGACTTATTTGGGCACAATTGCCTAGCATGAACTAAAACATCAGTGTATTAACAATATTATTCTCATCCTAAATCCAAACAGCAGTATCTCAGGTACTAGAAAAAAAAATTAATGCTATCTCACCCAAAACCAGGACAAAGTACAATTGTCCTTTACTATATAAACTTTGTAAGTGAATACACCCATTAGTCTACTCTTCTTGCCATATTAAAACAAGATAATCTATAAGATACCTGTTCTATTTCAGAGACCTACTTTGAATGGTTTTCCCATGGTTTTATTGTCAGCTGACTATTGCTGTATAAGTTCACTTGTTTAAGAACTTGATAAGAAAAATTAAGGGACGAAGTTTGACCTTAACTCACTGCAATCTTTTTGGGAGAATTTAACCTGCCCTGGAAGAGGTTCTTTAGTTTATCTGAGAGAAAGAAGTGGAAAACAAATATCCTTTAGACTATACAGCAATGAAATAACTTCTTAGAGAGTATTTATTATACATTCTAACATTGAATAGCTATTTTAATATCCTATTTCTCAAGCTAAGTCACAAGCTATCTCAGGAAAGAAACTTTTTTACTAGAAATGTAAATGGTGTATGTATTCTGGCAAAAGAAATGTAACAGATGATCATTCACAAAAAAAAAAATGTTCTCTACTAGTTAAAAGATCTCATTTTCTAATTTTATCCTGAATTACTATTAATATGATTTTTTTAGAAGTGTTGTTTCTACTGTTTTAGATCGTTCTAGTTTTATTTTTTTCTCCATTTACAGGTAACTTAAAGCCTGCTTTCAACTTTACTAGTGTCTTCTCATTCCTAGAAGCGTGTACTCTCTTCCAAGAGAGCTAAAGCACGTGCTTAAATAAAATCTGAAGAGAATATCATAATATATGCAGAACAGAATGTGCCAGCATGAGCCAAACTGCATATTAATGTCTTATGCAAAATAGTGGGTATTTAACTTCAAATCTGCATTTTTTTTATACAATATTTCATTCCCCTAAGCATCAGGTATTGATGAAGTCGATTTACAAACTCTTGGGTGTGGATCACAGACAATGAGAAAGAAGCACCAAGATTTACTGGACACTTCTTCCCAGAAGTCATGAGTTCTGAATACATTCTAATTACTGGAGAAAATTAAAGAATCATTCAAAAGATCAAGAAAAAAATATCTTTGATATCTCAATATTTATTTCATAAAATATTTATAACAATTAGTTACAAATATTTCCTGTAAAATAATTACTCCAGAGACACATAGGTATTCAAAGCCCATTAAGTTTGTGATTTTTACCTACCTTGGGCTGTTTTTTAAAATCCCCCCTTCATTAAGCCATTCAGAAGCAGGATAATTAAAAATTTTGTGGGAAGCTGATGACAAGAAGATAAGACTTTTAACTGTTAATGAATCAAACAGTGCCAGGAAATGCCAAAATTTCCAAAAATGTCATAGTTTAGGCTAGCTAACACAACACATAGTTGTCCTGCAAACTGTAGTTTATAGTATTTTATTTATTGCCTCTCATCATCTGTTTTTGGAGGCATAAGCAGCCAGCTCAGCTGGCTTCAGTGCAATCCATGTAGAAAAAGGCAACAACAGTAGATTAAGGAGCATTGCAAAATGTGCCATGTGTAGGACTCAGGTAAGAGGGCTCTTGTCTTAACCTCTACCCAGATTCACCACAAGTTTGATCCCAGCTGCAATGCTAAGACTTCCCAAAGCTTTTGATAGGCATCCTCTCATTTCAAAAGAATTGCAGACTTGCACTTTGATGATGTTTTGACTTGAATTTGCTTTATCAAGGGCAAAAAAAGAAAAAAGCATGAGATGTGTTTGACAGAGATGCTAATCCTGAGATTCTGCAAGGTGTTTCTTCCCTGGCACAGTCAAACTGGATTGTTGTCTTTCTGCATCGTGTGTTTGGTGAGAGTGGGTTATTGAAACACTAGACAGAGATTCACTTGAAAATAATGTAGCAGCTATTTATGAACAATATTGTAGTTGATGAGATTAATCTCATAGCTACTATATCCTTAAAAACATCAGGACTTGTTCTGTCCTTACTATTTTTCTTTTTCTTTTTTTTTTTCACATATATTATTGTGGTAACAGCATTTTTTAAAGGTAGAATTAATTAGTCAAGATTTTTTCTATAGACTGTGTTGTGACTCTGATCCTTTCTCCACATCTAGTTGCTCAGGCCAATGAGGGGTCTCTGGATGTCGGAGACTTCGGATACCTTAGTCCAACTCTACTACCCCAGTATGCATCCTGGATTGATGTTGCCTTTCTCATTAGCCTTGGTTTGTATTTTAACTCAAATATTCCCCCCCCAAAAAAAATCCATTTACCAAATGAAGCGTAAAAGCAGATGACAAAATAGGCAATATGTGCATATGCATGTAGTCTATGAACAAAATTTTAAGCCTTTACACTTTCACTTACAGCTAAAGGACAAGAAGCTTAAACCAACACAGAGTGATAGTAATTCTTGTAGTTTACCTTTTGTTCCTTCTCAGCTCGGGGAGCAACATTCCCTCTATTTTATAAACCTTCTGCAAATATTTATCATTCTCACTTGGTAAAAATACATTAAGAAAACCCCAGTCTGTCTCCTGTCTTGCTTTTAAGCTTTCAGTCTCTTATTCCAGGTGACATCCTAGAGCTTAAGAGTAAACCTCTAAAATGTTATCAGGCAACTTTGTAATGAGGCACTTTCTGAAAAAACCATTTTTTTTTCTTAGATATCTAGCTTTAGAATGAATGCATTTCTTGTATTTGTTCTCTACTTTTTGGCTTAAATACAGATTAAAAACCTCACTCTTTAGGTAAAGTTTGCCATCAAAGACAAATGCAGAATTAGTATCCTTAGTTTTATTATTTTTCTGAAACCTTCAAAAGTTGTTGTTTTTTTTTTTTTTTCTATTTTATTTATATATTTATTTATAATCCAAGGTAGTCACCAAAGCTCTGTTTACAGACAGTGGAAACTGAAACATTTAAAGGAGAAGATTATGCCAACTCTATAAAACTGGGATGAATGCTTTACTCAAGATGCTGTTTGTTCTCCTCTGCCTACAAAGAGACAACGCTATGCTATAAAACTTAATCTGAATATCTGAAAGGTTCCATTTTGGTTTATTTTTCATTTTTGGAAAAAAATATTAAAAAACCAGCAGCAATTCAATGTTTTGGGTTTTTCATGTCACATTTTGAAGTTTTAAAGTAAAAATTCCATGCTTTCCCAATGGTGTTTTTAAAGGAAAAAAACCCACACCCTAGGTTTATAAAAAGAACTGATGTTTCTGTTCCAAGGAGGAAGCATATTTCAAAATCTTAGAAATGCCAAAGGGTGGGAAAGCATTTCATGCCAGAGCTGCTAGTTAGGGTATGGAGTAGGGAGTATGGGATGGATTGCTATCTGCACTAAGGAGCCCTTCACATGTTAGGCAGGGCCTGCAAAGGGACCAAATGTGGACCAGCTGTTTTGCCACAAGAAGGCAAGTCTGCAGTTGTGTTGTACTCCCCACTATGTGTCTCCCTATGGAGGGTGACCTAGCTACCCACTCAGGTGGCAGACAGCAGCCTTCGTCCTGCCAGCAAGAGTAGTGCAGCTGATGCCTGGGAGTTTTAGGAGGATTGCTGGATGAGTACACTGGGATTTGTCTGCTGCACATCCTCACTCTCATCCCTCTAGATCCATCTCCCACAGCCGACATTCTTAGGGGCCACTGGTTTGCAAGGCAGACATGCACACAGGCACTACATTTTGCTAAAAGTGTGACTAAGGATGTGATTAAAATACATCACCGCTGCAATACAGGATGTCATTTATTTAGATTGAAAGAAAGAATTTTAGTGAGGTGGATATAAAGTGGCAAGTAAATTTTTAGATTAATCTCATACCTGTTAACCATTTTACTACAGTATTTTCCTTTTAATCAAGACAGATAAAATCTTTAGACTTTATTTAATAGATATCTGTACTGATGTTCCCAGTGGACTGTTAGCCCTAAGACAGTAGAAAGTGCTGCTGTTGCTTAATTGGAACAGTATTAGCAAACATTGAATTTAATTGGGAAGCATTTGCCTGGTGCCAAGGGGTTAACTAATGTTTGCCCAGGTGTTTGAGTCAGGGTTCTAGCACTGTGTTACAGAAACAAATGATTCAGAGAAGTAAGGCTTGGGGGGTGGGGAGTTGAATAACACTTTTATTCTTTGTTCAGACCATTGTCTTCAGGTGTTTAATTTGGTATGCTTTGCTGGAGGAGGCTGAAATTTAGTGTTAGATGTTTGCAGGTAGCATATGAGTTCTAAGTACTGTTATTTGGAATAACCATTTTAAGTAATTAGAGACCACTTTCATTTCATGTGTGTGCATTCTTGTTTCATGGGGAAAATGAAATTTCAGGCCCTGACATTAGTAGAATATAACCAATTAGTAGATAAGGTAAATATTATCTACCAACTGTGGCTATAGTAATACATACCAGTGAAAGAGAGTCAAGAAATGTCTTCATAAAATAACTGTGCATATAAACTCAACTGGCAGTGAAATACTATGTATATGTTCAAACATAAAAGAACACCAACAGATTGGTGCTTGTTCTAAATAATTTTCAGTTTTGAAAATTAAAAAAAAACCAAAAAAGACTCTTTACTTGCTCTAAAGCTTTCTAGGTATTGTTGGTATGTAACTGCAATGAAGCAAAATTACTAGCCTCACTTCAGAAAACTTATATACTAATAAGAATTATCTAAATAACTCCAAGGTATATCAGCCAGGATATTGTGTCGTTCTCTGCATGTCGGAGAAGATATGTTCTGAATATCGCAAAATTAAGGAAGGTAGTTTCTGAAAAACTAATGTTGTTATTTATCACGTACACAGTTTTGTAAATTATCATAAAGCCTATTATCTACTCAGGATTTCTATATGCTGTCTGAAGAGAATGGCAAAGTGGGAATATTGAAAGTCATGGAGGAAATAAAACAGTTCCACTGTGAGCTAAACCTTCTGGGAGTTGTGTTTTGTTCAGTTTCTACTGGCCTTGTTTCATTCTGTTTGTTTGTTTTTGGGGTTGGGAGGACAACTGAATTTCAATGGCAGAAGAGAGATTTTCTTCAGTTTTTCCTCTCATCCTTATCATAAAGTCAGAACTGAAAAAATGGGTTGTAGCACAAGACGTGATCTAATCCTGACAGAATTACATGGGAATATGTGTATCAAAGCACAATCCATTGGTCTCAGTCTGAGATATGAGAGAACCAGAACTTCGCTCCTGGAAGTCATACACGGTTTTCAACAAAAAAAAAACGTGTCTTGTGTTGCCCACTGAAGTGATTTACTCCCTTTACTCAATACATCTGAGTACCTAAGCTACTTTAGTCACTAGAGCTTCTTACTCTCCCTACCCTTCTTTTCAAGAAGCTTCTTGAGAGCTCAAAAACTTCTCCAGTGGCAGGTCCCATAATGACATGGTGATTTTTTTCTACCCGAGAAAGTCCAATGCATTTATGTCATAGAAAAATATGATGAATATCATGAGGTTCAGCAATACTGTTGAAGGAAGAAAAAGCAAGAATGGGAAGGACAGTACATTATATGTTGTCCCTTCAGTATCTCTCCAATTTTGCTTGTATTTATAGGACTTATTCTCTATCATTATTTCAGTAAGTAGACTAAAGGATTCAGAGGCACGTTCCCTTCAGGGTAGTTGCCAGTAGCTGGTCTGTGCTGTTGGAACTGAGTTCAAGAGCTGAGTGTTGAAGCTTGCTTTACTTTGCATTCCCAATAGTGTTACTCTACTGAGCTTCACAGAATTGTTCCTGATTTGCATTACTATGACTTAAATGAGAATTTAAAGTCCTCTGTGCTCTCTTTGCTGTATTTGCTGAGAACATAATTTCTACTTTTCAGAGAAAAAATCTAAAGGAAACAAAGGAATAGATTTCCAATTCATAATGTTTTTTGCTGATTTTTCTTTCCCTACTTCTCTCTAATTTGTATCCCCCGTCTGTCTCAGGATGCTTACATAACTCACAGGACATATTGGAGGGATTTGCAGTTTACTTAAAGACTACCATTTAAGCTGTTGCTTTCAAGTTTTATTAATAATGTATTATGTTTTCCATTTTATGCACTACATTTCTTTTGTGAACCTTGCTGAAAGTACATTTGGAGGAGAGAAAAAAAAACCCACATTCAAAGAAAATGTAAAAAACCAGCAGTTTGCAAGCAATAGTGTGTATGAAAGTAATCTTATTACTAAAAGCAACTACTCAATCTGCAAGTTCTCATCTGATGTAAATCTAGTTATTTTATCTGTACCAGAGAAAGGTTTGGGCTAAACATATCAATGACTCTAAAGCAAACATAGCTTGTCACAAGTGAAATAACAGGAATTTTTCTTAGGGTTGCAAGCACTTCTATGTTGCTCTGAACCATGAAGCAGAAGAAAGAAAATCAACACCCGTAAATAAGCAACATACTTCAGCTGGTCAGTCCTCCACGATATGTCCGTTGTACGTGAATTTATACTAAAACACTTTAAAATTTGGTTTTGGTGTTAAATCACAAAGAGGTCTGTAAATTTGCATGTAGGGGTGTGTGTGGGCAGATAGAGTGGGAGAAAGGTCTCAAGGATCTTTTGGTTATAGGAAACAGCAAAGAACTGGAAACCAGTAAAGGCCCTGCTGCACATGACTGGGGTCACATCACCTGGTGCCATTTTCATCATCCTTTGACCAAGTTCAAAAGTAGACTAACAGCAGAATCTCACTAAAAATGCAAACCTATTTATCAATAAAGCTTTAATCATGAGCAAATAAAATTAAACCAACCTCTTAGGGAATTTCATTCCAGCTGTGCTGCATTTACACAAAGAAGTGGAATTCCAGATTATTAGCATGTCTGTCAAAATTTAAAAAAAAAAGCAAATTTGACAGGATTCTTCAGTTAAGCAGTCCTTATAAAAGCCTAACTTCAGTTTACCTGAATTTCTACTGGCCAATTTGACTTAGTAAAAACAACAATTAAGTGCCTTTCATCTCCTATTTAGGATAAATCATGTGTTGTGCTAGCCTGACATTGCCAAAGTACTATAATTATGACTGTGAAATTATTTTTGACACTTTTAAAATATGAATCATCTAGTGGGAAGTGAATTTATTAGCTGTGATATACAAAGTGTGCTAAAGAGAAAAAATATAGCTGAATTTATAGATTTGCCAGGACAGAGCAGTTAGGTGACATACAGCTGCAATTGGTCAATACTGGAGGGAGCTTCAATATCAAGAATAATGGTTTTTTATAAACATATGCATTTGTATAGCTTCAATGACTGTTTCTTGAAACCAGTGTATGCCCGAGGGCTTGTGGAAATTGTTTTAGATTGGTCAAACAGGGGTGGTGAGACCTGCAGCCGGGAGATACCTGCCTGTCTGGCGCAGCCGCGCTGTGAGCGGAAGCAGAGCTTGGCTTGCTTTCAGAAGCTCCAGACAGCCGCTGCATCACGCTTTGTTGCCTTGCTAAACGGTAAGACTCCTGTGCTAAAATGAGCAAACACTTGCAGTTTTTTAACTCTGTGCTCCACCCCCTCCTCCTGTATTGTAAAACTCTCATAGCCAGTTCTGTGGATGAAGCATCAAGGACTGATTTTGTGGTTTTCATGCTAATCCTGCCACTGTGCTAATCAAGCCTGCATGTTTAATAGCATTTTGGATTTGAAATTGTCTAAACTGGATGTCCTTACCTTATGGTCAGGGGTGATGTAAAAGAAGAGAAATTATATTCGAACCTACTTTCTTTTTCATTGTTGTTGCCATCATTCTCTCTTTGCAGTAATTTTAATTTACAGCAGCAAACTTCAGCCCCCATTTCACATTTCATGCAGAAGTATCTGTCCAAAACCACTTACAGTCTAGAGACAGTGCAAGAAAAACAAGTGTTTTTTATGTCAGTAAGGACCGTGGACCAAAATTCAATTCTTGGAGAAATAAGGAGGGCAGTTAGTAGAACTGTACCTTGGGCTTCCAGTGGGCAGACTTTGGCCTGTTTAGGGACTTGGTTGGCAGAGTCCCTTGGGAAGCAGTACAAAGGGCAAAGGTGCCTGGGAAAGCTGGGTACTCTTCAAAAAGGTAATCTTAGAGGCACAAGTGCAGGCTGTCCCTGTGTGCCAAAAATTGAGTTGGTGGGGGAGAAGACCAGCCTGGCTGAATAGTGAGGTTTGGCTGGAGCTCAAAAAAACCAGAAGAGTTTATGGTCTTTGGAGGAAGGAGTAGGCAACTCAGGAAGACTAAAAGGTTGCCATGAGGCTGTGCTGGAAAAAATCTTGAAGGGCCAAAGCCCAGCTAGAACACCTAGTGCTGTTAAAGATAGTAAAAAATGTTTCTATAAGTACTTTCGCAGCAAAAGGAAGATCAAGGAGAAATTCCATCCTTTATTATATGCAAGGGGAAACAGTGACCAGGGACAAGGAAAAGGCTGAGGTTACTGAATGCCACCTTTGCCTCAGTCTTCAGCAAGAAAATGATTAGTATTCTGGGTACAGAGCCTCCTGATTGGGAAGACAGGGACAGGAAGCAAAATGAAGCCCATATAATCCATGAGGAGTTGGATATTGATCTGTTACATAACCTACATATATGGGTCCAGATGGGATCCATCTAAGAGTGCTTAGGGATCTGACAGAAGTGCTCACCAAACCATTTTGCATCATCTATCAGCATTTCTGGCTAACCTGAGAGGTCCCAGTTGACTGGAGGCTTGTGAATATGATGCCCATTTGCAAGAAGGGGAAGAAGGAGGACCCAGGGAAGTACAGACCTGTCAGTTTGACCTCGGTTCCAGGGAAGGTTATGGAGCAGATCATCTTGAATGCCATCATGCAGCACACACAGGACAACCAGGTGATCAGACCCAGTCAACATGGGTACAAGAAGGGCAGGTCCTGCTTAACTAAACTGATCTCCTTCTATGATCAGGTGAACTGCCTAGTGGATGCAGGAAAGGCTGTGGACGTTGTCTACTTGGACTTCAGTAAGTCCTTTGACACTGTTTCACACAGCATTCTCTTAGAAAAGCTGGCAGCTCACAGCAACTGTGGCCAGGAGTTGGAATGTAATCCTTCCCCTGTACTCAGCGCTTGCGAAGCCGCACCTGGAGTACTGTGTTCAGTTTTGGGCCTCTCACTACAAGAAGGACATCAAGAGGTGTGTCCAGAGAAGGACTACAAAACTGGTGAAGGGTTTCAAAGAAAAATCTTATGAGGAGCAGCTGAGGGAGCTGGGATTGTTTAGTGTGGGTAAAAGGAAACTGAGGGGAGACCTCATTGCTCTCTACAACTACCTAAAAGGTGGTTGTAGTGTCCTCCATGCAAAGAGGACAGATATGCAAAGCTAAACAGTTTATGTTGAGGAATATTAGAAAAAAAATGTAGATGTTTCAGGGTTGTTAACTTTGGATTAATATTCATCTAGTCCTATGGACTCAATATTTATTTTTTTTTTATCTAGAGTCCATTAGGTGCACTCTTGGAACACAGCTTCCAGTTCCTTTTAATCCAAAACTAATCCAGTTCATGCCCTCTGAAACTACTTCACAATGTGAATCAAATGAAGGGAAAAAAAAAAAAGGGATAACAAGGAAGTTAAAATCAAACTGCTAATGGGTACATTTAGGAAAAAGAACAAAGTAGTAAATGCCTTGGCTCATTTTGACTAGAATTCTGTAACCAGCATTGAAATTGAATCTCAACCAATTTAATGCAAAAAAAAAGGATAAACATAAAGAAGCATAATTAATTAGAAGTACATTAAATACATTGTCCGAACAGGTCAAGTTTAGGGGTGGGAAAAGAGTTTTGCACTATTTGCAGGTAAGAACTTAGGCACAATCTGTCCTGGTTTCCATTTCTGCTGAACAAAACCATAGGCTGTTGAAAAACTCCGAAATGATGATCACAACCTGTATGTTTTGTGGCTGATTAAAGAAAGTTAATTCTTAAAAAAAGACATAATTTCTGGTATTCTTTTGTTTTCTTATGCTTATACATATATATGATTATACATATATATGTTTTCTAATGTTTATACATACATAAGTATATAGAATATTTCTGTTTCACTGCTATGCTCTGAAAATCTGGACAGATAGACAGCTATTTTCAGTATTTTCTTTGGATAGACTAAGTTTAAGTATTTTCCTGTGAATTGACACTGTTTATGAAATTCAATGGCACCACACCTGTTAAAAATTTTGCCCCGGTATAAATATTTTATCTCAGTAAAGTTTTTCTCCCCATGACTGATGAATCTTTAGTTTATATGCATAAACTAAAAATTTCAAGCATATAAGATTAAAGAAAGTGTTGTCAATTTTGTGAGAAAGAAGAGTTGAGAAAAGATGCAAATTTCCCTGACATTAGGGTGTGTCTCTTGCATCTGCCAAATCGAGCAATAACTAATCTAAACATTTTTATGAAACCTTACCAGAAGCAGAAAATGGTCCATCCTGATAGCAGTGTCCTTGATCTTTTAAACTTTTAAGAGAAATTAAGCATCCAAAGCATATGATTGTCAAATAGATAGACGTATTCCAGCAGCATAATGATCAATCGGTAAATTTTTCTTATACTATAACGATTTTGCCAAATACTAGCCAAGAACTGGAGTACTGTGAATTTTTCTCATCAGGCAGAATCCATTCTCAGTTGAGGACAGTGGGAGTAAAAATATTTAAATAAAATCAGGAATTAAATTCAGTTGTAGGAGTACACTCTAGCTGATTTGACCTGATTAAAAATATTCTCAAATAATTTGAGTTCATGGGTCTAAAATACATATAGACATATGCATTTGCATAAACACTCTCACTTTTTGACTCTTAAGGGAATGATCTCTGAAATAACTGGCTAAATGTCATTGGCAGTTTCTGTTTAAGCCAGAAAAGGAAAACAGTGGCGATGCTGTTTCCTTTTAACTTTGAAGCATCTCAAAAGGTGGATTTAGTTTTCCTAATCTAAACTAATATAAGAATACCTGTATTCCACATCAATCAAACATATAGTGAAACCCATGATTGCAGAAAGTCTGAGGTGGATAACAAAAGCTTTACAATATGTAGTAAATCCTCTGCTTCTCAGCAGTGCTCTAAGCTCTGTCTATTGTAAAAGTAAATGTGTAAAACAGAATACACAAGCCATCTACAATACATCAAAAGTAAATTAAATGAACACTTATCTACATTTCTGAACAAGACGGTCAGATAATAACCCTTGCTTCAAAAAGGAAAAGAAAACAAGAATCTGGTCCATAAATCTTAGGCAATGTAACAAAATCTACACACAAAGTGACTACCAGCAAATCATATCCCCAGAGCCATTTTCCTCCTGCACTCAGGGCATCACAGCTCTCAAGGCAAGTAACACCCCCACAGCAAGTCTGTCTGTGAATGTAGACAGACAAAGGCTTGGACTCAGCCTACGTAAAAGACTGCAATATATGCTGTCCTCAAAGGACTCTTGATTACTGCAGTTGTGAACATTTATTCTATATTAAACCATTTAGGACAAAATTATCTCAGGTGTAACTCCACTGAAGTTAATGAAAACCAGAGAAGTAGTTATTCTTAATGAGAAATAGCTAATGAATTTCCAGAGAGAATCTATGCTGGGAGTATGTATCAGCAGACTCAAGTAAATCAAACAATGCTTCAATTTCAGACTGTAATTCAGATCCCAAACTAAACCTCAGATGAAATTCAAATATATAAGGCATAAAAATATACTATATGGCTTTCCCTGCCTCCATATCATATGAGTTATGATTTGGTTCCCTTTGTAGGTTAAAAAGAAAATCAAACGTTTTACTTAGTCCGTTAGAAATGAGTTATTCAATAAGCATAATAAATGACTTTTTAAAACTCCTAAATGATTTTACTCTCCCCATGAAGTACTCTTTTTGGTTTTTGGTTGTTGGTTCCCTGTCTCCCAAACTATGTATTTTCATTGGTTCCAATGAGGTTACCTGTGATTTACAGTAGTGTAACTGGGAGGCGATCTATTCTCCGATGGAGTACTATCTTACATTTCTTCTGTGTACATGCATCATCAGCCTCGGCCAACTAATGACTACTGGGGCTGATGATCAGTAAATTAAAAATTCTCTAATGAGGCTTTGATATGGTATAGTGTAATGGCTCCAAAGGAGACAATACGGTCTACTGGGTCATTGATTTGTTAGCTACAAATTCTCTTTGTATGCCATAACATTAATCAGCTTTAATGGCTCCGATGGAGGCATATTAATTAATTGCAGCTCCATTAATAACTCCCTGATTATGTATTTACCTGACCTAGACTCTGCTGTGCATTTTAGAAATTCTTTAATTATGTTTTATACAATAGCTGCTCCAAAGGGAGACTATAAATAGTAGATTGCAAATACTATTATTTCCAAACATTATTTCAAATGCTGTTTGACTAACATTAGGCTAATTTTATGACAAATATACTGAAATCTTTTAAAGTTTATTTCATGGGTATAAATTAAATCCCTGTGGCCAGACAACTAAGAAGTGAGGGTAAAATACCTAAATGATTTGTAGTCTCATTGCTGGAAGCCCCATTTGATTATGCAAAACAAGCTGCATCCCAATACAGATGGTCCACAGAAGGCACCATATGAAGCCTTCAGACCATCAAAGGGAAAAATCCTCCTTCTGTCTCCATAAGTACTAAAGGGTCTTTTAACTCTGATAACCTTCAAGAAAGCATTGCACTGTGCTGGTCACTTCCTCAGTGGAGAAGGGTGAGGTTGCATAGAGTTAGTAGATGCAAGTGTACACAGAGCTACTACAAAGTGTAAAAAAGCTTTACTGAACAGGTCAGTAATGGTTTCTGAATGGACTTGCAGAGCAAGCTGTCTCATTCAGTTTGCCTCTCTTCATGGTCATTCTTTAATAAAAGGAAATTCAAAGAATGACAAACAACATGAAATGTATTACTTCAAAGTTGATAGCATTACTGATTATTATATGGATTTATTTATTACATTTGCCACCATCTTTTCAACGGTGTATGTTTGTGCTTGAAAAATTATGTGATGATTAAAAATTTATTCCTTTAAGTTCATGGGTAAATTCTTCAATTTCTGTTTTTGCAAATTTTATTTCTCATTATTTTTCTTGAATTTATCATCACAGTTAACTTTGCCTGTCTTTTCCCTTCATCTTTATTCAATTTTCACATGTAAATCAATAAACAAAAGAAAGGTATTTCACCAGTTAAGAAAAATTGAGATTGAATTTTTTGGAATAAATTTTAATATTGATTTTAGGTTTGGAAATTCAAAAGTTTAATTCTTATTCCTGGACTCTCTCTTTCTCAAAGTACCTTTAGAAAATTAGGGGAGTATTGCTTTTTTTTTTTTTCTTTAGCAGGCAAGGTAGACTTTCAGCTCAATCTGTGCTGCATTGAGGGCAGAATATAAATTTTGACATTATGCAATAGAATACGAATAAAACAAAACCTCAGATTATCCAAGAATGACCTTCACAAACTAACCTCGTAACTTTCCTTATTAAGAAAACTGAATTTATAAACAAAAGGACTTTTATCTACAAAAAACATTTTATCTACTTAGGCTTTATTATAACACTTTGTGTGATGGTACATGGGAAATCAAATAGAAAAAACCAAGATCGGGTATGTGATTAATGCACAGTGACTGTACATTAGGAAAGGTAATGGGTAAGACTGATCAGAAAGATATTGGATCACAAGGTGATTACCTGTGAAATTCCAGAATCTCACTCAAAACTGAACTCATTTAATATTTTGAGTGGATATAATGAAAAAAAGAAAAAAATTAAGTGGCTAAGCTGAAAAACACATCAGTGCAGAAATTGTAAGAATAGAAATGAATGAACAGGAACCTGGAAATGGAATAACAGTTTAATGTTCAGCCATATAAAATATAGGGATGAAAATAATAAAAGTACTTTAAAACTAAAAAAATAAGTACTGCTATAAACTATACATAAGATTAAAACTTCACCATGTGAGCAAACTTACCTAAAAATATCCACAACTATATTTTAAATTAAAATTAGAAATGTCTAACTTTTTGAGGTCTGGAAAGAGGATGCAGTGTATGAATTTGTCAGTGGCTTTGCTTAATGGCACAAAAGGAACTTTTCCATTTCATGTTTCTATTGCCTCCCACTTCATGAGGTTTTGTGTGAAAGACCTACTTGTCAGCTAAATTCCCACATCCATCAGGCATTAGAATCACTGAACGATTGCTTTAGCTGTTCTTTGCAAGAGGGAGAAAAAGCTAGGTGTCTTAAGCATCTTGCAGCCCATATGGCACTATCTTCCTCAGTGGCATCATGATGCTAATTGGACAGTTATAGAAGAAATAATTCAGCATCAACATTAATTCTTCAGGTTTTCACCTTTTTTTGTTAAACAAACATGAGTAATGACTGCAGATAGGAACACATAAACATCTGTCAGTGTTCATCTTACAGGAAACATGTCTTTTTGTGTCTCTGCAGAACAGGATTTATGAGAAATAATAGCTACTTTTGACAAACAATGTCATGCACTTCAATAATCAACACCAAGCATGACTTTTGTCAGGAATGAAAAAAAAAATTCACAAGTATTTCATTTGCCTTCTAAAGATTCAGAAAAACGTCTTATGCTCAGGCAACAGGTTTTCTTTTTGTTTTCTTTTTTTTGTTGTTGTTTTCTAAGACCTCTTTTGTAAGGAGTGGATATTTCTTATATTAAAAAGAGAAGAAAAGGGATAAACAGATGCTGAATAAATGGATTTATACCAGATCTTTATCAATGTTGTTGAGATCAGTGTATGAACCTTGTTAGAACAATCTCCTTTGGTACAGATTACTTAAATATAAGTATAAAACAAGCATTTTACTCTTCTAACCTGAAAATTAAGTATGTACTATAGAAAAGGTTACCAAATACATGAAATGAATGAGTAGAATGTGAACTTGTTCTTGATCTTGTAAAAATATTTATTTAGGACAATTTATGTGGACAGAAGATTTTCTGTATATTTTTCATTTCAACAGAAATGAGTGGTGTATCTCTTTCTATATATCAAAGTGTTGCAATAGTAACCATATCTGATATTTACTTTTTTGGAAATGGGCTCATTGAGTAGTTCATTGGGCAATGCAGATCGTGTTTGTCATTCCTTTTCTTTTGCCTACTTTTTATAAGTGGGCAACATGTAAAAGCAAGGTTAAGATAACTGTTAGTTTATCAAAGAAAAGTCCATTATATATTGAGTGAACCTGCATCTGCCTCCCCACTGCTGGCTAAAAAAGTGAATGGGAAATTATTAATATGTGTGCAAAAATTAGGTCAAAACCAGGAAAAATTTTGGCAGTCATCTGGGCAGACTAGATTACACGAGACCATCTAAAAGCAATTCGGATTCAAGGTTCAGCAGCGAGGTAAGACCTCTGTAAAGCAGAATTATACTGTAATCCAAGAAGAAAGGAAAGCTTTTAACACAAGGAAGGTTAAAAAGAAGACTTCCAATGAAATAGCTAAAACTTGTCCAAAATACAAAGTCAGAAGCTAAAAGACTGGAACAAGGAATGAATTAAAGTGAAGAAAATGCCATTTGCAAGGCAGAGGAATTAATTGTTTAGGAGTCCTTTGCAGAATTATAGCCTGAGAACTAAATTTACCTCAACTGCACTCAGACCAACTCTTACATTTCTATTTCCAGAGCTTGTCAAAATAATAGCAAAGACTTGTTTTTGAATGATCAAAAAATATGTCAATCTGGTGCTGTGGCCCAGAAGTTCAAAACACAAAGCTGATGTGAACACCAAATAATTTTCACAGAACCTGGTTGTTTCATGTTAATCTTTAAAGGATTATAAAAGTCTCATGGTCATAAAAGGTAGGGTCATGGTCATTCTTAGCAATTTCAAATGAATAAGAATCTTAGGGTCTTTAAAATCCTCAAGTGAGTTGACTTCTTTCTTTTTAATCTTCCTGCTGCCGGGATTTGTTATCCGTATGCTCAGCAGACATCATTAGGAGCAGAGCTGAGTATGTGCTGCATCACAGTGAAGAGTCATCAGCTCTAGTAAGATGGAAGACATTCCTTGGAAGGAATCCACAGCTTATAGGAGAAAAAAAACCCCACTGGAATGCCTTCACCTAACATGGAAGTCAAGTTAAAAAGAAGGCAAAAAACTTCCAAGACAGACAAAATGGAATGATCTATGGACTGAAACTGCCAAATGGCCAGGATTTTTAGACATAAAGACACTCTTTCTTAGCACAGCAGTGGTGGTCTTGGGTCCCAAAAGCAGTGTGACCAAAGGGAATCAGTCCTGGAAGTTGTTTGAACTTAGCCAGTAAACTGTACTGTCTCCCATCCAGTCTCTAACTATTGCATGTTCCTCAAAGAGTCTCAGTTTCACCATTGTAATTAACATCAGAGGGATAAAATTCTATTTTTACCCACTTTTTTTTTGGGAAACAAATGAAAGCTGTGGAAGGAAAACCATAGTTGAGACACAAAGGTATGACAGGGAGACTGAAGTTGCATTAAAATGATAATCACCTCGAAGAAGGTGTCAGTGGTTACCAAAGAGGGTCTCCAGGATCAGTCCCTATGGTTGGGCCTGCCTGCACCTGGCCTCTCCATTCTGCTACCTCCAGGTAGCTGGAAGGTTTCCTTCTTCCTCTAGCAAAATGTGTATTTCTTTGCTTCATATTTGTCCTATTTGGTTTTCATTCTTTATAAATCTAATCTAGCTTTTCTTTCCTTTATGGGTCATATGGCAGGGCATCCCAAATGTCTGTAAAGGCATGTTGGGAGAAAGATATCTGTGCTCTTGGGCCTCATAGCTCAGCTGCCTCCTGGCACATTACTTTTCATGTTGCTGCTTCTTTACCAGAGATATACTGGAAATCAGCCTTGTCAACTTTATATTTTTTGCCTTATATATTGGGTAGACTTTTGTATTTCCTTTATTTCTGGCTGCACAGTGACAAATAGCTTAATTTTGCCCTTCCTAAAGTCAGTCTTGAACAGTTCCTGCCATCAATTGCCAGTGTTGGGAGGAAAATACGCAAACAACTTGAAGTGAGCAGGGAAAAAAGTTTTTATATGAAACTGTCTTGTGAAAAACTTCAAAATAACAGCAATAACATTGAAGAGTGCAATGATTTCAGCTCTGCTTTAATTCTGTTCTTGTCACTTTACCAATTTTTATCTCTTTTCCTATATGCTTTTGTTGTAGCTTTATCTGGTTGTTTTTTGCCTATTCACCCTCTTTTATGGACTATAGAAAAAGTCAGTTGAAATATTTCCTAATTAGTGCAGTAGTGGAAGAAAAAAAAGACCTAGCAAGTGCTAAAGTACACCTTAGGATGGTTTCATAATTGATACAAAACTGTCATCACATATCATGTTCATATTGTTTTCTCCTGCTGTAAGGATTTACACTTCAGATACTTTCTGTTTTCATAACAAGCCTCATAAACCCTTCAGGGACAAATTCTGTCCTTAGCTTGCACCAATAGAAATTATGATGTCTTTCATCCACTCTCAGAATCAAACTTAAAAAAAACCCAACAGTCAGAAAAGCAGACATATAGTTCTATTGAAACAAAAGCCCCTCTTTAGCAGTCCTAGAGATTAGTAGTATTCCTGTACGTTCTACATAAAAGTAGCAATATCAAAACACTTAATGAAGAATTAAAGAATCAAACAGTGGGATCCTATGAATTTTCTTCCTGCATCATCACTGCATAGAGACCAATGTCATGTGTTCAGTCATGCAGAAAACCAAGACTGTCCAAGACTACTCAATTTGTATTTTCTCTATTTTTATTCTGAAAAGCTGTTATATGTTACTGCACAGATTAAAGAAATAGACAAAAGCAGTTGCAGACAATCTTGTAGTCATATTCAAATGGGCTTAAAGAAGACAGGGTAGGCATTTGGCCCCTCACACATAACACACAAAGTTAAGGGGTTTTTAAGGTTATTAAGATTTTCTAAGATTTCCAGGCATAGAATCATGACCATGCCACCTAAGACCTGATGAATACTGAGAAATTCGGTAGGAGTCTGCATCTGGTCTATCATTTGAAGGATATATATGGAAGAGCGTGCTTGAAAAGTTGCATGCAGGATCCAGTTTTACATTGGAGTATTTAGTCAAATACAGACAGAAAAACATCTGAAAGTGTGTCCAACCGTGACTGGCCTCCATCACTTGCATCTGTTGACAGTCTGAGCTGGCTTTGAAAGCTGACATGATACCCACATACTTTCTAGTTCACACACTTATGCTCTTCTCCATATAGATCCTCACTGAGTCCTGGAAACTACATTGCACAGGCAGAAAACTGATTTTGTTGTAATTAATAAAGACAAAATATCTCCACCATTATCTTTGTCAGGACAACTCTTCAGCAAAGCTCTGTAGTGTCTTGAGTATTGATCTGAAGAAAGGTATCTTCTGAAAAAACAGTAAGATGGCAACAAATAGGACTGCTATTTACATTCAAATGCCATTATCACACTGCTTTCTGTCTTTGACAGTGTCCAAAATGAAATAGTAATAATGGTTTACAAAAAATAGGAAAATTATTGACCCACTAAAGTGACAGTTAGGGAACCAAAGAAATCTCATAAACAGAAATGTCCTTTAGTTTTATTACTTCATTTATAAGTTGCTGAAGAATCTATCTGTGACTTTGCTTTCCTACAACAATCAGCCATCTCAGCTTGCAGTATGCTGGTGTGTCTCCAGTTGCACATGTGAGCTCTTGTTTAGTGGGATGCATGATAAAAGCAAAAAAAAAATGTAAATCACAGAATGACAAGGTTGGAAAAGACCTTGAAGATCATCAAGTCCAACCATACTAACCTTGATCACCTTCTATGACAAGGTGACTCGCTTAATGGACAAGGGGAAGGCTGTGAATGTGATCTACCTGGACTTCAGTAAAGCCTTTGACATGGTTTCTCACAGCATTCTGACTGAGAAACTGGCTGACACTGGCCTTGACATGTGGACCCTTAACTGGGTTAAAAACCGGCTGGTTGGCTGGGTTCAAAGGGTGGTGGTGAATGGAACAAAATCCAGCTGCAGGCCGGTCACTAGTGGCGTCCCCCAGGGCTCAGTCCTGGGTCCAGTCTTATTCAACATCTTTATCAATGACCTCGATGAAGGGATTGAATGCTCCCTCAGTAAGTTTGCAGATGCCACTAAACTGGGAGGAAGTGCTGATCTGCCTGAGGGTAGGGAGGCTCTTCAGAGGGATCTGAACAGACTGGGCCAATTGGCTGAGACCAATGGGATGAAGTTTAACATGGCCAAGTGTAGAGTGCTGCACATGGGACATAACAACCCCATGCAACACTACAGACTTGGGGGAGGTTGGCTGGAGAGCTGTCAGGCAGAGAAGGACCTGGGGGTGTTGGTTGACTGCAGGCTGAATATGAGCCAGCAGTGTGCCCGGGCAGCCAAGAAGGCCAATGGCATCTTGGCTTGTATCAAAAACAGTGTGGCCAGTAGGTCTAGGGAAGTAATTGTGCCCCTGTACTTGGCATTGGTGAGGCCACACCTTGAGTACTGTGTGCAGTTCTGGGATCCCCACCATAAAAAGGACATTGAGGTCCTTGAGCAAGTGCAGAGAAGAGCAACCGGGCTGGTGAAGGGGCTGGAGGGCAAATCATGTGAGGAATGGCTGAGGGAGCTGGGGATGTTTAGCCTGGAGAAGAGGAGGCTGAGGGGAGACCTTATCACCACCTACAACTACCTGAAGGGAGGTTGTAGAGAGGTGGGCGACGGTCTCTTCAGCCAGGGGACAGAAGATAGGACAATGGGAAATGGCATGAAGCTGTGCCAGGGCAGATTTAGATTGGATATTAGAAAAAAAAATTTTAGTGAAAGAGTTGTCAGGGCCTGGAACAGGCTGCCCAGGAGGGTGGTTGAGTCACCTTCCCTGGATGTGTTCAAAAAAAGTGTAGATGAGGTATTTAGGGATATGGTTTAGCATAGGATGGGAATGGTTGGACTCGATGATCTTCAAAGGTCTTTTCCAACCTTGTTATTCTGTGATTCTGTGATACCTGTCCTAAGCTAAACCATATCCCTAGGTATCTCATCTACCCTTTCTTTAAACACATCCAGGGAAGGTGACTTAACCACCTCCCTGGGCAGTCTGTGTCCTCCCTGGGCAGCCTGGGACAACATATCAACTTATATAATGTCAACTTATCTTCAGGAGTAAGTGGATTTTGTGACTTTTCATCCTTTTCATTATTTTAATGTTGTTCTTCCCTTGTTCACTAAATACCAGTAAGAGTGACAATGAATTATTCCCAACCTGAAAAGGTGGTGCATGTATACATTGAATATGTCTATGTTTAAGAGGTGGACACCAATTCTGTGCATGTGTTGTGTGATGTGATTGTAGACAGTTAGATAAACTATTGTCCCTGAAAAGTATGGATGCAACAAGCCCGTGCAAATAATAACACTTTTATATTTATGTAATAACTGTTTTGGGTTTTTTAAATGCTTCATTGTGTTCACAAGGAAAACTGTCTGAAAAGTTTTATCTGAAAATTTTCTTTGGTAAACTCTCTGTTTTCAGCAAGGCTGTGACTTAGAAATTCTGAACACAGAAAGCTGTGAAATAGTGATATAGGTGAGAACAGCCTATTTTTAATTCAATCATTTCAGGGGGGTTCTGTTCTCTTGGGATTTTTCCTTTGTTTGTTTATGGGTTTTCTTGTTGCTGGTGGTGTTTTCATTTCGACAGAATGGCAAACATTTCTAGAAAGCTAAAATCAGATCCTTTCCCGAGACAAACCAACTAACATGAGCTGCCTTACTCAGAAGTGCTACACTAACTCAGCTCTGTATAATTTCAGGGTATTTATATTTAAGTTTTCATAATCATCTGCTGTGTATCAGAATATTTCAAAGAAGCTGGTGAGTTTAGATCCACAAACTGGAATTTCTATATTATCCTAAGTCCTGTAGCAGGGAAAACTTTATAAAAACTTTATAAAAAGTTCAAAACAAGGTATGACAAGGATGCTGAGATAAGTTAACTTAAATTAAAAAGAGAGCAAACCTTATAGAACTTGGACTCTTATTAAAAGTGAAAACAAACAAACAAAAAAGATTTCTCCAACTTATTTTTTTTCTTGCTCAGCTGGTAAGGTCTGTTTCTAGCTGCTGCAGTGATATGTGGCAAACATTCAAAGCAGTGTCTCCCTTTCCAGGTATGCAGTGTTGATTGCTTGCGGGCCCAGTGGCACGACAAACAGGAGAGATTTCAGGAATGTTTGCACTGCTCATTCCGGCCTTACAAGCAGATGCTATCAGAAAACAGATGACAGGATTTACCATGTTATGTAAGGGGTAAGGAATCTGGAAGGGTTTACTGTGACCGAAACTCAAATTCCAAACACAGGACTCACATTTCAGGATGTGTTACTGTCTTCTGCAGCCCACCAGCACAATGCCTAGCTGTAATTTCAGCGAGACAAAACTGATGTAACCATTTTTAATTATAAAACCCCAACAAAACAAAAAAAAAACCAAACCCAAAACCAACAACAAAATATTCCCAGCAATCAAGTAATCAGTTCCCAGGGTGCCAGGGGAGAACCAAAGCTATTCTGGTGATGCAGCACACACATGTGCACCATCAACTGATACTTTTGTCTGAAGTTTTCTTTTCTTGAGTTAATTCATTCCACTGGCTATTCTCTATCATGGTTTTACAGTTCATCTTAATAGTTATCTACAAAAAAAAAAAAAATCTGAGCGAGGAATATGGCAAAAGATCAATAGGCTGCCAAAGAGCAAATAGATGACCTGCAGGAAGGGGTGAGAGGTCAGCATAAGACTGTTGCTGTTGCTCCCCATTACAAAGTGTGCAGAATTTCCCCCTCTGTTCACGGTGCAGAGCTGAAGACAACCTGCATGCTGTAGGAAGGGACTCCAGATTGACCTTGCATTAGTCGGCTTAGGGTGTAGAAGTTGCCTACCACAAGTCCCGTGTGCACAAAATACAGGGATGGCACAAAATAGGGCACACAACCCACAGGAAACTCCAGGTGGCTGAGTGGGGGTTCTCTATTAGTCTGCTGCAACAAGGACAAGGGAGAAAAACTGAAATTCTGACTCACTGCCCATGATGTTGTTCAGATGGGTGTTTTACTCATGGTTGCAACATGCTGCATGCAGGTTGCTGTCTTTCCCTAAGGCAGAGCTGTGTTTTTCCTTTCCTCTGATAAAAGTACTCTTTGTTCTAGAAGACTGCATTTTTCTTTTTATAGTTGTTACAATGGAATATATCTTATAAAGGACTTGTATAGAGGAGAAAGCAGTAGTTTTATGGTAATAATGTTGGCTTCAGGTCTACAAATACAGTATACTTATAAAGGAGATTTATTTCATTCAGCCTAATGAAATCAATGGAATCTTTACAGGACCATGCAGAGTGGGACAGGACTCTGCCATGGATTCAATCCCGTGTTCCTTGTATGTTAAAATGATAATTTTCTCATTTATTCAGAGACAGTCGTAGCAAACCATGAATCAAAAAAGCTACCATAAGTAATACAACAAATTAATACCTCCATAAACCTCCATATTTTTGTCTAAAGTTCCTGTAATAACATGAAATAGTAATTCCTGTTACAAAAATAAGTATGGAACCTCTGATTGTGAGGATGTGCATGTTGTACTGAATAATCAATTTTTTTCCCTATGATCTTCATAAGTCCTGCACTAGAACAAGGCACACATCATGTTGCATGAAGATGCAGGATATGTAACATTATTACTTTTAAAATGCATCCCATGGGTAATGGCAAGTAAGATGGCTCTATCCTACCCCTCAAGGATTCAGTGATATGTTCAACATTTACATCTTTTTGTGTTCACTTTTTCTTCAATATATATATAAAATTCCTTATTGATGCAGTGTTAGATCACAGAAATGGCTGTTCATTTTTGCCTGATAAGCTTGTGATTTATTGCCAAGAATCAAATATTTATTAATCATTTGAGCTCAGGATATGAAATAATTTTTCAAGTTGTCCAGCTGAGCCCATCCGGTTAAATTTTCCCATCAATTGTAAGAGATGGTATAAAGTTGGCCCTGAATGTCAATCTGTCTTCAGGAACAGTTTTAATTTCAGTCTCAACCTCTGCATCAATGCTTAGACAGTGAGTTATGAATTTTCAGTCTCCTAACAGGACAAGTCCTTCACAAGTTCACTTCTGATATCAGAAGTAAGATCAAGCAGAGTTTTCTTAGCTTGATAAAATGTTTCTAATTGAAAAAATAAGATAAAAAACACTCAGATATTTCTTCCTGAGATGGACCTCTTATTTCATGGATATCAAGCATGTCTGTGGTTTTTAATGGTATTTTGCCTCCATTTTAAAGATAAAACTTTTCCATACTGCAAATGAGTTTATATCTGTAAAGCAGGAATCCTTGCAAGCAAACTCATTCCACTGATAATTCCTATGGGCCCAAGACAAATAGTATTATCAACTTGAAGTTTGTGAAGTGACAGTTTTAATGTTAAGAAACACCATTAGTACCTAATTTAATGCCAGGACCAATATGACTGCCCTAAAACAAGGTGGAACACAATCAGTTCAGTATATTGCTTTAGACTGTTTGAATTAAGAAAATCAAGATTTTTTTCTGAAGCAGAAAGTTTGGATTATGCTACTACAAAGGCAAACACATTCCAGAGACAAGCCTTTGGTACAGAAAGAAAAAATAATTTCCATAAAATTTTTTGAGTTCTAGACATGCTGTCATGGGAAACCAAAAGTTCTTAATATAAATCAATGTATCCAACTAAATTAAATGGTTCTTTACTGAAAGCTTGGATCTCCTAAGCAGTTCAACTGTATTTTGCACCACTATGTTGGCAGAATTAAATTTATAATAAAAGATAATGTTTTGCTTTGTAAAATATGGAATAAAAATATTACGGAGAAAAATGCATTTTGAGCATCAGGTTATATATTTTCATAACATTTTTTCACAGTTTTTTTTCCAATGGTGATCAGTTGTCTGGTTCACATACATCAAAAGTACTGCTTAAAATTAAGACATTAAAATGAAATAACCATTTATAAATGAAGTTATAGCATATTAGAGCAAAAATATCCTACTTTTCAGTTTTAGATTCAGGAAGAGGTCAATAAATAATACCCAATTTTCATGGCATAGATTACCAATCATCTTAATTTTTTATGATACCATTGACTGAGTAATAAATGTTAAAAAATAAAGATTTAATATCAAAAATAATTCTATTTACCTATGGAATTTTATATCTATGGAATGCAAATTTCTTTCAACCCTGATTTTCCAACCCATTCGGCACTCCATAATCTGTGAGATTAATAATTACTTCATCAAGTAAAGCTGGAGGGCAATATAAAATATTGAAACAACTCAAAATAGCATGACATGGTATGGCATGAAATAGAATAGAGTAGAATAGGATAGCTTTCAGTTGGAAGTGACCAATTCAGTACTGATGAACAGTTAAAGCATGTTGTTAAGGGCTTTGACCAAATGCCTCTGAAACACTGACAGGCTAGGGGTATTGACCACCTCTCTGGGATGTCTGTTCCACCATTTGATCACCCTTTCACTAAAGTATGCTTCACGACCAGGCTAAACCTCCCCTGGTGCACCTTTAATGCAAGATTTTTTTTAAAGAAACACAAACTCTTGGTTCACTCTGATCTGATTTTCAATAATGCTAATAAAAATAATTATAATAGTAATAATAGAAGAAGAGGAAGAAGAGGAAGAGGAAGAAAGAAGAAAGAAGAAGAAAGTAGTTTTATTTGTATTCACATCTTAGTAATGTGTTCTTGTCAGTATTTTCTGCTTCCTAGTTTGGCCTAGCTCTATTGACTTCAAAATGTCTGCACTAATCCACATTAGCTAAAAATTGTTTTCTGAGTACAGATTTCTATATGAATTTTGGCCATCAGCCAGAAGAAAGAGTTCTTGTTGACTGTACCATTGTCACTGCTGCAATACAGTTCTTTATAAGCACTGGGCTCCTCTTTCAGAAAAGAGACAACTGTATTTCCAAAGAGTCCCAGATCTGTGTGAGTAAATTTCTCCATTAACAGTGAGCTGATGGGCAGCATTCTGAAGCAGCAGAGGAGTAGTGCAAAAGCACTCCATCAGTTCAGGAACATCTTACCTGAGTTCTGCCAAGGATATGGACGTCACCCAGTAAACAGCAGGGATTTACTCTCATCCCTCCATCTTCCACTCCTGTTACACCCTGGACAGCTCTTCCCTTCTCACTCCTATCAGTTGTAGTTTCTAGTTTTGAAAGCAAGTTGAATTTCCCTAGAAAAACCCTAAAATCCTCTCTTCTAAATTTGAAGTGTGACTTGGGGTATCTTTCCACACCAGTCCTTGCCAACTTCTTCTGTCCTTGTGTCTGCACGTTCACACAATGATAACTGCACCCTCACTCTGCCTGCAGAAAGCTTGGAAACATTTTAGCATCTACATGTGTCCTTATTCCCAAGCCCGTCTCTTATAGTCTGATTCACATGGGCGCTGTTATGCTAAAAGCCTACTTTAGTAGGCAGATGAGAGCTGCTTCAATTTCTTGTAATGGCTGTCTCCTTCTGACCATATAGACAGAAGTAAATGTTCACAAAGCTTTCTGTAAGCTTCTCATGCATGAAAACGAATGAGAAGTTTTGGTACAATAATGCCATATTGGGTTAGACTAGTGTACGTGTGTAGGACTGAAACACTGTGTCCACCTCTTAGGTGGCTGCTGCACTGGGTTTTCAGGGCTTTACACTGGCTCCTAAGTCTGTAAAAGGGACAACTCCCAGAGCTCATCTTTTTCTGTTTTGGGCTTTTGGCAGAATAATGGATTATCTAATTTGAAAGAATTATGTTTTATAGTATTTATGGGTTTTGGATTTAAGAGATTTACCAAGTAATTGTCTTTCCCAGAGTCTGCAGGATTTCTTCCTTTATAGAGGTTCTTCAATACAGTTAAATATTTCATCGTATAAGTTATTTGTATTCCAGGTGAGACTGGTTTATTTTCCTGAACAGTCATGTAGCTATGCAAAATTTAATAGTGCACCTTTCCTTATTGTGGCTACATCAATAATCATTTCTATAGACACTTACATAATGTTACACCACCTCACATACTACCAAAAGAGAAAACTTGATAGCATCAAATATTATTTATAGCTAATATGCTTGTAATATATGCAAGACATTGCTTTTTAGGAAATAAATCATTCCTTTCCTCAGTGTCTTATGTGTGCAGAAAGAAAAAGGCAAAAATAAGGGATTTTTGCTGCAATGGGGTATTCTTGTAGTAAAGTGTTTCAGTTACTTAGACTACTTTTAAGTGAGCACATTTCACACCCAGCAGTCCTGGGTGTACAGGAAATAAAAAAGCTCTGAAAAACAAAAAATTCCCAAAGCACTGTTGTGGAGGACTGTGCTCTGAGCACAGGGTTTGACTAGACAACCCCCAGAGGTGCCTTCCATTGCAAGTGGTTCTGTGACTGATTCTACAGATCATAAGGTCAAGGTATATCTATATGCAAACTATTTTTCTTAATAAAACTTTCTAAAAAAAAAGAACTGTGATTCTGTATTTCATGACAGCTGAAAATTATTTTCCCTATTTAGTATATATTGCTTATTATTCTTTAAAGAGAAAACTTGAATTCAAAGGGTTTAATTTAAGAAACATAGGGCATAAAAATGTTTGCATTTACCACTGCTTCAATAGTCCAGATCTAACTCCCCATTGGAATAACCACACCCTTAGCATGATCTCTGTTTGAACACAAAGTGATGATAATTGTTGTGATTTACATCTGACAGCTGGGATTATCCCCAAGGAGTTTGGTCTGGAGTCAGTGTCTCAAAAGGATTGATGACCACTAAAGCAATAGCATTATTAAATTTAAAGGGAAAAAAGCCAGTCCTTTACTAGTGACCATTTAATCTGGAAAGAAAGCAGCATTGAAACTCTCACCCTCTCTTTATCATGCAATTACAGTTTTGACAAACTGTTGGTTTGAGTTGCCTTATAAGGCTCCAACAAAAATAGCATGCAGCCAGCCCAGAATATTTCTGTCAGCCTTTGAACGCTCATTCAGAGTAGAATTCACTACATTTTGGTGAATAATAGGGAAGTCTTGAACTAGCGAAGGAATTAAAAAATCAATTTAATCCCTCATTAAAACATGGCATCCTCACCTTTTTCTGACAGGTTTGGAGTGTGAGCCAACAATTGGCTACATGTGACTGAACCAAGTTGAAAAGTATTTTTCTCATTAACTTTTTTATTTTGTCCATAAACTAAGTATGTATCATTCAACAAAAAGATTTTCTAATCAAGAGTATTTTTGCATTTATGAGACAACATTGGCCTTGCTGAGATCAGATTGTGAAACTATGGAGGCAGATCCTAATCTAGCATTTCCATAGTTCCTCTTCAGTCAGAGAAATATCACAGATATAAACCAGAAAATGATCTGATGAAAGACAAGGAGAAGAGAATGAAACGAGGTAATGTCAGTTTTTGGTCTTTGTCTGTTCGCTTTTAAATACCAGTACACTAGACGTACCCACAGGGAGATGCACAGCAAATGAATGATGCATAAGCATAAGAGCAAGTAGTGTTATTTGGTAAAGACCTCCAACTTTCTTTTCCCCTAAACTCACATGAATTCAAATGGAATGAATGCTTCCATGTATTTGTCAAAATATCAGTCATATTTTGCTATTTTTAGAAAAAAATCCACTAAAGATAGGGAACTAAATAAATCCTGCTGTGGGTTGATTGTGTTCAAAACAGTCATGATAAAGGAATGGAGCACTATCGATAGTTGACTGAAATATTTAGCTGGAACCATGAGTATGTTAGTATGCATGTCAGTGACTCTCTTCAACAACGCTAATAAAGAAGAGAGTCAATTGATTTCATGATGGAGACAAACATGTGTCTGTTTTCACTGTTCTATTGTTCGTGAAGAACCTGCCTAGGAAACTGTCACTTCCAACTCCCTAACGGAAGGGAAAGGGCAAAATAAAAGTAGAAAGTGTGTTTGAGTCTTTGGGCTTAATAAAATCTGACTATACAATTTGGGGGCAAGCTTTTGAACTTCATTCTCTCTGATAGATCTAGTAACAGATATTTGCAGGTGCTCCGAGGAATCAAAAAGAAAAGTAAAGAAAAAAGGAAAATACAAACCCTATAATATGCAAGATTTAGAAAGCATTGATTTTGAGCTGGAAAAGGCAGATTGAAAAGTTCAGAAACCACTTGAGAGATCTTGGTTTAGAGTAAATTTTAAAAAAACCCAAACCCAAACACATAATTTAAGATGGGATGCATCCCATCTATGTGCAGCTGTCTAAAGTTTAGACAGGCTCAACTACTTATCTGGGCTATAAACAGTTAGAGATAAACATCTTTGGGGTTAATAACTTACATAAATATAGACTTTGTTTAGGATTGAATGAATTCTTTTTGATTGCATTCTTCACTCATAGGTTCCTGTTGGAGAATCAGGCTTACACTGGAAACCAGTCATCAGTCAACATTTTCACGCAGAGATGGATTTCATGATCAGCTTGGTCTTATAATTGCTTAAAATGTAAACTCTTATTGTCATCATTTTACCCAAAAAAAAAAGTCAACCCTCTCCCCCCAAATTCCTGAATTGTTCAGAATTAAAATATCTATTTACATTCAAACTCTGTGTATTTTTTATAACTTCCATAAAAGTATCAATTCGCAGAACAAAGAATAATTAAAGCTTTTTTTAAATATCCACATTTCTGCAGTGTTGGCAAAACCGCTGGCAGGCAGCTGAATTTACCTAATTAAATCCAATATGTCGGGGCAGATGCAGCTTTTACTTGCTATGGAGGTGATAGAGGAAATTTCCTCCTAAAATGCAGCTCATACAAAATCAGACATTTCAAATTCAGCTGAAGATCCTGAAAAAAGGTCCTTACAGAAGAGAGAGAACTTTCAGTGGAATGAATTGGATTAATGGATATGGTAGTTTTCAGTAGGTGTAATAGAAAATTTCAGTACAGGTAATTGCTCAGATTGGAGGACCTGATGTGTTCTTTCTGATACACATCAAGTATTCTATCTTATCTTTATATTGGAATTCAGAATTCCCAACAGAAGAAAAATAGCAGTGATTTTTTTATATTGCATGGAATTATAGAGCGTGCATCAACATGCACTCTGCACAAAACTATAGGGATAAATGACACATTATGGAGATGAAGCATATTTCAAAAGGTCAGCAGGAGTGGATGAAGAAGAGAAGCGACCTAAGATACTGGTAGAAGGAATAGAAACCATGGGAGCTGAGTTGAAGGATGCCAGTTGAGGGTAAAGCAGGTGAAACATGCTATCTTCTCAGCTAAAGAGGGGAATTCAAGGGAAAGGGGCTGTAGAAAAGAAAGGTAGGGGTGCACGCATCACTCTGAACCACAGGACACCATTTTGCTTTTGTGGCTATATCTAAAGCATTTCAAGCAATTCCAATTTCTCAAAAGGGAAATAAAATAAATGTGTTATTAAATTTATATGAGAACCTAACAAGCTAGTAGAACATCCCCCAGTGATTTACATGAGGCACTCTTATTATCCATGGATCACTGACATGATAGAGCATAATGACATCTGAAAGAGTACTCGGAGACCACTATTTTGTGTCAATGAGCAGTTAAGAAGCCCTTAGCATTTTGGAGCTTTGGTTTATTGTGTCAGTCTGTGGAGAAACAGACACTAAAGGCAGCAATATCTCCATATGATGAAGCCAACTGGCATCCTAACAGCATGTCTGCTCATATTGTACTTGGACAGGCTTTTTATTCATGGCTAGCTCTGTGTGAAATAATCCTGTTTTTCATGATACTGCTTTGTGTCCATCTTCTGGAATATTAATACCTGACTTTGAATTTAATCAGCTCTGGTTTTAATTCAGACTTCTCAAAAATAGAAATAACTGCAGTATAAGAACATAAGTGTTACTGACTCCTTTGAGCTTCAAAATTACTGTGAATAATCCACAATTTTTTAACTGACACATTCACTAGAGTTAGGTTCACTTACTGTCCATAATTTGTAGAGGAGGTGCTAGTCTTGCTTACTAGCTTGTTAGATTTGCAAGAAAAAAAACCTTCAGACTTTTCTTATATTACCACTCACAGAGCTAATAACCCCTTTGAAATCATCTGCTAAGACTTTTCACTAGCATTCTTCTAATCCTTTGCTAGAAATTGTCCTTTGCCATAATGCCAGAAAATTGCCTTTAGTCAGTCCAGGGATATGACTGATATTATCAAGTGGGCGATACCTTCACGGTATTTCCTCATTTTCCTCTATGCCTAATTGTTGTCTCACTTGATTTTCTAAAATTTGAAGCACTATGAGGGAAGGAAATTCTATTTGCTCTGTGTTTGTACATCTACTGCTGTGAGATATACTGCTTCCTGACCATGGTTATTAAGTAATATCACAGTATATCATCACAATAATAAAGTCTGTCTCACTGAAAGGGCTGCTGATTCAAACATCCGTGTCACCCTGACATTGTGAAATCCTGCCTCCAGAATCCTGGCCTGAGATGTCAGATGTGCGTTCAGCAGTTGTTCCCTTTCAGCAAGCAAAGCAGTCCTGGTGCACAGTTTATTTTCATCCATGTCCTTTCAGAGTCTTAAATAACAAAAGACAGCATCTAAAATTATTGCTGTTCCCTACAGGTTGTGATTCAAAGCCTTTGGGAGTAAATTTTTTCATTGATTTAGAAGGTCTGAGATAAACCCCAATATCTGGGGAGTGTAGAGCTATTATGCCTGTAGGATATATCTCTGGAAATAATTTTCATTCTTTTATTAGCAACTGGTTGCATAGTAGTATATTACATACAACTACCTGGTATACCTTCATTTATCTAATAACCATTACTGAAGCATTTCATAGGACAGTTATGAAACATCTAAGTGATACGAGTAAGTTGCTTCTTATGGTCAAAAAAATGAAACAGGGACTAAAATATTTTCAAAGGATTTGACAGAATCAGTCAGAACACAGTACCAGTCTTGCAGAAATAGCTAAAAGAATCAGATCCATCATAAGTAGCAGGTGGGTTTTTTGTGGGATAATTAAACAGCAATGTCTTCCTTTCAATAAGATATCAACCATTTTTATTCAATAAAACTGTGATTCTACCTGCATCACTTATGTTTGTCCTCATTTACTATTGCAACATGGCATCAGTACTAATGGTGCAATAGAGAGTATCACAATTCTCCCAAATTTAGGTCATAGTGGAAAATTCCTCATGATTTCCTTATTATTGTGGGAAATAGGAGAGGTGCCTGAGGACAGCAGGAAAGCAAACATCACTCCAGTCTTCAAAAAGGGCAAGAAGGAGGACCCAGGTAACTACAGATTGGTCAGCCTTACGTCCCTCCCCGCAAAGGTGATGGAACAACTTATCCTTGGTGCAGTTTGTAGGCATATCAAGGATAAGAAAGTCATTACAAGCAGTCAGCATGGTTTTACCAAGGGGAAGTCACGTTTGACCAATCATCAGGTTGCCTTCTGTGAAGACATAACCAGGTGGATAGAGGATGGTTGGGCAGTGGATGTGGTTTACCTTGATTTCAGTAAAGCCTTTGACACCATCTTCCACAGCATCCTTGTGGCTACACTGTGGAAGTGTGGTCTGGAGAATTGGGTAGTGAGGTGGGTTGTGAACTGATTGAAGGAAAGAAATCATAGAGTTGTGGTCAGTGGGACAGAGTCTAGCTGGAGGCCTGTATCTAGTGGAGTACTGGTACTGGGACCAATACTATTTATTATATTCATCGATGACCTGGTTGACAGAATAGAGTGCACCATCAGCAAGTTTGCTGATGACACAAAACTGAGAAGAGTGGCTGACACATCAGAAAGCTGATCTGCCATCCAAAGAGATCTGGACAGGCTGAAGAGTTGGGCAGGGAGAAATCTAATGAAATATAACAAGGACAAGTGTAGACTCTTGCATCTTGGGAAGAACAACCTCACATATGGGTACAGGTTGTGGATAGATCTGTTGGAAAGCAGCATAGGGGAAAGGGATCTGGGGGTCCTGGTGGACAGCAGGATGATCATGAGCCAGCAATGTGCCCTCGTAGCCTTCCTGGCTTGAGGTTACAATATTAAATACTGTTTCATTCCTGCTTTTTCACTAATAGCAAAAAATGTGCCATGGTACGACCATATATAATGAGATGAAACTCAGCCTTTTGGATGAGGAAAAATTTTGAAGTGCTGGTAGTAATGGCAGGGATCCTTTTCTTTTTTCTGTAAACACTTCATGTGTTTTCTCAGACAATCTCACTGAAATCTTTTCCCTTGATGGATCATGAATTGGGTATTTCCACCTGTAATGGCAGATGTACTGTGAAATTTTGCTTTATGTTGTGATACATGACTTCATCATCTATCTCCTTTCCAAGATACTACAGCCCTGCCTTTCCACATGCACACACATCTGGACCTCCACATACATGACACCTTCATTTTATCAGGGAAGGTCTGAATGACAGTTGCTGAAGAAATTGGATTGTACATGAAGAAGAAAGCCAAGAAATGAGAAGCAGCTTTAAGACTGCTCACAGAGCATGACACAAAGAAGCAGCATTAATTTCATGATAATGTGAAGTCATTGCTACCTAATTATTTGTGTAATATCATTAGCGCTCAGAGAGGAAACCTGTGATAGGGTATTGGCATACTTCTTATTACACTCTGGATATCGATGCTGGCAGTGTTAAGGATAGGTAGTTTCTGAAAATGTCCTTCAGTATAATATTTCCTATACAACTAACTAATAGAATGTCCTTATTAATTACCTGTTTATTGTAAAGAGGAACACAAACATGTGAACAGTAATGTTATAAATGCCGGTAGACAGACTAAAAAACCCTAAGAGGTCACTTTGAAAAGTTTGTTGGAGCCTGACTTGTGACTTTTGAACAATTAAGGTGGAGTTTTAATAAAATTTATTTAGAAAATATTTATTTAAAATATCTGGTGGATGCGAAAATATACACTGATTTGGCAGTATCACCAATTAATAAGGCAAATCAACACTTATCTCTATGATATTGGTTTTGTTCCATTATATTGCCACCAAAATGTAACCACTAGAGCTGGAATAATTCATTCTGGATATCCACGGTACACTGCTTTTCTAGTAGGTGCAGACCTACCAGGAAGTGAAAGAACCAGTAGGAAGACAAATACAATTTTTGCCACATAGAATCATAGAATCATAGAATGGTCTGGTTTGGGAGGAACCCCAAGAATCATAGGGTTCCAACCCCCTTGCCAGAGGCAGGACAACCAACCTCCAGGCTTGGATCTACAAAAGGTTGCCCAGGGCCCCATCCAACCTGGCCTTGAACACTTCCAGGGATGGGGCATCCATCACCTCTCTGGGCAGCCTGTTCCAGCACCTCACCACTCTCTCTGTAAAAAACTTCCCCATAATATCTAATCTAAACCTTCCCTCCTTCAGCTTTAATCTATTCCCCCTTGTCCTGCCATTATCTACCCTTTTAAAAAGTTGAATCCCCTCCTGTTTCTCTGCTCCCTTCAGGTACTGGAAGGCTGCAATGAGGTCCCCCCGCAGCCTTCTCTTCTCCAGGCTGAACAAGCCCAGCTCCCTCAGCCTGTCTTCATAGGGGAGGTGCTCCAGCACTCTAATCATCTTTGTGGCCCTCCTCTGAACCCTCTCCAACAGTTCCACATCTTTCTTGTATTGGGAGCCCCAGATCTGGGCATAGTACTCCAGATGGGGCCTCATGAGGGCAGAGCACAGAGGGACAATCACCTCCCTGCCCCTGCTGGCTACCCCTCTTCTGATGGAGCCCAGGATACCATTGGCCTTCTGAGCTGCAAGAGCACACTGCTGGCTCATATGAAGTTTCTCATCCACCAGGACACCCAGATCCTTCTCAGCGGCGCTACTCTCAAGAAGCTCTTCTCCCAGTCTGTATCTATGTCTGGGATTCTTCTGGCCCAAGTGCAACACCTTACACTTGGCAGTGTTGAACCTCATTAGGTTCACCCGGGCCCACCTTTCCAGCCTGTCAAGATCCCTCTGGATGGCTTCCTTTCCTTCTATTGTGTCAACCACACCACTCCACTTGGTGTCATCCGCAGACTTGCTGAGGGTGCATTTAATTCCATAATCAAAGTTATTTATAAAGGTATTAAAGAGCACCAGTCCCAAGACAGATCCCTGGGGGACCCTGCTTGTCACCGGCCTCCACCTGGACATAGACCCATTGATCACCACCCTTTGTCTACGTTCTGTCAACCAGTTTCTTATCCACTGGATGGTCCACCCATCAAATTGACTTCTCTCCAATTTAGAGATAAGGATGTGGTGGGGGATTGTGTCAAAGGCCTTGCACAAGTGCAGGTAGATGACATCAGTTGCCTTCCCTTTGTTCACTGATGCTGTCACTCCAAGCGATTTACTTTCTCTCATTTTTTTTTATTCAGAGAAAAAAAACCACAAACAAACAAATAAAAGAAGGTAAAAGAAACACATTTTCCCCCTTCTTTTCCTCCAGTGGTCATCAGTTTTGTGGTTTGATCTGCCACAGCTTTATGGATAATTCAGCTGTGGGCTTCTTTACCTGAGCACTCTAGAGATTTTTTCTTTTAAAATAGAGATTATATAGAGATCACAGATTTAGGTGCAAATGCACTAGGAGTTCCATGAGTGCAAAATTATAAGGTAACCTGACTTTTTTGAAGACTGAGTACCTGCGCTTCATCAAGAGCATCCACCAACTATCATAATAGTTTTTGCCATATGACATAAAATAAGTATTTGTAACCAATTTTATATAGTGCAAAAGCAACATTGCAGAGTTGCCATGCTATGAAATCAGAGATTTTAAGAACCAGGGATCCTTAAAGATAGCTAAAATTATTTTATATCTTTACTTTTTTCTAAAGCAGGGAGCCAATTTTAATGATGCAACCTGCAAAGTTGATTTCTTGTGGCATTGACAGTTTTCTTCATTTGCATTAAACTGTACTCTGCCTAACAACATTCAAAGTGTTCAGCACTACCTCCTGCATGTGTATACACTGTCTGAATAAAACCAAGCAACAGATAATGTCATTAAACCCAACAGCCACTGTTTATGCCAAAAGAAAAGCAGATATGTCATTCTAAACATTAGCCTATTATGCAGAAAAAACTGTAAGGTATTGCTTGCCATTATCTCCAGCATCCATTTGCCAATAGGGTTGAATTAGTACCATCCTTTGGAAATACTTGCTAATCACTAATGAGACAAGTATCTTCTAGTCTGGAGAGGCACACCATGCATCGCTCAATTAACAGAATGCAAATCACCACATATCCAAACAGCCTTTTTCATTACTGCTACTACTGCAGGTTGCCTTTAGTTCAGCTAACCTTGGGTAAAAGGCTATCAGGGCTATGACAGTGGTGAGGTTTTCCTTCTATATTTGGCTGTTCTGCAAATGTACTGGACAAGCACAGCAAAAATTATGCTTGAAGAGAGCAATTACAACATTTTGCATTGGTATGTTTTAAGCTTCTGGGTACCATCTCAGAAAGATATCAGCTGCTCAAAAGTTCAGTTAATTTTTGCTTTGGGCAACAGTTGATAATTATTTTTGGAGCCTGCACACTTTACACTTGGCCAGTCCAGATGAATTTGTTTCAGACAGTCTTTATTGGGGAATGCATGACTGCTGTATTACAGAACAGAGGATTAGCATATGCTGTTTACAGTTACCACTTACCTCTGCAGAATAGCACCCAGAAGACTAAGAATTTCCTCTGTACACATTCTTAGAAGTGCTAAGATTTTTCTGTTGTGTACTCTTCTAAACATGGTCTTTACAATTCTGCTACTAAAGGACAAAACAACATAACCCATCTCAGGCCCCATTTTAAGCATATTCCTCTCTTTTTGGCTTTCAAACATGACTAGAGATGCTATCGCATTCCATGCAGCATCAGAGTGGTTATTTGCAAGACGGTACTCTTTACAATTGCCTTTATGAGATGGGAGTTTTACATTTTGTACTGACCCAGATACTTTCTGAATCTATTTGTTACTTGCAGTTCCTTCAGAATTTGTCCTTGAATCACCAATCATTATTATTGGGAGATTGTTTTTCTCACTGGAGGCACCTACTCTTTCAGTTTTCTGTGCTGTGTTTTGTGAGACTATCTAATTTATTTGTTGTATAAGCTTCATGAAGTGTTGTAACTCTCTGGCACCTTTGAAATTGCAACATCTACTGCACATTTCAGGGTCAACTCTGTTTCGATCAAAGAGTGCCTTTGGATTGCATTATTTTGCATGACACACACTACCATTCTCTTAATGCATCATTTAAACTCCCTCCAAACTGGCAATCCTAATTTAATTGATTTAATCCATTCACATATTCAGCAAATGTTTCATTTTCTTGATTCTATCTATAAAAGCATAAATGCTTCGCAATCACAAGTGGCTTTGGGGATAGGTAATTTTGCAGAATTTCCACAGTCTCAGCAAAAGTTTTGGCTTTTGCTTTAATAGCATCTGTAAGGCTGTGCTACAGGATATAGTTTTGGTGACCATTACACTCAGCAAAACAGCCATCTTTTACATACTATTCAGATCATAAAATTATGTTTGAGTCTTTCAGTCGAGGTATCAGAATCCTTCATTGAAGTATCAGATAAACTTACCTTGTTCAAAGTAACTCTACACTTTATTTTCTCATCCACTCCAAAGAATAAAATGACTCTTAGCATGAGTGTTGCAGGCTGCTTAGAGTCACACACCTGGACAAGTACCTTCTGTGCTATGATTCTGTCCTCACTGCTGACTAAGCTTTGACTTCCAGGATACCAAAAGCAGGAGAAATAAAAAGGCTACCTTGATAATCAAAGTGATGCATTGCTACTCCGATAAGCTTCTAATAGCTGCTTCATGAGAAGACATGAAAAGATACTCCATAAAGTATTTCCTAACTTCTAAACACTGTAGACATGGCCCAGTCTTTCATTACTCCAACACATCTAATATTATCCTCTGAAACTGAGGAAAATCTGGTGATGAACCTTGACTTCGTAATAAGGGATGAGGTTATATTTTAGATATCATTCTTTCTGTGAGTATCCAGCCTGAGTTTCAGAGTCTGAAATGTATATGTTCAACTTAAGTGATGTTGTGTGCTCACGCAATACTACACATCACTAAGTAACGTGACCAGACTGGTGTGCAAAGCCAAGTCAGTGATGGGCATTCACACTGAGGACTGAGAAGACTTTGGTCTGTGAGTACAATCAAATTAAAGTTTTTAGTGGAAGTCTAGATGTCAATTCACTAACAGTACATTTGTCATAGACACAATCAATTGATAAGGTTTTAGATAACACACAGGGCAGGATTCAGTATGCTATTGAATAAGACTTTTACCTTTATTTTGCTGCGTGAGTTGATTGTTAAAGTTCCCCTTGCTATTGAAAGGGATTTGCCCAACAGAGTTGAGAGAATGATCCAAGTGATGCTATTGAAAGGGATTTGCCCAACAGAGTTGAGAGAATGATCCAAGTGATCAAAGATATACATGACAGTTTTTTCAGCTTGCCTACACACAGGTATTGATTACCATATGAAATTACTTGTTGGAGCTGAGTCCCTCAGGACCAATAACTATGACTCCGTTCTTCCAGGATATTTGAAGGAACTGCTGGGGACCAGTTGGAATAAAGGACTCGGGTGCCATCAAATCTGCATGGTTAGGTAATTTAGCTGAATTCTGGATATCTGTGTCAAAGTGAGGTAAATAGCTTTCTGCGTTGCACCAACTATATTAAACAAATCTCCATTGATTATGGTGAAATATTCAATACGTTTCTCTTTAGAAACTTGCAGTTTGGTGCCTTAATTGTGAGCAGAATCCCTTCCTAGCCATGTATTCTCATGTAGTAGAGCAATCAGCTATTTCTGTCCTTAGGTTTTTTATGCCCCATCTTTAAAATTAGGATAATGTCACACCTTTACTTCTGAGGTGTATTATGAAGGTGAAGAATGGTCAACTGCTGTAGTGAAACACAGAGTACAAGAAGGAAACTAATAATTACTTCTTCAGTACAGGTTTTAATAGTTTCCAGTGTATGGGGAATGACAGAATGCAACAAGTAGTAAAACATGTTTCTTCATATGAGTTGAATAAAGCATGGAGAGTATATGATCAGTTAATGGTTTTGTCACAGTTCATGAAGAGAAGAAATAGACTCTGCAGACAAGCTTCATTGTGGTGTATCCTGAGTCTTCCTTTTTCAGCCTTAGTAACATTTAAATATACTTTTTAATATATTTTATATGCAGAACATTTATGGCTAAATAAAATCTCTTTTACTTCCCTATTTCCCCCTTACAAAAATCTAGGCCAGTACAACTTCATAACAATTTTATTTCTTAACCTACTATTAAGATCAACAAACCAAAAATTTGCTCTAAATCCACATCTTTTTTTAACAATATACTTTTGGTCTGAAAAATAAATGAACTTCCTCATCTTCTATTACAATCTGTCCTATGAAAACAAAGATAAGTGCTAGAGATATAAATGAACCAAACCAAAGATATTAATATTTGAAAAGAATTGGTTTATTGTGTGATGTAATCAAGAAAATATCACAATGCTGAAAAACAGTATCATATGGTTAACCTGGTTTAAAACACCTGTGAAATCTTTCATGATGCAAGTGCCATGAAGGACCAGAGGACCTTCCACAAATCACTGAATACTTCAGTTCTTGCACTGTAGCAGGGCAAAATCTCCCTACATTAACTCATGGCACCTGTTAATCTATAATCCATAAAAAAGTCCACTAAGCAATGCAATCCCTCATTAAAAGAATAATAATTTTGCTGTACGTCTTCATTTAGCACAAGCCATGGGATAATTTCATGTCAATAAGCGGGAAGGAGAGACCCACTGACAGAAGTTACTGCCTGAGTAGACCTGTAGGCATCAGCAATGTACATGGTTTTTTGGAGTTCACTACTTCAGTCTTGAGGTTTTTCTTCTAAACAGATATATTTTGGAGCATGATTCATTACTTCATAGACCTGCTAATATGACAAATTGTGATACTGTGGCAGTGTGTAAAGGTTGTAAAAGGAGAAAAGGGAAATTGTGTCAAATAGAAGAGTCTTCATGAGACTACTGATAGATTCAGTCCCCAGTGCTCAAGTGAATTTTCATCCCAGTGTTTTCCTAGATAGTTTGAGACTTTCGGAATCTTGCAGGTTCCTAAAATTCTTATGCTTAGAAATATAGGTGAACATATGAACAATGGTGGTTTACTGCATACCATCAGAGTTCAAAATTTTAAGTTCAAAATAAGTGAGTTAGTGGCATTTTTCTTTAGTTGTCAAAATGAAGCTATAGCATTAATTTACTAGATACTTCTAACTTCTACTTTATGACAACTATGAAAGACAAAATGTGGCTGACTAGGCTGTGCAACCAGGAGGCCACTTCATCAAGGAATCACTTTTTCCTTCATTCCTCATATAAAGGAAAAAAGGTTAATACTTTGCCCCCACATCTATATGTTATTTCTGAGACTGAATATATTAGTATGAATAGTCCCTAACATCAAAATCAATCTGAAAGTCTAATGCAGGTGTTACTGGTTGGTTCAAGTTTTTTTCTGGGTTGGACCTGACATAAAACAACTGATAATAACAGGACCTACATCCTACAGAATTGAGAAATTTGAGAATACAAGAAACATTATTTTTCAATAGGAATAATAATTATAATTTTCTTAGATTAGTAAAATAGTCATTAAAAATGCTGAAAAATTGCAATACAAATGTAATTTACTTGAAGATAAATCAAAGACTATTTAGTGGCATATATAAAAACAATGATTACCCACTTGGATAAGTTTGGATATTAGGACAGACAGGCAACTCAAGAAAAAAAAGCAAAACTGCATAAAAATTCCAAAAACAACCCTATCTTTTCCTAGCTTCAATGTAACAAGGAAGAAAGGTTCAAGGTAGAGAAGTAAATAAAGATACCTACATGGTTCCTGCTGAAATGCAGACAAGACATGAAAGTAACACATATTTCATCAGGCATTAAGAATCATCTGAAACGTTTTTTGAAGAGGCTTACAGAATAGTCAAGATGAAATTGCACAGACTTAGAAGTAGGTCTTGATGGCATTCAGTTTTGGGAATGCAAGTGATTGCTTTGCCCTAGGTGACTTTAGCAGTTTGTAATGTTTAAGGAAGTTTGCCATCTAATCTACACAAGACCATTTGCAGATGTGGCCCGTTTCCTAAAGGAAAAACACATATGTTTCTGAAGAATATTCAATGTAATATTATGCCAGCTGCATTTTAAGGAACTTTATACATGGACATACACAACAGCTTTTTCCTCCTAACCACTTAGAGAGTTAACAAATTCTTATCCTAAATCTGCTTTGTCATTTCTTTCAAGATATGTTTACTAAATACCTTCTACCTGCTGAGTACTGTAAAAGAGGTAACAAACCTGAAAATCAGAAAAAATATCACCAGAAATCAAGGCACAATTTAAGCACCATATAAATCTGCAAACTGTGTGTAATGCTAACAGAAGAAAAATACTTCCACCAAAAAAAAAAAAATCACAAAAGGAATGAAATACTTATTTCAATGTGTGTGTGTGTGTGTGATTTATATTACGATTACATTTTTTTTAAGCATTGTATTTCCTGAAGTATCTCGTCACAAAATTCAATTAAAAGTCAATAGACCCTAGAAAGCCCCAAAACCACTGCTCTTTCTTTAGTGTCTTCAAAACTTTATATTGGTATCACTGCAGGGTAAACAGTGCTGTGACCAGAAATGAAGCTCTTGTTAAATGTCCATTAACAACTAGAAGTTTCATTTAAACTTCTAACTTACTTGTGTACATATGGGATTTAGTTTACAATATCTCTGGGGTTTTACAATGAAAGAAACTTTCTAGGGGTAGGAAACATCACTGTGGTCACGACTGTTTCGTTTCCTTTACCCCTTACAGCCTCACTGTACTGCTATCTGTCCATGACTATTCATGAATGGTATTTTTGTACAAAGGTCTGTGAGAATGTGGTTTCAGTAAACTGAGAACCATAAATGAAGAAAATAGAGCTTAAAATAACAATAATAAATAATCATAAGGACTAAAACTTTTTAAAAAATTGAATCTTGGAACAGTTATATTTTTCAATGTTGACTATTGACATCATGAGCTAAAGAAAAAAAATAGAATTCAGTTTTCCAAAACCTGAGGAATTTGAAATCCAGTCTAATCTAAATATTATAGGTCAGCCCCATCTGTACATTATATAAGGCTGCAAGGAACTAATGAGACTGAAATGACTAATACTAGGTGTTGTTTATACCAGATTGCTTCAGTCTGAATCTGTAGAATTTTTTGGCAGAAATATTGTCTACATTGTTTCTTGATGCACTAATTACATATACAGAAAATCATGTGATATCAAATAGAAGGATCCAGAAAATACTGAACTTTCAAGCAGCAGGAGAAGAGTTCTTACCTGAGGGATTTATATATTAGAAAGTGTGAACACCTTCCAACTGTGGAGCTTTTCTATAAACAGAGTCCAAAAACAAGAGTCCAATCTTGCTCTAAGATTCACAGATTGTGCCAGATCTTATGTGAAATATTACCACACCTTATGGTGATGAGGACATAACAGTGTCAAGCACAGAAACAAGTCCAAGAAACACAGCTGAACACTTTGAGGAAGGCAGACTGACTACAGTAAGATATTAAAATGTTCCATAACAATCAACAGAGCAGTTACAGCACAATGTTGGCAGAAGGTTGGGTTGAGTTTTATAAGGTGTGTTGATGAACACAGCTGGGAAGTAATAATAGCAATAATAATAACCACGAGCTCCCCTATGGGCTGTTTAGAGTCTTCTTGCAATCACAGAGATCTTACCTTCAATGTAGTGAGAAAATTGGGGTCTTGATTGGCAAAGGAATCATTTTGCTACTCATGTTCAGGGACTTCCCTATAACAGAAAGTCATCAGAGGAGGATTCAGTCAGGACCACAGGCTCTATGCTACCCAGTCATCAAGTGTTGGGTCATGAAATGATAATCTGAACTGGGCTGCCACAGATAGCTTTTCTATATAAAATAGGGAGGTTAGCATGGGTGTTCAGCACAGCTGGAAAGCTCATCAGGACCCAGCCTGTACCCAGGACAAACAAGAGTCTTAGAACCCACCTCTTAGGTGCCATAAGTGCACGGAGCTGACATTTTTTTCCTTAGGGTGTATGACCTCTGAGATGAAGCAGCTAAAACTTTTCCCTTTATACACAAGTCTACCTCTGTTAATTTCCCTTTAGAACAAAGTAAAAGGTTCCTGTCTCTATGATAAGCTCATGGTCAGACCATTTCAAGACCAAATTCTGGCTGCAAAGAGAGGAATTGGATCACCTGTTTCCTTGAGAAGTATTTTTAAAAACAGTGTATTGCCTGAAGGCTATTGGTTGTTCTCCAACACTACCAAGTTCTTTTTCTACAGGGCTAAATACTATTCAAAGCTCACTATGCAAAGAGAAGAAGCAAGAGGTCCCCACCTCTGTAGCACAGGGATTAGAATAATCAACTAGAAGAGGGATCCCCTATGTCTAGTATTACTGTAGGTTTTGTTTGGGGATTTTAAGGTGTTTTTTATTATTGTTGTTGTTGTTTTTAAAATGAAATTACTGTTAATAAAACAGACTTGTCCTTTGAAGCATGTACCTACTGCCCCTACATATACACATATCTATGTCATGTTTTATATAAACACTAGTCCTGTACCTTGCAAGTAGTTGTGGGTTCAGGCAACCTCAACAATAAGCTCAGAAGTACATTGTGCCTTCAAAAAATTTGATCTGACCCTGGAATGTGACCCAGACTTCACAGATACATTCTTTTAACATTGTGGACACTTTCCTCTAGACTTTTTTTTCTCCTCACAACTTGCCTGGTTTTTAAGGTCTTCATTCTGAATTTAATCATGAAGCAAACTAAAATGCCAGGATCAGTTCAGGCAATGATTTTCAGTTGTATTAGTCCACCCACTCTGCTGTTCAATCTGGGCACTTTCCAATTTTATCTACAGAAAGAAGTGATGTTTGAACTGAGGAAAATCTGGGGGAAAAGAGTGCTTCAAATGCAATGAGCATCAGAAAGAAGTCACTAGTGTAGATAACAATAAGCTTCACGCTGCTTTCATGTTGTTAGAATGAAAAAAGATCAATTTCTTATGTTTTGTTTTTTTTATTTATGTGTATATTTATGTATTTGTTTATTTATGCCAGAGTATTAAGCTGGCTAAATAAAATGCCATAAGAAATGTGTTAATTTTGGACAAAGTAATGTCTTTTGATTAACATAATGTAACAGGAATATATGACAAAAGGCATTATTTGTTTAAAATAATAAATGCAATTAAGAAAAAGGACAATAAAAGGTATTGTGAGTTTTGTAGTTTTTAAATATAATGGGGGAAAGATCTGAATGTTACTAATCAATCATAACTTATCTTAGTAATTTTTTTCTGCAGCTGTAAATCCTAACTGACTTTACAACAGCATGGCTTAAAGCATATCACTATTGATAGTAATTGAGTACCTTTAAGATGCATGAGTGTGTGTTAAAATTCTGGTTATTTTGCTAGATCTCAGACAGATGTGACAGTATCGAAAACAGCATATTTATTTATTGATTGGATGATGCTTCCATCCAGGGTGAAGTTCTCTGCATATTTTGTGGGCTAGGCTGTAGTGTAGACCAGTGTAGACGAATCATAGATTACTTAGGAATAAAGCAAGAAAAACTCCTTAGTGAACTCTTAGTATCTACTGAGAGAAACTTGTTAGGAAACAGTTTCCTCATTGTTAACATATTAATCACAACGGTATTATTGAAGAATAGATGTTTCATTGACTTCAGTTTTATTATTGATAACCAGCTTTGTGTTCCTAGTGTCATGTTAATCTGCTTTTTACTGGTAGTTGGATGACTAACAGGTGCAGCACTTTGAAAAAAGCCTTTTTCACATGCAGAACTCAGTAGAGTTTCAACATTTCTTACATATGACATTCTAAATGTTAGGTCCATTTCCACAGAAAAGAGGACTCAATATTCTGAAGAACTTTCTCAAAAGGTCAAGCAACACAACTTTTCCATTACAGATAGCTCTGTTCCACAGTACCTGCAAGCGTAGTCTACTGGCCCAATTATAGTAAGATCCAAAATAATTTCTATTATGAATTAACAGCTATACAGTTTCTTAAGAAACTGTACCATTTGATAAATATTAACATATTAAAGTACCAGGGGCTTCTGTGAGGATTGAAGAGGACAAGCAGAATTGGCAGCTCATCATTAATCTCCTGGGTCACTTACAGTGAAGTCTGTGTTTTCAGTGAACTGGGCTGGAGCATAGAAAATTATTTCAAAAATTGTATTCAGCAAGTGAATGGGCTGTATGTAGATGGGAAATTATAAAAGCAATGACTGTAATTCTTATGAGAAAGCAGTCAAAATATTTGACTTCCAAAAAATTTAGTTGTGAAGTTCCTTACTACAAGAAAACTGAAGACTGGGATTTGGGGGATTTAGTTTCTTTTTTTCTGTAGATGGATTTATAGCCTGAGACACCTAAGTTTAAGATTTTTTCTTATTTAAGAAAAGCAGTACTGGGGAAAAATAGCTTTCCTGTCTCAGATAAATAGCCTAAATATGACTTAGCACACATTAGAATAGGGTCTTGGGTTAAATCTAGTCCAAGCTATTTTTCACCAGTGATTAAAATTCTGAGTATATAATATGAGAATTACTATGTTCGCAATAACATTTTCAGTCTTAATAAATTTGAAAAATTCCAGGCAAACTATATTCTCACACCTCTTCTTGCCCTAGAACAACTGAATTTGCCCTACGATGTATTACTCTCATCTTAAAGTTTTAACTATTGCAAAGACCTGATGAGATGTATCTCAGCGTCCTGAGGTAACTCGCGGATGAAGTGGCTAAGTCACGCTCCATCATATTTGAGAAGTCATGGCAGTCTGGTGAAGTTCCCAGTGACTGAAAAGGGGAAACATAAGTGCTGTTTTAAAAAAGGGGGAACTGCAGGCTGGTCAGTCTTACCTCTGTGCCCAGACAGGTCACAGAGCAGATCCTCCTGGAAGCTAGGCTAAGACACATAGAAAACAAGGAGGTAATTGGTGACAGACAATATGACTTCATGAAGGGCATGTTGTGCCTGGCAAATTTGGTGGTGTTCTATGATTGGGTTACAGCACTGGTGGATAAGTGACGAGTGTCAGACATCATCTACCTGGACTTGTGCAAAGCATTTTCCCATGTGACATCCTTGTCTCTAAATTGGAGAGTCATGGATTTGATGGATGGACCATTCAGTGGATAAGGAATTGACTGGATGGTTGCACCCAAAGAGTTGTGGTCAACAGGTGAATGTCCAGCTGGAGACCAGTGTCACATGGTTATTCAGGGGTCAGTATTTGGACCAGCACAGTTTAGAGGACATGGACAGTGGAATGGAGTGGACCCTCAGCAATGGTCGACATGCTGGAAGGAGGGGACGCCATCTAGAGAGACTTTGTCAGGCTGGAGACGTGGGACTGTATTAACCTCATGAAGCTCATCAAGGTCAAGTGCATGGTCCTGCATATGGATTGGGGTGATCCCAAGCACACCTACAAGCTGGGCAGAGAATGGTTTGAGAGCAGCCCTGACAACAAGGACTTGGGTGTATAGGTGGATGAGAAGTTCAACATGACTCAGCAATGTGCGCTCACAGCCCAGAAAGCCAGCCATATCCTGGGCTGCATCAAAACAAGTATGACCAGCAGGTTGCAGGAGGTGATTCTCCCTGTCTACTCTCATGAGACCCCACTGCATTCAACTCTGGGGTCTCCGACATAAGAAGGACATGGACCTGTCAGAGCAATTCCAGAGCAGGGCCATGAAAATGATGAAAGGGCTGGAGCACCTCTGCTATGAAGACAGCCAGAGTTGGATTTGTTCATCCTGGAGAAAAGATTCCAGGAAGACCTCATAGCAGCCTTCCAGTACCTAAAGGGGCCTACAAGAAATCTGGAGAGGGACTATAAGCAAGGGCGTGGAGTGATAGAACAGGGTGTAATGGTTTTAAACTGAAAGAGGGTAGATTTAGATTAGGTTTTAGGAAAATAGTCTTTACTGTGGGGCTGGTAAGAGACTTCAACATGTTTCCCAGAGAAAATGTGGCTGCCTCCTCCTTGGAAGTGTTCAAGGATAGGTTGGATGGAGTTTTGGGCACCTGGTCTAGTGGAGGTTGTCTCTGTCCATGGCAGGTAGATGATCTTTGAGGTCCTTCCAACCCAGGCCACTCTATGATTTTAGCTGCAGATCAATCTAAGCCTCTATAGTGTTATGCATATTTATGTGTTTAATTAATTATACTTAGTTATACATTTTCTCTTTTTTAAGAAGTATCCATGGCTAAACAAAAAGACTTTCATTTAGCTCAAGGAGCTGGCCCGCACTAATCATGGTCTTGTTGCAGAGTCATGAATTATTTCTCATAACCACGTGTTAAACAGTAACATTTATTGTTAGTTATGTGACTGGTCAATAATAAGACAGTGGCATGACTCTAATTTATTATGGAAAAACAAGTTTCTGTTCCTTTCATTAAAGTATGTATTTATGAAACCAATTATGCATATTATCACTTCCAGGTATCTAAAACACTATTATAGAACCAAGTAGATGATTCCTAACTGAGGTAAATTTAATTTAATGTTTTACATGAATTACAGCCTTACTAACATAAACTATTTAAGATTTGTGTATCATACTTTCTTAGGAATCCTTCTGGAGCAATAAACCATATAATCCATGTTTTTCTTCACGATATTAAAAAGGTGCATGAAGGAGTAATTCTGATGCCATCTCTCTTGTGGCATTCATTCTGCATAGGTTTTACTGGCAACTGAGAAATGCTGTAGCTTAAAGACATGCACTTATTCTATTTTCTTTAACAAAGAAAGTGCTAAACGTATTTACTACAAATCATGGAGTTAAACCAAACTGCATAACAATAACACTCCTCTGCAAAGAGTATGGAAGTAGAGTTCTTTGAAAGCTGGAAAAACATTGGCAATCAAAAGCTACATGAAAGTAATCTTATTTTTATTACATACAAGGAATGTTTTCCCAGGAGTGCTGATGCCTGCCAGAAATAAATAAGAAACTAGGATAAAAGAAAGAAGGAAAGATTACTTGAGTTAAACTGCTCAGCCAGGTTTTCCTCAGCTACACATACCCGTGAGGAGTTGGGTTTTTCTGTGCTCAGCAGCAATTGATCTAAACAGCAACCAATAGACTTCATTACAACCTACACTGTTATTGTTCAGGCAGATGTAGAGTATCTGCTTTTGCTGCATCATTCTATATTCATATTTCTAAGCCTGGCTATCACTCTGAAAGCCAGCAGCCATCACTTCTTAAAGAGCTACAACCTGGTCCCTGTACTACATTGATAAGTCCTGATGTAAGATCAGAGAATGAAAGGAAGGAATAAACAAACAAACAAAAAAAATCCTTGTTTGAAAGAATATTAATGTTAATATTTATCCCCTAAATATCAAAACTATTGTTTAGTTTTAGGTGGGTTTGGTGTTGAAAGGTTTTTGAAAGAACTAAAAATTAAAGACTGTCAGTAAGCCATGGAAGTGCAACTTTTGAAGTTAGTATTCTGACTTTGGAAAAAGGAAGAATAGGGTGTTCTTAGCGAGAAATAAAGTCACTATGGATGAAGTAAAGCAAGATCTGCATTCAGTCTGTTAAACAAGACAAGAAAGTTTTACCAAGTCAAGCATCTCTCTGCTGAGCAGGACAGTTAACTGCTGTAGACAAGTAGATGATTAAACTTAGCTACAAGGCTGTTTCTCTGCTCTGGTGCAGCCTGTTCATGGATCAAAAAGCAAATGGGGAGTTGTAGCATGTCTTAGCCAGAAAGGGCTGAAAAAGGGCTGCTGAGATACAACAGCATTGATGTTTCTTCTCTCACACAGATGCTGACCAGGCACCCTGCTAAAAGGCACTTCTTCATCAAGCAAGGAACTGCTTGGACAATTGCATGGGGAGCCTTATCCCCGCCACGTCCCCACGCTGCCTCACTCCACGCAGATGCAAGTCCTCCTTTGCAGCAGTCTGCCTGCCCTGCTCCCTCTTGGCCATTTCTTTATTCCAGCCACACCTCAGGACCTGTAGTGCAGATAGATCTATCTCTCTGATAGTTATTCATCCCTCAGGTAAGAGGCTGACATCATAAGTCCTTAGGGGAATTACTGGGAAAGGAAACATGCAAACAGGCACAAGCATGGGATACTAACCTGCACCTGGTGTCAAAATGCCTGCTGCGCCTTTGTGGGCAGGTATGCAGACCAAGCCTAGAATGGGGATCCTGGTCAGGTAGGGCCCTGAGGTGGTCAGGAGAGGCAGGGCTGTTTCAGAGCTGGACACCAGTGGGAACTCAGCCAGTAAGGCTCATTAGTGCTCTCAGGACCCTGATATGGTGTTAAAAAGACTAGATAGGTACTAACCTGTCCAGAGAGTCAGATTCTGTAGAGTTAGATGAAATTGGGCATGGTTTTGTTGGGAGGTTTTATTTTATTTTATTTTATTTTTGCTTAATATATCAATATATCCTGTGGTTCTAGCTGGAAATGTCAGAAAAGCAGCTTTTTCAATACCATTTTTTCTTTTTTCTTTTTCAGAACTACAACAAGAACTACCACCCCCCCCCCCCCCCCCCGCCCCCACCAACCACCACCACCACCCCCCGCAATTCAGTTAATTTCTCAACTAACAAAAAAGTTCTGAGTAATTCGTTCAAATTCGGTTTGGCCTTACAGTGAATTTTGGGTCAGCTGTTATTTTTACCTATGCTAGTTTTCCCATGCTTAGTTTAACAGCAATAAATGATTGAAGCATCTGTTCTAACTGCAACTTCATTTCCACCTAAAGTGAAAGACAGACTCTTACTTGGTGATTATGAGACAAGCAGGTACAGAAAAGAGATGGATTCTGTGGTTCCTTAAGGCTTTATTAAGTAAATATGTTTAAGAAAACCACAAACAACAAACTCCACAACCAAAACACAGAGCAAAAACCCCAGTAGATTCTTCTTTAAATTAAAAAGACCCTATTCCCTTCACATAGTAAAGATTGATGCTTCTTCACCTGTTGGATACAAAAGATTCGTTAAAAAAGCAACCCCACAGATGACATCTCTCCTTATTTTATAAAAAAGAATTCTGTTTCTGTTAAGAATTTTATTCAGAAAAGTTGATACTGCAAGAAGGATTGGTTTTGTTCATTTGTTTGTTTGTTGGCTGAGTTTTGTTGTCTTTAATTTTTTTTAACCCATTTATTTTGCCAATCAGGGTATGAATTTTAGTGTTTAGAGAATATGATTCCTACATAGAAGATTGTTAACTTACCATCATCAGTTTACAGCCATACTTGTTTAGGAACCACCGCCTTTAAAAATTTTAATGGTAGGACATTTTTGTGCTTAAGAATTCCAGAAAGGTGTTCAGAGCATCTGTGCTTTCTTGAAAAGCAGCCAAAACATCACCAACACATCTCAGCCGCAGTCTCTTTCTTGGCACAACATTCTGTCCAGAAGATGATATGAAGATATTAGTAAACACTGGATGAAAATCTGTTTACAAGGGTTTAGTGACAGAAAGCAAGGAAGGCCACAAATAGAAAGCCAGCAATCACTTGTTGGAATGGTGTGAAATCACATAGACAAGCTCTTGTTTGTACTCAGGCTCCAAAGGGCCAGATTGTTATGCTCTATACCCAGTTGGTCACAGCAGTACAGTTAAGATCTTCTCTTTGCTGCAGGGAGTGGAAAGCCAAAACCTGTAATCCCACACATCATCCCTCATGAAACCAAAGAAGGTAAGAAAGAGGTCAAGGAGTGACAGAGACTCATTTAGTTGTATAAGGTCATAGGCACCAGGCAATGAGGAAGGGAAGAAAAACATTTTTGACCTTCTGGATTCTTTCCCTACCCAGTTCATGGACTTGCATGGTTATAAATACAGTTTACATATGGCTAGATCTAGTAATATAATAGGATTAAGACTAGAGAATATCGAAGACATGTGAGGAAGAAAAATGGCAGATGTCTAAATTATAAACCAATCTATCTAAACTGGACTAAAAGCCAGAGAAAATCCTTTATGTTTTCCTGTCTGAGGTTCACCACGGTGCAGAACAATGAGAATAAAGAGCAGAGGTGTCTGGATGTCAGATTTCAGGCAGAACTTCATTGTTGCTATCTCTGTCTTCTGCATCATGTCTAATTTAAATTTTGCAACAGCCAACCGAAAACTAAAACATTTGTCTTCACACCTACCTTAATTTCTTTCTGCCATAGAGAAAGTCTTGATAGTCTTTCTTTTTCCAAGTCAATTTTCCAGGCATAAACTGCCTTTAAAAATAATAGACATATTGGCGTCTAAGTGGGTCATCAGATGACCCTTTGCAAACCATGGGATAGACAGAGAAAAAACTCCAGAAAATATGCTTTTTCTGGTCATTAAGTTTTCTTGCATGCTTTGAATCAACAGAAGTACTGTTCTTCAAAAATATCACATTACTGGTCTTTTGGGGAATATAAATTCTGTTAGAACCTTGCTTTCAACCTAGAGATAATCGAGTAAAAGCATTCTTCTACACTAGATCCCTAATGTAGTTCAGTATTTGTGGTGAACTTGAGAGCAAAAAGGCAGTTAAATTAAGAAGAAAAGAGCTGAGAGAATGTCATTCAGGACAGCTAATTTTTTTTAAGTCTTAAAGTCAAGTGTCTCCCATTAAATATGAATAATAGGGGAGAAAATGAATAAATGACAAGTTTGCTAATTTTACAGCCCATGTTTTATCTGTGGTAATGGCAGCTTTAGTCTTCTGTATTATAACAAAAATTGACACAGCTGTATAAAGTCACCCATCCCTGTTGTGATTTAGTGTGGCTGGCTAGTTGATCTCAGCTCTGCAGCTGGCATATAATTTCAGAGGGGTTAAGTTAGTGTATTTATAGGAAAGAATTTCTTTAATGGCCACTCTGCTAATAAAGAATTATTGGATTTGAACTCTGCTCCACCACACCCACTCCCTTCCTTTGCTAATACATTCCTTCCTCCTCTGACATGTCCAGTAAGCTTGCCAAAGGAAGACAAAAAAAAAAAAAAGCATCAGTTCCTTAGGATCTGGTCCATTTGCAGCAGTAAAGATTTCCGTTCTGACAAAGGATATATAAATCTTTAGGGAATCTGGTTCTCAGAGCTCTATGTATCCAAGCTATAACTCAAAGATGTCTATGTTGCAGTGTAAGAAAGCATTTGGAACACAAATCTTTGCATCTAGCTTAAAAATGAAATGATTGATTTGCATTATTTATTTAATGGGCCTAATGTCTTGTTTTATTTGTACCTCCCTTTCTCTTTTTTTAATTCATGGCTTCTTTTCTATCCTGATGAGTATCTTTGTGCTCTGCAAGGCACTAATTTTGCATAGTGAAAAAAAAAAGTTCTGTGCAATATCCCCCCTTTCCACTGCACACAGAAGCAGTAGTGGAAGTGGTCTGAGAAAGCCGTTCCCTTTCCTTGGAAAGCCTCCCAGACACAGCTTTCAGAATAGGAAATGAATGAGTGGCAATAAAAGTAGCAGAGATTCACACTCTGCAGCCTCTTAAAAGAATGGAGTGAGAAGATACCACTTAATTACAGCTTATCAATGATAGATTTCTACCAGTGGTTTTGTAGATAAACCTGGCACAGAGGAAAAAGACATTACAGAAGTGTTGTAAGATAGAGTCTGATGTTTTCCCTATTCGAAACCGGACACACTGCGTTTCTCCTTTCTGCAATATTTGTCAGTTACATGCCCAAGGAAGAAAGCTAATACTTTGTGTTGTTGAAAGTCCTCTATAAAATGATGCTGGTGTTTATCATGGTGGTAGCTGAATCTCAATGGCAAGGTAACTGCACATATTTAGACTATACAATACAATGGGAACCTTTGATCTTGAAAATGGTGGGAAATGTCAGTATCTTTCTGCACCACTAGATTCACTGAAGCTGAATGCTATGCTGTCACTTCGAAGAGGGTATTGTCCCCCGAGGTGTGTTAAGGGAACTTCCTATTGTGAATCTCAAGCTGAATGCAGAAAGCTCCTGTTACTCCAGGTGCTGCTGTAAGATGCTACTATCTAGCGTAGAATGCTTGATAATTAGACCATGAGTCAAAACTGGGACATAGTGCTACTGGTGAACAGAAATCCCAAGAGAAGGCAGGTACCAGGAGCTTAGTACCTGCTCTTAAATTTTCATGTTTAGCAGAAGAATAGGATTTTACAGCAGAGGAAAACAATACACAAGGGACCTGGTAGCCCACCATGGTCTTCAACAGACAGGTCTCCTAGAGAAGGGACTTAAGGGAATGTTCCAGGCTTTGCTGTTCTCATCTTAGAAATTAGAGTGGTGACTTTAAATAGAAATCACACTCTCTAGGTCATCTACCCCTAAATAGCGTTCCTCATCCTGATTACATATGTTTGCTGATAGGATCTATATATTTCCAGTCAAAAAATGACAAAGATAATGGCAATTTAAAGACATCTTCATCACATGAAACTTTACAAATCAACAAAAATGTTATAAAGTATGAAAAAAAAACCCACAGGTCTAGTCTCTCGGTCGGCTGAGACATGAACTTAGAGAGTAAAATACAGTATTGATATGTCACAATTATATGTACCATGAAAAACAATTTATTTAATGGAATGGCTTCTCATTAATGAGAGTTAAATGGTTGAGCTGTTTTGACCCCCAGAATTTATAACTTGCATGAAGACATTTCAAAGTAACCACATATCTCTGAACTTTATTTGGAGAAGGAAAAATTCCTTTAAGGGACTGTAAGGCAAAGGAGATCTTTCTTACTCTCACATGGCTTGGTGGCATTGGAAGCACAGTTCAATTGCTGGAAGGTTTTATATCCAGACACAGAAAACTTGTTCCATTCCACTTTTTGAAGTTCGGACTTGTTCAGCACACTGTCAAGTCTGAATAAAAGTAAAAAAAAAACCAAAAAAACAGCAAGAGAGAGAAAAGAAATCATGACACATTATGAATTTCTATATCTTTCAATTTGCTTTAAGTTCATAATGAAACAGACTACCTTGTTGAAAACAAGATACGCAAAAAATCCAAATTGGTTGTAATAGAGTAAAAAGAAAATATAAAATCCGTACTCTAAAGAGAGATCATTTACTTATGTTTATGGAGAGGCTGCATTTAACTAACTGCTCTTAGAAAAATTGCCTGAGTTAATAGCTCATTGACATCATCTTCCCTATTAAGTTAAATAGTAGAGATTGAAGTATTTATTATTTATTTTCCTTTAAATTTATTTTCTAACATAAATCAAAAGTAGCCTTCCATTGAAATATTCTAATTTTAGCTGATGACATGATCAGTACAATCAAAGTTTTAGGACCTCATTTTTTTCAATGACATAATATATTGTTGACATTTTGAAATTGCATTCTGTCCAAGAAAACAATGATCTCAACAGAGTTTCAATGGAAATATCACACTCCATATCAGTTACAATTGCATTTCATGTTAAGGGGCATTAACTCTGTAACTTCATCCTTTCTTCTAAATACCCTGCACTATGTATTAAGATATACATGCATGAATGTGGTTCATCATTAGGGAAGAGAAATGAGACGATTTTATATCTTTTAGTTATTCTGGTTTTATTTTAATAGAAAAAAGATTATAAGTTGCTCTTTTTACATTTCTAGAGTAATTAAACACACATTTAACTTATTTCCACTTTATGCCTGACCCATGTGTTTTAGTGTATTTCTCAGCTCAGCATTTTTTCCCCCATCATTAATAATCTACACACTGGTCAATAGTTTATTTTTATGCAAATGCCTATGAAAGCATATCTCATTTCTTCTTCCAGTTCACCAGTATTCAAAATGAGGAAACTGGTTGAAAGATTAGAATGGGAAGTAACCACCCCATAACTCAGGGCTCTACCAGTTATTTGAAGTGTGCTCCTGGACTAGGAGCATAAGTTCTTTTTGTTGCTGGACACTCAATTATGAAATGGGTATTTTCAGCTTGAACATCAGAAGTAAATGGGAAAAAAAAAAAGTTTTATACATTTCAGAAAATGGCTTCTCAGACCAAACCCTAAAATCTAATTTTACAGGCAAGAACTGAAACATTACCCTATGTCTTTAGACATAAGGTAGTGTTGTCATACTGTTTCACTGCTAGTAAAGATGTGAAAGTAGCCAGACCAACCAGCACTTGTTAGCAATTTCACCTGAATCCCTGCCCTCAATTCTAGCAAAAAAAATGACAATAGGTTTTATACTTCATAGATATGTTCTGTCCATACAATTCTGGTAACAGCTACTACAGCCACAAATCAGAGCCCAGTGACAATCTGAAGTGTCATCAGTCCTGCAAATTTTTTGAGGGAATAAGAAGAAATGTATTTAACTATAGTTAAATATCTCTTATAACGCTGTAATAAAAAAGCAAGTAAACTCACATTTGAATGCAGCAATAGGTTCATGGAATATTGGACTGGTTTACATTGGAAATTCACCTCAGATGGAAATGACTGTAATCCTGCAATGGCAATGAAATCATGGCTTGTAATCACCAGTGGAAATTTGTTCCTGCTGGCTGGAATTCCAAAACTCAACAGAACAATGAAACATCCAAGTTCAGCATTTGAGTTTACACTGGAGCAGGAATCTATTTGAAAACTCTCAAGTGTTTTACCTGCTAACTCCTATTTTGAGACTTAAAAAGGAAGAAGTGACTTTTGTGGCTGTGTAGTCTGTCACACTATAATATTCATGCTAAGCAGCAAAAAGGAAAATGCCTTACTAGAGTAAGTCAGAGTATGCTACTTACTGATTCCCTTCTGCCTTCACCATAGAAATGAAACTTATCTGAGTGAAACAGCTTATGAAAAAATCCCACACACCCAGCTGATTTTGTATATAGCTTTTACTTGAGATCTCATCAAAGAGAAGAAAAGCCTATTTTATATTCAGCTACCTCTTCATAAAATGTTTTCGCATCAGTACAGCAGAATACATTTGGAGATGGTCACATTTCACTTCTTAATGGACCTGATCTGGCATACCAGAGAGAACACTTAGGACCATTCCAGAATGAATTATTTAGGGCAATTTTTATGAGACACAATCCTTAAATCCTTCAGTAGATTAAAAAAAAAAAAACCAAAAAAAAACCCACCAGAAAAGGCCCAAACAAAAAAACCCTACCACTTTTTTATGTTAATTGAAGACATTCAATTTTTTTTCTTTTGTTTTAAATCTGATTTTCTGAAGTATCCTATGGAATTTGGTAATTTTAACATCCTCTTATGATACATTCTTAAATTTGCTAATTTAGCTTTCTTTCCTTTAATACCTTAAGCTTGTTTCAGTGGACACAGATATCACCTCCATGACAGGTTAATTTCCAATATATTCCTTTTATAATTTTGGAGAGCATTTATTTAATTAATGAAGATTAGGCATGCAAGTGAATCAAAAACCTGTAAAAAAGTCCTCATTGAATTCTATTGTAGCAAAGTTTTATTTTTTTTTCCTCAAATGAATGATACAAGTGCAACGATCTTCAACTGAATTATCTGCATTTGAGTAATGATATATTCTCTGCATATAGAAAGTCTTAGACATCTGCAATTTATCACAATGCCCCTTTAACACTAAGGAAGTCTGAATATTTAGCGTAGTGATGTGTCACTATATGATTGCCAAAGTAATATGTGCTGTGTATTACACCCAAGAATTGCAAATCCTGATTCACTTACTTTCTTTTTGTCCTTGTCTACTGAAGAATCATTTGGTTGCTAAATCCTCCCTGTGACTTTCAAGAGTAGTCTTAAAGCTATATGAATTTATAGTTGTTTTATGCCAAATGAGTTCCTAACACGCATGGCTGCTGGAATTACAAAGACTAAGAAAATGATCCACTCTATATATTGTCACAATCTGATATTCATTGGGAACTGAAGGCGTTCAAATCCTCAAACAGTGAATTCTAAAATGAAAACATTTGCTCTGCAAATAATAGGGTTTTGGAGGGTATGGAAAGGACATTCCAGCCTCTAACTCAGGTACATTTTAGATGGTTCATAATGACGGCCTCATTGAAAGGATGAAAGGGTATCACTGGCGTAAACAAAACCTGTGTGAAACAAACAACCAATTCATATTAAGGGAGCTATAAGTAATCGAATGTGCAATGAAACATGCTGTGAAAATGATAAGATTTGCATACTTTTCTGAGAACTTTGGAATTTAACCGCTATGGCTCTCCTGATTACATTATAACATTTCTCGAGCAACACTAGAAATATTTTTTACTGCAAAGCACACTTCAAAATGTGTAGTATTAATTAATCTTAAATGCAGGCCTTTCAACAGCTGGATCTAAAAGACTTTAGAGGAAGCTGATGTCTAGTGGTGAAGAGTGCAAAACACCAATCTAGAAAAGCTGTATCTACTGCTACCTAAGACGGTACTTTTTAACTAGAGTATGTCTTTGAATGTGTGTCTGCTACATATATGTGCTTACATACACATTCCCATTAAGTAAGTTATGTACTTATGCATGCTAGTATTTCATATAAAGATTTAAATAATTAAAAAATGAGTTATGAAGTACTTTCATTACAGCACAAAACTGATTAAATACATTACAAACACAATGATATACAGCAGGTACAATTTAATGTAACATTTCTTTGGGGGGATTTTACTCTTTCTAAGCGAAATTAAGTACTGTCAAGTGCAGCAGAATATTCTCAATAACGATAAAAGTAAAAAAATACAAAGACGGACTGCTGTGATGAATGGTGTCCATCTTTAATACTGAAAAAGTCAGAGATCCTGTGAAAAATTACGCAACTGAAGCCAATGATAGGGTTACAAAAGACTCTGGCTGAGTGTTAAGCACCATGTAAAAACCCCTTGTATTTTCAAGTCTGATCCATTCTTGAATAACACAAGTGATGAATCCGCACAGGAGTGGTAAGGAATTGAGGTTGTAAGAGCAATTCCAACTTTTACAGATCATAATTCTGATTTATTTGTTGGCTTTGTTCCTCTAAAACTTTACAGACAGGAGTAAATTTTCTTTCTGCTTTTTAATTTCTCAGCACAAGGTTAGAATGAAAGTAGTTTGGGAAATGCCTAGAGAAAAGGAGTTTTTGTCACCCAGATCAAGTATGGGGCATGATGCTGCTCCTGTACTAATAGATTCAGACCTAACTCAAAACTGAAATTTTACTTTCTTAACTTCCATTGCAAGATGTTAATATCACAAGGTTTGGATTAATTTAATTTGGGAAGCAGCACTGCTGGTCATCTATCATAACCACCTCACAAGGCAAAATCCAGCTTGAAAGATATATCAGCTTGTACCAGGCCTTGTCTTTTCCAGTATTGAATCTCTTTAGGAGTGGAGACTCCAGAACCTCTATGGGAAACACTTCTGGCCAACCTTGCTGAAATGAAAATCTTAAATATGCTGTCATATTTCCTACTTCCAGCTTGCACCAGCAGGCTCAAGGCCAGAGTTGCTGCTGAACAAGTCCGAGTCCCTCAGCGATGGTCACAGCTCCTCTGGGAATCACATTTAGGAAAGAAAACAAAAAAATGCAAGCTGCCACTTTTTGCCTCCAGAGAAGGCACTGAGAAGATGTAAGAAACTGTGCATACACCAAGGTCAGTGAAAGGAGGGGAGGAGGCACTCCAGCCACTGGAGAGAAGGATGCCCCTGCAGCCTGTGGAGAAACCCATGATGGAGCGGGTCCCCCCCCCCAGCCCATGGGAAAGGACAAGATCCCACCTGCAGCCCATGAAGAGGCCCCATGCTGGAGAAGACGCTGTAACACACATTGGAACAAGCCTCTGCCCGCACTTGCAGCTCATGAAGACAACCAAGAGACCCATGCCGGAGCAGGTTTGCTGGGGTGGTGGGCTTGTGACCCCATAGAGGACCAGGCTGGAGCAGTCTGGGCCTGAGAGACTGAGAGACATTCTATGATTTATGACTGCATTCCATAGAAGTAACCCACACTGGGGCAGCTGGTGAAGAGCTGAAGCCCCATGGGAAAGGTCTCATGTTGGAGAAGTTCATGGAGGACTGTATCCTGTGGGTGGGACCCGACGATACAGCAGGGGAAGGGTGTGAGGAATGCTCCCCCTGGCTAAGAAGGAAAACAACTTTTGAAGAACTGACCTAGAAACCCATTCCCCCAGTCCCTGCTCCTCCCCATGCCACAATGTTGGGGGAAGAAGGGAGCAAAATCATGACTAAAGTGAAGTCTGCTATGAAGGGAGGGGTGAGGGTGCTTTAAAATCTGGTCGCATTTCTCATTATCTGACTCTGTTTTCACAGTGTGTGTAGCGTAGTGTGATAAATCTTTCCTTTATTCCTGTCACATTAATTGCAGAACTATCTCTTCCTGTCCTTATCTCGACTCCTAAGCCTCTCAATATATATATATTTTCTCCCCTGTCCCGCTGAAAAGGGGAGTGACAGAGGGGCTTTGGTGGGCATCTGGCCTCCAGCCAGGATCAAACCAGCACAGTCTGACAAGTCTGCTTTACACCATCCCATTAAGGGTTTGTAGGTAGAAATGTGGTCTGACTCTTCGCTCCAGCCTCTCCTCACCTAAAACATGCTTCAAGACCTTCATGACCTTAATAGCCTCTCAGTGGGCTCTCTCCAGTATGTTCTTGTCTCTCTCATACTGGGGAAAGCATGAATTCCCTGCACCTCATGCTCTGCCTAATGCAGACCAGGAAACTGTTGACCTCCTTTTTTGCAAGGGTTCTTTGCTGGCTGAAGTTCAACTATGTGTCCACGAGGAACTCTAGGTCCTTTTATCCACAGAAGCATGAAGCCTTCCTAAATACTCTTTCAATGTTGGAAAAAAGAAGGTAATTTTATACGTCAGATGTAACAAGAGTGCTACTCTAGGACTATCAAAAGCAAAAGCATTCCATAGTGCAAAGAGGAAACATTTTAATCTGCTAATTTTTTATTTCCATCTCACTGAAGAACAAACAATGCAGCTTTATTATTATTATTATTTACAGTTGTACAAAATTAATTTCAAATATGTAATTCTGAATTTTCAGGGTTTAGCATTTTCTTTCCCCGTTGGGCAATGCAATACCAAACATTATAAAATTATTTAAGAGATATTATAATGTAGAAACATCACAGCTATTCATAGCAAGGAGAACATTTAACATTGCACAATTTCTTAGGTATTGATATATGCATTGTACATAATGTTTGACTTTCTCCTTAGCTATATAGAAGTAGGGAAAAGAATTGTGCTCCCAAGGGAATTAAAGCAAGCAGTTTGCACTGATTTAGATTGCTAATAAAAGACCCCTGTGCTTCCCCTCGTCTCCCCGTAACAATTATCAAAATCAGAAGCACAGAGGGAACAGTGGACATGTAAGGGCTTCATGTAGAAGTACATGTGGATAGCTTTCACATATTAACAGTATAGCATAAACTTTGAAAATGTCAGAGCACAAATACGTCAAAAAGCTATGTTCCTATAATATTCCATTGGGGAATAGTTTTATAAATCCTCATAAAGCTTCCAACTCCCTTGTTGTTATTTTCAAATTAGGCAGTAATATGCTAAGACAGTAAAGAAGACAAATCCAATAAATGTTTCATAAAACTATGCAAATTAATAACTAGACTTAATCCGTCAGGGTCTATGAAATTTTATATAGTAGCTGCAGTTACAATTAAGTGTATAGTAAGAGGCTAGCTCTGCAGAAGAGCAAGTGAAACCTTCACCAACTGTATTAAAAACATGACACTTATGCTGGCTACAGATGGAATGATAGCATCATAAGTTATGGAGAACTAATAAATTAAGTATATATCATCTTCACATTATAATAGAGTTTTAGGAAGAGAGGTTAATGGTGTGAAGGTCTTGACTATCTCCTGCACTGGTAAAAAAAGTCATGACTTTACTGAAAGCAGCCAGTCAAGCACCTACCATAAGCCTGAAAATACTTGAAAAGAAAAAAGAAATCTATGTTATGCTTTCTCAAAAAGAAGCATTCTCAAATTACTTGTTGAGACTTGTTCAACATCCTCCAATGCCAACAATACATTTTTGGAACATGCATTGACAAAAACTGTTTCATCCACTTAATAATAAAGGAACAGAAAAATATTTGGAGAAGCAAGGAACACCATGTCCTTTGGTCCATGCATTTGGGCTGACTTCCCAAAACAGAGTCTTCTTGATCCTGCTTGCTGTAATTACAAGAGTAAAACTGTGATCTCAGTCCCACAGGTATGTTGGTCATGAGCTCTCCTGAAATATGTTTGGCTTCTATGTATTTGGAGATTTGGCTCTTTCTTTATCCAGGACTCTATGTTCTCTGATGAGAAACAGAAAGTACTGCAGATCTTTCTTGCATTCTCTGACTTTCAATTTCTTGTAGACGCAGGCTCCCTATGCACATTAAAACATAGATCCTTTCAGAGGGATGCTTACAGACTATATAAAAGCAACGAGAGCACACTCTCAGAAAAACATGTAATACAGACATAGGCAGCTTTACATAGAGACCAGATATTAAGTTTTCAGTCAAACAGAACTCACATTGACTTCAAAGATAATTTTTTTAATAATGAGAACTGAAAAGCTGTGCTTAAATAAATGTATATTAATACCCTGATAAATATTTCTTTTAGATGTTGCTTTTTTTATTGACAAGCTGATAAAATGCATAATAATGGCAACGGATTTTCTCAATCATGCTGACAGCATCAATTCCTTTACATTATATCACCCAACTATTACGGTTACTATGTCAATCTTGGACTGACATAGCTTTGGCCTAGAACCAAAGTAGCTTCACAGCTCAACTGCAGCAAACTCAACTAAATGTTTGAAGCTAATTATATTTCTGAATAAGAATTGTGAACTCCACCAAATAAACTCAGTTTGAGGATTCCTCAGGTAGTATTCCCTGTGGATGGACCCTCTTGCCAAATGAGCTCCTGAGTTTCTTCAGGGTCTGTTCTTCCAGGCCCACTTCAGAAAATCAGTATGGCTAGCCTGCCTCTGTTGATGCAGAACACCTCCAGCACTGTTCTAGCAGATTCTGTCTTTTTAATGTCTGCACATGTTTTCACACCAAGCCCGGCATTCCCTCATCACTTTGAGCAGGAAAAAAAGGTTAATATGTGCACGTGTGCACATATTTACTGTCTCAGGGACACGTGTCACAGAGAAGGTGTAAGGTGTATCTGCTGCCACATCCCGTCCTTTAAAGAGGATTGGGCATGAATCCTTTGTCCTCCAAGCAGTATGAAAGCCAAATATAAAATCACTGTTTTTCATGATGTTGATTGAACAGCAAACTTTATCGACACTTACATGGAACTTATTATACAAATTCCTTGGAATAAATTTTCAGACTTCTAGATTTCCATAAAGCCAGGTTTTTATCACAGAGGGAATTACACGAATGACTTAAAAAGTATTTCTCTGAGTGTTGCAAAACAGCATTCATAAGCAGTCATTAAGACCCTGACTTCTGAAGTATATGATCTTGTTATGATATTATAATCATTCCTTCAAAGAGGGATTTCTAAGTGTAAAATAAGTATTTCCTGCACATCACTCATTACTTCCAGTGAAGTGGTTTTGAAAAAGGATTTTTAACAGAAAATGTAACCATACTACTTGTGTTTTTAGGAAAAGTTTCAAACATCTAAGCACAGAAATCTTAAAATGAAAACATATCCATGAAATATAGGTGGTTATGGCCACAGAGTAATGGTCAAATCTTCACACAAAAGCTTAATAAAAGTGTAAAAAAACCCAACAACAACCCAAAACCTAACATTTCTGAACTTCTTCACATTCATGATCATAATATCACATAAGAAAAAGTAGCCCTAAAAGAAGATCCATCCTGGGTGTCCATACAATTTGTCTATAGAAATTCACTAGCAGATATTTTTCTCTTTTTTATCTGAAAGAAACCAAAACCAAATAACTAAAACAACATAGTAATTGCTGAACCCAGAATTCATGTTCGAAACATTCAAAATTGTAGGCACCCTAAGTTTTAGGGTTTTGTCCCCTTACTAACATCAATCACAAAAGACTCCACTGTTACAGGATTAGCCACTCTTACAACTTACATTTATGTACCTTCACTGTGTTCTACAGGACACAAAAGTCTTCCCCACTGAATAATTCAGCTCGTTGTCTTGACTGTCCATGAATTCCTCAGATAGAAAATTCGTGCTGCTGATCACAAGTGACATTAATACGCTAGCTGTCATGTAATGCATTTAAACTTGCCTTTTACTGTACGATGCAAATGCATTTTCTCTGAGAATTCTGAGTGCAGCTTAATAGCCAGGCAGGAAATGGGATAATTGGTTAAAGAGATTCACAGTGCATTATTAGTATTTTTATTACTGCTGTAATTTTATAATTTCTTTGATTTATGAGACAGAGGAAAAATGAAAAGGCATTCTGTATCTTTCCAGTTACACTAAACTGCTTTGCATCTAGAAATTAAAGTGCTGAGTAAGATGCTATAATGAACCTTAGGAATAATCATGATTATTTTCCTGATTTAGCATATGTATTAGTCTCAGCATCTCTATGGTCATACCACTGCTGCTGCAAATTAAAGCAGTCTAAAAGATTAGTAACTGAAGAAATTTAACATTGAGTATGGGAAATTTCTATGGCAAATTGCCTAGTTGAGACTGTAAGTTTGCATTCTCTTTTGCTACTATTTCTGTAGCATTTTTCCCTGTTGTTTTTACTGTGGCTATCTGTGTGGCATATTGTATGTTCTGGAAGATAACTATTTGTCAGATCCAAGTTTTTTTTATGCAGGCAAAATGCATAAAAAACCCAACACGTTCTGCTGGAGCAAATGGAAAATGGAAGATCAGACATGCTGAGAAGTACATCAGAGGAAAACAAGCAGTGATGGTGAGTTGAACATTGAAAAAATGCAAATTAATCATTTATTTTCCTCATGCATGTTTCCATTCTGTTTTCTTCTGACCTTTTTCAACTGCTTTAGAAACATCAACAAATTAAAAAAGGCTACACAGCACAAACTAATTACATCTTCTTCCTAGCACTCTGCAGATTTAAGACACTTCATTTTATTTATCTAAATGGAAGAAAATTTAAGTTAAGTATAATATTGACACTCAATATTCAGATAAGGAAATAGACATAGGCAATCTAATGTCACATATTAAAACTGCTTATTAGGTGGGTGGAACTTTTTGTGTGAGTCAGCAACAGTAACAATTGGTCTGTACTCATATTCCTGCGCAGTTACAGGTTGCGCTGCTGTGAAAGGCGGCACTGTCAGATCCAGACTGGACAAATTTAGCCTAATAAATCTCAGGGTGGTGACTGGAATTCAAAATGCACTCTCAGTAGCAGGGAGAAAGATGAAAAATAGCCCTGATCAAATGACCAGCTTGTGATAGCAGACTGCAAGCTGCACGTGGCTTTAAATGGCTAGCAAGAAAGAATCAGTGCTGCTCTTTTCTAAATCTAAATAGGGGTGCAATGGAGAATTGGAAGAACTTTAAGTTAGCAATGTTCTTTCCTGATTTTTTTTTCTTTTTCTATTAGATTCATTTTTTTTCAGGAAAAAACCAAAGTGTTTTCAGAATTGTGTATTTCGGATAATGTTGATCACTAGCAGTCCTTTATCTCTAAGACCCTAGAAGCAAGGCAACTAGATTATTGCTTTCAGCCTGGGAATAAATTGCTGAAAAATCACTGATGACTTAGGAACTAGCAGAAATGATCAGGGAAGTGGGAATTTAAGTCTCTGCCTGTGTTACATACTGCTGTGGCTTACCTCACTTCCAAACAGAAGTCACAGATCAAGCCTGAGTCTATTTCACACCAAGAAATAGCTTTCTTTTCCTTAATATACTCAGCAAAGCCGATGGTTAACTGTGAAGTCATTTTCAAGATCTAGTTTACTGATGACAATCTGTCTACCTAAAATAACCTTTACAGTGTTAATTGGATATATTATTATTCTTCTCTTCCTGCCAAAAACTGTTAAACATTTTTTACTCTGTGTTTTTTAGCAATAATTAGATTTCAGAACACTACTACTGTTTCAGAATCTGTTGAACTAGCTCATATATTATGTCTGTAAAGTACTTGATAACAAAAGACTTTATGTAAATGCACGTTATTGTGCTCAGTAAGAATTACCTGGCATGTGTACAGGCCCAGATGAATTATAAGTGACCTCACCACTTTTTTCATGGTTTAGTTCCTAGTTCCAGCCCTTGCTTCTCTTTTCTATAAATAGGGTTCTGATAGACCCAAAGTTGCTAATTTTTATAATCTATATTTCATATTAAAATGCTTTCACTTAGTCACATATTGAGGCGGTGGGGGCAGGTACTCTGGGGAAAGGGTTGAGGATTTTGACACAGACATCCAACTTCTGATTTTTGTTGTGATTCTATATCTGTATCACCCTCATAGCTTCACTTAATTGAAAACAGAGCTTGCCTGTAAAACATCATGATTTAAAGCTGATCATATAAATATCCAACCTTCTGTTCTGTGCCTTCATGAAAAGTACTGTTTGTACGTTCACATTTTCAAGCTATGATGAAGTGTGTCCCTTTCCCTCGTTACATTTCCAGGCATCTGCAAAGCCCATATTTAAATGGCTTGTAAAGCATATTTTGAAATGTAAAAGTTTCCAATAAAGTGCACTTGCCTGCCTTGTGAACTTTGAATTAAAGACTATCTCTAAGTAGATTGCATTCACCGCTTGCTTTTATTATCCCAAACCAGTAGTGACTATTGCTTTCCCTTTCACTCAGTTCTTGCTTGGTTTTGTCATTCCTCTCAAGGGTATCATGCCCTGGGTAATAATAAAATAAAAGGTTTATTCCTCATACAGTGTTCTGCACACTGACTGAATTGTTCTAGACTCCAGAGGCTGAGAAAGGCAAACCAATGTGAATGATGATAGGTGAAAAGGTCATTGTTTCACTCTTGTATAAAATAATTTTGGTACCCGTTTCACTTTCCTACTTTTTTTTTCTTCCTTTCCTGGAGGCTTTTGTTTTAAGTCTCTTTTTAACTCTCTTTAAATGATTTATGATCTGTTTCACACTTTGTTACCTTTCTCTGCATTGTAAATGTCAGTGTGCCACATCTGAGAGATGGGAAGTTAACATGCCGTGGGGTTTTATTGACGAGTCTGTGTCAGTGCAAAAAGAAAATGTTTTTAGTTGGTAAAGCACTGCATTTATTATCCAAAATCTCCTGACAGTAGTAATGATAACACATGAATGAGATGAAATACTGTCAAGACCTTTTCAGTGTGCTGGAGCAGAAGATGAGTGAGACAGGAAGAAAATTCCAGGACTGCAGAAAGTAGTTTCTATAAGAAAGAAATTGCACATGACATACTTAGCATATGTGAGTGCATGTGTATACCTGGCATACACACAGAGTCACGTTTGCATATAGATGAGATAAGATGTATCAGAAGACACTACTCTTTTATTTTCCCAGCTGTGAGGCAGCATTCCCAGGTGCCTTTTGAAACCAATTGGGATCTCAGACCTGCATTCTGCCTCTCCATCAGCCCCTAGCCTCCAGCTGACCTTGAACAATTCACTTTAGCTCTCCTTCTCCCAGTCTCTTGATATGTAAAATGAAATTATTGATCCTCCTGTCCTTTGCAAAATGCATTTGAGATGCACTAATAAGCCATGAAATAGGTAGAAAAAGCTGTGGAACATTATACAACCATATTTATAACCCCAAAAGTTGCATTATGGAAATGCATGCTGCAAAAATTTTCTAGATAATCTTTCATGGGTATATTCCCTGAGCTAGGAAATTTAATAATTCTGTGTACTTCCAATTCAATGAAAAGTCTTCTCCCAAATTCACAGGAGGAGCTAAAGAAGGTCTTCATAAAATGTTCATGCAATAGTGACAGAAAAAAAAAAAGTACAAATTAACAAATTAAATAAGGGTTACTAGGAAAATATTTAATCCTATATTCAACTTAAGCATGCATTCACTGTTTGTAGAGTCTTAGGATAGATGTAAAATAAAGTAATCATTTTAATTGCTCTGTGGTGGCTATAACTTAGCAGGGCATGCATGTGGCTTTGTATAGACCCTGGAATTCTCCAAATGGAAAAAAACACTGAGCACATTCAGTTCGTATTTTCACACAGTTAGTCAACCCCAGTTCCACTGCTGTACTAGCTGCTGGGTTCTGTAGAAAGTAAGTTTCTTTCCTACATATATGTTATTTATCTTAGTTTCTTTATAGGAAGTTTGGTTCACATATTTTCTATTGTAGCCCATGATCTTCTATGGTAAAAATAATTAATATTTATTTTGCATCATACAATGGATTAATTTTAAAAAAGAAACCCAACTGTTAAAACAATTATTTAGTTTTACACCCATATTTATTTCCTCCACACAACCTCTCCCATTTCTGATTGGGGAGGGGGTGGGTGTTTGCTGGTATAAAAATTGCCATCCAAACATCTAGCAAGAGAAAAAAGGGGTTTAAGGTGAGCTTTCATCTAGAAGAGAAGTTAGCCTTTGTGTAGGTCAGTTAACCTGTGTTATGAGTGAGAAAATTGACTACTAATTGACCACACCCTGTTGAAGGAGCACAAAAATACACCTAGAGACCTAAAAGATTTAAGCACACAGAGGAAAGACAAAATTGGGTTCATTGTAGTCTAAATGATTGTCTGTGGTTGCAGCTAGAGTCATGTCAAGTTGTCTGTAAGATATAGGTTAATAAAACAAGCATTAAAGCAAGTCTTAAGTCTTAAAACAAGCCCTGGTCTTAAAACAGTTTCATTCCAGTTAGTCACCTAGGTTTGCAGACGGGATTTCTGATTATATCCTGACATACACATCAGATGGATTAGGGTAAGTAATTAGAACTACATGGCAAGGAAAATATAGTCAATTGCAATTTCCTAGTAGATCAAAATGCTGATAAAATGGTTATGAGAGTCCTAGAATACACAGTAAAATAAAAAAATAAATATCTAGAGGAGAACACTCTACATTGCATGGATCTTCAGCTTTTTTATTTATGTCTTTTGTGTTTCATTTCCACAAAAAGCAATAAAACATACTGTAAGGAAAGATAAATAATTCTTCTATGGTTAGGTAGCTATGAACATTTGACCAAATCAGGGGGTCTTTCAACTAGACTGTAAAGGAACCAGCAACTCTTTAAAAACTTGCAGTGCTAACTCATTTAGAACTGGATGTACAAGAATAAAGTCCAGGTGTAAAATAGGCTCTTGAACCTGAAACAGCTTTTGAATTCCTGTGTCCTGACATTGAACCTTACACTTGCTCTCAGATTGGCTCTCAGACTCCATGTAGCGTTCAGAGAGACTTTCAGGTCTCCAGAGTAGAGACCAAACAATCAGTTAGGCAAGTAAGACATAATCTATGTGTGCTAAGTGTTTGATTTCCAGACTTAGGCAGGCTTTTACCATTGGCCACTGAAATATCTCCTAAATATCACAGAATCACAGAATAGCAGAGTTTGGAAGGGACTCTGGATGTCATCTAGTCCTAACTCCCTACTAAAGCAAGATGACAAAAAGCAGGTTGCACAGGACTGTGTCCAGGTATGTCTTGAATATCTGCAGAGAAGGATATTCCACAACCTCTCTGGCCAGCCTGTTCCAGTGCTCTGTCACCCTCAGAGTGGAGAAGTTTTTCCTCATATTCAGACGGAACTTCCCATGTTCCAGTTTGTGCCTGTTGCTCCTTGTCCTGTCACTGGGCACCACTGGAGAAGAGTGTGACCCCATTCTCTTGACACACACCCTTTAGATATTCATAAGCATCGATCAGATCCTCTCTGTCTTCTTCAAGCTACACCGCCAGGTCTCTTAGCCTTTCCTCATACTCTCCAGCCATCTTATCACCCCTGTAGCACTTTGCTGGACTGTCTCCAGTAATTCTCTGTTCTTCTTGAACTGGGGAGCCAGACCTGGACACTGCACTCCAGATGTGTCTTCCACAGGGCAAAGTAGAGGGGAAGGAGGACATCCCTCAACCTGCTTAATGCACCCCAGGATCCCACTGGCTTCTTTGGCAACAGGGCACACTCCTGGCTCGTAGAGAACTTCTTGTCCACCGGGACTCCCAGGTCCTTCTCTGCAGAGCTGATTACCAGCTCATCAACCCCTAACCTGAACTGCTGCATGGGATTGTTCCCTAGATGGATGTCCATACATTCGGCATTGTTGAATTTCATTCAGTTCTTCTCAGGCCAGCTGTCTAGTGTGTTCAGGTCTCACTGAATGTCTGCTGAATTGGCCACTCCTTCCAGTTTTGTATTGTCAGCAAACTTATTGATGATAGACTCTGTCCCTTCATCCAGGTAACTGTTAAATATGTTAAGACCAGACCAGTACTGGCACACCACTAGCTGTAGGCCTTCAAGATACTCTGTGCTGCTTGTCACAACCCACTGAGATCTGCCAATCAGCCAACTCACTGTCCACTCATCTAACCCCCACTTCTTAAGCTTGCCTTTGAGGATATGAGGAGAGACAGTGTCAAAAGACTTGCTGAAGGGAGTGGACAACCTCCATTGTGCTCCCCTTGTATACCCAGCTAGCCATCATAGAAGGCCATCAGATTTGTCAAGCATGATTTCCCCTTTGTGAATCCATGTTGACCACTCCTGATAACCTTTTTCTCCACTTGTTTAGAGACGACATTCAGAATGAGGAGTTCCATCACCTCTCAAGGGATGGAGATGAGGCTGACTGGCCTGTAGTTTCCTGGGTCCTTCTTCTTGCCCTTTCTGAAGACTGGAGTCCTCAGGAATCTTTCCTGTTCTCCATGACCTTTCAAAGATGACTGACAGTGGCATAAGCAATAAGATCTGCCAGCTCTCTCAACACTCTGGGGTACCTCCCACTGTTGCCCATGGCTATGTGGGTGTTGAGTTTTCCTAAATGATCTCGAACTTGATCCTCCTCAAGGAAGGGAAAGTCTTCCTATTTCCAGACTTTCTCTCTTACCTCCAGGGGCTGGCATTCCTGCCAGCCTTACCATTACAGACTGAAACAAAGAAGACATTCAGAAACTCTACCTTATCTATATCCTCTATCACTAGGGCACCCACCCCATTTAGCAGTGGGGTCACGTTTTCCCTAGGTTTCATTTTGTTACTGATGTGCTTGAAGGAGTCCTTGTTGTTGTCTTTAACATCCCTTGCCATCTATCCAGCAAATACAAGTGGCTGTACATATTCATGGATTTGACAATACCAAGTTGTTGTACAAGCAAGGAAGGAAGAAAAAGGAGAAGTGACTGGATAATCAATGAGTGCAAAAGTTCAGAGGAAACAGGACACATTATGTTTCAAGGCATCAGTATCACATGATCAGAGAAATAACTTAGATATTTGTGCAAAGAAATGCAAGCACCGGCAGTAATAAAGTATGTCTGAAGAAAAGAGATAGAAAAAATATTTTGAAGTGTTTAAAAGACACAAATATTCTATGGCACATTAGGGGACATACAAGCCATTCACTGTAACCAAGGGATAACAGGTGTCAGATTTCTTAGAAGAAGTAGAGATTCTAGTAGAAAAATTGAAAAAGCAAGAGATCCTGGTACAGGGTTTGATAACTCAGTAGCTCTCCAGGAAGATTTTACAACAAGGACAAGTGCTGAGATAGGAATCAATGCAGAAGCTACAGCAGAGTTAGCTTATTAAGTATGAGAGGAAGAGTTTTTACTAAGACATTTCAGGAATAAATTCAGGTATCTGTGAGAGTAGCACTCATGAAAAAGCCAACCAAGTTTAGATAAAGACTCAGCTCTTTGTGTTAAAACAGATCCTAAGGAAGTTCACAGAACAGAAGTAATCACATTACTAAAATTTTATAGGCTGTAAATAGGCCTTGATAGTATATGAAAGAAGACAAATTTTCAAAATGTATATTATTCCTGAAAAATAGATCAGTCTGGTAGGTTGCATCTCCAGAAAGATGGGGAGTGCAGTGAGAGTAGATGAGGTTGACTGTAGTATGATGTTAAGGGTGACTGTAGCATTCTGTCATGAGATAGATTTATTTTACTGCTAGAAAAAAAATCATAGTTTTATCTTTCGGACATACTATATAAGGGAGTAGTGAGTAAGTGTAGATTCACTGCTGGCACTGAATTCATAGTCTGAAATGCTTATCTCTAAAGGTTAATTTATAATGGAGACTAAGAAAACAGAAAATATGGACTAATCAGGAAAAAATAGGAGAAAAGTAATATAAAAATTAAGATAGCAAAGACTAAAACAGGAAAAAAAACCCCACTTGCTTTATTGGTTTGACTCCTCTGTCATCTAAATTAAGTCGTTTTCTTCAGGTGACCTAGTGTTCAAACCCCACAATCAATGGAGATCTATCTGATACATAGATCTGGAGGACTTCTGAACATCAAGTGTTTTCTTTGTAGTAAACTGAAAAGATATCTAAAGTTTCTGTTGTTCATACTAACTAGAAGTCTGCACATCAAGCTTACATATAGGACATGGTGTTTGATTTCATTTCAGTGAGCTAAACCTCACCTCAAATATCAGGGCAGTCATTTGCAACCTACTTTGATTGCTCACAAATAGGTACTTGATGTAGTCTCTAATGACACTATCTGAGATATCCTGTTGTGATGGCGTTTGTGTCTGTGGAAGATCTGTGCCATTTGCAGTCCCTCTGCATGGCAGATAGGAACATCTGAATGGTGGGCAACTGAATCAAGCCTTCAAGATATATTTATAATGTGCAGTTTCCATGAATAATAGACTGGAAAGCAGTTTGAACTGAAGTAACATTTCAGTGGCTTTGAAGCTTTGAAGAGAGCAAAGGAAAAAAAAAATAGCCTAATGGTTGAAAGCACTTAATGTAACAGCTTTCATCACATTTTCTTGATTATTTACTCTGTAGAATGTTATTTACTCTATCCAGCTTGGGGAAATAACATATATATAGAGTAAATAATATATATATATGTTTTTTCATTAGTCTGAAAAAAACCCCAACCAAACAGTAAAATGTCCTTCATAGAACATGTGCCCTTAAGTTGACAAAGTTGCTTACACTGTAGTGAAAACATGACACTTTCTGACATTTGTAGAAATAGCAATTACACATAGTCAAAACAAAAACCTCAAATAGAAAGCCATGACATACTTTAAATACGTTCAAAACATGGTTAAAATTGGTTCAGCAAATACAGTTAGTGAAGTGAATATCTGTTAAAAAATAGACCCAGTCAAAATATCCATCACCTGTGAATTGAACCGAAGCATAAGCCCTGTGCTAGACCGGTGCTGAACAAGTACAGTAGCTATTAACTCCTTTTCACCAACTTCAGCTTCACTTGTCTTTCATGCCTCTTTCTAGTTCTTTCCCTATTGGAGTCAAAGGCAAATGTTATAGCAAACAAACTGAAAAGCTCAGCTCTTGTGTAAATTGTTACCATGTACTTGTATTCTCTGTTGTTGTCAGCACAGAAAAAAAAATCACATGAAATATGACCCTGTTTAAATTAGTGGCATTTTTTCTAGTAATTCCTTTCAGGCGTGGGTTTTTTGGTGGGGTTTTTTGGGGGGAGCGGTTTTGTTTGTGTTTTTTTTGTAGGGAGGTGGAGAGGAAAGGAAGGGAAGGGCAGGGGGAAAGGAGTATAAATTGATGACAAAGAAAAAAAATTAAAATTCTAGCGTTGTCTTATATTAAAATACTGAGGAGATATCAGAGACGGGAATAGGAAAATATGTTTAAAACATTTCCAATAACTAAACCCTGTATAACGTTTAACCACGGGAAATCACTTCTGTTACCCAGCATTTATAAATTCATTAAGAACAATTATCTTCCTAGCTTTAAAGTATTTATTTAAGTCCAAATAATGGTTATAAATTTTAATCAATTTTCTAATCAATGGTATTAGAATAAGCACTGGAATTGTTACAAACAGAAACAAATGAAAAGGTGCAGTGACTTCATAAAAAGACATAGCCAAACATACAAAATATGCCTGCCAGCAGCATTTAAACATCTAGATAGTTCCAAAAGCAACAGAGATGAAAATCACATTAAAAATGTTCAAGAACATTTTGTGGGTTTTTTTTTTTTTGGCACATTGACTCATCCAAATAATTTTTTTTCTCTGCCATTGTAGAGCAGGGGCGCTGCACTAGTTTTGGTAATAACCCAAACAGTTGTTACTCTTTCTGTATTCCCATTTAATTGTCTTATAAATGAAAAATAACCTCTTCTAAATTGAAGGCTGCCATGTTAATACACAATTCTAAGTTCCAGTCATGTTCACAGTGAAGAAATAAAAAATAAAATGTCAGTATCCACATTTTCATAATTCTTCATGCTCGTTTGTTGTTGTTGTTGTTAGCAAGTGTTTCTTTTGAATTTTGTGTGCGTGGAAGGCAGACAGTTGCAGTGATCTCAGCCTACCTTTGATTTATGAACCAGCACTGTTTTTCATGGAACTGCTTTCTCAGTTCAAAAGTGCAGGCACTGAGGAGTCAGACTTTGGAGGTGAAGAGTGGAAAAAGTCTTATTTCCCACACAGCAAGAAAATTGACTAACAATAGGCTAAATGGAACGTGTGCCAATACAAGTATGACTTCTTGTAACCAAGTCCCATTCTTGTGTCACTTTACATGGGAACATGGACACCAATAAAAATTCGGGGTACTAAGTTTCAACTTTTGTGTGTTAGAAATGTAATTTTTTTTACAAAGTCAGTGTTTTTCTGTGTGTTGTACATTGCTTAAAAATGTTGTTAGGTCATCAAAGAAATGGTTATCTGCTGTCAGTGAGGAAAAAAAGGAGATATAACTCACCAACAGTGTTGTGTCAGTCAGACAAAGGGATGACACTATGTAAATGTATGTACCAATAAAAGCAATTAAATTCACTCCTAACTGTGTACTATAATACCCTACAGCTATATGTTACTTCTCATGTCTGCCTTCAGCCAGTGGAAGTTTCCAGAAGAAACACTTGATAGGAAGTTGTTCTTATAAAGAGATTTTGTAATATTTAAAGGATGTGACTGACTTTTGTCTTTGGTTTTCCCAGTGGTTTGTTCTCCCTTGTGCAGAGAGCTGAGCAAAACATGCCAGTGGTCTCGGAGCTTTGGCTTCCCCTCAGATCAGCTTACAGCTCAGCTTTTGGCATCCCATAATTCCATGTCTTTTCAGGACATTTTTAATGAATGTTTTCTTTTGTCATCCTTATGCTGAGAGTCTCTTCATCCAGACGTGTGTTTGTCTATCTGATCTGTCCCTGCGATCTGTTTTCTTTATTACATGGGTCAGCTGAGTGTGTGTCAGAGATGTGGAGGGAAGTAGAACCCAGCTTAGCCCTACCACAACCATATCAGATTCCAGAACATGTGAGACCATGCTATCCACTGCACAGCTGGGCAACAGCCTCAGAAAGGCTGTATTTAGTCCCATTATATCGCAGCAAAATGTGGCAGGTGCCTGAACAATGAATAGATTTCTTGCACTTTTCATTACCATTTTGAAAGATGTCTCCAAGGGGAAAAAAAGTCCCTTTCCATTAATAAATAAATCTGAGGTGTCCGTTTTAATTGTTGCCTTCTTGTTTTTTACTGGGGACTGTCAGGTTTGATCTTACTAAACACACAGAGGAAAGGAAAAAGGATGTTTAGAACGTAATCACTAGTAGACCAAGGTGTTGAATTCTGCTCTAACCTAAATGCAGCTGTTACTAGGAAGTGTGGTGCTTATTTGTTCACTTCCAACCATTTATGCTTACCTGATGTTTTATCTCTAGGGTCCAGTCCTGCTTCCAAAGAAATTCTGAGAACATTAATCCTTGTATGTCAGTGTGTCTGATGTGAATTTACTGTGATAGCAAACATGACAGGAAATTATTTTCAATACAAGGGGTCAAATACAGAAAATTACTTTTATTGTATACTGCACGTTAGAGAGTCATGCTCACATACGTACTCATAAATGGTAAATATACACATGTACTCATGCATGTGCATACAAATATGGATGTGTGCATCCGTGCAGCATGAACATGCTTTTGATGGTGCCAGAGGAAGGTGCCAGAATGTGGCAAAGATAAATTGTAGATAATATTTCACATACATTTCCAGACGGGTATGGCATGATGTTTGAAGCTAACTTATTATAAAACTTGGCCAAGAAAAAGATATTAAAATTCATGTACATACAGTACTTTTGTTTATATATATATATATACACACAAGTATTCAAGAATATGTATCCTCTGATTAGGTGTTACAATTAATTATTACTGAAACTGCGTAAGTCAGGTGGTTGTGGTGGGTTGACCCAAGCTGAAGGACAAGTGCCTGCTACAGCTGCTCTATCACTCCCCTCCTCAGCTGCACAGGGGAGAGAAAATATAATGAAAGGCTTATGGGTCAAGATAAGGGCAGGTAAAGAGTGTTCGGCACTTACCATCAGGCAAAACAGACTCAATGTGGAATAAAATGCATCTAATTTATTACCCAATCAAACAGAGCAGGATAATGAGAAATAAAAGCCAAATCTTAAAATGCCTCACCCTAGCCCTCCCTTCTTCCTGGGCTCGATTCCTTCCCTATTTCTGTCCCTCCTTTCCCCAGCTGCATAGAGTACGGGGAATGGGGTCAGTTCATCACATGTTGTCTTTGCTGCTCCTTCCTTCCCAGAGAATCTTGTCTTCCCCTACTCCTTCATAGGTTTGCACCCATGAGAGATAGTTCCCCATGATCTACTCCAACTTGAGTCCTTACCATGGGTTGCAGCTCTTCGCAAATCACTCCAGCATTGGTCCCTTCCATGGGGTCACAAGTTCCTGCTCTGGTGTGGGCTCCTCTCTCCATGGGATGCAGGTCCTGACAGTAGCTTTCTCCAGTGCAGGCTTCCCACCGGGTTACAGCGTCCTTCATATGTCTCCACCTGCTCCATCATGGGGTCCTCCACGGGCTGCAAGTGGAATCTCTACTCTTCATGTTTGTGGTGGTTTAGCCCTGGCTGGAGGCCAGACGCCCACCAAAGTTGGTCTATCACTCCCCTTTGTAGTTGGACAGGGGAGAAAATAGGTATTGAGAGGCTTAGGAGTCAACATAAGGTCACGGAGAGATCATCCTGTCATCAATGACATGGGCAAAACAGACTCAACTCAGAGTGAAGAAAACTATCTAATTTATTACACTACACTAAACACACAGTGAAATCAGAGTCAGATAAAGAGAAGCATGACCAGATCTTAAAACACGTTCCCCCCACTGCTCCCTTCTTAGCAGACTTTAGTCATGATCTTGCTCCATTCTTCCCCCCGATAGTGGCGGGGGGGGCAGGGACTGGGAAAATGGTGTTCTCAGTCACTTCTTCATGAGCTGTTTTCCTTTTCCAGATCTTAAAACACCTCTACCTCCCCCCCGCCAACCCCTCCCCACTCACTTCTTAGCAGACTTCACTCTAGTCATGATTTCACTCCCTTCTTCTCCCCTCATCATGGCACAGGGTGGGGCAGGAACTAGAAAAATGGGGACTTCGGTCAGTTCCTTGCAAGCTGGTTTCCTTCTTGACCAGGGCAGGGGCGGCATTCATTCCACACACCCTCCCCATGCTGCACTGTGGGGTCCCACCCATGGGACACAGTCCTCCACGAACTTCTCCAGTGAGTCCTTTCCCACAGGGCTTTATCTCTTCATCAGCTGCCCCACCATTGGTCACTGCTGTGGCAGGCAGTCATAAATCACAATGTCTCTCAGTCCCAGTCCTCCATGGGGTCACAAGCCTCCCTCCAGCAAATCGGTTCCGGAGCAAATCTCTCTCCTGCTCATCTCTGTGTCTCTGTTTCTCTCCATGGGCTGCAAGTGCTGGCAGGGGCTTGCTCCAATGAGGGTTACAGCATCTTCTCTGTGTCTCCACCTGCTCCATCCAGCATGGGGCCTCTCCACGGGCTACAGGTAGGGTCTCAGCCTTTTCCATGGACTGTGGGGGGACACTGACTCTACCATGGGTTTCTCCATGGGCTGCAGGGGCATCTTTCTCTCCTGCACCTGGGGCACCTCCTCCCCCACCCTCCCGGCCTTAGTGTCTGCACAGCTCCTTACAGCTTCTCACTCCCTTCTCTGGTGGCAAAATGCAGCTGCTTGCAGGTTTTTTTCTCCTGTATGTGATTCACTGAGGCGCTGTGACCATCACCAATTGGATCAGCCCTGGTCAGCAGCAACTTTGGTCTTGAATTGTCCTATGTTTACAGTCTGGGGCCTGCAGAGAATTCCAGCAGCTTCTTACAGCAGCCATTTTCTGCAGCACCCGTTCTCTCCCAGCACCCAGCTACACAAAACTGTGACAGTGTTCTTCCATGGGCTGCAGGGTGACAGCCTGCCTCACCATGTCTCCTCCACAGGCAGCAAGAGAATCTCTGTCCTGGAGTCTAGAGCACTCCCTCCGCCCCCTCCTTCTTCACTGACCTTGGTGTCTGCCAAGTTTCTTACAGCTTCTCACTCTTTTCTCTGGCAGTAAAAGGCTGTCCCTCCATTTTTTTTTTCCTTCTTAAATTTGTTATCACAGAGGTGATATGACAATTGCTTATTGGCTCAGCCTTGTTCAGTGGCAGGTCCAACCTTGAACCCAGCTGGTATTGGCCCTGTCAGACATGGGGGAAGTTTCTTGCAGAAGCCACCCCTACAGCTTTCTACCACCACTACCAAAATTTGGCCATGCAAACCCAAAACACCAGTGTTAGCTAATCTTAATAAAAACAGGTTCCTTCATTTCCTTGTGTCTGATGTTACAATCATGCCTGCAAGCAGAAGTCAACAAAAAATAATGAGAAATAAAACATTTAAACCCGTCTATCTGTAGCTCTACTGCTTACAAAATCTTTTGGCAGGTACAAATGCTATTGTTTGCTGGGTTTTACACCTACTGTGGTGCAGAGGAGTCAGACTCTTTAATGCGCTCATTTTCCTGCTTTTGTTTGTTTGTTTATTTTGTATTTTTCTGGTTTCAGCAGAGATAGAGTCAATTTTCTTCCTTGCAGCTTATGCAGTGCTGTCTTTTGGATTTAGGATGAGGATAATGTTTATAACACACTAATGTTTTAGGTGTTGCCATGCAGTCAAGGACTTTTCAGTTTCTAATGAGAATGGGAATCTTCCAATGAGAAGGCTGAGAGGCATCAGATCCAGGACAGCTGACCCAGGCTGACCAAAGGGATATTTTGTAATATATGACTCCATATATAACTGGGAGGCTGGTTGAGCATTGGGTTCAGGTAGTGGGAAATGGTGCTGTGCATCATTTGGATATTATTTGCACATTGCTTATATTTATTTTTTTCCATTTATTTCCTATTTCACTGTCTTTATCTCAACTGAAAGTTTTTCCTTTTTTCTTTTTTCTTTTTTGATTCTCTTCCCCCTCCCACTGGGAGGGAGGCCTGTGAGCAAACAGCTGTGTGGTTGTTTTAGCTGCTGACTGGGTTAAGCAATGTCAATATTATGGTCAAGTGCAATCTAGGATTTCAGTAGCAAAGTGACATAATTCTGAGATTGTTCCAAGCCTTGCAATGAGGAAAACAAAAATATTTCTTGATACAGAATAATGTAAAAGTTCAACTCTCAAACATAGGAGGGGCAAATGAAAGAGGGAGAGAGACACAGCTAATATTTCACTGTCTGCTCTGTGAAACAGGTGAGGTAATAGAATTGTCTTTTGACCTAATTTCTTCATGGAGCATAGTGCAACTATTTTGATGATACTCTGGAGACTAGATTTTAAGACTGGGGACATGTGCCTTTTGGCTGTAGCTGCGCTTCATCCACCTTTATGCTGTTGCCGTGATGTCTCCTCTTTTTTCTAACTCTTTTTAGTCCGAATAAATCAGGTGACTGCTAACAGCTTAAATAATGGGCAGAACCCCTTAATGTAAAGACCTTTTGTGCGAGACTTTGTGTCAGAGACCTTTTGTTTTGATGCAAAAAGAATCCGTGGCACTAGTATACCTCCCACACCTCACCAGACCAGTGAATGAAGCTCCCTGTTTCTTTTGCTGGCTGTCCAGTAAGCTTGTTTGCCCCTAAAGTGAGACATAAAGGCATTTCCTCTTGTAAATGGCTTATGATAAAACCAGAGGATAACCTTAAACTGGATGATTTTACATCTTCTCTAACTCTTTGTTTAGAATTTCTTTTCCAATTGTGAGCTCCTCAGATGGTTTCTCAATGATTAAGGTACAAGATAGCTCCAGATATTTCCACATGATTTAATATTTCCTGAATTACAGGTATGAGGTTTTCCTAAAGTCAGACTAGAAAGGAGAACCTTATAAATCAGGCATTTGAATTATATATATATATTTTTCCCCTTGGGTGTTACAATTCAACTTAATCCCACAACATTAAGTTTTAATGGATCCATGTTGTTACTGAAAAAGACATTTTTCCAACCTTAGCTGCATAAGCATAGCAACAGTTGGTGCTTGATTAAGATGACAAACTATTTGCATATTAAACCAAAATCCTGAAAGCATTTATCCTTCTTTTTTATAAAATGTTTGTTAAATTGAAGTGTCTGACATAGAGTTGTTGAAAAACTCATGGTAAGATTCATTGTAGGTATTTATTTTTTTTTGTGTAGATAGTCAAAACTAAACAAAAACAAAAACAAAATAAAACAAAAAAAAGTACCCAAACCAAACCCAAATCCAAACAAAGAAAAATAAAATGTAAAACCCTAAAATCCAAGCAGATTCAAAATAAAGGTTTTCACAGATTATTTTATGATTTGACACTCAAACTTGCATATAGAACAGGTGTTTTTCGTGCTTACATACTATGTTTTGTGAGTGCTATAAAATTACCTCACCTAACTACAGTAATTGTTCTGTGTGAGTCAGAAGGATTCTCTGACACATAAATATTGCTCTTTCATTTTGTAACAAAACCAGGCTGCTGCAGAAAAAGGTTCATTTTCTTATTTCAAAAGGTCTGATGCTCTGCCACCACAACTGTTATGATCTGAAATTCAGCATAAAATGTAGAAAAGATCTCTGTTAAATTATTAATCTCAAAGAAATGAGAAAGGTCATTGGTCTGATCACTGAGACAAATTTGTCTCTCCTAGCATTTTTCATAATGAAGAGACATTAGATTAATGTTCACTTAAATAACATGATTAATGGTATGATCCGAAAGTAGCTCATGTTGGAATAGAATGAGTGTAAACCTTCTAATCAAACAAAATGATTGGGGTTTTTAATTGTTTATAGCAGTATAAGGTCATATGAAGTCCCTTCTAGTAACTTATCTTGCTCTTCTTGTATTTTAGTTCTCCCTTTCTGTCTCTAGAATGATCATTAGTTATAATTAAATGAAAGCAAAGCAGTTAGCTTGACAAGCCTCGGATTTGGGAATTATTATAGTCATTAAAGAACCTTCTGATAACCATATTAAACTTCATCATCCACATGCCATCAAACTTCTCTCTGTCATACACAAAGCAAAGTACATCAAGTACAGCAGTGTCTCGAGAGAGTGGAGCAAATGTATCACCTGATTTACCTTCACTGGAGTGAAGATAAACTCCAGATTAATTTTGTCCTGTGACTTTCCAACATTAAGAAAGCTAAGAATTAAATCAAACTGCCTGACTTAGGAGTTCCTAGAGTTCTTGCCATTATTACTATGTGGCAGCATCATATGAGATCCTCAGATTCATCCTTAGATTTGATTCATTCTTCAGCCTCATGTTCTGAATGGAGTTCCTGGACAAGAAGTGAACAGGAATCAAATTACAAGAGCCTATTGCCATTTTAATGCTGCCCAAGTCCCTGTACTTAATTCCTATGTCTCATACCATTTTAAAGAGTCACATCTTAGCCGGGATGAAACATGAAAAACCCATAAAAAATTAACTAAATGCTTTCTTGAATCAGTATTTGTATGTGGATGATCACATTTGTAGCATTTCACAATTTTTCCTCTTAAAATTTATTTACAGAAAAGGAACTATGGCTGAGGCACAAGGAGTAAATGACCTACTCAGGAACAGCATCTTAACCTTACAAACACGGGGACAGACAGAACCCACCCTTCCTAGCACAGCTCTGAACCCCTGACACAGAACAGCATAATGCACTATTTTAGTAGATCAGTCACACAGCACGATGTGACTTCACACAGAGCACGGTGCAGGGCTTCAGAATTTGCTTACCTGAGAGCCACTCGCAGCACTGGTCAAAGGTTACCAGCAAGCTGATTAAAAATGTGCCTGCTAGACATCTTTCAATATGTCACAACATGTCATTTTGTGCTATGCATTTCGGAATGAAGTACCTTTCTCCTTTTAAGACATTGTCATTCGCTCTGTCAGTTTGCTTTAAACTGGAAAAGTACTGGACTCCTTTTGATAGCAGCTACCCAAAACACAGCAATTCTGGAAGCACAAAAAAAAAACCCAACCCTTTTTTTTGTCTACATCTAAGGAATGAAGAGTAGTCAGTTGGTGAGACTAAAAATATTTTTCCCTTTAAAAATATTTTAATCAAATGTAAGTAAAAGTGAAGAGCAAACACAAATGATACAATATTTTCTTTCTCCTACTGCACAGTAGCATGCTGCACACTTTCTAAGTACATAATAGATGGAAAGTAAGAGGAGGTGATTGTGGCTGTTCAGTCTCAGCTGGAGTTGTCAGGCTAGATTTTGTGTCACTTCTTCATTTTATATAAAGCACCTCTTCCACATCTAGTTTATAACTGAGTTTTGCAATGTTATGGAGAAAGTTCTGATTTTTTTTTTTAACCAGATTTCTTCTCTCACACTTTTATTTTTAATATATTTTGAAATTATTATTATTAGGTCTTAATTGCAACTCAGTGTATTATTTTTGCCTTTCTTAGATCCCTTTTTTCAAAGGCCTGTTGTTTGGAAAACTTTCTAGATAGCATTAAGGACCAAGGTGTCTTTCTGGAAGTAGTTATGCCATATGAATGTGCCAGGTTCTCATCCTATAAAATTCAGGAGTACTCGAAGCCCTCAGAAAGAGAACTAGGCTGTAGGAGCCTACCAAAAGGACTTGAAAGAAAATGAATGCTTCACTCCACAGAAAAATAGGAGGGAGACATCCATCAACTCATTAACCACGAACTGAGTCCTGGCTTGAAGATTTGTATCTAGGTGTGGTAATTTACTTTATACTATGCTAACAAGCAGTTTTCAGGACTGGGTTTCTGGTTGGTTTTGTTGGTTTTTAATGACTTGGACTCCTATGTTTTCAGACATGCAATAACTGTACTTACACACATTAGGAGAACATAGAAGAATACCTGAATATATCATTTATTAGGGATACATTCAGGAAGGCACTTGCAACCAGAACTACAAAGGAACTTGGGTACTCACTGTTTGACTTGCCAAATCCAGCTCAGATACCATCTGACCTTTGTAGTAAATGTTTCCTTTTTCACAGAGAAGGTGCCTTGGATGAAGTGGTTAGAGCTAACAACGTTGATGTAACCATTCATTGCAAATACAAATGAGCACAATGGAATTATTCCTGTAATGGGGTGCAATTCACCAGTACAATTTAGCCAGAAATTAGTTTTGTGTCATTGACACTGGTGTAAAACAGCAGATGACTAATGAAACAAATGACACAAAACTAATGAAAGAGCATGGTAAATTAATATGCAGGCCTTTCTATTTCTATAAGCAGCTAAAAAATATCTCTAATGGCTTTTGTTTGTGATTATCTACAGCCAGAATTTTTGAGAGAATCATTGATCATATTCAAGGGACTAATAACAGAACCCCACTACTGCCTACGAAAGTCTGCCGTGCCTCCTACCACTTTGACAAATTGAACATGCCAGCTGCCAATTATGCTAATTTTTAGTGGTGATCTACTGTGCTGTTTATTACTGAACTGTCCAATTTCTTTTTATTAATATTCTCACTTCATTCTGGAATGGTAATATTTTCATGTTCTTTGTCTTTGGCCTTATTTATTTCACATGAAACGCATTAAAATTAAAGCCTCTAATTCTTTTTTTTTTTCCCATGGTGTATAATGGATGTGAGACATTATTCAATGAAACACCAATATGATCTTTCTATCCCCTTATTACTCTTTCATTCAAAGGGTTTGAAGAGATGAAATGGCCTGTACAGGGAGTTTTGTTGCACTCAACCTAACAGCAAATTACTGAACTCACATAACGGTGTCAGGAACACAAGATGGAAGACTGAAATAATCATCATAGGGCATGATTTTTACCACCATTTGGACAATAGAATTATCTGATAATGTTCCATCTTTTCACATGTTACCCAGTATTTTTCAGGCAGCTTTTCTACATTTCCTTGAAAACCTTACTAGATGTCCTTGGAATACTAGAATTTAGAGTGTATTCAACTGTCTGACTTGCATTGAATAAATTTCATGGAAACATTTGTGACCTTGAAATGATGAGCTTTGTGAAAGATTTCTTATGCTGAATTTATACCAGAAATGTTAATGGGAAATTGAGAAACAAAGAGAAATTAATCATGAAGGAAACCCTTTATTTTCAGAGGTTTGCAACAAGTACTTCTACATAGACCTTCTTCTTAAGGAGAATGGTGATTTGTCTTAGAAGGCCAATCTGGAAAGTTCTCTCTCTGTTTTTTTTCCTTGAGTGCTGCTTGAATTATTGTATTTGCTGCCTTTCTGTATTTCCAAATCCAGCCTGTGCCAAAAGAAAAAAAATACAGAGTTGCAAAATCAAAACAGAAAGTAGCTGCATTCTTTTTGACATCAAAATAATAAGGTCTGGGTGTTGATCCGAGGTTTTGGTGGAAGAATTCAAGAAAGTTTATTCTTTCAGTCAACGTGGCTCAAATTTGCTGAGGCACAATCCTGACACAAACCGAAAAATAATTATAATTATTTCAATTCTCTCTCACCTCTATTTGTAACACTGTCAGATCCAAGAAGTGTCATTATCATCTCTTGGACTCCATTATTTTTTTGTAAATCTCTTATTGTTTCAGAATTCTTATAGCTAATATAGAAACGTAGTAATCTAGTTCATGTGATACTTTCAGTAAGCTTAGCAATGTTTAATATGTGGAGTAATGACTTTACTGAAAAATGCTGACATCTGCCAACATAATCCAGACAGCATCATAATATTGTCTAGTAAAGTTAATAGTTGAATATTATGAACAAATTTTAGAAGGCATTATATAGTAGTTTCTACGTGACATGAAAACATCGTTGGAATTAGTTAAAATCTTTGTCCAAACATGTTTTATCCAAACATACAGGTGAAAATTTCCAGGGTTTTCAGAAAATAATATTCAACAAATTAACTGAAGCAAATTAAAATGCTCTGGACAAGAAGTATTTGCATGAGTTAAATATAACGCTGTGTGGTCTCGCCAATTCACAGGTGTACCACAAACAAAAGCAATTTGTGACGTAATTGAGAGCAGTGATTTTTCAGGTTTGTTTCAATTTTTCTGAAAACCTTTTTCCATATTCTTCTTCTCCCGAGTAATAAGGGTATCCAGAAAGCAAACACTGATTCTATGAACCCTTCCTCAGTGTGTAACACAGATGGTACAAAGAACTGTCAGAGCAATGGCTGCGCTTATGCATACATGAAAGATCTCACAGAAAAGTGAGAGTAATAAAGATCTAAACATAGCAAGCCCTTGTTCTGAAGCTCATTTTTTGGGGGCTAAATACCCATAGAAAAGGGTAGCAGGATGAGACAAAAAACACAGTGAGCTGTAATATGTGTTCAACTGGCACCAGCAGTAAGCACTCAGCTTCCTTTCACTGACCATGAACTGATAGGCACAAAGACTAGAGATCCACTGTCTGAAAAGAAACAGAAAACAATATCCATCAGAGTGAACTCTGACTTCTGTGCTTCCCTGCAGTACCAAGGAACAGGAATGTAACCCCACAGCTTCTAACTTCTTACTGAAGAAGTATTGTTGGTAAGTTATGATAATAGTAAAAAAAATGGTTTATTACCTAAAGATCCCTATAAACTTCTTGGTGAATTAAGGAGACATTCAAGGAAAACACCCACTTTATATTTGACATTCTTTTCATCTTAAGGTTTTGTTTTCTTCCAGGCATCTGGAATTTAACATTTCTTAATGATTTTCCAAAATGTTAGTGCTTCAGTATTTTGGGTGCTCTGGGCTTTCTTTCCTGTTCTGTTTGTCTCTAAAGGATACAGCTGTCTCAAGCAGAAATAGCAAAGCTGAAATTGAAAGCTAGCTGCTCATGTCAGTGCAGGTCTCCTTACAAGCTAATTCGTATTCAGGTGTGGATCTTGTTTATGCATTTGTAAATCTGTGGTTCCTTTTGTACTGAAATAATAATAATAAAATAAACCAAGCCTGGAATTTTATGCAGCGTTCCGTCTCTGATTGCAAATGAAGTTGTTCTGTGCCCTCTGCTATCCCTCAAACCAGCAGTAAATCTCTATAATTTTGAGAAATTAACCGCAATTTCTCAGAAAACCTACAAAAAAGCCCTACTTCTGAGAACATTGACAAGTGATACAGACTTCCAATCACATGATTAGTGATACTAATGATAGCGATATTTAAGCTCCTATCATCTTCAGAGTTAGATCAAGGCCAGAGATTCGTAGACACCCTCTTGTTTGAGAGTGGCCAATTATTTTTTGGTTTTTTATGAGGGTCCAAACACATCATATGAGGAAGCCACCTGAATCCTATTTAAGAGTGTTAAGGGTAGACTTTACAAATGACTGCAGAAGGATGTAGGTAGTATGATGTTTGGTCTAAATCTTAGATGTTTACAACTATTAAGAATTCTTACTAGAAACCTACAATTCCTATTTTTTACCTAAGTTCAAACCACACTATATTTGGATAAAATACATAAATAATAGCTAATCAACAGACTGATGCTCATAGAAAGTGATTTAAAGAGAACTGGAATGAGTAAAGCTACAAAAGAGATATCATCTAGATCTTCAAATGTTTTAGTTTTGAATATCTCTAATTTTACCACAAAAATAGCTGTTCTACTTGAACATACGTTGTCATGTCCTGAGGCTTACCAGATAAACTTGAATATCTTTCTAAAACATGTGACCAGAAGAAAGCAGCATCTAACCAGTATATAGCTGTGTTTCCTTTCCACTTCACTTCTAAATTCTGATTTGTTTTTTTTTTTTTTAATTCTGCGATATTATATATTTTTTTATTATCAGGTATAATTAAAGTAATAACAGGTCCAGAGCTCTGAAAAAAATCACATAAACATATAGCCTCACACTTTCTGTCATATTTTAATGAAATTTGACTAAATATCATATTTTTGAATAACTGCAAAATTTGTGTAAAGGGGAGTAGTATGACTGGTAAATGCTAACTTTACTGCAGGTACATACAGATGGTTGAAGGAATATTTCAATGGGATATTTTTATTCCTTTGCTTGTTTGTTTTCTTAAGGGAAGTAGTTTGAGTCTGAGTAGATCAACACATTCCTAATCAAAACTAAAGCCCTACTTTATGGGATTGTGTTCAGAATGATTGTTGTTTATGGATGGGTAGTCTCCAGTCAGTAAAAAATAGATGGAAGATAGGCTGAAAAAAACCCCACCAAACAATAACAAAAAAATCACATAGTTCACACTGACTACACACAGTTATTCTGTGTCACTTGAATATGTCTAAGAATGGTACGGAAAAGGAAAAATCATGAAAGCTATCATCAGTGTTTTTAATTGTCACAGCATCTATCAGAAAACTGTTAAAATTTTAAATAAAGCTCAAGAGTAGACAAGACAGTGCTGAGATAAATCTTTAAAAAGCCAGACTGCAACTGCCTCTCCCCCAGGATCTAAGCTGAATCTCATGAGAAAAATCTTCCAAATATAATACTAAATCTCACCTGGAAGGATGCCATGTATATACTCTGGCATATTTAAGGCTAAAACACATTCAAAAGGAGATGCTTAGTGGAATCAGGTTCTGGAAAAGCAATTTTGTACAAATGGATGTGCTGCAAAAGATGCTCTATCAGGAGCTCATAGAGGGGACACAATGTTGGTGCCTGATATTTCGCAGCAGAACAAGCTACCAGCAAGTCAGGAGTTTTGGTTACTCTTCCACTACTACTTAATGGCTGGGCTACACACTCAGGTTGAACTGCTTTTGTGTAACAGATTCTGTAAGGTTCTATAAAGTTTCTGCCAAGGCTAGCTTCAGCTAACTTAAATCTAATTTTCACAAGTGAAGATTTGCATATCCCTTGTCTTTTGATCAGAGCTTACTGTACTTCTGGACAAAGAAATCCACAATTAAAAGTTCCCTCCTACCAATGGAAAAAAGGTCAGAAACAATGTTTTCATATCTGAGAGGCTGATGAAGGTAGGACTTCCCTAATGCTGAAGGACATTTTGAAAAGCTTAATTGAATGGTAGTACATTAGGGTTGAGTAGAGTTAAAGTCAGTGCAAACATCCCTCATGTTGATGTAGCAAGTGATAAAAACTAAAACAATGGTCAACAGCAGCAGCAGTGTGCTAAGATGGGTTTTTCTTCATGATGTAAAACTGACTTATCTTGTACCTTGCCACAATAGATGTTTCCTGGCAAGAGTACAGATACCAAAGGTATTTTTTTTTACGTGCTCTGCCCCAGAGACAATTACTTCTGAAAGGAAATCATCATTCACTATCCAGTTCTCAGACAGACTCATCAGCCTGTCTGGAACACACAGCAATTAGATCATCTGAAGTACCATGAGATACAACTAGTTCATAAAGTCACTCTAAGAATCTTGTCATTTCCACATGGAAACTAGTCAAGCTTGGAGCACTCTTTCGGGAGCTGCCATTTTGGAGTCAGTGCCTCACACTGGAAGTGTGCCTGCTCTCAATTCCCCTGGAAAAAAGCATTCAAGTCCTATAGAGCAAGATGACAATTTAGTTACAACATATGGCAACATTATCTAATAGTGACATTTTCCAGGTACAGATACAATTTCCCTAACTTTGTTGACTTCAATAGTTGTGATATACGCAAATGAGGACAAAAATTAGTACTGGAGTGAACATCTTCATATAAAATGCCTAATACAATGTAGAAGGATCTCAGTGAGAGGAGAAATCACACATTCTTATTCCAGCACGACGCCGCTACGTGCAAATGTCTTTTCTGTTACCAGAGCGGATGCCATTTTGCATTACAGTCCAAAAGCAGAATACAGTGAAAGGCGTCACTGCATTCCCACTTTCTAATAGAAATTTCAGATTTGTTCTGTCTTAGCTCATTGCTTTTTCTTATTCTGAAGTAAGCAGCATTGCCCTTCAAGCAAGAGACACATACTGTTCAGAGAGTACGGAAGTCAAAATGCAGTCACTGGACACTGGAAAAGGGTGTGGCTGTCTTAGTGGTACCAGGAGAAATATGTGGAAAAGACAGACATAGCTGCCTCTACATACAAATATATAGGTAATGTACATACAGGAGATGCTTCAGTCCCCTCATCATCCTCACAGCCCTTCTCTGGACTCTCTCCACCAGCTCCTTGTCTTTCTTGAACTGGGGAGCCCAGAACTGGACACATCACTCCAGATGTGACCTCCCCAGGGCAGAGCAGAGGGAGAACCTCCCTCAATCTGCTAGCCATGCTTTTTTAATGTACCTCAGGATACCACTGAGGCTAAATAATTGAGATTATCGGGGGGCAGGAACCACAAATCCAACACTAAATGGCATAGTTCCTTAGTAGTGTTGCTAAACTTTCCATGTATATTTTCTCCTTGTACAATGGTAATTTTCTCTTTTCCCTTTAAGTAGCAAATGTTCCCTGGAAATAATATGTGTTTTGCTATTGTCTTGTCTGCATCTTGACGACATGATTCTTTTTGAAATTTATGTGTAGAAAATACATATTGGCCTTTATTACTTATCAGTCTTCTCATGTATAATCTCAGGAAGATATTATTCAAGTTTCTCCCAGCAATTCTAGTCTGATTTTACATATTTTAGTCCTAATTCCAAAATCCTAATGTATTAAGATCTGGAAAAATCCACAGAATGTTACTTAAATTCATTCTGCTCTAAGGTTGGGTTAAGGCTCCTTGAACCTGCTGGGTTAGTTTTTTGTATTAGAAATAGAAGAATTTTCATTTTAGTATTTCAGCTTGTGTGAAAATGAAATATTAATTAGTAATATAAGAAAGAAAACGAAAAAAAAGTCCCTGTACCACCAAGGAAAAGCTCGCATTTACGACATTACACTATGAGAAAAATAGCCCATTTTTATAGCATTCCTGGCATTGTGAATGTGTTTGAATTAGTGTAAATGTGACTGTGGCACACAACTTCAGTGAAATACAGCATATTAGGAATGTCACCGCAAGGAGGAAGCTTGATGTTATTTACAGTTAAACAAAGCCAGCCTTGTTTTTCATATACAGAAAGCAAAAATGATTTTCAAGTTTGCTTTTGTTTCCTAAAAGCCTGCCAAATGTCAAAGGCTTTGGAACAAGTGCTGAAAATTTCAATGATCTTTAAATGAAAGCTATTTAAGTGGCACATAGGCAAGGGTGCTGCTTGTTCTGCTCTGCTTTACAAAAACATAGGAAGGGGACTCATCAAGGAGACCAGAAGTTGTGCATCAGATGAATGCTATATCCAAAGTTTTCACTTAGCCTAAACATGAAGTGTTTGCTGTTACCCAATGTCACAAGCTCTGTAGAATAAAACTGCCTATAGAAGTGTGGCCCTCATGGGAAATCTGGAGATAAACTTTAGAACAAAAAATATGTTTTGTCTTCTGGCTTCTTTTTTCATAACAAAGGAAGTCAATCTTTAAGCAGTTCCACAGATTTTCCCCATCTTGGAGCAGGGCCTTCCCCAAATTATGGTGAAAAAAAAGAAGAGGAAAAAGTGGTTTTTTATTGCACCCAATTCAATAAATTTCCATAGTAGAGTGGCTGATGTGTAATCAAAAGCAATTTTCTGCTAGTCAATTTAGATTTCAAATCTTTGCAAAATTTGAAGTATTTAAAATCATATCTCTGTTATCAGACAGGGAAGAATACTGATCTTTCTTTGATGATATGGAGCTGAGTCGCAGTGCAGCTCAGAACCACATTTGTGAAGACATCGGGGTTCCCAAAATGCGGTGAAGAGCTTACAGATTTTGAAAAGGTTATTTAGACATAAATATTGTAACAACTGGTTGCTTTGGACTCTTGATACCTGCATGCCTTTAACAATCCTATGCTGTACTAACAGTGCTTTTTCACTGCCTTCATCTCTTCAAGGAGTCATGAAGTATGTGGAAACATTATTAAAAAATTAAGCATAAATCAATATAGTTGCTTCTAAGGACTCAGAATTCTTTAACTCAAGCTCAGGTATTTAAAACTCCATTGACTGGTGTATTTATCAACTTTTCCTGGTATCTTAATATGTACCATTTTTATAGAAGAAGACTGAACATTGTATAGTGCCTATAAAACTGTGTATAGTCCCAGGAGCAATGAATATACAAGTTTTTTGTTTGTTTTGAGGTTTTTTTCCCCTTCTTTTTCCTAAGTGATTGCAAATGAAGATTTATCAGAAGCTGTTTGTTTTTACCAGAATTTTATATAATCCACTTGCAATTTGGGAAATAAAATATTTTCTCACATCTCTAATAATAATTAACTTGGCACTCAAGGCAATAAAACAAAATCATTTAGATAATTGGAAGTGGCTGAGTAACCAATTATTTGAAGATCTCTTTGTGGCTTAAGGAGAACAAATAAGAAAATACTCCCAAAGTGAATATCTGATGCACAGTCTCTGAAAATGTTTCACATGCAGACAGCATTATGGATGCGTCACTTGCAGTCACTTGCAGTATGTTAAGTCATTTCACATCTGATGATGATGCGGTGAAACAGAGTGTGCTCCTGCAATGCCATGAGGAGAATGCAGAGCAAACACCTCTGAATGTCTCTTCCAGATTTTGAGTCTTATTGTGACATTCTGACAAATCTTGAATTACACCATTACCCAAAATCTTTAAAAGATGAAGGATTCCTCCAAATACCCTGCTCTACTGGCCTCTACTGGCATGAAAAACAGGCAAACTCTTACTATTTCCACCATGCCTCTCTTCAGCTTGACTCAATCTCGATGAAGGAGGCATAAACAGGTGGAAAAACATACTATGACCACTTACTGAATCCCGTTTGGTAAAGCAGCAATGGGGGTTGCTAACCACTTCTTATCATGGACTGTGCTTCAACAAAGCCTATAAATTACACTTTTCTGAGAACATTCAGTCCTAAATTGCAGAAATAGTTTTCTTATCTGCTCTGCCAACAGTTAGGTAGTCTGGTCAGTAAATATGGGAATTTTCCCTTCCTTCCTTCCTTCCTTCCTTCCTTCCTTCCTTCCTTCCTTCCTTCCTTCCTTCCTTCCTTCCTTCCTTCCTTCCTTCCTTCCTTCCTTCCTTCCTGCCTGCCTTCCTTCCTGCCTGCCTTCCTGCCTGCCTTCCATCCTTTCTTTCCCTCTTTCCTTGGGGTAAACAAAAATAGCAACAACAAAAAAATCCACATCATAATCTTACAGCAAAGGTAGGGGGTTAGCTTCCTGCCACAGGGTAGTGTCAATTGTCAGCATCTTGTTCAGTTTGTTTAGCTGGCTTTTATTCTTCTCTGACATTTAGAGATTATGTGTTTTCCTTTTCCTCCTCCTCATTTCTGGAGCCATCTGTGGGCCTTTACACAGACACATCCATTAGGAATATTAGATAGACAAAGCTAATGTGCACTGGAGTAAAATGACAAAGTCCTTTTCCTAATTAATGCCATCACTGCTGCTTGAGTGAGGATTGCAAGCTTCTGAAGTAGTTTAGAAATGAATTTGTTCTTATATTTATACTTTTCTACTACATTTAGACTTCACTTTAAGTTAAACAGTGGAGTGTCCTCAGATCCTGATCCCCTGAAACCACATCTCCACTTGTGCATTAAACATTGACTGGGATCAATCCTGGTGCTGGATCTCAGCCATCTGCACTGTTTCACTGTAAGGAGCATCCCTGCTGTGCTGTCAGTCTGCTCAATTACCGCTCTATCAAACAATCCCCAGGCCCCCTTGCTCAGGACACATAGCTTTCTGAATCTTTGTTCCCTCGCATGGTCATTCATAATTCGAATATATACAAGTACCAAACTTTAAAGTAATTTGGTCATTGAATTTCATTTTACTTTGCTCTCTTATGTTCTCTTATGCTGAATAAGCACATTCACTTACAATATTTAGTTTTTAAATCTCTCTCATCTGTACTTACTGCTTACTACATAAAATTAGAATTAGGTAGTATCTGGGCAAATACATCTAGAAAAGCACATTAATCACAACTGGGAGATTATTGTTTGTATCGCATTAGCTCCTGGAAACTTCAACCATAAATCAGAGCAATTTCTTTCTAGGCATATAAACTAATGGTGATTAGATTTTAGGATTCTTTTTTTTTTTCTAGTGGAACATGCAAAATGTAATGATTTGTTTAGGGTTTGATGAAAAGAGAAAAAGAAATGAAAAGAAAATATTTCAGTTGTAATTATTTCAAACATATAATTTGGATCAGTTCAAAGTTATGCCACACTAGCATAAAAATGTCATTCAAGTGTCATGTATCCTTAGTAATATCTCTCTGCTGGGATCTCTCGCTAAACTGTGCTTCATGGTGTGCTATGATCCCTGTCTTCTGGCTCAAATGCTGTAGTGTACAGTGATTAAAACAAAGCAGGAAAAACTAGTCTTATTAAAGCCATTAATGCAAATTCTCCAAACTACAGAACTTTGTAGTGTTTCAGAAGACATTACCGCTATGTCCATGCTACTAAACCACTATAAAAGAAGCTATATTGAGAAAACTATTTTATTTGGAATTGCTATTTGATTGCCATGGAGAGAAAATCAATTATTACGCTCTGAAAGTCTTTTTAAACTCTTCATTAAATATATATACATGCACACACAGAGAACCACAGACACACACATCCCTCCCTTTCTGTCACTTGAATTTGTCTTGTTTCAACTTCCATTAATCGGTTTATTATCCACTTGTTCATTAACTGAATAGCACTCTGCTGTCAACAGTTTGCTCCATAAATGTGTATATATTCAGTCTGTGCACAAGTAACTCTTAACCTTCTTTTGCTAAGACAAAATATATTAACCTACCAATATATGTTTAGACTGGTTTTAAGTCCTTCAATCACTACTGTGGATTTTATCACAACCGTTTCCTATTTATCAATATCTTTCTTGAAGCATCTATACTAGCTCCAGACATACTGTTCCTGAATCACCGTTACCCTCAGTCATAAAATACTTATGCTTTTCCTGTGTACTCTCCATTTTCTGTGCAAGAAACTTAGTTCTTTTAGCCATTACACTAAATCTGGAAGTCTTAGCACAGGATTGATCACTTGTCTCCATCAGACACCTCTCTGTATGGTTCTGAGCTATTAAAAATGGACCACTTCTAAATGTTTTTTGGGCACAGTTCAGGTGATGAGCATGGGCAAGAGACTATTTTAAACAAGTAAGGTGGTTTGGCCCTGGCTAGATGCCAAATTCCCACCAAAGTTACTCCCCTTTTCAGCCAGAAAGGAGAGAAAATATATTTTGGGAGGTTTAGGATTCAAGATATGACAGGGAGAGATCACTGCAGTCGGTGGTGACCAGTCTAGATTGCATAGCATCATTAGATAGGTAAGCTGTCTTTATGCTCACTTAACACTCTTCCAGCCTTCTGCAGAGAACTGTTTTGCACAGTTTACTGGAGGTCATTTTATGCTTTCTAAATCACTGACAAAATAACATGGGATGAAGAATCAAATTCTGCAAGAGTTTTTCAGAAACATCCACTTACTGATGGCTGGTCATTTGCAATTTTATGTAGACTTCTCTTAATTAACAGGTTTTAATCATTTTAATGTGTTGATAACACATTGTTCAAGTTCTTTAATCAAAAGTACATGTGATGTGAAATCAGAAATTTAATCGTATTACATGAACACTATTATCTTTATCAGCCAAATAAAAAAAAGATAGTAAGTTACTTTGACATGATTCATTTTCCTGAACCCATGTTGATTGGCATTAATTATAATTTCTTTCTTTAATTCTTTGTTAATTAAGCTCCATAAATCAAGTGCTGTATCAGACATTTTAGTACTACTCACTGAAAGACTGTTTCTACTGGTTTTGGATGACTGCAACATTAAAGAATGAAGTGTAATCAAAGGTAGTGAATGATATCAAAAAGAATAATAAAACACTACATGCTTGTTTCTCATGAACTCTGTGACTATGAATAGTCACCTGAACCAGCATTCCACAGATTTAAATAGGAAAATAATAATCTCAGCACAAATAATCATTAAGCATGAATATGATCAAAATTAAAGGTTTTTTAAAGAGTAAATCAATACAAAAACTTGTGGCATGAGGACAGTTCTTCCTAAAAAAAATTCACTGCACTTATATTATTACTCAAGTGAACTTACAATTTATTACCAGCTAAGTGGGTAAATTATTGATATATAAGTACAATTTGGGCCAAATAACTTTATTCTTGGATCAAAATTACAGAGGTTTATTTTCTTCTGAATATTATTTCATGTTTAATCAAAAAATATTCAGTTTACACTTCTTTTTAAACATTGTTTTCTTGATTTTGCATTCATATAGCCAGATAAGGAAATTTAGAAAGAAATATATTTGTTAGTATGGAAAGATTTCTTGGTATTTTGTAGCAAGTCTGTTATTTCAATAGAGATCAGCTGGCTATCAGTGATAGACTTAGATGTATTTCAGTTTCTTTTTCTAAAAAAACTGGACGTTGAAAAAAATTTCTTTCCTTTGGGCAAAGAGTTGGATAAAATAAGCATGGATATCTAACTCTATTGCAACTGCAACTTTACAGATGAATAAATGACAACGTGACATGACAAAGGAATGATAGAGAAATGCTAATTAGCAATAGAGAAAATATTAGGGTTGGTAAAACCAACATTGTCAAATGATAAATTCAGTATTTTACTCTGTGTTCTCATTTATTACTTTTATGAAAAGTAGCATTTGATTAATGAAAGTCATCTTCCCTTTAAGTTTTGACATGTCATTATGCTTCAGGACTTCACATCTGAACTGTAAAACGAGTTTCCCTACACCTCATTCACAAATCATCCAAGTATGATTGAAGAACACACATCCTTTCCAAATGCATTCTGTCTCTTCTGTCTTTAAGTAGAAGTTTCGTTTTATGTATTAAATTATACATGAGAGATATCTGATCTTTTTATTTCTTTTTTTGTAGTTCTGTTTGCATTGCCTCCTGGAAAACCTACTCTTAAAACTGTAGAGAAAATAGGAATATACTGTGCTGAAAAATCCAGATATGTATAGTGTCAGTATTAGAATCATGGTAATTCTACTCACAAAGTCTTATGTTCAAACCTCTTAAAAATGCCCACACCTTTAAATCTCAAAGGATTAGAATTTAGTACGTTCAGCTTTCAAAACTCAGAGCAGTAGCTGCCTAATACAATTCCCCTGCCATTGATGCAAATCCTTCCATAGACTTCAAAGGATCTTGGAGTAAGTTGTAACATTACAGATGGTGGATAATTCTTAGTAAATGGCACATCAGCCACAAGTGGACACTTTCTCACTGAGGGAAACATATAAAACCATTGAATCTAAAATTATTAATGCTGTAATAATTTCTGAGTACCTGATTGTGATTTTTTAAATGACATTAGAGGAAAATATTGTCAAGATATATTAATTATGGGCTTTTTACTTTTCAAACATACTCAGTAAGTAACACATGCCCCTTTATCGATTGGATAATAGGAGATGTCTCTATTAGCTTTTTGCATAATATAACATGAACAATTAACGCCACCTTCCCCCGTAGTTTGCAATCATTGTATAAAAACTATGGTGTCACTTTTGAGAGTCACTGAACCTTACTGGCAAGCTCTAAACCCATCACTAGTCACTTCCCAGTGAGTGCCTCCACTTGTGTGCTCTGAGTAGCCAGTTAATTATCAGTGATCATTTCTTGATTCTGTAAGAAAGCTGTGAATCACTTGGCTCAGCAATATCAATATGTGTTTTAATATTAATCAGTGACTTTGATCCTCTAAAGAAAGGATAAATTGGTGTAACCAAAATTAAAGCAATGTGGAGGTTTGAATATAGGAGAGGACATGTTTTATAATTCAAGCTTCCCCGAACTGATTTGGTTAGCATGTCACAAAATAGAGGAGAGAGTGTGGGGAAAAATGACAGATTAAAAGTGTTACTTACAATGCACACACTTGAGACTTTTTCTAGGACTCCTCTGAAAGGACTCTGAAAAAGAAAGACCAGTTTATCACCTGCTACAGTATAGCTTAGTCATTTAGAGACATTTACTGTATAGCCTATGAAGACAGAGATCTTCACAGACCTACTAAATTTGGGCAAAGTGATTTCCCTCACAAATAATAAGCTGATGGTGATTGACACATGTAGCCTGATATGAAAATTTGAGGTTTCACGGCATTTGTTTCTCTTTTAACAGCGGAAATGTGAAAATTAACCAGCTTCAATACTATTCTGCCAAAAAGTACTGGAAGTATAGCGTAGCTATCACATTACTCTTTTCCAAACAGAAAGCAAGCAGGATTTTAAAACATGTTTGATCTTTTTAAGTTGGTAAATACTGTTTTAGAACTGCTTTCATTGCTCTTTCCTCCCAAATGGTATTTTGAAACTTAAAGTCTTACAGACAAGAGATTGCCAGGTTGAAAGTGACAAAAGGTATGAAATGCACTGTGTTTTTCAGACATTCCCAGAAACAGATGAAACCTGTTCCATCTTCTCTTCAGTGTCAGGGATCAAAGGAGTATCATTTCAAATGCAATGAACTTTGAGCCATTTCTGCAGGCAGGTGATCAATACTTCAGTCCATACTAAATGTTAACATATTCCATTGCTAGGAATCGTACCAGAAGCATAAATTTATTAGGGGTTCTCCAGACTCAAGCTACATTTAGAAGTGGAAAACAAGCCAAAAGTGAGATTTATCTCTTTTTAAGTATAATAGACATTTTAACAGGTGAGGAAATAAAAAGTCTAAGTCTCGGGAGATGTAGTCCTCTCAGTCTTGTCTATTAAGAAATTTGCTTTCATATGGTACATTTAAGACATTGGAACTGTATGCAAAAGCAACTGGATTTCAGCTTTTTAGAAGTTATCAGAGAGTATTAAACCAGATAATCACTAAGAGAGTTGAAGTTTAGGTTTCTACTCTTAAAATTAATAGATTAATGTTCTTGTTTACAAGCAGAAATATTGTTTCTTAACTTAAAAGAAGAGACATGTTTAAGAATGAAATTTTGCTTCCATGTAAGTAAGGAGATGTTTGACCTTGGCATCTCAGCAAAAGTTTTATACAAGTGCTATAATAGAAGTTGGTTCCATTTGTTTTACTACTTAATGCTTGCATGCATACTCACTGGGCTTTTTGGTAATAAAAATAATTCAAATGTTTATAGAAAAAAACCTGTCACCTAGTGTCAAATTCAACAGTGAAAATTACTTTTTTGCAGTGTCCTCTAGAGACAAATGGAACTTTTCCCATCTGATTGCATGTCTTTCTGCTGTTTTTACAGAAGACTAATCACTTTACACATTTCTATGTCATCGTAACTGCTGCTTGGTATTACTTGAGCTAGCCAAAACTAACTAAGACAGCAATATAAGATACAATCACTTGATTAGTACTGGAAAATATGTTGCATCACGTTAGTGTAGAAATTTTTTATTCCACAGCAATATTTCAAACTTGGATTCTTAATTCTGTACATCTACACAGGGAGCTATTAGAAGTTTTTTCAAACCCTAAAAATAGATTTCTTTTTTAATTTTAATCATGTTTTCATTGATGAATTCTTATTTTCATAGTTTTGAATCATAGAATAAGGTTGGTATAAAACCTGTTTTCTAATATCTGAGTTGTAAAAGGCCATGTTAGTCATTCATTCTGCTTTATTTTTATTTTTAGAAGGAAAATAATTCACTTTGCCTATTGTGGTTTACTTAGACATAATCTATCTTCTCTCACAGAACTCATCCTTCTTCCTTATTTTTTCCAGTTTCCCTCAGTCTATGACTCTCGCTGGAGGATAAGAACTCATAGGGAGGATTGTGTGGCAGTTAATAAGCAAGAGAGATATTGGCAAAGTAAGAAATGCAAGTTTGAATGTTTTAACTTTTATTGTATTATTCTTTCTTTCCAGAATTTATATTTCTCATGGCTGTGATGGAGATGATCCCACACACCATATAGCAATGCATGAATTTGCATGATAAAAGTCACTGGAATCGTCATAGAAAACTCTTAAATTGAAAGAAAATTTTTGCTGATATGCCAGTTCTTAGATAAACTGATAAATGAGACATCACCACTGAAATTTTTATAATAGTCTTCATTATCCTTCAGTTACGGCTCATCTCTTGGGAAACTATGGTGAGATTCTACTGATATGGTGGACTAACAAAACTGTAAAAAATAAACTGAGATCATGCAAATAACACATTAAGTCCCATCTAACAACTACACAGTACTTTCATCTTATTTTAAATTACATTGTTTAATTTGTTTGGATTCATGAAAATTCCTGTTACCTTTAAATTCAAGCATAATGTAAAAATAACATAACATTTAAAGGCTCTTTAAGTATATTTGTCATTCAAAAAAACCCCAAATGCCATCTTAGATCACTCTGTAAATCAATGTCTATTCCCAACTACTACAGAAGTAAAAAGTCTGGTTGTTTCACTGTTTCTTTTATAATGACCATTACCATGCATTTTCCTGTGAGCTGATCCTCTTCCTAAATTAAGAGAAAATGGAATGAAAGGTAGCTCTGACTAATAGCAATCATACCACTTGACTGTGAGATCCTAAACCAACCTTTGAAAAATGAAGTGTTCATTTTCTGCTGAAAAGTATAAGAGCAGCAGATTATATTAAAAACTCTTAACATCTGCAAGGTAATCAGTTCTCTGACATGGAAATAACATCGCTTTTTACCATAGCATCTGCTTCCATCTCAAGAATAACCTTACTGGCTAAAAAATGTGCCACAAGTCACAAGAGGAAAAAAGCAAAAAGTACTGAGATAAATAAAATTACATTAAAAATAAATTTTAAAAGCTGCACAGGTTTTTAACTTGCCTTAACATTTGCTCCTAATTTTCTAGTGAAACATTATCACATTTGCATTTATCTTGAGAATGTTTTGCCCAGTCTGCATGCCCTAAGCCTAATTGATACAAAATAGACTCAAAGAACACTCTAGGCTCAAAATACCCATTCAACTGAAGCCACTTTAGTCATCATCACCATTCTCTAAATCACCATCATCATCATCATCATCTTCTAATTCCCTCTAGCTGTATGGAGTTCTCCATTAAGAAAGCCTGCTTTGGATGTCAGTTGTAATTCTCTCAGTCGGTGCCTGTTTCAGTCACATTGCAAGCAATCTCTAGCTTCCTCAAATGTGAGACTTCTTTTGTCACAGGATCTGGAAAAAAAAAAAAAAAAGGTGAGATATTAGCTGTTCCAAGAGGAAAGTGTTTTCTCGATGAGTAAGTATTCTGCAAATGAAGGCATCAGAAAGCTTGTGCAATGACATTTACAATTTGTGTAGGCTGTGCTCCACGTAGAATCCTTTAGATGATGTGGTATGGAAAAATATGCGTTTGTAGTGAACTCGAGCCAGAGCCACCATGACCTAACACTATGGTGAATGGAGTTTGGAAAACATACTTCTAGTCTCTCTTCAAACATTTCTATCTCAGAGAACCAGCTCCTTTGTGTTATCCAGCAAGATGTTCTCAAGGAGCTTGTTCCAGATGTAATAAGCCACATGTCTTGATACTGTGATTTGAAGGAAATTCAAAAGGACAAAAAGGAAAAAAATGCTTTAAAATTGTCAGTTCAAAACTCTCTGCATCTCAGATTTGTGAGCTATAAACTCCTTCAATTTCTACTCTGAAGTCAAGGCAGTTCTTGCCTCACTGGCTGAGGATTAATTCATTTCAATTTTCTTCAATGTTTTTAATTGTGGGAGTAGATAGTGTAATTTAATGTAAACATAGAAAGTAAATCTTTCCACTCAAAAGGGAAGAGTTTCCCTCATGCCCACTGTAATAAAAATTTAATGTCAATAAAATCACTTCGCTACATGTCCTTGTATGATTCGTCGGAACCTTCCTTGCACAGATTAACTTCCTTTGGGAGTAAAATGTTGAATGACAAGTAGTGAAAAACACACATAGGCATATCCTTCATTAAATCTGCTTGTTCGAGGCTATGTTAGATTAAAATTTAGTGAATCACATGTTTATATTGTTATTACTAATACATTTATGCTACTTTAAAAAATGTTAAAAACTTTGAGAGCTAAATTCTGCTGCTCGGCCCCATCATGATAAAAGCCATCTGGTCCCTGTACACAGCGTAAGTTTGGATTCGGCTGTTGAATGTAACACACACTTGAGAAGGTCCAACTGATTCTCTTGTCTCTGGTAGTGGCCTTTAGCAGACACTTGAGGAAGAACAGCAGAATGCTTCTGAAGCATTTTCCATTCTGCATCTTTGAGACCTGCTGAGTAACAGACGATGTAATTGCACCTAATATGCTCCACCCCCTTTATTTTGTCCAGACATTTTTTGCTTGGTTTTCCAACCTGCATAAACTTTTGACGTCAACAAAGTCGTGTGGAAATAAATTCTTCAGTGTAATCATGATTAATAGGAAGCCTAAAGATATTTCATTAATGAAGCATGTGAAAATGAACCAGGTAGACAAAGTAAGCTACTCATTAATGTTCGTGGGCTTTTTGTTTATCAGTGTCATGCAAAATAGTTTGGACATATTAAGAACACATTTTAACCTTATTCCAAATACTAACTGAATGAAACTCCAGTTCTGGAGTCCCCAGGGCAAGAAGGATATGGAACTGTTGAAACAGATCCAGAGGAGGGCCACAAAGATGATTAGAGGGCTGGAGAACTTTTCCTGTGAAAACAGGCTGAGAGAGTTAGGGTTGTTCAGCCTGGAGAAGAAAAGGCTCTAGGGAGAACTTATAGCAGCCTGCCAGTACCTGAACAGTGCCTACAAGAAAGCTGGGGAGGGACATTTTAGAAGGGCACTTAGTGGTTTTAAATTGGAAGGAGGTAGATTTAGATTCTATATTAGGAAGAAATTCATCACTATGAGGGTGGTGAGGTACTGGAACAGGTTGCCCAGAGAAGCTGTGACTGCCCCCTCCCTGGCAGTGTTCAAGGCCAGGTTGGATGGGACCTCAGCTGCCTAGTCTACTGAGAGGTGTCCCTGCTTGTGGAAGGTGGGTTGGAATTTGATGATCTTTAAGGTCCAGCCCTAACCATTCTGTGATTCTGTGTTTCTATGATTAATAATCATGAAAGTATTGCCTTTTTGCTTATAATAAACCTGATATGTTTGGTGCCTTGGTTCTTTCACTGGAGGCACATAAAAAGCACCCTGCTCGCTTGTAGATGTCTATGCACACAGTGAAAAATTAGTTACGTCACACTAATATCATGCCAGTACCATTATTCTGTGCCACTTCAGTATTTTGTGATTTTCTCTAAATCCACATGGTTTTCTTAATTAATACATCCAAACCAAGTCTATACCAATATTCCAGATTTCTTATTAAACACATTTTTACATTACACAAGATAAGAAGGACCCTTAGAGTTTCATATACTAAGCAGGTGGAGTTAATTGACACAGCATGTCATCTTCCTACGCTACACATCTCATGTAATGTTTTAAAGTTTCCTCTTTGCAGCTATAATGTGTGCAATGTAGCATCAGATAGTGGATGGAAAGCAAACGTGTGCAGTTGAAAAGGGCAAGGTCCTCCTACAAATGTCTAACTTGGCAAAACTGCCCTTTCTGCTGCTTTTGTAGCCTCTCCACCAAGCATCCTACATCCCAATCTGTACTAACAGAAGATCCAGCTCTTCCTGTGGAATTAAAACATTCATTCCAATTGGAGGTGTTATGTTTTCTTTGTTTGGCAGATTGATTTGGATAAGTAAACTGCAGGGATGTGAGATAACAACCCAGTTCCTCACATCGCAGCTGTCAGGAAGAGTGACAGCATCGCTGGGGCTCGCAGGTGCTACGGAGTTTGCTCTCACAAATGTTTTCAATATTTGCTCTCTTCTCGGGGTACATTGCAGCCATTTTCTGCTCACTGCAGTCCTCCGAAACAGATGTCATTTCTTTCCAAGTCATGAAGCCAGTTAGATTTGAATCACAACCTGACTATTTATATTAATTTTCTACAGCCTTACAATACCGGAAGGAATCGCTCTAATTTGACAAGAACCTGTGCTCACCTTTTCATCCCTCTTTCTCTTTATTCTTCCTAAAAAGCAGTAAGACAGAGGAGCTGACCTACTTGGGCCCACTTGGCTAGCTTAGCGTTTTCCTTCAAATGGACATCCTCATGTGAGTATGTTAATAAACAAGTAGTTACAAGGGGAGCTGAGTCAAAGCTACTCATCTCCTCACAGTTTTCCTTAGGCCTGTGTATGTTCTTAGCATTTACACTTACCTCGCATGCTTGCAGTGATCAGAAATACATCTTTTAATGTGGTCAGTCTAATCCTGCAAACTACTGCTCTAGTTGAAGTGTCATATCTTAAGGCTCTGAAGTAGTCTACACCTTTTCAAAATTAAGGAAAACTAGGCAACGGGGGGAGCCTTTAGCTCACAGACCCAGTGAATTACCAGGCTTCAAATAAAATTAAAAAAAAAAAAGAAAAGCTATTAACTTAACAGAATATACCATCCCTGAGATACATCTAAAGGACATGTTGATTTCCTCCTTTTCCTTAGCTATGTCACTTCCTCAGCACTATTCTTGCAGAACCAGCAGGAACAAACGGTAATGACTGGGTCAAACACTGAAGAAATAGCTTATAGACTTTTTTACTGAAATCTTGCGGTGTGCAGACTCAGCATGATCAAAACCATTGAATTTTCTCTATGACTAACTGGTGTTTTCATTACTGCTCTGCACTCCTGTAACAATGCTCTCCATCTCTACCTTTATACATGCCAACTGTCCCATTTTCAGCTAGACAATTCTCATTTTTCTTATCTGTTTTCAGCTGTCACATACTTTATCTGTCTTGTCCGTTTTGTTTGCCCATGCACATTAATGCAGCTGAGGCAGAGGCAGTCAAGAGCAATACTTCTTCCACAAGGATGCAATAGGCCGGCACTATCGGTGTATGCTCCTTTTGGAGCAGTTAACCTGAGCATTGTTTAATCTGTTTAATTTGAAGGTTCAGGGTGTGGCTAGCTGCTGAATCTTCTGGAGGTTAGCATTGCACTAAAGATAGCTTCAAAGCAAAATAAAACCTCACGGCATATTCCGTGCACTGCCTTCATGTAATATAAGCTGAAAAGAGCTATTTATGTATTCATACAACGGTACTTCATTGTTGTATAAAACATCAGAGCCTTTTTTAATATACGACATTCTGATGCATAAGTCTTAAGGAAATAAAACCCTTAAAGCACAAATGAGTACAATCATTTTAGGTGCCCCTTTTTCTTCTTTCACAAATAAATGCTGCATTAAATAGATTTTGGAGACAAAAATAAATGAGATGGGAGGCCTGAAGTACTGATCTCATCAGATACCTCTCAGATCCATTCTTGATGACAGCTTTTCAAACAGCTAAACTAGACTTTGGTACTTTTATGATCACCACCTGTTAAACAAATAATACACTAAAAGACCTATGTAATTGCCTCTTTTTGAGGGAGAGAGACAAGTCTAGGTTTCCTGGCACAAATAGTCCCATTGAGTTCAGTGGCATAAGTTTGTGACCCCCAACACAATGAGATGAGAATTTCTGATCTTGTTCTCTTCCTTATATTTCCTCCTAAGTAGAGACATCTGACATGAATAGTGTCTGTGTGAATTTCTTCTACAGGATAATAATAACAATAATGGCAGTAATAAAACCAATAATAATTGTCATAGTAGTAGTAGTAATAATAATAATAATAACAATAATAATAATAATAATAATATCAGCAGTAAAACTAAGGATAAGAATATAGAGGATTCCTGTAACTCTGTTAAATAACTTGATGGGGCTTTCAGTGGCAAGCATCATATTAAGAAGATGATTCACACAGGACATGTGAATGCTTGTCATCCTCAGCGCCAAACTACAGCAAGTCCAATTAATGATTCATAGGGTGGAGTTTTCTGGTAGAGCTGTATGTTCCAGCTTTGCACACTGACATTAGCATTATCAGTAGATCAACAGTATTCAAATAAATGCTGAGTTCATTCAGTCCCAGACAAAAATGCCAATGGGATACCAGTTAGATGGTATAAATGGAGAGAAGGAAGAATAAAAGTTACTGGAAGCAAAAAAAGACATCGAGGCTTAACATGTTAGTCACAAGCAGTATATACTTGGGGTATATGTGACCCTTCTTATTAGGAGGTATAGCTGGTCAGGAATATCAGGGGCACAATATCTTAGGGACATATCCCATGTGTCCAACAGCAAACCCACATTTTATTTTCCATTGAAATTTTGGGGTTTATGGCCTCCCACCAGATTGCTAGATGTTTCCAGTTTAATTCTGCCTGCTGCCCTAGCAGGCTGCTAGGACATCATGAGCTTACATTTCCAGTTAGGTATACCAAGCAGATTTCCTTTGGCCCAGCAGCCCCTTCTTTTCTGAGGATGTGAGTTACAGGAACAAACCACAGAAATGATTTCTTGGGGCAGGGGACTGTCTCCATCCCAGTCTGCACTAGCTCATACCAGAGCACCCCTGTGGGGTTTGAACAGAGCTGGTGACACAGCAGGGGTTTATTCCAGATCTCACCATAAAGCTCCCAGGGCTACTCCTCTCATGGCCCCCGACAGAATCACAGAATCACAAGGTTGGAAAAGACCTTTAAGATCATCAAGCCCGACCATTCCCATCCCACATTTCTGCAAAGTGTAAAAGACAATTTCCTACTACAGATAGTGCAGGAACCTACAAGGGGAGGGCAGGTACTGGACCTTGTTTTAACCAAGAAGGATGGGCTCGTTAGGGAAGTGAAGGTAGAGGGCAACTTGAGACAAAGTGATCATGAAATGGTAGAGTTCAAGATCCTGAGTGGAAGAAGCAAGCCAAAAAATAGGATAGCTACCCTGAATTTTAGAAGACCAAACTTTGATCTCTTCCGCAACCTAATAGGAGCTATCCCATGGCCTACGCTGTTAGAAGGAATGGGGGCCTGTGAGAGCTGGCTAGCATTTAAACAGCACTTCTTCCAAGCACAGATTGAGTGCATCCCTTTGAGCAAGAAATCAGGAAAGAGTGGCAGAAGACCTGTGTGGATGAGCAGGGAGCTCATGGGTAAACTCAAAGGGAAGCAGAAAGCCTATGAGTTGTGGAAAAAGGGTCTGAGCACCTGGGAAGAATATAGGGATGTTGTCAGGGCCTGTAGGGATGTGACTAGGAAGGCTAAAGCCCACCTGGAAATGAAACTGGCAAGGGATATAAAGGATAATAAAAAGGGTTTTTTTAGATGTGTGAATAGTAAGAGGATGACTAAGGATAATGTGGGTCCCCTGATGAACGAGGTGGGTGTTCTGGTAATGGGGAATGCTGAGAAGGTGGAGATACTAAATGACTTCTTTGCTTCAGTCTTCACTTCAAAGACACCTTGGGACCCCTGGACACTGGAAGAAAGTAAGAGAGTTTGGGAAATGAAGAGCTTCCCTCTGGTTGAGGTGGGATGGTCCAGGAGTGTCTCAAAGGGGTTAATGCACATAAATCCATGGGCCCTGATGAGATGCAGCCACATGTGCTGAGGGAGCTGGTTGAAGTGATTACTCAGCCACTCTTATCACCTTCGACAGGTGTTGGAGAATAGGAAAAGTGCCTGAAGACTGGAGGATAGCCAATGTCACTCCGGCCTTCAAAAAGGGCAAGAAGGAGGATCCGAGCAACTATAGTCCAGTCAGCTTCATTTCTGTCCCTGGAAAGGTAATGGAACAGCTCGTTCTGGATGCTGTCTACAAGCTACTGGAAGAGAAGTAGGTCAGGAGGAGTAATCAGCATGGATTCACCAAGGGGAGATCATGCTCGACCAATCTCATAGCCTTCTATGATCTCATCACCGGCTGGGTAGATGGAGGGAGAGCAGTGGATGTCATCTACCTTGACTTCAGCAAGGCTTTTGATACTGTCTTCCATGACATCCTGATAGCAAAGCTGAGAGAGTGTGGGATAGATAAGTGGACAGTGAGGTGGGTTAAGAATTGGCTGTTGGACCGAGCTCAGAGGGTGGTGATCAGTGGAGCAGAATCTGGAGACCTGTGACTAGTGGTGTTCCCCAGGGCGTGGTGTTGGGTCCAGTCCTGTTTAATATCTTTACTGATGACCTTGATGAGGGAATAGCATCCACCCTCAGCAAGTACACTGATGATACAAAGCTGGGAGGAGTGGCTGACACACAGGAACACTGCGCTGCCATTCAGTGAGACCTGGACAGGCTGGAAAACTGGGCAGGGAGAAACCAGATGAGATTCAACAAAAGCAAGTGCAGAGTCTTGCACCTGGGAATGAATAACCGCTTGTATCAGTCCAGGCTGGGGGATGACCTGCTGGAGAAGAGCTCTGTGGAGAAGGACCTGGGGGTCCTGGTAGATGACAGGTTGGCCATGAGCCAGCAGTGTGTCCTGGTGGCTAGGAGAGCCAATGGGATCCTGTGGTGCATCAGGAGTGTGGCCAGCAGGTCAAAGGAGGTGATCCTCCCCCTCTACTCTGCCCTGGTCAGGCCCCACCTGGAGTATTGTGTCCAGTTCTGGGCTCCCTGGTTTAAAAAAGACAGGGATCTCCTGGAGAGAGTCCAGAGAAGGGCTATGAAGATGATTAAGAGCCTGGAGCATCTCCCCTATGAGGAAAGGCTGAGTTAGCTGGGACTGTTCAGCCTTGAGAAAAGAAGACTAAGGGGCGACCTTATTAATGTTTATAAATATCTACAATATGGGGTGCAGAGGGAAATGGCCAGCCCCTTTTCAGTGAACTGTGGAGACAGGACAAGGGACAATGGCTGCAAGTTGGAGCACAGGAAGTTCCGCACCAACATGCTGGAGAACTTTTACACAGTGAGGGTGACAGAGCACTGGAATAGGCTGCCCAGGGAGGTGATGGAGTCTCCATCTCTGGAGATATTCAAGACCCATCTGGATGCCTACCTGTGCAATCTGAGCTAGAGAGCTGCTTTGGCAGGGGGGTTGGACCCGATGATCTCTTGAGGTCCCTGCTAACCACTATGATTCTGTGATTCTGTGATTCTAAGCTAAACCATATACCTAACTACGTCATCTACCCTTTTTTTAAACACATCGAGCAATGGTGATTCAACCACCTCCTGGGGCAGCTTGTTCCATGTACCAACAACTCTTTTAGTAAAATTTTTTTCTAACATCTAATCTAAACCTACCCTGGTGCAGCTTTGTGCCATTTCCCTTTGTCCTGTCACCTGGCTGAAGAGGCCATTGCCCACCTCTCTACAACCTTCCTTCAGGTAGTTGTAGGTGGTGATAAGGTCTCCCCTTAGCCTCCTCTTCTCCGGACTAAACATCTCCAACTCCCTCAGCCGTTCGTCTCATCATTTGCCCTCCAACCCCTTCACCAACCTGGTTGTCCTTCTCTGCACTCACTCGAGGACCTCAATGTTCTTCTTATGGTAGGGAGTCCAGAACTACACACAGTACTCAAGGTGCAGCCTCACCAGTGCTGAGTACAGAGGCACAATCACTTCTCTAGACCTACTGGCCACACTACTTTTGATACAAGCCAGGATGCCATTGACTTTCCTGGCCACACTGCTGACTCATATTCAGCCTGCAGTCAGTCGAACCCCCCCCAGGTCCTTCTCTGCCTGACAGCTGTCCATAAGCTGAAAAAGCATGGGCTCCAGGAGGCTCTTAGGTCTGTTTCTGGTCCCACATTTCTCAGATCAGCTCTTCTGTCTTTTCAGGGTTATTTTGCTTTCTGAAGGGGGGAAAGTTGAAACAGAAAAGAGAGAGAAAGAAATTAAACTGTTCTTAAACAAAAACTTCACTGAATTCCTTTTCTGTAGAAACTGTCAGGATTTTGCTGTTTACACACAAACTCAGATGGAAAGCATTTTAAAATACCAAAATATCCCATGTATCCCCAAATCCAACAATTGACCCGCTCCTGTAATAGTCACATGGAATCATCTTAATGAAAAAGGTCTGTTGTAGAGGGAACTATTATTAGTATCTCTTCCATCTGTCTGTATTTATTCATAATGGAACATTCATTCGTTTTCACATTTTTTCCATAATAATAAACATATAAGCATTCTGTGAATTACTGGCATTATGGTGAGAGATATTTTACTTTTGAAAGATTGATAGCTCATGAGACCAGTAGATGAAGAGACAGCAGTGCAGAACGCTCCCTGCTCTGAAGTCTAGAGCAAAAGCATGTAGCTTTAGTTGTCTACTTTGAAGCCAGACTTCAAAGTAGTCATGTGTTAAAATGTGCACAATATGACTATTTACCATATTAATGAGAGAATGTGGCATTACTCCCTTATTACAAAAAATATTTGTGTCACTCCTTTTCTTTTGAAGTCAGCTGTTGATTTTAAATCAAGCGGTTAATGCAATTTTTGTCAGTCCCATTCTGAATGTATGTGGGTCATTGTGTTTGCATTAAGTGTCAGGATGGGAAAACTGCTGTCGTGAAAACTATGCTTTCATGTAGTCAATTTATAAGATATTCATTCCTCTATTCCTCATGTTTCCTCATTCCGTGAGAGAACAATGACATTTGAAAGTAGGTAGCCAGACTGACATACAAAGGGAAGCACTTGGAGCCCATCTACCTTGCTTGGAGGAAAACTCAGAGGCTTAATTCATTGCACTTCTTTGAAATCCTAAAATAAAGACACTATAGAATTGCAAAGTACTTTTATTATTGAGGGAGCAAGGGAAAACATCACCTTTTCAAATTCAAAATGAAACAGTTAAAATCTTCCCCCAAGAAAGTGCACTGTCTCTATCTTCTTCATTCATCATTATTTTTAACTCCAATGTATACCTTAATCTCCATCTTCCCCCTTGGTCTGTTTCTCCCCTTTCTTCATTTGAAGTTTCTTTGTATTTAGTTTGTCACTCTCTTTCCTCAATACAATCATAGAACAGTAGGAAAACTTCCCTAACAGATCTTTGTCTAAATCTGCTCTGACAAAATTCCTGAGAAGAGGAATCCACATCCTCTCCAGCCAGTTTGTTCAAATTACGTTCATGATAAAGCGCAGAATAGAATGTTTTTTCTTATGCCTAACCTGAGTTCTCTTTACTACAAAGAAATTCAGTTCCTTGTACTTTTTTAAGACATTCAAGAAGAGCAATTTGAAAAACAGCTGATCACTGTCTTCTAAAAATACCTTTTATCTACTGTCAAAATTTATAACATCTTCACTTCTTTTTTTTCCTATGTGAACCATTCCATATAAGTTAAGGTTTTTGCTTTTTACTGTTGTCTTCTAGATTCTCTCTGGGTTATGTGTCTTATAAAGCTACGTTGTAATGGGATTGCTAGAAATGGAGACCATTCCTGAACTGAGACCTCACTAGCATGAGGTAGAGCGAAATAACTCTCCTGATTCCATCCCAAGCTGAAATTTATTTTCTTCAAAATAGCAGCTACTTTTAAATTAATCTTTAGCTTAAGAACTACCATGCTCTGTGACTCATTGTGTCTGAAAGGTAGATTTAATTTTATCTTGGAGCTACGCAATGAACAAGATGATTTATCACAGAATAATTCATGGTGTAGGGGATCTCTGGAGATCACCTGGCTTGAAGAGTGACAAGCTTAGGTCATATTTTCCAAGTGTTTCTTATCCAAGTTTCAAATATCTCCAAAGATGGAGAAATTCCCAACCTTTCTGGGACTCTCTTCCAGCGTATGGTGACCTTCACTGGTGACTATTCCCAAATGTCAAACTGGATTTTCTGTGGTTGTAGCTTGCATGCATTGCTTCTTTTTGCACAGTCCTGCCTTAAGTTGGTTCTACCCCATCACTACAGACTTGTCTGGCAACCACTGGCCTCTGTTTACCATGGGGCGCTTGATGGTGAAGACACTGCCTGGCCTGCCTTTCTCTTACCTGTAGTTCTGGGGTCACTTTTCCTTAGAGAGCTGCCCACTCTCCCCTGACATTCTAGGACAGGCATATAAAAGGGTCTTGAATTGTTCTGCTAGTTTAGAAGGAAATACTAATAATATGTATTTTTGAGCCAAGTGGTTATCAGGAAGACCAAATAGTATTTAATAATAAGCAGTATGTATAATATACAGCATAGGTCTTCAGTTTCTTCCTCTATGATTACAGAAGTCTAAAGTATTATCCCTGAAAATATTTGTAACAGATTGTATCTGCAGGACCACTATGAAAACACATGAATGCCTTTCAAAAAGATGCCCTTTGTTACAAAGAAATTTTTGTCTTATACTTGCTTCAGAAATCCGTTTTTGGCACACACTCGAAGTCAAATCCAAGCTTAAGAGTTTGTTGTGATACCTGATAGAATACTTGATAGAAAGTATGATACTTTAATTCTGTCTATAACCTAATCTACCCTTTATTTACTCTATACCCCATTCTCAGAAGTCCCTAATATAAGAATGGCTGGCCATTGAATTCATTGTCAACACATGAATTATGCTTAGTGTTGATACAGATGTTATGATAAGTAGAAAACTAATGGTTTTCCACAAGCTGTTTCTTGAAGATAAGATGAGATTTATATGTACACTATCAGTTCTGGAGAGGTACAAAGAAATGTTGGAAAGATACTGGACCATAAATTGAGGAAAGAATTTGAGCTTAATTAAGAGCTAGAGCTTAACAAAGATCTTACTCTATCCTTGGTTAGTTCCTGGACATTAACAGCAAAAAGAATTCCATCCAGGAATGATAGCAAGATACTGAAAATTTTTGTCCTTTGTGAAATAGAATATTGTCCATCAAAGTTTGTCAGAGAGCTATTGAAAGATTAAAGTTTCCACCATGTGGAAAATACAACTGCAACCTTCTTCACTTACACGGCAACAAATCACATGTAAATAGACCATTAGTTTTCCCTGTGTAGCTCAGCCATGCAAATATCTACAGTTTCCAAAAACATCGCCCTTCAGAAAGAATGTCTCCCTGTGTTGGGCATAATACTGTCAATGACAACGTTGTCAAAGGTGTCAAAGGAAGCAGGACCAGGCTCATCCTCTAAAGTGAGGTCTGGGTTTCCGCGTATCAGAGACCTTGATGTGTTCTGAAGTACTTTGAAAAACCATAACCACATATTTGTAAAAGAAACTGTCACTTCAGGTTTAATCCACATGGCTGAATGCATCTGAGGCTTTTGGAATTTTGTGTCTTGTCAGTGCCATTCCAAAGAGGAGTTATGGGATGATAATTTTTGTTTCCATTTACCATCACATGACTTAGACATATTAAATGATCCAATTTAAATCCAAGCTTTATAATTTGCTACATCTCTTCTGTGCCACTTCATGTAAGTAGCAGAAATCACAGGCAGCCAATAACAACCTGTGTCTACCCACGCAGGTCCAGTTGGCTGAATGTTTCACCAATTCTGTTTGCATTCCTTCCTTCACAATACAGCTACTGCAAAATGACTGCGATTTGCTTGTGTTGCTGAGATATACTATGCATCACAGAGATCCCACTCTTTCATACTGCCTTATGCTGGGCCTGTGTGGACAAAGCCAGCACACATTTTGTTTCCTCCCACTTGAACACACTGTTATAATTAGGCGCAAGTCACAGGAAACTGTTGCCTTAGTTCTTTTAGCTCCTTATCCTTAAAATCACATATCAGAGCTTGAGCTGCAAAGTAGAGAACTGATTTGTTATTTCAGTCTTTTCTCACTATTCTTATTGAAAATAAAGTAAGGAATGAATAAAGGAATTAAATGTTTAAATGCTACAATAAGATTCCCTAAATGTTATTTCAAACACTTTTTTTTTTTTTAACTGTAGCTCTGGTCTGCTTAGACAAGAAAACCCAGAGGACCAGTTAAGGATTCTGAAAACTCACATTCCAGTGGTGACACCAAGGCAGGCAGGCAGAGACTGACCTGAGAGGATCCTTTCCCAACCAGACCATTTCCTGTCATCTCCTGAGACAGGGACAGAAGACACAGTATGGGAGGCACAGACACTGTATGCAGCTCTGTAGAGAGTCCAATCAGCACTACTGCACTTTGGAAGCTTCTGAATGCTGTTTAAATGTAGTTGATCTCTGGAAAAGCAGAGTGCAAAAGAATGCTAGATCACTCTAAGTCCAGGTGCATCCTGCTTCGATTTCACCCTGACTACTAACAAGTCCCATCCTGAATGTTATGTGCTACCTACCAGGTATTAAGTTAACTGATACCTCCCCCTCCTCGTATTCTTTTCTTAAGACCAGTTAGGTTTTCCCAAGAATTGCTAGATAGTCAGTTAACACCAGCTTCCTTAGAGAGAATAAAAGAAGTGGATGCAAATTATATATAAGTGGAAAAATTCTCTATGAGTAGCCAGTTAGTGTTCAGAGAGCTGCAGATCTGACCAAACACCTAATGTGACAAAACACTAAACTTCAGAGGATGTAATTCAGTTATTGTCACTGCCCTAGAGTTGTTGAGATTTTTAATCCTTTGAGCACAAAATGATCCTTGCAGAGCTCACAGTAGGGGATTGCAGAGAAAGTCCATATAGTATTTTTAAATGCGTATTTTTTCCATTCAGTGCTAAGAAAAGAGACCTTGAATATACAGGAAAAAAACAGCACAAGCTTGATTTTATTTCTTTAGCTAAAGTATCTGGGGTGATAAGATCTGATAGTCCATTCAAATATAGCTCTTCCATCACATATCTACAGCTGCAACATACTAGAGAGAAAGATTAAGTGGAAGGAAATTTAAGCCATGCTAGGCCTAGCAAGTCACCTGCTAAAGACTTTGGATGAGAGTCTAGGGGTTAGCTGAATTCTCAGTTAAGTCATTCTGCATTCTCTGAAAACATCTGTGCTGAAGAATGGGATGGCAATGCATACATATGGACTTTTAAAATTTCTTGTGCTTAGCTAAACATAGCTGCAGTATGGTGATGTTTTGCAGATTTTTACCTCTTTCTGAGAAGCATGGGTGTAATTTTGTTTTCCTTGAAACGCTTTCTCACTTAAACCACTTACTTGCAGTTCTTTGAACATTACCACACCAGGTGAACTATTAATAATGAAAATGCAAAATTGAGCTCTGCTACAACCTAATCTTATCTCCACTCTGTTTCCTTGATCTGGCACCAAGTTAGAGTCTTTCAGGCTGTAATGGAAAACCAAAGAAAAATGTGTGAAAATGTTGTTTTGTCTTCTATGTCATGAATTTAATTTTTCTCAGGTAATCTACAATTAAAGGCAGCAAGAAAATTAAAATTACTCTCCGCAGAACATAATCAATTCACTATGTGATTCTCTAGTCCATGGAAAGAGTGGGCTAGAGACTGTCTAGAGGCTAGAAAGTGTATCAGTTTTTAGCCAAATATCTCCTCTAGTCTAGCAGATGAATTACCAGCTGTTGAAGCCCATGTTGGGACACAAAATCTGCCATGGGCTGTCACTGGTGCTTCCTCTGATCGTATCTTTGATGCCATTGTGTTGCTTTAGTGAAGCCACCTACATGTGTTCCAGGCAAGCAGAAATAATTATGATGTTGTTTTTAAGTTTTCTTTTTGTTGCCAAAGGATCTATGAGATGGCTTTAGAAGTTCCATAAACATTACTGATTTTGAGATAATATTGTAGCACCCTTTTTTTTTACTTCCCCTTCCTTACGTCCCTGTTAGTGCTCTGTCAAATTTCATCTTTTGATCTGAAATTTTTCTTGTGCTACAGTGAATCCAGGAGTTCATTCACAGTAGGAATGTAGGACTGGACAATGCCATGGGGACCTTTATATTAATTCACTTGAAATCATGGAAAATAATAACTAATTTTAGAGGAACCAAACAATTTTTGTCCCCACACTCTAGGCTAAAAAAATCCTTTCCATCATCCATTTAAAATATAAGACCTGTAATATAAGGTCAAAAAGAAGACACGTACTTTCCCAAGTAAACAGAGCAGGAAAGAACAATATGCTAGCTACAAGGGGTAGTAAAGTTTGGTAAATATAAAAGGTTACTGGTCCAAGGAAAACTTAGGATCGCTCATGCTCCAGTGGAGGACACAACAAAAGAAATACCTTCAGTTCCCACCAAGCTGTGGGAGAATTACCTTCCTACTCCTAGTCTTGTTCTCAGTTTAATTTTGAGCCTGTGAGGAAAATATGATACCTAGGATTTGAGAAACTGAAATTCTCCTGATTTTCTCTGAACACTTTTCCTCATGGCCATTTGAGTTGTAGCACATCTTTGTGTCCTACAGGAAAACACAAGACCCATAAAAATAGGAGTCACATCTTCCCTTCCTCCCTACCCTGCCCCATCTCCCATTCCACTGTAATTGAAGCCCACTGGAAGCTCCAGAGCGTGGGATTTATGTAATTTAAGTATAGAACAAACAAACTGTTACTGCCAGCCACATCCTCTTTCTTTAGGGCAGAGAGTTCATGACAAAGCAAAAAATGCAGCTGTCTTTTTGTGAATAGACAGTGTGAAATATACAGAGTTGTTCCCTCCTTGGAAATGGGACATGATAACAGCTATGCTGTTGGAGGCTACCTCCTGTGGGATGATAGTACAAAGGTGAATTCAGAAAGAGTCACTTATTCTTCCTCTCACAAGTCAGAGCTTAATGCATAGTAAACTACTGGTTTTAAAAATGTAAATACCATTTCCAAGTCTCTTCTGCACAGCATCCAAGGCATCAGAATCTATTTTCAGAAAAAAAAGAACCCCAACGATTCATCCATTCTTCACATGTTATCCAATGTTCCCGAAACTGGAATTTCCACCAGAACTGAGTATAAACCACAGGTCTGTGCTTAGTGACTGGCAAGATCATTAGAGATTTTCACAAAAGAGAAAAACAAAGAACTCTTGCTACAATGAACCTTTCACAGGGAATTGTAACAGAAGAAAATCAGCTTTGTCTGACATTGTTTTCACCTTTATAACCATTATTTGTCTTTAATCTATGTCTAAGGGCCAAATAATTACCAGGTGTAAAATAAAGTAGCTCTCCTGAACTCAGTAGAACTGCATCAAATGAAGACTGATAAGCATGTCCCTTTCATTTAAATATTACAGATCAGTGTTTAATAGGATAGGTCTTAACACCAGAAGAATTTAACCTTTGAATGTCATGGCATATGCGTGTTTATTAATTACGTTATATATATTATTATTGGGAAAGAAATATTGATATGCTTCAAAATGTAATTTAGCCAAGACTAGAACAGCTAATGCAGATTGGGAGGTCTATGAAAAAATTGCTGTTGTCAAGTAAAAGGTGTTTATAGATATGCATGCAGCACAGGTTTGTATCTTCAAAGAAGGAAAAAATACAAGGCTCTACTATGAATATTTGGTTTGCATATATCTTATGAACTGTGATGAAAATAGCCGCTTTTCAAGCTGTTCCATAACATTTCTATGAAGATGTTACAGTACTCTGGTGAAAACAGCAAATAGAACCATACATTTCTGTTAACTAAAAAGATGCTATTGATTCGAATACTGACATATATCACTGTAGAGGAAAGAGGGCTGAAAAGCAGATCAGAAGTATCACAACAGGGTCAAGTGCTCATGAGCTGATAAACACTCAGTTCACATCAATTTGATTGAATTGCTTCAACACAGTTGGGACATCTCTGTGCACAATGTTGGGATGGTAATGCCACCAGTAACTCACCTACAGAGGAGGCAAATTAATTATTTCATGTTAATCAAACATGGAGAGAATTCTTGTGGGACTATTACAGCAATGGGTTTCCATGTACAGGTACAATAATATAGCAGGAAATTAAAAACAAAAGCCAAACAAACAAAAAACCCCAACAAACTGAAAGATCCAAGAAAGTGAAGGCTTCTTAATTTATCTGGAAAAAGGTTATGGGAATGAGCTGTTACCAGTTAGATTAAAATCTTACTTATTAAGTACAAACACCTCATCAGAACCTGTTCTAAGCCATTGGTCGAAAGTTTGGATGATGCTAGGAGGTGCACAGGAAGAAATTCAACAGGCCATGGTATAAGCTACCAAATGCCAAAAGGTCTTGCCACCTCAGTGGGAGAGCTGGATAAGAATCAGAAAATGCCACCTGGCCTAATTAGGAATTAATCACTTGTTCTAAGCAAGTAGAAAAAAATAATAAAAATCCCCCTTGGTCAACAATGTACTCAGTACAAGACCAGCAGTAGAAGGAAAATTAAAACCCTCAGTGACAGAAGTCTCTCAAGGGGTCTCAGTTGTTTATGTCTCCTAGCAATCTTCTTTTATTGTCATTGAATAGCATAGTGCTACAGCCAGAAAATATCTTGGAAAAGAGAAATAGCCAGACAGAACCTAACTGTGCTAAAAGTTCTTCATTTTCTTATGAGTAGGGCTGGTTTAGACAGTAAATATAATCCTTAAAAAGAGTATCTTTTGATAAGCCATGGCAAAATAAAAAGCTCAGAAAGAAATTTCACATCATGGCTGTTTTGAAGATAAAATATAATTTTTCCTTCTAGCATAATCAGTTCATTCATATGGGGTTTGGGGCGAGGGGGGGTTGTTTCTTCTCTTTCCATTCTGGAATGGAAATAATTTCTTCTTTCTCAGGAGAATGAGGTCCAGTAGCAAGCGGTCTTTTGTTGCATTGTTCTAGAAGCCTATAATTCCTAGGAATATCAAAAGCTCCAATTTATTTTCTCATTCAAACAAGCAAAATAATCAGAAAGTATTAGCATGAAATAGAGTTCTTAGTTTATATGAGGCTATGTAATGGAACTGATCAAATAGACTGAAGTATTTATTTAATTAATTGTTATTTATTAGATTACTATGTTTTCCATTCATATAGCAACATTAATTTTCATAAAGCTGTAAAAGCTTGAAGTCCTACTGGGTAAATTCCTGTAAATATAATACAGTTCTTAAAAGGACAATGTATTAACTTTGTTTTCTGATACTGTTAGCAGTGTAACAGATTTCCAGTGTTCTTCTAACCCCTTAAGGCATCTAAAGAACTCCAGGAAACAAAGGTATCTTTCAGCACCTTCTGTTGTTTCTACAAGGATTTAATATTTGATGTGATATACATGCCCTAATAGCACATGAAACACCATAGCCTAGTGTGATCACGGCATATACCACATACATAGTGCAACCTCTTGTTTTTTCCTATTTTGTTTTGCTATTTGGTATGCAAATCCACTCTGTGGTAACCTTATCCATGTGCTGCCTGTTCTGCTCATGCAAATCTTTGTAGATATCCTGGATTCTGATGCCATCTGCATCTGCTTACATTCCTTGCCTTTAACAAAGAATCAGGAGTTAGTTAAACAGATGGTGAAGCAAAACTATTATCAGAGATTATCAGGAAAATATGCTATTTTAAAGACTTTTAAAAATGTAATCACCCTTGTTCAGGGCAGCATTAATAAAGTAACATATTGTGCAATTACATTGCTTCAGTACAGACAATGTTACAGCAGGGTTGTGAGGAGAGGTATTTTACCTTTTATAGCACTCTCACTGGCCCTGTTTTATATCAATCCTCCTGTCAAGGGACTGAAGTCGCATCTTTCTGATTTGGTTTAGTAAACTCCACCATCTACTTAAAATCTCTTTCTGAGAAAGAAAAAAAAATGTTTAGTTGGCAGTAGCTGAGTGTTACTCTTTTTTACTTCTGTTAAGAATTACATGTTTCCCCACTAGTTGCTGGAAGGAAAGGGGTCATCCTTGAAAATGGATGCATGGGGTAGTTGGCACCAAATGATCTGCATAGGTGAGCAGGTACAGCTTGCTTTTACAGCTACGATGAAGCATTTCAAAATAATTTCTCTTCCTCTGAAGAGTCACTGAAAATAAAGTTTGAGATTAATGCATTTGATCGATCTCAGATAACTATATTAAAATGAGTCAACATGTGCAAAAGTACACCATTGCTCTCCACTGAAAAGGGGATTCTCTAAAATCAATTATAGAATCATAGAATATTCTCAGTTGGAAGGGACCCATCAGAATCATAAAGTCCAACTCCTGGCTCCACACAGGGCCAACCAAGTCAGAGCATGGGACTGACCACCTTCTCAGTAAAGAACCTCTTCCTAATATCCAGCCCAAACCTCCTCTGTTGCAGCTTTGTGCTGTCCCTTCAGGTTCTATCTCTGGCCACCAAAGAGAGATTGGCTCCTGCCCCTTTGCTCCCCGTCAAGCAGCCATAGTTCTCCCCTCAGAAGGTCTCCCCTCAGTCTCTTTTTCTCCAGACTGAACAAACCAAGGGACTTCAGCCTCTCCTTATAAGACTTGCCCTCCATACCTTTCACCATCCCTGTTGACCTCCTCTGGACACATTGCAATATTTTTATGTCTCCCTTCTACTGTGGCACACAGAACTGCACACAGTACTTGAGGTGAAGCCGCACCACGGCAGTGTAGAGCAGGACAATCACCTCCCTGGACCAGCTGGCAATGCTGTGCTTGATGCACCCCAGGATACGGTTGACCCTCCTGGCTGCCTGGGTACACTGTTGGCTCATGTCATGGCTTACTGTTGACCAAGACCCCCAAATCCCTCTCAATATGGTAGGCCTCCAGCAGCTGATCCCCCAGTCTGTATGTGTAGCCAGGGCTGCCCTTTCCCAAATGAAGAATGTGGCACTTTCTCTTGTTAAACTTCATGCTGTTTATGATTGCTCTTTTTAGGCTACTGCAAGTTTTGTCAGAAAGGGCTGCATAACTTGAACCAACAATAAGTATTTGTCTAAACTAATATAAGTGAAACAAAAAGCATACCCCAAAGTGCATTGTCCGGAAGTTTTGAATCAAAACTTGCTGCAAAAGATGAAACAACAAAATTAAAGATAATTTTCTTTCTTGGACTTCCAGCATTTAAATGATCCTCATGCACTTAACTATGATGCTTAGGTGGACAGAAAAAATTCAGTGCAAATGAGTACAATTGCCCAAACTTGGTACAGAATTGAGAAAACAAATCAGAACTGCTGTGAAGAGAGCTGTAGCCAGCTGTCATTATGCAATTACAGAACAAGTCAGATCCTGAAACTAGACAAGGAAATCATAGAAAGAGGTACCAAATAAAAAGTACATTATTAAAGTCAAGTAACTATATGCAAGCTACCAAATTCTCAGCTGATGGATATCCATGTAGTTTTATTGAAGTCAAGGACCTCACACTAATTTTTCCTAATTAATATCTTAAAGTAGATCCAACTTCAGGAATAAAAAGTACTTTAATAGTTTATCTAATTATCTTGATGTCTCTTTCTTTATTATGCTCCTGGTATGGAGAAGTTAACGAGAAAAAATCATTATCACATGTCTTTCAGAGTTGTAATTAATATAATTCCTCCAGTGTATTACTAAACCCATTGTCTCTAATACTTCTTTAACTTCCTTGCATTTCAAAAGCCCTTCTCATTGTGCCTATGCTGGTGATGATGCCCCTCTTTGCTCTTTTCCTGTTTGCTTTCAATCATTTTCTTCTTGGTTTCCCACCCTTTTCTTCTTTGCTCCTTTATCCTTTTTGCAGAATAATTATCTTTTGCATATCAAAAGTACATTTGAAATCATCTGACTTCAGGGAAACTCATAGTTCTTTCTTCTTAGTTAGTTAAAGCATGTTTAATGAATCCAGTGCTTGTGAACCCAGGAAACAGTATCTCTTCTTAAACTGAGATCACGTCTCTTATAGAATGCATTTCAAACCTGTTAGTCCTAGAGAAGTTGTGCAATAGATACACGCAAATCAGTTAAACCTTTTCTTAAATGACTTTCACATAACTTGGTAAGCTGAATTGGAAAAGGAGTCAGCTGCTACAGGTGCTGAGTTTGCATAGATTCAACTACATTTATATCAGCTTAATTATATTAGTACAATTTTTGAATAGATGAAACTAGAGAAAAAAAATCCAGGGCATTTTTTATGTTTATTGGTCTTCAGTACTAGTTGTCTCTCTGCTTTTTAACTTTATGTGAATTGAGAACAATTTCTTGCAAGAATTACCATTACTGATGTCACCAAAATTATTACTAATTTAATCAATTCATATTCAGTAATGTAATTACTTATCCATAAATAAATATAGGGCAGTTCTGTCTCTTCTTAAAGACAATGCTTGATATTTATTATTACAACTGTTCTCCTTGCACCTATGGAAAGACTTTTTTTTAGGTATGGAGTGTTTTTAAATATATGCCTCACTTTGCTAGATTTGTTATTAGCAGGGAAGTTTGGTTTGTTATTTCCAAAGATTTTGTATTCATAGCACTGAGTGATGGAATAAAATTCAGTTCTGTTATGTGCTGTTCAAATACGGACAAAATTGTCAATTCCTCAAATCTCAGCAGAAGTTAAGGGGCAACACATAGAAGTCAGCAATCTATGTCAGTTTGGTTTAAGTCTATTTCTAATAAATGAGCTTAACAGACCGTGCTTAGCGTTCTTCAGAATTAATATGGCTTTGGCAGAATGGCATCAATGTGTTTTAAATTAAAATAACGTTTTTTTAACTATCCTTAAAATGTATTTAATTGCTGCTCCATTTTGTTCTATATCATTCAAATGCTACCTAAATAGCACTAACTCAAAGCTCAAGTTGCCCATCAACTAAAAATCCTATAGTTTTATGGAACAGAATTATTGTGTATATCAAAAAGAAACCTTCTAAAATTTCTTAGTCAGACAAAAATAATCAGGAAAGCACAGACATGAGAGATGGAAAAAGACCTATTAAACATATTCTCTCTCTCTCTGTGTCACTGCAATGTTTTCCCCTACAGTCTTTTATTTTATCTTGTCTAGCTTTAAATCTCCTAAGGCTTCCTACTCAATTTTCATTGGAAAACTATTTCAGTGCCAATCTCTACCTCAGGAAATTTCCCCCGATGTTCATCTTATGTTTATATTACATAAAGTGACAGATATAAAATGCTTTTCGGTAAGCAACTTACATATGTTCTTTTCTTAATCTTATCCAAACCTTACTGGAAGAACTGGTTGAATGGAGGAAAAATATATTCATGACCATGCTTGCTAACACTGATTAAATTAGTCCACATTTGTGTCTCTTTGTATAAAGGTTTCCATAAAGATAAGGTTGATGTTTTGTATTTTGATATTTGTGCTTGTCAGCGGGACATAAGTTGACAGAAATAAGATGCGGGGTATGAGACTGAGGAAACCAAGGATCTGCAGTATGATACAGTGAGTGTCATTTTCTGCATAAGTAGTTGTGTGAAGGGGAGAAGAGGCTGATCTAGTAGGAGGCAAGTCCATATGCATAGCCTACTACAGCTATGCTTCATATGCATAAGGAAAAGGGATTAAAGGATAAGGAAAACAAATGAACAAAACTGGGAGAGAATAGGACATTTTAAGGAAGAAACATATCCTTTTATCCTCAGAAAATATGAAGATTAAGAAGGTTTGAACAAATAATGTTTTAATGTTTTTATCTCTTTGGTTCATTTGCTACCTAATTTCCTAACTGCAAGCTACAGTTGTTTGTAAACTGAGACAATCAAATCTGTTAAGAAAAGCTATAGAACACTTAAGATAACAGGTCATGATGAAGTAGCTGTAGCTTTCAGTTTGCAGGTGAGTACATGAAATACATCTAGATGGCATATATGATCTGATGAATTATTAAAAAAATGCATCCAGGAAAATTGTACAAGTTGTAGCAAAAAGGGATGTAATTCAGCTGTCCATTGTTTCTCATGAGTAAACTGCCCAACTCTGATTGATAATCTTACGATGCATTTCTAAGGTGATATATGATTTACCATAAATACGCAAATTCTGGGTAGATATAATATCTAACTACAAATCCTTATATGTAGGATGCTGATGTAGGTTAATATTCATGCTGTGTACTGTTATTTCAGCATCATAGATCATGACTGTCAGAAGCAGGTATGCAGTGTAGTGCAAAGGAAATCTGATCCCAACTTACTACAGAAAAGATTTAAAGAGGAAAATGCTAACCTTTGTATTCTGCTTCGCACTCTATTTCTTGGCTTTGATGAGTTAGTAGACAAAATGGACACCTGTTTCAGAAAAAGTCTTTGTGTAATTCTAGAGTGGAGGAATGGAACAGCTGTGTTGACTGCATCAAAAAAAGAGAACATCCAAAAAAATTGCTCATAGATTCATACTTTGCACTTGATTTATTTTTTGAAACTCAGGTTTTGGAGCTTTAAAGTTCAAGTAACTTTAGTTCTAAATTAATCTGCCATACAATGTAATACTGGCAGTTATAAATGTTCAAGAATGTAACAAATCTTTGCATCTATTGAAAGTTGAGGAATTCATGCCAAAAATGCCAAGTTTCCTACAAACTACATTAAAATATGTTTACTTTCGAGGCAGGGCTAGAGTACAAGTTGAAGTTGTGAGATAATAAATCAGGAGGTCTTACAGCTCCATGTCTAAATGGCCATGCAGATCTATGACCAATAGGTGAAGCATAGCTGGTCTAAAGCGTAATACGGATTTTTTAGCGATGGTCAGTCATTTGCTCATACTGACACTGCTGCAACTGCAGCCATCTCCTGTCCAGGTGATTCCCTGTAAACCTGACATGAGTAGTAGGCTAAAGAATAATATAACCACACAGCTCATAGGGCTGCTGCTCTCTAAAATAATAATAGCAAAAGAAAGCCTGAACTTGGAACCGGTTTGTGTACATCAAACTTTAACATACTGTGACTAGACTGCAATGTATTAGTCACTGCCCTTTTTATTGTGCTGAATTTGATCATTTGGCACGATGAATTGGCAGATATTCCGTTGCTCAGCCAAGCACCTAATGTACCATTCAAATTTCCATTGAAATGAGACTGAGTTGGAAGGGGTAAGGGGTTCTTCCTTGGAAAAAAATTACCCAGGAAGAAATTGTTCTCCTGTAGTCTTAGAGCTGGCCAGAAACCACAGCTATAGCTGCCCAATGACGGAACTTTACACAGATTTCAAGGGTGCACCGGCAAAACATGAGTAATTCTTACCTTACTGATTGATGAGGCAGAGATGGAGCAGAAGACATGAGTTCCTTTATATTTCCACCTATTTCCCTAAAGATGAAGGTGCAGTATAAGGCTCACTGGTACAATGAATGTTATACATTCACATATTTTCCTATGTCTTTGTTGGTGTCAAGTATTCATAAACAGGTCACCTAGGGAATTCCACATATGTACCCAACATCTGTTTCATCTGGAACTGGAGTGTTCTGAAAGTCGTATTCACCAGGAATTTTACATCAGTCAATTATCTTGCAACTGCTGTCTTAGTAAACGCTCTTAATGAAAGAGTTAGTGCACATTTTCCATCATTGTCATTTTGTGATAAATAAAACTTAGGCATTATAAATCTTTGGCCTGATAAATCTTTGGCATATATTGAAACAAAGCATAACTTGGAAGAGATATTTAAAAATCAAATAAAATGAAATATTCCATTCCATATTTTGTAGGTAGCTGAGCAGTTGCATGAGAGGGACACTGTGCCATTTTCTGCCCATACAATTTCGTGTGTTACTTCTGCATGAGAAGAGCAGGAAATGAATGGCCATACCATATCTTCCCTGTTTGCTCAGAACTCCAGCTTCAACCTCTTAATCTTTCTACTACAAAAGCAGAACTTTCCCTGAGGAGTGAGAAATGAATAGAAGAAAATTTTCTTTGACCTTCAGCCATTCAGCAGATAGTGTACCTATTTGTGTGTTCGCCCTATATTATTATCAACATATAAACTGACAGAATACATTAATAGAGGCATGTGCTGCTAATCATTGATATTCCTTAATCTCACTACAAGATGAGTACCCATCTAGCATTATTCCTATTGATTATCATCCATGCAGACATATTTTCACTTTTGTCCCTGTGACCTCGCTGAAAAGTGGTTTGGACAGATTGTTTTATCTCAGTTCTGTGTATGAGAAAAGAAACATGACCATCAAATTTTCACTGTAAGGATGTATGTTTGCCAGCCTGTTCAGAAGACACTATCCTTCCTGCCCATTGGAGTGACCCTTTGTGTTTTCCTTACTATCTCTTCCAGAGAAGGAAAAATATCACTATACAAAGACCTGAGGCACGAAGTTAGGGCATACCACAAGTTGGTAGATTCTAGCAGATATGTATACCTTGTCCAATTAGCACTGTTTCAGCTTCATATTGTACAGTTTATCTAAACATGACTAATAAGGCATCAAATGAAAATCACTTGAAGAACAAAATACTTTATACTATGCTCTTTCTTGCTTCTGAACTATAGCAGACATCAGTCTCTCTTCTCTTACTGCACTCTATCTTTCACAATCCCCCTTAGATCAAGTTTTTAAAGGATATTGTGTATTTAGAGGGAAGGCTTCTAAAATTTAATAAATGTTACTGGGCTTTTGTGAATCTAATATTATCTGTTATCTCTACTTCAAAGGGCAGAAAAGCTGCTGTTACCAGCTGGAATCTCTGACTTTTAAAAGGAAAAAGTAACCGAGCCCACATTCCTTATACAGGTCAGGGAAACGGGATACTATTGTAACTCTGGTTAAAAAACATCAGAGAGGGAACTGAAGAGGCACCAAAAGAATCTGTCCTCCATTTTTTCATTAGCTGTCAAAGTGATTTGTAACAATTCAGACAATGACAGTCTTCCTCATTAAACCAAGCGGTGGACTCAGTCAAAAAATACCCTGCTTTAACTTTATTCTTCATGTCATTGGTCAGTGTTTTCCAAGTCAAAAGGTGTAATTAAAATATGGTCTGCAGGAAGAAGTAATGCTTTTTAGGAAGCTGACTGAAAAGTTACAGTACTATCTCTTTCAAATTATTATGGTGACTATGGCACTTCTAGTGAAATCTACTTCACAAAAGACTTCTACCAAGTGACAGTTATAGCAGCAGATCAATGACTGCCTTTGAAATAGAAATTTCAGTTATTTTGTGCATGTAGTTTGACTTTTTGGGCTATATTAGAGTATGGACATGAAAAACATGATTAAATTATACTATTCTAAGGTTCCTTCCAGATTCCTATTTTATTGCTGTCAGTGGATAAATTTCCATGGGTCTTAGTCGTGTTTGTATTATAAACCATCTAGAGCTTCCCTACAGAAGTCAGAGCTCCTGTACATTGTTCTGCAATCAATCATCCATGTTTTCAGTGAGTGAATGGAGAATAAAGATAATGGGATACATTTCCACATTAATCATCAAAAAGCATATTTAAAACTGCAGTTAGCAGAATCTCCCTCTAGAAGTGCTTCTTTCTTTCCCCACTAATTTTTGGGGAGCACAGAAAGCAAGTTCAAAGAGATGCTGATTTTGGAGGTTAGTTTAGGTGAAATAAATTCTAACTGACACGTAAGTCTATATAGTTCTACCCTTTTTTTATTCTAAATTTACCTTTTATAATTATTTCTGTAGTTTTAAGTTAATTCTATTTATGCAAACCAGTTTTTTGTTGAAAAGCTTGCCTCACTATTTATCTCGGAGTCTCTACAGTGACCTAGTATTCAGTCATCATCAAGAATTTATCATTTTCAGCTTTTGGACTATTATGTGTTCTTCACACACTCTTTTACTATAATAAGTAATTATTTTCCTGCAGTGCACATGATTTTTCACTAGAAAACTTGGCTTATGCTTTCAACTCTCTGCTCTTCATTTAAGCTACCTAAAGGACAGAGAATAGAATCTGCCCAAAAAAAGAAGGTATCATCCCTTTGATACTATTGAATGATATGTTTGGCCTTTAGTCTAAGAAGTTTAGACTTTGGTGATCTGGATGCTCTCAAGAGGGGGTTGCATCCAAATGTTGACCTTGTATAACCTTTCTTAGCTTGTGAATTGACAAGATCGTAGCACATGGTTGTATGGTTCCTCTTAATTAATTTGCCATTATATTTCCACAGTCTTGAGAGAGAAAGAGATTTTTAGTGCTTTATTCATTTTCTAATATCTGTCCCTTGGCTGCAGTCCTGAAGTTAATGCTCACTAATAGTATGTTCTTTGTCTGCCCAGTTACCAGGGTCATCATTTTTTCAAAAGAGGTCTCCAGAATGTAAAACTGATTCTTCAGTCACTGTTTTTCTTTTCAACAGAGACCTTTTCTATGTTCCTTTTTCCTTTATAGCCTACAGCTGAGATGTTTTGCTCTGCCAATTTTTTATTTTCTGCACAATCCAATTCTTCAGTCATCAGAGAGTGAACTTTGCATTTGATTGTTCTATTAAACAAAGTCACAGTAGAAACTGGTATAAATTATCCTAACCAGAGAGTATTTTGATCTGATTTTAGTTTATACACAACTACCACAATATTTAAGTTTTCTTCCTTCAGGATGACATCACTAACACTTGAAAATAGAATAGGATGAGTATAGATTTTTATTAAAAAAAAAATCACAATCAAAAGCATTATTATGCTATATAAAGCATTATTTCTTATGCATAATAATAATACATTTTTATTGTGTTCTGATTACCTCAGTGAAGAAGAGAGATAAATAAATGTTTGTTTTCCGTATCATTTTGACTTTTTGGAATTACTTTTACCAAAAGAAGGTACAAAAACTGAAAAAAAAAAACCCAACCCCTTTTCTATCCAGGAATAGAAATATCCTGAACTTTGGAAATAAGAAGAAAATTAAAGGAGTGAAAGATGTTTCTTTAGATTTCATCACCAAACTTCGGTCTGTGTAATGGGAACCTGTGTGGTTTCAATCAACATTATACCACTGGAGGAGAAAGAATGGCTTGAAATAGGATCTGAAATACATTAGTTACAGTAAAAAAATCTATTCGTTTCAATAGGCCGAGGCAGGCTGTCATCTATTAATATATTTGCAAAAGAAATTCTTCCCTTTTCAAATAGAGTGGACACCTCTAGCTTTCTAAAGCAGCCTTCCTTCATCCACCAAACTATTCTCTTCACATTTAAAAGAGCATCCACAAGAAGTTTTCTTAATTTCACAGCTTAATGAATCAAAACATATAAAATAATTATATATATTTATTATACATATCTGTCATTTTGCTGATGAAAATCCCATCAGAACTTCACATCTTCAGACACTGATGAAAGGGAAAAGATTTGGGGCTATACAACTGTCCTGGAGTTCAGAATTATAACTTCATAAGGAAAAGGCATTTCACATGGCAGAGACCTGAAGTCCTACTCACAGATTTCACACTGAGATGTATTTAAAAGCCTTCAGAGTGCTCCATGAACTTTAAATTTCAGCTGACCTACATCTTTGCATTATTGCCCTTGATCTTTTAAAAGCTTCCAATTCCCTTTTATAATAAAACCCCACCAAACTTCCTATGACATATCTATCCCTTTCAGAAAGCTGCATAATTTAAAATATGCACCAGCAGCCTGGCAAATTCAAGCAAAATCAAACATACTTTGGAAAGAATTTAAGTCATTTCCTATAAATAAATTGGAGAAGCTTGTGTTAGACAAACATGAAAATTAATCGTGTTCTGCAAGATTGCTTCAGGTGCTTAGGTATTTGGCAAATGCTCTGAAATGATTAAAAAATTAATACTGTTACATTATCGACATGTTTTACATTTGGTTCTTAGATAAAAATATACATGGGTATTCATCCATTCAAGAACTGATCATCTGTTATTTCAAGTTCAGTATGATTTATCTACCTTTCTAGAAGTACTCAGAAAGCCTATTTCTTCACATTCTATATTTTCAAGAGAGTTTACTGTTTATGCAGGCTGGTCACAGTTGGGTATAATATATCTATGTGTCAGAAATTGGAACAGGCAGTAGACATTATAGATGAATTGCCAGGAAATTACCCCAAGTGTGCTGACTTCCCAAATTCCTTCAAATGACTTAACAGGCTTGACATGGCAGCTCAGTGTTCAGTTTGCTTAGGGGACTTTACGAGAATCAGCGCTTCCAATCCATTGCTAAGGTTTGGGGTTTTCACATTTACATAGCAATAAGGAGCTTAGGGAATCTGTAACTGGCAAAGAAAAACATTTAAGTCAGTATTACTACCAATAGCAGTGTTTAAGTTCATGTGTACAATTTACATTAAAAGCCTTTATTCTTTTAAGAAAATTTAGATGGGCATATCGTATTATTACTGTTGAATTGTTGATAAGCAGCATCACCTTTGATCTGAAAGGCTTTCGGTTCATGGCAGCACTGGCAGCAGCAGACATGCTCATTGTTGATGAGACAATGAAGTGTGTAAGGGTGACAGGCTTTATGGCAAAAGGCATCGCATACCTTCCACAAATCACTCATTTGTCTAGGTCTGGATGGTATAATTCTGTGACCTATGAAATTAAAAGCAGAAACCTTGATTTTCTCTTTATAGCTCTTTGCATCATCTAGGATAGAGAAAGACTATCAGGCTCCCATTGCTACATGAAATTAAAGGCATTTTGCAAGCCTAGCATCATTCTGCTGAGGATAGGGAATTCCCCGCTAATGAAACACATTGTGGTCTAGCATCTGGGAACTTAACATATACAGCTATAAGGTGGATACAATAAAATAAATGTTCTTAGTTATGTTCAATTTCCCCTTCCTGCTAATTTCCTGCTATTATTTAGCAGATCCTTTAACAGAGAAAAAAAAAAGAGAGAGGCAAATAAGAGTTGCCTAAAGAGAATGACTGACATGAAAATGGACTCCAACCAGACTCTCCTAATTTGGAAATAAGCAAACTTTAGGTATGTCAAACTGTTTGTTAATGCTACAACAAAAATGTTATTCAGGATAGAGCTTGGCTGATTTCCAAAACAACCGTAGTCTAAAAATAGAAGAAAAGTAACAGAACTGAAAATTACTGAAAAATCCTACGGCATAGACAGACTGCTGGAGATACCAGGAGGTAATTGGTTTGACTATAGCAACGTCCTTTTTTTTTTTTTTTTTTTTTTACTGTGATATAACTATACAGCAATTAGGTTATTCTTGTAAATGGCATGGTGACTGCAGCAGTAAAAAGACATCACTGCCATCTTCTGGTAATAGCTCATTCGGCTTGCCAGCATGTCGGGGGAGGACTTATTTATTTATTTCCCATTTACAGAACACTACAGCGGCAGTCGGGGGGTGGGGGGGCTGTTTACAAGACCAGGGAAATGCAGACATTGTGATTTAACATTTGGAATTTTTTTTGATCTATAATTTTATGCCGCTCCAGAATTTCTGAACTACAACCTGATTCTGACTGATGAAACACTCTTGAGATTGGTTTTCCTTTGAGAATGTAGGTACCATAAATCCAGAAATGTGATTTTAATCCCATGCTTCTGTTTTATTGTGAGCTTCCTAATAACTGAGTGCATGGAAACAGAAGTGGAGTAAGAAATTTCATGGAGATCACCCCCATTTATATTTGCTGAGGTTTTAAATCTTCTAAATTGGTCCCAATTGGTGTTTGTCTGCGTGACAAAAATCTGCTTTCTGCTTCCTCCAGACCCTGCAGTGACTCAACCTTACCTTTGATAACTTGGTGGATCCTGTTTATCACCAGTCATCAAACAGAAAGAGAATAGCAGTAGTCCATCTTGCACCAGGAGATGTAGTGTGATTCATGACATAATCTTTACTCATCTTTAGCATCAAACATCATTGATACTAATAACTAATAATATCGCTATTACTAATTAGTTCCAATCTTGATGATGTATTAGCAATGCCTTCTCCCGGAGAGTAGGAAAATATGCTGAATTTAAATGAAAACTATGGCATGAAATGTAGCTGCTTTATGAAATGTAATACCCATCCCCTATAATATTTTTTTGTAAACTACTTGTCTTGTCTTTGGAATTTCCTCAGATGCCAATTAAAAAAAAAAAAAATTCTCATACTCTTAAAAAACCCCGTTTTCTCAGTTGAAAACCTGTCAGGGACTCAGCTTACTGTAAATTCATTAATTACACACCTTTGGGTGCTAGCATAGACATAGGGTTGAAGAACACAGACTGGTTTTGAACAATGTTTCACATACATGAATTGTGATGTCCTCACAGAGCAACAGAGGAGTATTTCGGGTCATTTATTCCATATAAACAAACTGAAAGTCTTCAGTATCATAAATAGCTTGAAGATCTGGGCTGATGTAGTCAGAGAGACTATGCAAGTGCAATAGGAGCTCTAGGCAGCACTAAGCCCCCAGTACTTTGGCCATTCCAAAACAGGCAGTGGGGATGAAAACTTGTTGGTCCTGCTGGACATGCAGGAAAGGCAGCTGGAGGGTTGCCGTTTATTACTGAAGCTGCTGTGCCAACAGGAATCGTGAGTTACTCTCACAGTTCAGATGGATCTGAATTTTCCTTGTTTTTTGACTTCTTGGTCTGCACCCTGTCAGAAACTGGAAAAAACTTGGCAAAAATGTGTCTACAAAGGCAAAAAGTTGCTTTTATGTAGATGATGCCTTGAGAAGCTGTATCATCTCCTGAGGCTGGTTACTGCACTAAACCCACATTTGGTCCAGCTTGAAAGGCCAGTCCTCAGGGCCTTTATGGGGATAGGGTCCAGATCTTCTGGCCATACAACACTCCTTACTTCTGGCCCCTTCTCAATGAGCTGTAAAGTGGAGTGAGCACATGCAGCAGATCGTGCCACAGCATCCCCTGAGACCTGTGCTGGCTTCCTCCTCGCTGAGCGGCAGCCCCAGCACCCACATTGCTGCTTGACTGTTTTTTTTCAGAAGGAAAAATATATTTCCCTTGCACTTTTTTTGTATTGCAAGCCAAGCCTTGATTTGCAGTCTATATTTTTAAGCATAAATCTTCCATTCAAGTGCTCACAGCCACTGTGAGAGTTGTATTACTCTTGGAGAAATCTCCCTTTCAAAGCAGCCTGTCTGTCCTCAAATGAAGAGATCTGAGATGGCAAATTTTTCAGAATCATTTCTTATTGGAAGCAGAGCTGTTCTCCATAAATGTAGGAGCCAACCGTCTTTAAACCCTGAGCTGGAGAGTAGGTTTTCACTGTCCATTCATGCCAGTGACAGATGCCTGGCAATCAGGAGCTGCTTGTCAGCTCCCAGACAGGAGGCACAGAACGTACACTTCTGTTAAAAGAGCAGGGAGGCTGTTGGTTAACACAAGCTTTTACGATGAAGTTGGCACAAATTTTCATACAATGTCACTCAAAACCTTTTACACCGCAGTGCATCCCCCAGCTGTGAGCCAGCTGGTGACTGGGGGGGAAGAAGGACCTGGGTATGGTGAAATACTTCTCATTGTAAGCGATTTTGCAAAAAATGTAGTTGTGGCATTAAAGAGCCCTCCTAAAGCACACGTTTCTTTCCCTTACAGGCTGTTTTTTTCATTTTATCAGCCCACTGCTGATTTGGCAGTTTGTGGTTTGTTAGTATACAGTGAATTTCTGAATGCTGATCTAAAAGCAAACTGAATGAAGGATTACAGAACAGGCTTCCTTTTGCTGTTCATCCATCCAATCTAGTTTTAAGTTTACTAATCAGTACTTACCAAGGCTTCCAAGTTTAAAAATCAGGGGAACACATTCTTATAATTTAGCTCTTAACAGAATAATATTAAAAGCAAATGCAGTCCCATCAAGCAACCCTTCAGAAGTAACTTGCTGGGAGCAGTAGGTTTCTGTGCTCACTACTGTGTTTTTGAAAATACATCAAAAACTTAAGGAAACTTTTTTTTTTTTAATTCATTCTGGTCCTGAAATTTGCAATAGTAATTAATAGCAAAAATAGAGGGGGAAGAATCTGTAGCATGGAAAAATCGCTTATAAAACCAACAGGAGAATACCAAAAGATTCATCATTCTTGGACTTTTCCTGGCTTAGCCGTCTTTATCAAAGAAGATAAAAAGAAAATTATGGAACTGCATCACATTGAGAACTATGCATTACCTATTACACCTTAATGTCATTTACCTTAGTTCTTTCTCCAAACTTCATTTTGTAATCTTTTTTTTTTTCTTTTAATCTTAGACATTCAACTGGATTGCAGCACATTCCCAGGTGTTCTTCAAGAACTGCCATATTTATTAACCTTAACAACTTATTAAAAAGTCCTCTTCCTCCAATGGCCTTCATTTTGCAACCAGTCCTAGTAGATTGGAAGCTAAAATAATGCACATGATTACCAACATTCCTAGTTTTTTGACACGAAAACAGATCAATGAAAATAGAACTTGTAGCAATACAGGTATTAAAACCTCAGTGCCTTAGCCTGCAGTTTTTCAGAACTTCATATAGACTGGTAGTAGTTAAATTAACGTAGGTTTACATTATTATAATAATCATGGGTCATGGTTAGCAACTTTGAAATAAGGACTCTAAGCTTTCTTTGTGAGCCAGATCTCAGATTATGTGAACCATCCTAACTCCAGTCTAGAATTTCTTAGCTTCGCTTCAGTCTTTTTCCTTTTCTGGTTAATTCATATGTAAATCAGAGCTATTCAAAGCATTAACTAGAGTCCAGAGGGGCTGTCCCCTATATCTCAGCCCAAAAAGGCACTTATGCACTTACTTGTATAGTAGCAGTGGGATTAGTTTTGTGCTTAAATTTAAGACATGCTCCAATGCCCTTCTGAGCTGACCTTTCCCAGGAAGTGAAATATAGAGATATTACTGAGACTTTGTGATGACAACCATTTCAGTGGTCTGCAGAGCTCCTTCTTCAGGTGACTGGGTTTTATTTGTTTTATATATTATAAAACTTAATAAAATTTGGGACAGATCTTCTCCCATATCAACAAGCTAGTGGGACAGAAATTCTCAGGAACTGACTGTGGTTTCCTGCAACTGGGAACAACTCTCTGTTGGTGCTGACAAGAATTAGAGTCTGATAAAAGCAGAATACTGGGGCTTTCATTCTCCCTATTAAATATTATTCCAGGACTAGTAGGATATTTTTCCTTTCAAATATGTGATGATGCCAGCACCTTTTCAAACACTGTCCAAATCTGGCATGTATGATACAATGCTGTTCTACACGTCTGGCTGTAAGAGACATGATGTCAGCTTTAGTAATACCTTCCAACCACATTATCTTGCTGTTGCCACACTCAGCTTCCAGACTTTTGGAATTTCTCATTAGCTACTAAAACATGATGCTCAAGCTGGAGACCCATTGATCACTTTAACTGCTTGAGTGACCACAAGTCGCCGTTACTAATCAGTATTGCTTTTAGTCACTCTCATCATACTAATTATGGGCAGATAATCTTGAATCTCTGAAAAATGCTGAATGACTGACAGTAAAAATAACACAATGCAAACAAACTGAATCCTGAAATTGCTTCCTTCTTCAGTAAGAATCACAAGAAGATCTAATGACGTCAATAAATTTATACCACCCTGGTAATGTTTGTTTTGACAAATAGAAACCACAAAGAAACACAAATCAAAACAAAAAAACACAAAGCAAAAACCCCCAACACTTTTTCCCACCTATTTTTTCTATAATTACAAGCCTTCAAATTTTTTTTCAAAAGAAAGTGTGTGATAAAGCTACTTGCTACACATCTTCTATTTTAAAATGTCTTTTAGTAATTCCGACATCTATGTAAAAGACATAAAGATATCAAGGCCCTCAGCACATATACTTGCATTTTTTTCAACTTCTACAAATGTTAAGCAGATTTAGGAAGTGGAAAGTGACTACTGTTTGTTATAAACCGTATTAATAAATCTGCCTTGGATGGACTTAAAGCTGATATGAGTAAATGACTAATGGCCTTGAATTATTGAACTGTTGCTTGCAGTTCATAAATAACACACTTTTCCTTAAAGCTGGCTATATTTTGTATTGCATGCTCAGAGTCTAAAAACCACTGCATCAAAATGAATCCAGACTAAGAAGCTTTTTCAGAAATTGCCAGAACAGGAGATGTCATACATTAAAAAACAAGCAGGACTACTATGCCACAAGGAATAGGTACATTCCTTATGACAAATTTGTCTCTAAAATATGGTTTCACTGGAGTTTTACTTCCAGACTTGTTTCACAGGTTCAATGGACTGGACAGTTTACTTCTATACAGCATGGTATGGTAAGAATAGCTAGGACTATTTCAATGTATGTCCCACTTACTGCAGCGCTCTTATTCTAGAACTGAGAAAATATTAATCAAACCTTGCAACACTCATTAAAGCTGACTATGGCATACAGGAACCATTTCGTTTACCACTAAAGAAAAATAGTCTCTCCAGTAAAAACTTTGCGGGTTTTATTGGATTTGGGTTTTTTTGTGTTTATTTTTAAGAAACCGTTGCTATGAAATTTATTTGTAACCTTTCTTCTTTGTTCAGATTTCACTTCTCATGTTGCAGATACATCTATTAATAATTAAACTTGAAAGTCAATAAAATAAAATTATATAAAAATAGTTATGTAAAAAATAGTTATGTAAAAAATAGTTATATAAAAACTGTTGGAAGGCGGTATAGCCGCCTGTAGATAGCCATCTCTGTACTCTTTTATCTTGTATTAGATTGTGTAGTGGTTTAAACAGCTGTTTGTTTTTTCCTGCTGTAAATTTGTTTCCAAAGCCATTCTACAGGTTGTAGCAAAAGTTATTCAACATTCATTGTTTGCATTTTGGTCAGTGTAAGAATTGTTCTCAGTTAGATCTTATAAAATGTTAAAAAAGCTCTTGTGAAGGTTACACTGATGCCTTTGCTGATTCTTTTTTAACTTTTATTTCTGTGAGTTCTGAGCCAGGAGCTTCTGTGAGTATAAACAACAGCACATTAATATAACACTACAAGTGTTATTTCAAGGAATAACTTTGCAAGAGACAGTTGGATGAGCTTCATTCAACTAGTGGTCTACCACTGGATGCAAACATCAATTTTGAAAGAGAGAGGCAAAATTGACTGAGTTTACAGCCTGTCTGTACAGCTCTTTTCTCCCTTCCTCTTCTATACACATTCATTCATTCCAAATAAATTCCCAATGAACTTCCCAAACATGATTATCTCCATTTAGAAGTGATGAAACTTGATGCATGTTCTTGCAGATATACCCCATTATCTTAATCCGACACATTTTTTCATTCTATCAGATAAAGAAATTTTATTGTTATTGGCTTGTCTTGCTACCATTTAAAGGCTCGTGATTATATTATCTTAGAAAGTAAAAAAAATGTTCAGTAAATAAAAAAACCCTTCTATTTGGTTCATCATTATCTCAGACATTAAGAAATGGGGATTAGTAAATTTGTTCAAATAAATTTCTAAAATGTAATTTTGCTTCTGTTTATCCATAGAGGTTTAGCTAATGCCCCATCTGCTGGTAGTTCTGACAGAAGCTGACAGGAGAGAATATCCACCATGGACATCTGTGTTTCCAGCTCTTTTGAGGGAGGATCCTCTCTGACTTAACTGTCAATATTGTATTTGGGCATCACTTACAACCTTTTTTAATGACTGAGTTGATGCAAGTGGCTTTGCGTATCAATAAAACTTTACCTTCAATGTTCCACTCAGGATACAATAAAAATATTCTGGGTGTTTTATGACCTATTTATCATGTCTACTGTAGGGTTTTGAAGTTTCATGGAATAGTCTTCTTTTAGAATATTAATTGAAAATTCTATTGAAAAACGAAAACATTCTGTAATGTGAGTCAACACAATCTGTTTAAAAGTCCTTTTTAAAAAGAGGATTAAATTATTCTAGTTTTCTTTTCTAAACTTATTGTTATTATATAATATATTTTATTTAAAATATAAAATAATTAAATCTTTAAACTTAATCTTAAACTTCTGATTTTTTTTTTCCTATCAGTGAGAGTTTTGAAACTTGTCATTCTTTTCGCAGTTCAGCAGACAAAATCTTACAATACTCTGCAAAAGAAAGTGTCATTTCTCTGCCCATTTCTTCTACAGTTTGGGAGTTCAGTAGTTTTGGACACAAGCACTTTCTATATATAACCATATCTAAATAGTACAGTTGCACCCAGAACAGGCTAGAGCTAGCAAAACTACTGTGTCCCAGGTCCACTGTCTTAATGTAAATCTGCTTTGCCCCTCATAAAAAGATCATGTCTTTTTTCATATGATTTCCCACAAAAGACTAATCTGTATTGAGCACAGGAATTCAGAAACAAGAGAATAACAATTACAAATGTACAGAATACAGTGCAATGAAGGACATGATCAAAAGTGATACTTAGCATACAATATTTGTAACGACACTATTTGGCTTAATGTTACCTTAAGTGGAAATAAACTGCAGAAAATTTTTCTGTTTGAATCAGGCTATAGTGAGTCAGAATTCTAAGGAAAACTGTTGCAGCACCATTGTCAAGTAGAAGTGAATTATAATAATAATTTTTTACACATAAGTTTATAAAATTCTCTTATTGGATAGAACAGCACACTTAATGGATAGAAGCCATTAAAAAAACAAAACAAAACAAAAGAAACCATGTATCAGAATAGTTTGAGTACCAGGATTCAGGATTAGACAAGAACTAATCAAAGCCAGGATCTTCGCACTGCAACAAGCCCGAGAGACTCGGTTAGCAACTGGGAAAATCAAGAGAGACAGCTGGAAGTGCATGGAGAAAATCTACCCTCCCACTCTGCAGAAAATAAAATGGGACTATTCTGATATAATTGCTCTAGTGTGCAGCTCTGCTTTTCCCTTCATAGACACCCTGGTGCATAGAGACTTTATCTGGCTCCATACTTCTTGTTTCCCTTTACTGGCCCATATACATGACTAATAAAATTACCTGATTAGTGTGAATCAGGTTTCCGACCCAAGCTTGCTTCTCCTGCTTACTGTTACACTGCTATTGGTCTTAGGTTAAAAACAATTAAGAAAGAAAGATCATCTTTCCATAGAAATGAACTACTACATAAGACATCTGTATTTAAAAAATAACAACAACAAAAAAAAAGACACATAAAATGAGGAAACCTCTTTCCACCGTTTCTTTGTCACACTCTTGGAGATTCTCCAAAGGCTGGAGTATCTGCCCGGGAGTGATTCACAGTGCTGCTGCAGGGGAGGGTGTTTCTGGGGAAGGGATGCCTGATTCCTACTCACAGAGGTGAAATCCGTGCGTAAAGGATCCCTTCTGATCGAACATATCAAATCAAAGCACTCTATGGTCAAATGAACATTGAGTGAATATGTGCATTTTGTGAGGTTTATCTCTCTATTTTATTAGAAAACCATCAGTGTTTACAAACATGCCTCACTGCCTAAACTTTGAAGTATTCAGTCTTCTCCCTGAAAGCTTAAACATATTCCAAACAATTCCCCGAATTTGGTCAAAATTCAGAGGAGGACAGTGTGTTCTGTACAATCTTAGTATTTTATACCATTAAATTTTCTTCTGATATATATATGCTTCCCCCACCCGCTGGCCTCCTTCTTGAGAGTTTAAATTGCTGCCCTGTTTTTCTGGAGTGAATAATGCAAGAAACTCAGTGGGAAGAAAAACAAATTTGTTAGAGCCTTTGTACATGTTTCTTTTTTTAAGTTTCCTGTTGGCTTAGGCACATTGTGTTCCTCTGTATCACATCCTTTTAGAGCCATATGTGGAAGCAATAAAGTGTATCCTTGCCTTCAAAGATACGGAGTATTTGTTTAGCTAGCTGACTAAGGAAAATACTATGAGCTCATTAACAAGTATGGTTATATGTGGTCACTTAATCATAGGGAGCAAGCTGCAGAACAGAGCTCAGGAAATATTAGTCAGCACAGGCAATGGATAACTGTCAGTTACTGATCTCAGGATTTCTTGCCAGGGGAAGGCAGACAGCGGGTTAGCAGTAAAACACATCAAGTCTGCCAGCAATTTCCATTAAGATCAGATTTCCAACTGTAGAAATGTTTGCAGATATAGGTGATGATTGCTGACTAAATTCTAAAGGAACGTTTTCTTCCGTATACACAAGATACTGCTTATTACAGTCACAGCTCATGTAGAAAGAAATCTACGTAAGGAAATCCGTATCTGCAAACGTCTTTTCCATCAATTCAGATACATGTAATTGTGGACCTGCATTGCGTGTTAGGGGTAGACTCGTCTCAAAAAGAATAAAACTTTAAAATTCCTTTCAAGATACCTGCCCATTTCCTCTCCGTATTGCTTTAGTGTGCGTCAATCAAGAGTTAAGTGTTTTCCTCACTGTGCAAATGTTTGACCTGCACTGAAGAGAGAGACCTATTTTGCAGGACTGTGAAGTGCACATGCCTTGAACACTTCAAAACTAAAAAAAAATGATGATAATATACTTTTTCTTCTTGGTAGTAAAGACAGGATTTATGTTTTCCTGCCAGACACTGTCCCACATAAGTAATGCCTGAGAATGACTGTGGCATCAGGCTAACAGATTTGCCTGTCCTGTGGAGGCAGACAGAGTTTAAGAGGGAAGTAAGACAAGCAATAAGCCAATTATGCTGCAGAAGAAAACTTTAAAAAGGAACAGCCTTGTCCAGACTTGAATGAAATACACAGAAACAGCACCTAATTCTAGACTTCCATTATTTTTACAGATAGAATTAGAAAAAGTTTCATTAAACATTGAAAATTACTATTGAGTTTTATAAAATCTGCTTTTCACAAATTGAATTCTGTACATTTGAAAAGATTTTCAAATATTTGAGGCAACTTCTGTCTTTTCAATCTCTAAAATTTGATAAAACTTAGATTTTTTTCTGGGTGCTTTATTAACAACTCATGTTAGACCAACAGTTTTCAATCTCTGACATAAGGCAACAGTTTGTGTCATAGTAAGAACTGCCCATGTATCCTGACTGGAGACCCAACACCGTTCTCTTGAGACATTGTGAAGGACTGTGTCCCTCAACAAATGTCTGGTTGCAGATTGTGACAGATATACTTCCTGACATGGGCATTGCTGCTGTGCCACATGTCTTCAGAGGCTTGACAAGCTGTACAAAACCACTGCCTGTAAAAACTCAACCTTATTTGCTTCAGAAGCCTAAGAGTGCTTCAGAAGCTTGATGAGTGCATTCAGGAAGATAAATCTGTGTCCCACCGTCAAGTCAAAAGAGTAAAACTCTCAAGAATTAGCTTCTGTGCTATTATATCCCTATGTGAAGACATGCACGTTACTGAGTCCGGATATAAAAATACGATTGATCAGACTAACTAGAGATGTCTATGAAGCAGCTTGCCCACACAGTTAACAGAGGTGTAGTCAATATAAACACTGGAGTGTAGGACACAGTTCATGTAATTTTAAGGAAGTTGTCTAAAATTTGCTAAATTCATTAATCCATAAATACGTATTGTATTTTCTTCTGTTGACTATAAATGCAGAAAGCTCAGAAGTGGAAACCAAAGTTTAAAAATAATGACTAGAAAATTTAAAAAAGGACTCAAACTGGCATCATGAAAGGTTGTCAGTACTGAGATTTACAGAGGTATAGTTGCCCAAGAAATATCATCTTGGAAAGCTTTATGAAAAGAAAAGCTTCACATACAGGTATCTATATATTTTATATCTTCCAAGAATTACGGTTCCCCAAACCTCAGCTCAAGATAATAACCAATTTTCATTTATTTTAACAAAATCTTGTTATTTTTCATTACGGATTTCTTTAAGTGTGGCAAATCTGTACTGAGTCTGGACAACGATGCATATTCCATGATAAACAATTTTTCTTTGGTTACCCTTGTCTGTTCAGCTGCTGTAGTTGTTCAGCTGCTGCTCTGTCATTGAAAAGGACTGTTACTGGTTTCATTATAAAGAGCAGATACTATGATAGAAATATATTCCAGTAACTCTTCTACAAAGATTTTTTAAATATCTCATCTCTGGGGTTATTTTACACTACAAATGAAATTTTACAGATCATTAGTCCAGAATGTGAGCTAGTTGTTTGACAAAATGAATTAAAAAGTCTAGGATTATTTCATGTAGAAAAGTATAATCTGCACATGTGCTGTAATTACTTTTTGTTAGAAATTCATAAGCACTATTGTATCTGCAGACTTACACTGCATAATTAAAGACTCTTTATATGGTACTGTATGGACATTAGCACTATGCAGCCTAAAAGCTCTAAATTAGCTGTTGAAATACAATGCATATATATGGACAGATAAAAGGGTTCTGCAAAAATAGAAAGCTGTTCAAACACCTGCTGTCATCAACATACAGCAACCTTCTTACAAAAAAGGTCCATCTTATGTTAAACTGTACATTGTTCTTGTACTGAATAAGGAAAATAGTGAAATCATCTTTACAGCTATGAAAATCAACCTTGGAATATATTAAAAATATTCACAAAGATAATTAAGTTTGATTTACTTTTACTAGAATGCTGGTTATATATATTGGACTTTTTGTTGTTGTGAGAGAACAAGAAGTCTTTTTTGTCTTCTAAAATTACATACCTTGTTCCACTATGTTGAACTCAGTCCTAAATATATGGAAGTCAGTACAACTGCTCTGGCTGACATCATACATAGTTCTGGCTGTTCATTTATCCACCTTTCCAAAACAAATGAAAGATTTCTTTTTTATTATTGTTATTATTTTTTGGTCTTTTCTTAATTCTTCCTTTCTCCCAACTATTACACAGACATGAGATAACTAGATTTGGGTAGTAAGAAATAGCCTCCCTGTTTGCCAATAACGGGCAAAGCATCTCTTTTGCCTTCAAAGGTTGAGTTAAAGATGACATCAACTTCCCTTTAGAAATAATAGTAAAAAATCACAATGAAAAATTAACAGTAAATTTGAGGAAAACAATATTTTAAACACCATATAAAGATTAAAGTGTTGTGTTTCTTTTCCTTTTGTTTTTTCTTTCGATAATTTATTCCATTTTTTTCCTATCAAAATGTTCAGGCAGAGACAGAAATATTTTCTTTTAAAGTTGAAAATTCCTGCTATACCATAACAGGGCCTTGAAGAAATAACACATAATTATTCTCAGCTTTCTTTAAACAAAAACAAGGAATCTGCATTCTGACCATGATTTCTAGGAATGAAGAATATGTGTATGTGTGTGTTTTCTGAATAGGGCACTTATGAAGATTTTAATTTGCTGTCAAGGACAACTTACCGTATCAAGATGAAACTATTTTATGATTCATTTACCAAGTGTGACTGAGGCAGCTGAGATTAATTTAATCTGTGGTTGTGATCATTAGTATTCATAAAGAATCAGAAGCAGAAATAGAAGCATTCAGTCTTTCTTTTTCTGAAGTTTATGTTGTCTGTATAGTGAAGATCACACTGAGTTGTAGACTTACAAACATCTTTATGTAAAATTAGAAATACTGAACTGAAGTAATAACACTTGAAAAGATCTATTGCTGCTTCTTAGATGAGGACCTGAGTGAAATACTGTCCAAAGATTATAAAAGTGTATTATTTACACCTAGAAAGGAGTATTTAACCCCAGTAATCTGAGTCTTTTCTCATTAGGCCCATGAATTAAATGTTTGGAGGGGAGAGATTTCTAATACTGATTTATAATGCAATGATTGGGGCAGCATAGGAAAACAGTTAATGTACAGTAAACTTGCATTTTCTTACATGTGCCATATTCTGCAGAACACAAGACCAAGACCAAATGTAGATTTTGCCACCTCAACAACATATAAGAAATTTAACGTTTTATAAATGCAAGGTAGTATCATTGCATTATACACATGAAACAACAGTGTGCTTGGTGTTTCACTGGTCACAGGAGCATAGCTGAGATAGATGTGAAAATATATATGGCCTACCTAATACCTTTTCCCCAAAAGGGGAGTGCAGAGGAAGGCAGGACATAATCAACCAAAATACCTCCTTCATTAAGTATCCACAGCTCTAGTCTCAAATTGCCTCCATGATGGCAGAATGAGGAAGAAGGATGCATATGCCCAGCACAAAAACAGACGAACAGTGCAGCAGCATCTCTGTAAACCACAACAGTCTCAAAAGTGCTGAGGCTGGCCTGTCAAAGCAAACATGAAGGGACAGGTGTTCTTGATTATGTGATTTGCACATTGATGTAACTCCTTTGACCTAAAGATTTCTCCCGATTCCTACGAGTGTGACTGGAGAAAAAAATGTCAGCAACAGAACTGGTTTGAAAAACAGTACTGAAAAAAAGGGAATTGTACCTACTGAGGACTTTCCCCAAAGACCCTGGTCTCTTATAGATCTTCAAGTAAGTAGACTAATGCCTGTTAAATATGCCTTCAGATGCCAGCAGAATAAGAGATGCAACAATTCACGCTCTGGCAGAAGTAATAATACAAGGAATGACTAGAACCCAGACAAGTTATAGATTTGAACAGGAAATACATTCAAGGATATAATGATTCAATCACTTCATATTTGATCTAAGGTTTTTCTTTTTTTCCTGTACGAATTTTGCATTTCAATCTAGACAACCTTCAGCGACTGCATGTATATTTTAAAACTCTGGCTCAGAGAACAGCAGACTGATTTTGAAACAGAGCTGGCTGGGAATACAAATATCAAGGGTTGCTGGCTGTGTAAAGCAAGCTAATTAAGTAAAATACTGATTCTTTAACTTCCATAGACATAGCTGTATGACACTAATAATAGCTTGGAGACAGGAGATAGTAGAGGAGACAGTGAAGGAGTTTCTTGGCTGAAAAGTAAAATACATGTACTCATTTAAGGGAAACTCATTTAATTGTCTGGGTGTATTTAAATAACCAAGAAGATAATTGTTGTATTTGTACTTCTTCAAAAGGAATAATAGAATGAAGTTTTACAGTAATGGGTAAGCAGATTAATTCAATAAAAAACAATATTTTACAGCTAAATTAAGTGTGCCTAGTTCTATCCACAGTACATATATTAATCCCAGACTACACAAAAGACTCTACCTTTTACAATTCACAGTATGTAGTTAGAAGTATCTTTTTTTCCCCTATATTCATCCTCATATCCCATGCATCTTTTACAACTTCATTTAAAAAAATCTATATTCACAAAGTAGAAATATCTTCTGTCATTAAAGAAAATGAGCCTGCACAATTGTTGTGTTCTTTCCTTATCCCCATACATGGAATTACATATTCTAACACTGGTGGACATTATGAGGAACTTCTAGTTCAACCTTTTGCATAATAAAGGACATTGGACCTTACTGAGTTAATTCCTGCTCATAGCAGATCATAGGAGAAGGAAGCAGTCAATTTTGATTTCACAATATGTCTTTGTAAGCTATGACTTTTCCAAAGACATCACCACCAAAAGAAGGATAACATTACCATAATGTTACCATAACATTATTGTAACATTCAACTGCTAGAGCAAGACAAACCACAAGCCTATTTTAAAAAACTTCCAAGGAACCTGCACGTGTATAAACCCAGCACTTAATTGGTGAAACCAAAAGAGTTAAAACCAGCAGTCTTATTCATATATTTAAGACTGATGTCCCTTTTATAAGGACCATTGTCCAGACTGGATTGATATTAAGACTGATATTTTTTTGAACTGGGACCAAAACAGCCTGAATAGCAAGATAAAAATGAATGCAGTTTACTTTTAGATACCTGTTGTATAATAATACTGAGGCACCTCAAACCACCACGTAATAATGGAAGAATAAAGGAAAACTGTTTCTTAACTTCATGCTGATCTAAATTTTCGTTTGGGTTTTGGGTGATAGAATTTTTTGCTTCAGAGACATTTTAACTCAAAAAAATTATCCAGCCACAAACACAGCCAACAAATTGGAAATTCTGGCCCAAGGTTAATCTGTCAGACATGACAATAATGTCTCTGCTTCTGAGGAGGGAGTAAAGTCTGTCTTACAAATATCTTCAAAATCTTTCCATTAATGCCTCTACTATTTCTGATGGAAGTGTAATTGAATTTTGAACCACAGAAAGATCTGCCAAGGGTTCTGGTTTTGGAGTGCTGCACATAAATGGGAAAGTGCCCCTGGAAAGCCAAAACCAGTTGGACTCTTCAATTTGCAACCGTTTTTCCATCATCCTTATTGTAATGTACTCTATAAATATTATTTGTGGAAAACTACTCACTGTGATTAAAAATAATTTAAAAAGCAGATAAAGTAAGGTAATGAAATTTTTTTAACCCCTGCTACAATATCTATATATGTCTCTATTTGAGATGTTTGATTTTCGATTTCTTTATTTTAAAGACAAGGTTGTTTTATTTAATTTGCATTCACTTTAGTATTCTTACCAGTTCTCCAATACAAACCTATAGAAGTCAGCAGGAAAAGGTTCCAGGATTTCAAGTAAATTTTGATAAAAAATTATTGGAAAATTCATGGGATTAGAAAGCTTATCTTTTTCAATAAGAAGATAATTACTAGTCCAAGGGCAAAAATATATTTGAAATAGTGTTCTCCCCTAAAATTGTAAAGGGTTGGGTTTTTATTTTATGATTTGTTATTGATTTTTTATTATTATTATTATTATTGCTGCATATGACTAAGAAAGGGAAACTTAATGCTGTGGAAGAGTGTTGCTTGGGTTTTTAATGAAAATTAGCATAATATAAAATAATGTTCTTCTTAAACCATATCAATAGGGTAACATTTAAATATTTCACTTTTGCATTTAGTACTATATCATGTTTAAAAAGACAACTGCATTTGAAGTAGTTCAGAGTAGAAGAAATGTGCATTAGAAGTAGAAACCTGTATGACAATGAAAGAATTTTTTAAAAATCTGTCTAAAATTTATCCAACACAAATGAAACACTAGATCAAAGTGAGTTTGTTTGGGATTTTTTTAATACATCCTTTAAGTAGTTAAGTCCCAGGTAATGGTTGGCCCAAGGCTGTCTAAAAATTATGTAAATAACTCAATTCCTGCCAGAAAAGTTTCTAAAGACTTTCTGTCTCACAGGGCCAGAATTGCTGTGACCCAGGCTGTGTTCATCATCTTGGCTATGGGACACAGCCACATGCCTGTCCCAGGAACACAGCTACCTTTTTTTCCTGGGTTTTCCTTAAGAGTCCAAGGAACTTGAATCTCAAGAATTATAATAGGTAGTTAAAACTTGTTATGGATTTATAGCTTGAATTTTCCTAAGTGAGTTTGGAGCTAAATCTCAAGGTGAATACTGAATGAGGTTTTGGATCACAAATCCGAATGTGGGTTCCTCATTTGGCTAAAACCCCATTTTAGAAATGTGCGTCTTCTTTGAGTCTTGCCAACAGTACCTTCCCAAGGTCTATTGTGATTTCAGAAGGTTAATTAGACCTTAAAGACAAAATACAACAGAAACTCAGTGTGTTTAACAGCAACTACCATCCAGTGCTTGCTTCCACCCTTGTAAGTAAAAAGAAAGACCACAGAAGAGCAAAGAAATGGAATTCTTTTTAACAGCAAAAGCAATTTATCTTCTAAGGTTTTATTAGTCGAAAATTTTCTACCTAGGTAGTTGTAGCTTAGGATGTAGGAAAACTGGCTGAAAGGCAGAAGCAGGGCTGAAATGGGAAGCTGAGCAGCTTTTGCAGACAACGAATCAGTTGCACAAAAGAAAGGCAAGAAGCAATGATTGAGCAGAAATCAATACCTGCTCTTCGAAACTTTAAAGTAGTCAATTTATTTGAATACACATTTCGCTATTAAACACGACACCTGTATGCAGGCCACATGATGCTTGTCAAGACCTTTCCTTTTGGAAACATTGAATTCAAAGACCCACGTTACATCTTATATCCTGTAGTCATTACTCTATGTGTGAAACTGATCTATAAAATATAAGTAACAATTGTACAATCATAGAACCATAGAATTGTAGGGGTTGGAAGGGACCTCGAGAGATCATCGGGTCCAACCCCCCTGCCAAAGCAGCTCCCTAGCTCATATTGCACAGATAGGCATCCAGGCAGGTCTTGAATATCTCCAGAGATGGAGACTCCACCACCTCCCCGGGCAGCCTATTCCAGGGCTCTGTCACCCTCACTGTAAAAGTTCTTCCGCATGTTGGTGCGGAACTTCCTGTGCTCCAACTTGCAGCCATTGCCCCTTGTCCTGTCTCCACAGACCACTGAAAAGGGGCTGGCTAATTCCCCCTGCATTCCATGCTTAAGATAGTTATAGACTTTAATTAGATCCCCCTTAGTCTTCTCTTCTCAAGACTGAACAGCCCCAGCTTATTCAGCCTCTCGTCATAGGGGAGATGCTCCAGGCCCTTAATCATCTTCTTAGCCCTTCTTTGGACTCTTTCCAGGAGATCCCTGTCCTTTTTGTACCAGGGAGGCCAGAACTGGACACAATAGTCCAGGTGGGGCCTGACCAGGGCAGAGTAGAGGGGGAGGATCACCTCCCCCTATCTCTTTGTAGATCACGTAATAAAATGATTGTGCAAAACTTTAATTTGCTCTTCTTATGACAGTTCTTTCCCAGTATTCTCAGGTCATCAATATGCGTGCTTCTTCTTCAGCTGTGACCAAATCTTTCTTTATTGTTCCCAGAGTAATCTTCCACATTTAACACAAATCTGTGCTAAGCTGCAAGGACAAAGCACATATTCTAAAGCAAGTTTCCGAAAGCAGCCTTAAAGAGCAACCATACAAATATTAACATGGATAAAAGTGATCTCATTGACTGCACAGAGGCTGTGCCACAGTACACATGATTTCAAGGGTATCGCTAAGTGAATATTATTTCCATACTTTTGTTTGTTTGTGTTACACATGTGCCTGTGACTGGAAAAATAGGAAAAAATCCACAGTGCTGACACACCAAATTGACTGCACAGTTATCAGAAAATAAAACTTTCTTCAGCATGCAAGCTAATTTCCATTTTCCACTGTTGACAGTGATGTTGCTGTGCAGTGAGAGGGGCGGGGTGGTTATGATGTGGTGACTTCAGTGGTTCCTTTCTGACACTTTTGTGCTCCAAATTCCTCAAACGTACAGAGAAAACAATTTTCCCTGTTATTTTTCTTTTCCTCCAGATGTGTTACATACCCCTTTACACAAAGCATAACTAAATTTCCTCTTCAAAATAAACAAATAAAAGAGTAAATGTAATATCCCCCTTGGTCATTTTGCCTTTATGTAGTTTTTAGTTTAGACATATTCCATTAATGTCTATTTACTTTGGGCCATGTTTTGATTCTCTGGTTCAATAATATTTTACATCATGAGTGAAATGTTGGTACTTCTTTCAGTTTTTTGCAGCTTACTTCCATGACAACAGGTTTTAATATGTCATTTTTTTCTCAATAAATTCAATAGGGTAGTGTGAATATGCTGTTGTGTGAATGAATTAGATAGAGAGATGTCTTCTTGAATTCACTAGGGGGTCCTCACCATTGCAATATGCACCCACCAAGAAAATTTACACCCGTATTATTTTTTCATAGAATCACTTAGGTTGGAAGAGACCTTTCAGATCACTGAATCCAACCACAGCCTAACCCTGCCTAGTCCACCTCTACGTTATGTCCCCAAATCACAATATCTAAACACCTTTTAAATACCTCCAGGGATGGTGACTCCAACACTTCCCTGGGCATGTATTTCTGACTACACAGAAGGTCTCATTTCCCTGCTTCCTCCAGATGAGGAGGGTTCTGGACACTACTAACTCCTAAATCCTGTCATTTCAGGATCATCCAGTTGCAGTGGAGAACTGTTGCCTTCCAATGCATCGGTCAGCAACATTTCCTGAAGATAGATTTTGCAACATGAGTCAGTCCAGCTCTGTCTGGGCTCACAGGTTATCTTGTACACAGTAAAAGCCATGATTATATAAAGAAAAGCTGCCACAGGTCTCATTTCCAAATTTTACTCAGCTCTACTTTGTAGAGAATTGCACATTTGCATGCAGTTTTTGTTAGCTATGTTTGGATTTTTCTTTGACTTTTAAAATATTGCTCATTTTCCTTTCTATAACCTTGCAGATGACATTTTTATGAATTTTTCTGGCAGCTTTGATTTTGATATTTGGATCCATAGGGCAGCAGAATTCTTAAAATCATTGTTGATATACGCAAATATTTATGATTTTCTACATCCTAATTTACTGATTTTTTTCTCTTTACATTACTAATTTTTACATCTGTCTAAAGGACATTTTTTTCCTGACACATCATGTGCACTCACCTGCTTAAAAGACAATTGATCTGAGTAGTGTAAAATCTGCATTGTGTAACTTGGTGGAATTCTATCTAAATTTTGTAATTCATATCCTTAGGTAATATAATCCCAACATTTTGCTTTTACTGCTGAAAAAATCTTTGAGTAGATTGCTTACATGTCAAGACTGATACTTCAGCTCTTACCTCCAGGTTTCTGTAAGCATCCACACTAAGAGCAATACTACGCAGTCACACAGGTTTATTTCTCCTTACAAATGTGTATGCTGTAATCTGACACAAGGGTTACAAGTGTGCTCTGTGTCAGAGTGGGAAAATGGCCAAGAACCATTTCAGGGTCCTTAAAAATCCACAAAACTTCTTTACAGCATAGTGAGAAGTGCCATGTGTCGTGCATAATCATGCATGGGTAGTCCGTCGGCTCTGTAGTAGGGTATCACAGCTGAAAAGGCTCTATGGCTGTGCTAGAACTGGCATCAACACTGTTTTGGGCAGACACCTTGGCAAAAGCAGTACAGTGCAGCCAGAGGAACCATGCTGAGCAGTACACAAGGAAGCATGCCAGACCTGTTTGTAAAGAGAATGGAAATGTTATTTCAATGCAATGATGGAGGTGGACAAAGATACACATTTCTCAGTATTGAAAAATCAGAAGGACCTGTCGGTAGTAAAAGTTTCAAATGCTCAAAGTGAAGTTGGAAGATGGAAAGATGAAACTGGAAGTGGAAATAAACGGAGAGCTATCAGCTTTTTCCACACAGATCACTGGGATCGTATGACACAGCATTGAAGACATATGGGTATAATAAAGAAATGTGATGTAACTGGCATAACTGAAAGTTGACCATATTAGGAAACTGACTGGATTATATAAATACTCCAGAGCCACTAAGTTTATAGAAAGGATAGTTTATATAATAAGAAATATTTATAGACTTAGACATCCTGGTTATGTAGAAAGAACAAGACGGAAAATATTGCAAATATCAGTTATACCTAGCTCTTAAACAAGACATTGCAAAATTTTGTATCAATCCAAAATATATCCAAGTTCAAAGTACACAAGCATTACTTTAAAAAATACTAAAAATTTGTGTCCTGACAGTATATTTTATTTTTAATACAAGATTTGCAGTATGTTTGTGGGTTTATATTTTTATCTCCTGGTTTATTTTATTTTTTCTGAAAAGTGTGAGGGTTTGTTTTTTTTTATGCTAATCCTACCTTCTTTCCTACTGAATAGTGCACGGACTGACTTCATTTCATAAAAACATCCAACAGCTCAGCTGCCTGATGTCCCAGTGTTGCTCACATGACTATAAAAAGTCTAAATGAAAACTAAAACCTCAAATGGAATGAAAACATAAATTGGCCATTATTCAGCAGTCTTTCAGATGTATACATAATTCCCATATGTAACTCAGCTATCATGGAAGCCTTCATCCAGGGCAGCTTTCCCACCCAACAAGCATGTACTTACATGCTTAAATCTCACTGAAGTCAGTAGGTGTTAACCTTCCTGTTGAAATGTCGAAGGGCTTCCTAGAAATCAAATAATGGTGCTTTACTAAAGCATGGGTTTGATGTTAACATTTCAACATGTTTTAAAGCAAATTAGTTAGGTGACATAGAGACAAGAAAGAAAACTTCTCACCTCTAAGACCTCTTTATCATCTCTAGACTGATAGTATTAGCAACTTGATGTGATGTATGTTATCCTCCAATATATGTAAAACAGTCAGTTTCAACTCTATTCCTAGAGGATTCACAGCATAAAATATTGAAAGTTATTCTTACTGATTTCAAAACAAGCATCACACTGAACAAAAACTTATTCCAGTTTTATAGTGATTTTCTCCAGCCTGTGACAGTAACAATTTTACCTCCTTATCTAGAAAAACAATCTATAGATTTGAAAATGCTGGTCAGATTCTATTATCTGAAAAAGAAAAATTTGCAACAACATTTTCAAAGAGAATTATGCAGATGAATTAATGAGCCAGGTCTTGGTTATTTTTGTAATATTATTTATATTGATATAAAAGTTTATGGTCACAGGAGATATGCAGCTTCCACCTTGTTATTGTAGCACACCAGCTGTTTTGGGTTTTTTTTAGCTAGTGTAGCTGGTAAAATATGTCCAGTCTTGACAATTAAATGCAACTAGATGAGTGTTTCAAAATAAAGCAGCACTATTGCCACTGAAAAATTTCTGAGTTCAATGTACTTTAGAAAAATACAAGGTGGGAATGAGAAGCTGACTAGGAGTTAGGGTCACTGGCAGATATGGCAAACAATGGCATGTATTGACATCAGCGATAACTTTTCTGAAATATCCTGGCATAGACAAACTTACTAGGATAAGAACAATAACTCAAGGTTTTCTTCAGAAATTTACTGGAAGGATCTTAACATATAAAATAAGAAGGAATAACTTAGTATGCATAATATTTATTTTTTATTCTTTTAAGTATGAGAATTCATGTGCTAAAATCTAAAACATAAGGTATTTAGTGAGAATAAATTTAGACAGGAAAGCGTTCAAAAGGCATCTCCTCAAAAGGAATAGCATACTTTTCTATTCTTGTTTATAAAAGCTATTACAGCTAGTTCAGTTTGAGGTGGAAATGGGAGTAATGAAGTTAGAAGGGAGGCTTTACAAATAATTTCCTGCTGATCTAACTCTACTGGCAAGATATAATCAATCTCAATCACATTTGAGTAGTGTCACCACAGGGCATTTAAGCAGGCCAGCATATGGTTAACATTTGTCTGCATTAATAAAACATCCACAAAACCTTCCAAAATTTCATGGACCGTCAGTCACATCAAACTTAGCTAAAGCTTTCATGACAAATTTATAATGTTGGACAAATGACTTTTAAATTGTACATGTTTTGAGTAGTTCTGTAAAAATGAGAAACATAAATGAAAGTTTTAGTGATTGCATGCCAAATTCTGAATGAAATTATGAAAACAAAACTGGCAAACGCCATCCAAGAAGTCCTGTGGTGGCATTAGCTAGAAGGATATTATATGATATTATACTAGAGATAGCTATGATTGTTTCATGTTATAAAGCAAAGATATGGTAAAGAAATCCTAGTTTCCTGGTAGCAAACTGGCCAGTGAATCCAAAGATACATGAAAACAAGCAGTTCAAACCTCTCAGACAATGTCAGTCTTGCCATGAACATCTGGCTTTAAAGTCAAGAGAACTTGGCCTTCCTGTCAAAATCCTATTTACACCCACTTCCATCCTGTCACTCATAGGGGCTTTTGAGATATTAAAAAAGTAATGGAATCAGCACGATCCAAAGAAAACATCCTCCACCCTTTCTTCATAACTAGTGCAGACATTTTTCTGTGCGTGTGTACTATATTTGTTAATCTCTCTGCTCTTAGCAAAAAAAACTCCAACTGTTCTACTGACACTATCTAGAACCTGTTAACAAAAAAAGCAAATAGGCAGATTCAGGGATTTTCCTGCTGTCAGATACTCTTTCACTTTGCTTGAAAGGACCAACAATGGCACCTGAGAGTAAGATGTCATACACAGTAAATGTAGCCACGAGGCACTTCAGAGCACGTGGAGCCCTTAGTTCCCAAACTAGCTCTTACTCATAAATTTCCATTGGCAAATCTCTGCACACTCTTCAGGTTTCTGGCTGTTGTCAGGAAAAGTATGGATAATTCAGAGGTAGGACTATTCTGTTCAGCAATTATTTGGCTCAATATTTTGAAACTTATATGAGAGTCCAAAGTACTAATATGTATCTCCCAAGGCTGAAATAGATACATCAGTTCAAATAAGATTTACAGGGATAGGTCAGCTGGAGGTGGAATGGTTCAAAAACAGATGCCAAAATTAGTTCATTTGGAACAAAATGTATTTGGAACAAAAACAGCTGTTACTTTCCTTCACCAACAGTTTTCCACAAATTGTCAGTCTTCAGTCACAAAATGAAAAGGATTGACCAAAACAAAATCCACACAAGAGAACAAAATGCACTGTAGGAACAAGCAGCATTAAAAAATACTACTAAGTTCTTATCTGAGGACTTTTAAAGAAGAAAAGTATTTCACCCAAGGACTTTACAGACTAAATAAAAAACTTTTCATCCAAATACATCAATTGGGCAGATCCTATAAGCAGCAGCTGGAGGACCTGGGGCTGTTTAGCCTGGAGGAGGTTGAGGGGAGACCTTATCACCACCTACCACTACCTGAAGGGAGGTTGTAGAGCGGTGGGTGATGGTCTCTTCAGCCAGGTGACAGGAGATAGGACAAGGGGAAATGGCACAAAGATGCAGTAGGGCAGGTTTAGATTAGATATTAGAAAAATTTTTTTTACTGAAAGAGTTGTCAGGGCCTGGAACAGGCTGCTCAGGAATGTGGTTGAATCACCTTCCCAGGATGTGTTCAAAGAAAGGGTTGATGAGATACTTAGGGATATGGTTTAGCTTAGGATGGGAATGGTTGGACTTGATGATCTTCAAAGGTCTTTTCCAACCTTGTGATTCTGTGATCTAAGGAGGAAATCCAAGAAATTGTTGCTTCTCCCATTAAGACTCTTTTGAGTTTATGTTTTTTGCTTTCTTACGACTTTCTTGGTGTAATTGATTTGAATATATTGTACTCACAGAATATGAGCACAGGGTGGAAAAGAAACGTGTTGATTGTGTTCTTTTGTATCCTCTTTCTTGTTTAATGCTATTATAGTATAAGTAGTAGTCTAAAAGTATCTCTGTGAGACTAACATATATCAGCTCAGATCCTGTGGTAAAATGTTCAGTCTTCAGGACTTTATTCTTAAAAACAACAAATATGCCAGGAGGGGATGGAAAGGGAGAGAAATTAAAGTGAAAGAGCAATAACTGCATGTTGGGACTTTTTATGTGTTTTTAAAAAAGTCTTTTAAAAAGCAACCTTTATTTAAATATATACCAGTAGAAGCAGAATGCCCATCATGACATTGAGAAAAGTAGGACTAAAAATAATTAACCATGAGAATGAATCAAGCTTCTCATGGGGTTTGGTACAGCGTGTAGTTTCCTTCTTGTCAACCAAAGTCAAATAAAGGGACTTGATTAGGAAGCATTTACAGCATATTTATTTTACACACGAGAGCCAATGTTTTGAAATAATACGTGTGGAGTAACCATATTAGGCTTGTTAGTATTTGTTCTACTGCCAAAAATAGCTGTAGTAGTGGAGAAAAAAAAAGAAAAAAAGAAAAAGACTGTCTACAAGAGTTCAGGGTCAGTGTTAGCAGCTTGAAAGATCTTTTCTAGCTGTAATCACTGGTGTATGCAAGGGCAGTTCCTTATTTTACTTATACTTGTTATGACTGTAACAAATATGGTAGCAAGAGGTGCAGGGGAGATAAAATTCTCAAAACATTTTTTATTGATACTTGGGGTAAGTCCTATTTAATAGGAAATGTTACCCGTGCATATAGGGGGGAGGAGATTTAAAACACAGTAGCAAAACCAAAAATTCCTTCTCAATCTAAGCACCCATTCTAGCCTGAAATTAAGTTTGCTATGTGTTCAGATGACTATGAAGAGAAAGTAAGAAACTGTGGTCAAAGCCAAAGACTACTAAAGCGAAGAGAGCAGACAATCCTCAGCAGTCAATATTTGCTTGTATTTTCCCAGTATTCTGTAGTTTTTTCTCATTTAAGTTCTCAAAATTTCTGTAGTCTGTATTTGCATGACACAAAAGAAAAGATGCCAGGTTTATAGCTGTAGTTCTTTTCCCAATTTTTCTAATTTGAAAGTCCAGCTTTCTTCCTTTTTCTTTTTTCCCCATTTATTAAATAGCAATTTTCCCAGCAGCCCAAACATCATACACAGTAAGAAGGGAACAAAACCTATCCAGAAGCTGTAGGATTTGCCATCTTAGTTCAGCATTTGAATGTGACAGGTAGCATTATAAAAACACAGTGTGAGTTAGACACACATACAGGAAGTATACCTGTGATAAACACATGGCAGCAATGTTTCCACGATGGGAAACCAAAAAATCTCCATGGACATCTGAACAGGGACATGAAGAAGGAGGTAACAGGTGCACTCAGCCCAGCAACCTGTCTCTGCCCTTGGGCAGTAAAGGGGTATATTGCATAGCTTCATCCTTTGGTATTCTTCAACCTGCCCCATAACAAGAATGTCCTAAGTCATGTCCAAGTCAGACAGAGCATTTACACTCTTCACCATTTCTTATATGCTACAGATAATGATCATTATGTTTCTTCAGACAACTCTTTGTGATATTTTGGTCATTTCAATTTACCACAATTTAGAAGCAGACACATATGTACTGCACTGCTTAATCCTTTCCCCATTATCCTATAGTAGCTATACCATTATTTTCCGTGCAAACCTTTTCAGTTCCTCTGCAATCATCCATACATGGCAATGAGCAGAAGGAATTAGATACTACTGCTTTTCATCCTAACTCCCTGCAGCAGCTCTCACTCATGCAAAATGTGAAAGCAAGTAAAAGGTGCTCCTGTTCAATCCTTTCTGCATTAATGCTAGTTGAACTCCTGTCCCTTGCCTTCAGTTCTCACCGAGCCTGTGTTGCTAGCTTCAGAATTATTATAAAGTTTACTATACATGTTAACTCTTAATTTTCTTTAACGAAAGCAATTCAGAGCAGTCATTGCTTCCCAATGGAATTGTTGCTTCTAAAGAGTACTCCAAATTATAGATAAACCTTGACTCTAGTTCTCCACATTTGTGCTGCCTAATAAATAACTCAGTGGCTATGCACCTGCCCTGTCAAAAAAACGTGTATCTAGGAATTCCCTAAGGAAAAATCTTGCCTGAATATTTCAGCATCTTGATGTACAACTACCTTTATCCGTCCCACACTATTCCTCTACAGAATAACCCAAGGGATATTACAGTCTGCCACACTGGTGGTGTGACTACTCTGAAATGTGTGGTGCTGGGCTGAGAAATGTGTCAGTGGAGGAGCTCTGAAAGGATAGCTCCATGTTAAATGATTTATTGTGCTAAAATCAGTTAGTTGGTGTGAGCTTCCAAAATAAAATTATTATAAAACCCTACTCCCAGCAGTCTGGAAAGTGAATGCCTAGTCATACTTTGTGCAGACAAAGAGACACTGTCCTCATGCTTACACAAATGCAATCCAGTCCATGCTAGCTAAGTTTCCTCTTCAAAGTCTGAAATATTTTAAGACAAATTAGAGTATTTGGGTTAGGATTTTTTTTCCGCTTTTTTAAGGTTCCAAGCAAATTCACTCAACAATTTTATCTCATTCCCTGCTTTCTGTCCTGTGTAGCTAGTCATCACCAAGATACAGACGAGCAAATAGACCTTTGGTTCTTATTCCTTAGTGCGTTGTTCACAGCAGAAAATCACAACTGAGCTTGTTTTATCTCAAAATGAACACGCTCAGGTCCTGGAAGCATCACAGACTGGATATTCCAGCAGGAGCCAGGCTTTTATAGACTGCACTGCTGATTCACTAAAACCTAGTAATCTGGCCTGGTTCTCAGCACTGAATTCAAAGAAATATCTTTGCAGCAGAGCAGAGAGAAAGCAAGACAGAATTCCAAGTTTATTGCCCAGATTGCTTCTAGCAGAGCTCTTATCTCAGGCAGGAAGAAAATCAATTGACTCTGAATAACCAAAAATAGAGTATATATTTCTCTCCTTTTAAACTCATCCAAGTCTTTATCAAATACTTTCTAATCAATGTTTCTTCTTTTTCTGTTCTTAAAAACGTCAACCAGTAATCTGAAGCACAAAATAAATAGCTGGTGTTTTGCCATCATATATATGGCCATGCTCAACATATATTTGATTGCAAAACTAAGACCAGGAGAAGAAATCTGTAGAGGGAAAACATCAAGCTTCAGCCAAGTGATTCAAACCCAACAGATTTTCAGTAGGTGAAACCAGGTAACAGGTTCATCTGTGGATGCTGCAATCAAAATAACCTAAAATTTAGACTTGTGATCAGGTAACAGAGTTTTAAAATGGTATCAACAGAGCCAGAGTAACTCCCCATGTGCACATTCTTTGTGGTAAAAATTGTGGAAAGTTATGAACTAGGGTAGCCTTCAGTGCAAGAGAGTTGATTTACCTTCGCACATTTGCTGCAATTACTAGTATGTATATGTGGAGTTACAGGGGATCATTTGTCACCCACACGCTCTGCAAACCTCTGCCCTTTGATTCTTTACCTGCACACTAATTTCTTGAGAAAGGTTTCAAACAACAAATATAAAACCTATTAACATAATTTAATTGAATGAATATGGGAAAAAGACAGTTGAAGATTTTTTGGGTTTTTTTTTTGCCTACTGAAAATGTGTTATGTAAACAGGAAAAAAAAAAAAGAAAAAAAAGAAACAAAGCTAAAAAGAGAGTGTATGCCATCAGTATTCTGCATCTGTGGGAGATGTGTGCGATGTGACAGCCAACAGTAAGGGAACATGATGACTGACGTGCCACAGGAATAATGAATTCTCTCACTTCCCTCCTTGTGCAAGTGCCACAGCTCATTCCTATTCTCTCTGCATTCACAGGGTATATACCCATACTTAGTGCACACCAGGAGAAAAACAACACAATTTGTGCCTGGTGTAGCTGGGCCAGAGATTGTGTTTGCTGCCTGGAACCTTGATTATACCAAAAATTCAGTATTTTAATGATGTTTTTTTTCTCATACACACGCACACACATACACACATATATAAAAAATTATTTAGAGGGCACTTGATATACTCTTAAAAGGCTCTCTTCCAAAAAACACAGTTAAATTTTCATTTATTCTTGCTGGAAAAGTTATGTTGAAATGTTTTTCAAGTTGCTTTGATTATTGAAATATGAAACAGATGTGCAAATGTATTTGGACAGAAATGCATCTGTGATCTACTATATTTTGGAAGGGAGCATATGTAATGAATAGAACTCATGACCCAGTATTATGTCCAATTTATTTAACATCAAATAAATGCTGTGAAAAATAAAATCCAGTTGGACTCCAAGCAGAAGGAACATACTTTGCTAAAAAGCCACAAGAGGGAGTAAAGAGTTACTGTAAGAAATGTTTGTGAAAACACTGTATGAGCATGTATTCTGCAAGTAGTGAGCAGCCAAGGTGTCACAGGCAGAGCTGGATGATGTTTCCCAGAAGACTCAGCGCTACCTGGCTTAAAAGCATCTTCATTAATCTATATGTATTAATTATTCAGTCGAATTTTTTTTCTGTTCTGTTTTTATAAAGTGACAACAGCACCTTAAATCTGTATAGACAGATGCTTTTTATTCAAGTTTAGCAATATTTGAAAAAAAACCCAGCTTTCTTGTCTATTTCTGTAAGGTCACATTTTGTGTGCTACTGGCTACTGCACTGAAAAGCTTTTGGTTTGGCTGCACTGAAACATCGCACAACGCAACACATATAACACCTGAATGTTAGGAAATGTACCATAAATTTAATAAAATTGACTATTTTTTGGTCCATCTAATGGTAGAATCAGCAGCTGCCGTTCCCCAGTCTGCAGTGATGACAGGGCCATGTTCATACTCTTTCTTTTCATGTGGGTTCTTCAAAGTGTTCAAAATCGTTTAGTGCAGTCCAGTTCTGTTTTGTCTCCCTCTGAGCTGCCTATGTTCAGTACATGTTCATATTTCTCAGCAGGACAAGACAACTAAACAGAATTTTGTACTCAAATATTTTTGGAACAACACCTTCTGTAGTGACCACCAAGAGCTGCATTCAGCCCTCCAACCCCAAAGGGTTTGATGAGGAGAGGAGGGGTATAGCCAGGACCTTTTTGCTTTCTGAGGTGGAGGCATCTGCTCCCTACAGACACTGCTTCTGTTTAGAGCAGTGCTGGGATCAGCCCCACCAGCCCAGCAACACTGGCCTCTCCATGCTGCTTCCCTTGAGACCGAACACAGAGCAGGTACACATGCAAACACCACAGAGGTCACTCTGCCATACAGGCAAACAGGTCCTCAACTTGTTCAGTCCTTGGAGGTGTTCTCAAAGTGATTTGAAGATTTTGAGGTAATTTTTCTACCTTTTTTTTAAATTCGATTTTTTTATTTGGTATGTAATATAATTATGGTTGAGGGATTGATTCAGTCTTTGTGCAACCCTGAATGCAATTTTGCTTTTCTGTGCCTTTGCTTTAGAATTTGTTTCTGCCTTCATTCACAACCACATCTGAAATAAGTTTTTTCCATGATAGCAAGGAAAACTAGCTAGTGTTTCTCTGGTGGAACAACTAAATCTCTACGGATGACAACAGCTGTTCTTAGAGCAATTGTTACTCCTAGATCAGCACCTCTCAAGTCCTGATGACATTTCTGCAGGCTATGTAATATTTTTTTTGCTGACTGAGTCTGGGAGCCCAGCTGTGAATGTGTGAGAGAAAGCGATGCTATTGTGTTTCCACTTCCTCTTCATCAACAGACAAGGGTTGTGTCAGACCCCACTGGTATGCTGCTGTCTGGGAAGAAAATCAAAGTTTCAGCACCAAGGTTTCCTAAGGTGATTATGCAAAGCTTGGCTGAGACTACTCAGGAAAGGAGACAAAAAAAATAATAGTATCATTGCATAGAAGTAGCAGATGATTATCATTAATTGAATACATGTATTTGGCAACAAGGGAAGATAGTACATACTGTGCTATAACATACCAGATGGCTTCCCAGAGAGACACTTCTGTACATACTAATATGTTGAGAACACCACCAGACTAAGCAAACAGAGACATTTTCTTGAGACTTAATGAAAGCTGGATATCCACATATTAAATTTCTCAGCTCTCAGAACTTGCCTTAAAATCTGATACATGCTATAATACTTTTTCAGCATGTGTGTGTGATAAAGGTGTGCTATATCTAGTACCTAGAGGATCAAGGCTAGCTGGTAGTGGGAAGGGCAACCAGCTCAGGAAAGAAGGTAGACCACACTAGTAAATTCTTGTGAAATTTGGCAAATTCAAGAACATCACCTAAGCACAGTTTATTTTGATGCTTTTTTTCTAAGATAAGTAACTTGGACCTATCTTGGTAAAAGGGTGACCAGGGTTAATTTTCCTCAACAGTAAATGTCTTCCTTTGGGAAGTATAAAATAGAATGCAGAGTGACAAGGTCTATTGCAAACAGACTTGAGAGCTGGAGGAGGTAACAAAGTCCTCTGAATTTCTCCTCAGCCTGCAGAGCAGTATGTTTAAGTCAGTAAATTTATGAATGATGGGAAACACTTCTGGTTTATCTCTGTTCTGTAGACATGATCTTGGCTGCAGCTTAGGACCCTAGTACTGCAACTAACTCATCAGGTCCATCATATGAGATGAAAAAGGAATAAGGTCTCAGGATGGAAGCACTCTAATAAGGGAAGGCAGTGGAAGAAGCTGAAGATGCTGTTGTGAGAGTTGACAGACTCTCATGGGGGAAATGCTTGAACCCGTTGGAGGAACAGAAGAGACCTAATTTCGTACAACCCTACTTTGATGAAGTCTGAGGGCAGACCTGCCTCTTTTACATTTTGCCTCTCACCTATAAAGTGTGTAGTATTTTTCTTCATCTTAATTACTATAAATGGTGGAGGGGAAATTATCTAAAGCAGTAGACTGGATGTTTAATGCTTCCAAGCATGGCCATTCCTGCTGCTCCTCAGACATCTACATTCATGTTACTGCTAATGCTTTGGGCCTTACTCCTCTGTGGATGGCTGTGATTTACAGGGAAGGGGATGACTTGTAAATCCCATTCCGTTTCTTTGTGTCTGAAAGGAATACCTTATTTCTAGAGTGTTAAAATTGTTCATGGAAAGGAGGGAAGTCCAGGGAACACTCAGAAGAGATCTTACATTCGCTATCTGAAAGTTAGCATCCAATTTGTGCTAGGTTTAACAGAAATAGCCATAGATGTAAATTTGTACCAGTCTCTCTCCTTTTGATGACGGGGAGAACTACAGGCTTTAGAGCTTCAGCTTTTTTGTTACATAAGAAAGATTTTGAAAATGTAGGACTTCCCCCTTTCAAATCCAAAATCAATAGACTTGTAAAAAGTTGCCCTTTTATAAACTGGAAAGGATAGGATAAATTCTTCATAGGGTCACTTACAAAGCAATGAATTTGTGAAGATTTTATGAAGATCATAGAGAGGAGTTCTAGGGCTTGCCATGGGAAATTGTACCCAGATAAGTAGAAATGTATATATTGCACCTTTTTTGCAAATAATTTACCTGATTGCTTTCCCGTTGTGCAGTTGGAAATGAAAAACTGGGAAAAACTGAATCCACACATGTAATAACAACATTACACATGCAATGGTAAAGAGAATTATTTGACTGCTTTTAAAAATAAAGTTAGCCCAGTACAATAGACTAATACCAAATGCTCCTTACAAAGATTTCCACCAGGATTTCTATTCCTCTGTGAGAAAGAGCGAGTGAAACTGATATTCTGTATTTTGTTCTGAAAGCAAAATTGAAAGAAGAACAACACTGTCAGGTACACAGGCTAAGAGAATGTATCTTGAAACCTCATAAGCTAAAAAAAAAGAATAAATTGCAGTTGCAAACTCCAGTCAGCTTCTGGTTTAAGCTTCCATAGGATGTGGAGGATCTTTTTGTGACTTGCATTAATCTTGATGAGCATGCTAACAGCTAAATTTAATTCTAAGCCAGTCATCAGAAGTGAAAAAGCCCCACAGTTATACCTTGTTGGCTTACTTGGGTGGAACTAAAATAGCCAAGTATGATGTGAACTACTATAGCAAAGTACTTAAAAGTCTGTCACGATAGTTACAAACAACTGTTACAGGTAGTTACCTGAATCAATTAGGGAATTAATTTTTCAGCAAATAGCACAGGAAAAAACTCTATAAACTGCTTGTCATACTCAATGTTTATTGAAGAGTTACAAGCGTGATCCCTCTGAATCAGCATCTGTGATCATGCACAAATGCTGAGGGGAAAGAGAGTGATAATCAGGCACTGTGAAGGATTCCCAGCTCTCAGGCTTTAGTTTTCAAACTTATATAATCATATCAGGCCATAAAAATGCATATTGGTCCCTACCATCAGCTCCTAGCCATAAGGCTTTGTCGTGCGCACCCTACGTTTTAGGAAGAAACAGGTAAGACAGCAAAATCTGCTGTACCCACAAGCGATTTTCTTGCATGCAGCATAGTTTTTGCCAGTTCTTAGTGGGACTGCACCCCTGAATGCTGGGGAAATACGTGTGATGTGAAAGTGCAAACAGTGTGCCACAGATACTTGGTCACAAACAGCTCTTCAGGAGTTACCCGGTACAGGCAGGAGCTATCCTGCCTCTGTCACAGAAATGGACTTGCCTTGGCATAGAGAGATGGTTTTAACTCAGCTGATATCTGCTACAGGTTCCTGTCACTTTTGAAGTCCCTCAATAGGCTTTCATATAAATATACGATGTTTTACAAGAAAAATGATCACATTAAGGACAGGGAAAAATGTGCTGCTTAGTCAATATGCCACCTTAATTCGGAATCAGTGGGATACTGGTGCCCAGCAGAGCAGATCTGTTTGCTGTGGATGAAATGGTGATGACTACACTAGCTGTTGGGGGTGAGAGGGGTGGGGTAAAGTGTGTTAAAAAAAAAGTGGCAAATCCTTTTTGTCTTTGATAACTGACTCAATTACTGGTTAGAATCTCATGCACTGTTTAGTAATTTCTAAAAATAAGAGGTTTGGTTTTAAACCCGTTACTTCACAGTGTTACTTCATAGGATTGTGTCTAAAATGTACTTCAGGGGTTGTACGAAGTCACAAACCACGAAAAGCAGTTTCCTTAACAGCACCACGTTTCAGAGTGTGTCGATGAGGCAGAAATAGGATCTATGCTCTAACCAAACTCGCATTAAAAGTAATAAGGAGTTTGTTTTGACGACTCCGACGACAAAGACCCGTGACGCGCCCCGCTCCCATCTACCCTTCAGCAGCTGCGCGGGCCCGGCGCCTCCGGGAGCGGTACGTGTCGCCAGCCACTAGATGGCGCGAAAACCCCGCCAATCCGCTCCCGCTTCAGTTCCTCAAGGCCGGAGTGCGGTGCTTCTGATCTCACATTGGTGCTCTCATGTACTTTTGGGGTTTTTTTTCTTTTCAGTTTTGTCTCATTCCGATTAATGAAGTTCGGGAGCTTTGAATTAATCGAACTTCAAGACGTCCCCACGCCAGAATGGATTGTTGTGTAAATAAATCAATATATGTTACACACAATGTTAAAGCTCCAACCCACATATAAACTTGAGGGAAAATGATCATAAATAAAAGGTACATCTTGGAAATAGTACCTTTTTGTGCCCTGGGTAATAAAGAAGAAATTACTTCTGACCAAAAGTAACTGTGACTCTCTCCAAATTTGTCCTTGCTAAACCTTCTGACACAGCTCGGTGTGATCAGTCCTCAAGCATAGCCTTGTTTCTGCCTCTCACGGAAATGTTCGCTCATTTTGGAAGATGGTTTGGAAGGAAACGTTTATATGTTAATAAAGAACAATGGTTTCGTTTCTCTCAAGGTCAATAGATGAGCTGTTAAGAGGACAACCCTGGCAAGTATTTCTGCCAGGTGTATGAGAACATCCCCATGGAGGATCATGACATGAAGGCCACGGTTCCTTTCCTATGAACCAGCACAATGTGCCAAGAACAGAAAAAGCTCCACATAATTTAAACAAAATGGCTTCAGAAGGCAATATCACACACTGACTATATCACATACATGAGTATGCATGGTCTGCTATTTAGGGATAGATTCACACAAAAAAAGGAGAAGCTAGTTGGCCTCCCCTGCAGCTGTGCTTGGTTTTGAAATCAGCAGAGTATCTATGGAAGATTAAAAAAATACAGTATTAGGCTTATTTTTCCTACCAGAAGTATCATGAACTTATTTTAATTCTAAAATACTTACACACTACTGCTTTTCTGAAGAAAAATATGATTCAGCTCATAAAGGGAAGGTCTAACCATCAAAGGAATGCTGATTCTTGTGCTGGGAATTAAGACATATTTTACTGAACATATAAAATGACAATATAATGACAATTCCAGCTCCCTAAATCCCCAGTAGAAAAGAGGCAGATTAACTGTCACCAAAACTAGCTGATTTTACATATGTTCCCCCCACATCTTCTCCAGGAGATATGGCTGAGTGTTTAACTAGTCCTGTTGACTGAAAAAGAATCCCCTCTGATTTTCGTTCCTGGGGGCTGTTTGGAGAAAGCTCAGAGGAGCAGCTGCCTGACTGTTAAAGCACTTTGCAGAATGGCTGGTAGTTCAGCGACTTCCCCAAAACTGGTTACAATAAGCAGCTTCAAATCTCATAAGCATCTCGTGGGTTAGTGGCAGACAGCAACACAGCTGCAATCAAGTAGAAATTTCAAGCATTCTGCGCACAAAGACTTTTCAAACCATGTTTTCCAGTTGGTTGAAAGCAGTAGGTGGAAATAGGAGATGGTTTACTCTGTTCTTTTTGAAGATTTATATGCCAGGTCTATTGTTTCCTTCATACCTTTTTAATGGGCTGATACCAAATTACTTCAAAGAGGTTGCATTTATTGCTGCGACAAGTTCACAGTTCAGCTGTATCCCAGGCTTTACACTGGTGTCAGGAATGGCTTACAGAGACAGAAAGTTCAGTGTTATGCCCATCTCTCCCCGTCAACAGATCTGTGCTACAACCTCTCACCAGTTTTTTTCCCTTTATTGCTGCTTATCTTAAGCATCTTTCTGTGCTATAATAAGAAATGGTTCCTCCACTCATATTCAGACTAAAATGTGGAGAGAAGACCAGGACGGTGATGTGGAAAACGTGTGACATTTTGAAAAAAAAATAAAACAAAAGTACAGACAAAGAACTGCCATCTACATCCCGACTGAAACACGCAAGTGAGGAAATAAACCTTATCTGAGGTACATGTATTTGAAATGGAAATCTTTGTATTTGCTGACACAAAAGCTTAGCAGCATCCAGACCCTTTGTGGAACTCCAGCAGAAGCAGCTGTAGATTCATTGCTTTGGCTCTTTAATTAATATCTCCCTGCCTTTGGTTTGTTTGCACAGCAGCAAAGCTGTGAAAGAAGTTTGTTGTATCTTCAGCATTAAGTGAAGGCTGAAATCCATTTTCTGTTTACCTTGACCTTTGTTTGGCAGGGAGTACCACGTGCATTTAGCTACACAAAAATTTTAACCTCCTTCCAAAGTAGCTTCTTAAAAAGATTTGTATCCCTGATATGAGAGTCTTAGGTGGAGGGGATGTATAGGGTACATCTGTATTTTTTCCTGTCCCTTAATCTATTAATGAAACACTTGGGCACACTCACTCAATATTGTCTTGAGACATGTGGGGAGTCACAGCCAGCTGCTTGTTGGCTGGATCAATATCAAAGGCAAATCTGGAGCAAGACAGGCTTCAGAGAGCCGAAGGAGGTTGTAGCATAAAAAGAACCAAACCTAGAGAAATGAGCCCACAGAACAGCAGAGCTTTCTTTCAATTAGTCATGTTGAACCACTTAAGCATATTTTTTTTCTTAGCTCTACATACTTTAGTTTTTTGCCTTTCAACAGGACAGTGTAGCCAAATTAAATAGAAATTACCATACTTATTAAATGGCAATTAGGGTTTGTTTGCTGCATTGCATTTCTTTCAAATTAATTTACTATTGCTATATTGGTGAACAGTTAAACCATTTGATATGGTTGAATGTGCACATTAATATAATTTAAAGAGCATAATGATTACCCATTTTATTACTTCTGTATTGTAATGCTGAATTAATTTATGCCAGTTATAGTTGATTATTATGCTTATTAACATCAGTAAGTGCTCTTTAACAATCAGTTGAGATCTAACACTAACTGCCTTGTTAGAGCTAAATTAAATGCTGGAGACACTCCGCTTGCTCTGTTACCCTATCCAGTTCACTGTAGTTTTCCTCCTTCTACCTAGTAACCACAGAAGCTGGATTAACTGCAGCAATTATATGCCTCATTAGCAATAAACAATACTAGCTGGCTGCTGGTGGTTATTGTGTCACAGGTGCACGAAGCCATTACAGCTGTCTCAGCAGACAGGGGGGGATACAGTGAAACCTCCTCTCTCTGGAGTGGCTAATCTCCAGTAAATAGAAGGTGTTTCAGCCCGCTAATGATGAGGCATGAGAGACAATGTTGACATGCTCCATAAAGCTGCAGAACAAGAGAAAATAAAATAAAATTTTAAAAATGGTTGCTGCCTCTATAGGACTAACTTAACCAGGGTATATATGGGGGGGGGGGGGGGGGGTAGTGTTAATTTCTATTAAAAAAAAAACCAGCAAAACCTGTACTTTAAATGTTCTTGACTTCTGCCTATATCTAATAGCTTTGTGTGAATAAACATAGCTACTTCCAGCTGCATGAGATCAATTTAACTGCTGATTAACTGCTTTTTAACTAGAAAAGTCAAAGGTGATATCAGAATTTTAAAAACATGTTGGAGAGTTTGCAAATTCTTCTCCATTTCAAGAAAGGGTTTATATGTTTTGTGGTCCTTGCAACAAATCCTTGTTTCTTCCATTTTCCTCTATGCATTCTTTATGTGAAGTAAAAATAAACCCTGATACTGTCTATAATGAGAGATGATATAGATGGAGAATTTTGCCATAAGAGCCTTTGCTGAAGGTGCTGCAATGGGAGATGTTGCAGAGACAATAGCACAGCAAAGAAGACTCAGGTGATCCCACAGCTTCCTGGCACCTTGGTAAAGCCAAATTAGCAACCTGCTGCCTGCCCAGGACTCTGAAGCAAACAGCTACCTTGCAAACAGAGGAAAAAGTTTGGTGTCTGCCAAATGGTACTGGATTATTGCTAGTCCAAATGCTAAATAAACTTTAGAGACTGGAGATGCTGAGTAAGGATGTAGTACTTTGGAGAACTCCTGCCATGTGTTTATAAAAAAGGTTATTGGAGAAAATATATATACATATTGTGTTTCATAGAGCCTGACTGAAAGCAGTTTCATTGGTGTTTATATGTGGTTGAAACATCACACCGTGCTTGCATGTTGGATTGGTGTACTGTAAAGGTTTTAATTAGCCTCTTCACATGCATGTCCCAGGTTTAATGGGTCATTTTACCTGTATTTGAATCTTTCTATGTCTATCTCTGAGTTTTCATACAGGCATGCAGACATGCCATGAATGTGAGATGCTGATAAGATGAAAGGTACCACCACAGGAATGGACAAAGGTGTGCAGAGTAGTGGAAGAGAAAGTGAATAGTGAACACATTGTGATTTCAGCAAAATGTCATTTTGAAGTGATGATCCAAGGCCTTTTCTGAGCCTGGCTCAGCTAAAGAAGTCTGAAAATGGACATCATTTTCTTTTGTCAGTTAAAGAGGAAAAGTTTTTCTTTGTGGAAAAGAGTAAACACTAGTGTGATATACTAAGGAAAAGAGTAGTTTCTTCGGTTCTATTCCCCCTTCCCAGCCTCCCTGTCTAGGATCACACACCCAGACCACACCCCTGGGATGGATGGAGAATGAATCCGGATACTTCTTTCCCCTTCAGCCTGAAATCCAATAACTTCATGCACCAGTTTATTGCCAGAAGGATAAGAAAAAGTGCACAAAAAGCAGCTGCAGGAAAGCAATCGCAGCTCCAGACTAGAGCAGAAGAGAGAGTCTAGTCTCAGATCACACTAGTCCTAAATAAAAAATTGCTTTATGTACTGCTGTCAAACTCCTAAGTAATAGTGGCCGCAGTATAATTGGGTTTGACTATGAGAGCAACATGTGCCAAAATTAATCATGATGGTAAACTATGTGAAAGAGAATAGCCTATAAAGTCCAAAGAAATCTTAAACTAATTAGAAGAAAGAAGATCAATGGATCTCTGTATTTAGTGTGGAGGCAATTCCTGTGAAGGATAAGAGATCCCTGGAAAGCAGGTTTAACCTTGCAAGGAGGAAGATGTGAAAGGATTCACTACTGCTCTTAACAGCAATGGTGTGAGGAGTGCCTGAGCCATCAGGCAGACATGACTGAAAGCTGGAAACATGGTTTGGTAAAAGACAGCAAATTTTACAAATAAAAGTGTAAAATAAAACAATCAGGCTATCAAAAGGGAAAAAAAAAGAGTCATACCTGTTAAATACAGAAGTTGTTTGATTAATTCTTTGATCCAAAAGTAGAGAATCAGATACTGAGGGAAGGAAATGTTTATGGAAAATACATTGACACCATGTTTTCATGACAGGATGTGGGGTTGGTTTTATTTAAGGTGATAAAGATGATCAAGAGGAAAAATTCCTGTTTTCTGAATTTTGTAGGCAAGAAGTCATGGAAGGTTTGAAGCTTAAAGTTTGGATGTACCACCGTCTGCCACTGCAAGCACAGAGGAACCCTTTCACTCTGTATGCAGCTTCCAGACTCAGACCTGTCAAAGCTGGCAGGTCCACAGGCAGTAGGTTTTATGTGTCTCATTTTTGGACCTATCATACATGCTCAGTAGATCTGCACGTACGTGACAAGCCTGCTGTTTCACAGACAAGTCTGGACTGTGCAAAGCTTTCCCCTTGGTGTGCAGTAGAGCTGTTCTTTACAGACACCATGGCCATTTGTCTGGGATTTTTGAACATCTGGTAGCCCGGGCTGCTAGCCATCCTGAAATCTAGCAGTCTACCATCAAGACCCAGAAAGTTGGCAAGTGTGAAACATTTTTTTTTCTTTTCTTCTCTAAGTGAGAGTTTTTCTCACAATTCTTTTAAAATACAGCACTCATTGCTGGCCTCTGAACATCTGCTCTCAGCTGGAGCAGAGGGGATACCAGAAAGCTACTACTGGGCATTTAATTGAGGTATATAATTCCCTTTTGGAGAAAGTGAGCTGGCAGCTGTTGCTTGATAGCCTCCTGACTTGTGTGTTTACATGCATCATATTCACAGATTTCTTTATCCTTCAGCATTTGTCCAGGATTCAAAATAAGATTTGGACCTGTCCTGGACCCAGTGTGATTAAACTGCAGTGCCCTTCCTTGGATGGGCTGCCCAGATTTCATCTTTAGAAGGCAAAATCCTATTGAATATCATATATTTTCCAGTTGTTATGTGAACTCCAGATGTTTCAATGAAGATGAAAATCTTGTTTGACAGACTGTTGCCACCGTATCTTGCCTTGTGGGTTGCTTTTCATTGTTTAATCTATTCCCTTAATAGGTGATGAAGAGAGACAATTTACTGGGTCAGATCACCATATTCATACTGGTGTGAGTCCACTAAAGGCAAATTAGTTTACCCCTCTGCTGTGTCAGCCTTCTCCTCTGACCACTTTCTTTTTGTTCTTTGTGTGACAGCAGAAACTGCAGGCTTCAGCTGAGATGAGGCTCTCATTATGATATGTATAACAGAAATGCATAGAAAAGACTGCCACTCATCCAGAAAGTTCGGATCCATGTTCAGACAGCCTAAATCTCGTAAAAGTCCTAATGGCCAGTGATTTCAACTGTTTCTTAGTTATATTTGTCTTTATGTAGTCGCAGAAGCAGAAACTGAGATACCTGGCATCCTCTGATAGGTCTGTGGCAGGGTGCAGCATAGAACTGTTTCCTACTTTCAGATTTAAGTCTCATGAAGTGTTATTTTTGTCCCTACTTTAAATCAAGGATGTTAATATTTCTGTATGAAAAATTGTATGATTTTCTTTACTGCAGGACAGTGTTTAGTAATGTCTCCCTACCAGCTTGCAGGGTTGCTGCATTTCCAGTGTCAGCTCAAAAAACCAGCAGCGCCTGGGTGCTCTCATACGCACACTGCAGGCCTTCCTGCAAGCTGCCTGATTGACAGGTTTCTGCAATCTTTGGAGACAGCCAGGGAAGGAGAATGAGAGAGACATTTTCAGAAAGAGTTTCATTTAGTGTGTCAGAAATAAAAGCAACCCTTGAAATCTCTTTGAGAATGAGGGGGTGGGGGAACAAACTCTGGTTTGCAAACAGCTGAAACTTCATCCCTTCTTTTCTCTCTCCTCCATGTAGCACCCTTATATTTCAATGCTAAGTGCTTTTTAAATTGCTCCTGGGGTGACTTTATTTACATATTATAATGTGAAGTAATGAAGGGAAAGGGATGTTATGCAAAGCAATTGCCTCTCGTCCCCCTCTCCTGAGTGCAAGGGCCAAGCACATTTCCTGCCATCTGTTTAACTCCATCTCCTGATGCTCATAATGAACCTGGCAGTGCTGGGCAGATGGAGATAACTGGCAGGCATAGCTGTTTACTTGTAACGGCAGCCCTAATTTGTTAGACTTGCCAGGCAAGTCCCCAGTGGTCAGATATTTCATAGTGATGGAGGGTTATTAAAAGAGCTCAGGTGAAGAAAGCCCTTCCCAGCATATGGGCCTGAGCTGAAGGCTGAGTTTTGCCGCTGTGCCAGAACAGCAGCAGAGCTCGACACTGCTATTAGTTGAATTGGGGCCAGGCTCGCTGACCTTGTCTGGTGGCGATTTGCACTCGGTCCCACATTGACCTGGGCTTCGTTAGCTATACCGCCATCTGCCACAGATCATATTTAACTCAAGACCCCACTAAAGAAAGAAATCCGATTAGGTGTTGGCTACAAAGCCATTTGCCTGGTAAAAGGCACAGAGGCAGCTATTCCAGTTAAAAAGCCTTTAGTAGAAAATAAAAGGATAACAGAATAAAATGTGAATGTCGTGAGAACACTCTAGGGGGTTGCCAGTTTGTTTATCTTTCTGCAGTATTCATATCTTATCTTTTCTTCCCTCCTTCCCTCTGGTATCAAGTCAGAGATGAGAAACTGAAAGAAATAAATATTTAGTGTCATTGAAGTTGGTTCATTAATAAAAAAATTTAAAAACAAAAGGAGAGAAGGGGTTAGAGAAATGTGAAACTTTGAGTCATTTAATACATGGGACATAAAGCAACAATTAATTTTCTATTACAGGATTATTTTTCCTTTTTTAAATATTGTTCTTTATATTGCATCTGGGGCTAATTTTTGACAGTCTCACCAAGTCTGGGGTATAGTTCCAGTACAAAAAAAAAAAGAAGACAGAAAGCTTTTACAGAAATAATTCCTGTTTCCTAGAAATGTCTGACTAATCTCTTATCTTCCAGCCAATTGAGCATTTTAAAATAGTATCTTAAAATATTTTGTACAAGATGCACATATTGTTTGGAAGTGAAGGCCAAGTGTATATAAAGATGCCATCAGATTTTTCTGGTTTGAAGCTAGCTTTTCACTGTGCAAACTTCGTAGCTGCACATTTAATCATTCTGCCAATACACTTGACATTCCCTACATTGAGCTGTGGCTTTTTTGCCCACAGACCCTCCTTCCTGTTCTAGAACTATCGAGTTTTGAGGTTTGCTTAAAACAAGGAAGGTGAATAAAAATTTCCACTGTTCACTTAAAAATACCCTCACTGTTTCAAGAAATGTATACTTTTGAAAATACAGGTATGTCCATCAGCCATGTGGTCATCCCCGGTATCCAGCAAAGCAGTAGGTTGTATCAGTAGTGGATGCTTGGATAAACTAATCAACGAGTAACTCTGAATCCACATGACAAAAAATGAGCTTCAATGAATTGTTCTATTTGACGGTGGAGAGACTGAATTCATGGTAGCTCTGCTATGAGTTACTGCCTAGGACGTAGCTCTTTCCTTTTCTTCCATCCTTTAGTCTTAGAACGTCGTATTGCTTCCTGCAATGTCAATATAGTTAATCCAGGCAGAACTTGATTATTTTTTTTGTCTAGGAAGGATGAGTTAATCTTGGAAAGAATAGAGCAGTGCATGCTTAATTGTGATTTGCTTCAAAACAAGCACCTGCCCAGGTAGCAAATATGATTTACTTCTTTTTATAGAAAGCAAGTCTCCCTATTTTATGGCTGTTCTAAGACATTAAAGTAAACATTAGATCTGAAGGTTACTATTAATCTAATTTGAAAGGTTCAAGCATGATACAATTGAAATCCAGGTGTCATAGGCTGTGATCCTGCTGACAGCTTTTTATGAAGTATTTGAGAGATATACCGGTTTATGTAACAGCAGTAAAGGACTCCAGTTTCTTACCTTTGTACTAAATAAATTCCCCAATATATCACCTTTAAAAGGCATATCAAAATCTTTGCTAGAACTATAAACCACCATAATTCCTAGTAAATTTAAGAATCACCTCTCCTTAACTTCCACTGCCTGTCTACTTCAATCTGTGCATGAACTTTCAGCTGTCAGTTTTTATTAGTATTTTCTATTTTAGAAATCGATGCAGACTGAAGGAGAAATATCATATAAAAATTCTTTTCTGTCCTATATTTTTTCCCTGTAGCTAGAAAATTAGTTATTCAAAATAAAACATTACAGAAAACTCATGCCCATTTCTATAATAAGTGAGAGAATTTCTAGTTAGCAGAAGGATAAAACAGCTGAAAACCACTGTTTCTACTCTGGAAGACACTGCAAGGCATTGATGTAATTGTTCTCTATTGTTGTTTTTTTGGGAATAAAAAGAAAAAAAAAACAACACCACACACACACACACATCAAAAAAGCAACCAAACAACAACAAAAAAAATAAAACCAAACAACCAAACAAAAACCAACCAAAGCCAAAAAGAACCTCAAATATAAGTTATGGATCCTAGAACTTTGGCATTACAGAAGCCATACTTTTGCCTAACATCTGATATTTGCCATGCTGCCCTTTGCTACTTCTGAATATAGTATAGGGGAGAAACTCCTTGTTGACATTCCAAACTAAGTCTGGGATTGTTGAGCAAGTAAAACTCCACTTTTGATTTCTTCCCTTTCAATATAAGGGTCTTTATGGTACAAGGTGACTAAATAACAACCTTCTTGTTAGTAGGTTGCCATGGAAATCAGCCCCAGTGCACCCATTTAGCAGAAATGTCAATCTAGCAAGGTTCTCTCCATCAGTTTTCAAGGAAGGCAGGAGGTTTTCAAGATATTCTGTATACTGAAATACATTTTGGTCAGCACTTGAGACCTGCTAATCCTACTGTAAGTGACTGCTTTTCTCCTAAAGCTGTAGAACACTTCTGAGCTTCTTACTCTATGAAATATCAACTGGACAGTGAAATAGCTCATGCATGTTTAATTAAAGAATCATCACTTTTAAGGTGAAATATTCATAAATTTTAAAATTGCACTAGTATAAGAATATCATATATTTTTAAATTACCATAGGTTGTGATGGTAAGTAGAGCCTTTGTAGCAGAGAAACTTCATGTTTCCAAAAGAAAAGGGAAAAAAAAAAAAAAGAAAAACGGGAAAGAGTTTGGCATTAAGACCACTGCAGAATCATATGACTGAGTGATTTCGAGTTACACAAGTTTTTTCCACTATGTTACCTCACAAGTCAGTCAGAGGACATTGCTGTGTTAGACCATCGGGTGTTATTCCAAGGTCAAGAATCTTTCTATGGCAAATATATAGCTAAGTATTATGGTAACAAGAATAGCAAAAATAATGCAGACAGTTTTGACAAATATGGAAAATATCTCTCACATTCTTAAAGAAGCAAACAGTAGAAAAACCTGGCCATTGCTGAATGTTTTTCCAGCCGTGAAAGATTTTTTTAATGTGGAATAAATATCTTGTACTATTTTACATACAATATGCAGTAAATGCTACTAAAAGAGAAACTGATTTTGCCATTAACAATGGCTACAAACATTTTATTTGATTTCTTGCTTTTTATTAGTTACTTCACCCCTTAAAACAGTGGCATTTAAGCAAGGACCTAGTTCTAAGCGTCAAGTTAGCATTGCATCACTGATGAATGGGTCTGATGGTAGTTAGATGCGAACTAAATTGTATCCAGTCCTGTAATATGCTTAGCATCACTTGTCTCATTCTTACCTGTGGGAAATGTCAATGGCAATACAAAGTATTGTTGGTCATTGATAATTATTCCCTTGTGAATGAACTTCCATGAATGTGATGCTCTTAAACACTTTCAGGATACTGCTAGCAACATAGCTTGATGCTTTCAGGACTGCTGGGTTATAGTTTCTGTCTGAACGGGTATTTAGGAATACTAGCCAAAAGAATGCATCTGGAAAAAAAAATGTATATATGCTGCAAACACACTGGGAAGAAGTCACCAAAAATGTGTATTATTTCAGAGTGAGTTCTCCAAAGAAATTGCCCTGTAAATGGAGATAAAGTACATTACTTTTTTTTTTTTTTTTTTTTCACACTGCCTGGTCAAATTTATCTTCACATCTCTGTTGATTTTTCTTTAAAAACAGATATTTTTCTTCATTTCCAATTCAGATTTTGAAACAGTTCTGTCAAGTTTCATGTATCATCACTATATGTCTCTGTGTATATATATGTCAGCAAATTATTAGTAAATATTCAGGATGGGAAAGTGGTTTTCTTTGTGAGTTGATGATTTTGGCTTGCTCAGTATGTATAAATCACCTCTTGTGTAAGTCAGCACAGTGTTATTAAGGCAACACAGTAAAACTGGGTCATTAAACAGTAAATGCAAACAAATTGTCAAGGCTTGTGAATGAACTCAGTAAATTAAGTCAGGTGTTTATAAAATAAAATAACTTAGTAACACATACATTTACAAATTTGTTACAGTGTTCAATTATTTTTAGTATTGCCATAAAATACATCGGTCCAGAAAACAAAAGGACTGCACATTAAACGTATACATAACCCAAACGCTCATACTTTATTTCATACTTTTGGTGATTAAGCTGAGGTATGTACAATGTCACTTGTAATGAACATGTTTCAGTAGAATGTAGTTTCATTCAAACTCCTATTGAATATAGGAGCATTCACTTAATAGGGATGTGTACATCACTATCAAAAACACATTGTTTGACAGTATCTCCTAAATTGTTTATTTTCCTAAAAAGCAAAAAAAGTGCTCAGCAATTCTTATTAAGGACCCCTAAATGTTCATTTGTGAACCCACCTACAAAAGAAAATACTTTTCTTTCAAAAAATAGCAAGAATAATATTTTAAGTAATTTCTCCATGAGTGTTATTACTTCCCCACAACTTTTATTCCTGCTAACACCTCCACATCATTAGTCCCATAAAATGGAAAGCGATAGGACACTTTCCCAATGTCAGTATTGAGTGACCAAGGAAAGAGAAACCAATATTTAATCGTCTTTTAATTTCTTTTCCATGCTTTTGTTCATTGAAGGACAATAGATTCTCTAGTATAACTTGAAAACTCTGGGGGTAGAAGTGATGAGGGAAGTAAGCCTACCTCATCAGACACAGACAACACAATAGTTCATGAAAATGAGGAACCAGAGTCCAAAGAGAAAAGTAAGGTAAAGGCCTCCTGAATACATCAAAGATGGCCAGTCATATCTCAAAGCATATTGTCATATCCCTCTGACGCTGCAGTTCAAATACCCATTTTTTGATAGTGATATCATCATTCATTTCTGGAAAGGTATAATCATCTTACCTTGCAGATGTCCCTTCCCCTCAAAAGACCTGTAAGAAATGTACAACACAGTTGCTTTTAGGATGACCACGATATCAATGTATGAGATTTAACTCATGTATCTGAGGAAAAAAAAGTGATATCTCATACTTGTAAATCTTCTTATGATTTGTGATAATACATGAACACACTTATGGTATGGTATTTGCATCTCAGGTCTGAGACATATCTCCAGTCTTTATTAGGTGTCTTTTTCCTTAGAGCTGAATACTGCTGTGAACCAGAAGATGTGTTTTCGTTGTCACCTTTTCCTGGCCACAAGTCACTCAATGTGCACAAAAGATGATCCAAGACCAAGATTCCAGCTTTGATTTTGGTGTTTATTCTTCATTTTCCAGTGATGTATCCTAGTAACATACGTGGTAGGACTGTTTTTCAATACAATGCCATCAGCACTGGTAATGGAATATGATAAATTAATGTAACAGTGGCAAGCAAGCTCACACAAATAATTCCTTAAAGAAGTAGGCTGATCCTAGACTGCTTTCTTGCAAGGCAGCCTCATTACTCAACCCTGGAGCTACCTGTGCAGTAATCCCAAGAGCTCCTAAGGTGAAGAATAGAAATATTCTTTGTAAGGAGGATTTATTGAGATCTGCTAAATTTAGGATACTCTTATAAATGTAGTACAGCTCTAGGGTTGAATTAGTCTCAACCACTTTTATCTCTCTGAAATACAGGACTCCAGTGTTAGTCAGTTGTTCAGACTGCCTGTATACAGTCAATGGAAAAAGTTTCCTCCCAGGAGATAATTCAATCAATCCATTTTAGACGTGTCTCTAAAGAGGTATAATTCAGCCTTTGGAGATGTCTGTATCTCTCTGATGCTTGTAGCATAAGCTAGACATTTTAATCACTGCAGTTAGGGCATACCTACATTCCTTAGTCAAGGTACCCTAAATTCCTACCCAAAACATCATCTGTCAGTTACATGGCAACTAATTTAGTTTCCATTAAGGTAAGCTACATACTTCTTTTATTCTTTAAGATTTAATCAGAGAATTATTCAGAGGTCTTTACCCAGTGCAGAAAGTTGTTATGACATGGTGAAATTACTGCAGACTTTGGAGGAAGGGACAATTACCCTCAGAAAAAGGTGCTTAAGAGACACAGAAATTTAGATTCTGTTGCACAGAGCAATATCTATGCAGAGTTATCCTGAAAAATATAAGTATAAACTAGGAATTTTAAGAGTATGCATGATATTAATGTCAAAGATGAGTTTGGGGAACTGATTCAGACCCATTGTGGGCAATAGAGCCGCAATAGCTCAGCTGCTCTGGAGAATATGGAAATTCCAATATTCGGAGATAACATGATTATTATATTGCTGATTATCATAAAATGGAACATGTAGTGTCATTTCCTTTGGCAGCACGGTTAGCATAGGAAGAGCAATCTGTTTGACCATACACATACATAGGTGGCTCTCAAGTTTATACTGCTTTGTCTTCAAATTGGCACCATTCCAGCCCTCAGGCAGGCAGAAGGAAGATATATGTGGAAAGAGGTAGTCAAATTGCTTCCCTATGGCTGCTTTATAAACATACATATGTTAAACACATTTATTAGAGCAGTCATCAGCAGCAAGTGCAAGGGCCCTTCTCCCTCATGAGGGATAGTTGTTGCTTACATAGGAGTGAGAAGTTGGAAGCTGGCCCAGAAATCTGGAAAGCATATTATGCCGGATTCCCCATGGAGGATCACTTTGCTGCCAGCCTATCTTGCTCTGGGGTTTCGACACTCCATCAATCTGGAACCTGGCAGCCACCATTCCCCAGCTCACCTCGTCTCATGCAGCGAGCAGACACAGTGCAACTATTTGTCTCAGATTGCAGCCCGGCCACTCAAGGAAGGGAAGGGGGAGGGAGGGAAACAATAAGCCTCCGGCAGAGCTGTGGTCTCCCTTGCGCAGCTCCAGTGATCTGCTTGCTGCAGCAACACGGCCATTTGAATGACAGGCCCCTTGCTTTTCACTGGGCCGCAAGCCATGGCAACTGGTGGTGTTTGCACAGCAATATGGCCTTGAGCAAGGAGGAGGAGGAAGAGTCCAACTGGAATTTACAAAGTGCTGTCATTTACTTTTCGATATGAGCTGTGCTTATAGTTTGAAGACTCCAGAGAATTTTGCAAATCTCAATTAAATCTCAAATAACTTCTTAGGAGCACAGCTGTTTTTCAGTGAACATTGTACTCCTTGTGGGAAGAAAGTTACTGATCTCCTATCCTGGAGACCTTGTAGAGGGAATATCAGTGAACCAGATTGAATTGACCAAGGACACTAGATGCAGTCACCACATTCCCAGCATGGTCAGCCCTGTCCACATTCACAAAGCAACAGGAAGCTTTCTGCTCTCAATGGAGGTCAGGTTGCATGTTTAGTCCTTTCTCCCCTCCTCCTTGTTTTCTTTCGGTGATGTATTTCTATGTACATAAAAAAGACCCCAGCTGATTATGCTGCTCCTTTTAATCATTTACTACTTCTGATTGATCGTCCTGAGTTTTAAACCTTATGGTCTAATGAATTCAGTGCAGAACTGCTATCCAGTCATTGGTACATTTGCAATTACCTGTTCTGGATTTAGTCCTTGACACTTGAATATTTATAGAAACATGGGAGTGATTTGGGTTGGAATGGACCTTAGACAACATCATCTTCCAAACCCCCTGCCATAGGCAGGGGCACCCTTCACTAGCCCAGGTTTCCCAAAGCCCCATCCAACCTGGCCTTGAACACTGCCAGGGAGGGGACAGCCACAGCTTCTCTGGGCAGCCTGTGCCAGGACCTCACCAGCCTCACAGGAAATAATTTCCTCCTTATAGCTAATCTAAACCTACCCTCTGTTAGTTAAAAGCCATTTGCCCTTTTCCTATTAATCCCTGTCTTGTCCCTCCACAGATTTCTTGCAGGCCCCTTTAGGTACTGGTAAACTGCAGTAATGTGACCCTAGAGCTTTCTGTTCTGCAGGCTGAACAACCCCAACTCTCTCAGCCTGTCTTCATAGGAGAGGTGCTCCAGCCCTCTGACCATCTTCATGGCTTCCTCTGGACTCAGTCCAACAGGTTTATGTTTGGGGACCTCAGAGCTGGACTCAGTATTCCAGATGGGGTCTCACAACAATGGAAAATCCTGCTGGTCATGCTGCTTTTCATGCAGCCCCAGTTACAGCTGGCTTTCTGGGCTGCAAGTGCACATTGCTGGGTCCTGTTGAGCTTCTCATCCACCAACACCCCCAAGTCCTTGTCCTCAGGTCTGCTCTCAATCCATTCTCCACCCAGCCCGTAGCTGTTTTGGTATTAGAATACACTGAATATTTTTTTTTCTATCTTAAGACAAGTCCTTACCATTGTTTTCTGCTTGCAATGAACTTGTTTTGTCTCTCAGTTCAAAGCACATATAGATTTTGAGAATTACACTCAAAACTATTCACTGGCTGTCCAACACGTTTATGAGACTGGTTTAAGTCTCTCAAGTATTCTAAAACAAAGAGTGGAAAGTGCCTCATTGGAGGGCAAGTGAGGTTCCATCCAGCAAAACCAAAATACTTTTCCCTGCTTAGATTTTTACACTTTTTTTTACACTTCTAGTTTCACACTGTGGAGTGTGAAGCTGGAGGCAAGCTTATGCTGGAGGCTTAAGGCAAGGCAACACACAGACAGGGCACAGTCCTCTGCCTGTTCTCGGAGACAGATGGGTGTGAGGTAGCTCCAGTTTGGAGCCCATCCAGTTGCATTAGCTCATGCTGTGATTGAGCTAATTAGTTCTACTAAAAGCTTGAATCTGACAGTGCCCAGCTGGGGACGTATGGCCTGAGAAAGGTGAATCCAGCTCAAAACCCAAAATCGTATAGTAATTCAAATGGATGTTGGGTTCTTTTTCTATAAAATACAAACCTGGGGGTCAGATCTAAGACAGGGCACATTGATTTAAGTCTGACGTCTGCTGGAATAAACAGACTGTTCCCAGAAGAGAATCTGGTCTTATTTTTTCCTCTCCAGAAGAGAAAAAGGTAAATGAAAACAATAAATTCCTGATGTGTGACTGACTAAAGGCATAAAAAGGATGTTTTTTCCATCCATTTTGTTACTAGATATCACCAGTGAACTATCTAATTATGATATATGTGTGGTCTGTATCTATAGGCTCCATCTGACATTTTAAAATGTTTTCATTTTGTAACATATGCTCTGGACAAGATTCATCCAGTGTAACATATGGCTTACAGGAACACTGGAAAATAGTGGGTTTGCATGGGAATTCTCTGTTACAATCAGGAATTGCCTCCACCTCCCACGGTGCCTCGAGTATGTAATAGGTAACTTATTTGTTCTGTTTCTTAGTTAAGGCTAAAATAAACATGCAACACACAAAAAATAAAGTTGTCTCCATTTGGACAGTTGCCCATATAGCAAATAGTTTTTTTGCTTATTTTCACTGAAATATAAGTGAAGAAAAAGTAATTTTTGAAGTACAGAATCATGCAGATTATTTAAATCCCTTGGCTTCTATCTTTTTCTTTGCCTAAATACGCACACATGCACATGTTGGTATTTCATGGGTAGATCTTTTCAGTAGTGTCTGAGTCAGCTAGGATTCATGTCTGAACTACAACAGAGGGGTTCCTTTCACTAATTGATGAGTTTCATGTTTTGCTTCCAGATTTGTAGTTTGGAAATCCACATGATCTATAAAAAAAATAAAGAGAAGATGCAAAGAAGACCTTAGAAAGTAGTTTTGGCTATATTTGGAAGTCTTAAAAAGCAGGTCAGTCTTTGGATCAGATAGAGATAACTTTCAATTAGAAATGAAAGGTTTATAATGTAACTGGGTGACATCAGTGCAAGTTTTACAGTAATAGGTATTCTTAATTTATTTCTTGTTCGGAACAAAATCAGGTTTTTTTTAATGAGATAAGTGGGAATTTCTGAGTCCAATTTCAGCTAAACTTCTGCCAGACAAAAACTATAAAATTTGAAGTTTAAAATTACGGAATAAAAATGCTTCTGTAGAGGCTGAATTTTATCTTGGAACTAATATGTGAGGTGAGACAAAAAGAAATCTTACTTTTTATGTGTACCTAATAATATGCAGGAGCAATGAGACCTCAGGTAAAGATAAATTTTATCTTCCCATACAATTCCAAAGGTAAAATTCACCCTTCTAAAAGAAATAGATGCTTAAAAAGAAGGAAATGCCCTTAAAATGTTCAGAAGCCACATTCTGTCTTAGACTGGAAGATTTGTTTTTCTTTGAAACTTGAAAAAAGGAATGAAGGTATTATAGAGGTATATGACTAGTTTTCGTATAATTTCACTAAATTCAGGTAATCTATGCAAATTTACACTAGGAAATGTTGTTTTCTATAATTTCTATGACATTGAACTGTAGAAGAGTCCATGAGTTCTTTGGGACCTAAAATAGGTTGCCCTTAAACCTCAAAATTATTTATGTCAGTAAGGCTTATAAAAAGCCTATTTTTCATCTTTCGTGTAAGACTTTTTTAAAGTCTATTTTTTAAAGGAATCTTGAAATAAAAGCTTAATTATAAATGACTTAATGTTGGCATGTTATATTTTACAGCTTATAAAAACTCCTAAAGATACAGTTAATAAGAAACAGCTGTAGAGTTGATTTCTTTTTCGTACTTTTCTCATGCCATCCGGAAACCTATTTTTCTATTTTTTAGGGGGTGTATATACAGCATTGATAGAATTGACAGAGTGGTTCCCCAAGCATTTTCACAAATTTCAGACTCTGGATGAGAGACACTTACAGACACTAAATGGACATCCAGGCTGTCCATTGCATGTAAGGTGTGCATCCTCTGGTGTTCTGTGGTGAGGTGTATAGAATATACCAACCTCTCCGCCATTTGCAATTTTCTCTCAAAACTTTTCATCTTATTGTGGAGATTTCTCTTTTGAAGACTTCTTTGGCATTATCTTTGTTTTCTACTTGTATTTTTAGTTCTTCTCATAGAACTATCAGAGAAAAGCAAGTTTTTTTTTAAACATCTTTCTATCAAAAAATTCCTTCTGTCTCAGCATCTGCCTCAGTGCCAGTGACCAATTCCCTTTCTTCATCCTGAGAGAACAAAAGAGTGGCTCCCTCTGACCTTCAGGGAGGCTCCCTTGTCTCTGTGGCATCAGCTTTACATTACAATTATGCTCAATAACTTTCCACTGCCAAAAGTCTTATTGTCTCTCTTTCCTTCCTACCTGTTCCTTTCTCAGTCTCCCAGCCAGAGGAAATTAACAGTAACACAACTCCTGTTCTTTATGTCCTCCACTGCATATGTTTTTCCGAAGCTAAACAAGTTTTCTTATCCAAACCTCCCAATTCACACCTTCCTTCAGACTTTGGTGAGCTTGACCATGTTCTTCTTCCAAAAATCTTGTTGATTGTGATTATCTTAACGTTGTGTTCCCCAGCATCCTCCTTTATGACTGAAATGATTTTCTCTATGTGAACCTAGAATGCCTTAATTCCTCCCTCCGCCTTCCACCACAAACTGCTGCTCAGGACTCTGGTTATGGACTCTTCCTTCTGTTACACACCTCCTTGGATTATTGCATACATAAATTCCATTTCCATTTCTTTGCTGACAAACTGTAGAGATAACTCTGTCATTCAGACTGCCTCCTGTTCAGTGTAAAGTCTCAGGCTGTCTCTGATACCTCACCATAGGTTTTCAACTATCAACTCAGGCACTGCAGGGGTAAGTCCTTCACTCCAACACATTTCTGCTTGATTATACTAAACAATAGTGAACTAAACTTCAAGTCCCTGCAGTCTGGGAAACAACTTCTTGAGTGGATTTTCCACTAGATCCTTTTACCAGAGTATGATTAATTCTCAAATATTTGTTTCTTCATAACTTCTCAAAGACACAACATTTCATATCCTCTCTCACAACCAAATATTTCACCTAGTCTCTCACTATCTCACTTCTGTCATGGATTAACCCAGCAGGCAGCTAAAACAACCACACAGCTGTTCACTTACTACCCTCACCCCACAGTGGGATGGGGGAAAGAATTGAAAAAAAAAAAAAAAGTAAAATCCTGGGTTGAGATAAAGACAGTTTAATAGGACAGATAATGAAGATTATAATAATAACAGAATAAATCATGCACAGCACAATTGCTCACCACCTGGAGCTGATGCCTAGCTAGTTCCTGAGCTGTGTCATGCAGACAAAACAAATGAAAGAATTGATTCCCCGCTTCCAATGGGCAGAAAGGTGTCTGGCCATCTCAAGGAAAGCTGGGATCCATCACCTGTAATGGGGAGTTGTTATTTGGGCAGATAAAAGGCATCACTCTGACTGTGTCTCCCCCCTTCCACCTTCTCGCCCAGGTTTATATGCTGAGCATGATGCTATATGGTCTGGAATATCCCTTTGGTCAGTTGTGGTCAGCTGTCCTGGCTGTGTTCCCTCCCAACTCCTTGTGCACCCCCAGCCTGCTCACCTGCAGGTTGAGAAGCAGAAAAGGCTTTGGCTGTATGTAAGCACTGCTCAGCAGCATCGAAAACAGCCCTGTGTCATTAACTCTGTTTTCAGCACAAATCCCAAACACAGCCTCATACCAGCCAAAACGACCACAACATCTCAGTTACCTTAATGTTTTTCCTCAGATATTCACATGTGGGATATTCCTCTGCATAACAATCTGGGATGACTTTGCAAAGATGGCATGCTGTCTTGGTTCTACCACTTTTCTTTTTTACATCTACCAGTTCCCTTGCCTGTTTTGCATCAGCCCTGAGCCATTTTTACTCAAGTCCTCGCAAAGTATTAGTATCTTGAAAATATTTTCCAAGCCTTAACCACTAAAGATATTGTTCTGGCTTTGCAGCTTTGGGCAAATTTTTTGGAACTTCTAAATTATATGGCTCACCTAATCATATTTGCTGTTCGAGTGTAACGGTCTCATGACTTACACAAATCTTGTGTAGGCATCACTGAGGGCACAAGCTGACAGATATTTTTTCTTTAGTGGATACATTTTCTTTCTGAAGCACCTGTATCTCACAGAAAGAGAAAGAAAACAAGCACCCATGCTGACTGGTGCATGTGTTCAGTTCTAGAGCAGGAACACCAGGTTTCTTTTGGGGGTGGGTTTACTCAACCAGATACAAATATATATGTTCAAACAGAGTAAACAGTTATATGCAATTGCAAGTGATTACTTGCCATATACAGCACTTCCTCTCAAATTTTGTGTATGTAAAATGGCCTCTATAGGTAACAACTGTGGTAAATCAAAGCTGATAGGAAACCACCCTGCATCTGACTCTTCCCAGGCATGAATTTAGGTACTTTACTAAAACACCAACGTGTCAGCAGTGCTTACTCTTGTCTTTTTCTCCAATTAAAGGAGAAAAGTGCCTGTACGAAGGCATTCGGTCACCTCCCTTTGCTCCATGGACACGGTGATTTTGAAAGGTGCAATTCTATGTCAGGTGAGTTTTCTGACATAGAGAAGTACTTAAAATTTGGTGACTAAGCTGAGTTCTTACAAATTTCAGTAAAACTGGTATTAAAAAATGTATTTTCCTTTTCTTTTTGTGTAATTAATAAGATATTTTCTGAACAATTTAAGCAATATCCAGATCTAATTTTCTCTTTTTCCTAGACAGAAGCCATTGCATACAGGACTCTTGGCAATGTTGACTGAGTTTTAATCATAGGTGGTTCAGTGTATGCCTGGTGCTACCTTTCCATAGTGTGTTCACGCTGGGTTTGTGAATATCTGCATATGTAGTATTTTCGCTCTTTCTCTGTATAAAACCATGATGATACTTTTTGCCTAGAAATTTTGGCCTTAGCTAAATGCAAAATTATATGCTAGTATAAACCCTGCAACATTCCATTAACTGTGGAATTTATTATTGTGAGTTTGGGTGAAGAAAACTTGAAAAAATAACCTTTCTTTCTTAAAGAATGCATAGAAGTATACATATTTAGAAGTTTCCTGGCCTTAATAATTGGTTTAACTTCAGTTATGAGATATTAAAATCTTAAGAGAAGACTTAATTAAAAGGCACAACACCTTCATCTCAAAATCTAAATTTATTTGTTTTTCATACTGCACATGCCTGCATGTAGGCATTTAAATACCATTGAAGAAAATACAAGTCATAGGCTACTTCTTTTAATTTTCCAGAATATTTATGCCTTTAGACTTGAAATAAATTAATTACAAAAGATACATCAATAATAATTTTCAGAAGGGTTTGTTTTCCTATGTGCATAGATCCTTTTCTGGTTTTTAACTGTGCCTCTGTATTTATGCTGATGACTAAAAGTACTGAATTACCCCAAGAAAAGAGAGCTTGCTTTGCAGTCATGACTAGAAGTGCTGAATTATCCCAGGAGAAGAAAGCTGACTTTTGTCAGGATTCCAGTCCAATTTTGCAGACACGAAAGGAGATAATCACTCAAATGTGCATGTGTGCTTACCGGAATTGAGTCCAAACTGAACCTTTTGAGGTTTGCCCATCTGTATTATGGACTTTATTAGTTAAAATTGCATATAGAGGATTGAGAAAGCATTTTTATGTCCTCTGGCTAGGAGTAGCTCAGTTAGCACACACTCATATGACTAAATAGTTACGAAGTTGCAGGACTGCTAACCTTAGTGATTTTTTCATTAGGCATCCAGTTCTTCCAGTAAACACTCTTCTTTTTTTTTTTTTTTTAATGGTTCTCTGCCTCATATGGCCATGAATGCAAAACCAGGACTGTTGTTATTATAGGAAATGCATGTTCCAAACAATATAAATCTCTTAAATTCTGTTTCTGCACTCCGCTTTCCTAATAATTAGTCATGCTTACAGTTCAGTAAAGGCCACTTCAGTCAGACAGTAAGACTACAGCACTAAGTTTCCTGGCAATGGGTGACTGGACGGTAAATCACAGTTAGAGTGAAATTTAGACCTGCAAGTAAAACCCATGCTAAGACTAAAATATCTTTAGTTTCAGAACTGTAAGAAATAAAATAAAGAATGTTTACTAACATATATTTTTGGAATTTTTACACTGATAGCAATCTTAATTTGAAACCAGCTTTTGTTATCCAGGGCAGGAATAAATAATTTTATTTTTTTTTAATTTAGAATTTTGTTCAGAGTGTGATAATTCACCTGCTAACCGAGCAACAGAAGAAAGATTATCCTGACCTGGGCAGGGGAACCAAAGTTTCTTCAAAGTTTGTGACTCACTGACCTAGCAGACCAGCTATGGAGATTATTAATCCTTTTTTGGTTTACATTAATCCCTAAGGCTAAGCAGACACCTAATAAGATCGCATTCCTGCCCTGATGGCAGGCATTGTGTTATTCTTCTGCACTTCTAGGTATAGGAATTAAGATCCAAGAAGGCCTTGCTTTGAAAATATTTTCTTTGAGCAATTTTCATCCAGTGGAAAATAATCCTGTCCCCATCTCTTGGCAGTAGAATATCCCATATGTTTATTTTTCCTTTCCAGACTTTAGGGCCTGCCAACCCCCAAATTGTCTCCTAGAACTCTAATACATCCACCCAGACTGCAGCTTCTAACTTTCATTCTTTACCTGGTTAAGTAGGAGAGGTCGCCTTGGTTTTCTTCCTGAGTAGAGAACCACAGTTTGAAAACCAATATAAATAATGTAATTTAATGAGGCAGCATCTGGGTGCTGCTCTTGTACCACATTCTGCGTGCCAAAATATTTAAGAGGATTTTGTCTTCCTATGTTTGGGATGATCTGTTAGCATAAAACCAGTTGCAGGTTAGTTTTTGGGTGACCGCAGAATAACATTGTTGGAACACTTCAAATTGACCAAAGATTTACTCTTTGGTTTAGCCTGGACTTCCGGAGATCCCTCTGAGCTGGACAGTGTTTGCAAGTTGGAAAAAAAAGTCTAATGTATTTATACCTAACAGTTATATTTTTTCTTTGAAAATGAGAAGACTTGATAATTCTAGCACAGAGGAGATAATAATAACCACTGACAGTGGAGCTGGAAAACGATGTTCACCAGAGCCAAGGAACAGCAGTAATCCTTCTCTGTGTTATAGGGAGACTGAAAATCTAAGTTTTCTACTCTGACTAAAACCACTTTTATAAATGTGTTAGTGAAGGTTATCTCTGCCTTCAGTTAAAAAGACTCCACACTCATGGTGTACTACATATTTCCATTTAATTGCAATATTTTTCTTCTCTTGCACAGAAATTTACACTGATGAGTTTTTTAAGATAAGAAAGCGATTCTAGCTTTTATAGGATTCCAACATATTAAAAAAATGTATTGTTCTGAATTATATTTTTGCTTTGTATTTCTGACACTAGAAGCCAGTGCTTTGTGCTGGTTTTGTCTCTTTTTTTGCTGGGTTTTTTACTAAGAGTGGAGTCAAAGGGAATGACATCATCTGTTTCAAGAAGGATTGGTGTTTTGGTGGGATTTTTCTCTCTTGAATAAATTACCTAAATTTAATTTAGAAAATTAAAGATTGATACTTTATACATTGTTGAGTGTTGGTTCTTTTTTTTTTTTAAATAAAGATTATGATACTGTTACAGTTGAAAACTGAGAATAAGACCAAATAAAATCATAAGATGTTTAAAATAAACGTGAATGATATTTCATTCTTTTTTTTCACCCTTAGAGATAAATATACTTTTTATCCACAAACAATTTAAACTTGTATGATATCTAAAACATGTTTTTGTTTCAAAAGTGAGGAGTATCATGAAATTACACAGTCACAAGAAATGATTGCTTAGGAGAAGCACTATAAACTCATGACAAAGCCAGAAGAGTTAGCAGCAATACATACAGGTTCGCTTAATAAATCAGCTAAGCACCTCATTGCTTAAAGCAACAGAAAACTTCTGTCTTTTCTTTGCCCATAACTCAGAAGGCTTAGAATAAATTAAAACTGATTTTATACACAACTTCCCATTTAACACTGAAAGGCAGCCACCAAGGTTTCTGCATCTAGACCCAGAAAATGTTCAGACAGGGAGTTTTTTGACCTTTTCTTAAAGAAATGGAAAAGAAAACCCTTCCTTTATAGTTGTAAAATTTTCAGTAGAAGACTAAAGTTATCATTTGGTTCTCAACATTTACACACTAAACTTTTCAAACACTAGATGTTTATGCAAAAAGCCTTTTGCAGTTCAAGAGGAACATTAACTTCTAGGGGAACTGTTAAAGAAGATAAGAATGTACCAAATCCTTGCTCTCAAGCCTGCTTTGAGATGTATGTGGGTGTGGGCACAGTTTCTATTCCATAGTAAAGGAGTTTGGCCTATATTTTTTAATGTATGCAAATGATAGTAGGAGAGTCAATATAATTTGGCAAGTTTCCCATGAACATGGAAACAAATGAGGCAGAAGCTTTCAAGATAAATTTCAGTATGAAACTAAAATCAAGCTGGTCTGCTGATTTACACTTATTTTTACTGCAGCAATAAACTTATACAACTTGTTCATGTCGAGAAACTGAGCAGCCTCTGGGCTGTTGCACTGAAGGATAGCCTTGTCACTTAGTGCTGTTGTGCTTTTTCTATGTGAGTAGTCACACGCTTCAGAAAAAAAAAAGCCAAGGTGAGTGTACAACACCATTATTTTATTTCTCTACCTATTGTAGCAGAAATTTCGAGCTGTTATACTACTTTAGGGTACTACAGAAAAGTTTAAACTGTGAAGAGCTCAGTTCAAGTTCTGTAACTGCATTAACATATATCTCAAAGGAAGATCGTGAGGCCTATAAAGTCAGTATGGCTGGTTCCTCACAGTGCAAGCAGAGAATTAGTTATGTAAGAAGCAGGACGGAGTGGAAAGTAGAGGTTTCCCCATATATTTCCACCCCTGGGGCTGCTCTGGCCAATACAGATGGTCCAAAGGCCTATTTTAGGTCACAGCTGTGCTGAACCAAGGGATGCAGATCCACCTCTGCTTTCCAGCTGTGCAAGGCACATGAGAGGTGAAGGGAAATAATAAAAGACAACTGTAGAGAGGGTCGGGTGTCCTTTTTAGGTGGAAGCTGCTGCTAGCAGTGCAGTGAATGCCTGGGGGTGGGGGGAGAAGGAGGAAAATAAAAGACAGAGATAAACATGTAAGTGAAAACATCTAGCAGGAAAATGTCGGTATTTTCATTAACACAAAGGAGTACTTCCCCCCCTGCCTGTTTGAATTTCTTCCCAAGAGGGCTGTGCTTACCCTGCCCACCCCATTCCATCCCACCCCATCCCAGCACATCCCACCCCATCCCACCCCCTCCCCCGCCCACCCGGTACCCGCGGTTCCCGCCGCCGCCACGCGGTGTCGCTCTCGAGCCGCCGTGCCCGCCCGCGCTGCCTCCGCCCGCGCCGCCGCCCGCCCCGCTCGCCCCTTCCCGGGCAAACAAAGATACAAACGATGCCCGCGGCTCCCAGTCCAGAGACGGAGGAGAAAGCGGAACGGGAGCCGAGTGACTCCCGTGCTCCGCCCTGACCCCGCCATTGCCGCCGTTTCGCGGGTACTCCGTGGGGAGTCGCAGAGCACCGGCAGGCTTTGTGCTTGCGAATACGTGGGGTGGACATGGTAGCAGTCCGTGTACCTGGCAGGGCTCGGTGGTGCGGCGGGTCAGTGAATTCTGTAGGTGATAGCGGGGCAGAATGCGGCCCTGACAGCATGTCACAAGGATGGATGTCTAAACCTACGCTCAGAACCTCATGGTCACTTTTAAATTTGCACAGTAACATCATAAAGTTTCCTTGTGATAGATTGGCTCGGTGGAAAACAAATTAAACTTACCACACATTTGGACAACATTTGGCCAGCACCAAAATCCATGGCACAGGAGGCTAAACTGCTTCTTAATTTTTGTTTTTAATCTGAAATATTTGCAAGAACTCCTGTCCCTAAGGTGTCTTAACTATCCTCACCTTATAGGAATGATCCTATCACAAGACCTGTTTAACCGAAGCCTCTTAGGTGGCAGTTTGTGAAAGCAGTAAGAACAGCTAGCCAGTTGCAGATAATCATTTGTTCAAAGCCCTCAGGATTCTCTAGGACTTATCTCCAAACACCAAAGTAGCTCCAGTTTGTTCAGAAAGTCATTTAGCTCAGACTTGTTAGCCTGCTCTTCATCCAGATATCAAGTTTATTAATCCCAAAATTTCAAGCACATAACCAATAAAACTTGCAAAGGGACTAGTCTTTTTTTTTATTTTATTGATGCTGAGGAAGTATTATGTGGTTGTAGCCTTTTATATTTTAATGAACATCATGCACCTTCAAGCAGTTCCAATGAAACTGGCGCTTGCCGTCCTAAGCAGAGTCATTTACACAAATAATGCTAGTTTGGACAGTCCGACAACCCTACTGTGTATCAGCAAAGGAAACTGCAACCTCCTGGTCTTTGATAAAGCTACCATGACTTCCTCAGTATTTTCTAAAAGTCTGTTGTTAAGCTGAATCAAGTCTCCAATACTGAGGTATCTGATATGACTATAGCAGTCAATCATATGGTTTTACTGGGATAATTAGACCCTAGATCTTATAAGCAGCACCCCTATGTCATAAGCCTAAACACTTTTCAACCACAGTGCAAGTAGCTCCTTTGTATGTTACAAGAAATACTGAATTAATCCTCCAATGTTGTGCAAAATGCTCATGCTCTCACAGAAAGTTTTCTGAGATGTAAATCCACTTTGGCTTATCCTTGTCTGCTGCTGACTCCAGACCTGTCCGTATTTGTTAAATTAAACACATTTAATATTTTGGTCCCATTTAAGAATTCTTTCTTCTCTTCACGATGGTTTCCTTTCACTTCTGTTGCATACTCACGTTGCTCTGTAAGTTCTGCCCATTATATCTACTTTGGATGATTTTTAGCAAATTATTTCTAAAGCTGTATTAAAGATTTTATGTTTCAGTTTCCCATTAAGGTTTCCTTTCTTACTGAAACTATTGCATGAGTTCTGATATATTCATCTTACAGCACTGACAGTGCAGTCTTTGATTTAGTGTCTGCACACTTCACTGAGCATTGAAGTCCAGACTAATTCAAATTAAATAACCAGAATTAGTCAGATCTAGTATTCATATATCATTTGGTATCATTTCAAAAGCCATACCTTACCCACAACTCATATCCTTGAAACAGCCTATTTTTCTCAACAGATTCCCAAATATTAGCAAATCACAATGACCTTGACTTAAGTTTTGAATTTATAAGGGAACCTGAAGCCAGAAGAGTCATGGGTGGTTTCTTGTTTCACCGCAAATGTTTTACACAGCTGTAGTGTGTAAGAAGCTGATGAATAAGATCTACCAGTGGTGTGTCATTCCTCATGGTGACCCAGAGTCCAAGAAGTCATGCAGAGGTTTCTGAATGGACAACCTACTGCTTTTTGAACACTATATATGAAGTCAGTTTCATCTTCATAAAGCTGAGTGAGGTCATGGATTGTGTAGATGCAGAACCACGGCCCCATCACGGTCTCTGAACTTCTGCTTGCATGTGTTTCTCACCAGGTCTGTAGAGCACAGGCAACATGCAGAGGTTCCTCTGCAGTGTGTCAGTTTGGCTCCTCCCTTTACCTGTCTCTGACATTTTGCACCAGGCTTGAAGACTCGCTCTGAGGACATCGGAATTCTTACCCTGAAATTGAAACATTGCATTTGAGAAACTGCCCATAGAAATGGCACAGGAATCAACTGCAATCTTCTGGAAAAACAATTCAAATTAATGGAAAATAAATGGCTCCAGTCCTTAAATACAATCCATTTCATGAAGTATTATGCTCCCAGTGACATTAGAGGAAAAGTTTTGCATAGAAAATGTGGATACAATTGTTTTAAAGGAACATTTATTATTAGGGCAGAGAAAAGAGGAAAAAAAACTCAAGGGCTCCTTTCTCAAGTGACAAGTGAATTCATAGCTAAGCATCTGCTCAGAGAGGAAAGCACTGAGGTCAGATCTTGGCCTTGGTTTTAAAGTGGGCCCAGGGAGCCATATATCTACTTTACAAGCAGCAAATATGTGTCAAGTGACAATATCTTCTGCCTTGTTTCTATTTTTTTCTTCAGAGTAGAAGGTTTTCAGCTGTTTTATATTAGAACCAGGATGAAGTTTAGGTCAGTCAAGAAAACCCCCTCTGAGATTGATAGAGGGCTTGGCAGTGAAATAGCCCCAAACCTACGTATGTGTGCCCAAAGAGAAGGGGAGGAGGGAAGAAATAAACACCATTTTTCTATGAATACTGCTTTCTTGTCACTTTCCTATTGAGTATAGGACTAAAAAAGAAAAAGTGATTCTTTGGTCATATGGGTCATCTTTACAAAATGCTTCTGTAATTAGAAATAAATCAGAGCTCCTCGTTTTAACAGAAGAGTCGGACTACTTGTTTTGTAAACAGAGTTAAGATACTCCAGGAATGGAAACACTCAGCAAACAATTGAACGTCCGGATGCTCTGACAGCGGACTTCTATTCTCTGTGGGAATAGACATTTGGAAAGAGAGACTGGAACGACTGGATGACCGGAGTTATTTTGGCTAGCGGGTGATATGCATCAGCTTCTCAGCTGCTGTAAATCAATGTTGCTCCACGACACCGATTTACATCAGCTGTGCAATTGGCCCCATATCTCTCACATGAATGGTATGTTAACTCGCCAATGAGCCTGTTGGTTGCAGTAACAATATTCCTGGCACGCGGATCCATACACTGATAGAGCTGTGACCTGTAGAGGGAGGCATGTCTGTCATTCTGTCAAGAGTAAACAAGCCATAGTGGAAATGAAAAACAGAAACCAAGGGCTGAAGTCAGACAACAAAATTGTCTTGTAAAACTTACTGCGGCCTGATCTGCTAAAGGATGCGAAGCTAAATTTGGAATACAGCACTTCGCTAGAGGCATGAAAATCTTTCTCTCTTCATTGTTTTATTGGCATGCAAATGTATTTCAGTGGCTTTAATGTAAATATAGCGAAAGCATACAGGGTTTGTAGATAGGATTCCAGACAATAGCTTTAGATGTCGGTGCTGTTTATAACAGATGTGCTCCTGTCGTGGTTTCACCCGGCTGAGGGCCAAGATCCACGCAGCTGCCTGCTCCTTTAAGGAAAAGAGCAGGTTAAAGGAAAGGGGGGGGGGGGGGTGAGAAGTAAGGGAAGGGAAAAGGAAGAGAAAGGGGCAAATAACCCCAAAATCAAGAAATTAAGAGGCCCGTGGGTTGGGATAAGGATAGTTTACTAAGATAACAGAAAGATACAATGTAACAATACTAACAGGACTTCAAAGCAAACATATATAAAGCAGTTGATACACAATGCAGTTTCTCACCGAACCACACAACTCAGGCCGTGCCACCCAGAGCCGTCCCAGAACCCGACCGTCCCCCAAGAACCGCGCGTCCCGGAGCCGCCCCAGGCCTTCCTCCCGTCAGCCCCCGATATCCTGGGCAGGACGTAACTGGCATGGAATACTCTCTTTGGTCAGTTCGGTCACCTGTCCTGGCTTCGCCCCTCCTTTCTCATGAAGAGCTGAGAAAGTCCTTGACTGTCTGACAGCAACTAGAAACATCAGGGTGTTATCAGCACTACTCCCATTTTACTCTCAAACACAGCATTCATCCGCTGTTACAAATGAAATTAACTCCATCCTGACCAGAACCAGGACAGCTCCTTACCTGATTTGTAACTTTCACTGGGGCTTTTTTGCTCTCTTCTTTTTTTTCCAGTATGAAAAACAAAATACTCTTCTGGAGAAACACTAGCTCGAAAACTGTCCGTTAGAATTCCAAATCACTTTTTTTTTTCTCCATTTTTACCTTCCCTGATATTTCCAGAAGAAATCAAAAAATGGAAAAGAAAAACTTCTTCCTGCATGATGAGACTCTAGTATCAGAAAACCAGTTTGGCAACATGTATCATACAGGAATGTACAGTTTTTGTTTGTTTGTTTTTTAATGAAGATCAAAAGCCTTACAACACCTGGTTTCACGTTTCACTACAAACTCACCTAACCCTCCTCTGAAAACCCCTAAACTTTAAAGATTTCACTACCACTTGAGCAAGACTGAACCCAGCTCTGAGGTGAAGTAGGCTCATTTTTTCTGCATTTCACTGACAGGAAGTGGCGTTTCAGTGGTGGCAGTGACAGTGTATGAAATATTTTGCCTGAATTTTGCTCTGAAGTTTTGAATATTTTTGGATAAAGGAGCTGGGTATTTAAGAAAATATCTTTACAATTCTCCTTTCAAAACATTGCACAGGGAAGACATCGAAGTAGAGCCCAGGCATGATAGAAACATGATGGATGAGCAAGGGTATCCATGAAGTAGTGCTTTCCATTAGCTGTTTGGATGAAATAGGCTATGAAATAACCATAGGAAATCTCAAAACAGCTGTTTCCATGTCTAACTTTATCAGCATCAGTTTTTGATTAGAATGTGTTTATTACAAGCTTGCATGCACACATATGTTCAGACAAGGCTGAAGGTGTTACATCTCCAGGCTCTGACTTGGTTACCTCTTCTGTGCATGCTTATCTCCATCCCTTTTTAGGAACATGTATGGTAAAATCCAGATTACATGCTCCAAAACAACCCTGAAAGGCATACCAAAGTCACTTCCTGGAGTAGACAAAAACATACAATTGCATGGGACTGTACTACCATTCCAGTGCCTTCAACACTGAATTTGCCCCCATTATACTAGGACAAGTGTGCAATTCTGCCTACTCCAGTCACCCTCCTGTATTTTGAACACTGTGTAACATCAAACCAAAACCAGTACAGAATGTAGATCAGAGAGGGCAATTTCTAATTGAACTTATTAAAGCTTCGTAAACCATTGGAGATGTCTAAATACATTATCAACCCTTAAGAAAAACTGTGGCGAGTTGCAAAGCAAACTTTTGAAAACTTCCATTAAAGTCAGCAATGTCATGCTTCCCAGGAAATTTTGACATACTACTCACTGATTTATTTTGAAGGGTAAATAATCAATCTACCTCATTAATGTCAGTGCAGAAGTATAAAACTTAACATTTTTTTGAAAAACATTTTAAAAACATTATTTGATGCTGAGGCTCATGTAACTCAATTGTTCATAATTAAGTGCATTTTATGGTGATATTATCCTGCTTTGTATAAAAAATGAAAAGCCATAATTGATGTTTGAGTGCTTGTCACAAACTAATTACCAAAACTGGATTTCAACAGGATTCTTAAAATGCTACACTACAGTCTGTTCCTGCTATTTGGTAGCTAAGTTTTTTTAAAACACTACTTTGCATTCAAAATTAGTCCTTAAAAGTCTTAGTTTTTTCTTCATATTCTTAAAATATGACAGATTGGTGTCATTTTAGATACATTGCAAAGCAGTGCAACCCTGTCTGAGGCCTTGGCAAGGAAGGGTTGATATCATCTGAAAATTGTATTTGCACATAACGGGTAGCCAGGTCTGTAAGTATGATCACTTGAACCTAATAATAGAAAAATTTGCAAGTCAAAGCACAATTGTCAGCAAAACGTGAAAAATGTTCACAGGGTTTTTTTGTCCTTTTGTTTATTGGCAATACAGTATCAAATGCTGTTTCTCACAGGTGAAAAATGACACGTCTAGAAAATCTGTGCAAGAAATTCTAAAATGCTGGAGTATACATAACAGTCAAAATTGCTATTGATAGTAATTATGTCTAAAGGGCTATTTTACACACATTGATTGGACAAAAATATGGCTGCAATGAAGAATAGTTCACTTGAGTAGGAAATATTTTACACGTATTCTTGGTTTTTATCAGTTTCAAGATTTTAAGTAGAAAGTGAAAAAAACAGTGAAAAAAACTTTAGCTGTAAAGCTAGTTCTGCTATATTGGTCATATTTGCCTCAATAACATCTGCATTCTCAACACAAACTGCACGTGATACAGGAAGCACATTGTCACTGCTGCTGATGTCATTCCATAAACTACCAAATGTGGAAGTTTTTAAAGCATGTTACTGAATCTGAAAAAAATCAAGATGTTCATTGATCAGTCTTAAGTAAATAGATAATATACTTCACATGCCCCCCCCCCCCCCAAAAAAAAAAAAACCCACATAAATAAAAGGTCTTACTGTCATTAAATCTAATGTGAATAATAATTTCCTTCCGGGCACTGACATTCTCAAAAGGTCCGTTGTTGTTTCTTAAGGTGACCTGAAAGTATTTGTCTTTGCTTTTTCTATGGGACTTAAAACAATAACTTCACAGAGAGATGAGAGGCCTGGTCACGAAAACTGTCTTGAAAAGCAGAGGGGGTTTCTTCTTAATTTGAAGACCATCAGAATTACACCTCCGTGTAACAAAAATGTTTCCAAATGGAAAGCAAAATCTACCTAATTCATCATTAAAATAAAAATGAAAATCTGCCATGTTTATTTCACAATTGATTTTGAGTATAAATTAAGGCCTCAGAAGAAGAGGGAAAGTGCATCTTTCAATTCGGCAGCCTTGGCATCAGAAGAAAGTGCTATATTGTTCTTCACACAAACCGTCCCCATTAGAGCTCAAGATGTTCTTTTCCTTTTAATCCTCATTTGTACCCCTTAGCCATTTGTTTAGAATTAAATTAACTGCAATTTGGAAAATGTGGATGAAAGGTAGTGCATTGAGTAGATATCACATGTTTCCTGAATAGTGCCTGTTCTGCCTCTTTCACAGCCATTCATTGTGCCTGAAAGGGTGTAGTGTGTGAATTGTTGGACTGTCACTCCGCAGTGAAGTCTAGTAGCCAGTATTACCATGGAAACAGCAGGAAAAAGACAATTAACAAAATGGTTCTGATTTTCCTTATTTCTTGGGGGAAGGGGTGTTCATTAGGGATTTTTTTGTTTTCCTTTGTTATTTTCCAAGAAGAAACACCAGGGGGAAGGAATCTTCTTGTTAAATTAGATATTGTCATCACTGCAGGCCTAGCGATACAACAGAAATGTGTGTTTGTGTAATAAAATCTCAGTTTTTAAGTGTTGTCTAGTCTTATTCCTTTCTTCCCCAACACAGAAAAGAAGTCTCAAAATATTCTTAGGTGAGTGACTGTTAATGAGCAGAGCCTGTGAGTTTAACCCTCACACATTCATTGGACTTTTAATTAGTCCCTCTCAGAATCGCTCTGATGACAGAAACACAATATAGGCCTGAGAGGGGTTTAAGCCAAAAGGGGGCTCTCTTTAGATTTTTAGCATTAGTTTAAAATCAAATAACTTGGAGGAAAGTGCTGAGGGCTGCTGTAAAAGGCAGATTTCTGTGCCTGAAGGACATTCCAACACAGGGGTCTAGCTATAATTTCAAGGCAGCTGAATTCATATTCTACATTCAGAAGCAAGGGAAACAAAGGGGATAAACTCAGGTTGTTAAACACACCTCTGCCTTTAAAATTCTTATTTCTACATAACAGTATTGCTAACCTTCACACGTAATTAAAGAAAAGAGTAGGCAAATTCTATACTAACATTTTGTGTCAAACATTCCCAAAAGGCTGAACTCCAGGTTGTGTTCCTGTTGCATGGCTCTAGGGACTTCAGAAACAAAAAGAATTCTCCTCCCACTTTATACAGAAGAAGTTGAGATCAGTTTGAGGCTCATTTTCATGTATCGATCCTTTCCATATACTTAGTAGAAAACTGATGAAGAGTATTGTGATTAGACCAGTGTTTAGGTGTATTACAGCATATCTTTGTATACAACTGGTAGGTTTCACCACTGATACACTAAAAAACCCACACACAATAGTTTAAAGTATTTGCCAAAATCAGCCTGGTAAGCATGTATTGCAAATATCAGGCCTGCTGATGGAGTAGAGCTGTCCTGTACTGTATACTTGAATAGCACCTATGCCTCTGGGAACAAGGATTTTCCTGAATCTCTAGACTCCAGCAGAGTATAATTAGTAAATAGTAAGAATAGTGGTTATGGCATTTTTTAGGGAAGTTGCTATGAAGCCATACATTTGCTCTCTGATATACAACATGGAAAAGAGATTTCTCTGCTTTGCTGTCGAGCACACTGTCATGCCTCTCATATTCTCTTTATGCCAGAAGTGGCATTTGTTTTCAGATCCCAGTTAAGCCTGTATTTAATTCTATTATTATGGTGTTATTGTAAGACATTGGTTTAAATAGTAGTGCCAGTTCTTGAAAGAGTGATGGCTGCTGGTGAGTAACCTAGAGAGAATTATTTAAAAGAGCATGTTGTTTTTGAAGAGAAGTGAACAGTGCAGGAATAAAATGGCAGGATACATACTAAGAACATGGCACAGAGATCTGGGATGGGTTAGAAGAAGAAAGGAGAAGAACAAGTAGGAAAAATATATTAGTTGTGAAGTCCCTATCACTGTTTGTCTTAGGTTAATACAACATTCCTCTGAAAGGAATCAGTAGAAAAGTGGAGGGCAAACTAAGGGAACATAAGCTGAAGGCATATCCTGATTGAAAGGATATACTCCAGCAGTATTGAAGTAGATGGTTAACAACAGGAAAGGAAAAATAAAACCAAAACAATTTTAAAAAGAAAAGTTGAGGCAGCCATTGGATTATCTGATCACAAACACTGAATGGTCTCAGACTTCATAAATCTCTGGAGCACAAAGCGAAAATGGAGACATAGATATTTCTTTGACCCACAGTAGTGTAACTAATGTCATGTTTGTATCACTGGCTTAAAGGATATGCAACACATGTAACTAAGTGGAATTCAGCACTGAAGATACACAAAATTATTTTAATGTAATCTCATGGAAAATATTCATTTCTGGGTTTTTTTAGTGTCAGGTTAAGGAATTTTCTGAGGTTGCTGAGCTCTGATCGAAGAGTCCTTTAGCAATGTTATTAATACTAGTGTCTTATCTTCATTTCCAATCAAGTAATCTTCTCTGCTGATCTCACCAATTTGGCTTTAGATTACAACATACGTGTCAGCAGAAACCCAAGAAATGCAAACTATTTACTTAGAGGTAAACCATCCTAAGACATGCTTTTTTTCTCTCTTGCCTTCAATGTCATTATGATTTCAACAATGCTCTATTCACTCCCACAAACTGTTTTACTTTTATTATTGGTTGAGGTAATTGGTGTTTTCATTGGTCTCAGCATGTTCCTTGCTTTACTTAGTCCTTAACATTAACACTAATGCCCTTGGAATCCAACACTTTGTAGGTTTTCCTGGGGTTTAACTTCTGCAGGAATGAAGCTCAGGCTCCAACATCTTCCTTGAAGATCACACCAAATAGAGAAGAATTTTAATCCAAATAATGAGGGAGAGGAGAAAAAAGCACCAGGTAAAAATCTGGGGTCTGCTGTAACCTTACCTAAGCCCCAGTCAAATAAACTGTGCTTATTTGCTTGATAAGTATGCAGGGTACTTAAGACTAAAAGTAATTAATTAACTTCTCTGGGACAAGTTATGGCAAAGTATGTGCACATTTTCTGTCTACTTGGATTGTGGACTCAAATATCCAAAGCATTCACAGAGGTCAGCTATTTGGATATGTGTGGAAAATAACATTATCTAAACTGGCATTCATGTATGTAGCTATTCTTGTAACTCAATGTGGAAATTTATACAAGAAATTGCTCAAGGCTGACTTCTTGAAAAGAGCTTTTAGATTTTCTGATAATTCTTTGGAATCTGAAAATTGGGTTAATAAGTTTCCAGGAGCAACTTTCCTGGTGAATTTTCTTATTTCCAACTGAGTTGGAGATACTGAAAAAGCATTGTTATATTTGTGCACTTAATTTCTGGGAACAAAAAAAAACCCAAATAATAACAAAAGCAACAACAATAACAAAGTAGTGGGAGAAATATTATTGATTTTTTGCTTGCTAAATGCAAAAATTAGTAGAACTTACACATGCTTCCAGAACTGTTTGATACATGTCAGGTTTAACCCTTACTTGGCCAAATTGTTCCATCCAATTCAACTTGCTTATGTAAGTAAAACTGGAGTTTTTTCAAATGTTTTGATTTTTGGAGACCCCATTTGAAGACTGAAAGCTTGCACAGAGTGTACAATGAAGCTGGTAAATAAAAAGTGTTGTTTGGCACAAATACTCTTTTTTCATCATGTACAACATCTCTTACAAAAGCTAATATGCTTTATTATTACACTGACTGTAAAGGAAGTGTGACGTAACTCTTGGTCAGCTTGGCCATCATATGATACTGACAGCAGTTATAGTCACTTTCCAGATAATAGCAAGTACCATGGGATCTTGAAATGAAAGGGGACTTTCAGTTTGCATTTCTTTAGTACATCAGCTTACAACACCAGTAGAGTTTTTTCCTGACACCATATCAAGACATTAGTTAAACACTGGAATTGATGAAAGATTGAAAACAACCTTCTGCATGTTCGCTTTGACTCTCATCTCTTTACAGAGCCTGAAAGACTTGGGACTTCAGTTCATAATGGAGGCAGAAGTTACATGTCTGACAACTGGCAAAATGATTGTACAATTTTATCACTTGTTTTGCAACCTGTCATAAGAACAATATGGTCAGCCAGCAGTTGCCTGTGTCCACATGCATTAATCTGTCACTTACAGCTACTGTATTTTCAGCCAAAGAAAAGTATTAAGAAAATATGAACACACCTGTGCATACGTTTAGGATAGAGAAGATCACTGATTCCATAGGGTGTGTAGTATGCAATGCCCAACAGCCAATATGCCAGACACTGAAGCTTCAGAAAGATGTGCATTGTGTGTGGTTTGGATTTCAGCAAGTGGCTGAGGACTAGGACTTTTTGTGACACAGTTATACCAGAAAGTATGTACACCAAAAATATCTCTGTGCAAGATCAGCACAAGAATTTCCTGTGTTATGCACAAAACCATTTGGGATGGTAGACAGAGAGATAAATATGCACATATGAATCTTCACCAAGTGCTCATCTAAACAATTAGAGAATTATCTGGGTTTGTACTTCTTTGATACTGGGTTTTGTGCCTGAACTATGCCTGCATGTTGAAAATTGGTCTGCTTATTTCAACTTAATGTGACAAAAAAAAAATCACAATCTCAAATACTTTTTACATTTTTTATGTAAATAGAGAGACTCACTAATGCAGCCTGACCACTAGGTTTATTAGAGAACTAGAACTCTGCAGAGGAAAGTTGTTGACACCCTATGAAATCAAGGCTTTGGTCAGAGCTTGCATCTTATTTTATGCTGCAGAACATCACTGTAGGTCACAAAGACTATTAAAGTTCAGCTTCACTAGTTCTACTGCAAATAGTAGTAGTAGTAGTAGTAGTAGCAGTAATAAAAATGATATTCCTACTTGTGTCTTATGCTTTTATTCTGAAAAGTTGAAATCAGCAGAATCAAATGCTAGTTTTCATACTCACATAGCTGTGCTTTCCTGTCTGTCTCATAGTATATGGGCCAAAGGGATTTGTCAAGTAGTATAGTCCAACACTTCACTGACCTCAGGTATTAGACACCATTATCTTATGTCTGCCTAGTAACCAAGGGTCTTCTCTTTATGGGCTTGAGGAACAGAGTCATCAGCAAGTGGTTGGCTTTACTTACATCTATCTATCTATATAGAGATATGTATGTCCTAACAGCCAGAGAGCCTTCCTTCTCGTTAGGAAATAGTACTCTGGCTCTATTTCTCATCATGCCACACAGCTAAACCAGATGATTAGAAGCAAGTATCTGTGACATTTTAGGAATCTAGTTTGCTTCCCCTTCTGGGAGTGATTCCAAGCCACGCCTACCCAGTTTTGCTTTAATAACTTCGTGTCACACAAACTCACCATGTTCTTAGAGAAAAGATCTCTGCTGTCACCAAGATAGCAACACTAAAGAGGAAATAAGATGTGGGGACAAAAACATTATTAGTCTCGAATAGCATCAAATGTAATAATTTTATGTAATTTTTGACTCCAGTTAACTTTAAAGAATCTCATCAGTAACATGGTCTTAGCATCATGATTGTTTATGAAGTTATGAAAGAAAAAAAATAGCTATATTAGAGGAGTGACTTTAAATACTGTCAGGAATAGTAAAATAGCAAGAATCTTCAGTCTGCTATTATGATCTCTTATGTGCATGCTGTAGGTAACAATTGTGAACACTTTCATCAACGCAAGCTTCATGAGACTCTTACCCTTGAGGTAAGTGTCCTCTGCAGGAGGCAGACCTCAAACCAGTTGGTGCCTGACAGTAGATTAACTAGTGACAAATAACCTCCAAAAATGTCTATAAATGTAAATCTGACTCAAAATTATTGTTTTCTCCTTTTATTTTATTTTTATTTTGTCCTTTCCCTTCTTCTTTTTTCCTTTGTTTTTTCAAGAAGACTGCCTAAAAAATACCTGCTTTCCTATTCCTTCCTGTCAAAAAAGAACCTTACATCTTTCCAAGAAACTGTGTGCCGTGATGCCAGTCACACAAGAGCTGATTTCTTACAACATTAATTTGATAATTTTTATTGTGAGTGAAGTAACACATTTACTTTCACTGAGCAGGCACAGTATAATTGCTACAGCATTATCAACATGCTCCATAGCTGTGAAGGAACATATTCAATCCATTTTGCATGTGGTAGAGAAGACATGTCTCAGGACTAGCCATGAATGTGTGGGAGAATTTCCTACCTAGTATTTTAAATGTAATTCTCGTGTGCACTGAGGCCATTTTTCATCATACAGACATAGGAAAGTGTCAGGAGGAGTGAAATCTTAAAGTTCCTTTAAAATGCTACAATGATGTAAAGTAGCCATAATGTGAACCAGAAGTATTACCCAAGGGTATGGATGAAACATCAAATACTCACAGAGATCTGGCAGGGGTCCGGGAGAGGAGCTGATTGTAGAAGGATCACAAAGGTAGATTTATTTGTCAGTGGTATGTAGGATTCCATGCCAGCAGAAGCCTAAAGACTTGCTGTCACAATCCTATCCATGCAAAATAAAAAGTGAGCTAATTGGATTTTTTCTAAAAATAGCCTGTTTTGTCATTTCCATGGAGGTGCTGTGTTAACAGAAAGCGTTACCTGTTAAATATGCTTCTACCATACCGTAGATTTTTATTCTTTTCTCAAAGAGCAGTACCACTCCAAAGCAGCATTCCTATGTAATTATACATTCAATTAAAATAAAGCTACCTTTACAACGGTTGAATTCTCCATAATTGTTTGATATCATGAAAAACAAACAAGTCCCCAAAGAATAATGAGTCAACATCTGTTCTTTTCCTCCTCCTTCCCTCACGGTTCTTCTGGTAGCTAAGGAAATCTTCATTGCAGGCTGCTCAAACAGCATTGGGCTAACTTTTTCATGGGTTTAATTTCAGGGGAGTGAGTGTAGCTGCACAGGGCATTAATCCGGTCTCATTATTTTAAAGGAAAATTTAAATGTTCCAGGAATAATAATGTTAGCACCAAGGGCTGTAAAACTTTTATGAAACTGTTTTTCAGTCTCTATCTAGTCAGAATCAAGCTTTAAGTAACCTTGATGGGATCCAGCCGAAATTTAAGCCTGTATATAATGTTGCATTTTAAAAGTTTGCCTTCACTTGATGCTATGTTTATGAGAATGAAAAAAACTAGGATCAGCCAAGCATATGTACTCTCTGATATGAAATGTTTAGACCAGTATCAACATTTTAACTTTGAGGAAATATCTCACTGCAGCCTAATATAAATAGATTAAGAAAAATTATATTAAAGAACAGAAGACTTAGGTGCTACCCAAAATACAAACAACTTAAGATGAAAGTGTTTGTTTTAAGGGTTTGTTGGGTGCTGTTATTCAGAAGAAAAAAAATTGTATATCGAAAGCAGAGTTGTTAAAAATGGTTTTTTAACTCCATCTGGACATGTACAAGAAAGCACATTCACTGACATGCAAAAATCTGTCTTAAGTCCTGTTTAATAGACTCTTTCCAGTCTTTTACTATTAGAATATTTATCTGTCACCTACTTTGTCTGTTTCTTGATCCATTTTTTAAACACATTTCTTCCTTCCATTACCATCATGGGCTGGACAAAAGGGTTTTTTTCCTCCTTCAAAATTTTTGAAGTTGATTACCCTTCTTTTCCTTCATGCTGGAAATATTCTTCCTTGAATCTCATAATCAGTTAATGTCTTAATCTTTGATGTCTCCTGAAAAGTAGATCTGTCCCTGATTCTTCATTGCATGACACACTGTGCAGTCAACGATTCCTAAATTTGACTCTTTCCACCGGGTTTTATTCCATGTCATTCTATTTTTCTCAAACTATTTCTCCACTCTGCTCTTGCCATTTTCAGTTCCTGCCTTGTTTCCCAATGCATGCTAAAGTCCCTCTCACCTTCATGCCACTGTGGGCTTAATGTGGGTTTCTTTCTGCTCAGGTCAGTGGTAAAGGCCTGAATACAAACAGATCTAGATAGAACCAAGCAGAAAATCTATTTGTGTGCTTTTGCTTGACAGTGAACTCTAAGCTATAATCCTGACTTCCTTCTTCCAGTCTATGAATCTCAACAAATACTGTTCAGAATTGCTGACACTTCTGAGACGGTTGAATGACTTGTATGCTTTTCAACTTCTAAAATCAGTCCTTATGACTTCAGTCTGGTAGTTACTGTATAGTTTCATTTCCATAATAATTACTATACATAGGCTGTCAGACATAAAAATTCATAATTTTTATTCTTTGCTTTTGTTGAGCACAATTTCCCATTTTTTACATAATCAAACATTACCAGCACATTATAGAAGAGAAAGGTGTTTGTAAAGATTTTTTTCCTTTGATTTCCAGAGTTCGTAAGGTGCAGTAGAGAAGTTTGACCATGAACTGTTACCCTATTTATGTCTGTTTGTTATTTATTGATAAAATTGTGTAATGTTGTCTTTAAGTAAATTAACATACAGTGAACATTTTTCAGCATTGATTACTTGTTGTGCAGTGGAGGACTTTTCCAACAACCAGAGCGAGCTGCACAAGGAACAAGAGTAAATGACAAAGGAGACAGCAACATTATGATTATGGAAAAAATACCAATTTGTAAACGAAAAATTTTGAATCTGGTTGGGTTTTGGTTTGGGTTTTTTTTCTTTTTTTTTCTTCTTTTTTTTCCCCTGAAACAAAGTGCCCATGGGCATTGCTAAGTAGATCTGGGCAGGCCTGCAGATAAATCAAAATTCAGACAAGGCAAAGACCTGGCTATTCTCCATAAGCAAAAATACAAGCCAAGCTGTTAAAGTTGGCTGCCCATTTAACAACAACAACAAAAAAACCCCAACCAAAAAACCTCAAACAAAACAAACAAACAAATCTATGTAAAGGTATAGAAATTCTTTGTGACTGTGAGGAAACCATACCAAAGGATTGTCTTTATTCACAGATGTGAAGCCAAGGCAAAGCTTGTAACTCAACAAGATCTCAAATTAAACTTCCTTTAAACCAAGTCTAAGTTTAAGTTCTGTAAATTTATATAATTAAAGTAGGATAACAGGAACTTTAATGTCAACATAATCAGGTCCCAGGAACAAGTAAATCAGCTCTTTATTCGAATAAACAGTTCTTACACAGTTCTCACACAGCATAGAATTACACCTTGTACAGAAAAGGAAGTTAGAGAGACAGGGAAGGATGAAAGAGGAGCCTGTTAAGAGACCTGATAATTAAAAAGGTCTTTTTCAAGCACAAACAGAAGATTATGACTTGAGTTAAAGAAATAGGAATGCTTATATATGCACTTATTATCAACAAAGGCCCTTGCATTTAAGTAAAACAATGTTTATGAAGAAAAATAAGATGAGCTATAAGAAGAAATGTTTTCAAAGCAGAATATTGTTCATGGATTTCCATAAAATAATAGCAACTGTTTAGAAGTGTCCCTTTTAAATTATCATGGACCAAATCAGAGACTAGAACTAAAGTATAGTCACTCTCTGAAAAATAATGGTAGCGGAGGCTGCTGTTCTTTATGTGTGTTGTTCAAATTTACTCTGCAAACATACAGTTCAGTTTAATTAGCATGTGATTGAAAAGTGTTGATGTCTTGTGTTCTGTGTTGCTAAATGGATTTCCTCATGCTGGGGAATATGTAAATTTCTTGAAGAATTGTTTATGCTACCAGAGCGGCTTTTAAGTAATTTTGATGACAAGAATTAAAGTAGGCAGTCAACATAGTTATTTTGAGGATTTAATATAGTTGTGAACACAGGAGTGTAAATAACTTTTTCAAGGAGCTGAAGCAGTCTGTAAAAACAGCTGTACGGATTTATTTTTTTTTTCTTAACTTTTTTTTCCCTTTTCATGGAACAGCAGAGTTTAATTGCAGCTTTTGTCCCTTCTCATTTCTGTAAGCCAAAAATAAGATGAATAAATGTAAAAAAACCCAACCAAACCTTCTCCTTCGAAGCACTGCATATCATTTAAAAAACAAAAGATTTAAGTATTTCTGTATGATTCTTCTCTGGGCTATAAAAACATGAAATGTCTGTAGCTTCATTTACTTCAGAGAGCATATTTCCAACTCACTGTAGTTGTATAAGAGGAAAATGTGAATTAAAGTGTAAATTGCAATTCTTTGAAAGCTACATATTTTAATTGTCAGAATGGCAGAGGCAAAGTACTGTCAAAAGCTTGCATGGTTCAGTCAGATCTAGAAATATATGGACACCGAAATTTCCTCTCCACAGAAAGAACTGCAGCTTCAGAATCAGTTTTATTTTGAACCAGAGTGGAAAAAACAAAGAGCTTTCCAAGAAGCATAATTTACAGAAATAAAAAAATCACACTAAAGTCATTTCAAGATGAAAAAGCTGGCAGAAAAATGTTAAATATCTTTACAATTTGTTTTCAGATTAGAAATGTCATAAATTAAATCAATTAAGATTGGAGGGTTATTGATACACAGGCATTAATAATCATGAGCTGTATGGGAGCATGCAACTAGCATCAGCAACTGGCATCAGTATATAACCACAGAGTTTTGTGGAATTACTGGCAACCCTTCATCATTTCAAGTATGACTTCTTTCTTGTCCCCAACACTAATCTGCCAATGTCACATAAATATATATTACCAAAGAGGTTTGTACCTTTATAAGCAGAAGGATTAATCTAAACTGAACCACTCACCTAGCTTGAATCTTTTAAAGTTTCTAGTCATGAGGTCTAAAATAGTTTCTTAAGCACCCTTAAGAAGTAATGTGCTTCTAGTGAATTGTACCTCTGACATAACCAGATGTTTGTAATAGAAAGAAACTTAATTTTTTGTTTCCCATTAGGTCTGTCTATAGAGGGATTTGGACCAATAGTTCCTAAACTTTTATGAGGGTAAAGTTGGGTGAAGTAGTAGTCTCCCTTTAAGTGTCAGAATAAACCACATAGAATAGAAAATACCATTAGCCACAAAATACTCCTTCGGATCCATTATGTTCATTGTGTCACATCACACTAATTAATGATGGTATTGAACAAAAATTATTTTTGATTGAATACAAAGTTAATCTACCTCAACAAAATTCATGTTTATACTAAGAAAATACTATGTTTCCCAGACCCCATTCTTTTCTTCAGAACCTCTGTGAATATCCTTCTGGTTATGAGATTGAATCCCTGCCTCTGAGGTCTGGTGAAGTGCAGGACAGTGGGGTTGTATCCCCAGCCTTGTCATCCATTCCCATAATCAGCCACATTGGTGGATGTTCTTCAGTAACCCTTCTCATTAGACATAATCAGAACTAGCACTATTCTTCCTGAACAAAGAATGGTTCAAAAGGGGAGTGGAAATTAATACCATGATGTCTTATTATGAGAACATAAATAAGATTGTGACACGGGAAAGGAGAAAAGATAAGGAAAGATAAGAGAAACAGAAAAGACTGCATAATGGATCTGGTCTCTCAAGTAATTCCAGAAAATATGAACCCAGAGTACCAAGGAGATCCAGCCCATCAAAATCAATGAAAAGTCTATTGACTTAAGTGCTGCCACATCACAGGCTCTTTTTATCCTTAAACCTTAGAGAGATAGCAGGATAAAACAACTGTCTAACCACATGAAAGAAACCTCTGCTCTACTAAATCACAGATTAATTTAAAATTAAGGAATTTCTGTAAATGCTTAAGTTACCGTGTATCTCTTAACAGACAGATATATAATGAATAGCTTAGCAAGTGATAAGAAGAACAAAGGATGAAAAACTGTCCAAGTGCAGTCAGACTTTGGTTTTAATTTTATCAATATCATAGAAATAAAGATGGATACAAACAACCAGTGAAAATGCTCACAATAAGAAAAAAATAATATTCTTTGTGGTTGAATTTTAGTTTGCTTGTGTGCCATGGTTTCATCTGAGGCAGAGTTAATTCTCTTTCTAGTACCCAATACAGTGCTTTATTGTGGATTTAATATCAGAAAAATGTTGATAAGACATTAATGTTTCCAGTTGTTCTGGGCAGCTATAGTATCTACATGAACTTTTCAGCTTCTCACGCCCTGCCAGGTGCACAAGAAGTTGGGAGAGCACAGCCAGAACTGGTGACCCTGACTGACCTAAGGGATATTCCCTGCCATGGAGCATCATCCAGATGTAACTGGGGAAGTCACCTGGGAGTTTGGATTGCTGCTTAGAACCAAACTCAGCAATGGGCTGGGGTTTTTATCTGCATGTGGTGAGCAATTCCATTCGTGCATCACATATTGTTATGATTGTTGTTATTATTGTCATTGTTATTACTATTATTCTTCTCTTCCTTTGTTATCCTATTAAATTGTCTCTATATCAACTCATGAATTTGGGGATTTTTTTCCATTCTCCTCCCCATTCCCTCGGGTCTAGGGGTAATCAAGCAGCTGCCTGGGGCTCAGTTACTGGCTGGGTTTAAACCACAACAACATGTAAAACTCTGCTGTTCGTGGATTGCAACATCCTTCTTAGAAGTAATAAAATCTTGTCTGGCATTTTATGGACTTTAGTTTGGCTTCTAAAGGCATGTCTTAAAATGAAAGGTTTGCATGTCCAGTTTCTGAAGTTAATACATTAAAAAATTGTACAGAATAATTCCTGATTTTTCAATACATACTGAACCCATGCGGTTTGGAAAGTGAACAAGGAAAGAAGTTCTACCATTAATCTTCTAGTGTTGATCATTCAGATAAGTCAGGTCTTAAATTTGGTAGAATAGTGGTGCTTTAAAAAGAAGGTTGACTTTTACTAATATGCTGCAGAAAGATAATCTTCTGGCTTCAGCTGTGCCAGCACACATGCACTGGTTCCCGAAAGCAAGACAGAAGTCATGGAAATTCAATGAAATTTCAGTGTGCTACAGGGACTGGTTTCATATTGGCTACATTCGTCAGGACTTGCATTTATTACTGAACAAATCACAATTTTTTCCACTGCAGAAGTACTCAGATAAGCTACTGGTTCCTACTGCAGAGAAGTAAATAAAATTTAATTTTAGAGTCTTGTCCTTTCATAATATCAGCTTTTGTACCTGTACTACAAGAACAGATGGAGTATAGGAAAATTTTGAAGTGTTAATTGATTTTGTTTGAATCCTGTTACCCTCTGTTTGGTGTGAATTGTTAAGTTGTCAAAACATTAAGTTATATAAGGAATGAAGCAGAGAATAAACATAAAGCTAATTCTGTTGATATCAGAGGTGTATCTTCAACTAACGTACTATGTTCACACTGGTTGTCGCATCTCAGAGTGCTGAATGATAAGGGGAATTACAAAATAGCAATAAAACTTAAAGAAAAAGTTTCTTTTCAGAAAGTGAAAACTAGCTTTGTTTTCCTTAGAAAGGAGATTAAAATGTAGACTTTATGTTACAGGAAATTGCTTGAGCTCAAGAAATACAGTACATTGAATTACACTGAATTAGACAAACTCGTACAGGAGTATCAAGAGTATCTTGAGTTATGATAATTAACCCCCAAAGCTTTAAAAGGAGCACTTATCTTTGTGCTTCACAAGTGAAACTATTAGACATTAAGATCTAATGATAGGGAACAGATTATTTGCTGCTTCTGTGAAGCCATGTAACCTTCCTGAGAAGCATCAAGTACAGAGAGATGATATAATAAGGGTTTGGAATGATGGAGTAAGATCCAATATAGCTGATGAAGAGGGATGCACATTGATGAAATAATCCTGCAACCTGTGGGAATAATTTAGGGCATTTCATAGTCAAATACATAAAAAATATACAAAATGTTTCCACTACAGTGACATTCCAAGTGAGAAGAAGGTGGAGAACCCAGAGATGCAGATCATCACACAACAAAGCGGATGGCGGAAACCTGTGTTAGGTAATCTGCTGTTTAGGAACTTCTATTTTGCTATGCTTCTCCCAAAAGAAACACAGCTATTTTATGCCTTGCTTTTTCTGGTAGCAAATCCACTTAGGAAAACAAGTTATATCAGTCCCACAACTCAAGTACCATGAAGGAGATGTGCAGATAAGGGATATGATTTTAGTTCCCCATTTGTTATTTTGTTTGCCAGAGGAAGAAGGACAAACTACACAATCTCGAGGGTTCCATGAGAGTATTGTGATCACCTAAAATTGTGAGAAGATAACTTAGTTTAAATAGTTACACTTCCCTTTAGTAATTGCATCATAAAATTATCTGGTTGGGAATTTTACTCTTTAAGCACCCATTTAAATATAGACATTTTATAAATTGCTATAACAGCTTTTTTAGTATCTGTACTCTATTGCTAGATGAGAAAGAAAATCATTACCATTTTAATGATATTTGGGGGGGGGGGAGGGGTTAATGTTAATTCTGACAACCTTGTCATAAATATATATTATGTTTCATCACAGTTCTGATTACTTAAATTGACACTGGTAAGGATTACACATTTAGGAAAATGCTGAGCTTTCTTAAAGTTGTAATTTACTTGACAATAAGAGCAGTTGCATAATTCAGTTGCATAAAGGTAGTTTTAAAGGTAGTGAACGAGGAGGCAAAAGGAGATTTTGGTCAGCCTGAGGAAACACACCTGCTGGATTACAATGCAAAACTGCAAGTGGACACACAGGTTTGCTGTTCAGGAAAGGCTTTTGTATGTATCTGAAAGAAACCAAGAATCAAAATCTATTAATCCTGTAGAAAGTCAGATTTCCTGTCTTTGGTACTGTCCCTTTTAAGAAGAGATATTAACAAAACCAAAGAAAATAAAATCCTGTTGTTCTTTTGGAGCTGAAAGATGAGGTTGTATTATTTAGTAAAATGTCAGACAGGTATTTTTCACTCACATCTGAACTTGGTTCTTATCCAAAACATCACAAACCAGGCAGAAAAAAACGTAGAGTTGCCTTACCAGTTTTATTTCTGATTTCATAAGGAACTCCAAATGATATTGGTGAGAGAGGAGGATGTTATTTAAACTGAATCATCTGTGGTAAAATATAAAAATATCAAAATCTGTGAACATTTGTTGTTCTTCAAATGTCACACCTATACTGTTCTTGAAGTTTTAGAGAACAATCATGCAATTGCTCTTCAGACTGAGCAAAGTTACTATAATTGTAAAACTTGATCCTGCTTTTATTGATTGAAATATTACCTGAATTTCAATGGGAACCGTCACACCTTTAATTACATGAATTGTAAGGCAATTCATTCAAACTGTAATAGTTACATTAGTGACATCCAAGGAAATCATCAGAGTTTGGCTTGATATTAAGAATATAAATAAGAAAGCTAAGTCTCAAAGGAAATGCATGTGTTTTTAATATTATGAAACACATATTTTAAGATTTCAAAAGCTCAGGATAAAGAATTAAAGTAAGAGAGGTGGCGATACATGCAAAGATTGATGTCCTGTCGAGAGTGGCAGAGAATGCTTCAACAATGATATACTTCTGCCTGCAGAAAATGGGATTTCAGAGCTTCACAGCAAAGGATGCCAAGTTGCTAATTTCCAATTGAAAGACTAGATGGAAACTGTCCAAATTGAAAACCAGGGAATGCTCAAACACGAAAACATGGATCTATCTTCAATTGCACACCAGTAAAAGACCATCTCAGTGGCTGCTTTCTGGACCTCCTAAGTGATAAAGTAATTCAGCTGTGATTTGAGAAAGAGTGAAAAGTGGTTAGAGTAGCCAGCACAGTGATGCTGTCAACCTTAAAATGTGTCATAATTACTAAAGGGAATTAATCAGCAAAATATCAAATTAATAATTAATTGCTAGAACCAGGTTTTGAAAGAATAAAGTAAACAGTGCTGTTTAGTTTATTTTAAAGTTCAAGAGAAATTCCCATGATAGGGGAGCATGGAGGCAGTTAAAAGCAAATCAACATTTTTTAATTACAATTTAATTGCAATATTGTATTATATTTTATTTGAACATATAGCACATATACTTTATGCTTAATAGTCACTTTCAGTAACAAAAAAAACCCAGCATAAAATATTACTTCAGCAGCCAACACCTCACAAAAGGAAAATGAAAAAGAATTGTATAAGATTTACATTAGAATATATATAATGAAAAGGAATAGAAATTAATACCATCATTTAGGGCTTCTTTTACACCTGCTTCTGAATGTTCTTATCTTTTCAGTTTACAGCAGCTGCAAAAAGGACATGGAGAAGACTTCCCTGAAGGGGTTTATAGCAGATCTGCTTCTGGTGCACGAAGCGGGTATTTTATGATACACAGCATTGCCTATAGGTGTAGTCAGGTGTCATTTAAAACTCCATAGTTCAGGGATTGAATGGAACAGAAGTGTGGGAAGTGGGCTTCAGTATAAACCACAAGAAGATGCTTGCAATCCTAGGTCTATATTTGGCAGCTGGACCCATGCTGTTTAAATCTCTTGATTATAGTATACGCATGCCGTGGGGTAAAAATACATTGCATTCACAAACTGGAATCTGCAGAAAAATGACAGCTAATCTCCTGTCTTTTCTATACTGAAAGGGCCAGCTTCCCTGAGCAGGCTGGGAAGTTTCTCTTGCCTAATTTCAAATGCCTGAACAGGTCCCTTTAGACTCCCCATCCACCCCGGCACCTCCAGAGGTGTGTCACTTCACTTCTTTCACACACACCCGCACTGCAGAGAACTGAATCATACTGCAGATATGATTTTTTTTTTTTTCCCTACTAACCAAGAAGGGGTTACCAAGACCTTGGGAGTCTTCCTTCATCCTTGGCTGTCTCATTTGAGGCAAAGTAACCCCACACAGTGCAGCAACATAAATCTTTAATAATAGGAGTGCTCAGTAGTGGCTGAACAGCTAGAAATTAGTGAGAGGGCATTTGGGTTTGGACTCAGTAATCTGCATAGAAGAGTTCAAATTATATTGTCACGAAAAATGCATCTGCTTAGTTACACATTTTATTTATTATGATGTGTATATAACTGGAATCCAATTCCTTTTCCTATAGCAATTGCTTCCTCTACTGGAGGTTAATTATCCTATAATCATAGTACAAATTATCGAAGTGAGATGGTGACATGTTTTATTTTATCGACTTCCTGACAAAGTCCCTGGGATTTAATCAACACAATGCCAGTTCAATCTAGAGGATTACATCACTGGTAGATTTGACTCCTAACTGAAACCTCATAAAAAAAATTGTGAATAAACAGTGACCTATTCAGGTGGTATCTGTAGATGTTAAAAAAAAAGGAATGCATAAAAACCCACCCAACATGTCTTACCAGGTGAAAATGCTGGCTTTCACTTCAAAAGTCATATATGAAGAGCAGGACATGGTCTAGGAAGCATATGCAGAGATACAGATCAGTCTAAGGACTCATACATACCTCAGACATAAAGAAAGACTGCATATGAAAAAAACTTGGGGTTTTACCAGCTACGTGAAATTACCTAATAAAAAGGTACTTACAAACTTTTAGAGGAAAGGCAAGGTTTGTAGGTAAAGTATATGTATTATAAGCTGTTAGTTCTTGTAGTCATTGAGGGAAGTTATTCACCTCACTTAGCATTAGCCAGCAGAGTTACATATCAGCTCTAAACTGGTATTTGTCCTAAACAAAACCTGACAAAGTAGGGAAAAAATAAATAATATGATGACTTGTTATTTTTGGAGACCAAATTCCTGGTTTCCTCTAGTAAGGCACTGTATCTTCTCACTGATTTACAGAGAGATCAGTCTATCATGTTGCTTGCATGAGAACATAGAGCAACCAAAGTTTGGAAGAATCTTCATCTTCTATTTTTCAACCTTAGAATTTTGGTCAAACATGCCCAATTATTCTTATGAAACAATTTTGTCTCTAGCTATAGAGCAATATGCATGTCCTAGTACAGGATATATCAAAATGTACAATTACAGAGTTACAGCTACAATACAAGCCAGTATTAAGTAGTGAAGAGATGCACACAGTAAGTGTCGTGAAGGAAAGAGAGAAATTATTCCCATCTTATTTCATTACAAAACCCCTCCAGCTGGTTTTCTTGGCAAGAAGCAGAAGAAAAGCTACGTGGAGGATACAGATTGAACTGACAGTCTTGAAAATGTAAACCTGCTTGCAAAAAGTGCATAAACTCTATAGAAAAACTGGATTATGCCAAGTGATTCATTATTTTAATGACTTCCTGCTTTAATGCACATCCTCTCTTTTCCTTCGTACAAGCTGCTTCAATCCCTGTTAAGGATTTAGCCTTACAATGAAGCTTTTATAACTTTCTGGATCTTTGTCATGTTGGCATACGGGTTATTCCCTTTATGTAAGGACAAGAAGAAGGCGGAGAACAGTTTTCCTGTGGGATAAGGAATAATTCAAACCTGAACTGGCCAAGTACTGCTCTGAAATACAGAGTGAGTTGCTTTTCCCCTCAGGACCTAAATGCTGGCAGGTAGCAAGCATGGAGTAAACCTGAACATGTTTCAATGCTATCTGTTCCAGCAGATGTCACTAAGAGGCAATGGTGTTTGTAGGGTGGCCAAGCTGGAGACAACCAGGTATTTTTAAATGACAAAACTATGGAATAGTTTTGCTAGCTACCAAAGTAATATTTCACCACTGAAACATTTTTTAGCTCCCAAGTAGAACTTTACTTTGGATCCAGGTCTGGAAATAAGCTCCTGTTTTCCACTACATTTAAAAGGTTATGGTAATGTATACTTTTTTACAGGAAGCTGTATGGACATCAAGAGGCAATCTGGGTGCCATTGCTAAGGAAATAGAGAAGGTTTAAAAGAAATAGAGGTGTATTCATCTCCCTAAAACATATATCTCTAAAAAGGGAAACTACAAGAATTTCTGAATGCTGGAAAGATTTTAAACTCTTAGAGACAGACATATTATTGATGTTGGTTTTGCTGTTATCATTAATAATTATCATTGACAATCTTCTCATTATTAAGCTAAAAAAATCACCCAAATTGAAGAAGAATAAAGAAACTATGGAGTCACAGGCGAGTATCATGTTTGTGTAAGCTCTTTGAGACAGCATCTCTCTGCTGTGTGACTGTGCAGCACCAAGCACACTGAGGTCTCAGGCCATGGCAGCCAGTTTGCTGGTGCTGTGATACCCATCAACAAGTCAGCTGAAAACAAAAGAGGGACCATTACATCACATCACAGACTAATTCCCATAAGGTTGTAATAAGAACAAATCATAGGCTACATTTATATTTCCTGTTGTTCAATCTACTCTTTTTAGCAAACATACAATTTGCATTAATTGTTCATGAGTTTCAGTTAACGCACAGAGTTTGAGGTCAGAGGTGGGCGCAAAGGTGAATGAGAGGGGAAGGGAAGGGAAGGGAAGGGAAGGGAAGGGAAGGGAAGGGAAGGGAAGGGAAGGGAAGGGAAGGGAAGGGAAGGGAAGGGAAGGGAAGGGAAGGGAAGGGAAGGGAAGGGAAGGGAAGGGAAGGGAAGGGAAGGGAAGGGAAGGGAAGGGAAGGGAAGGGAAGGGAAGGGAAGGGAAGGGAAGGGAAGGGAAGGGAAGGGAAGGGAAGGGAAGGGAAGGGAAGGGAAGGGAAGGGAAGGGAAGGGAAGGGAAGGGAAGGGAAGGGAAGGGAAGGGAAGGGAAGGGAAGGGAAGGGAAGGGAAGGGAAGGGAAGGGAAGGGAAGGGAAGGTGTTTAGAGGTCTGCATATCAGAAACACTCAGCTGATGGTGCAATAGCATGAACAGATGGTGCTATAGCAGTCTGATATTCTGTTTCTCCACCTACCAGAACCTGTCTCATGCTTTTTCATTGTTCACCATCCTAGTAACAAATTATTACATTCTCACCTTTCATTGGCTTTGAAACTCAGCAAGTTTGCCGATGACATCCAGCCGTGTGCTATGGTTGACACTTTAGAGGAAAGGCATGGTATCCAGAGGGACCTTGACATCCTTGAAATGCCATGCAAACTGCATGAAGTTCAACAAAGTCCTGCACATGCATGGGTGTCATCCCAAGTACAAATACAGGCTGAGCAGAGAATGGATTGAGAGCAGCCCTGAGGACAAAGATTTGGGGGTGTTGGTGGATGAGAAGCTCAACAGGACCTAGCAATGTCCACTTGCAGCCCAGAAAGCCAACCACATCCTGGGCTTCATCAAAAACAGCATGACCAACAGGTCAAGGAAGGTGATTCTGCCCCTCTACTTTACTCTGATGAGACTCTATCTGGAGGTCTACATCCAGTTCTGAGATCCTCAGACATAAATCTGTTGGATGGAGTCCAAAAGAAGCCATGAAGATGATCAGAGTGCTGAAGTACCTCTATTACGAAGACAGGTCAAGAGATTTGGAGTTGTTCAGCCTGCAGAACAGAAGACTCCAGGGAGACCTTACCGCAGCCTTCCAGTACCTAAAGGGGCTGACAAAAAAGCTGTAAAGGGTGTGTTTACAAGGGCATGGAGTGACAGGACAAGGGCTAATGGCTTTTAACTAACAGAGTGTAGATTTAGATTGGATATAAGGAAGAAATTCTTCCCTGTGAGGGTGGTGAGGGACTAGCACAGGTTGCTCAGAGAAGCTGTGGCTGCCCCCTCCCTGGCAGTGTTCAAGGCTGGGTTGGATGGGGCATTGGGCCACCATATCTAGTAGAGGGTGTCCCTGCCCACGGCAGGGGAGTGGAACTAGATGATGTTAAGGTCCCTTCTAACTCAAATCATTCTGGTATCCTATGATGATTCTATGATTGATATTATGACAAGGACATCTATGCTCACACTCTGGGTTTATTCTACTAAACATTGTGTTATTTTAGGACTCCTGATTCCTACAGATTTAAGTGAGAAGATAGTCAGGCCTTCGCTTCTTTTAAAATGCATAACCCAATGTGTAAGAATTCTCTGCCTTCTAAAAAAAAACATACAAGCCACAAACTAGGAGAAGAGAAGCAGCAAAATGTTATAAGTATTTTAGGCAAGGATAATAAATTTAGTCTCATTGTGCCATCTGTAGTATCATAGACTGATCAGCACTTTAACTAAAAATCTCCTAAACCCTGAAGATGCCTTGAAGAACACAAATTTAGCTCCTTAAGATGGATATAGACTTAACATGGGTATAGTCCTGATAAGCATCTGTGTCTCATCAAGAATTTGTCTTCATAAGGAGGTCCTTAGCAAGCCCCTAATTGTGGGTTATGACTGTCCAAATTTTGAAGACTGTGAATGTCAGCAGTTTGTAAAAACATCAGAGCCTCTCATTTTTAGAAAGGTCACTAGGACCCTATTACAGTCAAATGTTCTCTGCAGGCTTCATAACTCAAGCCTCTATTATTCCTTGCTCTCTGTTCCTCTTCCCTATTCCTTTTCCAAATACCCTGTATGAATAAAAGGATCATAGTTTCAGTGCAATGGAGCTACCCCTTGGATGGAAGAAAGCAGTTCTGAGCCAGTAGCACTACGGTACACAACCATTTCCAGCAGCCAAAATCTGCCCTTGGACGTGAGTCAGTGGAAACATGCATATTCAGTGGTAGACTCTGGCCCCAGAAGGAGAAGCAAAGAGTAACTAGAGCAGCTGAAACTGCCAAAGGGATTTAGTTTGGCAGAATGTGTTTAACCTAATTTGGCATGTGGTCAGGACACAAGAAGCTAATAGCTCATTTCTTTAAAAAGCTGGTTCTTTGTTTAATTCAAATGTTCATAGTATTGGCTTTGCATCTTATCTGTCATCTCCAAAATAAAAAGAAACCCCAGTTTCCATGACAATGTTATGTGTGAACATTTGCTCTTTGACTTTTTGTAAATCATGACATCAATGAAACCACTAGCATGCAGGTTCTCCTACAAGATTCCCCACTTACCCCTCCTGGCCTTCAGACTGGGCCTTCCCTGTGCAAGTGTTGGTACAATATGAGTTAGATGGAAGAGAACCTGGCACAAACGGAGAAGTCCTTTGATTTTGTCAAGGCCCTGGGGAAGCACATTCACAGAAGAGACTGCCCCCCATACCAAACATAAAGACTAGATTGCACGGTGTCAGAAGAAGACTGGAAATGTACATATTATCAAAACTGCAGAGTGTCTGTATCAACAGCTATGAGAATGTAACATATGCTACCAAGAAATAATGTAATGTAATATAATATAATACAATAGATTATAATATAGTGCAATAATGGGGCCATATACAGTTATTTCCATAATTTTTCTTCTCCTCTCTTCAAAGCAGTCATTATCAAACTCATTCTTTTCAAGTTTCTACCATGCCAATGTATTTACTAGTGCCTCTGCTTACATCTGCACATAGTTCCACTGATGTCAAAGTGAAAAGTTATAAATAGTAAATATGGAAATGTTTGACTAGGATCTTCTGAGAATGTGTAATATTTGGCTTCTAAAATACTTATAACTGGTCATAACTTATAATAAGAAGGCTAGACTTTCTGAATTGAGCAAACTTTTCCTGGTACATGTGTTTCTCGATTCTCCTTTGAAGCAAAGTTTTAATTTGGTGAATAAGTATGACAGTATTGCAATCATCTTAGACTGTCTGTTTCCAATTTGAAGTACTATACAGTGATTTCTAAGAAAATTATTAAAAGTAATTATGGAAAACACACTTATTGCCTGTAAGCTTAGTCTTTCTTCAGGAGTCTGTATTTTAAGTGGAAGATGGCCTTTAACAATCTTTACATGACAAAAAATTTGGCCAAAAATTTCCCTTTAGTTTTGCTAAAAAATTCCCCAGATGAAACTTGAAAATTTTGATGGTGAAGAAAATTTACTGCTCAATTCAAGAGGGAGATCAGTGTAAATGTTTTAAGAACCATAATCATGTGATACTAAAACTTGACACAGAAATAATAGAACAACTGATATATAAATACATGGTTGGACAATTCTATAGATGCACACTCTTAACTTCACAGATATGTTACTAGATATACAACCATTATAAGAAGTTGAATTTCTACTGCTGTTTTTTATGATACAGTATCTCAAGACCAAATCCATGTCAGAAGCCAATTCTAAATCTCACATTTTTCCTTACCAAGCACATATTCTGACCTCATTGTTCCTTGCCAAGGCTTGGCCTTGAAATGTGCTATTTAAAAAACAAACAAAGAGCATGAACTTGTTCAAACTCTGGGAATATTTCAGCCTACTGCTCAGCAAAATTCCTTTTTCTGAAACCAACGAACTACTCAGGACCATTGAGAATTGACCAGAGGGGCCAATTAGCTGTTGCACAGTCTCATTGATTCTGTGTCAATAATTTATAAATTCAGAGAGCAGAAAGGTTTTTCTACTGGGTTAAAATTAACGTGCTGGGTCTCAGAAAGTCTGTGCAACTCAAATGAATTCAGTGGACTAGCACAGGACTAAACCCACTGAGGATCTAGCACAAATAGTTACATCACATTTTCAAACAATACTTCTTCCAAACCCCAAATTTAGATCACAATTGAAAAACATTAATCAGATATCCATGTTCTTTATATAGCCAAATATTTACTTTGGTTTTCCTTTCTTTCCAGGTAGTACCAGAAGGTGTCAGCTAGCTGTCATTGGAAAGCACGGATCAGTTTTACAGCAAAGACAGGTACCTAAAGAATCTGTTTTCTGCCTCATGACAGCAGCAACCAACATCTCAAGGCATTTTTGGTCCTCTTCTGGTTGCCCCCCTGTGGTTTTCCTGGCTAAGAAATATATTTCTTTCAGATGTCATAAACTGCTTTTGTGTTGGCCAAATATTATTTAATTGGCTATGTTTTATTACTCATAGAATATATTGAAGAAATGGATGTGGTATGTGATTTGTCCATACAGGCAGAAGACAGGTACCACAGGTAACAGAAGCTTCATGGGGCCACTAAGGTCACTCATTTTTATCCATTCTGAACAAAATATTAACCCATTTCTTTGCCCAAACTGGGGCAGATGAAAGGCATTCTGGGATGTGTAAAGGTGCCATTACTTATCTGGCTTGAGTTCACTCACTCATTTGGCATAGTCAGTAAGGGCATTTAAAACACTGTTTTCTGCTGCACCAAAAATTTGCTTTTAGACTGCAGAGCTGGCTGGGCATGCACTCCTGCTCTTTCCAGCTCCTGCTGAAATCTCTGAACTCATTTTTTGCCAGAGTCTGTATAACAATCTATCAGTCTTTCATGCTAATCACTTGAAAACCAATTAAAGTGTATTCATGCATTCCAAACATTAATTTTGCATATAGAGGGTTATTTTTTTCACCACTACTGAAGTTTTCCTGCAGTGGCAAATATGACATAGGTTCACGCTTATGCCCATGGAGAAAAAAATAAAGGAACCAGAGCCAGCTTGGTTTAGAAGCCTCATCTAAGAATTAAGGTAAATAAATTCCCAGATTATTATTTATTAGTATTACAAATCTGTGGCATCCTAAAAAGACAGTGAACACAACAGTTTTCAGGAGGCTGAAGGAGGGGCATGCCCAGCTTTGGACATGTGGTTAAGAGGGTCAGTACACTACAATTGTTTTCTGATAGAGCTTCCATTTAGTATCACCCAAGAAACCCTGGCTTTCTTTAAATATGTGACCCAGGAGAAACTGATTCAGTTTGAAGGCACAGTAATCTTTTCATGAAGCTACTGTATCAGGATATCCCTAGAGAACTGTATCTTGATATTATGCTCAAGCCTAGGATGAGACCTGACTAAACTCATTTTCATGAGGTGTAAAAATAATGTATTTAGCTCACTGCTCCACTGAAATCCTGGCATTGCTGACTCCACATGGATTGTATTCCTTTTCACAGTTAGAAGATAAATTTGCTTTAGAAAAAAGTATTTGGCATTTTTTTTCAGAGAGCTTGATGGGTTTAAGGTTATGTCTTTTTCCATCAAAATCAAAAGTTAACTTGGAAATACATAAAAGAATGTAAATTAAATTTAGTGAATACCATTTTATGATCCATCTTGATGCATGTAATTGCCATAGGTAGAAAATACATCTGTGGTGAAGAAGTGGAAAATTGGAACATTATGGAGTTTCCACCAGGCTCCCTTGTTAGTGAATCTAAACTAACCTTTAGTGAATTCCTGAGAAAGCATGAAGATGTTTCTTCTCCTAAAAAAAAGTGCTGAGCAAGTGAAAATGGAGCCAGAACAGACACTGACACTTTCCTTTAAGGATTTAGATATGTTATTTAATTTGATTTCTGCAAAGACAAAACTAAATAGTGATGGCAGCTGATTCTCCCTGGAGTAACTGGTAATCTATATTAAGTAAACTTAATATAGAATGTAAAACAAAAATCTTTGAATGAAAAGTTGTTCCATACCGGTGGTCAAACTGAATTATTGGGACAGATTCACAACACATAATGCTTCAGTTAAAATATGGCTAAGTTTACTCTCCTGTAAGAGCAGTATAATGTATTCATATATGCTGCGATTTTAGATTAACCAGCCAAAAACTTGCAGCCAGTCATCTGTGGCAGCACAGAGCTCAATGAAGTCTAATTGACCTAGATATTTACCCAGATTTTTTGAGAGATTTTTCAGGCTGCTTAATGCCATGCTACTAACTTCTAACCCTGTTTTGATCAAGCTCTAGAGCTGAGTCTCCTAGGTGGGTTTTACTAATATAATAATTTTTTTAATATATTAGTAAAACTATTACATTAATAAAAATTAATAAAAATATATTGTACTAATATAATGAGTAATGCTTCAGGAGGGTACAAACTGGAACAAGGCCGCTCTTTGCAGCAGATGGAAAGCAGGACAGAGAAGGAAGATCTCCCCTACTCCCCAGCCCCTCTCAGACAGCACAGCTGGATACTGAGGTGACAACCAAAGGACTGGCCCCATGCATGCAGGGCAATCCTCTCTGGTATGAACCCACCAGAATCTGGAGAGGGTCACACATCACCAAAGTACTGTGACCATAATGGGTACTAGTTCTACCATATATGCAGGATAACCAGAAGCTTTAAACACTGAAGTCAGCAAAACAACCTACACCTAATTAGAGTGACAAGATCTTGATGCTTCTAACCATGTTTCCCTGTGAAAATCTCTCATGGATTCCGAGGGCTCTGTAGTGAATGTATGGTTCTACCACAAGATTGTTGGAGAGAGAACTGTTTCAGCATACTCGTCCAAAGACACGAGACCTATAATTTTATACCAAATTGGCTCTAATTGTCAGCAAAAGCATTGCCCGTGCTGAGGCACTCTCTAAGGGCTTGCCTTCTCTGCACAGAAAGTGTCTGCAAAGTAAAACCCTCTGACCTAGGGCTTTAAATATGGACTAATTTATCTGGCTAGGATTACCTGCTGAGAAAACCATCAAGAATTAATGATCTGTCCTTTCCTCTTCCAAAGCTGAAAGGCAGGCTGGGAACCATGGGGCCAGATGCCAGCTAGAACCGGGGAGAATGAAAGAAGCGGAGGGAGTTGTCTACAAAACCACGGGAAGAAATTAAGGTAACAGAGAGAAGTTCTTCCCAGAAGCCAAGGTGCTGATAGAAACTGCTGAAGGAAAACTGTTTTGAGGTACAAAAGGGTGTATTTTCAGTTTTAAAATAGCTTTTCCAAGTGCAGAAGAGGAAGAACCATCCACTGGTCAGACCATTAGAAAACCTGGATTCAAGTAGCTGTTCTACCACAGATTTTCCTTAAGGAGTCTTTTTTTTTTTTTTAAGTGCCTCAGGGACACAAAATTTAGCTACATTGCCTTTTTTGCCACAGCTGCAAAATTGGGAATGACAGTTCTTCACTACTGCACAGAATACACTAAAGACTTTGAATTGCTCTAACATGATGGTAATAGGAGCTGTAGAAACACCTAAGCCAACATGCCTTCTTACTTACTAATAAGCATAATTTCTTTTAAAGAAGCTGCTTCTTCTTTTCTTTTTCCTATTCATGAGTCTCCAAAGAGAAGAGATCTCAGTGTCCATTAATACCTGCTGAATACAACTGTTTGTCATCAACTGTTTGTCCTAAAGTAAAATTGTAAAAATATGAAATTCTATGGTAATGTAAAGAAGTTACAGAAAATTCACTTAAATAAAACACAGGCAACTTAAGTTCAGGACCTGGAAGAAAGAAATTGCAGATGACATAACTTGCTGCTCTTAAGATACCTGACTTCTCAATGGCAGCTATCAAGGATCACTGTCTTATGTTTTTTCTAGAATTTCCAAGAATGCACAAAGAGAAACAAGAATTATTTGGCAATGGCATTATTTATGCTTTTAGTTTTCTCATATGTGCACAGAAAAGTCTCTGTTCCAATGAACTGACCAGAGAATGAGTAAAGGATCGAATGATTAATGCCATATTTGCTTTGGGACAATCTCTTCAGTGTGTCAAAGAAATATGTATGACAAAGCAGTGATGTGATCAGGAATATTTAATAAGAAAAGGTTAAGCACACTGTGGTGGGATTTTTGGTGTCTTTCTTTCTTTAAAAAGTTATCATATGCCATCCAGGGTACATAAATCCTTATTTCAGGTTTAATTTTCTTAATTGTTTGAAGACTCAGTATGGGTCAGGAAAGAGTTACTGAGGCTACTTGTTATACTTGAACTGTTGGAAACATAAGATAGAAATGCAGAGAAAATAAGGTGTATTTAGCTCTCTGAGAAACCATCTAGACATACTAGAATGTTTATTTCTCAAGCAAGGATAAAACATTACTTTATGGGTTGGAGTGAAAAATAATTACTATATAAGATAATATGTTAAAGTGTCTCCCAAATGGAGACTCATGCCTGGGCTTGCTGAGCATACAGAACATTGGGCTCGGAGCTAATTTTGTCAGCCAATTTCCAATGGAGTCAGTGGTTGTGTGTCATTTGACTTGAAGGAGACTTGAATCAGGCCATGGGCGTCTACAGGTCCATCAAAAGTCAATTTTGGCCTTGTGCTATTGGAAACTGGATTATGCCATTTAAATTTTAATAGCTCTGAAGTAGTTTGACAGTCTCAGATGAAAAAGAAATACATAAAAGTGGAGGCAGGAGTACGAAGTGGAAACCTACTCAGGATTTCTGCTTTCTTTGTACTACTGATTGTTTCTATAGGCAGCTGGTGAAGCATTATGCCCAGATAAATCAATATTTAGCTTTGCATGACTATGAAAATTCCAGTCCCTATGGTAACTTATGTAGAACAAAATATTAAATGCTTTTCTCTTCTTCTAGATAGCCTTACATGCAAATTACTATGATATTGTAAATGTCTACAAGAAGCTGGGGAATAAATTAAGAAAAGTATTTAAGTTTTCACTTGGTTTTCACCCCCTAAACTATAGGTGAGACAAGGAACCAGCAGAAGTCTAAGTTCATCTCATTTTCAAAAAAAACCCTTCAACTGATTTCCAGTCCCAAATGAATGACTGTATAGCTCAAAAGGCAGGAGACCTAACCCCAGGACTATTCACATGGCCACTTGTGAAAAGAATTACCTTCCTGATGCTGTATTTGTCATTCTGCACATCTTGACATCAAACTGGCAAGAAAACACATCTCCCCAGCAAAGCAAATTCTGAAGGTGAGTTACCAAGGCAGACGATGCTTTATGCCCTGGAGGAGCAGCTCTGTGCTCTCTGGGGAGTATATTTCCTCAGTTGGGTCTCAGTTTAGGTAAGGTTACTTGGTTTTAGCTTCAAGTACATCCTGAAGCATTGCAGAAATACGAATTTGTATAAAGATTTTTTTTTAATAACATAAAACTTATTACAAGGACTAATAAAGCTGGTAGTGGTAAGACAGCAAACAGTGCATGCTAGCTAGGAACCGGAGGCTCTTCTCTTCAAGAAGCAAACTCCTGTGTGCTTACACAACTGAGATGGTGGGACCCTGTCCTTTCTCCCAGAATTACTGCACCAAGTCATTTCTCTACAAGTACACTATAAACGTATCCTGATCATTTCCCTTTCCCTTGGATTCTTCCATCTTCACAGACAGCCCAGAAATACAGGATCAGTCTTTTTTGATGGCAATTCCAAATCATTCAATGAGTCTGGGATTCTATGAATTCTCTGATGTTTGTGACACTAAATTTTAGACCAGCGTCTGTACATGGTGCAACACAAAACCAAACCTCAGACCTTGGATTGTGGCCCATAGGCTATCAAATGTGTGTCGAAATTTGTCTAAGTGTGTAAATGTTAAATATGCTTCCATCTAATCTTAGGCAAGATAGAGTCCTATCTACGTATGCTCTGAGTACTTTTTATTAGCACAGAAACATAAAATAGCTAATTATCAGAAATATCCCAGATTGCTTTTAGCTTTACTATGCCACAAAAAATATTTTTAAAAAAATCTGCTGTTTACTACTGATCACCTAGACATTGACCTTTAAAAGGCTGAGCTTATGAGAGATAAATTCTAAGGTTTTTTTGTTTTTATACAACATATCCAAGTAACTTGAAAAAAAGAAGAAAAATTCCTATCATGAGCATTTTCCTTTCCCATTTTCCCCTGCTTCATCCACTGGACTGCAGATTTCACCCCCTTAACAGAAAGAAAAAGCATATGTCAACTTGCCTCACCTACAGAGCCTTCAGGCAAAATGCATCACTTTTTCGGGACTGTCAAGGACTGAATAAATCAGAGATAAGTGGGTTAAAATGTCAGCACCCACTGGGACCAAAATAAATCTACTACATTTTTTCATCCAAGTGAAATCCTAACTGCAGTACCACCAGCACTTCATTCATTCATTTAGGAACACAACATAAAACTCTTAATTACTAATTTTAATTTTCCTAAAAGGACAAAAAACCACAATAGGCTTTTATTTTTTCCCCCTCTTGTTGTAGTAAGTCTGTGGAAGTCATCTTGTGCAAAAGGTCAGATAAGCGTGATGTGAAAGATGGTGTTAAAAGGCTTTCAAACTTTGTTTATTAATAGATATAACCCTTTCACCTCTGCTACATCTGTCACCGCTAGGTTAAATATCATCTATCTTACTGGTCAGCTGACTTCTTGTTATTAGTACGGGAAAATGCCACAAAACCCAGTGAACAGTCTCAAATCCATTAGATAAAAATGCAAGAGAATTGCCTGAGCCCTCCTAATAAAACATAACCTAACATGGAGTAACTAAAGGCACTGAGGGTAGCCTCTGGCTTTAAAAGCATTCACAAGGCCATTGATCATTGAAGACAACACACGGTGACCTCACACAAACACAATGTAAACTCCCAAACTCATTGATGGCATTCCTAGCGCTCTGTCCGAATTTATATTGCCTCTCTGTAAACTGTTTGACATAAGTAGTGAAAGATGGAAACAGAAAAGGGCCTCCTCAGTATGATGAGCATACCACCAAATGCAGCTGGATGCAAGTGAATTAACTTGTAGCTTACTTTGATGTTCAAAGAAATCTCAGGCAAGATGTGTGCTAATAGAATTTTTGTACAATTCTTGGAAGAGTATTTTTCCTTCTGGATAGCCCAAAAATATGCCAGAGGATAAAAATTCTCTGAGTCTTTTTTTTTTTTTTTATATAGGAGGTGAAGAAATGGGAAAAATATAGTTTCCTTATGCATTTATCAGGAATAATGTTATTACTATAAAAGTCAATTCATGCACTCACAAAGGCATATGGCTATATGTCTGTGGGTGCATGTGTTCCTCCTTTCTCCCTCTATCTCCTTCCTTCTTTCTTTTCCTCCTTTCCTTTCCTTTCCTTTCCTTTCCTTTCCTTTCCTTTCCTTTCCTTTCCTTTCCTTTCCTTTCCTTTCCTTTCCTTTCCTTTCCTTTCCTTTCCTTTCCTTTCCTTTCCTTTCCTTTCCTTTCCTTTCCTTTCCTTTCCTTTCCTTTCCTTTCCTTTCCTTTCCTTTCCTTTCCTTTCCTTTCCTTTCCTTTCCTTTCCTTTCCTTTCCTTTCCTTTCCTTTCCTTTCCCTTGCCTTCCCCAAGTCTTAAGTTGATAAAAGTGGTTATGAACGGAGAACAAGATTTTTTTTTTGCCACAGCACTGTAATTTGATTCGAGTAGAATGACTACTTATTTTGACCCATCAGCTTAGATTTAGGAATGTACAAGTTGCAAAGAGAATCTGTGCAGTTAAAACCTCTCTGGTTTGATATTCAATCCATTACCTCCTGCTGGCATAGCACCCACCCACAGTTTCCAGCAGCATCACCTTTTGTAAATCTGTCTCCCTTTCTTCATTGCTACTAGGAACAATAGTCACTGGCCATTCTTAATTACGAAGTGCATATGGCTTGAACTTCTCCCTTGGCAAGCTCAGCCCCCTTATCACTTTCCTTCTTTTGATTGTTATAAACCTATGAAGGCATTTTCTCCCTCTTGAGGAAAAAGGAGAAAAAAACCCAAAGCAAACCAACAAACAAACCAAGCAAGCAACCCACCAACACACAAAACATTTGCAGAAAAATCCCACAAGACAAAACAAAATAAGAAATATTCAGTAAAATCAAATATTCACCCATACACTGTAGCCTATCATGTGAGTAGGTCCTGTCTACAACTGTCATAGAAACAGGTTCTGGAAATATAATACAAATTATTTTCAAATTATTTTCAAAATTACTTTGGGATAGAACATTTTTTCTGAAAGAGTTGCAAAGAATCAGGTTTCAAGTACAGCATGCTTCTGAGCCATGGAATTGACAGTGATTAATTGCATCACCTAAACTGGTTGTCATTCTCAGAGACCTGGAGGGGCACTTGGACACTGGGGCTTCCTGAGAGGTACTTAACCCTAGACTTTGACGTACCTGATGACTTCTGAAGGCATTAGCTGCTGGCTCTGTAGTGAACCACAGCTTGTATGCATTCCTCCAGCCCTGCTACAATAATGCATTGGCTGCCTTGTCTCTCAGCCCAGCTCCTGGTGTCATGCCAACTCCTAGAGAGATAGCTAACAACTTGTATTGTATTGGTACTCTGCCCCCAGTTCTTGCCTTGTCTTGACTCCTTGTCTTGACCTACAGAATCGGAGTCACAGAAAGGTTTAGGTTTGAAGTGACCTCTGGAGGGCATCTAGTGGCCTCCCCACTCATGCAGGGTCACCTAGAGCCAGTTCTTCAGGACTGTATCCAGAAGAACGGAGACTCCACAGCCTCTCTGGGTAATCTGTGCCAGTCACACTCATGTGAAAAAGTATTTCCTGATGTTCAGAGATGACATTCAGTGCTTTGGTTTGTGCCCATTGCCTCTGGTCCTACCACTGGGCACCAATGAACAGAACGTGGCTCCATCCTCTCCAAACCTTCTTTATACACATTGATGAGATGCCCCCTGAGCCCTGATCCTTTAGTCTTCCATCATAGCAGAAATGCCCCAGCACTTTAATCAAACCCGTGGCCCTTCACTGGACTCTTCCCAGTATGCCCAGGCCTCCCCAGTACCAGGGAGTCACAGTCACTGCGCCAGGTGCGTCCTCACTAGTGCTGGGCAGAGAAACATCATCTCTCCCGCTGCTGACACCGCTATGGCTAACCCAGCCCAGACTGCCCTCAGTCTGCTCTGCTGCCCATGCACGGCGCTGGCTCCGCTTCAACCGGGTGTCCACCAACCACCCCAGCTCTTCTCTGTGCCCTGCAACCGAGCAGCCCCTACCCAAGCGCAGGACTAGGGCACTCCTCCCGTTGCCAGCCTTCACCCGACCTCCGTCCCTCCCTAACCTAACCCGCCGCCAAGTTCACCCCGTTGCCGCCAGCCCCGGCGTCCCTCCCGCTGGCGCTCCCACCCGGCCGCACTTCGGAACGGCGTCAAAAGAGAAGCTGCGTTGGCCGGGAATCGAACCCGGGTCAACTGCTTGGAAGGCAGCTATGCTCACCACTATACCACCAACGCTGCGATGTGCGTGTCTCAGCGCTGTACTGCTCCGGGCGGCTGAACGCGTCTTCTCCCAGCCTGTGTTCCTGGGCTAACCCCGAGTTCAAAAAGGACCGCTGAGGGAAACATCACAACTTTCTCCACAGCTGCGAACGCTACAAGATTATTTTTTAAAGAAAAAAAACCTTTTTTTTTTCTTCTTAACCATTAAAGCCCCTAAGGTATTATTCAGTGAAACATTCCCAACATCCTGATTTGTTTAAAAGAAATTCCAAATGAAAAGACTAAAACCTTCAGAAATGGCACTTCAGACATTGGAAAAATGGCCAGCAAACAGTTCCAGCCTGATGAAAACATCGGCCTCTTTCCACCATTTTTAGTATAAGAAACACTCTTGCCAGCATTAGTATTGAACTGCGATGGGCTTCTTATTTCATGTTTGAAAAATTAGGGAGAAAAATTTTAATGAATGACGTTATGTTTTGCTCTCATTCAGCCACTGCCTTTCTCCTCTTAGTATTATCCAAAGAAACACAAAAGCACATGGAAAATGTATCTAAGAATAAATGGAATTGATTTACAAAAGACTAATATTTGCAAGATTATCTGAAACACAAACCTGAAGTTTTGAATCTCAAAATTGGGTACCTCTTTATCACATTATGTTTGATGAAAGGTTTTCTATTACAGTGGATAGACCCAAAAACTACTTTGGGGGACAAATTCTCAAAGCTCCCGTGCTGTGAGGATACCCTACAAATAACCCGGGACATTCTAGGGCATCTGTGATTTCTCTCTGTCGAATGTCCTGTTTACAGACAGGTCTGGTTCTTAGCATGCAGGAATGTATTGCTTTTCTCAGCAAGCTTAAGGATGACAACATTCTGTGCCTGCTTTCAGTTACTTAATAGAGACCTTCAGGTCTCTTTCAGTCTCATGTCCATGGACTTCATCTAACTACAATGCCTGTCAGAAAAGTTCTAAGACCCAATATTAGTTAAATATCTTTTAATCTCGTGATACATTCTCTGGACATTTTACCAAGAATCATTCAGTGCTTGCATTGATGAAAGTTTATGTAGCCTTAGAGAAAACTCTACAGAGCACAGCAAACACCATATTAAGGATATCAAGTCTTCTCTAATTTTCTCCTCACAATTCACTTCAAAATAACAGCAAAGCCATCCATGATCCTATTTGGAAGGCTCTGCAAATATAAGTATATTTATAGCTAAGCTTAACAGAACAAGCTAAGAGGGCAGCTCTGAATGATGTAGAGTCTATTTTCACTTTATGTGACATGCACAGTAGATGTATTGCTTTGCAAACACACACTTCAGTTACGTGGGGCATACACAGCAAACCACTCCTTTTGGTACCAGATTTTCTGTGCACTTCTTGTGGAGCCCTTTAACATAGGGCCTTGGCCCTGAGCCAGTAGGCTAATGATTTAAGAAGATGATACCATGGGACACATCAAACTCACTAATCATAATTGCTTCTGAAAAATATGTACCTTATTTTAATGGTTTTCATCCTTCTCCTCTAATCTGTGGACACCATAAATATTTTCTAGAAAAAGTGCAATGGCATGGATAATAAATTTAAGCCTAGCAACAGTTGTTTCTAACATTACTGACAAGTGTGGTTTAACAATCATCAGAAAAGGCTGTTCTCTACATAATTCCTTGCAGAAATGTTCCATGGAGCCTGTAAGTCCATGGGCTACCATTTGAAAATCTTTACCTTACTATTTTGGAAATCTGAATAACTTCAGTCAGTCTGGAGGAAGTGTGGATGCTTTTCTTACCAAAAAATATATTTTTCTTTCTTACAATTGTAGCCTTAACTATGTTGCCTTTGTGATGTCACCATCCCGTATTCTAAGGCAATACAGAGTGAAAAGGATGATTTTAAACCTATGTTATAGAACTCAAAGAGAGATGGGCACCCTTTCAATAGAGAAAAACCTCTGGATGAGGATTGCCTGCTGTGAGAGAGCTGGAAGCTGTGCTGGTTGACACACCAGGACAGAAAGTGGGATGAGCTAAGGGGAGTTTTGTGAATGGCAGCCACCTGGTTCATAAAGCTGCTTAAACACACACGAGATTCCTAAAGAATTTAAGCACCCAAAGTTGCACATAAACTCAGAGGGCCACATTCCCAAAGTCAAAATGGTCTTATCGTGCTTAAGGAATTCTAGAAACACTTCTGAACATCTGTAGGCACCTGGAAATCTGTTGAAACCTGACCCCAGTGTTCCAGTCACAGATGCAAAGCTTCCTTAACTTCAGGAACTCTTGAATATTCAGGCAGCTCACACACACTGCCAAGTCAGGGGCTTTGCATGAAATTTGTCCTGATTGTTTCTTGTTTTCCCCACTCTCTCTCACGCACATATGTATACAGATTCCAGTAGCACTTGATGAACAAGCAGAACAAATTAACCCTTCTTATGTCTTATCAGAACAAGACGAGCGTGCAACAGTAAACTTTCCTAATCTGGTTTTAATTCAGTAGGCAAAAAGTCTGTTGGCTGCAGGTCTACTGCATATAGCAGAGAGGAAGTGCTTTGCTGGGGCATAATTAAAAGGATTCCTACCACGCCTGTAATGACACGCCCTCTGCTTTCTTATTAAAGGTTTCCTCTGTTTGGCTTAACACCAAATTAGTTGCATATGTGACTGTTTTTGCTACAATATCATCTTCAATTACTTAATGCATCATCACGCTAACCTCTCAATTAACCCTTGTTTCAAAGATTGCTTGATGCAGGTGTGGCAACGTTGCTTTTCTGGCAAAGGACATGTCCTGCTCACTGCTAGTGACCTCTGTTATTGCCTAGGATCTGGGCATGCTACACATGCTTTTTGTTTACAGTGCAAGGTCTCAGCTAATTGTATAACTGAGGTGCTGCAGATCCACAGCATGCAGAAGCAATTCAAACACAAAAACTAAAACCTAGGTGTATCCAGCACTGCATTTGTTCATTTTTCTGGCAAGAAGCTTCTCCCCAGAGAAAAGATCTTGGTTTAATCTGGAAGAGTAATATGCTTATTCTGTAGGTTTGAGGGATTCCTTAGTCTGTATCAGAGCAAGTGGTCCAAAAGAATAAGAAAAACCTATCCCAAAAAATTTCAGAATAGTTTAGTGCTACCATCCGAACAGAATCTGTCTATCACTCATCACAAGTTCTACAAACTTCTGTAAAGAAACAGCATTGAATCTTCAAAATAAAATGCATCTAAGTTTCAGAAAATATAACTGTCTAAAATACACTAGGCAAATAGTAGTATAATAATATTACAGACACATGATCATTTGAAAGTTATTTCAAAGCTTTATGTGTTTAGACCTACTATACCAAAGTAAGAAAAAAAGGGTTTAGAAGTAACTTTAGTGTAAGCCAAGTATAAGTCAAATTATAAAATTAATAATCAACCTTCATGAATCGTGCTTGAGAATCTTATCTATATTTCTTATTATTGCCATTCTTTATTTTTTCATACAATCTGCTTGACTTAGATACTGACTTGTTTGCCAGATGTTGCTCTCCAATCAACTTATTCACATAGTTACATACTTCTTTGTATCAGGGTCAATCCCCTTGAGTGGTCAGTCTTTAACATACAATAATGATAACATACTCATGTTTATCAAGAAGATAACAACTCAGATACTTTCAAGACTATAAAGATGGAAATTAAAAATTTTTGACTTGTTGAGTATGTCATGTAGCCTTGCAAATATTTTTTAACATTTGTACCACTTGTTAGTTTGGTTGCTTTTTTAAATTATATTTTCTCTAGTTAACAAAATATGATTCTGAATTTAATAGAATATATCAGCAATTCTTCTCATGATGATTACAATCTTTTTTATTATCTTGAAAAATATATGACTTTTCAAAAAAAGATTAAGTGTTGTTTTCTCTACCAAAACCACAGAAATTAAATGTAAAGCAATAAAATCCTTTCTCTGGTCTACACAAAATTTATAATATTATAATTAATAGCAAACTGTTGACTAAAAAAATAATGTTCCTAAGAAATATGATCCTTAGTGCTAAGAGCTCACTGTCCTGGATACAGCTAAGCCCTGACAAGGCTGCTATAGAACTGTTAAAATAAAGAACTCACCAGTCATCTTCTTTCTAATCATTAATGATTTGGTTCTTTAGCTTGTCTTCAGTTTATCAGGGGATAGGAAGTTAAATGAAAATCTAAACTGAGATCTTTTTCATATATTAACTTGGCTATGTAAAAATGTCCATGGACATCTTCAGAGCGTGATTCATCTCAGCCTGGGATAAGTGTCTAAAATAAGCTAGTGAATCACCTTCTTGAGAGACCTTTTTCTTTCTATTGATGTTAAAATATGAAGTGGTTAGCTGAACCTTAAAAGTTTTAAATGAGGTAGCGTTCCTATAAGCTAAACATTTTTAAATTCACAATAAATCACAAAATGAAAACTCTTATTTTCTCTCAATCGAAAAAGTACGTATGGGGAGTTATTTTGAGAATGGGAATATTATTTGGCAAGACGAAATTTGAGGTTTATGCATATGTGGATACTGATGATTTTTTTGTGCAGATCAGATACAAGACATTCAACAGTGATTTACATGTTTTCAGCATCAACACAATGCACTCAGAAATTATTTGATATTTAGAAATGAGATACTCAGCCAGAATTTTATTTGATTTCTATGGTATCTCAAGGAAACAGAAGTCACTGAACTTTCCTCACAAAGAACACAAAGAAACCTTTTAAAAATTCCAACCCTAAGCAAACAAGATTATTAAAAATAAAGGTTGTTTTTATTCTTTGAATTCATATAGCTGTTTTAAGAAGGCAGCTACACAGCCTTCTTTCACTATTCCAGATTTATTAGCCAGATCTGAAGTCATTTATTAACTGGGTAGGTTTCTGACACTTTCACCCTTATACTTGTACCCCTTCCCACAACAATCTCTGTTCTAGATGATTTTCAATTTATAGATACAGTAGCAGAGTAGTAAAAGGAAGTCTTTATTTCTACAAATTGAAAATGTAGGTCATGTACATAGGTTGGCATCATATATGTTTAAAGAAGCCCAAAGATTCACTACAGTATTTTTCCTTTTTTTTTTTTTTGTTTTTCCTCCCCGGCACACTTCAGTTCATTCCCATTCCTCCTTGTTTCAGGCTGCTTTCTTGGCATGTTTTTAGGCAAAGCAAGGCACACCCACTACCTCCACCTAAAATCAGAAGACATCACTGGAAGGTTTGACTGTGAAGGCTGAATACAAAGACCTGATTGAGACCTGGTTAAGAATGGGACTTTGTTTTTTTAGTAAGAGAAGGATTCGGACTCCATGGATAAAGATTGAGATTTATTTTGTCAATTTATTTTATCCCTTCCTCTCTTATAAAAGAAAGTTTTTACTTTCTGGTAGTCCAGATTATCCTGATTAATTTTGGCCATAGAAATTCTTTATCTCTTTCATTTATCCTTGCAATAAAATTTATCTTATATATAATGTTGGACATGGGTATATAGATCTGCTGTATTCCATCTCCATCTTTCTGGGAGTTGGAGTGGAACAGTAGGGAATTACTGGGAAAGTTCCACCACGTTAGGGAAATATACACATGGAAATATGTATAACATGGTACTTGCATTTAATTGTGTAGGGATTTCTTTTTTTCCCATCACCTTCTGAAAAGGTTGGCATATTTCATTTTTTATGGTCAGTCCAAAAGATTATGCTTTCCAGAACCCTGTCAAATTAATATGATTGATGCACCAGTGGAAAATAAATATGGGGGAAATTACTCTGGAGTATTTATGCATTAAATAAACTAACATCCTCTATCCCAGAGGCTTACAGACAAATGAGCAATTAAGCCACTTGATTCTTTCACTTCAATGTAGAAATTGACTTCTATGGAAATGGGGTGCACTGTTTAAGGTGACTGTGGATATTTTTCTGTGCTAGGCCTTTTAATGACTTTTGTTCTGAGTTATACCATGTGCATTGGATCATATAACCCATTCCTGGTCAGGACTGTCAGTTTTAGTAATTTTTCCAGGCAAGCTTTCTTTAAAAAAATTTGTTCTAAAAATACATATTCATTTTTGAGAGAAAAGATTTTATTGTTTTCAAATTCTTCAATTCAGGAAAGCTGCTTTTACAGTTCTGTCTAAATACTGTTAGTTAGGACAGACAGACTGGATTTATAAACATAAGCTCACTACAGTAATTTATGCCTTTTATTTTCTCAGTGTCAATTTTTGTGTAAGTTCATTTGGAATTAAAGGTTTTCAGTTGTACATACTTTGCATGTCAAGTATGGTAGAGCTGCTCTGAGATTTGATTAAGCTAATGTAGCTAATGTAGCTTTGTATACTGATGATTACATTATTTTAATCAAAACTTTCTATAGAGCCTCTTGTAGAGTGTTTAATTGGAAATGTATTGTCTAAAAATTACAAGTCATAACAACATTCCATTGGATTAACTGTAAATGCTTCTTAGATTTAGGTACATTGGATACTTTTTCTTAACTTTCACTATGATTTGGTGTAGATTTTTATTATTTTGATACCTGATCCTCCAGCTACTGTGATTCAGCAAGGTATCAGACATTAGCTTAGCTGTAGAATTGATTGTCCTTTGCACATTGGCCATGATCTGAAAAAGCAAATTGCACCATGGTGTATAATTCATAATCACTGCAAATTAAGTTGACCTAAATTTGCTTTTGATAAAAGCAAATATATAGAGTTTCCACAGATCAGATGTTATAGAGTAGATCTAAGTGACCATTATCTGATATTTTATTTATTTTCTAGCTCTGCTTATGGGAGAAAAAAAGGAAGAATATGATAAATATTAAGCCAAGAATTTATTGTTAACCCTAATAAAATGTAGCTAAAGTATGAAATAAGTTATAATTATCAGTCCATTTAAAATGATATTAATATTCACCAAATTCATCAACTATTCAACATTCTTCTACCCCAAATTATCTACTCAGTAAAAATATGTCAATAATAATACCATTAAAAATAGTTACACAGAACTTACTAGTTTCTACACTTACCTACCCTAAGGCCAACAGGACCAATCTTCCTGTCACAAGAACAAGACAACTGAGTGAGTCAAGAGCACTCCAGAGGAGAGTGATGATGGTGATGGGATTTCTTCTTTTCCTTTGCTGGGAGCAATGTGTTGTTAATGGTTTCTTTCAGCTTCCCCTAGGCTTCAGCTGGGGACATTTTTATATATTTTTATAGATTAAACGTTTTCATACCTTGCTCTTTCTTCACATCATGCCCGAGTTTAATTATGTTATTACTTACCTCATATCCTTATTCTTTATTGTCTTTACTAGCTCTAAGCTATTTTTGCTCAAGTCCCAGGTTTGCCTTTCTTTAACTGACCATTGTGGAGTTTTTGTACCCCAGGAGTCTCCAGTGTCATTCTGTGCCCTATCTTTTACCACCCTGGACTCCAGATGACATCCTGGGATTCCATTGCCATTACACCATGCTTGTATTGCACTAATGCTGCATTGTTATGCTGGAGTAGCATATTTTGCTTTGCAAAGAAAAACAACTTGTTAAAACTACCTGTAGAAAAATTAGTTACATCTTATATTATGCAAAGATAAGCACAAGTGAAACAAATCAGGAAATAGAAATCTGGTCATTATAAAGATGACATGACTTAACAAGGAGGAAAATTACTCAAAGCAGCCCAAGACAAATTCAGACAAGGTCTAGCAAGTCATACCAGATTTTCCCTTTCCTGAATGGCTTTATCATACCCAGCTTGGCGCCTCTAAGAATTTCACATTTCTCCGATCTTCATCTCTCCACATAATGCAATGTGAAGGAAATACATGGATCTCATGACTGCATTAACTGAAGATGTGCAGTTCATTCTCATGCTGGTGCCTTTTACCAGAGTCTCTTGACTTTAAAACACTTTAAGTCTCATAGAAGCCCCAGAGGAAAGAATTAATTTCTACCCAGTCCTACTAATAGAGTATAAGGGACTGTAACTGGATAGCATATCAAATGATTAATAATGCTAAGGAAAGTATTCTGAAAGTCTTTATGCCTTGTATGTCAAGGTAATGACTATTAAACCAGATACTTTACCCATTTCTCTCCAAAAACAACCCTGTCTTGCCTATTTTAGTAGAGTGAACTACCTGAGAGCTGTATGGACCTTTCTTTTCTTTGGTCTTTGACATTCACTGTAGGTTCTGCAGTTCTGTTCATTAATGAGAAGCCAACAAATTCTCCTGACTTTTCATGCTATTGTAAGGGGATTTTTGCTAATAGTTAACATATTAAGGACTGATATGTCTCTTATAAAGATAAGTACTGATGACTCCTTTGTAAGCTGTCAACAAAGTCAAATTCCTTCACAGTACCTCATTTTTCTGTCCTGCATTGTATAGGTTGCTTGGTTTTAATCAGCATTCTACAGTTCTAAATCCCTCCATATGTTTTACATGTTATGTTAATAAGCCATTTTCTTTTTTTACCTCATGAATCCACATGTGAACCTGCTTCAGGATAAATCCCTTTACTCCCATTAGGTTCCTGTTGTGTTTGGCAAAGAATAGAGAAGCGCAATGGAAGGGCGTTGTGATGATTTTTTGGAGATGCCTTGTATGCACATATTCCTCTGAAGTTAGCAGGAACTTCAGGTGCTCGACACATTCTGAAAATCTTGCTTTGGTAGGAAACCTTATCCTCTTTCCTAGAAAAAATTCAACTTAGTTTTAAAAATCAGTTAGAGACCTTCTGTCACATCTGACCTTTGCTTGATGAACTCCTCCATCCTTCTGGAAACAAAAGGAAATCTAATGAAAGAAACATTGTTTATTTAATGTCTTAGAGATAAACCACAAAAAAAAAAAAAAAGAGGATATAAGGGAAAGATACTTCTAGGACTCAAACCTTGGATAAAAGTGAAACTTCTACAAAGAAAATAGTTCTGAAGAAAGAGATATTTCAAGAACATTAGAGTGGAGCAGTTTCTCTACAATGATTTTTCTAACACACCTGAAATGCTCTTCTGACATATTCAAGCTTTGCTAGTAAAACCTGAAGAAATATAAAACATGACAAACATTAAGATTGACAGCATAAAATGAAAAGAAAACTTTAAATAGTAATAAAAAATAAAATAAAATAATAAAATAAAAACCTAGAGATGAAAAAGTGGTGGAACAAATTCATTCCCACTGAGAATGCTAACTAAATAGGTTTAAGCCAGAGGACATACTTCTCTTGCCGTCATCATATTTTGAATCTTTCTTACTAGTATTTCACTTCTTTTTTGAAGAAAAAAAAATGGGGAGGTGGGGAGAAAATCAAGAGAGAAAGCATATTAACATTCATGTATAAAATTTCTAAATGTAAGATTCAGATCATAAAAGGTAGCTGATTTTTAAAATCTCACTGATTTTAATTTTCAGAGAATGGAAAGGCTCACTATACTTAGTATTCTGGGTGGAAATAGTTCCTGGATTTCCTAATAATAGTCTCACAGGAATAATACAATTTTTATGTCTAGTACTAAGCTTGTTCTAAAAAAGAGTAACCTATCCCTGGCTACAAAGTCTACCTAACACAGTACTTCCTACTGAATTGCCACTGTTAGCCAGTTAGAGGACATATTTTGCACCACTCTGGGCAGTTTATTCAATACAAAAGAGGGTACAGATTCCAGACACCCTCATGATCAAATGGAGGAGGGTCATGATGGACGTCCAATGCAAAGAAGAAACATACAGGAGAGATCAAGGATAAGGTATAAAGGAGTAATTTATAAACCATTTCTGGTTATGTACTGATGGTGTTAGGAAAGCCAAAACTCAAATACATGAAACTTGTTTGTAAATGTTTGTAAATGTCTGGAAAAGGAAATGGGTATACACTGCTGAATGGAACAGGTGATTTAGTGGCAGCAGACACAGATAAAACTGAAGTACTCAGTATCATGTCTTGGACTTCTCCAACAGGGTCTCCCATGTCTCTGTGCTTAGAGATGAGGCTCAAGGAAGAAAACTACCAAGAATGGATGAGGATGGATTCAAAGACTGCTTGGACAATGCAACCCATACACATCCCCAAAACCTGCCAGAATGCATCCAAGGGTGCTGGAAGACCTAGCTGATGTTCAAGGCTGCTCTCTAACATCTTTAATAAATGTAGAGAAACAGGAGGCTGTCTTCTGTTACCCACTTTGGTAACAGTTGTAGCATCACGAGGGTCTATTCTGTTCTTCTTAACATCTTTAAGAGGATGGTGACAACTAAGTGTGCTCCATATAGAGTTCTGATAGTCTCTGTATAGACACATCATCCATTCTGGCATGTGGGTGAGTGCACTTTGACCAAGTTTGCAGGCCATTCTCAATTGTGGGACCAGGCAAAATGCTCCAGGGCAGGACTGCAATCCAGAAACACCTGAACAGGCTAGACAAATGGGCCAACAGGAGCCTTATAAAATTCAGGCAGGACCAAAGCCTAGTCCAGCACAGGAAAAGGAGGATCCCCTTGCAGTGGAAAGGGGGTGTCTGGACACAAACAATACCTTTTCCCAAAGAATATAACTGAACAGAGAAACAGGTTGCCCAGTGAGCTTCTGCAATGTCCATGCTTGGGAGTTTTCAAAACCTTACTTCTTAAAGACTTGAACAACCTGTTCCAAATTTGTGGTTAATCCAGCTTTGAGCAGGAGGTTGGACTTCTTCCTGAAGTCCTCTCCAACTCAAATTATCCTGTCCAGTCAGGAAGATTCTGTCCAAAGATAGTTAAAAATTTTGTCAAAACATTTTAATATCTGGTAAAAAATAAGAACTGGAGAGAAAATTACTGGACTTTTTTTTTATGAATAACATTCATTTTTTATGACTAACATTTCTTTTTAACATTCTTGGTTGAAATTGCTAAAAAAATAGAAATTAATAAGTATGTAAATCGTAACTCTTTGGGCTGAATTTTTGCCTGTTGCACATCTGCCTGAGTTTGGGGAGGGATATTTTTGGAGGCACTATTTCAGCAAAGCCTTTTCACTCCTCTCCAAGAACAAGTTGTACACTTATACGTAGTTAGGTGAAAATGCTATGACATTGTGAGCTGCTCTACCATTCGTATGAATCTGCCTGTGCCAGGGATGATCCTTTCGCTCTTCAAAAAATGAAACCCAGGTCAGAAAACTAGAAGTTGGAGCAAGGAAAGAAGGCATGAATCTGAATGGGGAAAAAAGGATAGCATAGCAGAGGGATTTATAATACAAGCACACATTTCATACTCCTGCTGATGTCTACGATCTTGATGAAACTAATACTGATGGTAATGCCATCTGTATAATCAAGACATATTTCCTCATCAAAGTGTCAAAATATTTTTGTGTGGTAAGGTGACACTATGCTGTATCAGGTTTGATTATAACACAGTCATTGGCTAAATAGTTGCCCTTTCCCTCAGAGCCACTGATTTCTGATGCCAGTTATATGATGTAAATTGCATTTTTGGAAAAAATATGAAGTATTTCACACAACATCTGCAACTGTAATAGATAGAACAACTTTGTATAGGTGTAATCACAAGTTCCAATAAACATTTTTTGGCCTTCACATATAGTATCTTAAAATCAATATTTTTCCAAGCTTCCTAATTTCCTGGCTTTTATTCTTTCTTACTTTACAGGTGAAATTTGTTTCCTGAGAAAAGTGCTGTGCTATGATGACTAAATATATGGCTTATTGTTTAATACTTAAGCACAGTTTTAATAAGAGGTCATTAAATCTGATGGATGGGGCCTCTACAAACAATGTCATCTGTCACTCTATGCTCAGTGAAAGGAAGTAGAACAACAGCTGTTTTCAGTTCTCATGAGTTTCATGTTTTCCTTATTTCAGAGTCACATGGGATAAATTCCTATGGTTCTAATCTGGCTTTTTAGTCACAGCTGTAACACAAAGGAGAATTTATACCCAACTTGATATGTTTTGTCTAGTTTTGAGTTGAGAGCGTAAAAACCTGTGGAGCTTGAGCATGTATGTTCTCAGAATTTATGTATCAGCCTGTTTCATTTTAATTAGGCAGAAGTTTGCAAACATTCCTAAATTATCCAATCAAAACTTGGTAACTACTAAATATCAAAAAGGCCTCAAATGAGTTTGCCTTCACCTGATTGTAGGTTTATTTATGTTTCAAATCTGCAAGAAAAGAAGAAGAAGAAGAAAAAAAGAGTATAATACATCAGCTTTTAGGAAAGATATTTTCTGCCAGATACAAGGTACCTCATCTATCACATTAGTGAAAGTCTACCTAGCTAATTATTAACTCATTGCTGCTTATTCTTGTGAGAACAACCACAGTTTTAACAATTTATTATTACTATGTAGACCCTGAAATAATGGTTAACTTGTAATTCTCTTATTAATAAACTGAATGATTTGAAATAAGTCAAAACCAAAAATAAATGCCAAACAAGAAAAAAAGAAGGCATTGTTGTCCTAATTAGTCTAAGGAAATCTACATAATAAAATACTCAACAAGTATAAAATATCCTCAGAAAACTAGCAGGGCAGCAATGAGTTGAAATAAAACATAGACTGGATTCTAGAAGATTTTTGTGATTTGGCCTAATGTACATACCCTTGTACTAAGCAGGTTTGCTTCCTCCATCCCATCTTCCTTAAAATACCTTTTTTTATAAAATGTAAACAATAACTGAAAATTTCAAAACCTACATTTGATTTTTAATATATGCAAAATCAGGTTACCTGGACCTATAAAGTGTAACTAACCATACCTCTGAACAAGGAAAGTTGCAGTGAGTTGTCAATGAGCTTTTATACTATCTATTCAATTGTAAATCATTATTATGGTTGATACAGAGCTAACTGTCTGTCCAGCATCCTATATAGTGCTGTGTTTTGGATACAATCAATAGTTAATAATTTTATATTATTGATTTGTTCACCATAATAGTCACTAGGACTATAAAGAAAAAAATATGTTCTGTTTTCATAGAGGTTTCTGCATCTAACATTGAATAGATCAAAATTTCATAGTTTGTTTGATGAAGATTTTGCAGCATAATCTGCACATAAAATAATAATTCAGTACTCAGTTTTTCTTCTCCATAAAGAGCTGTGAACCTGAAAATCACAAGCTGATCTTAAACATTACATAAAAGATAAGTCCCATTCTCTTAGCTTATCAAAGCTAAGATTTTTCCCTAAGTTTATGGAAATTTAGGCTTTAATCAATTTATTATAAAGACAAGTGCCAAACATATTATTTGGCTCTAACCTCCCCCAAAGTATACTAGTCACCACTTAAATCTGAAGTGCAGAAACACAAATCAAAATATTATCTTTACACCTTTTCAAAACCTTCTTTTTCTTATTGCAAACAAAAAAAAAAAATCATAGTCTTCCATGAAAACCACACTTCCCAGTGCTTAACCCATAAGCCATGTCTCATTGCTCACAAACTGGTCTCTGGGATGATGATGATGATATAGCCAGTGGAGGAATTACAGAACTGAACCCACACAAGACTGCTTTCGAACTCAGAAAGCATTTCTGCCTGTAAAGTGAATTTACAAAGCAGACTGCAGGCACTGCTATCCCATGTGTCACACCACAGATTGCAGGATGCAGCAGTATTTTTATAACCTTCCTCATCTCCTTCCATTCCTACATCCTTTCTAATTTGTGCCATCAGCTGACCTTGCCTACAAATACAAAAACTATTCTCCAACTGCACAATTTCAAAACATATCAAAGCATTAATAAGGATGCTGTGGTTCAGAATTTTTGAAAATGAAAGTAATCTGAGGTTAGAGCATTTGAGGGTTTTCCACACTAGCAGTTAGCCTATCACATCTGCTACCTATTGTGGCTGTGTCTTCTTCCAGGTCTAAATTTAATATATGCATGTTTTATGTGGAAAGAAGGATTGTAACCCTCACAAATTCTGGGTCGAATAGCCTAACTTTTCTTCTTCTAATGCTACACATAAGATCTTAGGTTTAAAGCCTTGAAAAACTTTTTTCTTCATATTATTTACACTTTCTCCTGAAAACCTCTGACATTGGAATTCACTCTTTGCTCTTTGGTAAGTGGTATCTGAGTCTTTCCATGAGAAAGGAATCATTGACAGAAAACCTACAAAAAATCATTTGTTTTTTTCTGCCAGTAAACAAAAAAGGCCCACCTCCCACGAAGACAATAGGAAAGTATGTGACCTCATAATTAAACATGGTCTACTTATGCCTTAAGAAAGGATAACTAATTCAAACTTTCTTAGTTGACTTCTAACACTGCCTGTATGTTGGCTCCAAGCTGTGTAAACTTAATGGTCTTTTCTGTAGTGTTTGATATGCAACTCCCTAGAATTCTCTGAAGAAAATAAGAAATTTCCTCTTGAAGAATCACACTGATATCCTCACAACTTATAAGAAACTTTGGGATCTTATTACAGCACTCTGGTGAATATCTGCCTGATCATTTGGTGGGAATGTGGAGAGACATCCTTGTTTTGCAGCTGTCAACTCACTGCAGGGAAGGGATGTGGGGGATGTTAGGATTTAGGAATCCTGATTCTATTTCAATTAGACAACCCTGTCATTGTCTCCACAAGCCCAAACTCCTGCCTGCATCTCTGTCTTCATCCAAATCAAGGCTTTCTCTAGTACTGCCAACAACATTTCTATCTGGCTCCAAGCATTTCACAGTGGCTTAAGAACAGTAAGTAATTAGTCTCACACATAAATCTGGATGTGGATGTGCTCCCAGCAGGACTGCCAGAGCTGAGCAACTACATGGCTGCTTTTCCATGGTGTGAGCAAGGCATATACCACAACAGAGAGTGCTAGCAGGGAGGGAGGTTTACTACTTCTTTTACTGGACAGCCTTCTATTTTTTATTTATTTTTTATTATTTTTTGAGGTGCTTTGTATGGTCTCAGATAGGAAACTGAGACAAACAGAGTGGTTAACAGCTACCATACAACATTGCACTCATCTGTTTGGTTCTGCAAGACTGAATGCACAATTTTGCATTTATACATAGTTGCCATGCCTATGCACAACTGAGAGTATAAATAACAAAGGCAGGATGCAAGGAATGCAACTTAAATAATCTGAAACTCTTTTAAGGAAGACATCTGGAACCTATCTGGAAATAACCCATCAAGGTAAGACTTGTTTTAAAAAAAGCAGAAGTTAGGAACCTAAGTCGAGTTAAGGATCTCATCCATTAAGTGGAAGCTTAATATACCACTTCAAGGATGAAAGCAAACCTTAGCAAACATGGATTTTTATGAATAATGGACATGATTGAAAGACCTACAATGGGTAATGAAGCGTTTAAAATCTATGAAAGTCAAGAATCAAAACAGCTCACAGGTCATAGGAAAATAGTGGGAAGACAGAGACTGGAGAGGATACAGTTTAAAAATAAATAGGTAAAAAGGAATGAAGATAAGTTTAAAAAGACAAGATTTAGGTTATGATCTCATCCAAGGAAGAAGGTATTTCTGAAGACTGTGGGCTGCAAAGGATGTGGACTTACATCTCCAATGGATCCAGGAGCTGGCCAGAGCATGATACAACTGTAATTTAAACTCTTTGTTTGAAATAAGTAGAAAAGCGAAGAGAATTAATTTCTGGATTTTGGTATCAAGCCAGGGCAACATTCCTTCTTATAGGTCAAGGATAGCTTGAAATGACCAACTATTGCAGCAGCCACATATGGAAATGTAGGATTTCCTTTTAGTTGCCAGCTGAATAAAAATCAGATCTAACTGTCTGCCAAATACAATGCATAATTGTCAGTACAAAAGGAATGCAGGTGCAGTTACCACACTTGTGTAGCTAGCTTATTGTATCTGGATGTTTAAAAGTAAGACAATAACACCTAGGATAAGATGGTATGTTAAATAGATGATGTATAATTACAACCTATTAATAATGGCAGACAAACATATGATAGAAAGCTGGTAACTGAGAACAACCAAAAACCAATAATCCCCCAAAATATAACTTAGGATATATAGCCTTTGAAACACTCATAAAAGGAGAAACAACACAGTGATTGCATGTGGACTGTTAGACAACTTGTCACTGTATGGTGTTTGTGTTGTTACTACACAGTGCTGCATTTCAGTTGTGTCATATTGCACTAGTATAGAAACAACCCCAGTAATTAATCCCATTTAGAATTAAATATGTGATTGTCATATCTGACTCTGCATTGGGGAAGCCCAAGTCTAGAGTTGCTTCTCACAGGCAAATGTCTAACCCTGCCAATTTACCAAAAATGACGGAACTGCTGAAGCCATTGCTGGTAGGAAAAAAATTTGGAATGAAACTTCAGATTATTGCAGACTTCTACACAACTGTTCTGAAATCCTCTGTAGGTTGGTAAAACATAATAATGTCAGAAAGTTCTAAATTATGATTCATCTATTTATTTTGTTTAAATAAATTATTTTGGATTTTTAGCAATCTCCTTAAGAATCTAACATGCTAAGAGTACAAAATAGCTATTTACTTCATGTTGCACTAAACAGATCTCTTTGCCTGTAAAAATACTATTTTTCATTTTCTTGCATGAAGCTCTTCAACTGAAAAAATCTTGGAAAGATACTCCATTTCCTATCAAGTTTTCCTTGCATTCATTTTTTACAATTAGGGTCTGATCAAAATTTTTCTGAAAAAGCCTTGATGCCTTGTAAAGACTTTAGACAAACATTTTAAACAGTTGCCATTTTTCTGTAGTTACTTATACCTGTCAGAAGAGTGGAGAAGGTGGAATTGTTGAGCTACAGAATTAGTACTGCAAATATTTTCTACTGGGTGGGAAATGCAAGGGATTCTGCATTTTTAATAAGTCAAAACAGTAGAACAGTTGCTTAAAAATTGAAATGCAATTTTACAGAACAGCTTCTATTATTATTAGGAGTTTGACTTGATGATCCTTATGGGACCCTTACAACTCAAGATATTGTATGATTCTAAGATTCACACAAATTGGGGAGATAATGAACAATTTAAGATCCTATATTAAAAAAATACAAGATTCAGAAATAGCATTCTTTTTTTTTTTCAGTCAGAGCTGGATGACAAGATAAATACTTCTACAGATCCTGCAAGTGATTTGTTTCTATTTTACTCTGACATCAGCTTCTGAGTTGATCTGTCTGACCCACTTTGTTGTTAAATTTATCCCACTGTAATCTGGGCCAAGGAACAAATAATTTCTCCTTGGTTTACGAGGCAATCACTGATGTAAGAACTCCCCTGTTACTGCTACATGGCCTCGCTCACAATTATAAATATATTATTAGTCTAAATTGAGAGACAAACAGAAGGAAAGACATTTTGTCTTTGTTTTCAGATTTAAAAAGATAAAATCAATTCAGTTGCATAGATATTTTGTAGCTGTGCTTGTTTTTACTACAGTCATTTGTACATTTTCCTGCTGAAAGAAATATTCCAAACAGAAAGCTGAATAGTACTTCAGATAGTGGGAGGACACTAATTCACCTCAGCTGACATTCTGACAAGGTACCATAAGTGGTGCAGATGTGGCCACCAGACTAGCAAGTACTGATAGCACCATGCACAAGCAGTCATATTTTCTCTGTGTGGTGTAGAGAGCAATCTCCTACTTAGTGTAAATCTTTTCCTGTTCCACTAATCCTGTTGGGTGTTCACAAGGAGTGAATCAGTCGTTTATTCATCATAAAGATTAATTTCAGCTGGTGCTGCGTTGTGGTCTGGGAAAACAAAGGAAAAAACCACAAAAAAACCCAAAAGACAAACAAAACAAAATACAACAATCTTAACTGAAAGAGAAATTTCAGCTCTCTTGTTCCATGCAGATGGTGCTGTTTACCAGTTATCTCTCAGTGCATGAAGGAGACTAGAGCCTGGATGAATTACAGCTGGTTCAAACCAATTCAGGCAAAAGCTGAAGTTAATGAGAAGAGAAAAAAATTGTTGAATTCTGTGATGACCGTGATCTCACAGCCGGTCAAACTATAGCCCTGCTAATAGTCCACTCACTGTGGAAAAAATTGCATCTTTGATACCCTAATTATAGTATTGCCAAGAAAGTTTTCTGCATCAAGTGATTACAGACTTAGCCCCTCTCATTTCTGATTGAAGAAAGACCTCATCTTTCCAATTGAAAATTAAGCTCCCTCTTTTTTTTTTCAGTAGGACACTACAACTGACTGGGTTGATCCTCTACCTGTGCTGGAACAGCAGGTCATGCTGAAGCTAACCTTTTTTATAAGAGGCAGCTGCTAAGAGAAGAGAAAGAGGTCTACAGTCCAGTACTCCCAAGTCCTGTCATAACAGCGTGTCCCTCACCCCATCCAGACAGATCCATACTCTGCTACACGTCAGGAAGATACCTAAACTTGGCTGCTTGTTACAAGAACAAAACGCATCAAGTGACGCTTCCTGGTACATCTGCAGATGAATACAAACAGAAGGTAAGATGGGAAATACCACTTGCACCAGGAAGGTTCTGGCAGGTGCCAGGCAGGGTGAATGTTTCTTCATATCATGACTGCTGGAAGGAAGAACATGGCAATGCTCTGACCAAATAAAATACACCTTGCTGCAGATAACTGAGAAGTAAATGAAAAATAAAAGAGGACAGGCAAATGAAAGACCTAATTATCAGTTGTATACACATCTATTGTTTCAATGCATAAAGGAGTTATGTATTGATGAGCTTCTACAAGTACCTGCTGGCTGCCAGCACAACTGTGGTGCAACTGGAGTCACATTTGTGTGAATAAAACTTTCTTCTTCTTCTAAAAAGCAACATTCTTAAAGGCTAGCATAAAAAGATCTCACCCTTTTCTATTGTATAAGTCAGCTGGGTGTATATAAAATGCACCATTATTCTTAGAAGAGTAAATTACTAATATTTTCATAGCCACCAAAGTGAATATAAATGTTGGGTTTGCCTGGAAAAAGGCATGGATTCTCATAAATTTATTTTGCTTCTGGTACTCAGGTGTTATTGGAGAATGCTGACCTCAGATCATAACCTTCCACTCATTTGAACATCCTTTCCTTCTATAGCCAGGGTTTATATAGAGTCCTAAACACCTACAAGAACATTTTTATTTGCTGATTAAAGAAGACTATCTTTTTTAGACATAAGTGCAATCACTTGAAGGAGGCAAAAGTCTGATTCACACTAAATAAACACACGAGAAATTACACAATCACAGAATCACAGGATATCAGAAGTTGGCAGTGATGGAAGGGGACTTGGGTAAGACACATAAGCAGTCACCTTATTGACTTCCAGGCAATTGCAAGAGTTAAGAACTGACAAAGATAAAAAAAAACAAAAACCCTAGTACCCATTTCAGTGAGACTAGGTCAGACAAACATCTGTCAATAATCACTGATCTTGCCTTCAGGCAAAGCAGTGGACAAGATGACCTCCGAATGTCTGTTTCCAGCCCTATTTTCCTGTGATAGTGGGATGAGACCTAAATTTTCTTGGGAGAATCAGGTGATAGAGCAGCAGCCTTCCTGTGGAGTCAGCCATAAAGCTTGAGAAGATCATTCTCATAGCTCCCTGTTTAAATAATGGCTATTAGGCAGAATTATTATCCGTTCGTTTATATTTACACACACACACACACAATGCCTTGTTGCAAGCCTATGGTGAATACCTTCAGGCAATGTAAGTCCTCAAGGAGAATATTAGAAATCTTACTAGATTAATACTGAATTTTTCACTGAATTTTCTGCTACCCACAGATGAGTGTAAATGTTTTAACCCTGGTCATGCTATGTCTGAAGTAGAATAAGTTTAGGAGTCTGAAAGTCATGAGGAACAAGGACCCTATTTGCAGAGAGACCTGCCCTTTCTTCACTGCACAGTATCCATATTACATTGTAGGATTGCTGTATTTTAATTTCCTATTTCAGCAAAAACAAAAGATCTAATTACATATAGCACTTCATTTATCCAAAAGGATGCTGTTAGGGGAAAAAAAAGCAGCACACACACACACACACAAATCATAACAACTTATAAAAGACCAGAATTTCCTGAATAATGTAATTTTACATCCTCAACTTATGTTCCTTTGTAAAGAATTAAAATGTTGGCATTTCTTGACAGGCAGAGTGATTACTTGATAAGATTACACAGATAAAGTGACATTCATCATTTTTCACACATAATTAAATACAACAAAAGTAATATTTTAAATAGATAAGCAAGCACACAATGGGTAATTATGTGTATGGAGCTTTCTGTCTTACAGTGTATAGTGCTTAATTAGACCTTAAGGGACAGTGCAAATTTGCTAATCATATGTGCCAGTCACAGCCAACATTTAGTACCAAAGTTCCAGACTCCTGTCTATATCTGCACATAATTTGCTTATTAGTTTAAATGCACAATTTCGACTCTTTAACATTCAGTTTTGATTGGTTTTGCTATATTAATGGGACAATAACATCATTCATAATCAATGTTCTCCAAATGTAAATGATTTTAATTGTTCACACATAATAGTGTTCTCTATTAAAAACACATACTGATGCCTAGTTGAGAAAATTAATTTGCTGTGTTTGTTACAATAATGAAATAAAAGTTGTTCCAATTTAATGAATTCAGCAGTAGATTTCATAACTTCATTATGAACACAAACTCAATTTTCTGGGGGTAACTTACCATTAGTTCAAATGAAAAGATTCATTCTCTGGAAAATTCAGGAGTCACTGGTTCTATTTCTTGGGGTCATTCCAATTAATAAAATGAGAAATATATAACAATGCCATAGAGTGAGTATTGCAACATGCAATCCAAATAATTCTTCCTGCATCTTGAATTTGAGTTTCCCCAGCTGAATTGGTACTTTTTAAAAAGTTTCTCAAGGGAGGAAACTGACAAAAAATACAGTGACAACATCATTTAACTATTTTCATACTAAACTATTGAAGGTCCTTTGGTATCTTTTCTCATGAACTCAAAATAAATGGCTTTGGTTTTGTTCAGGGGATCAACAGACATGCAGAGTTTATTACCATTAGGCTTGGAGAAAATTAATTCCCACATTGTAAAACTATATACTTTTAATGCGCAGATGTGGGAAACATCAACTCTGAGGCTTACTTAATAAGTAGCACACTTAGTTACTTCATTGCTGCTGGGCGTAAAACTGTGGATATCACTACTAAGCTCTTTCTCAGTAGTATGAAAAAGATTATGGTAAGCCAAAATTGACATTAAATTTGATGTGATAACTGGAATCTTACATACATGATAACTTGAATCTGACATACAGCCTTTGCTAGATCTTAAAACCAAGTTACTAATATTTGCAGCTCTGAGAATGAAACCTTAGGGCTACTAGGAAAGTAGTGACTTAGCATGGCTAAAAGAGAAATCTTTTCTTGAACCCTGGTATCTCAAACATTCGTCAAATATTTTGTTTGTCCCATTTCCAAATAGCTTCCGGTTGGTTTGCTTGTGTTTTGGGATTTGTTTGGTGGCGTTTTTTTAATTTAAAAAATAATTTTCACATGTCTCTGTGCTCCTAAAATCCTTCCTGGAAAATAAATCCCAGAAAATAGATTCTAGGTCTTAATTAGCAAACTTTTAATGTATATTAGCATTTCTACTCATATTCAGCACTCTGCCTTTCTGGAACAGACATTTTCTTTACGTATTAGATTCAAAGCATAGATATGAAACAGTTTATGTAGCAGCAGCTCAGTATTAATCATATAAAGATATACTCAGGCCTTCAGACAGAACTATGACTTTCACAATTTATATTTTTTTTTACTTTTTTTTCAGTTTGGGGACTGTAATTCATAGAATCATAGAATGGCATGCGTTGGAAGGGACTCCAAGGATCACAGAGCTCCAACCCCCCTGCCGCAGTCATGCCTAACTATACGCATACAGGATATTTCACAAAGTACCTCATTCTCATTCATCTTCCTGAAACCTGTGGCAAATTTTGTAAATTCATTGTATTAGGGCCGTTCAAAATTAATTCTGACTTTGTAACATTTTGCCAACATGAACAGAAGCTTTAGACTTTTTTTTTTAATTAACGTTTAAGATGACACACTGTTGGACTCCCTCCAATTCTTGAGTACTGTGATAGAATTTTTCTATTTATAGCAAAACGATACCACTTCAGTAGACTACCATAAATGTATGTGGTATTTTCAGATTATTACGTTAAGAGGTCAACTTCAAGTATATGCCAGTTTTTCAGAAAAAATCCAGTTTGCCATGGAATCTGGTTATTGTCACCAAAGCAATGAATTATTAAGCTGCATATGAATTTTATCTCACAGTAATCCAATTTACTAGCTACAGGGTTAAAGGAAAAATGATCCTCTCCTGAGCAGAGTCCAAAGGCATAACATTTAAAGTTACATTAGCATTGATAACGAATTCAAACTTTAATGTATAAGTACATACAATAAATAAGAAAACTTTGTGTGCTCCCACATTGAGTGTACTTTCTTTCCCCAAGGCATAAAGAAAATTTACTTCAACTTATTATATTACCACCCTTTTCACCCCTCTCCAAATCCACCTATGAATGGCCCTTTTACTTTCCATCGTTACAATTCCATAAACATCTGTTTGCTTCTCTTTTTGTCCATAACAAGAATCCAGTGTAGGAAAAATATTGAAATGAATGGTTTTCATTCATTTTCATTGGAGAAGTGTGAGAAGGAAAATGCCTGCATAACCAAACTGCCTGTCTTACAAATTGCATGTTTGATTAGAGGATGATTTCTGGCAGTATCTTTATGTTTTCCTTTCCCTCAAAATACCCAGAGTTCTAGTTCTTAAAAGTAACACAAAGAGTCTTGGTGATGACAAGAAAAAGAAAGTTGCTTATAAAAGTTTCCTGTTAGGGTTACTTGTATACAGTTAGCAGACAGGGGCGAGGGCATGTAAGATCACGGTGATATAAATAAACTAAGAATGAAATGTCAAGTTCATAATGAGAACTTTAATGGAATTGCTGGAGTTTCAGATGAAAGCAGAAATATATTTCTGTCCTTCTCATAGGAGGATTAGAAACTAATCTTTTGCATAAGCAAAAGCCACTCTCTAACATGAGCCACCCTTTGTAATGTTGCACTTCCTGAGATTGATTTACACACAGAGGTAGAAGGAAATTTAGATTTTATACTTCGTGCTTCTTTGTCTTTTGTGTTTTGGAGACAGGGAATAAGGCTCCAGGCTCCAGTGGATTTCCAGCTAAACTCTACAAAACTTTGTAGTACATTTTAAAAGTAAGTTTTGTGTAGGATCTATAATAAGGCATTTCAGGTCAATTCATTAATCAGTTCTCTTAGGAATGCTTTAATTACAGTGTTCTGAAACCAGAGGGAAAAATGGTAAATACTGTAGAACCAACAGACCAATATTGCTAATTAATATGGATTGCCGGAGAAAGTGTTGACTAAAAGCCTTGGATGAATTCTCAGAGGGATAATGAATTATGATCAAGGGGGATTTATTTAAAATAAACCTGCTAACAATACTAAAATTCTGTGCACTTTAACTCACACCTTTAACTCACTTAAAAACTTTTTACAAACATTAATTCTCTAGACATTTTAATAGCTTAAGTAACTACTGTTATCCCAACTAAATAGACTGACACCTTTTTAAATTGAGAGATTTGTCCAAAAGACACTATATCCATGGGAGACTCACAAACTGATACTGCCTGTGTTTTGTTGGATTTTCTCTTACTCTCAGCATGCCAGACCACTTTCCTTTCAGGCCTGATGCAAAACCTAGCAAAATCAGCAAGAGCCATTCAGCTGACCTCATGGTGCTTTGAATTGCCCACAGAGACATATCAGACTGTTTATCAGGGCTACTGCCAGGAAAAATATAATACTGCAATGATACAGAAAAATTGTGGTATTGTGGGCAAGGACCAATTGTCCTTTCTCCTACTCCGTGGTAGTATTTGGATGGTAAATGAGAATCTCAGGGGAGAAGTACAGCTTATGATGTTTTCCCCCTGCAGTACTGGTCCAGTGCCTCAGTGTGGTATGACAAAGTGTCATAGTCCTCCTGACAATTTTTTGTAAAAGTATTGACGACTACTGTAAGTATCCAGATAAATTCTAGTTATTTTTTGCCTCTTTAGGATACCTCAATATTTTTTGAATTATTGCATTAACATACTAATTTAATCGCTCTTTTTATGCATATGCCTATTTATAGGCCACAAAAGACCTATTGACGTTGTCAATTTTTAGTATGTAAATTATCTTTTTTGTAATATAATATGTGCTATGTTTATTTTTTTATGTCGATAAAACTACTTTTGTACTGAGAGGTAGTTCAGTTATATCAGAAAGCTCCTCACTTAATAACTCCCCCAATTTAACATCATGTGATCAATTCTAGATATTTTTGATTACAGGACCAAAATAGAATTGGGAAGTCCATCATGACTTAAGTGAAAATTGGTAAAATGCATATGATATATTGTATATAAAAGACTGCATAAACAGTCTTGCTTTTTTGGGGGGAGGGTTTAGTTTGTAGGGGTTGGGGTTGGTTTATTTGTTTTGTTGATAAACTTATTTTAGCTCAACCTATTAGTAGAAAATCTTATCGGTAGTCCTGATATCAAAGAGATTGAAGCTATTTTTGCAAAATGGAGCTCAAATGGTCACCAGAGGGCACAAAATGCCTTTGAATAAAAGTTAGTGGTAGATGTACACCAACATCCCCATACCTGGTTCCTGAATCTAAGTATGTAAAATCTCATGTTTTCATGTTTAAATAGTACTTTGTTGTGTTCAGAAGTTTCCTTTGAAACTAGACAGCCATATTTGCCATAATCCAAACTAATATACCTAGATTTTTTTTCTCTGTTTCTTTCTTTGACAACTAACTGCCGACTCATAAAGGCCTATCTGTAGCTTTAAGGTATTCATGGAACAATCCATAGTAAATGAGTTCAGCCTGTGAAGGTCCCACTCATTTCCAAGGTTCCAAGAGAGTCGTCTCTCTACTTGTAGGTCACAAAACATAGAAGAGGAATCATAAGTGTTAGTTCCCTTTCACTGAGGTGCAAAAAATGCATTGTCACAGGTTATTTTAAATTCAAGTTCATACCTTTCCTAGGCTACAATCTCCAGCAATGCTGATCCTGCATCTTGTTTTATAACCACTAAGAAACTAAGAACAACAGCGTGATGGGATCTGGCAAGATATGCAGTTTTTCTTTGTGTTTTGCTTCTTTTGGCTAGCCTGTGCTACCCAAGCTTCAGTAAAACACTAATTCCATAAGTACTAAAATATTTTCACTGAAAAGGTCTATGATCAAGACACACGGCAAACCACTTGACTTTTAGAATGTTGCTTATCTCCCTCCTACTTCTACTGTGGTCATGACTATCTAATCAGACAGAAACCCATCCTGGATAATGTATAAATTTCCCCTTGTCCATCTAAAAATGAAGTGCAATAAAATGTAGTGAGGTCATTGGATAAGGATGTGAGCTATTTTACTGCTGCAAGAACTGGAAAAAAACATGTAGTAGGCATAAATAAGCTTAAATAAATCTACTATTGAGTTCAAATGGAAGTCTGTCCAGCAAAATGTGAAGTTAGGAAAGTATATTGAGCTCTCACTTCATGAAGGACCTCACTTGTGAAAACAGTATGAGCAGAATCATATTTGTAGACTATGGATATGTAATACCTTATCCTTGTGCTAATGGTTGTTTCATCGTCTGTTGTTAGCATAAATGATATTAACAAGCTATTAGTTCAAAAAGTTTCTCTTCAACGTAATTGAGCATTTTAATTTTGGTGCTGAAGGTCCATCATTCAAATAGCCTATGGCTACTGCAGAGACACTTTGTACTCCAAGATGTGTTCTAGTATCAGTGCTATCACGGAAAAGGAAGGAGATTCTGATGACATCTTTTTTTAGATTTTAGTATCAAATACTGTGATAAACTACAAGGCAATTCCCTAAGGTGACTTGGAAAGTCTTCCAAATTAAACATGCTGTTAAACTAGATTAAAGTGACAAAAACCAGATAAGTCAGATTAAAGTCTGATCCTGCTCCAACCTTAATTCACACTGCTGTAAAATTATATCATTACAGCATGCAGAACAGTGAATTAAAGATGAAGTGCCAGCTTTAAATTTAATTTCCTCACATTTGCCAGTTTCAGATTATCTAGTGCTAACAGCATGACTGACACTTCACAGGCATGCCTGAAAATAAATTCCTCTAATCCAGAATCTCTCCTGCCAACATCTCAGTTGTCTCAGGGGGTCCACTGAGTGGACAGATCGAGGACCCAGTGGAACAAAGGGATGTTGGAATATTGTGCTAAAGCTAAGGACCATTAAGGCAGACACAAATTAAAGATGAAGAATTAGACCAACTCAGATTATATGTGATGTGGGTGACTAAACTGTACCTTTGCTCCTACTTTTAAGTATCACATCAGGAAGTGCTGCCTGAGAGAGAAGCCTCCTCATCAGAGCCAAAAATCTGGGCCTGTATTTCTGTGCTGGGTTGAAAAGCATGATAAGACATTTCAGCACACAGGAGGATGTCCAGTTAAGTCATCTCACTGTAAATACATTCACACAGAGACAAATGGGTGGAAGTTTAGCTACTGCCTAGCACATGTATCTCAGGCACTGACTGTATTTACTCTTCTTCACAGACATGCCGTGATACGTTATTTTTCTTCCTAGACCTCATATAGCCTTCCTGAGTCACTCCTTAGGTCAAACAATGTTAGCTGGATTTGAGCTCTACGTTCAGACCTGCCATAAGGCATCAGCTGTTTTAGTGGATGTTAGAACTTTATTCAAACCCTCCATTTAGCTAAACTTTTAATTGAGACACTCACTTTAAAAGTTATAAAATAGCCTTTTACTTGTACATGATGAATGCTTGTGTATGGCTCAATAGAATTTTTGCTTGTGGGAAAATTATATAAATAAAAAAAAGACTAAATAAATATGCTCAGCATTCAATAAATAAAGCAACCACAAGCCACATAGGATAGAATACAAACAAACAAAGACATCTCCTAATCTGCAGGAGACCACAGATGAACTTGGGGATAGACTGATGGAAGAACATTACTCAAGGTCATCTTCACAGAGAAAATATCACATCCCATACAAATTCTTCTTTCCTTGGGATATTACCCTTTTGTTAGCAATTTAGAGTGTCTTATCTTTGTTGTGCTGCTAAAACACTGAATTTTAGCCTAGACTACACAAGGCTAAAATAAACAATGAAGAAGTACCATGTCTCTAAACGAAGGAATATATTCAATTTGCTTATTCAACAGCCATTTTAACCTTTGCTTTTAAATATCTGAAACCAGGGTGGGGAATTGTTCTAATCATTTATCTGCTCTCTTATTTGTATTTATATGAGAAATTCCAAAGTCTTCAAGGTTTAGTCAGTTGTGGAACATTGAAGACATACAAATACATTCAAGCAAATGACTATGGAACAAAATAAATTAATTCACATGCTACTGGGGTAAATACCTTGTTTTCTTACTCTTAATTATCTAGTTATTTGGGATAATTTGTAATTAATACCCAAGAGGGGGGCATATAGAAAGCCAACCTGCTGAGCTACCTAAGTAAGCCTGTAAGGCTGAGGAGAGGCATGTATGCACTTGAAGCAGCTTGATAAAATCCTTTGGCCCAGTCTATTAAGAGGATGCCCTAATCATGGATGTAGGAACATGCCCTGGGAGTGAATAAGAAAGTCTTTCAGTCATTGCCATTTGGTCAGTAAGTGAGCTAAGGTGAATGACTTTCTAGTTTAAAAGTTAAGAGCTTTTGTAAGCAAGGGAAGAAACACGGGCTCTGCATCTTGCATCTCTGAACACTGGCACACAATATTTAAAACTAGGTTAACCTGTTTTCCAGAAAGCATCCTAACCACTGCTTTGTTACTCAGGAAATTTGTTAAAGCCATTGATTTTTGTAGCAATTTATAAGAATATCCCAAATATGTTTGAGGTGTATGAATGTTAGAAATTGTTTTCACATCTCTTTTGGTTAGAGAAAGAAGTGGAATCTGAATTTACAGTGCCACTTTTGAGTGTTCCCATCACAGGACTAGTGAGCGAAAGGTAAATTCAAAAACCACTTTCTCCTCCTGCATTTTCTATAAGGTCCTGCCTACCAAAGCTCTTTTGAGAGGAGGTTCTGGCTCAAGGCTGTCAGAGGACATGAACACAGCAATGCCTGCAAGCACCCAGCTGCATGGCCCTGCTGGGGCAATGGCAGTTCTGGGTGTGGCCACTGAATTCTGGGTTCCAGGTGTAACAGGTGAGTGCCAGTTTCAAGAATCTGCATTTTGGATTTCTGCCTTTAGGTTACTTTGTCCATTCAAGTAGGGAGGTCTAAATCCCTGAGCACATTGAATCAACGGTGTGTGCATTTCAGATGGAGCAGACCCAAAAGTACAGACTAGGCCTTAATTACCTTCTCATGACCTCCCAATTGCAGTCAAGGGGGTGTCTCAAAAATTAATGAGGTTCTTTAAAAGGCAAGTAAATTTAAATTAAAATTGTAAAGAATCATGAAAAAATATATTTTCCAGATTTCAGAGTATGATCATAAGTACATTCAAGTTTCATTTTTCTTAATAGCTGCTTGAACATAAACATATCAGCTCTGATGCACAAAACAGAATTTCATTAATTAGGAGAGACATTTATAGAATCAAAAAGGAAACTAGAAAACATCATATCCCCACCTTTTTTTATTCTAGTAAAACTCTTGTTTCTTTGGAAGGTAGTGGGGTTTTTTTGGAAGTGGGTGGGGTTGAGGGGAAGGATTTGCAAAGTCACTGCAGCCTTGTCCAAGATGAAACGCTACCTCTCTACCGCAACAGTGTCCCCATTCATCTGTTTCCTGAACAGTGAACAAGAAAAGCCAGAAGTATTCAAGTAAAATTGTAATTGGGCCCTACAGTAGTTCCAAAAACAATGGGAGCTAGAAGGGGAACATAATGATTCATTTTGGCTACTCTGGACTGTCATTTGTTCTTCCTTGGCCCTATAAACCAGTACATAATGACTTTTAGAAATATAGGAAAGTCAGAAACAGAAACCAGATGCTCAGAACTCATAACACCTTTCCCTTACATCCTTTGAGCTAAAAAAAAAATCATCAGCATTTGTGAATGTAACCTTCTAATATCACAATGAAATCATCTGTTCTAGTAGCTTATTGTGACAGTAACTCTTCATTTCCCCCTTTCTTTTCTCAAGTGGCAAATTGATATGACACAATGCAGAAACATTTTCAAACACACGGCCTGAAAAGCTTAAAGTGTATCTGCAATACATTAGCTTCCGAAAACCTAGATGTCCATATAATGTTTCCATATCTGTAAATTTCTGCAAGAAAACTAATCCAAGCAGATTTGAGCTAACATCTGTCTACAATATCAGCTACTTAAGTCAATGTATTGGTCAGAATTGTATCTAGGGAATAAATTGAAAAGGATGTGAAATCAAAATGAATAATAGTTACAGTATATCATACAGAAAATTGATTTCTAGTTTTTAAAAGTTTACTAAAGCTTTTGCTTCTACTACTTTGTGTTGTACTACTTCATTCTGTAATGTTAGAATAAAAAAAAGTTTGAACTATTTTGTTTTGTAGGGATATTCAAAATGTTATATCTTGGTTTTGTGAATACATTGTACAAATACAGTTTTAATTAAAAATTTAAGAACTAACTACTATGGTCATATTCACAGGACATGGTAGCTACAGAACTTTTATTTTTACTGGATTAGGGGTACAATGCAAAATACATTTTCAGGCACAGCACCCAGATGTGTCCTACCATAACTCCCAAGACACATCATTTCATAGAACACAAATAATTTTTTTAAATTGTTGCTTAATATAGATTGATGAAGCAACATTTTATTGCTGTACCTTACAAATCAACACTGTCACATTTTTCCACATGTTAATAAGTTCCATTTTCACATAGCTTATTCTCTAAGTGGCTCAGGCACATAGAGAATGTGCAATTGCCCAAGGACAAAATAAAGAGAAAATATTCCATTTGCATATACTAACACTTACTACCATGGACTGTAGTGGACTCTACTGTGGTAAGAAATACCAAGCTCAGATATTCAGTTTTTACTTTCAGTAGCATGAAATCCATTAATATCACAAACTAAATACAGAGACAGGTAAAATCTCATTCTGAGTTGCAGTTCTCTGATTAGAAAGGTCCACATCATCAGGAGGCTACAGCAGCTCTAAACCACACTAAACACCAATCACTGCTTAACTGGTAAGGTTTCCTTCACCTTACTTTGCTTGATGGCAAATCCAACTTTTAGCAGAATCTCGATTATTTTCTTTCCTTTCTCAAAAACATTGTCTGCTGTATTGCCTCATACAATGATGTCATCAACGTATTGTAGGTGCTCGGGGCTTTCACCTCCCTGCTTTCCTAACTCTAATGAAAACATTTCTTTATTCTAAGATACTTCACATGATAAACAGAGCATCAATATGAAGTCTCTCTTTTTTTCTCCCACCTAAATACTATTACATGAAAATGGATTTTTTGCCAACTTACTCCTTCTCAAAAATTGTTTAATTTTTGCAATGTATTTCCATCTTTTCTTAAAAAATTGAAGGTATAGAAATACTGTCGTTTTGGCTGGGAAAATAATTTTGAGCAGAAGAAATAGACCTTTGTCTGCATTTCTGTTTGGAAATTTCAAAATGCCTCATTGCTTGAGTCTAAACAGAACATTAAACATTTGCATTAAACATTTCCTATTCTGCTTTATATTTTTTTCCAAATGTTTTCTTTAAGCTGATCTCCTCACACTCAAACTAGTGAGGTAAACATGAATCTGGTACAAGAGGAGAAATATCACCCTAATCCTCCTATTGGAAACTTTTAATTTCACTGAAGAGGTTTCAATATTCATATTTGGGGGTGAGGGAATGGCTGGCCTTTTCCTTCCTCTCAGGACAGGGAAAGGCATACTTATGGAGAATAAACCACCCAGAAACGTTCAGTCATCTCTGAAAATCACATAGGAGAAATTTTCCCCAATCTGCATTTTTCTGAATGACCAGTTGAAGGGGAAGGACAATCAACCCTGTTAGTATTTTATAAATAATTGCACAGATAAATTTCAGATATCAGAAATTATTTTAAGCTGCTTTATAAAATAACTGCTCTACTATGTGTCTGGCTCTACTATGTGTCTTGAAATTTTCCAATGTAGATGTGAAACACTACCAACACGCTCTAGTAAGTTTTTAATTAATTTTGCAGTGTTGCACAGGGTTGTTATGCAAGACTCAAAATCAGTCAGAACCAGAATGCCTGTGCAACACAGTCAGAACTTGCCTAAAAAAAATGTTATATGTATATTTTGAAGAATTTTAAATTCAATTCACAATAATGGTAAAATTATTAACATTTTCCCCTTTTTTTCTTAAGAAAATAAAATAATTTCTGATAAATTGAAGTAATCTTCTTGTGTTCAGTTTTCAGGCCCCCTGAAGCTACAAGGGGTTTTAGCATATATTTCAGGAACTGTTAAATGTGGACTATTGAGAAAGCAGACCACATTGTCTCTTATAGAGCCATCTTGGTCTTCCTTGTCAATGAGTCTGCTACACATGGGAGATGTGATCTAGTGTCATCTCTGTGGCTTCACTCCAACATCTGTATGCTGTTCCTATGTTGGGGGCCCCTGAACAGGACACAATACTCCAGGTGGGGTCTCACGAGAGCAGAGTGGAGGGGAAAATAAAGGCACCCCAGATAATTTGGGGTAGTTCAGCATGACACAATTATTCTGAAGCCATCAAGTTACAGCACTTGCAGAAGGCTTAGTCCTGCACCAGCCGGGAATCGAACCCAGGTCGCAAGAATGGGAATCTTGCATGATACCACTACACCACTGGTGCACTTGTTATTGGATATGAATTCATATCTCCATCAACTTCAGTATCATGCTAACTCATATGAAGAGGACATTGAAGGCATTACATAAGTATACAATGGACTGAATTTATATAAGCTAGTTTTGATGTAAATATTGTTACTTTGCTTTGTCTTTGCTATTATTAAAAGTGCATATAATCAAGCCCACAAATAAATCAACATTTTGTTTATTTATGAGATTGGCCCTATGCTGTTTGTTGCAATGAAAGCAAGAAGAGACTCTCCATTATTCTGGCAAAAAGGAGAGTGATATTTTTCCTGTAGATTTAAAGATAAGATATGGCAGGCAGTTCTCTTGTAATGAGAGATCCCAAAGGTATCCAAAACAAAAAGCACTGGAGAAAATTAATGGGAAGGGAAACTCTCTTCAGACATTGCAGACAAACAGTTAGTTTATTCTTACAATAAACTACAACAATTAGTTTATTCTTAAGTTTATTCTTATCAGCTAGTTTATTCTTACTGATAAATCTCATAGGTATTAGAAGGGAAAGTTAATGTTAAATAGCACTTAAGGCTTTTTCTAAATGTATTTCTCTTAAAAGCCAATGACAGATGATCCTGTTTAGAAAACAAAGGCTGTTTCAGGAATTCTGTTTGCTGATTGGTATTCTCTGATTAATTACACAGGATTTATCAGTAATGTCAGAGTGTCCAGGGAAGAAAGAATTTAAGGTAAGCACACTGATATTTTGTATCAGCATTCAGAGGTCTGGCACACTATCTAGCCCATATATTCTATTAAGATATGAAACCTCATAGAAAGATTCATATCAGTGGCAGCTTCATAATTATTCAACATTGATAGGTTTCTGTGGAGTTAAGTATTCTTCAGTTTAAGAAAGAACAGTGAGGAAAGTACCACATGTGGAAATTATTAGAGCATTGTAGCACCCTACCCTATAGTGTTCATTATATTTCAGCTCCCGCAATGCTTAAAACCAGGAGCTGACTACGCTACAATTGAATACAAAACATGTTTTCAGTATAGGAAATATAATCAGCAGTTTTCAAATCCTCAATCTCATGTTACAGGTGTACTGCTAGTTTAGTCCACATAGTATTTCCAAAATTTCCTCAACACAAGGGATGAAAACTGAATGAAAAGCAAACCTGTTGATAGTTGTATTTAATAGATGGTCAAAGGAATCATACCTCAGAGCGAAAGACAGAAAAAAAGTCAGTTTATCTTCTGATTCACCTCAGTGAATCAAATGTACCTGTGCCCGTGCATGAATTCTACCTTTTGCTTTTAACTGCCTGTGCTGATGCATTGTCATTTCTGCTTCCTCACTTTCATACATATTCATATATTTAGGCCACTGAATCATATAATTTTTTACCAGAGAAAAAAATCTTTTAGGTACTAAAAGTGAAAAAAAAAATTAGATATGTTTTCATGAAAAATAATGGTATGATGCATTGTGCCTTTACTGGACCACAAACCAATAAATATTGGTAAAAAATAAATATAACAAAAATGTATTTTAACAATAATATTTAGACAAGCAGCAGAAAAAAACCCCACCAGAATCCACAAAAATACATGTATGGGAGATTATCGATGCCATATTCAAACAAAGATTAAACAATCAGGTTAAGGTATTTAACTAATAGATCAATGCCAGACAAAGAGCTAGTTGGTTACTGGAGATGATGGCAAGAGGTGGCACTTTTTCATGAGGCTTTTCACTAAATTGAAGTGGAGAGGAAGAAATGGAGGGCCTTATATTTGGTACAAAAGTGACAGTAGATACATAATGAGTAAATGGCTGATACAAATAACCATGTGATAATGCACAAGCATTTAAACATGAGGATATTGACATCACTTTAAATGAGGCTTTACACAGTTGTACTGTTTACACATTTTCATTCTATCTGATCATGTGAAGCCAAAATAAGATGAGGCAATTTTTGCCTTTAAAGCAAAGCTACTATGAATATGCCAAGTTGTGTTTTGCCACCTGAATTTTGTGGTAGCAACACAAATGTCAGGGCTTTTTTATTTCTCTATTTGCAGCATATAAAGTTCATTTGTCATTCAAATAATATGTGTTTTGTTTTTCCTTTCCTACCTGAGTAATACATTGTATATGCAGCTAACAGAAAAATGTTCTGTTGCTTTCTTTTGAAGAAACAGAATATATACGTTCTCTGAACACACTAATAAAACGTCACGGGAATCTTTACAAATACTGGAGAAAAGCGTCCCCTCTGTTAAAACCTAGATCCTACACATAATTATCTTGGCTTTGCATTTCTTTTCCATGCACTGGCTTACTAGCCTGCTAATAGAAAATAGAGAACACATACAAGTCAAACATCTTGCTGGGTTGCAATAACTTTTCCAGTGTAGGTTAGACATTCATGCCAGCCCAGCTAAGCAAAAACGAACAGTCAACGTTGAAGGGAGACCTTAAGAGGGAATATAAAAATACCACTGCAGCCACCCAGTCTCTCAAAATATCATTGCTGTAATTGCCAGAATTATAGCTTGTGGTTACCTGCCACATTCTTTGGTGCTCAACTCATGGTTATTGTGCTGCCACAGTTTAAAACATTGGCTCAGAGATGTTTTGCAATCCACATAATGCTATATCTACTGCATACAGTACTGTATCAATCAACACACACAGGCCTTGAGACAAAGTGAATTGAAACATACCCACATAACAAATGACATTTTAGATGAGTAGAAAACACTGCATACTGGATATCTTTCCAAAGAACATGTCTTGACCTTTGACTCTTAACCAGTGTGTAGTAATAATAAAAATAAACTGTACTTTGCATCTTTCAACTTTTGTGATTGCAAAAAACGACAAGAGAATTTCAATATATGGCCTGTTTCTCGAGAACTTTTCCTAGATCTCCTTGTCACCAATAATGAAGGAAACTTAGTAAAAGTCATGATAAGGAACGTATTCATACATAGGCCAAATTTATCACACTCTTAACCCCATTAAATGGCTTGGTAATAACAGGATTATTAAATGTATTATATATTTCCTGCTAAGAAATCAATTTCTCATATTTTACTGCATCCATTTTGCAAATTATTTTTTTTCTAACACGATCAAATTAGCAGAGGCACAAATCATTTTGGTTTTTTTATATCATTTTGGGGTTTTTTTATTTAAACTTATTTTAATAGAATCATATTTTTAACAGCATATAATTAGTACCATAGCACTGATGAACCAGTGGCACCTGGATGATGTTCAGAAATTCATTCAGTTTGCCTTGTTGCTTCATATGTGTATATATCCTGTTTTTTTCATATAATTGCCACCATCTTCTTGGGTGTGGTCTGCATTATGCAATGTGGATGGAGTGGATGTTTGCTGGTTGCCTTGGCAGTTTTCTGGTGACTGTTTATGCACACATGCACACAGGTACTTATAGAAGCCAGTCACACAAACTCAGAGAAGTGTGTGAAAAATGAGAGAGTAGAAAATCAAAGTTGGTCATTATAAGCATACATAAAGTGTTAATTATTTTAATTAAACAGTTGCAACCATTTCCTATAGCAATAAGGAAACATAGTGTAAAAACAAAAAATTTTTCATGTACCTCAGAAGTAAAATCTACTGTCATGGAAATTCATACAAGAAATACAGCCTTTATTTCATGTTATAGATATTTGACCTTTACTAAATGATGCAGCATCATTGATACATATAATTAGGTATGACATACATATAATTAATTCACCCTTGATGGTGTCCACTAATGACTTTCCCTGACAAAACCACAATGATTCTGTTACATTACACTGCAGCGTTCCCATCCCAACACCTTCGCTCTTACCCACTAGGTCTGAGGTTAGTGTGAAGATAACCCAACCTGACTGAAAATAATCAAGCTGGGTATTGTTTTAGCCAAAGCAATACAAAAATCCTACCAAGTCAACACTGATGCCAAAGGTAAACTGTAAGCATAGTTATGCTTTCAGGACACCCATTTCATTCTTTGGAGGGAAAAAAAAAACAACCCCCCCAAAAATCCCCAAAACTAGAAGAAGGGAGAAAATCAAAAAAAGGCACACCTAAGAGCATAGTGAAGGATGAAAATTTTAGAACTGGATTAAGCGATTTGTAAGAGTATTGAAATGAAGGCAGTGTATTCCCCAAATGAGAATGCCAAAGTATAAGATGTAACAGAATGGAAATAAGAACTATAAACTTATGTAAATCGGTTCTAAAGTTGAATTTGAAAGATTTCCAAATATGTTAAGACAGAAAAACACGCAATCAAAACAACATAAGCTCTGCTGTTTTACAAGGTAATGACCCCATGAAATAACCATGCAATCATGAATGATGGATATTAATGTTTGAAATCCCAGCTTCAGTTGACCTAATTTTTTTTTAATCCATTTGATTTTTTTCTTCTTTTTTCACACAAGGCATTTTACCAAAGTAGAACTTTGAAACTCAGAAATTAATCTTATGTTCCACTGCACAATTTGTATTGTTTATTTAGGCTTCAGCCCTAATGACAGATATGTGTACTTTTAAATTTGTATCAAATCCAGTCACTTCTGCATTCATCCTGGGGATTTGTGCTTAAAGATAAAGGTTTGCTAAAATGAAACCATACGGAGAAATGCCCGCAAGAGGAATGAATAGTTAAAAAAAACCCTCCAGATATTAAAGAGATTCATTCATTGTTTAAATCTAGATACTTAAAATATTAAAATCCATTTGTTTCTTTTTACAATACTCAAATTAGGCAAGAGTTTCAATTTTCTATCAGGACAATAGTATCTCACTGTACCCTCTTAATACAAACATAAAGATAAGAACTGCACAATAACTGAGTTTTAATTTAAATCAGTCACACTAGGATTTTGCTTCCTAAATTAAAACTTCATTTTAATTAGTTTTTTTCCCCTTATGAAAAGAAATGTAGTTTAAGAAATTTGCACACTTAGGATTCCAGTTTATACTGGATAGATGGTGGAAGAATCTAACCAAAGCACTGCCTCTGTTGAAACTCTGCCCACTGCTGGAAGCTTTGAGTATCAAATAGTGCCCCTCCATTCTAGAGAAACTTCCAGCCTTCATTATTCTCAAAATGAACTCTGCCTCTTGAAAACACATATAGCTGATAATCATAACTGATTTAGCTTTCTCCATTTATTCTACGATACAAGTCCTTTCAAAGTGAAAATCTTTTCTGCCACAGATATAAGCTTCACACATTGAATGCATTCAGAACAATTAAAGAACATCATGAAAATGTTAAAAGACACAGTGCTGAAAGTACTATGGTTATTCTTCTACATAAAGTATGTATCACCAAATACTTAATCAACAGGTAAGTCAGTAAGTCTTAGAAGGTTCTACAAATATATAGTAAAAGAATATTTTCAAATAATTCATTAAACCAAGAACATACATAGTCAAATATATTTAGACTGGTCTGTGCTCTAGCTCCCAATAGAATGATTGAATCATGGAATCATAGAATCACAGAATTTTCTTAGTTGGAAGGGACCCTTTAGATCATCAAGAGCAACCATCACCCTAGAAAGGTTTGGGTTTGGGTTTGAGTTTGGGTTTGGGTTGGAAGGGGCCTCAATGACCATCTAGTTCCAGCCTCCCTCCCATAGGAAGAGATACTGTCTGCTAGCCCAGGTTGCCCAAAGCCCCATCCATCCAAACTGTCCCTGAACACTACCAGGGAAGAGGCAGCCACAGCTCCTCTGGGCAGCTTGTGTGTTCTAGTTTTGTATGGCTGGATTCTGTTGGGAGCGCTGCAGGGTGGCTTCTGCAAGAAGCAGCCAGAAGCTCTCTGCAGGCCCGAGAGAGTAAACACAAGCCAACTCAAAGCCAGAGTCATTGTTGACCAAGGCTAAGCCGATCAGCAAAGATCACAGTGCCTCTGGGAATCACATTTAAGATGAAAAAAACCACAAGCAGCACTTTTTGCCACCAGAGAAGGAAGTGAGAAGATGTAAGAAATTGTAGACACCAAGGTCAGTGAAGAGGTGTAGGAGGAGGCACCTCAGATGCCGGAGAGAAAGATTCCTCCGCCGCTCAAGAAGACCATCATGAAGCAGGTGGTCCCCCTGTAGCCTATGGAAGAGGATGGGGAGCAGAGACCCCACCTGCAGCCTGTGGAGAGCCTCCATGCTGGAGCAGGTGGAGACATACAAAAGATGCTGTGACCTGCATTGGAACAAAACTCTGCCAGCACTTGCAGCGCATGGAGAGAGACAGAAACACAGAGATGAGTAAGAAAGAGAGAGACACCCACACTGGAGCAGGTTTGTTGGGGGTGGGCAGCTTGTGGCTCTGTGGAGGAGCAGGCTGGAGCAGTCTGGGCCCGAGAGACTGAGAGACATTCTATGATTTATGACTGCACCCCATAGCAGTGACCCACACTGGGGCAGATGGTGAAGAGCTGGAGTCCTATGGGAAAGGATTCACATTGGAGAAGTTTGTAGAGGACTGCCTCTCGTGGTTGGGACCCCACAGTGCAGCAGGGGAAGGGTGTGAGGAATGTCGCCAGCCCCCCCGCACCTGGCTAAGAAGGAAAACAACTCATGAGAAACTGGCTGAAAACCCATTCCCCCAGTCCCTGCCCCTCCCCGTGCTACAATGACGGGAAGAAGGGAGCGAAATCATGACTAAAGTGAAGTCTGCTAAAGAAGGGATGGGTGGGGGAAGGTGTTTTAGGATCTGGTTACACTTCTCATTATCCAACTCTGGTGTCACTGTGTCCGTAGTGTAGTGTGATAAATTAGATGGTTGTCTTTCCTTTATTCTGTGTTGAGTCTGTTTTACCTATGAAGCTCATTGCAGAGTGATCTCCCCCTGTCCTGATCTCAACTCCTAAGCCTCTCAATATATATTTTCTCCCTTGTCCAGCTGAAAAGGGGAGTGATAGAGCAACATCAGTGGGCATCTGGCCTCCAGCCAGGGTCAAACCACTGCACTATGCCAGGGCCTCACCACCCCTACAGGGAAGAAATTTTTCAGTATACCTAATCTGAGTCTACTTTCTTTTAGTCTAAAACCTCTCATCCTATCACTACAAGCATTAACAGTCTCTCTCCAGAGAGAGTACTCTCCTTTTCCTTCAGGAAAGGATGCAATAATCTGACCCAAAACCTTTTCTTATCCAGGCTCAACAAACCCAACTCCCTCAGCTTGTCTTCATAGCAGAGTTGCTTCAGCACTCTGATCATCTCTGTTGGCCTCCTCTGGACTTGATCCAACAGCTCCTCATTGAACTTCATGCAGTTTGCATGGGACTTAAAGGTCTGTCTGGATGGCATCCCTTTTCTACAGCGTGTCAACCACACCAAACTGGTTGGTGTCATCAGCAAACTTGCTGACATTGCACTTAATCTCACTGTCCATGTAGCTGACTAAGATGTTAAACCGTCCCAACAATGACCCCTGAGGGATGCCACTCATCACTGATCTCGCTTAAACTTTGAACCATTGACCACAACCCTTTGAGTATGGCCATCTAGACAATTCCTTATCCACTGAGTCGTTCATCTGTCAAATCAGTGTCTCCACTTTAGAGACAGAATGTTGTGCTGGACAGTGTCAGGTATTATTTACCTTTAGTGAAGACATATTTACTGTCACAAATCATCCCATTATTCTCCATGTGTCTAATAATGGTTGTCCTGACAATGAAGAATGATTCATTCTATTAAGAAGGAATACTTTGTCTTAGCAAAGGCACTGCATGCAAAATTACAATTTTGTTCTGCTAAGGAGTGAAACATGCATTCCTTTTTACTTGGAAACTAATTCTGATAAAGGATTAACATAAATATCTGACTTAATCACTTGGTCTGTCATTTATTTCCATAAACCAACATAAGACTTTTCCCACCTACGAAGACACTAAAACCTCAGAATTTTGAAATGTTCAAGTCTGCCATCTAATATGCAGCATTCATTAAGCTTAAACAAACCTGGAGATGTAATCTTATGAAAATTTCTGGGAGGATCCTAAAGAAATTTTGTAAGGTACAGAGGTTCTGATGTCACTAATGGGTTTTACCTATTCCTCATATAAGTAAGAAGTATAGTTCACAGGAAAACACCCTTGGAGGCCTATATTACCAAAGACAATTCTGCTACATGTTACTGAAAAGCCTTCACACACAGTAGCTAGCAACAGTTAACAGCAAGACGTAAAAAACAAGGAATACCTCATGGGATCAAGTTCTTCAGTTTTCTTGAAAAAACCTTGTATTAGACAAACACCAGAGACAAAGCCACAGTTCTGGGACATGACAGGGGAAGCATAAAGATTTAATAAAACTTACTATTATGAAACAGGCACTTATTTTAGCTGGTTGGTGAAGCAAGAGTGCAGGTAGGCATCTAGCCAAAATGACTAGTGCTGTGAGTGTATGTGGAAATACCAAATCTGTATTGTGAGTCCTTCAGGTAATTCAGAATCCCTCAGGAGACAGGGAAAACTGAGGAAGATTTATGTCCCCAAGCTCTATTCCATATTGACTTTGTGATGATGTCTAAGGCATGCTAGTAAGGACTTTCAGGCAAGTGCAGCTTTCTTACCATCCCACACACATGAAGAGAAGATGCCATGTTCTTTAAGGTCCCATAAAGATAAAGGTTCTCTCTTGGCTGTGTCTTGTATCTAAATATCAGGATAGTTTCTTTCAGAATTAATGAGGTGAAATAAAGATTTTGTGCACACAATAAAGTAAACAAAAAGCTATTTTCTTTATAGCATCAATAATTGCTAGGCAAAGTTGATACACCTATAAAAACAAGATGCTATGTAAGGTTTTGTGACCAACTATTAGTAAAAATAGTCTTAAAAAGCTTTAAAGAAAATGTTTTCAAAGGTATTTAAAATTCATTCAGTCTCCTGTTAATCTACTCAGCTTCTTAGTTTGAGGAGGCACTCAGCAGAATTTGCTTTTTCTTGGAGTTCTTAAAAAATCCCATGCACAGGAAAACATATGAAAATTGCCCACGGGAAGCACATATCAGATAAACACAGGAAGTAATTATTCAGCAGGAAAGTTTGAAGGAAATGGGTTGTTTTTCTGTCAGTTCTGGTGTTCTGTGGGTTTCAGGACATCAGCAGTAATGAAGGAAATAGATTAGCAGTCGCAGGGCAGCTATTGTTTATACAGTGTTGACACCAAATGTCAGTCTCCTAGAATTTACCTTATAAAAATAATTTAATATTGTACAAAAGCAAAGCAGCCTTTCTTTTTTTTCTTAACAATGTCACAGCATTTAGTCTTAACATCTGCTCTGCACTAGGAAGGTTTGAGGAGTAACTAATTCACATGGTGAAGTAGTAAAATAAAAGGAAAATATATTTTTTAAACCTCCAAGTATTTAATAACAATGCTTTATTTCTTTTTGTTTCTCTCTTTTTTTTTTTCTTTTTTTCCCCAAGGTGACAAACTTTTGTTTTGGAATGAACAAGGAGCACCACATATCCAACCTAAGAAAATATGAGGTTTTAAGTTAGTGCTTTAATTTAATTTAATTCTTCACTGAAATGAAATACCCTATTCTGGAGAAAGTTTTGTCTTGAAGTCATTGGGGGACTCTCATTCCTGAATCAGCTTGTCATGCATTAGGCAAAGATAGGAACCAACATTCCCTTTCTCTCAATCAATTCAACTGAACATCAAGTTCTACCTAACCACAGTTGCTCTTTAAAATTTTCAAAACAAAACTTTCAATGAAATAAATATGCACCTGTATAAAAGCCTTCAGTTCTGACAAATCAATATTTTCCTTGTTAAAACATGTCATGGGAAAAAAAAATTCCAGCCTCCTGTATTTCTAATTTCCCCAAAAGTGGAGAAAGGTGATTGCCTGGAAAGCAAATACAGCTGTGAAAGGCGCTCTGTTCTGTGCAGGCAACAAGGGACCCCAAGTTTTCCCTGGACAATAAACCTCATAGCAAGCTGCATGGAAAAAAGGACAGGACAAGAAGCAGGAAAACCTTCCAGAAGGGGCGACTTTAAGTATTATATTCCCCCTTTTATGTGCACAAATGTTTGCTCAGGGAAGCAGGATTGCAGCAATGCCTTTCCTCCCTTGCACTCCATGTAAGGATTACAGAAATTATCAGCAATCCTACTGGGCGACAGACAGAACCGAGCCAGCTGTTCCTCAGTAGCTCTCCTGGTGCTACCAGAAAAGACAGAAACAGAGAAACCCCATATGGCTTCTTGGATACACATTTGTTCTAGCTGTCACCAGTCCTGTGGGATTCTGTATTTTGCTTGTTTCCTGTGGTTTTAATTTTGCTGTATTTCCCTACCTTTTATTTAATTCCATCAATTATTTGGGTAACAATTTCACCAGATGGTTGAATATATTCTTAAGAACATTTCCATTCAAATTATTTAGAATATTTTTCTCTAAGAATTTTAATGTCTTATTTTTATTTTAGTTGTTCATAATCATAACACTGTATTATAAACCTCTTATCTGGAAATGTAACAGACTTTGTTTCTCTTAGCAAAATACCACAAAAAAACTCTAAATATCCCTTCAAATTTTATCAGTTGATAAATTGGCCAGAGTGGACCCATTTTCTCAAAGACAGGTATAATAAAACAGCTTTTTTTGCTATTTGAAAATTTAAACAGCATCACAAGATTGTGTTGTAAAATTCTTTACAGACTCATAGAATATTCTGAGTTGGAAGGGACCCATAAGTATTATCAAGTCCAGCTCCTGACAGGTTCTGATTAATTTTATTTATGAAAATTGAAGTACATTCTTCAGGTAGTACTATATTCCATCAGATATTCAAATACAAATATTTCTTATAACTCATTGGGATTGCTTCTTATGTATACTTAGTGTCACAACAGCTTATGTTTGAGGTAAAAATTACATTTAGATGCTTTCAACATTGCCAACCCACACTCATTTGTCATCCAAATAGCTTGTAGCTTCTGGTCTTCAAATACAGCATTTCTGGAATACATTAGTTTCCTGTGTTACAGAGAGAGATATGTTTGAATTTATACAGTCAGAAATCTTCCAACTGATTTTAACAAAGGAAAGGTCAGAAAATTCTTACAAAATTTACTGCAGTAAATCAAAATTTACACCTCCAACAGGTGTAAAAAAATGGCATTGTAGATTAGTCAAATTCAAATGTAAAAACAATTTTCTACTAGGAGAGCTGGCAAGGTTAAGACAGATCCCTGCCTATTGGACTTGAGCAGAATGATGCCAGCACTGAGGACAATGAAATGCAAACAATGGGAAGATAGTCCAGGTATGAAGATTCTTGGGAAATTTTCGACAAGACAAATGTGGAGCTACCACATTTTTTTAGCAGCTTTGTCTCTACATGTCCATCAGTGAGCCTTTTCCTGAGTCTTTCTACTAGGAAAGCTGATGCAATCACCATTCCATCAAGCACCATGCTAACCAGATGACTGATCATACTTTTCCATATCACTCTAAAGCAGGACCATTAAAGCATTCAGATATAACAACTGACCCTATTACTTTTTGTAGAACCCACGCCATGGTCTTCAAGCAATTTACATTTGTCATTTTATTTAGTCCATGAAAAGAACAATCTCAATGGGACCTGAAAGGGCAGTGCCAATTGAAGAAATCATCGAAAGATGTTGATGATCCAACTCAGTAGCATACCAGGTGTACCTTCAGTGTTTTTCTAGCATAGTGGTATTCACTTTTGAAGTGTGACATTCTCTCAAACACCCATTATAAAGTATATATTATAAACAGTATGTGTTTGCAGGCTAAAAAACCCTTTCTCTAATCATTTTATGCAACATTTGGATCTCTGGAACAATAGCATTATAAGGAATTAATATTAAAACCGATGTACAATAAATACAATTTTTTTTTTCTTTTCAGCCTCAGCTTTAGTTGGTTTTGTAGAGTAGATGTCTATCCCCTAAACATTTATTAGTCAAACTCGAGCTTTAGTGATCAGATTCCAGTGCTTTAGCTCTAGCCTCTAGCTACTTCTTAAAGATTCTACAGACCTCTTGCCTCTGGGTGTTCTGTGCTTGTTTGTCACTTTCAGAAAGTTTTCTTTAAGACACTGTTTGCTTTTATTGAAAATCAGAATTATAGTTTATTAAGAAGGGTGAATAAGCAACTCAAATCTCCTTTTAAACCAGTAAAACAAAGTAACTGAAAACAGTGTCACCCAAAATTACCTTTTGTCTTCAGCATCTGATTTTTCTCTCAATAAGATTTTCTTGTAGCAAACAATAGGTTTAATCAGTTCTTTGATTTATGTTGTGATCCCTTGGAAAATTAATTATATTTGTAATTATGTGTTGAGAAATTACTGTAGGAAGCAACATTTTCAGGGTAAAAACCATTTGTTTCACTTCTTTTTGTTCAAAATTTAGGCCATAAAGTCCCCTGGTGCAGTTTCTTTTTATAGCATTTATTGAAGTGAGTAGTATCACTTCCAGTATTATAGATGAGGAGGATGCATGCACTGAATAAAAAGTATCCGTGACATTTCATTCAAAATGCAAACAAGACAGAATGATTTTACAGTAATAGATTTATAAGAATCAGGATTGTGGGTCTACACAGGCCCCCTGTAGCATTCATTCTGTAGACCCTGTGTGGGTCTACACAGGGCCCCCTGCAGCCCTTTCTATCTCACTACCTGGTATATGTTACCTGTAGCAATACAGGTAACATCCTGCTATAAACTCTGTGTGTCCCTGCAGTCAACAACTTCAGAATCTCTAGAACATTTTGTGTGGCTTGTGTTGACAGGGAGCTGGGGGACTTGGGGGAGGGAATGCATGACAACAGGAGCTAGATAAAATGATCAGCACCCCTACTGCAAGCTGTAAATGACAAAAACTGACTGAGCCTTGTTTTTATGGCTTAATCCTATTCCAGGAGCTCTCTAATTGTCGATTGTGGCTATCACTTTTGTACTGAGACGGAAAGCTAGATAAAGAGTTAATTCCAAATTGAGCAAATCTGAGATATCCAAGTAGAGCGATATAAGTTTGGGAAATAGAGAAGAGTGGCTGATCTGAAGTCTGCCTTATCTCTCTTTATCTAATTTTTGTCTTAGTATCATGATTTTTCTTTATAATCCATCGAGCTAGTTATGAAACCATGCATAGCAACATAGCGTTTAATATCAGAGAGATTAAATGATCAGTGAGGGTGGCAGAGCACTGGAACAGGCTGCCCAGAAAGGTTGTGGAGTCTCCATTTCTGAAGACATTCAAAACCCATCTGGACACTGTCCTGTGCAGCATGCTCTAATATCTGCTGCTTTGTCAGGGATATTAGACTAGACGATCTCCTTGAGATCCCTTCCAACCTCTAACATGTTGTGATTCTGTTAGATAAGGACAGGGAGAGATCATTTGGCAATTACTGTCAAGCGCAAAACAGACTCAACATGGAATAAAACGTATCTTATTTATTACCCAATCAAAACAGAGTAAGATATTGAGAAATAAAATAGTATCTTAAAATACCTCTCATCACCCTTCCTTCTTTCTTGGGCTCAACTTTATTCCCAAATTATCTTCCTCCTCCCGATGAGCAGCACAGGGCAACATGGAATGGGGGTTGTGACCAGTTCATCAGGTATGGTCTCTGCCTCTCTTTCCTCCTCAGGGAAAGACTCCTCACACTCTTTCTCTGCTCCACTGTGGGGTCCCTCCCATGAGTGACAGACCTTCATCCATTTCTCCAACTTGAGTCCTTCCTAAGAAGACTTCAATTCTTCACACAGTGCACCAGCGTGGGTCCCCCAAGTCCTGCAGCAAATCTGCTCCATCATGGGATCCTTTCTTCACAGGCTGTAGATCCTGCCAGGAATTTGCCCCAGAACAAACTTCCTACAGGATCACAGCCTTCTTCAGGTGTCTCCACCGGATCCATTGTGGGGTCCTCCTCAGGCTACAGGTGGAATCTCTACTCCCCATTATCTTCCATGTGCTGCAGGGGGATGGCTTGCCTCACCATGGTCTTGTCAACAGACTGCATGGGAATCTCTCCTCAGGAACCTGGAGCAACTCCTGCTCCACCTTTCTCACTGACCTGGGTGTCTGTAAAGATTCTCACATTTCTCACTCCTTTCTCTGGCATCTAAAACTGTCATGGGTTTTTTTTTCATTCTTATTTATATTATCACAGAGGCCCTACCACCATTGCTGATTATCTAGGCCTTAGCCAGTGGCAGGTCCGTCTTGGAGCCAGATGGTATTGGCTCTGTCAGGCGTGGGGGAAGCTTCTAGCAGCATCTTGTAGAAGTTAACCCTGCAGCTCCCCTCCACCTCCCCGCTACCAATGCCTGCCAGTCAAACCCAAAACAAATACTTGTGCTTTTACTACTGTTAAATATTCTGGGCACAATAGCTTGTTATGTTTTGATTAGGCCTGGAAAAATGTGAATGAATGAATATGAAGTATATCCAGGGCCTTTTCTTAGGCATTTTAATTTTTTGTGTCCCTTGCTTTCTAATTTGATTAAAACAGTGTGCTTTCCCATTTACATTTCCATTAATCAATAAAACTGATTCACAGGGCAGTCTTTTAATCAATATGAACAAAGATCCATATTCATGCCTATTAAATATTTTATTTACTTATTTTAAGAATATTACTTACATATTTTTATTTATGCTGTTGGAAAATATCATACTACCTAATTTCCTACAAAATTTTCTTCAAGAAAGGTTTTAATTAGGTTAGAGAAGAGAAAAAAATAGTCATAACTACCTATATATAATCTTCATTTATAGGCAGAACCAAACAACTTGGAAGGGTTTCACTGAATGCCAGGATTTTGCAATGATTTAGGTTATAAATTGATCTTGAGACCTTACAATATTCTAGCATATCCCATGAGTCCTAAAGCTACCAAAATCAAATTGATCATGTCAAGTACATGCTCCTATTGACAGTGTGAGCAGATTTTGGCAAGAGGCTATATGTATAAAAGTATATTCTGTTTTTGGGGGGGGGGGGGGGAGGGCGGGGCTGCATTCCTTCCCACAGGCAGCCAATGATTCAGATTAGGCATGCAAAGCACAGTTAAATTTTGTTCAAATCAAAAATAATCCTGGTTGTTTGATCAATAAAGCTTTGATTCATTTTAGCAGTGACAGGATTAGGCATCCAAAATTGCAAACCATAGTATAAGAAGCCATAATTACTGAGTCAGAAGTAATAATTCTACAGGCATGATGGAGCAGATAGGAGCAAAGATGTTCCCATAATAGACACTTCTCATCAGCAGAGATTGGTAAAAAGGTTTAATCCAAAGGATGATCACTATCAGCCACCAGAACACTTTAAAGAAATTTTTCAGAAACCAGGTAAGAGGTCTTCTATGAATTCAAATGTATGATTTGGCTCAGTAGGAAGAAAAAAACTGTCTTTCCATATTAAATCTTAAATATGGCCTGAAACTGATATCCCTTTCCCAGAAATTCCAGGAAACGTGTTCATTTAGACTCAAATACAAACCAGAGCTCTATACTTGCTGTGCAGTCTGAATACTTGAATAATTGATTTTGTCTCGATCGCAAGCTTCTTGGGATATTGTGGTTACATATTTGGTGGTCCCTTGGTTGCTACTTGTCTGAAGACTCTTGTTGCGATGATGCCTCTGCTCAACTGTGCATTCTTGGTATAGTAATGATGATTTAAGTAGCTGGTGTTCTTATTAGCATCTGGGAACTGCGAGTTTCTAACACTTTCTGTCCTGTCACAGTTGATAATAGCAATCATAAGTATGTGAAGACAACTATGGAGTAAAACATCGGTTGATATTGAACAACCTAATTTTACAAAATAATGCTTTTACAGAGCTCAGTTTTTATGATACTTGCTTTAACACGGCTAGTTCTGGTGTAAAACTATTAGTTCTAAATAACAGAGAATGCCTTTGGAGCTCATTGCAAGAGGCACACAGTGCAATGTGTCACCTGAAAGGAAAATTAGTAAGACCAAAGAAAATTTTGTGTCAATGCAGCAAAAGGTATGGAACCATACGGAGTAGATTGATCAGCAGAGCTCACTGTGTAGAAAAGGGCAAAGAGGAAACTGGTGTAGTCTTGGAGACCCGAATGGAGAAGTGCACAAAATTAGCCTGGACATACACAAGTCCATGAGGAATTGGATAATGCTGTTGAGTGGCATTGTCCTCTCAATTATCTTTAGATGGCCATGGTGATATGTGGAGATTCCTGAGGACTGGAAGAAAGCAACATTACTCCTAACTTCATTAAGGGCATGAAGGGAGATCTGGAGAATTACAGGCTGGTTAGCTTCAGCTCTGTCCGATACTTTGAAATACTTTTGGAGTATTTAAAAAATAATTAAGAAAAATGGTGGATGGGGCACACATTCTCAGTTTCTCAATGATTCAAACTGAAAGACAAGAGCAGTCTGTGACTATTACCAATTGTAGTCACACATCAGAGAAATGGAACCTAAATAAAATAAATCTACATGCTGACCAAGATTTGGTTTTGTTATTGTTTATTTTGCACTTCCACTGTTTTAATTACTTTTAGTGGGGAAGAAGATATGTTTTTCTATGCAACTTTATGCTGCCTTATAGAATATTTTAATAAATCTTTTAAAATGTCTACTCCATAAATGCCTAAGCTGTTTAAAGGAAGAATTCAATGTACTTTTTAAAAAACTTCTGACTTCATGGTTCTCAAAAAATAAAAAGATACAACTTTTTGCTTTTTAAAAATTTAAAGTACATGAAAGACAAATTCCTCCCTTCTCCCCTCAATTCTTGCTCTATTTAAGTAACATTTGCAGGGTCATCTTAACATCTGGTGGTAGAAAGATAGCAAACCTGACAATGTAATTTTTCAATATACAACCATTTGAAATGAACATCCTCAACATTCTGTATTTTAATTATACTTTCATCTGAAAACTCTAGTTCAAAACACAGCTAGTGCACGTCACTGAGACAAGGAAATAATACAAAATGCCAGGGGACCAGCATGTATGGGAAACATCAAATTTCGATCAAAAGTGGCTTTCTATTTCTGCTAAGTTTAATTTATATGCCATAAGATTTTACACTTGAAAATGCTGGCATGAGATCTCACAGGTGAAAGTAAAGCAAGATTAATGCTTCCTCGTTTCCTAGTGAACAGTGAAACATGTATTACCAACTTGCATTTCAAATGAATTGCCAATAAAGTAGATTGAGAATTGCAATTAGTTACTTAATGTGAGTAGGTAGTTAAAATATCTTTAGGAGAAATGAAATGTATATGAAGCTGTGCTGTTTGTTAACCTGTGCTTTCATTCATTTCATTAGGATGCCCTGTCAATATCCATATAGAACTAGGCAATTCAAAACCTCAGCAACATCATCTGGCATGCACAACATCAAAACCTCTTCCCATTTATCTTAAGAGGTTTGGTCATTTTATCTTCAAGAGACACTTGTGCTTAAGATTCAGGCAGTAGCTTTCATACCTTTCAGTAAATTAACAGCCTGAGGTTTGTACAATAGCGAGGAGAGTCCAAGTCTTGGCCAATGTAGGTCTCTGTGCCAGACTGTTCTGAATAACTCTAAGAGCCCAGTGACTATATTGACTGGAGCATAGTCAGTATTGTTCATAACAGGAGCTTAGACAACTTGTTGATACACAGGTACCTGATTTTTAGACTTTTCAACACCCACCCTCAATTTCTCTCTTTGCTGGACTGCAAGATCACAGAATCACAAGGTTGGAAAAGATCTTTAAGATCATCAAGTCCAACCAATCCAATCCTAAGCTAAACCATATCCCTAAGTACCTCACCTACACTTTTTGTAAACACATCCAAGGATGGTGATGCCCCTCCCTGGGCAGCCTGTTCCAGGCCCTGACAACTCTTTCAGTAAAAAAAAAATAATTTCTAATATCTTATCTAAACCTGCCCTGGCACAGCTTAGTGCCATTTCCCCTTGTCCTATCACCTGTCACCTGGCTGAAGAGACCATCACCCACCTCTCTACAACCTCCCTTCTGGTAGTTGTAGGTGGTGATAAGGTTTCCCCTCAGTGTCCTCTTCTTCACACTAAACAGCCCCAGCTCCCTCAGCCATTCCTTTATATGATTTGCCCTCCAGCCACTTCACCAGCCTGGTTGCCCTTCTCTGGATTTGTTCAAGGACCTCAATGTCTTTCTTATGGTGAGAAGCCCAGAACTGGACACAGTACTCGGGGTGTGGCCTCACCAATGCCGAGTGCAGGGGCACAATCACCTGCCTAGATCTACTGGGCACACTATTTTTGATACAAGCCAGGATAGAAGTCAAGATGCTCAAAGACTTGTGAGTACAAGGTTCCAGAGAGAAATTAATAATTATGATCAGTCTTCAGCTTAGTTCTGACTTGAATTATGTTCAAGAGCACTATTATAGGACATGGCAGTATGCACCATTTTCACTAGAATTAATGAAATGTAGAGACCTTTCACCCTTTTAGCCTCTCTTCTCTCTTTTAGTAATTCCCGTTTGGCTATGACTGTTACTGATATATGTGAGACTGCACCAAAGTAACTGAGAAAGGATTTGAGCTCTAAATTCCAGATTTTTAAAGAGTATCTACTACTTCTTAATAATCCCTGTGTGGCAAACAAAGTACCTAGTAGCTTTGAAAACATACCCATTAACTTCTTAAAACAGCATACAAAATCAATAAAGAGCATGAACATCTAACCAGGATTCTCAATTTACAGCAGGTTTTTTGCACTGTTGTGCAAACATATTTCTCTGCATCACCCACCCAAGATATTGGCACTGGCACAGGGAGTGAAGAAATTGGAGTTCTTTGGTTTAACCAGCTGACCTTTGTAGTGTGGAGCCCAGATTTCTATTCATGACTGAGTGTTGCACTGTGATGCTTGCATCTTAAAAAGTGTTGAAGCCATGTGTGTTCTAACTTTTATCAGGTCTGTATAACAGGTGAAAAGGTAGCTTTATAATCTTCTAATGGATATTATCCCTTCATCGCAGCTTGAGTTCTCTGACCTTGATGAAAATCTTTACAGCTCACAAGGGCTTATTTCTTCCTCCAGAAATAAAAGATGATGGAATGGCAAAAGCCTTTATACCATAGGTTTTTGACATAGGGTGAGAAGAAACCTACTCTTTAGATGATATGACAGATCATATGATAAACTGTTATATTTATCAGACTGTTTTATAAACAATAGCTTAATCAGAGGATCTCAGCACTCAGTTATAACCAACATAGAACAGGAATATGCAGGAAGGGAATACATATTTGGGGTATGAACTCAATGAAACATACTTAGACAGATGTGTGGTTATACCAGTGGCCCTAGAGACAAAACGAAAATTTGTATATATGAGATAAAGCCTCTTCTCTTCCTCTATCTGAAGAAAAAAATTAATGAAGCAAAAAAGATTAAACAGGTATCTTGAGAGAACAAAAAGATATCTGGTAATGCTCCTTTTGTCTTTTTAAACCTGATACTTGGCAGATCAAGTTTTCATAAGATCTTTGTTTACCTGTGATTAACATCTGTAGCTGAAAAGAAAAGCTCTTCTCACACTATTTTAATCTCTGCACTTCCTTAGATTCTAAGCAATTTGTTTGTGTGTACATTTGAATAAGGAAAGGTAATCCTTGAGTTGTCCAGGGTTGTAATTTACAAGTGACTGCTCATTATTCACACAAAAGAAGTTATAAATAACTTGGTCACTATTAGAATACAGAGAATTACCACCTGTTTATTTTAGGCTGGGTAAATTGCCCCTAGGTTGATGAGCTGATAATTATATGTTTCTTTCTTCAACTGATGGCTCAGGGGATAGACATAATATTAGTTATTCGCTTTAACAATTAGGAAATTGTTCAATTTGTGCTCTAATTGGCTAAATTACACCTGCAGAGGTCTAAAGAATTTTCATTATCACCTGTGTGAAAGCAGCACACGTCCTATTACCTACATCTATGGGTTGTTTTTCCCTATTTTAGCCCCATCATTACCAGTTCTGTGCATTTCACTCAATGAAATTGAAATCATTTCCAAGCTTTAAGCACATTTTATATTTGAATGTATGCCAGAAACTGCAACACTTGATCAGCCCTGCTTTATGCTGGTTTGATGTATTTTCCTTTCAGAGTTACAGTTCCAAAAAATCCACAAACATAATTCAATACCTAGAGAAAAACCCTGGAAGTAGCAGCAAAACAAAAATATTTTCTTAGATAATACGTGCCAAGTCATTTCTTTAAATAAAATGTAAAAGTACATTTTTAGAGGACAGATAAAACATCAAGGTTGTTGTACCTAGAAAAACATAGACCACTTAAAGTTACACCATGACATATATTTAATGTTTATTTCTGTCAGGTGTATTTATATGATAAATTCTTTAAGGTAGGCATTTCGCACATTGGAATGACAGACTATCTTCAGGATTTTCCCTTGGGTGTTAAAATAGTAAACATAACAATAAAATGAACTACATTCATCTTGCTGAAACAGACTATGTATGTGTCTCCGTGTATTTCAGGTTAACTCCACCAGTTGTCTCACCCGGGACCACTAAAAATGTTTATCCTGGCATGGTTTCATGGAGAAAAAGAGTACTAAATTAATTTCCATTTTAAATTGGATCATGTGCGTGTGTGTGTGCTGCATTCAAAACTGGTCAAGGAGGAAATATTCAAACAAATTTAACTTTTTAGCTGCTTATTGTTTTCAAGTCACATCATTCTCATGCTTGAGAAGTAAGCAAATATAGTTACTATTTTTTCCTACAGTTCTCAGCCAACTCAATAGCTTCCCTCTGTTCACAGCCAGATCCATTAAGACCAGACTGTGTTGGCAACTCCCTGTTGGGAGTCCCTGAAGATGTCTGAAGGGTAACTGTAGTCACTGATCTAAAATAATAGGGATTCAGCAGCCTACACAATTTATGTCCTGGCTTCACATTCCACTGTATGCATTTTGTATTCTGTCCCTCCTTGCTACTGGTGTGAGTGGGTCTTTTTAGGTGTGCAGATTGAGAAACATGACCGATTGTCAACAGTAAGTAGTAGAAGAATATAAAAGATCTGCCAAGAGCGTCTGCTGTCTTTTAGATCCATTTCTAAGAGAGGACATTAGGAAATATATTGCTTCTATTCTTCCTGTCTCATGGTCAATTAAATTTATATTTTGCTTTTTGCTTGTCTGAAATATGTGATATCCTCAAGCATAAATTTTCAGCAGCTATGGATAACCAGAAGCTGTAGTTCTGACAGTGTTCAACTGACCATGTTATTTACTGATATAATACCACTGATTTTAATAGGAATTCTGCTTGACAACCTGCAGACTGTTTAAATATAGAAAACACAACTTAAATTTCAGTGAAATACAAGATTAAAAACAAAAATTCTGTAAGCAATGTTTTAACTTACAGAAAGTCTGTACCAGTAAAAAGTCTTTTAGTAGATTTAGCTATTAGGAAAGTAATGTTTGAGAACCAGCAATTATAATGGTGAAATGCTTCTTTTAATTGTGTACTAATCTTACATTCTGGTGTTTATTTGCATATGCTAAGAGATGCTGAGCATAATATCTCCTTTACAATGCTCTGCTTTGCAATGATCTTTCGTTCCCAGTTAGGATCTTTAAGTATTGCAGCAACAATCATGACTTGACATAGAGGTGCACTGTTCAGAAAACTATCAAGGAAGCAAGTCATTCCAAAGATTGTGTTGAATTAAGTTGATTTTCTTAGTAACTCTGCCACCTGCAGCACTACAGAACAAATGTCTCCATGATGGACAGGTCAAACATAGTTTTTCATAAGCTGCCCACAGCTGTTCTTTCTTTTCCTGGTGAATTAACCACTTCATTGCTGTTCACTCATGCATGTGTCATTGTAGTTTTGAGGAGAATGTGTATTCATTGAATGGAAAATGTAGCTTGAAGGTCTAGTCTTACTGAATCAGCCTCATTATCCTGAACCAACTGATATGTCTTTTAGTACTGAAGGAATTACTTATGCCTTTCACTATATGTACATGTGAGAACACAGTTACTTAGGAGGAAAAAATCTGAATTTTGAATAATCAGTGTTGGCAAGATCATCAAGAAAATGTAACAATGTATTTATTTTTTTTTTTTTTTTGGCAAATAAGCCATATGCCCTGTAAGATTGAGTACACAAAGAAAGTTGAAGGAAGTGTTAGGTGATAAAAATGAGGCATACTATACAAGCATTTTTTCCCAGTGTTGTTACTGAAGATAACTGTGAACTCATATTAAGATTATGAGGTAATCTAAACCTAAGTATAATCTGCATGCCAGAAATTGTAATTTAAGATGTATTAGCAGCAGAGAACACTAAGTGTTATAAAATTTGGTTCTGTGTATCACTTGGACCAGATGTTGATTCGATATTCATCTGTAAGTCAAGCTCATTGTAGTCATACTAATATAAGAAATTATCTATTATATTAAAGAACATTTGTACATCAGCTAGGAAGCATAGTTATACAGTTCCAGACATCATATGGAAAAAAAAAAATTAAATTAAAATCCTTAAGCAATGAGAAATGAGTTATTCAGTGTCCCAAGAGTTTTTCCAGCTGGTACTTTGCTCCGTCCTGATGATCTTCCATGAATTTGAGGATGCTTATCTGGAATAGTAAAATCAGAGAAGATGGTTAATATATTTTTAATTCTTTCAGGTCTTTAGAATTTAACCTATTTGTTCACTTTCAAAATTGAAGATTCATTGAAGTTTTGAGGGCTTCAGTTTTATAAATTTATATTCATTTATTATTACTGAACTTCTTTACTAGTAATTCCAAGTGATATTAAAAAGTCACAAAATTATGAACACTGCAAAGAAGCAAAGTAATGATCATTCAAAATGTCTGATCATTCAAAATGTCTGATTTTTAATGCAGACGAGGGGAGGTAAAATCTTTCCTATACCAAAAAATTTGGTTGAAAAATATTTAGTTTTCTACAAAAGTAAATCATCCATTAGACTTCAAAAGTAAAAGGAACCAGGCTTGGGGATTCTTCATTTCTTGGTTTGCTGTTTACAAGAAAGATCAAGAAATTATCATTAACGTTTTTCTCTGCAGGCTTTCCTGCTGTATAAACTGGAAAGTTTCAATGGAATTTTTATGAAGTGCCTCAATTAGGAAAAAAAAAAATCTGTTCACCTGACACAGCCAAGTTAATAGGATACTAATCTCTTATATTCAGCTTCCTGGCTTAAGAACAGTTGTCCTGATTCCCCAGTCTTTAATGAATCCTGCCAAAGGCCTGCTGGTCATTCTTCGTCGTCTTTGCAATATCTACACACAACCAGTGAGAGGTCATGAGTTCAACTGTCAACAATATCCTGATAACAACTGATTGAACAGCGTCTCAAACTGTATAACCAAGCTCGTTTTCACAGAAGCAAATATTTATTCCACGTGAAGTGGACTAGGCTGTCGTCTTCAACCAGGTAAACTCTCAGTGACATATAATGGTGGCTTTTCAGTTACAAGCACAAGATGTGATACTGCTAGCAGTAGTTAACAGGAGTAATGAAAGCATCCAGTTATGGTTTCTTCATTCCCATCTTCCTGCTAAGGAGCCGTTACACTGTGGAGTACTGAAATACTGGCTGAGGTGTACTTTATCAACATGTTATTGCAGGTTCTACCTGACATTTAAACAGTTGCTTTCCATTTAATATCACTTAACCAACACATAATGCTTTGGCTGCATTTATGAATTCATTTGTCCTCCTCACTGAGGACAGAAGAAAAAACAGTAAACTTAGTTGATGGAATCATAGAATTCCAGAATGGTTTGGGTTGGAAGGGACCTCAAAGCTCAAATAGCCCCACCTCTCCTGCCATGGGCAGTAAAGGGACCCTACATTAGACCAGGTTGTCCAAAGCCCCTGGGAGGCACACTGCCAGGGAGGGGCATCCACAGGTCCTCTGGACAACCTGTGACAGTGCCTCACCAACCTCATAGTAGAGAATTTTTTCCTCTTATCTACTCTAAATCTACCTTCTTGTGTTTAAATTCATTACCTGTCGTCCTATCAGTACATGTCCTTGTAAACAGTCCCCAGATTACTGTCCGTACAAATTTTGAAGACCCTGCCTACCATTAGCTAGGTGTCTTTGGGACTCTTCAAAAAGCTCTCAGGAACAAAATTAAATTGAAAGGTTGTCAATACCCATTCTAAAATTTTATCATTATATTTCTACAGACAGATTGATGATTTTAAAGGTCTTTTCCATCGTACACAATTCTGTGATTCCATGTTTAAAACAGTACATTTGTTTTATCTAAAATTTCAGCATATAGCAGGCCTTTCTGCCTCCGTATTATTACTTACAATGGAAGTGCTCATCACTATACCATTACAATGACAGTACTCCGACATGATGACCCAATGTTGTATGACTGAAATCACTGTGAAATTAGCAGATAATTCAATGAGAGCAGTAACAGGTCCAAATAACAGAGTAATTTAAAATCAAATAACCCCAAATAGTGCTTCTATTATGTCAAAGAACAGTACAGAAAAAAGATTTCCTGTGCCATTATCTGAGTCACCATGGTGTTGTTTCAGTACCCAAACTGCTGGACATACAGAGTAAATAGTGTGTACTGTTTATCACTGTATTTACACTTAGATACAAAGATCTTTTAAGGTAATTCAGAAATTTCACATTTAAGTAGTAAATTTTTTGCAGTGTACCTGAAGGAAGAAGTGGCTTAAGTTCAAGCTGTAATTATTATTTTTTGTATCATCTTTAGCATAGCCCACAGTGAATCTGAAGATACAGCAAGCCTGTTAAACAAGATAAAATATGGTAACATATACTTTTTCTGAAAACAGTTTACCAGTTTCCCTAATCTGACATAAATAAACCCAGAAATCTGTGCCAAGGCTTGTGGACTCTCTAAAGGAATGTACAATCTTCCAGCAGGAGCAAGCAAGCATGATAAGGCAATTAATGCTATCGCTGTCTTTGTTGACAATTGCCAAGTAAGATATAAAGAACAAATTATTCCAGGTAACTCATTCATAGAAAGATCAAGGATTTTAGTGTTTCCATTTAGTCTAGCTGAATATGATTATCTGCATTTAGAAAAAGGCCATGCAATGAAGTGAGCAACTTCTTTCATGGGCTCTGTTTTATCAACAACTCAAGAATGTATATTTTAGATTGATAAATTTAATTATAAGAGGGAAAAATTAATTATATTGCATATGTTACATTCTCTGACAAGATAAATTATTAGTTTGCACTTTGTTATGCACAGAAATATAAAAAGTTGTATAGTTCTTGCAAATGTTGAGGTACACTCCATGCTACTTAACCCATTTTTTGATTCCTCACAGGGGGATGTTATCTAGAGTCTTGAAAAAACTTATCTTGAAAAATTACATTTGTTATGGTACCTTGAACTAGCTTCTCTGATGTAAATTTGTTTAAGCTGACTAAATCTTGATTACTCCTCCAGAGAATATGAAACCTGTCCACTTTAGGACTGACCACAAGGAGGTCACTGACACACAGCCAGTATTTATTTATCTGTACAAAGTCCTACTCAAAATCATTGCCATTCAAAAAATGCACTGACTTAAAACACAAATGCTTTTGGTTTTTTTACTTGTTTATTCTAACATTCGCTCTCCCTGAGTAAACACTGAGACATTTTTAAAATTCCTCATTGTCCAACACAGTTAGATTAGTTAGTTACTTCTGTGTTCTTATTACTCCTACCATTAATGTTTAAGGTTTTTCCTAAGGTAAGTAATGTGGCCCCTTTTAAAGTGTCTAATCCAAAGGTTTCAATCTAATGGTTAGTTTTAACTGAGTTTCTCTACAGGGAGAACCGTGGAATAAATATTTACAGTATTTTGTCTACTTATATTCACAAATGTATGCAGTTCTTCAGTGATTATTTGTGGTGGTTTAGCCCTGGCTAGAGGCCAAATGCCCACCAAGCCGCTTGCTCACTCCCCTTTTTAGCCAAAAAGGGGAGAAAATATATGTATCAGGAGACTTAGGACTTGAGATAAGGACAGAGGGATCACTCTCCAATTATTGCAATGGGCAAAACAGACTCAGCACAGAATAAAAGAAAGAAAAGTGATTTATTACTACTACAACTACACACCCAGTGGACCAGAGTCAAGATAATGAGAAGCAGCCAGGTCTTAAAGCACCTTCCCCACACCCCTCCCCTGCTTAGCAGACTTCAACTTCATCATGATTTTACTCCCTTCTTCCCCCTGCAACATGGCGTGGGGAGGGCCAGGGAATGGGGAGTGGGGTTCCAGCAGTTTCTCACAAGCTGCTTTCCTTCCCCAGATCCTAACACTTCTACTTCCCCCCCCATGCCTTGCCTCTTCGCACACTTGACTTTAATCATAAATTTGCTCCCTTCATCCCTCCCATCGCAGCACAGAGAGGGGCAAGGAATGGGGAATGGGGGTTTTCAATCTGTTCCTCCTGAGATGTCTTCTGTCTCAGCTGGTGGCGGGGCATTCCACACGTACACACTTTCCCTGCAGCACCATGGGGTACCACCCATGCAAGAGTTGTATCCATGAATTTCTTCAGCATGAGTCCTCTCTACCCAGGAGTCATCTCCTCACCTCAAGCCTCTCTCATTTTCTTTCTTTTTCAGCTAATAACTGGATAGTTCATGCAGTTGCAATAGAAGAGAAATATAATAAATATATGTCGATATAATAATTATTGCTAATCATTAATCCAATTTGCTAAAACATCTGAATAGAATTAATTATCACTCATTCATTTTTAAGGGCAAAGCTACTTAGCAAATACTCAGATGCGGCTGAAAACTATTTTTATTTCTTTTCATTTAATTTGTCTTTCCCTTTGTGGCAAAAATAGATTGATTACTCTGAAAATATTCCATTATCCTGGATTTTAAAAAAGGTCATAAACTCATAAAATTTCAATGCATGTTTGCTCAAATTTCCAGATGTCTGTGTACCTGCCTATCCTAGATGTTGTATTGCCTAAGGGATCTTTGTGGGTTTGACTTTTCCATTTCTGTATTTCACAACATTCAACATTTGGCAGACAGTTTTATTGTGGTTCTGTTTTGTTTTGTAATTGGGCAGAGTGGCTACAGAAAATCTTGTAACCAATATGTTGAAAGGTTAACAAAATACCCAAAGCTTGCTCTCGCTGTAAAAGAGCTTCTCAGCATCCTGTTTTTCTCAAAGCTCTTGTGAATTAAGCTTTCTCTAATTTGTAACAACCTTTGTGAGAGAGTGGTTTACTTTAAAAGACATTCATCAAAATAGAATTTCGTAGCCCCATGCAGGTCTTTGAGGTTGCAAAAGGAGAATCTACGCAGACAATATAAACCTTTCAAGTTACCTGTTTCCCTATCTGTTTAGGGAAATGGAGGAAGGTGAGGTATTGAAGGCTTATACCTTGGGAGGGCTCTTGTGAGCATGGGAAACCCATAAAGAGCTATTTTTTTATTCCTCACCCTTCATCTCCTGCTTTTGAACAAAATGGAGGTCTCACTCTCATCCCATGTGCCAGATCAGACAACTGTCGCCTAAAAATTTAATAAGGTCTGCTCTTGGCAGGGTGAAAGCATAAGCTTGCCCATCAGTTCTGCTGTGTATGAGGTTCACTGTCTGACAAGACACTGCACAGTTCCCCCTGGTTTTAAGGAAAGCATAATAATGTTCTGTGTTAATGTGAGGTTGTTTAATGACTTTTAATTTTAAAAGTTCTTTAATATTTTTAAATTACTATTTTTATTCTTGCTGGTAAACCCTGCTTGTCCTTTGACAGTTATTTCCTTCCCCAGAGCCGGTATGAACAGATAAACACTCATAGAAGGGCATAGAAGCACACCAAACTCCAACACACCAGTTTTCCCCCCCATCATTTCCCATTCTCCTACAAGGGGATGACCTTCACTAAATAGAAATTTCTGTTTAGCTCAAGCTTGGATGAAATAAACATGTAATGTCCTTTGCAGTTTAGCCTATGTAAAAACTCATGACTGCCAACATTAAACTGGAATCATTGCATTTAACATTACCAATACCCTAAGCTACTGGCTAATCTTAAATTCTGTACTAGAATGATTTTTATATTTCCAAGAAGCCAGGGCTTGATCAGCAATTCCATCTCTGATTTTATTATTTTATTTAATAATAGTTAACTTAAATACATTAAATGTAGTTTTACAACCTCGCTCACATCTTGTGCTTATCTGATGATTTCATAAAGAAGATATGCTGTACATTTGATACAAAATGTGTAGTAAGACATGGTTCTTTCAATAAAGTATGAAAAAAAATGCTTCTAATTAATGTCAGTACTTTGATGGATTTGGCACTGCTACCTTACGTCGATCCTGGCAACATTTGTTAAAAAATGGGTTTATAAAATGTAACCAATTCCATCCTAACTTCTCCTAGTATTATTCATTTACACTACAGTATTATCTAGAAACAATAAGCAAGACCAGACACATATTAAAAGAGTGATTTGCATGAAATAATTCAACTAGAAGAGTGTGTCCTGAGTCAGCAGTGAAATGCAGGAAGGAAAGGAGAGGAGGAAGACAATTTTTGAGAAGTGAAGTCGCAGGTTCCTGTCACACAATACCCATGAGTAAGAAAAGAAAGATGCCAGTCTGAAATGTCAGTGTAGTGCTTGATCAGCAGGTCTATGTTCTTAAATCAGTAAGTTATCAGTTGTTTTTATTACCTGGCAATCAAAAGAGGATGCCTTAATTTTATCATCATGGACACCAATAAGACCCTTGTTAATGACTTTTGATAAGACATCAGTCCCACGAGGCTAAGAACTGGTGAACTGAAGTTTCATTACTTGTTCCAAGAAGAACTATGCTATTTCTGTCAAGAGTTCACCCAGATTTTATAAAACTTCTAGTTTTATAGGCATAGTGTATTACGCTGGAGCATGAGAGAAAGTGATATTGCAGTGAAAATACTGATACAGCGATTAGTACACAACAGGAAAACAAGCAGCTAAGGGGAGGTTTGTGCCATGGTTAAAACAATTTTAATTTGATATTTATGTTTTTGCTCCCTGACTATGATGTGTACACATTTTATGAATGCTTTAAATTCCCCAACTTCCATTGCCATTATTCTTCTTGATAAACTCTTTACTGTTGTACTTACACTTCAGCTGGTGGCCTGATTAGAGTTGCCTGATTATCTTAATCACAGAGGTCTTTTAAGAGCAAGCTGCAGCTAAGGTGAACCATGGCTTTCATAACCTATAAGGCCCTCCACTTGATTTACACAGGTAGCCCAGATACCTATTGTACTTGTGTTTTGGGCTTGTGTGGCTAGGTTTTGACAGAGGAGGCATGAGCTGCAGAGATGCCTTTCTGCAAGAAGCTTCTAGAAGCTTCCCCTGGTCCAACAGAGCCAATAGCAGCCATCTCCAATACAGACCTGCCACTGGCCAAGGCTGAGACAATCAGTGAGAGTGGGATAACACCTCTGGGATAAGTTAAAAGAAAAAAGAAAAAAAAAAAGCTGAAGATTTTTGCTGCTACAGAAAGGAGTGAGAAGATGTAAGAAAGTTTGCAGACACCAAGGTCAGTGAAGAAGGAAGGGGGAGAGATAGTCCAGGCAGCAGAGGAGAGATTACCCTGCAGCTCATGGAAAAGACCATTGTGAGGCAGTCTGTCCCCCTGAAGCCCATGGAGGACTCCACGCTCAAGCAAGTGGAGACACCTGAAGGAAGCTGTGGTCCTGTGGGAGGTCTGTGCTAGAGCAAGTTTCTGGCAGGACCTGCAATTCACAGAGAGAGGAGACCATGCTGGAGGAGCATGTTTGGTTTTGATGTACTGTGTCCAGCTCTGGTATCCCCAACAGAAGAGCAATATGGAATTGTTGGAGGAAGTCCAGAGGAGGCCATGTCCTGAGTTTGGCTAAGATAGCTAGTGTAGTGTTGCATTCTGGAGTAAGGATGAGAGCAATGCTGATAACACACTGATGTTTTTAGTTATTGCCAAGCAGTCAAGGACTTTTCAGACCTTCATACTGCCCTGCCAACAAAAAGGCATGGGGGACCCAAGAAGCTGGGAGGGAACACAGCCAGGACCAGTGACCCAAACTAACCATAGGATGACCAGAGGGCTGGAGCATCTCTCCTATGAAGACCGGTTGAGGGAGTTGGGCTTCTCCTGGGAGAACTTACTGCACCCTTCCAGGGGTGTCCCTGTCCCATGCCAGGCAGTTTGGAACTAGATAATCTTTAAGGTCCGTTTCAACCCAAACCATTTTGTGACTCTATGGTTACACAAAAACTGTAATTTACAGAGCAGAAAAAAGTAGGATTAGAAGCATTTCTGCATGAACCATTCTTAGGTCACTTAAGTTCCGTTGCAAAGACAAATGCATCAAGGTGTAAATCAGCAAAGAACTTGGAGTTCCATAAGTTTCCGTATTCCCATGCATAACTTTGAGGATCGTGGAAGGAGTAGATCCATATATTTCATAAAGCTATGCCTAATCCAGCAAACCTTGTAAATTACTGAATAAGCACCTCACTTTATTGAATGGCTACTCACATTATTCACATATATTTGACTAGGTTGTACCTAATATGAATGTGCAACTCACTCATAATTGTTTCTATTACAACAACAGACTCAGGAATAGCTTACCCTTTGATATTCCAGTTCAATATCAGAAGTATTCTTCAGTTGTGACTTTGGATCAATTCCTATTTTTGAGGTGATGCATACTAAGTAAATAAAAGAGCAGTTATTAGTGTAAGACATTCAGAACATGTTTCCAGAGGAAAGAAGCAATGTATCACAATTAACAGCCCGTACTGTGCCTTTCACTGCTCCCCAGACCTTGAAAGATTCTGCCTCATGTCTTTGTTCTCTCTAAAGAAAGAGCTGGTATACATCACCTCAAGTGAATCAAGTTTCTGACATATCTTATATGGCTATGTGTCAAATAGGAAATGTTGAAAAATAGCCTAAATTATTGTCTTAAAGTACTTGTAGTTTGCATTAGCTCTGTACCAGATGTGTTGCTGCTAGAGTTACTTTTTTTTATCACATTTCTGTTTACACAAACTGATAGTTAACTGGAATTCATTCTGGGCATCCATTAATGTCTTTCCATATAATCCAAAACCGTAACAAATGTTATTAGTCCTCAGAAAGGATTAGGGATTTTTTTTTTTACCATAGACAAAAATATCATACTAGTCTGGGCAACAAACCCATTTAAAAGCCAAACTAATCCACACAGCCGTGAAAAACTGAGAGGGAAAATGCAGTTATTGATGGTTGTATGTTGCATAATATATTCTGTATCCATTTACATAAGATGTACACCATAGAGAAGACATACAACTTTTACAGAAAACTGTTTTGTTCTGGTTTTACCATTGCCCTGATGAGAAATAACAATCTAACATCTGGGGTGCAGTCAGGGAAAACTTTGTCACCGTTTACTATAGTATTTGCCATAGTGTGTAGTTATGAGGAAAAGGTGGGGAAAAAATTACACCCCTTATCTTTAGGACCCTGATCTCAGTGATTAGGCTCTGGATGCTCTGTGGAGAAAGGTGAATATTTTCAAGGGGTTCTTCAGAATAACTTTATTAGGTATTTAGGATTCCTGGTTCAATTCATTGAATCACCTCTAAATGTAAATTCCTCTGTTAATTCTAAAGGGATCCTCAGAGTCCTCAGGCTTGGCAATGCAAACATCCTCCCACTGCTGCGTACCTTCAGTAGGCTGAAGGGAACTAGCCATGACTGAAATTTTTTATTCTCATGTAGTGTATAGGTACAAGATAACACAGTTACAGTTTAAGTAGCTGTCAGTAAGACTAAAAGATTTTCATGAGTGTCTACTTTTAGAAGACATGTCTGTATTCATTATTACTTAAGGTTTAATTTCCCTAATTTGACACTCATGTCCTTGATAGATTTATCTATGAAATGGAAACTTATGGAGCTGTATTACGTTCACAAACTATTTTGCTCGGGCTGCTAGTGAACATGACAATTAATGAACCTCTATGAGCACACGCTGTACTCTGTGTGGTCTCACCCACAGAATGCAGTAAGTGTTTATCTGCTCATTTATACATATTTGTACAAATATGGTCATACATGTCCATAGCAAAAACATATATTTCTGAACAACAAATGAATGAACAATTTTAATGCCAAAAATGTAAATATTCATGGTAAAAAACTCATTTTGGGCATGTTTAAATTCAAGAAGTACTGTGAAGCAGTACACATTTTAAAAGTGCATGTCCAATCAAAATGAACACAACTCAATTCTGAATATTGAAGTACCTGCAAAAACTTTCCAAGTATCTGTTGGACAAATTCTGCAAAATAAAACAAATTAAAATTTTATGATTTAAATAAATTTCAATAAATTCATCATGTATCTTAAATTACTCAAAACTTCATATTTGTTAGTTAAATGGTATTTCACAAGTAAGAGAGACAACTGCTGAAGCTATTGAGGTAAATGAACATATTAAAATTACCTAAGAAGCTGAAGTAACTGAAGTGTGCAATTAAAATGCCAAGCCTGAGAAGATAGATGCAATGCCCATTGAATACAATGGGATTTGGTGCAAACCTGGAGTCCCCAATGTATGCAGTCCTGCAGTGTTTCAAAGACATTAACCAGTTGTAAAAGACTGTAAAATAGCCAGGACCAAAACTTAAGGCGTTATTATAGGAAAAATGTTTTATCTATTTTGGGACTTGCAATAAGCTGTACAAGAATTTTCCCCCCTCTATGCCAGTAAACCAGAACCATCTAACACCAAATGTAATTAGCTACAAATTGCCTGTTACAACTTAATTAAACTTCCTTGCCTCTCTGCTGCTTAAGCAACATGTAGATTCTTTTATGTACTTGCCAATTAGTGCATGGGGATTCTGCTTTCTAATTGGATAAAAAAGTAATAAACTGAACAGTGTGCTGTTGATATCCAGAATCGACTTTGTTAAAAAAATAGTGGAGACAGGTTTAATGCTTCAAATATTTATCTCAATTGAAATTGATTAAAACAATTTGAGGTTCCATTAGATATAGATACAATCCTTTTGTTAACAAAGTCCATCTGGTCTAAGAAAGAAAATTAAGATTCACTAATTGAAATTTGGAAGCTTTTTTCCAAACATGCATAATTCATACTGACAGAAAACAGAAGCTGCTATTCACCACAAACTGTCAAGTAGATGAATGTTTCATTTAGATGGAATTTAAGATTTCACCCAGCAAGAATCTACAAATGCTTATAGTAAGTCACAGTCTGAGAAAAGAAAATCTGTTCTCTTTTTACTGGCATATTATTAAAATCTTCTCTTTTTCACTGTGGAGCCATCTTAACCTTAAATGGCACCACATTTGACCTTTCTTGTTGCCAGTACTGGAAAGACCTTTCTAGACCACGAGCATTATTCAGCTGTGCAATGCTGCAACTTCATTAGCCAGCGATTCTCCTTTTTTTAACTTGTCATATATTTACAGAATGCTGCTTTTGTGTCTCAATGTAATTCCATTTTATAGGAGGGCTACATTTAAGAATTCCTTTCCTTGGTTACTTTTCTTCCCCCTCGCCCCATACTCTGTCCCTCAAAAAACAATCTCAGATCAGATCATTTATTCAGTCTACAAAGTGGTGCCACAAACTCAGCATTAAAGCTGCTGAGCAGACTGCAAACTGAGATGAAGACTGGGAACAAGTAGCTGCAGAAAACACGGGCCAGGAATTTTTAGGTCATTGTGGCCACCATCTACATCACATCATAGGACTATGGCAAGAGGCCCATTAGCATAAATCCTCTTCAGCTCTCTACTCCGCTCTGGGACAACCATAGGTGATCATCTTCTCTTCCAGGTATGATATTTGCCTTTATTCGTCGTTTCTGAGATGCTTCTTTTTTGTCTCGATGTTTTTGAAACAGGAATGAATCTATTGCTCTTTCCTGAAGAAGTGTAGAAAGTATCTTCTGTCAGCCATATTGTTAAACTCAACAGCACGTTTAGCTTTTGATGGATCTTCGCCTGCATAAATATCCCCAAAATAATGAAAATTTGACTGCTATGGAAGACACTGGCAATTATAACACTGATTTTATTGGTGTTGTATTTTATTACCATTCACCATTCACTACACTTGAAAAACAAATTTCAATCAAGCAGCGATGGGTGGGTGGGTAAGAAACTGGTGAAAGAGGTGCTATAATTGGAATTTTTCCCTCTGCTTTACAGTATGCTCTGGATGTATTTTCTATCAAGGGAGAGCTTTGCTGAGCTGAGATAAATAATAGCTAAAGTCAGTGTACTCAGGCAAGAAAAAAATCAAAGCCACAGCACTCTGAAGGAAGCCCAGGTGTTTTCTGTTCTCAGTGAACCACCTGCTTATGAATACATACAGTAAAAGTAGCAGAAGAGCCCTCTAACAGAAGTGAGGTGCAATTTGATGGTAATCCAAAGATGAGAAGGATTATTAAGAAGACAGGTATAACTAAGTGCTGTGTAGATTCAGCAAAGCCATGTAATAGAGTGGAAAATAATCTTCCTTCAGTCCACAAAGCTACAGTGAGGCATAAATACCCAAAATAAAAACTACATTGATACCACGGGAGCTGAAGAACAAGATTTCAGCCAGTGGTGCCTGACCTAATTCAAGTACCTGCAGCAGCTGCCCAGCTGCATCCACAAAGAATTCCACAGTGGCTGATTTAGCCTATTCCTTAGGTACTTCTTCCGATGTAGAAAAACAGAGATTCAAATCTTCTCTTTTACCCTCACCCTGTGCTGGACTCAGAGGATTGGGTCCTATATGATCTATAAGCCAGGAAAAGTCTTTTTCTGCAGTTTTCTAAGTGGCTCTAAATCCAGGCTGAGAACCATTAATGTTTTATTTCAGAAACAATAAAGCTAAATTAATAATAGAAATTTCTTACAAAAATAGTATATTATTTATGAAAACTTTCTTATTAATAATAATTTTGGACTAAACAAGAGAGAATTAATTTTATATAAATATTCTGTTCATGGAGTAACACTTCCTTCAATGAGATCTGTATAAAGCCCTGAAGAGAAGCTGAAAGATCACTCAAACCATACCTTGCTCCAGTGAATGCAAGGCTTTTTCTACCTTCTCAGATTGCAATTTTGTCTTTAAGGTGTTATAACCCTTTTATTTTATGTATACTAGGCCATATTCAGAAATATGTCATCTAAGATGTATTTTAGATTTCTGTATTATGACCATTTAAACTATGCAGATGATTGAGAGCTAGAAAAAGAACATGTTCAGTACAACTCACAGACATCAGTGGCAAAGAGAGCTTCTCAGCCTGTATTAAGCTGGACACCCAATGTCCAAATGAGAGATAAGAGACCCTAACTCAAAACAACCTTTATGTTCCAATTGTATGAGACATACAGTATCGAGCGGTGGGGCCAGAATAAGCCTGCATCCTATGTTGCATCCATCCTATGATGCAAGATGCTAGGATTTAAAGTGGGCATTTTTTTTCCTTTTCTAAATTTTTTACTTGTATCGATTATTTCATGTTTTTCAGCAACATTTTGCATTAGCAGAAAGATGGTCTGCATGACCTAAAAGCCAGTTACACTCTGCTACTTCTCTGAATAGAAGGATGTTTCCAAGGGAACCACTTGCAGTCCTGTCATCTGGGCTGTAGCCATTTAGCCACTGCTACCTTGAATATATTTGAATATATTTTCTCACTCCTTACACATTCTCTGAAAGGTTTCTTTCCTTTGTGCCCTCAGTCTCACTTGCTACCCGCCCACCCTCCTGCTCTTTTTTTTCAACACTTTCTTGCCAATATGAACTCTACAGCAAAAAGCAAAAACAGGCCTTTTCCACCATGAGCGTGTTTTAATTGCCACTGCTGTCAGGCTATGGAAAACCATAGCTAGATTCCTGCTGCAGTCTTAATGAAGTGACAAGTGGCTTAGTACAAAACTGACATCATGGTTAACACCAAGTGGTATTATTAATGGACTACAGAAATCCAGTTTTCCCACCTTAACTCATAACTATCAGCCTGAGGTTAATCGTCCATTTTTCTTATTTATGTCTTCATGTACTGATCTATTTATAACTAATAGCTAGAACCTCAGGCTCTACATTTTACAACAAAAGCACTATAAATCCAATACAGAAAAATTAAACAGCTAAAACAGACTTCCCTAACATTTACATCCCACTTGTGACATGATTTGAGGTCCCAGTTTAAGTGATTGATTAAATTTACGCTTTTCACTAATTGCATGCAGACCTAGTAGATGGTCAGGAGGAACAATTTATAATGGACTTGTCTTTCACAAAATGTATCTTCCCTCTTCTATTTACCCTGGCAGCTTTTCATCAGGGACAGATTTCTTTTGGTAACCTACAGTCTAAGTATCAGTCCAAATTACTTCAGAAAGAATTGATTATTCAGTACACAAAATGCCAATCCTGCCTATGCTTAAAGCATGATCATAACCTTTCAAAGCCAAGTTAAATTCTCCCATTCATCTTTGTATCAGACCTCAGGCCTGATCCTGAAAAAGCGTAAGCCTTTCACTAAACCTGTTGAATGACCAAAGCTCAAGGTGTGACTGGAGTTATGCTGGATCAGGGTTGTTGTGCATTCCTAGAGGGAACTTGCATTGATACATCTTACAACAGGCAAAGTCTCTGGTTACTTTCCAGACATATTATTGGTTGTTTCCATGCTGGTTTTAAGAAATAGGCCAAAATGCTTTACAGTTCCCTCAGAAATCATTCATTAGTATCACGTGGAGATGTGACAAGATAAAATTCTCCATGGCATCATCTTCAAAAATTGTTAAAGGTCAAATATTTTTTCTTGCCAGCCAGAAAATGAAGCGCCACAAATTACTGACGACATCTTTGTGGTCAAAGACATCAAAGGCTGGATGAAAAGGATGAAATCCAACTACACTGTAGACATACACATTTGAGTTAGCTGTCTGAAATCCTTTTGCATTTATTGTACAGCTGACTAGAAGACAAGAATTTACAGCACAGTGAATTGCAAAAAAGTTGCCTCTCCTACAGTTTCTGCTAAGCTGCATCCTAAACCAAAATATTAAGTACAGTGAGCATCCTGATTGCAATTCCACCCTTAAAAGTGAGAAAGGCAGCCAGACTCACAGCATTAGTCACAAGCCACTGAAACTTATGCAGTAGGGCTAGTCTTACAAAGAATAAGGTCACACTAAATGAGTAAACACCTGTTGTTGCATTTAAAAAATCTTGTTTTAATATTTATCCTCAGAATCATCCAGTGTTTACCAGATTAATCTGACTTTTTAAAGCAAACTGTAGAGAAAATACCTTAGCAATAAATACCTGTATTGTTTGTCATCAATTGTCTTATTTTAAAATTTAAATTGCAAGCCTTTATAGCTCAGTTTCAAATGACACTAGTTAATTTATGCCTATATTTAAGAGATGCAGTTAATTGGAATAAAGTGAGTAGCTTGCAAATAATTTCTTGGAGGGGAGAATAACTAAAGCACATAAGAAATTTAGAAACTTCAGTCTCTGAAAAACAATAGAACTTTCACTGCTAAATACATTCACAGTTTCAGGACATCCCCTCTCCCTTCAGTGAAATAATTTTCATAAATAATTTTTAGATTCTATCTATGTCTTATCACCTGATTTTCATATATAACTCTCCAGTTTCTTTAGGAATTTTTTTCTTTATTTACTTGTAGAATGTTTTTATCAGTATTTGCTGTATTAAATTGAAGTTATTTGATTAAATTTCTGTTTATGATAGAAATATTTATGTTTGTTTGTGCATTGCTGACAGAATGCCTGATATGATACAAGACAGAAAATAGATCTTAGCCAAAAGTTAAACACTTGAAAGAGAACTACTAAGGACAAAAAATTGAAGAAATGCTCAATGATATACTTGATTGTAATATTCACTCTGCATAATAAGAACTGAGGACAGCATGAAATATTTAATAAAAACCCATGAGATGATTCTAGCATTCAAAAAAAAATCTCACACTGATAATACTTCAGTTCTACCTCTCACAACTAAGAATCACTTATTAATGGTACTTTTTAGGTTTGCAATATTCAGCCCATAATTAGACCCTCAAAATATAATAAACTAAACAGCATGCAAACAGAAGAGAGCTCTGTGAGGCATTTGCATTACCTTATAATGAAGGGACATTTCATAGGAAAGAAGCTGATCTTCAACAGTGCAAACTTAGGCTGACATCTTTCAGCCCAGAAAGTGCAGAATAATTTTTCCTATGGACACCCCAGGCAAACTTTTAATAAGTAGAATGGTGAGTGTCCAGGACACTGGGTCAATAATATTGTCTTAGCCATATGTGGTCAGAACCTTGAATTCTTAAAGGCTTATGAACACCCAATAATTTTAAAATTCTTTAAAGTGCTGTAGGCCAGACAGTGTGGTTTTAACTACTCTTGAAATGATTATTTATATAGGATAACTTCAGTAAAATGTTGGATGATCTTGGTTGTCATTATAGGATTCTGTGCTGTCCTTAACAGAGACAGCTTCCCAAGGAAGAAAAAAGATGTTCAGGGCATTATCAGAGCACCATACTACACTCTGCAATTAAGATACACAGGAATTAAATGCAAAGGCAAAATGGGAGTTAAATCTTCAGTTGACAAACATGTACCTCTAGCTGTTTGCAGACAGACCACTAGCCCATATCAGTACATACGACAAAAAGAATAGAAATATAATGCTTTAATAATATAAGGCTGTGAAACAATGCCTGAATGTCTGTGACAACAATATATCATTATTTCCACACCTGAAACCGAGAGAGTGAAGAACTCATCGGTCTATTAATACCGTTTCTTTATTTTCATGTTTTTGCATATGGTGGACCAAAAAACCTCCCATGTTCTTCCAGTTCCATTTCACCTAAATGAGCTGCAGATAATAAATATATAAATAAAATAAAATAAATTTTATAAATAGAATCAATTAAGTTGGCAAAGCATGATGGAAACAGGAAAATTACAAATGTCATTGTATCCATAATCTGGGTTACAAAGCAGTAAGGAATATAACATTGCACATTAACTTCCAACCAGATTTAGTGAAATCTGAAAACTTGCAGACATATTCAGAGGGGTTTGAGTGATAACAAATTTTATGTTCCTTCATTTGCTTCATATTTTTTTGCCTGTGTGCCGGAACACTATTGTACTGTGATTCTGTCATCTTAAATATCACATGTGCAAAATATGTATATGTGAGCCCCATTGAAGCCAAATTCAGAAGGTCAGATTATACTGGATACTTCTGTTGCACTTCATATGCTGAGGAATCCATAGAGATGGTTGCATACACTTCATTACAGTGCTGTGGTTATAAAGACACATACATTAGTTTAAGGTGCTGTAATGCTTCTTATGTTTTTTAGAGACAAATAAATAATGATTAGCACTGCAGACTATTGTGTAGAGTAGAAAGCTATCATGCACAGCACCTGATAGGCCTAAACCTCATTAAAGCAAAAGAGGATAAGAACACTTTCCAGTTTGCAAGATATTGCCTTGCAGAAGGCACTGTATAAATGGATTATTAACCCTAAATAGTTAACTGTATTAATACTTGTCCCCACTCTTTTGTCAGGTATCAGGCTGTCAACAGATTAACTCTTAAGACTTAGCAGGGGACCTGTGAGTCAGTTGTCAACTATTTTAGCATTACCAGTCCACAGTGAATGTACATCTAGCTGCCATAGTGTCTAGGTGTGGCCAGCCTCAAGTGACCTTGAAGATGGGAGGAATTAGGAGAGGAAAATTAAGGAAAAGAGTAGCAGACACAGCTGATTGTTATGGTCTTTATATAAAGATTCAGTTGTTTATAAAAAGATTTGGAAAGAAGCATTAAGGTAGAATAAAGAACAACATTCCCTGTGCTGGCATGTGTGACATTCATTGGAATCTGTGAAATGACTTAAGTCTAGGTCTTAATGTGCAAGAGTGCCAATCTAGTGAAGCCACATATTGCTGCTAATTGGGATCCTTCTGCTCTGAAGACCATTAGTCTCACCAAATAAAACCAGAAAAAAACATTGTCCTGAAATAGATCAAGTTATCAGACATCTTCCTTGTAAGTAATCATATATATTTAATGGCAAAAAAATTCTGGCAAAAGCTGCTCAGCCTTCTTCCGTCTAAGCTCTGACAAACTATGCTAAATTTTCACTAAATTTAGCATAATTTTAGTTCAAATACTTTAAAAAAACTTCCTTATTCTGAGCACTTGTTTTTCTCCTTTAAATACGGTCAGTTCAACAATGTTAGACAAACTGTCCTCATCAAAGGAATATAAGGATCACAAATAATTTCTTTCTAGCTGGCAACAAAGTAAAGTTGGTAAAGGAACCAAGCGTCACTTACTTGTTAGTGAATGAATGGGATGATTACTTCCTAGATTCCAGACTACATCATTAAGCCAGATAAAATTAAAAAAAAAAAACCCAAAGGCAGTGTCCATGTTTACTCTCTGAAAATGTCAGCTTTATTCTGTTTCTGTCATACTGAGCGTGTCTCATTTCCCAGTTAAAATTTAGGGGAATAATTTGTTGTCTTTTCAACTGCTCATTTTGCTTTCTTATGTTTACAAATAAGAATGAAGCTTCACATGGATAAATTAATAAAGTCCCAAGCCCTGATTGAATTTTCTCAAGGCTTTATTACTGAAATGTAGCTGGGCATATTACAAGATAGAACAAACATGGAGTGTACAGCATTATTAGCTAGTCTGAAAACATATTCATAATAATATGAATAAAATATTCATAAAATTTCTTTCTTTAGCTTCAGCCAAGTACAGAAGCACGAGAGTATTTTCTGTAATGTGGACAGTTTTAATCAACCTAATAAAGGATTGGGCTTAACCTCTTTTGAGTTTCAGGGTCCTGATCTGATGTCATATGTGCAGTGATGGTCACTGGTTCTGCTGCCTGGCAGATGCTGGTGTAGTATCCTATGTCTCTGCACTTCTGTAGGACCAGCTCTTCTCCAAGTAGATTGCATACCCCTTTTACTGAATGCAGCAGTCCCCACAGACGTTTCCCTGGCTACCTGGGCATGAATATCTGAGAATGTATGAATAACTGGCACTATGCTGCTACCCCCGTACAGCCTGGCAACGTTCCTGCTTGAAGGGCCAATGCTGGTTAGCAGGGGGTTGAGCAACATGAATTTTCCTTACTGAAATAATGACATGTTGTCTTACTTAAAAACTAAAATAAAACCTGTTCATTTTACCCAACAAGAGAGGCATTTGTGTTCAGTAAAGACATAAAGATTTTTTGTCATAGCCATTGCAGTGCTGTGAAACGTTTATTCAGCTGCTGATGCTCTACCATCGCTTCATAAAATTCCTCTATTTAGTCCCTAACCAGTAACTGCAGTAACAATTAAGCATGTTCCTTTCAGTTGGGTAATTAAATGCCAAAAAACCTCACCACTCAATATGTAATTCACTCAACATCTTGTTGTTTGAAGGGACTAGTGTTCACAGATAGGATGGATTGAATTCCTAACAACATCTGGCATGAGCAATGGACTTGGCTGTCTCAGTAATAGCATTACATTCATGGTAGGAATGACAGCTAAATGTAGAGAGATGGATGGGCCTTTTCTCTGAAGTGGCAGATTCATGGTTGTAGCCTAATGAATCAGTATGTTGTAACCTCTGGCCATGTACATACTGGCCTGTTGGTAACGACACGCTGCATCAAGAGGTCCAGAGTAAATTGTAGTTGTCAGATCTAATGGAGAAGGATGCTGGCTTATAAGTTACTGGGAAAGCTGAGTATAGTTTCCATTCCAGTAATCTGGATCAAAACACTTCCTGATCGCCTTGGTCAATTTATTCTGTCACTTAATTACACAATAAGTATTACAAGTCTCCACAATGAAGGACAAAGGGAGACTCTTTAACCTTGGAAAAAACAAATCTAGATGTTAGCTCTCAAGTAAAGTTTCTTTTTTTCATAGGATCTGAGTTTATAGAAGATTTAGTGCACCTATGTGTTTTAACGTTCCTGTAAGTCCTGAATTTGTTATGTGTTTTCAACACTGAAGCCAGTGAGAATAAAGGATGCTCAGTGCAAGCCAGGCATTCAACAGCATCCCACAATTAGGAACAAAAAACTTACTTAAAAATAATAATTCTTCTAACATCCAAATGGGTTAGACAATGATCCAACTCCTGAAGAAAAAAATGTTGCGATTAATAAATTAGAAAGAATATTTCCTGGTTGTCTATATGCTTCTGATAGATTGAAGGGAATACAGAAAAAATAGCAACAAAAGAGAAGAGAGCTTGTGGGGGTTTTTTTAATTGTCTTCTACTTAGCGATTAACTATAAGTGGTTGCTGGATGGTGTTTTTTCAGAACTCCAAGGACACAGAAGAGAAATAATAGATGTTTTGAATGTACACTATTGACACTTATCAATATGATCCCTTCCACCTTTTCATAAATTGCACTACATTAATTAGCTGAAGTCTAGAAGGAATGATGTCTGAGTAGTCCGGGCTGAACAGGCTTGTCCCTTGAGAAATTAATTCAGTATATATGTGTCCATTATTAGCATTTTCCTGCCTCAGTGAAATATATTGTGCTGAACTGTGAAATACCTAAAGCAGAAGTCATTATGCTGCAGACCATAATATATTCTGCAAAGCTCCAAAGAGTACCAGCCCTATGTTTGAACAAATTTTTTGTGTGTGTCTGCTGCTAATGTGTGATGATTCAACTCTGCCCCTTAGTTTCTCTGTCTCTAAGCACTCTTAAAACATGATGGTTTGTCTCAGGGGAAAAGTTGTTTCCTGATGACATGTATTTATTTATTAAGCAAATATACATAAGCTCTTGAGGAATATAGAAACTGTTTTAAAGATAACTCTCGAATGAAGATAAATTAAATAACAACTGCATTTTGCCACTGAAACTTTAAAGCAGGCAATGTATTTTCAAAAGACACAATATTGTCCTTTAGGTTTGCTAGTGACATCTCATCTAGGACACAATTTATGTCATAAATTGCTAGCTTGTGAGTGAATATATCTTTTTCCATTGGGAAATTTTATTCTTACTTACAACCTGCAATCGCATGTTGCAACTCTTGAGAAACTGGCCAAGGTATTACTGACACCCATGCACCCTCATTTCTGTAAACTGCTGCCTTTCATTACTCTTTCTTAGATTGTACGGTACAGTTATTCACTTGGGCAAAAATAAATGGTCCAGGCAACTGGAATTCTTGTGTTTTGCCATTGTAGTCTCAGAGCCACAAAGTGGCAGAAAGTCAGTTTTTTGGGGTTTTTTTTGCAAAGTTGGCCTGTTAGTTTGTAAGAATCCTGTACAGGGTCTTCTTAGAATGGCTTCTCTTTGCACACTGCCCGAGACAAATCTTTTAATTGTTGAACAAAACCAAAAATACGTAAGATATACTAATTAATGTTTTATTTAATGATGGGAAAATATATACAAGAATCAAATATAAGGTCATGACAACTTGACTAAGACTGGACTTTCCAAATATTGGCAAAAGAATTCTATTTTTGGAACCAAAGCTATCATTTTTAAAGAAACACCACATATGTCACATATGTCCATCACCATTTTATCAGATAAAAGGGGTTTGTTCTGAAAACATTTTTTAAATAAAACAGATTTCTGAAGGAAAATTGTTTTTTTACAAGTAAAAACCAAAGTCTTTCTTTTTGGTTGGGTCAAAAATATTTATTTTTTCTCTCTCTTTTCTTAAACCAAGGAAAATATTTTGTCAAAATCCAAAGTCCTTTTACAAAACATTTTTTTTTTCCATATAAAAGGCTTCAACAAATAGGCACACTGCATTTTCACCTATTGCAAGCATAATACTGAGCAATTCATTTGACTGTCACTGAGTTTCTAATTGGAACTGAAGGAAGCAAAGGTATTCCTTGCAGGGTACATGAATTGGTGAGGGTCCCACTGACTTTATACTGAGGGTTATCACAGTGGAGTTTTTCTCTGACAGACAGAGTTGATGTTTCTTAACTCTGCCCAGGTCTCGATAGAAATGGAAACAGATTTGTCACAGGACATTCTCAACATGGAGCCAAACAGCTGTGAAATCCCTTCTCAGTGTAGCTGGCCCTGGGCCTAATTAATAACGTACTTAAAACATACTTTAAAACCGTACTTTCCATTGTATCTGTTTTCACAGGTTTTTATGAGAAAAAGGATGGAGGCAAGACACCAACCCACAGATGGGGTAGTTCGATCTGTTCTTGTTGTAAAGGACTGGTGGAATTTCAGGATTGGATATAGGTTCAGCCTGCAATTTTCCAAGTTGCATGCAGAGGTAACTTGCATATTTCATAAAACATCTTTATGAATATCGCCAAGTCTCTTTGGTTTATGAGTTTGATGCTCAATAATTAGAGGCAAGTTGTGAAAAACCAACAAATAATAATAATAAAAACGTACAAGATCCCTATCAGCACGGAAAGCTCTGTTTCCCATACACTGATGAATGAAGCTAAAAACAGATGGGTCTGTATGGCATGCAGTCCCCAGCTTCAGCAACTGGGAGTGATGGCAGCTGCATAAAGGAATGGTGGAGTATCCAAGGGCCTGAACTCAGGTCACTGTCATGTAAACAGGGGCTGGAAATCCAGGAGGTAGAGAATCTGTGATTCTAAATTGAAATTTAGGTGCAATAGTTAATGAGGTGCATTTTGCCCTGACTCTGTGGTGGCACAGTAAAAAATGCTGACCACTGATGGGAGAGGTAGGGGTGGGGAAAATCTACAGGATTTAAAACCTACTTCAAAACATGTACTGCCAAAAATGTTTAGCCTTAATTAATGCCATTTCATGATTAACATTTTAAAAGAGTAGCACACACAATAAAGAAGAATGCACAAGCAATTGTGACACCTTTTAATGGAGCATTTCTCATTTTTTTAAATGAAAGTGGTGTTAATATGAAAAGTGGTTCAGTAGATGACCACTATTTGGAAACTAATGAAAAAAATAGAAAGTTTTTGTTTTTTTTTTCTAAAGTAGATCTGAGTCCAGCAGCCAATTTTATTTTCCTAATCCTTGAAGTAGATTGTCAAAATATGCTCTGGAATGGCATCTTGGATTATGCTAATTGAGATTTTTTAGTTTATTGAAAATGTCACTTCATAGAAATCAAGCAGATTAGAGCCCAAGAGCACATAAACACTAAACATCTGAAGAGGTTACACTAGGTGACAAGAGGGAACAATGTCTGGACCAGAAACACTGTGAAGGAAACACTGAATTTCAGGTGGAAAGCTCAGACTGAAGTTTGTTGTGCACTTACAGAATTTAGCAGCTAAACGAGTCCCAGGAACAAGAAACATCCTGAGAGGATACATCCAAACCCTTTTCCCTCTATAGGAAAATGGGAATTGTTTTCTCTTGCATCTAAATAGATTTTCTTATTCAATACTCATATCCTTCCATATTTTCAATCTCTCCTAAATGATATAGGAAATCTTGAAAGGTTTTCATGGCAGAGTAATGCTGTTCTGAATTTTACCAGACCCTCAAATTTCAAGGCTAGTTTCTGAGCTCTTGTGAGAACCAAAATATTCCACTGATGTGTTGAAGAAATTTAATGAAAGAGGATGTGTATTTATCTTTCCTTTAAGCTACACTTTAAACACCTAAGTCACCTACTAATCTACAAGTGCAGCTTCCAGCCTGCTAAGGTTTTCAGGAGAAGGGTAATTTCTCTTATTTGAGTGAAAGAATGTATCTTCTGGAAAATAGATATTAGCATAATTGTCTTGACTGAAGAATATTTTTAATGTTCTTTTTTTCTCCTTTCATTTCCAAAGAAAACGTTGAGATGTGAAAGTTAATTTATTGCTTTAATTGTGAGATTAGATTTAACTTACCTCAATTCTGTATTTTGCCCTTTGATTTAATATTAGATACCACACAGAATTACAACATGTTCCAATTTAATTAGGAGTGGTGTCTCTTATTGCAATGCCAGCAACAATTTAAACAAATACCTTCTCCTGCAGACTTTTCTACGCAATTAACTGAAAGCTACAGAGAGAGACCTCGTATCCTGTGTTGTTCTGTAAGGAAACACTGTTCTGTTGAAGGCTGCATTCAGTTGCTTCTTCTGTCATCAAGAAAGCCTTTTTCTAGCTGAAAACCAAGTAGTACAAATTTCTATTCTAATAATGGGTGGAGTTGTAATTGCAGCAACTCATTTTTAACAGATGCCACAAGGGAAGACTGTAGGTTAGCAGCAAAATGCTTTAAACTGCTTTGGCACTATGGAGAGTATCTCATTTTCAAAGGAAGAAATTGCCAAGCATATAATTGAATTTTTTTAACACACCATTGTTTTTTTAGGTGCTTCACCACAACATGGCTTACTTCTCAAAACTCATCAGGTCTTCTTAGTCTTTTTTTTCTTTCTCTTCCCCCTGCCTCTTTTTTGGGGGGGTGGGTGGGGATGGGGTTTTCTTTGTTTGTTTGTTTGTTTCAGGAAATGAGCAATATCACTTTTTTTCAGTTTCCCCTTTAGGTACCACCATTATCAAGATGTTAGCCTGTTTCTGAGAATTGTTTTGCTCTAGCAACTTCATTTTGCTCCAGATTGGCAGCAGCACCATTAGACACACTTTAGGGTATATGGGGTAAAGCTCATTGTTTTTAAATGACTACTGCAAAAGTATAGGGTTTATATTATATATTGAATCCGGACTATCTTCAACATCTCCCCTTGATAAACTTTGGCAAGTCAGAATTGTTAGTTAATAGTGTTCATTTAGGACATGCTTCTATTTTTAGGGTGAATTAATACTGGCAAATCAATTAAAAGGACCCATGTACATTGCTAACTGTCACTATCGACACTGATATGTTGAGGAAAAAAATAGAAAGGGACCAAAGAAACTTTAGCATAAAGTATATACTGGTCTTTCAAGAGAAAATACTTCCATGGAAGCAAAAATGGAAGAAAAAGAAGTCTTCTTATATAAACTCTTTTTTGGGATAGAAAAAGGCTTTTAAAATAGCTTGAATAAATATTAATTAAGATAGAGAGAAACTCATTTTCCAGGTTTAAGTCTACTCTGGGGACACAGCAGTGCAAATATTCAACTGAAATGATACCGAACTTTCATCCTCAAGTCATGTCTGTAAGCACCAAAATGGAGAGGAAGAAGAGGCTCAGATGGACTCTTGTGCCCAAAATTTCCCACTGACTTGTTTCAATGCCTTCAACTCTCCAACCACACACTAAGAAAATTTCTTTTAGGTGTGGCAGAAGAGTAAAAAGTTATCTTGGTCTAAAGAAATAAGTATCTTGGATGGGGTTGGTTGTGCAGTGGCATGATGTGTGTTTTTACATGCATACCAGGTATCTAAGTTCACTCTATAGCCAGTGGTACCTACAGCATAGGTATCTACTTTACACTTAGCTGCATTATCCTCATATCTACTCCAGTATAACTTGTATCTGTCAGCTGATTAAATACAGCCATATCTTTCTGATAGCCAAGGTGTCAGAGACACAAACCCAAGGATGGCAGACACAATGTAAGATTTTGGGGCAGACATGCTTCATAATGGGCCAACAGCTGAAGTTTGGCTTCACAAGCAGTGAATTCTTCCTGCAATGAGTGAACCAAAGATTTTACCAGAGCTGGGGCAGAAGGCTGTTTTTCTTCCTGCTTTCGTATGGTTTCATCTCAGTAAATGTGGGGTTGCTGTGAAGTTACCATAATTCATAACAAAAGAGGGAGAATGGTGTGTAAACACATACACATCCCGTTAGTGTACTCAGAGCACACACAAGGATACATGCAGTTCACCTTGCCTGGCAGCTGTTTGCTAACAGGAGCAAACTCTTGTTTCCACACAGACCACAAATTATTACAAATACTTTCACACTTGTTTGATTGCACATGCTATGAAGTTAAGGGTTAAACTCTCAGTGACATCTACAGATAGTTTCATCAAAGTGCTGAGTCCCTGATGTCACCAAATGCAGCTCATTTCAGAGGTCCGTACAGGAGGTTCATCTGGTATTCTTTCATACTTTGACAAGGCTGTAGAAGGTTAAGAACCTTCTAAGCAGCATATTTTGCAGAGAGTTCATAGCACAGTCTATGTTCATAAGGATTCATTATTCACTTACAGATCAAATTCCTTGTCTTTGTTCACAAAATGAACAGTCAGAGGACAATGTCCCCGTGCTGTCACTAATTCCAAGTGTCTCCTATTTGAGCAGAATCTAGCTGTCAGCTCTGACTTCAGTGGGTTGATGCAATAGGAACTTAGTACCTTGCCAGATATTGCTTGATATTTTCTGGCCTTGTATGTTTTCCTTTAGCCAAAGAATTTCTAATCACTGTTTAAAAACTAACCGTAATGAAGTTTTAATGAAGTTTGAACCTCATTAGTCAAAAGTAAACAAAGGTTTCCTCTCAGAAATACCTCTTTTCCCCAACAACTGCTTCTAATCCAAGTAAATTAATTTTCCAGTCTTTACTTTTAATCCATTCTGGAATCTTAAAATTAATTTTCTCTTTAATATAATTTTAAATTAACTTTTTCCTTTCTAAGTCCCCAGACAACAAATATGACAGCCAACTTGGTCATACATAATAATTTCTTATATTAGTCTTGGTAATGGGGGAGTCCTTCAGCACCGCTCTTCCGTGGAGCAAACGAAACTGCACAGAAGTGTGCCAAAATACAGATTGTGCTGCAGAGGTGCTGACATCCATAAACACAAACATAAGAAAGCTAAAATAATACAAGTGAGCAAAGTGGCTTTGGGGAAGCTGAGGGTGTTAGCTTAATTCAACAAAGGTTTAAGAGTTTTAAATTATGGAAACACAGAGGGGAAAGTAAACAGAAGAAAGGTATTGTGAAAATAAAAGGGAGACATGGAAAGTGAGACTAGTTCCAAGAACGTGTTAAAAAAGGTGTGGAGCAAAGAATTATCTGGAGATCCTTATCTTGTACAGTTATTTACAAAGACAGAGGATGATTTCCTTCTATACTCTTCTGGTTTTGCAAATATGTACAGGTAAGGTCAAGTGGCTGTAAAACAAGATGTCCTTGCCCTGCTGTTACCACCCCAGCTAAGCAAATCCAGCCCCAGACAGCAGTTGGTTGGGAAGTAGAGAGGCGGGAGCTGGTTTCTATTGGACAGATTAACCACATCAGAATTCTGGGCTGTTGGGAGAATAGGAGGCCATAGGAACGGACAGCAGGGAGCTGAAACAAGAATTCAAGTATCCTAAACTAAATACAGCTTCAAACTGGAGAAAGCAAAAGCCAATATTGGAATTTCCCACCACTTTTTTTGCGATCGCATTTAAGATTCCCAGCAACAAATTAGGCACAAAGGAAACTTCAGATCCGATGAGAAAATCCTAAAACAGATTAATGCTAATACTTTGAAGACTGTAAAATTTAAACTCACCATGGAAAAATTTCAAGTAAATTGGGGAAATTCAAACACCTTAGACAGTTCCTCACTGCATCACAATATACTGTGTAGACACATTTTCGTAAAAAGATGACAAAAATTTAAAAAATCCCGAAGACAATGACTAAAAAAATGCTACCACAGATTTAAAGGTAGGAAAAGGAGATTGGAAGCAAAGCTTGATGCCACATGAACTTTGCTATTGACTATATTCTTAAATGTTCTGGAAAAAGAGGAGAGACGCAAAATAACATTTTGCTGATGACACCAAGTTATTCAGGCTAGTAACAAAGAGGGCAGACTATGAAGAAATTCATAGAAATACTCAGTGACTGGGCACCTAAGTGACAGGTCAAATGCAATGCAGATAAGCATGAAGTGATGCACATAAATAAAAATAAAAATTGCAGCTTCGTACATTAAATTATTGTTTCTAAACAGATCATTAGAATTAGCAAGTAAAATCTGGCTGTATGATAGATCATCCCATAAAAATGTCAGCACAGGACTCAAAAGAAAATAGAACAAATTCTTAAAAATAGGTCAGTGATCAAACCAAAATGTCATACGTTGTCCAACACCTTGTACACTCCACGCATCTCAAGAAAACTTTTATCAGAACTAGAAAAAGTCCAGAGAAGAACTAAAAGGATGGTAAAAGGCTTTGTAAAAGGAGTGATTAGATAGTTTTAGAAAAAAAGAAAACAGACTACAGAGCTCTATGAAATCTTGAATAGCATGGAGACAAATACACGTGTGGATGTTCACTGTTTAATCCTCCAGAAGATCCAGAAGCCATCAGATGAACCTAGTGGGGTCCTTGCTCTGAAAGAACAAAAGGTGGCCATTCTTTGCACAGGGAATAGTAGACTTCTGGGTTTCTTTACCAAAGGACATTGCAGGTACAGAAAGCTTATGTGCCTTTAAAGGGAGAATGGACTAAACAAGAAATTCCTTGAGGTTTTCAAGTAAACAAACCACCTTAGTGTCAGAAAATCATTTGACTTGAAAAAAGCTGAAGAATTGTTACATATATGTTTGTTTTATTCCTATTCTCATCAAGGCAACCACTATCCAGCCAAAATACACAGCTAGACAAATCTGGTCTGAAACACAATATCTTATGTCCATATAGTTTTATAACTGTACAATCAATTTAAGTTAAAAAGCATGGTAACTTACTATTTGTGTTACACTGTAAACTGAATGATCAAAATCAGTTCAGAGTATTGTACATTAATGCTCCTAAGAAACTCTGACACTTGTAAAAACTTCTCAACCCCAAAACTTCTGATGTGAAAATTCATCTCAAACTGTTGTCTATCGGGGGCCAAGTTTTATCATCACCACTGTCAGCAGAGTCTCTGTGTGTAAGCTGATCATGTATACACTGGTAAACACATTTTTAGCTACCTTTCCAGCTGCTGCTGCTGCTATTTTTAGGATTTTGGGTTTGGTTTGGTTTCTTTTTTTCCCTGGTAGATGACAATAACAAGTTAGTTGTGCTAGGAAGCACTGCATTTCAATACCAGGAAGAGCTAGTTAATACACACCAAAAAGATTTAGATCAGTCTCTTTCAAAGGAGCAAAGAGGCATAATTGTTGAGGTCCTTCAGGACCTTAGATTTATCTAAAGATAGATACCTTTATTGGATTAATAGTAGTGGTGGCAGGTAATTTAGTCTCTTCTAGTACCTCTCTATTAATTTCTAATCAGGAAACCTCTCAGCCAAAGTCTATGGCAGCATCTGTGCTTTATGTAAAGCACACAAATATCTTCTGGAGCTTCAAGTGCAAATGTCCAGACCATATACAGAAGGCAAGCAAACGCAAGCAAAATATCAAGTTTCCCCAAAACAACACAGCGATTTGTTACATAGTAACAAATATTGTTTTTCAAGTTATTCAACTTATTACTCATTTTCTGATAAACAGTCTTGAAATTCTTATTTTGTAAAACACACACACAAAAATGCCCAACATCCTCTATAACTGCAAGTATTGTGGTGACCAGTTCACCAACATATTCAAAGCACAGCATTTAAAGCAAGGTGTCTATTTCTGGCAATTCATACCCAATTGTAACATTTAGGGCTTATTTTTAAGGGCAGGCAAAGTGGGCTACCAGGAAGAAATGCAAGACATGGCAGTAAGAAAATATATATTTTAAAAATCAACTTGCTGAAATTAGAGCTCACAGGCAAGAAAAGTTTCCTCATTAAAACTGTTGAATTTGCAACAGTGATGATTCTAACTTTCTTAATATTTTATTGGAAAATAATGGAGACAGGGAGCAAAAAAAAATTCCTCCAACCCTAAAAGCTACACAAGAGCCAAAGTCAATTTGTATTTTATATATGAAGTGAAAAGTAGGGCATGGTATAAAAGTCCACATAAACTTATGTAACTTGTGAAAGAAAAGCTTTGTTTTGAAATTAATGTTCTTTTTTTCCCCTAACATTTTCTTTAAAACTACCGTAATGCCACTAAATTAATTTTCCATTCTAGCATTCTTCATCGTGCTCTAATCTCCTCTGGCATCTGAAACATGATTTCTTATCAGGCAAACTGACTTATCTTTCTCCCTCTAGTCCTGTGAAAATATGTAAGGATCCTAATCTATGTAACCTAGTGTCTGAATTATGCTGGACAAGGATTAATTTATTAAAACAAAGAAGAAGAAGGAAGAACCAAAATAGACTAATGAACTGGCAGAACTCTCTGTTCTCACTTTGGAGCACACTTCTCAGCAGCACGAGGAATCCTGACAGAGAATTTACTTAAGATTGCCATTTTATACTTTCTCTTCAGTTTTCTGGGCAAATTATATTCACCATCTTTTCTAGCACACTCAGGCTGTGAATTGTTTCTCAAAGAATCTCTCAGGTTCATGAAGTACCTGACCAAATATTTTATTTTATTTTATTTTATTTTAAACAAGTAAATTGTTGTAATCCAGACATGTTCTAGCCTTTGCTCATTCTGGCTTTGTTACTGCAAAATTTAAGCTTCTTTTATAGAAGATGGAATTTTTGCAAATTTCTACATAGTAGAAGGGATATTGTTTGGTGTATTTGCAGTGTTGGTGGATAAAGGAGCAGTGACAAATATCTACCTGGAACTGTGCAAAGAATTTGACACTAAAAATTGGATGGGCATGGATTTGATGGATGAATCACACAGTGGATAAGGCATTGCCTGGACAGCCATAGTCAAAGAGTTGCAGTCATCAGCTTCATGCCCAAGTAGAAACCAGTGATGAGTGGTTCTTGAACTGGTGCTGTTTAACACCTTTGTCAGATATGTGGAGAGTGCACCCTCAGCAAGCTTGCCAACAACACAAAGCTGAGTGGTGGGATCAACAGACTTCAGGGAAGGATGTACCGTAGAGGGACCAACAGGCTTCAGAGGGGGACCTGTGCAAAGTCCTCCACATGCATGGGGGTCATCCCAAGCACAATACAAGCTGGGCTGAAAATGGATAGAGAGTAGCCCTGAGGAGCAGGACTTTGGGGTTCTAGTGGACAAGAAGATTAACATGAGCTGACAACATGCACTTGAAGCCCAGAGAGCCAACCATATCCTAGGCTGCATCAAAACCAGCATGACCAGGAGGTCAAGGGAGGTGATTCTGCCCCTACTCCACTCTCGTGAGACCTTACTTGGAGGACTGCTTTTAGCTCTAGGCATCCCAATGCAAGAAGGACATGGAGCTCTTGGAGCAAGTTAGAAGAGGGCCAAAAAGATGATAAGAGGGCCAAAAAGATGATCAGAGGGCTGGATCACCTCTTCTGTGAGGACAGGCTGAGAGAGTTGGGGTTGTTCAGCCTACAGAATAGAAGACTCCATGGACACCTTATTGCAACCTTCCAGTACCTAAAGGTGGCCTACAAAAAAGCTGGACAAGGACTGTTTACAAGAGCTTGTAGTGACCGGTCTATTGCTAACGCCTTTCAAATAAAAGAGGGTAGATTTAGATTAGATATAAGGAAAAAAAATCTTTCCTTTGAGGGGGGTGAGGCCCTGGCACAGGTTGCCCAGAGAAGCTGTGGCTGCCCCCGCCCTGGCAGTGTTCAAGGCTGGGTTGGATGGGACTTTGGGCATCCTGGTCTAGTGGAAGATATCCCTATCCAAGGCAGGGGATTTAGAACTGGAAGTTCTTCCATGATGAAGCCCTCCACATTTTCTTTCTCCTTTTTCTATTAACTAGAGGAAGTCAAACTGTGTAACCTCTAGCGTTTTACAATATTAATTCCTTCCCTTGTCAGTGGCAGGAAAGAAAACTGGAATATAACTCTGCACTAAATGCTGAGGAGTAAAAGAATTCCAAGAGTACCTATACAAAAGTAATGTAAGTAGTTCAACTGTACCGTGGTAGCACACGTACAAATAACAAGATGAAGACTACTTCGTGCCTGTGTGTTGCATATGGCCACAAGAGTAGTTTGGAGTTTGTTATTTACCCCAAATAGAATCTGAGAAGCACAAATTTACTAGGAACACTGACAAAGAAAAGGAAGCACTGACAAAAAATATTTTGGAATTTGCTGAAAAATCAAAATGTCTTTAAATAAAAAATTTCCATAATGAAGGCAGACATTTTTTTTAGTGTAACACTTCCTAACACATTCCTAATTTGTAGAAAAAGCTTTAGTGACTAGATAGCCATTTCATTACTTCTCCAAAATCACATTACAGCATTTCTTTTGGCTTTTCTTCATAATTTCACATTCATTACATATCATAGTGAGAGAAACTTTCTTAGTCAAAAACGTGAAAGTCTCCTTAGATTGTATAAATAGAGAAATTGTTGCCAGATTAAAATTTAGAATTGTGCATTACAATGCAATACAAATAATATACCAATACAAATAATACACAGTAACAATTATAGCAATCTAAGTTCTTCAATCTCATCAGGTTCTCTTATTCTTTATTATCTGTTGCAGTTATAAGTTAGTTAATTAGAGTTTGCATGACATTCCTTGATTTCAACAGCATCAATATCCTGGGCTAATAAAATAGGAATTATACTGGCTATATTAGCAAGAAGAAAGTAATAAATTGTGAACTATGCTGATTAAATGCTCAGATGTCATACATTTATAAAAAATGAAGCTTATATTTTTCATAATGAAGATATATCAGAAGTTAAGTAGAAGTTGGAAAAGGGATGCTCTGCATTTCATAAGGAAGGAAGCTAAGCACACTGCAGCTTATGGCGTGATATAGCAATTCATTTACACAGTGGCTTGATTGACACAGCATAGTCTAAACTCTTTTCGATACAGAACCATTATGTGCATAATCAGATTTGTGTGAATAACTGTCCTTCCCTATCCATTTGGCTATCCATATGACTGATTATACATATATATTTATTATTTTTTTATCATTTTAGTACACTTTCCCACCATTTACCACTTGTAAAATAATTACACAGCTCATTTCTACATTCCAAAACTACAGGTCACTCTAATGTCTGAGTATGTATCATATGACCTCAAAAACTCAGACATGTGTAATATTTTCTGCACTTACCACAATCAAATAATCTTCCAGATTCTGGTTTTAAGTATCAAAAATTAATAAAATATTAATTCAAGTTCAGTTTTCAATGCATATTGAAATATTGCCAACAATTACATTGCTTTGGGAGAGCATTCAGAACGGAAATTACTATTGCAGATTTGTTTGAAAAATAAACCCTGAGCCAAAAGCTGCAGACTTCATTATACAAGTCTACGAAAGCATGTGATTATTTTCCTCCCCGTCCTCAGAGGAGTTCTTACTATGAAGATCTTCAGCACATTTTTAACACTGTACTATATTAATCCATTTTTGTCTTATTTCTCCATGACAAAATTAACTTGTGTTACAGAGATGCAATAGTGCAATGTAGCACATGAGGTACAAAGAAAGCAAGAGGCTACAATATACAGTATATAAACCATCTGCTACTTTAGCAGAAATCCAAGTGGTAAGTCATACATGGTTTTACAACAAAATACAACTGCACACATTCTTCTATTTTGATTTTTTACTCTATGTTACAGACTTCACTTCAAGGTTATAAGGAAATTTGAAGAGGTGGAAAAAAGACACTGTGCAATCTATTCAGGAACAAAAGGAGAAGAACCAAGTACACAATCTAGCAAGAAATTGTTTTGAGTGGAGAGCTATAGATTTCTAAATCCCTCTCCATAGGTTTTTTTTATATATTAATTTTCCATTAGAGCATTAATAGAGAAAAAATGACCATAATCTGAAAAAATTACAAAAGCACACTTCTGTGTAACCCCAGCCAACACACACAGGAGTCTTCCTTTTGCCTGCTCTCCTGAAGCCCTTGAAATACTAGTTTTGAGTGCCTGAAAGTATGGATTTAACAAACAAATAAAACAAAAAAAGACAACAAAACCCAACTAAACTTAAAAACTTATTTTCTCAAAATCCTCCCCTTCATGCTTTGGGTAGTGTCCTGAAAGGCAGGAAATCCACACTCAAGCCCTCTTTGATTGCAAAGGTCCTAAAATATCTCCAGGAAAATCCCTCTCTTACCAGGATGCTGTTTAAGCACAGTGAGGGCTGCTGCCATCAGTGTGTGACTCCCACACAATTAGACGCTCAGTCAGAAGAGCCCTCTTTCTCTCCTCTCGGTCAATAGGTGTGTTGGCAAAGAAAATGTGTCACCACCTGTGACACAGCCCAGAACAGGGTGATTTCATTAGTTTGTCCTCAGGGAATGCTGTCCCCTTATTACGTAGGCATTATCTGGCAGTGCTAATAATGCTAGACAAAACCATACCAATGAAATATGAATAATTAAACACTATGGAGCATGAACATGCTCAATTCCTTGCCCTGGCTTCATTTAGTTCATTAATACAGACATAAATGAATGGAGGAGCACCACGTTTTTAGACATCTCAATCCAAGAAGGTGGTCTAAACCTTCAGTAATTTATAGCTTTTTATTACTTTTACTTTACTTAATTATTCCTAATTGTCTTTGCCAAAATAAAATTTACGATGTGATTTTGAGAGGTGACAAATAATTAAAAAGTTTGCTTTCAACAGAGTGCTGAGCACCTGGAATATCAAATTGTTAATTTAACTTTGGCAAAGTTAGAGCTTTAATACAGTGAAGAGAAACACATACAGTTTCCTAGTTGGAACCAAATACCTTAGTATGATAACACTGGGTACTAACAAAAAGGGTTGACCAGCAAAATAAAGTTAAGCTTGGAGCAGCTTAAGCGGATATGGTGGTTTGAACCTGACTGAAGGCCAGATGCCCACCAAAGCCACTGCCACTCCCCACCTAAGCTGAACTGTTGAAAGGCTCATAGGTTGAGATAAGTACAGAGAGTTTTGGTCAGTTCCTTGTTAGTTGCTTTCCTTCTTAGCGGGGAAGGGAGAATTTCTGACACTCTTCCCTTGCCCCCTCAAGGGGTCCCACCCATGGGAGACAGTCCTCCACGAGCTTCTCCACGTCCTTTCCCACGGGGCTTCAGCTCTTCAGCAACTGCCTCAGCATGGGTCACTTCTATAGGGTGCAGCCTCTCAGGCCCAGACTGAGACAGGTCCCCCATAGAGTCACAAATTCCCCCAGCAAATCTGCTCCTCTCTCTCCAGAGGCTGCAGGTCCTGCCAGGAGCTTGTTCCAATACAGGGCACAGTGCCTTCCATATGTCTCCTTCCACTCCAGCGTGGAGTCTCTCCATGGGTTGCAGGTGGGATGTCTGCTCCTCATCATCTTCCATGGGCTGTGGGGGGGACACCAGCTCCGCCATGGTCTTCTCCACAGGCTGCAGGCGAGCGCCTTCCCCTGCCCCTTCACTGGCCTTGGTATCTGCACAGTTTGTTACATCTTCTCACTCCCTTCTCTGGTGGAAATAAACGGCCGCTTGGGTGATATTTTTTCCCTCTTAAATGTGATTAAGAGAGGTGCTATGATGGGCTCGGCCTTGGTCAGCAGCGGGTCCAGTCTTGAGTCCAGCTGGTGTTTACTCTCTCAGGCCTAGTGAGGGCTTCTAGCCTTCTAGCTGCTTCTTGCAGGAGCCACCCCTGCAACTGCCCTACACCACCACAACCCCACCATACAAAACCAGAACACAACCCCCACTATCAAAACCTTGCCATGCAAACTGAAAATACTGAGAAAAAGTTTCCATACTTTTTTTTACCATGTTAATATTTTTATTACCATTTTCCAAATTAAAATTATGTAAAAAAGGGAAAGCAATAAAAGTCAATAAAATCAAGAGATGATACTTGTATGGAAATCAGTGCCAGTTTTGTCAATTATTTAAACAACTCATGATTTCATTCTTATTCAGCTATAGCTTTAGTCTCAACTAGATAGAATTTTGATCTCGGGCTCTGATGGAAACATTGAGGGCCTATGTATTGCTAAAGTGTCAGAAGGAACCATACAGCTTTACTTTCATAAGATTCATCCTCATTCAGTGGCTATCCGATATAAATCGAGCCTTATGAGTCTTCTGTAATTCATTCATGTTTTCTTATTTGTACAGAAAAATGCTTAAAATATATGTATATATAGAGACAAGTTGACAACATTAGATGGTTTTTAAATCTAGCAATAGATCCACTACTGTTGTCAAAGCAAGGCAAAAACTTCTATTTTCAAAATCCTTTAATCTATCTGTTTAATATCTCTTTGCAAAACTCTTTCAAGGAAGTCAGCGGATATATTTCAGAGGTGAAATTAATAGGAGGAATGAAATAGTGAGATGGTGATCTCGTTTCTTTTCTCTTGGCAGATCCTGTATAGCTTATTTGGCAGTATTTCTTTTAGTTCCTTTTTCAGGAACACACTCAGATTTGATTTACAGTACAGTCTACTGACAAACCACAATCTGTTTATGAGTATTGAGGCCTCAGAGGTGCAGATAGTCTATAGTAGTTGTGGTCTAAAGACAGTGGCAACTCAAAATTTTTAGTCCTCTAGACTAATAATTATTCCCCCAGGTAGAAATGAACGAGTGTTCTACTTATTTAGTACACATAAACTTTTTCTCCTTCTTTTCTAGCTCTTTAAAAGGGATCATGGTGGTCAATGGCTCAAAGTCCAGATGGAAGACAAAGACAAGCTGTATCTTTCAAGGGTCTGTGCTGGGACCGGTGCTGTTTAATATCATTATTAATGATATTGACAGGGGGATTGATTGCATCCTTCGCAAATTTGCTGATAACACCAAGCTGAATGGTGAGGCTAATGTGCCAGAGGGATATGATGCCATCCAGAGGGACCTTGATGGGCAGGAGAAGTGGGCCCAGGTGAACCTCATGACATTCAGCAAAGCCAAATTACAGGGTCTTGCACCTGGATTAGGAAAATCCCCACTATCCATGCAGGTTAGCAGATGATGTGCTGGATAGCAGCCCTGAGGAAAAGGACTTGGGAGTACTTGGGTATGAAAAGCTGGACATGAGCCACCAATATTCATCTACAGTCCAGAAGGCAAATCACATCCTGGGTTGCATTAAAAAGAAGAGTAGCCAGCAGATCAAGAGAGGTGATTCTGCCCCTCTACTCTACTCTGATGAGACCTCACCTGGAATGTTGTGTCCAGCTTTGGAGTCCTTAACACATGGACCTGTTGGATCATGTCCAGAGGAAGGCCACAGAAATGATCGAAGGGCTGGAGCAACTTCTCCTATGAAGACAGGCTGAGGGATTTGCGCTTGTTCATCTTGGAGAATAGAAAGCTCTGGGGGGACCTTATAGCAAGATTCCAATATGTGAAAGGTGCCTATAATAAAACTGGGGAAAAACTGTTCCAAGGGCATGCAGCACTAGGACAATGGGTAATGGTTTTAAACTAGAAAAAGGTAGATTTAAGTTGGTTATTAGGAAAAAATTCTTTAACAGTAGGTGACCTTTAAAGGTCCTTTCCAACTTAACATGTTCTATGATTTTGTGATCATTAGTAAAGTACAACTGTTGTCTTGGTTTATAGCTGGTTGTTCAGGTTCTTTCCCTGCTAAATAAGCACTTTACTAAATAAGTTATGATACTGACATGGGTTCTACAAAGAAAACAAAAAAAATTAGGTTTTAACCCCTATTTTGTTCTTTAGTGCTGCAGAAAGCAGACCTAGCAGCCCATGCCATGTCTTATGTTGCTTTATTTTAAATTATATTATATTACTCCATTCCTTTTATGAAAAGATTCTATATTAATTTCCAAAGAACTGTAGCATGTTTACCCGTGACCACATGCTCATAGTCTTAGAGTTTACTGCTGCTATAGGCTATACCCTCTGCAGTTTCCAGATCTCAAAACAACTCTGAGAATGGGAAGAAGTTGACATTTAAGGGAACACCAGCAACATCAAACAAGAATAGAGTCATATGGGATGACAATTTAAGAAGCCACTCTTAGGGTTTTCAGGTAACTTGAGGAACTTCTTGCTTTTAGTACTAGGTGAACCAATCATAACTAATGCCTTGATATAAATCCCCCAGGGGATGTCTGAACCAGCTCGGTTTCTGAGTCACTAATGAGTCATAATGCTTTGTCAAAAAATTGCTCCCCAGCACTTCATGTTCAAGTAGAGGGAATTCTGAACTCACACCGGTGCTCCATAGGAGGGCTCTAACAAAGCCAGAAAAGGTTTGTAGGCAGACACAGTACCTTTTATTGTACCACCTGGTGTGGCTGGAGAAATTAGACATGCTTTCAGGCACACAGGCCTTTTTTTAAGGTCTGAAATAACTTTAAAAACTAAACACTAGTAGAGACCAGTGGCTCAGAGTTTAGTGAGATATGTATCAATTAGACCATCTTTGAAAGCAAAGATAGTTGGTGACTAGAGTAGAGGAGATGTAATTAGAGAAAGAGGAAAGAGAGGCAGAGAGATGGTAAGATACTTTCAGCCCAGGGAAAAGAGAAAGAAAAGTATTCTGTGGAACATGGAGGGGTTGAGAGGGAGCAGGATCTCTATAAAGCCCATGACTATCTGTAGAGAAATAAATTTTAGTTTTTTAGTTACCAGCACTTCTCAAAGATGTTTTGTAGGTTTCCTCTTTTTTTCCCAATTAAAAATGTGCTCTAACAAGTGATACCATCTCCACTTACTATCTCCCTCACGTTCCTCTCTTCTTTGATATCTACAGCAAGAATACACTGTAATAAAGCAAGGAGGAAAAGACAGTAATGATCTAATAACTCAAAATAAAAATTGCCTATAACTGATAATGTAAAGAAAGAAAGGTTGATAAATTGCAGGCAAGTTCATTTTGTCACATATTGACCCAAAATGGCATAATTCAGTTTTATACCTTTGTAAGGTTACATGGTCTGGATTACAGAATAATGGAAAGTGTGTCAATATTACCTTGTACACAGGTGAGACAGCAGAGCCTTCATCTCACAAACCTCTGTACACTCGGAGTTGAAGGATAGGTTGCATCTCCTTCTAATGTCGTTCTACACCTGCCTTTCTGAACTATTTTCAGTCAAGTTTCTCTCATTTCCACTCCTGTGACATAACACGTCAGTGTTTATTTCTGTTTCTAAACAGTAGATGATTTCTCGTATTTATTATTACTTCAAACACACAAACATACACACTACTCATAACGTGTAGTGACTCATACATATCTGTATGACTGTTCACGTGCATTTAGCACAGTCAGAAGCTTGGTCTTCCCTCCCTTCCTCCCTTCCTCCCTTCCCTACTCCTTTCCCTCCTTTCCTTCTTGCCTTCCTCGATTTATTTCGCTGAAATTTATCCACCTAAGATGAAGTCACCTATTTTCCCTCCAGACAGACTATCATGTGATCACTGATGGTCACAGCTACTCTGGGAATCACATTTAGGAGAAAAAAATTGCAAGCAGCTGCTTTTTACCACCAGAGAAGGGAGTGAGAAGATGTAAGAAACTGTGCAAACACCAAGGTCAATGAAGGGGAGGGGGTGGAGGTGCCCCACGTGCCAGAGAGAAAGATGCTCTTGCAACCTGTGGAGAAACCCATGGTGAGTCCATGGAGGACCAGGCTGGAGCAGTCTGGGCCTGAGAGACTGAGACATTCTATGATTTATGACTGCACCCCATGGAAGTGACCCACACTGGGGCAGCTGGTGAAGAGCTGAAGCCCTGTGGGAAAGGACTCATGTTGGAGAAGTTCGAGGAGCACTGTCTGCCGTGGGTGAGACCCCACAGCAGCTGGGGAAGGGTGTGAGGAATGCCCCACCCCCAGCTAAGATGGAAAACTACTTGTGAGGAACTGACCAAGACCTCCATTCCCTCATTCCCTGCCCTTCCCTGTGCCACAACGGGGGGAAGAAGGGAACGAAATCATAACTAAAGATAAATCTGCTAACAAGGCAAGTTTGGGGGGAAATTTTTAAAAATCTGGTTGCCCTTCTCATTACCCGACTCTGGTGTGACTGTGTGTGCAGTGCAGTGCAATGAATTTGATAGTTTTCTTTCCTTTATTCTGTGTTGAGTCTGTTTTGTCCATGATGCTAATTGTGGAATGACCTTTCCCTGTCCTCATCTCAACTTCTAAGCCTCTCAATATGTATTTTTTTCTCTGTCCAGCTGAAAAGGGGAGTGATAAAGAACTTTGGTGGGCCTCTGGCCTCCAGCCAGGACCAAACCACCACAGTTCACGAATATCCAATCAGATAGGTGGCTTTCCACATTCTATCATCTGAATTGGCTAAGGGCTGGATAAAGTTGCTGAAACATGGATTTCTAGTGCAATTTGAGATGCCCTGGAGAATAAAATATATCCATGGAGGATCAATAGATAAGACAGAAAACCCATGTTCTTTTAGAGCAAAATGTGGAAGCCCAGAGAGATATCCTAAATTAGATATTTCATGCTGACATTAGGTGACTACTTCTAGGCAACTGAACTGAATGACTGACTTCTGTGGACTGTATAAAGGCTTTAGATTACAAGTAAGCCCCTAAATGTAGCTGTGTTAAACTGAATTCTTCTTCAGTTGATTGCCTAACAATACATCTAGCAGACACTTTGGCTGCCTAATCAGGAGCACCTAGTGCCATTTGAGAGTCTCTAAATCACCTGCAAGATCTGATCTTATAGGCAGGACACATCTAGAGTGTCAAACAGAGGCCAAGCATGAGACGTCACCAAACCTGAATAAGCCTAGATGAATAAGTTCTGGAAACTCAATCCATTTTCTGATTTTTATTTGACTAAGAAAGGATTTGGCTAGTCTTGTCTTTAGTTGTGGACAAAACTAACACATTTAAGATCCTTTGTAGACAACAGATGCCATATGTTTAAGCTAATAATATTTGTATTACTCCTACAGTAGTTGTTATAGTTCTGTAAACTATTTACATACCTTATATTGCTCAAAAAAAGAGGCTTATAGCATCTGGGTTTATTAGAAATTGTAAATATCTACAGATTCAACACTCTTTCCTACATAAATTTTTTATATAATTGGAATAGTATTTTATATAGGATGAAGTGGTTTCAATGGAAAATTTTGCACTTATTTAAACATTTTTATGTGATGATCCCATGTCATTGTACAGATGTGAATGCATTTAAGCTAATAGAATTCCTGTAACATCACATTCCAGATTCTCTTTTTTAAATGATTCATCATAACAAAATGAAATGTTCTGTAGTTTATGAATGATGTGCTATGAAAAATACATATCTCATACATGAATGCTATAAGATAATGCATTTCCTGATCACAGAAACTTGATTGATTGATATAATTTATTCTGTTAGCTGAGCATGTTTTCCAAAGGGTTTAATTCACTACAGATTCAGATCCAGAGACAATACATTTTGATAAGCTTTCCTGAACCCTAGTCTCTGAGAGAATCCATATTGAGACTCTAGAGAAAAAGAATTATCTTTCACTTTCTGCTAATCTTTTGTCCCTCCAAATATGGAAAATTTTCTTGGGTTTCTGACAGGATGAAAAAATTCACAAAGTTGGCCTTCTTTCTTGCTAAAAAAAAAATCTATATTCATTATCTCTCCATTAGTGCTGATCTCTTAATCAAGTTCCTTATTTCTGTGTCTCCTCAGCAAAGATTGATCCTAGGAAAACAACTTTTATTTCATCCTATACAGCAATGTCTTCCCTCTCAAGCAAGCTAAAATAAAAGTCAAAACCAATGTCATTGCTCTACAAGACACTTGGAGATATACTCAGATCACTTCCTACAGGACTTAGAACAGCTGGCAGAATCAATAAGGAAGCACCAAGTCATGAGAGCTCTTTTATGTATAGTCAGACCAGTTCTCACACTTGCCACTTGCATCCAGTCAAGCTGAAAACACAATATGGACATTATATTGCCTGCAGTGAGTCTGCATAACAGCCTCGTGCTTAGTGCATGGATCCATGAAGTAGAAAACCTAGGCTTCCCCAGCCAGCAAGCACTATTGGCATTAATCCCACACCAGTGAACTAACTGTAAATATGAAGCATGGACTAAAGGTTACTCTTCATGCCAGCCGTCAATAGTAAATCCGTTTTCCTTTTATGACCATAATGTCTCATAACATCTACCTTCTACTGCAATGATAAAACTGTCCTAAAAAATGTATGAGCAGAGGAGATAGAAAATTCAAAAGCACTGAGCCTGTGCAGTGGAACTCCCTTTTCTGCAAGAGATAAATAAACCACAGATATCTCTCTGACAGAATATGTGAAAAATTTATTCTTTCAGTTTACTTTTCTTCACACAATGTTCTATACACAAGAAACCCCATTAATGAATTAAACTTTTTCTCTTGGTTTGGTTTATTTTTTGGGGGGTTTGGTTTTTGTTGGGTTTTTTTTTTTATAATAGTGCAAGTAAACACTCCTGTGCATACAGCTGTCCAAGCTCTGGCATCTATTTAAGTACAGACAGACATTTCAGTTGTTCTTAACATATCCAACTAAAAAGAATTCTTAATTATGTGCACTATTTTTTTTAAATATTGTAAATATCCATAAACGAGCATTATCTTTTATCATTTAAGGGGAAAATTAAGAGTGCTGATTCATAAACTGTTCTAGCATAAATTGTAATCTTCTTTTAACTCGACTCATAGTCTGTTGTACCAGAAACTAGAACATCCCTCAAATGCCAAAAAAATTCTTTTGAATATGTTTTGCTTTGAATTGGTTTCTTCTTTTTAGAAATCCTTATGATTTTCTGTTACTCTGTAAGAGGAAAACATAAATATAGAAATTAAAACTCCTTCCAAAGGGAAAGCCTAAATATTGGTTCAGAAAAAGTCAACCTACAACGTTTTAGCATTTTGAAATTATTTTTGCCCATATCCACTAATTTCTATGTATTTCTAGTTAAAGTGTAGTTATAACCACTGCTCGTATTTGCATATCCTGTCTAGCTTTTATACTTCAACCTCCTGAGAAAGATGTTGGAGTTGGGAATGTTTGGAATAAACTCCAGCAGGTGGAGATAAAGAGTAGTAACACACACGACGTGCCTTCAAGTAGTGCAGTCTGGTTTTCATCATCTGGGAGTTTGTGCGGTTTAAGTGACACGACTTGACAGAGAAGGATGACTGATTCAGTGCTACAACCACTGCCACCCTTAGTCTGCAAAACCAGTAGACTGCCTGGTGCCTCTGTGCTGGCAGTGCCTTTGGTTAATCACACGACGGCAGCTGGCTGGCAGGACACTACAGCTCCAAGCCAGCTATGCTGATTCATTGCCTTGACCTGAAGAGTCTGAAGTGACTAACAACAGAGAGTAAGATATAGCAGTAATGAAGCTTGCTGAAAAATCCTGAGGTCACCAACATGTATTTAGCATTTGTTTGTTCTTGCCAGCTGACCAACAAGACAGGCGGGTTGCAGAGACAACGTGTGACATTTTCCTGTGGGCAGCAGCAATTTGAAAGAGAGGGCATCGGAACCTTATCTAGGAATAGGTAAATTAAGAGCAGACAGGATTTGCAGACAGATTAGCTTGCAGTAATTCAGACAGAAGCACAAATCTCACTGTCCCTTTCCTTGTTGTTTGCAGCAATTCATTGAGGAAGGAGCCAACATGAAAAATTAACACTCTCCCTCACAGGCATTGAGCCAGTAGATTATGTAAAAAAAAAATTTCCTCAATTATGATAACTACATGTTGTGTAATAACACTGCTGTCTGTGAGAACATCATCAAGAAAGTATTGCCCCACAGCAAAACCATAGGTCTTGAGATCCTAACATGTTAATTTTTTATATCTTTATACTAAAACCATTTTCTGGGTTATGAGCGTAAGCTGGAGTCTTGCATGACGGGATCTAGAAGACACATTAGCCACAGGAGCAGCAGTACTAGCAGAGTCCTTATCTTTCTGTTTCCTAATTAACGAAAACTGGTTATTACCCAATTTTTTATCACTAGGAACAGGTAGTCTGATAAGGCAACACATGAAGAAACTAGCAGGTGGTTTTGACACTTTTAGAAAGATGTGTGCAAAATATTGGAGACACTGTGAAACTTCTAGTGTGGCCTTTGGAATATGACTGCCCATGGTTGAAAAAGAAAGTTCGTAAAGTTGAAATAGCCATGCAGATTGGACATTTTGTACTGTTTCTGTGTGTCCTGGTTGTGGGCAGGCCAGGTGAGCACAGGTGAGCTGAGTTAGCCCGGGCTGTTTTCCATACCACCTGACACCACTTCACTATAAAAGCAGCTGGTTAGGGAAGGGTATGGGCTTGTTGCCTCCAGGATAGTGTGAGTGGCTGTCCTTGCTGTTGGGCAGCACACTGTAACTATTGGGTCAATAAGGTACTCTGTGTTAGCAGTGGGTGTGAGTGTAATTGGCTGTTATCATTCTATATTCACGGTGATTTTTGTCAGTAAACTGTCCTTATCTCAACCCATGGAGGCTCTGTCTGTCTCTCTAGTGGGAGTGAGAAAGTGGCATGTAGTGCTCAGCCGCTGTCCAGGGCTAAACCATCACACTGTGCTATAGATTTCTCTCTCACGTGCTCTAAGTGTGTGTCTGGACACTGCTGTTTGGTGGATCACATAGGCTTATTTATAGGTGGATTATAGGCTTAATTGACAAAACAGCATCAGTTCCTGTACTGCAGCCCATATTTGAGAGGTGTCTGGAGCTGTATCATGACAGAGGGAGCACTGCCACTGGTTGTGATGGAGAGGTAGAATTTCGAACATAGTTCTGTCTTACCTATCTGTTCCAAGGAATGGATTTGATATTGCCAGGAGAGGTTGGATTTAAAAGGTCTTGAGCTCTTTGTGTGACAGGATCAGAATTCAGCATATGTACACCCTTAGATACAACCTATCCAAGGAAGAGAAAAAATAACCCTGGGATGCTGTTATGTTGGAAGAGTTTTAGTTTTAAAATTTGTTTTCTCAGTATATTAATTAGTATCTAGTTCTTCTGTACTGACAGTGGATGAATGTTAAAAGGTACCTGAATCTTAGCATTTTTTTAGCATTAAATGAAATCTCAGTCCAATGGGAAACAAGTTTAGTAGTGACAGACATGCTGATGGAGCAAACAAAACATAAATTACACTGGTTTTCTTCTCAAACTTACTTTTTCTCATTTATGACTGGTCTTTACATACTGGGATGAAAGAAAAATTTCACATAGAGTTATTCTGATTATCTGGCAAAGGTCAGTGAGAGCATGCAACTTTACATTTCCAAGTTTCAGAACAGAGCGTTTCACTTTACATCAATTACCAAAAATCTGGTTTTTTTCATTTAATTTAGCATTTTACATTATTTCCCTAACAACACAATAATAGGAACATGACTCATCTATCCCTCAAATGTCAAATTGGATTAGAAAGATTACAATCTGGTGATAGCCTTAATTCTAGAAGCTTGATAAGAACTTAGTCTTTTTTTAGTTCCAGTCTTTCCACAGAGAAAACTGGAGCTTTTTAATTGTTATTTTCATTCTTGAAGAAGTATTCACATGTAGTATTCAGATAAAGCACTGACTTACATCACAGCAATTACCATTATGCTCTTAAATTCTCAGACTTACTCCTCCAATAGCACATTGCCAGCATTATTCTATAAATCAGTAAGATATGTAAAATTTGTTTTATTTTCCAAAACACTTGGTTATCTTATGTGATGATTATTAGGAACAGACATATTTTCAGCTGTTTCAAGAGCGTCTTCTATTCCAAATATTTTAAATGCAGAAAGACAAATTCATGTCATTCTAATTTGTGTCGCATTTATAGTTGTTGAAGGTAGCTAAGCCCAACTTTTAAAAATATACAATTTAATCCACTTTGTGCCTGCTTTTACAGTTCATTTTCTATGATATTAGGTACTGTATAACATCTGGGGTATCATACATGAAAGTCAGTACTTAAATCCATATCCAAAATACTAAAAAATTTTGCCATAGAATTTTCAAAGAACGTGAAAAGAAGATAATTCTCATATGATCTTTATTTCTGATTTGAATGACCAAAAGAACCATGTAATTCTTCTAGTAGTGTGAAATTCATATATCCATCTACATAGACACAAGAAAACAGATCACATCTAACAAAATAAAGCTCCGGATATGTATGTGGTTTATTTAAAGTGTTACAAAGATCCATAAAGTCTACAAATCCTGAAGGCTCTTTTACCAATGTGTCTCTTGCGGGAACACACTTTTGCGTGTGGTCTTTAACATTGCAGGACTGGAGAGCAATGAAGGTTTGCATCAAGTCAGCGCTGTACTTGCATTCAGTAGTCTAATGCTTTTTAAATAAAAAAAGTCAAATACATATATAGGCAAGCAGATACTGTACATGTTGTTTATTCTGCATGTCTATCTGTGATCATAAACTCTTGGTAAATATTTGCTCTTTGGAGATTAGATTTAACATACTTGCATTTACTTGCAATTAAAATGTTGCTTTCCTGATGACTGTTGCATGGGCTGCTGTATTTCATCAGTGCCATAACATAACGTAAAGATAAGAGTTAAATGGAAAGAAGTCTGGTGTGAATATGGCTCTGGTCTGTTTCTAAAATCAACAGTTTATGGCAGTTATATTTGGACAATTTTTCATTTCTTTAACCTCGTTGTAGTTTGGCACCATCAGATTTTAATCTGTAATTATTTTTCTGGTGTTTGGGGTTTTTTTTCTTTAAAAAATGCAGTCATTTTACAGCTTCTACCATGTTTGTTAAAGAACAAAGATGCTTTTCTTCTTATATGATTTATTGACTATTATGCACCCAACACTTCCAAAGGCAATAAAGTAGCAAGATAAATTCTAAGAAACAAATGTATGACTGAAATTACAGAATTCGTTTGTTGACTCTAAAAACAGAAAATTCAACATTAATGCTATATTTTTTCATGGTATTCAAGGTTTTTAGACTAAACACAAAAAGGTCCTTTTATTTTGCCATACTACATCAGTCCAGATAGATTAGCTTGGCATATAGGAAATATTTATGATGCAAGAAATAAAACAGTCCTTCAGTAGTTCCAAGCCTGCAATGACTATGCACCCTTGCATTTACTTTCATAGCTTTGTTTACTAAGTTAAAACATGCCTAAAGCAGACTATGTTATTACAGACATCGTAATTGTGCAAAGTATAAATGGACCATGTTCTCAGCTGTTACAAACCAGCTTAGCTCTGCTAATTTCATACAGTTAAGCTGATACACACAATATGTCACTGTGGTTTCCATGTGCGTGCAGGCAAACATGTTCATCCCACACAAACCTGCTTACACACCTGTAGCTATAGCAAGCACTTCCAAAGAAACTGGTGACAGCGGTAATTTTTAGAAACTTCCATTTCATAGAAAAGCCTAGAAAATATTTGATACATTTTAATGATCCATGTCAGTCATAATTTCACATCTAAAAACTGCTAATACCTAATTTTATTTTCCCTATCCTTCTGCTTGTTAATTCATAATTTCCACTCCTTCACCTTAATCTCACTTGCATTTTTTTTTCCTGAAATCTTCCACTGAAAACCAGTATTCCCTCATTTCTCAAATACCTAGTGTAAGGCTTCATCTGAATTAATTTCTCATGCTTTTTGCACGAAATAATCAAACCCTTCTTGATTATGCCCATGATTTTTTTGTACTTCTGCCATAACAACTGTAGTGATTTCTTTCCAGATTTCTCATACAGTTTTACCATAGACAGTGCATTTTCCTGGGAACTTAAATACATTTCCTGTCTTCTGTCCATTGTTTCTGAAATCCTTCCTGAACCACTATTCTGAAACTCTACAATCTGGGTACAAGTAATTGTCATGAACTGAAGGATATTTCTGTGTTGCACAAGAAAGCAGTCATTGGTTTTATTTGTGGTATTAATATGAAAAAAAAGTTATTTACAATTAAGTACTGTACAAGTATATGAAACTTCTTGTGTCTGATGGTTTCAAATCTATTGCATGTTTTGAAACTACTGAGTTATGGGCAGGTAGAGACCCCAGCAGATTTGAATGAACGTGTAATTGCCTCTGTTCTTTTCCCCTCTGTGCAATACAAATACAGTTATGATTACAGAATTTTTACCTTGTAAGAATCTGCTGAATTATATGGGAGATAGATAAATTTATTTTCCCTAGTATTGCCTGCTTTTAACAGTGAAATGCAAGAATTCATAACATTTCTGTGATGATTATTCTTATTCATAACTTTTCTACGGGAATCATCTTTTGGCCCTGCTACCCACTGTACTGGAGTCGAACACTAATGGGCTGAAGCTCTGAATAAGCAAAACAAAGATCATGGTAGAAAGGAGGTAATGAGCAGGGTATAAGACACATTTCCCTGACGAAAAAGATACTGTCCTGAAGTTTGTAACATTATGCAGAATCTCCATTGGATAACAAGTAATACATGAAATCATGTCTTCACCCAGGTCATTGCTCTTTCCTTGACACTGAGACATTTTTGGGCTAGCTCTCACAGAACAGAAAGTTTGTTACAATTGGGAAAATAAATGTCTGTGATCCAACAGGATTTGTTTATGCAGTGTCCTGCTGCTATCACACAGCATGTGCATGACAGCTGAGTGGTAAGGCCCAGTCAATGTGGGTTTATGAAAGGCAGGTCCTGCCAAACTAATTCAATCGCCTTCCTTGAGAAGGTGACCCACTTAGTGGATGAAGGAAAGGCTGAAGATGTAGTGTACCTTGACTTCAGCAGAGCCTTTGACACCATTTCTCACAGCATTCTGCTTGAGAAACTGACTGCCACTGGCCTGGACAGATGCACTCTCTGCTGTGTAAAACACTGGCCTGATGGCCGGGCCCAAAGAATGGTGGTGAATGGAGCTAAATCCAGCTGGGGGCTGATCACTAGTGGTGTTTCCCAGGGCTCAGTCCTGGGTCCAGTCCTGTTCAGTATCTTTATCAATGAGCTGGATGAAGGGGTTGAATGTTCCCTCAGTAAGTTTGTGGACAATACTAAACTGGGAGGAAGTGTTGATCTGTCTGAGGGTAGGGAGGCTCTTCAGAGGGATCTGGACAAACTAGATTGGATCCGTGGGCTGAGATCAATGGGTTGAGGTTCAACAATGCCAAGTACAGAGTCCTGCACTTGGGATAAAACAACCATGTGCAGTGCTACAGGCTTGGGGCAGAGTGGCTAGAAAGCTGCCTGGCAGAGAAGGACCTGGAGGTGTTGGTTGACTGCAGACTGAACATGAGCCAGAACTGTGCCCACATGGCCAAGAAGGCCAGTGACATCTTGGCATGTATCAGAAATAGAGTGACCAGCAGGTCCAGGGAAGTGATTGTGCCCCTGTACTCAGCATTGGTTAGTCCACACCTCGAGTACTGTGCTCAGTTTTGGACCGCTTCGTATAAGAAAGACATTGAGGACCTGGAGTGTGTCCAGAGAAAGGCAACCAGGCTTGTGAAGGGGCTGGAGAGCAAACTTTACAAGGAGCAGCTGAGGGAACTGGGGTTGTTCAGCCTGGAGCAGAGGAGGCTGAGGGGAGCCATTATCGCTGCTACGACTACCTGAAAGGAGGTTGTAGAGAGATGGGTGTTGGTCTCTTCACCCAAGTGACAGGTGATAGGATGAAGAGGAATGGCTTCAAGCTGTGCCAGGGCAGGTTTAGATTAGACATTAGGAAAAAAATCTTCACTGAAAGGGTTATAAGGAATTGGAACAGGCTGCCCAGGGAGGGGATTGAGTCACCGACCCTGGATGTATTTAAAAGATAAGTAGATGAGGTGCTCAGGAATATGGTTCAGTAGAGGACAGGTATGGTTGGACTCGATGATCTCAAAGGTCTTTTCTAACCTAGTGATTCTGTGAAATAGGTAGGAATCTTAATATTCTTCTTAAATTTAGGACAATCTCCATTCAGCATTGGGAACATGTCTTCTAACTTAATGAAGATATTTTTTCCAGTTTCAAAATGTAAGTTCTGACTATTCAAATGAGAAAGAAAAAAAAAAAAACAAAACACCAAACACTTTACATTTCAAACCAAAAGTTTTTAACAGGACCTAGGCTTTTTCAAAATATTTTCAACAGAAATGAGTGGAAATCTCAAGCAGCTCTTGTGACAGACAGTCCAAGGTGCTTTTCCTTTTAGGTGGATAGAAGTACATCCTTCCAAACTCAGCTTGTTCCCAGGTAAACTCCAAAGACCTCAAATGGTCACTGGTTTCATTAGAAAATTTATATTTCCCTCTTCTAGCCCTGCTGCATAAGGTTAACTAAAGAGTTCATTTTAATAAACTACCTCCATATTTTATCTGCATTTCTTGATCTGCTTGCCACTGTCTTTGATCTAATGCAGGCTGAATCTCCTGACCTTTAGATCACTTTGTAAGGCCAATTTTTTTTTCTGTTGGATCGCACAAAGAGGTAATTAAATACTATGCTAAGGATTTCATCACTAGTCACACTGAACTCTGCAGCTGTACTTAGCTCAATTATTTAAAATTACCCAGGTGATTTAATTAACTTGTGGCATATTTGTGCATATGGTAAGTAACATTTCATAAGTATATCTTGTAAATCATATTTTAAAATGTTACTAATGACTACTAATGTGTAAGCAAATGTTAGGAAAAGGCAACCCAGCACTTAGAAGCATTCAAAGCCTTTCCTCCCTTCTTGCTGCTCCCCCAACCTAACACTGAGCTTTGGAAAACATAAGCCCTCCACTTAAAGGGTGTCTTCATATTTTGTTAAGCTGTGTAAGATTTGTTCAAGCTTCCCTCCTATGTGCCCTAAAATATTTGGGTTAATGAAAGAAAACATTGAGAAGCCCATTTATGTTGGGGGGGGGGGAGATTTCCATTAAAATTCGTAGAATTGCAATTGCACAAGCCAAATTTTATCTGATGGCAGCTTGCAAGTTCTTTTTAATTAGCTGTATTAAATAAATAGATTGCACCTTTCCTATTTCTGTTAATTAATATGTGCTAAGAATTATTGTGAGAAGAAGTACGAAGAACAGTGCTGATGGTATCAATGTTACAGCCGCCTGTCACATCTGCCAAAAAAGTAGACTGAAAGTTTCTAAAAAATAGTGAGATACATTATAATGAAGACTTAGGGGAGAGAAAGAGATGAATGCTGGCATTTTAAACTTCTGTACCAGCCCTTGCAGAATTGATGACTGCAAGTGGGTGTAGCTGTCAACTAATATTCTCTGAATAACTTTATTACCTAGGGAAATCAGAGACTCCAGCAAGTTTGTATTTTTACCCTCTTGAAACTAATATACACGTACACTGTGCCAAAGAAATACCTGATTGTTTGCTATATGGTGGAACCTATATAATCCACTATACCTTGTATCTCTGGGTTGCAAATCAGAAAAATGTATACCCTTTAGGGTAGTGCTTTTGGGTTGGTTTGGTTTGGTTTGGTTTTGGGGGGTTTTTGGTTGGTTTTTTTTGTTTGTTTTAATTTCAATAAAAATCACTGACCATCTCCTTTCCATGCTCAGGCATGAATAGCTCAACCTTTTGGATAAGAGAAATCTCCCTAGTCCCAGCAGAGGGAGTATCCCTGTGATCTCACCACTTCCCATTGCTTTAGATATGCCACAGTCACAGCAGGGCCTACTACTCCTTCCTGCGTTGCCTGTCAATCAGTCTTTGGGGAACATAAATCATTTCCATTTTTAGTTAGACAGCTGGTAGGTTGGGAAAGGAAAAAGCTGCTGGGATATTATGCAGCTGTCAGATATCAAACCATGATACTTGGGGTTTATGGCACAGACTTTTCCACCCAGCATGTCCAACTTCATATCCATATACAAACTCTCCCTCAATGTCCAGTGGCACCATCTCTTCCCAGTCTGACAGTCTCTGGGAAGCATTTGCTCTGGCACTAGGAGGCACAAATAAGGCAGGACTTACTCAGGAATCTGTCATGGTCTCAAAAATGGGGCTGGAGAAGGATAGTTTACAAGGGTATGGAGTAATAGGACACGGCGTGGTGGCCTTGAGCCTAGTCTAGATTTAGATTAGATATTAGGAAGAAATTCTTTCCTTTGAGGGTGTTGAGGCCTGGCACAGGTTGCCTGGAGAAGCTGTGGCTTCCCCCTCACTGACAGTGTTCAAAGTCAGGTGGGATGGGGCTTTGGGCAACCTGGGCTAGTAGAAGGTGCCCATGGCAGGGAGGTCTGGCACTAGGTGAGCTTTAAGGTCGCTTCCAACCCAACACATTCTGGGATTCTATGTGATGTGGAAGACAGTGTAGCTTGAAGTTTGGTGAAGAATTGAGGAAGACCTGATGAATCTCCTCAAACCCCAGGTGTCGCACATCATACTAGATGATCAATGTCACAAATTCATCAGGCTATGTGCAACGTACCAGAAAGGCTATCTGTAAAAAGTTTTCTGTTTTTTACATACTTAACATTGTAATTTCACTTTGTTCTTCAGTGCAATCCTTCAGAAACATACCTGACTGCCTTCTAAACTTAATTAAGCACCTCTTTTGCTGCCATTCTTTCATCCATCTTGTGTAGATCCAGGCCTGGAGGTTGGTGGCCCTGCCTGTGGCAGGGGGGTTGGAACACTGTGATTCTTGGGGTCCCTTCCAACCCAGACCATTCTATGATTCTATGATTCATCTTCTGTGAAATCACCCACTTTCACTTCCAGGTATCCATTCTCTATACTCCAGAAAATCTATTCTTAATCTGCAGGGGGAAGGGGTAGGGAAGTAATTTTGGCATTTTTTACTCTATACAGAGAGAATCAAAGAACAAAATGGTGCTAGACTTTAGTCTTCATTCAGCAGCCTGATTACAACACCTTATACAAGGAAATTAGCTATCTAGTTCAAGAGCTCCCCTTTAATCTTTTGCACTCATATTTTTATTCACTATTCTACTGTATTTTCTGCCACTTAGGGGCACAGGTATTTATTTTACTTGGATTAATTTTGATTGCAACCTCCTTGACTGCATCTTAAGTATTTCCCATGCATTACTGAATCCCAGCCAAATCTCTTAAACTCATTTCACATTCATTCAAGTAGCTATTGACATAGTAAAAATAATATTGCAGTGCATAAAAAGTTTGAATAGCTTCCTTTCTGATTAGTGTAAGAGTTAAAATCTCCAAATAACACTGAAGGCATCTCTATTATTCTGAATTTAGAAGAACAGATTTAAATCACAAACTTTTACCAAAAAAATATAGATTTAATTTGTTAAAAATTTACAACTTTGCCAAATTTTCCAGCTTCAGTTTTTGAAATAATTCATAGACTTCTTATTCAATCTTTCATCTATGTGCCAAATTCAGTTTTGTCAATACTGATGATTTGTAACACTATTTTGGTCTCGAAAGAATTTACATTCCAAATGGCACCTTTAATCATCCTGAATCAATACACTTTTATCAAAGGTATATGACAAACCAAATGCCAGTCTTTGAGAAGCATGACCTATTTGCAAGGGCCTCATCCTGAATTTAACATGGAGCATATGGAGTGAGCAAGTTTGGATATCAAATGGGTACAATCATTCCAGACATGTAGACATGCTTTTAATCTTTCTGGTCATAAGTTTATGCTTCTGCATGCATTCTCTTCTGAAATATTTATAGTTGTTTCCAGAAAAAGAAAACAGTATCTTAAAGGTGTGTGCTATGAAAGGAATGTAAATTAAGTAAAGATTTCCATCTAGGAGAAAATATTGAACTTCTGGCCTATGGTATATATAAGGTGGCACAGTAAGAAAAATAATTTCAATTGGATAATGTAGTTTTGTCTTTTCCATACAAGTTCCTCAGTCAAACTATCCAGGACCCATCGTTCCCAGGCAATTCTAAAGAACAAGCTGGGGGATTTGGAAGCAAGTTCTTTGACCTTTGACTAGTAAGTGGTACATTTTATTTTGTCTGAGCCTTAAGTAATTTTCTGTACCAAGATAATTCTATGTATCTAATTACAGCATTCATGTAAAAATTGTTCCAGCTGTCCAGAAGGTTTTGCTATCTGATGATATCATGACCAGGGTGTTATTAAATCTCACAGCAGCTGGAGACTTGACTCCAGTCAAGCAAGAATTCTATAGAGATATCAAGTAGTGATGGATTTCCTGCACATCTTTCAGTGAAGAAACCTAAGATTTTTTAAGAAGTCATAATGTCAGCAGAATTTTTAAATATATCTATAACATCAGTTGAAAGTATTTTAAAACTGTATGAAGATAAATTTGTTGATAACATTTCTTTTGAACTCTAAAAACTTTTCAGGTAGTAAATCAAATTCACACAATAAAGATATGTATTTCTTCCAATAAATGCTTCCAAACATTGGTAGATGTAATGTGGAAAACAGTATTGGTGTACTGTGAAGAAGAGACAATGTACTTCTCTAACTTTATTCTGAAAATCATTTTTTACAAATGCAAAAAATATCCTTTCAATAAAATAAAAAGACAGCACACAGAGAAAATTTTAATCTTAATTAGCATTTAGAACCACATGAAAGAGCCTAAGGCTTTGCAGATATTCTGTCAGGGTATAGTCTTTCTGGACAAAGAAACACGCAAGTGGCCATCCACTCCAATTTTCATCTTTTTTCTTGTATTATCTCATGAGACTTGGTGATTTTTTTTAATGCCAGTGCCAATAATGATGTTATTTTTAAAAATACGACCTTTTTAAAGGAACCAACAATTACTGCATAGTAGCTTGAATGATACAGTATTGTAGGGAGCCATAATGCCCACCAAAATACATGTGTCCAAAGTACTAATCCAGCTATTTAAATTAGGCATGAGTTAGGTACCTGATTTAAATATGCATGCCTCTTACTACCTTCCATTGCTGTCACGGGGCATGAGTGTGACATATGTGTGACATATGTGGCTAAGTTCTTAAAGAAGTAACATGGCGGCCTTCCTCAGCTTCATATACTTGTTTTGAATCAGATGGTGGGTGCCTGCAAATGATACCTAAAAAACTCGACAGCCTGAGCACCTGTAGCTGAAGCTACCTGAGACAGTTGGTGTCATCTTTACTATTTCTACACTGGAATATGATCCTTACCATTATTGATGAACTAATGCATGGAACCAAAACATCACATACACTGAAGAAATGCAGATGAGACCACAGACTCTTGTGAATTAGAAAACATACTCAACCTATTTATTAACATAATGGATTCTATCTTCCCCATATGTTTATGCTGATACATGGTTATTTCTAGTGTCATGTCCCTGGTTTGCTTTTGGCATAATTACATTAATGTTTTTGCAGAAAGTTTTACTTTTCTTATCCTATTCCCAGACTCCTATCTGTAGAACTTTTCTCTATATCCACAGAGACGGAGGGAAACTTGGAGTAAAAATAGAGGACAGAAAACTAAAGTTAGGGAGGGATGGGAAAGCTAATTTTACCAAATTTAGACTCTGTTGAAAACCCTTGGGTTCTGCATTGCAAAACTTTGGAGTACTGGTCTTGTCTGCTGTTTGCAACTTTTTTTTTTTTTAATATTCTTCTGGTAACCCTAGAAACAGAGCAAGGCTTGCTTTCAGGTGAGAGATACTGCTTCCTAGAACAAGTTAACACTAAGAAAGAGTACATGCTTGAAAGCAGGAAAATGCAGGCAAGTTAAATGGTTTCTTTGTTTGGGAAACTCAGGGGTCCTAACTGTTCTTTTGTGTGCTGAGATAAATTTCAATCCTTAAAAGCCTTTTACTCAAGAAATAGCCATTACTCTGCACTCCAGCTGTGAACTGAAGATAGAGGATATACATGTACAGGAATAAACCCTGGAAGTAGTCCTTACTCAAACAGATAGCTTCATCTACTTCACAGAGGAAAGATTGATCAACGGTTTACAAAACTAAGAGTCTTTTCCCCCCTTTCCAGATGCACTTTGGAGGAATGATATGTCAAAGAACAGTGCTGTAGAAATACATTGCTTCTGAGAAAAATATCACAGTATAAAAAATTATGTTCTATCATGACTACTTTCTTTTCCTGATAGCTTAAATTCAAGAGAAAAGGATTTAAAGCAGAAAGACTTTTACAAATGCTAATTAGGCAGGACATCCTTGGAAAAAGAATATACATGTAGAACAAATTCTTATGTTCACCCTGGAATCCAGAATAACTTGTAGTCATAGCTCCCTAGGTGAATCCTGATCAGGAGTCATAAGCAGTAACAGGTTAGCTTTTCCTTTTGTGTTCCGGATGGAAAGCAGCTGACTGCAGTGTCAGAAGACCTCTCCACTGTCCAGCTGGACACCCTGTGTTGGCACACACCTCCCTTATGGCACAGTTTGGCTCTTTGCAAGGACACTGATTTGTGCATGACTGCACAGTTCTAAAGAATTTCACCTAAATTGCCTGTAGAAATTTTGACATTATATGCTTTCTGCTGGTAATGAATTTCTTTTAATAAACTGGCTAAATTGACCACTTAGAAGTCATCCATCAATTAATTTAATGAAACCTGGTGAAGTTACAAAAATCCTGCTGAGAAATGGTGTCAAATTACACCAGGGGAAGTTTAGATTGGAAAAACATCTTTACAGAGTGAGTCGTTAGTCATTGGAATGGGCTGCCCAGGGAAGTAGGGCAGTCTCCATCCCCAGAGGTATTTAAAAGACAGTTAGATATGGTGCTGAGGGACATGGTTTAGCAGTGGATGGCATATTAGGATCATGATTGGACTTGATGATCTAAAGAGTTGCTTCCAATTAAGACAATTCTATGATTCTATGATCTGCCCTTTCCTCTTTACTGACGTGCACTAGGGTGGAACTTTACTCAACCAGTCCCAGCCTGTACACTGCACACCTAATTTTTTATCGCGTAGCCAATATCTTGTCATTATTATTCTATGAAGAGCATTCACCCATGACTTCAAACACAATTCTCCTCTTTTGTGTCTCTAGCTTAGTGACTAGTACACTATGAAACTGAGGTTATTTTCAGTTTCACAGAAAGGAATCTGAACCAGCACCTCCAAAGTAAATGCTATAGCAATTAGACAAGAAGGTATTTTCTCTCAGAACTGTGGCTAAAAAAGGATTATCTCATACAGGAGAAATAAGCCTGTGTGTTATAAGAGCACAGTTTCTTTGGGTTCTCTCCCATTTCACTACAGACAGAAATTTTAGCTTATCAGGGAAATGAAGAAAAAGAAGGAAAAACCCCAAAATAGTAGATATGAAATTCAAGGACTTCTAAGGCCAGAAAGGATCATTATACCAAGACTTCTGGACAGCATTACCCTTTACTAGATCCAGTTCCCTCACATTGATTAAAGGCAACGTCAGGTAAGCATCAAGCCTTGAAAATAGGAATGGCCCAGTATTTCCTTTGCTAGTTTGTGAAAATAGTTTATTTCTTCTCTAGTAAAGAAAGAAAGTTAAAGAAAGAAAATATGTTAATTTTATTGTTATATAATGCACTGTGTCTGACTATAAAAGTAGCTTGACCATTATTAACTCTCGTTTCCTCACAAGAATGATAATCAACTCCCTGATTCAAGACTTTTTGTTAGCCTGTTAATCCTGTATTTCCATCTGTTCATACTAATACCTCTTCGGTTGTTAAATATGATTGATATGAAAGAAGTGATTAGTGTGCAGAAACAAAAGGTAGCAATGGAATTCAGTTGCCCTATACACTTGCTGTCCATAGGAACCCACAAAGTTAGCTTTTTTTTATTTGCTTAGAAATCTACTTCTGAACGTGTTCACCACTTAATCTAATGCTCTTGTACACTGGGCACTTGCAAAATCTGGTCAGCTCACAAACTAGTACCTACCAGTCTGACTGGGAATGAGTTCTCAAGTGTATTTTCCCAATCAGCAATGTAAACTATGGTCCACTCCTCCCTAGATTCCTGCACCCACTAGCTCAGTAATTAGAATACCCACCCTTGAGGTAGTCAACAGGAGTCAAACATTCACTGCTGCAAAGGTGTGGAACCTGTAACCATGAGGCAATACTAGGTTTTATGATGGGATGCTCTCAAGCTTTCTCTAGAATGTAATTATTTTGCATGGAGCATGTGTTCTGGTAACTCTTCCTGTTGCTTAGGCTCCACATAAATCCCTGACCCAGTTTGTGGGCCACATCCTCCAACAACAAAAGTACGCATGTTTCTTTAGCAGTCAAGCAAGGTATTTTGTCTCGTAGCACTTATGAATCTTGTTTCAGTTTTCCTTCATTCTACACAAATTACCTTGCTGCTGTGATGTACTAAGTCTTTTTTTGCTATAGTACTCATCAACTAACAGTATTTGCAAACTAACACCTCTAATTGGCTCGTAACACAAACAGGCAATAGGACCTCCAGCTTCAGTAGCGAAACCTGAGGAAGGAAAAGTCTAGGTGAGTCTTTTTGCTTTTACAAGGGAAGTCTGCAATAGCAGAAAGAATTTATCTCAGTTTGAGTGGGATGTGACTTTACACTAGAAGAGCTGTCCATCAGTTTTTGTCCAATAGCTTTTCCCAGTGTCTATCAGTGATTCAGACCCCAATGGGAAGACTAAAAACCAAAGTGAAAACAGCACAAAATACAGTTAATTAAGGATGTCAGCAAAGTATTATCTAGACACTTTGGACCATGACTTTTTCACTCCTGTTTAACTGAACTCCTACTTCAGCATATTGACACAATGTTCCTTGATTGCACTGGCACTTTTTCTGGCTCATACAGGTTCCATCCATTTTTTTCTTGTGAAGTTAAAAAGTGAACTTTGGGGTTTGTATAGTTCTTGTACATTAATTTTTATGTTTTGCTTATTAACCTGGAGGAATACATTACTGTCCAGAAAGACAATCAGGTGCATGTGGTTGACATTCTATTTGCAAAAGTGCCAGTTCACCCACTTTGTTCTTTGCTATTTGTATTATATGTCTTATATATTGTACTCATTGGACCTGCTATAGTCAGATCACTTATCTCTTCATAGTGAACACAATAATATTTTTTTCTGATCTATCCACTGGCTTTTCCCCATGTTTGGAATGATTTAAAAGTTAACTATTGATTTGCAAGCTTTTGCCTTCTATACAATATTTATTATCTTTTCCCCAATAGAAAAAATATAAAAACTACCATCTCACAGTCTTCTGGTGTATTTTGAACTTTTACTGTAAGACTTTTGCCTACAGGCACTTTTTGATATACAGCAGCAACACTTGGTGAATCCTATCATGCCTACACCCACATAAATCATTGACTGCTCCTTAACTCAGCACTCAGGATCTACACTCTCTGGTTCACTCCTGCTAATGAGCATTAATGAACTAATGAGATGTTTCTTAGTACGAAACAGAGTGCATAATAAAGCACAGACCTAGTTCAATGGTCAATGGTTTAACTCTATAACATGCCTACAAACATAATATAAAGAGGTATTATCACTAGGCAGCTCACTAAGTTAACCAGAGCTGGGATGAGAGGAGTAATGGACCCCCTCAGCGTCTAAGCACAGAATTGCAAAGGTTCTGCACAAGCTGTGACTGAGGCATTGGAAAGAGATCTGAAAAGCATACTCTTTTATGGAAACCAGAACTGTCCCAAGAATGGGCCTTGTACAAACACCCACAAATGGGTAGTCCCCATGCAAGACAGCTTACTCTCTAAATAAGGACATAAATACTATTGCTTCAGTCTTTGGGGGCGATCTCAAAACAAAATGTTTTGATAATCAAGATTTATGATGGGAGGAATGCATTTCATCCTACATGTGTTACGATATTGAAGCACAATGTTCTGTGAAAGCAACACTGTTCTGCTATATAACAGAGGGGGCGGGTTGGAACTAGATGATCTTTGACGTCCCTTCCAAACAAAAGCATTGTATGATTCTATGATATGTAGTTCTATACTGTTAAGTTCAATTAGAAAAGAGGTATAAAACACAAACTCTCTCAATCCTGGAAAAAAGGTAAAATAGAAATAGAAACGTATTTGCATGAGGTTTTAGTTTTTAGGTGCAAGACCAAGCTTTTGTATAATATTCTGCAGTGTTTTTGAAAATACCATGTCTATCCTCACATAAAAGCCCCAGGAATCTTAAATAAATATAACTTTTCTGAAAAATTTTTAATAGGCAGTTTTGGAGGTAATTTTAATATCATAGTTTTCTTTCAAGATACTCAATCCATCTATAATTTGAATAGCAACACAATATCATGTACATAGGCTGAAGTATCACAATTAGGTCTTACATTTTTCTATTACCATACTTTTTACTACAATTAACAGGCCCTGTTGGTTTAGGGGTTTTTTAGGGTATGTTTGGTGGGTTTTTTTTAACAAGAAGGCCACATTACAGGCAAATGATTCCACAGCCTGTGACTCAGTCAGAAACATCTGTTTGAATTAGAATCATAGAATGGCTTGGGTTAGCATGGATCTTTAAAAGTCATATAGTCCAGCACCCATACAATGATCATGGACATCTTCAACTAGATTGGATTGCTCAAAGTCTCATCAAACCTGACATTGAATGTTTCCAGGGATGAGCCACGGTCTCTGGGAAAACTGTTTATCATAAACATTTCTTCCTTATATCTAGTCTGAATCTACCCTCTTTTAGTTTAAAAACATTATCCTTTATTTTATCACAACTGGCCCTATTAAAAAGTCTGACATCATCTTTCTTTTAAGCCCCTTTTAAGTATTGAAAAGCCTCAAGAAGGTCAACCCAGAGCCTTCTCTTCCCTAGGCTGAACAACCACAACTCTCTCAGTCTGTCCTCATGGGAGAGATGTTCTAGCCCTCTGGTCATCTTTGTGGCCCTCCTCTGGATGGTCTCCAGTGTTTGCATGTCTATCTTTTACTAGGGACCCTGGAGCTGGACACCATAGTCAAGGTGGGGGTCTCACCAGGGCAGAACAGAGGGTCAGAATTCCCTCCCTCAACCTCCTGGTCAAAATTCTTTTGATGCAGCCCAGGATGTGGTTGGCTTTCTGGGCTGTAAGCAGACATTTCTGAGTCATGCCCAGCTTTTTATCACCCAGTATCTCCAAGCCCTTCTACTCAGGGCTTCTTTCAATACCTTCATCTCCCAGCCTGTATTGACATCGGGGTTTCCCCAGCCTATATGCAGTACTTGCACTTGGCCTTGTTAAAGGTCATGAGGTACGTATAGGCTCACTTCTCAAGCTTGTACAGTTCCCTCTGGATGGCATCCCATCACTGAGACATGTCAACCACAACACTCAGCTTGGTGTAATCTGCAAATTTGCTGAGAGTGCACTTGATCAAACCATCTATGCGACTGATGAAGATATTAAACAGTACTTATCCTAGTACATACCCCTGAAGGATACCACTAGTTACTTAAGTCCATCCAGACAGCGAGCAGCTGACCACTACTCTGAATGCAACCAACATATTTGGCCTCTTATTTTTTTTTTCCCCTCAAAGCCCTTTTCCTCTTCTTATTAAAATTAAAAACAAAAAAAAAGAAAAAAGTTGTTGTGTCTGTACATGATTAGGTGGCCCAGTATCTACACTAAAAAGAATAAATATTGGTCTCTGCACATAGTGTATGTTAATAACTCAAAGCACATTCCTCTTCTGAACAGTCTTTATCAATAACAATATAGAACCAAAATGCTGATGATTCAATTACTTCAGTTTATACTGTTCTGCTAAGCCTGTCATCATCAACTCATTACAGCAACTTTCATGTCAAATTCCTGGTAGATCTGGAAAGAGAGTTCACATCAGCAAAAATTACTTATGCAAGTCGGAGTTGCAGAGTAAACCAAGGAGGAGTTTCAGCACTTGCACCTTTCGGTGTTAATACCACCAACACCCAGCTATACAAAATTACATTATTTTTGGCACACTGTATTTAGCTGATACAATATTTCACATTAGGTTCCCATTCTCCTCTACAACCACTATCAAATATCAACACCACATGTTTCAGTTATGTCTTATACTGTTGAAGCAAGTATAGATAAAAAAGCATATAACAGTGTATCGTTTGGAGGTTGACAAGCTCTTCTGGACTCAAGAAGATATATCTTCAAGCTAATATAAGTATTTTCAAAGTGATACGAAGTTTAAAGCAAAAAACAGACTGTTAATAGGGGCAGTCTTCATACAGCAATCACACCAGAAACAATACATCTAAGACTTCTGTAACTTTAAGTGGTTCAGTAAAGCACAAACTTTAATTTATTCAATCAGGAAAAAAAACAACCCAGCTCACAACATTTTTTGTTTTGTTACTTATATCAACTGCCTAGGTTTTCTGAAACAGTACCACAATCATTGCAGGCAAAGCACAGGAGAGGTGATGGAAGGAATACAGCTGTAGATTGTTTCTTCCTGAAGCTACCAAGCTCTTGAAAACATGCATGTCCTTCAGCATCACTCTGTCAAACAGAAAGCACCATGCATGCCTTTATGTGCACATGCGTAGTCTTAGAAAAGGTAAGAAGATCACCAGCAGGCACACCTTCTATATTTTTAAGTCTATTTTGCAAGGTCATTGACTTTGAAAGGAAACATAACAGTAAATTTTTGGGCATTTTTTTGTGTGTGTTACAAACTGAGTAGATGAGAGAGGGAAGAAAACTTGGACTCTAGCTGTCTGAACCATATGACAGGCCAGAGAAAGGGGATAGAAAGGTCAGAGAGACCTTGGAGACCTTGAACTTGTTACTGTGATTACTAATTTGTGTTTGCCTTGTGGGGTATGTCAAGAGGATGAGGTTGGCATTTGTTTGTTTTTATCAGCAGGGTTGCCTTGTGGCCTCCACTAAAACAAAGAATTATAATCTCACTGGTGCAAACAAAAGCCAGCAAGCCTCCTGCCAAGAGGCAGACAAGGAAAAATGGTTTCTCGGCCCTCCTCCTTTGGGACATTTGCCAGGTGAAACATTTTAGGATTTCTCCACCATTTACATAAACACATCCCTCTCCTTTCCATAATCAAAGGAATCTGTGAGAGAGTTTTTTTCTATACTTTTGTTTCTCTGCTGGTTAGGGAAATAATTTGCCATTGCTTTACATACCTTGGTTGTCCTGATTTGGGATTTGTCTTTTAAGAGCTCATGGTATAATCTTTGCATTTTCTCACCCGTATTGTATTGCACAATTACAGCCAAATTTTATGGTTGCAGAAAGCATTAGGGAGCCAGGCCAGGAGGCACTTTTGACTTTGATTTAACATGAAATTTTACATTGCATCCCCAGCTCTTTGCATCATTCCTGTAATTATTTGGCATGTTTTATTTTTCACACTGACTGCAGAAAGGCATTCACCCTGGACCCCAAGAACAGTAGTGTCTGATTTAAACAGAATATTGCTCAGATCCAGAGAGGCCAGTCAACATGTTGGTACATGACACAGTATTATTAACTGCATTTCAGTAATCCTAGCTCTATAGACTGCCAGCCTAAACTCCTCATTGTTTCTTGCTGTTATTTTCAGATTTCTTTTTTTATTTTTTAATTATTTATTTTCTTCTGGTTCACAAAGTAATTTTCTTTTTAAAACTTGGTGAATTATTTATGGAAGAATACAGAGGGCACAACATTTAACGTATCAAACAAGGACAGACTCCCTGCTTAGAGCAACATTGAATGTCAGGGCTCAGTCATGCTGTGTAGGCACAACTCTATCATGCTTTGGCAAGATAAAATTGCTCTGGAGCTTCAAGGCACAGAAAAGGACTACACCCTACTCTACCTTCCTTTTGCAAATGACAACCTATTGCTTCGTTGCACCTGACTTGCTCTTTGTAGCATAAGGAAACCAGTTTATTCTCTCTCTCTCCCTATCCCACAGAAATCCTTCACCAAACCCTTTGCGGCAGTTCACCCCTGTGACAGAAACCACAATAGAAACCATGAGGTGAAATTTCTAAAATGGCAGCCAAAGGATATGGTGACCCTGAAGGAGCAGTGACCACCCAGCCTAGGGGTATATTAAGGTCACAGCTCTTCTTGCTCCATTCCAAGGAAGGTATAGCGGCATGGAAGTGAGGGAAAACCTACTAAACCATCATAAGCACAACACCATCTACCACTTTTTAGAGCAGTATAACAGAGGGTACTTCACAATTTACCTTGCACACAATTTAGAAGAGCTTGTTATGTGTCATCAGTAATGTTATATAGCAAGAACAAAGAAAAAGCAATGGTGGGATGGAATAAGGAAGACTGGTAGAGAGTAAGGTCTAACTTCAAGTGGATCTAGCTTTGGCTAGGTGTAAAGCTTTGGCCTGGAAGTAAGCTTGAATTCTCAAGTAGTGAATAGAGCCACTGAAGATCAGGCAGAGAGTTTCAGGCATAGCGGTAATGAGTCTTTAATTATGAAGCCTTTGCAAGTTAGGCCCCAAGTGGACTAATCTGGGAAGATGTCTGAGCAAAATACATCAATTACATCTATAGATAAGTATGTTGAAAAGAACTTAGTTTCTAAAGAAAATGTATCGACCTCTTTCTGCACTACCTCATGATGTAAATACCATACTCTAACCGTCATCTCTAGAGGATATGTTCAGCCAATGCCCAACATGGCACTAAGAGAATCTAATTTATCATTGTTGCTATTTCTATTACAGATATTCCACTGGGAATAAAAAACCCTGCAATATAAACTTTTTTTTTTCCCCTGCTTTCCTCTTGTTTAAGCTTAGTACAAGTCACAACTCCAGAGAAACCATCTGGGATTTCAAACATAGAGACTTGTCAGTCTCTCTGCATGAGAAATTGAAGTTCTGGTACAAATAGTGGCTTGTCTCCATTTCACATCTGGAGAACTTTATCGTTAGAAATGAAAGTAAAGCAAGACTTCAGAGCATTAATTTTTTATTTGTTTGCTATATTGCGTGGTATGTCACACAAGGCAAAGGGTTATTCTATATAACAGTGCAAAAATGACAGGCTTTTAAGCCATGAAAATAAGTTATTAGTTTCACTTTGGTGGTTAAATTGGTAAATCAAAACTGAAGACACATCTTTGGTCAACCCAAATTTTAATTTTGTAAGTTTTCTTTTCAAAAAAGATAATTCACTTGACTGGGGTGGGGGTGGGTATCTAATCAGTTTAAAATGTTCGGTGGTTTTGTGACAAGCTATGATGTAGTTGATATTCTGAATATCTTTCATAATTTTTGATTGATGTTATCTTTTTCTAATTCAGCCTGAATTTTCTAGAGTTAGTTTCCTCAAATATATATTTTTAATGAATTATGGCCACTGAAAACTCTGATAGTTATATCCTATATATGATTTCATGATTTACTGTCAAATGAGTAGTTACTTTTTAAAATGCAGATGGAACTGGACATATTATGTTAGAGAACCCCTCTTCATAGACTACTAGTTTTAGAAATGATTTCTGGAGTGTTGAAGTTCAGACAAGAATGATCTAACAGGTTTTTTGCCTCCCCGCTCTAATGGGAATTTCCTCAGTGATTAAGCAACATGAATAAATATTAAACATTAGAACTAAAAAGAATGTTGGTGCTCAGTAGACCCATAAACATTAAAATAAGGATCGACTGAGGTCTGAATCATTGGCTTTGTTGATATAGTTTGGGAAAAATAGAACTTCTTTCAAAATGCCAGATAATGGAGACACATTTTGCAGCACAGCACAGTTTTTTATTCTGGCTTTGTAAAGGTTGCTGTTGACTGTATCCATACCAAGACCACCTTCCAAATGATGGCATCTAATTTTTGTTTCAGCCAAGGTTGAAGGACTTGGAGTACCTGCAGAGTGGTACAATTGTTTTCCCTTTGTTTGCTGAAAGGGGCATTTTTTTCCAACCCTATTCAGCAGGCATAGACATTTCTAAACACTTTCTGTCAGTAGAAGCTTTTGATACAAACCGAACACATAAAATAAAAGATTACAGTCTCGTGAGTGCTTCATTGATAATAGTTCTGTAAGGCTCAGGCTGCAAGAGGGAAAATGGCCAATTTTGTAGCGTTATCAGGAGAAGCAATACAAACTTTATTGTCTGATTGTTTGGGAATAAAAAACTTTGAGCATAGTTAAGCATGTGGTGCCCAGCAGGCAAAAACTTACTAATGCGTGTAATTTCCTCTATTTGTTATTTCTGTGATGTATTAAGCACCTGAAAAAATACTTCCTGTTGTTTGCCAGCATTCTCTCTATATATACAAACATAAATCACACATGGAGAAACAGAATAATCAGCTCTTTGCCTATAGGTGTCTACAGGAATAGGTGTCTATAGGTGGGGGTTTTTTGGTTTGTTTTTTGTAGGTGTTTTATTTCACCAATGCATGAGGAAATGCATTCTGTGATTCACCCATTTTGGCAAATTTCCATAGTCAATAATTCCCTATAAAAATGTCAGTGAAAATGCCAGTTTATACTAATACTGGATGAATGATAGTTTAAGGAGTCCTGCTGTCCATAACTGTCACTTTTTCTCAGTAGGAGAGGTGTAGTCTATGAAGTGGGTTTCAAAATACTATGGACTTTATAGTTTCAAATCAACACCACTAAATACAAACCATTTGTTTTGTTGCTATCAGTGTAAGTTCCAGGGGGCAACATTCTGCAGTTCTTTTATTTTCCAAGAGGCCTAAGACACAATCGTTACAATAGACTAGTCCTGGTGAGAGACATACATGCCTGATAACACAGCAGGGATGAAAACAAAATGTCACATTGTGCTAACAAAAATAAAACAAACCCAAAGTATGGCACTCAAAGTTTCTGCCAGAGCAGTCAGAAACTGCAAAACGAAATGATCCCCAGTTTCCAAATCAAGATTGAAATTTGGCTGTGCTTCCTCAAAGAGAATTGAGAATCAGTCCTCTCTTCTAGCTCCTGCTGTCTATCTACCAATCTCTCCAAACCAGACACATGCCTGGCATTCAAGTACCCTGGACCTCTTCATCAAAAGGGCTCTGGTGAAGCCTGATGCTCTCAGGTACCCCTAGCCCACCAGCCTGGCCTCACATGGGGATAGGGAGACTGAGAGAAGAGTGGAAATTTTGGGTACCAAATTTATACTTGTTTGACCTCCCTTTGGTTTTGTACAGATGCCTTTCTTTCATAGTGAGAATAAAAACACCACCACACCACCATATCATTAATTCATAGTGGTGACCGTGTGTGAGGTTAGACTCCTGGGTATTTTTTCTCTCTGCCACATGAAGATTCATTTTCTGTTAAAAACTGACACATTCACTTACTGTTCCATTTTATGGCAACAACTTTTAAGCAAAAACACTTTCCCCCTATGTGTAACCGAACAATAACTTTTTTTTTATATGTATTTATCTTAAATTTTAAAAAAATAGCAGTGAATGCCACACAGACATCAAGTCCCTGGCTTGTTCACATGCCAAGGAGAAAAGAGACTACAGTGAATATACACAACTGTGTAAACATTTGACAGTTTAGCTATTATACAATCTATAGCATTCAGCTGTAGATTCTTCACTCTATTCATCTTCACTCTCATACAACTCTTCCGCAGCACCTTTTCAGAGGATGCTCTTGAGAAACATATAAAGGGGGAGATGGTAAAAGCCAAAGGGCTTCTTTGTATGTTTTGGGGGGTTATTTTTTCACAATTCATAAGCACTGCATAACTAAAACCTCTTATTTGCCATAGCATGCAAAAAGGGTGTTGTTTGAAAAGAAGATACAGACTATTCTAGGAAAAAATGCCAGTAGAAGGAGTAATTGATACAGGGGGAAAGTAGCAAAGGACACTACTGACTTGAAGACAGGGAAAATAAGAACTTCTGTCTAACAAATAGTGAGGTTTGGAAAAGATGTAAGTCAATCCATGGTGAAGTTGTAGGGAATTCAAGGCATCCTTTCAGCAAAACAATCTCTGGCCTGAAAATTTTCCTGTTAAAGTAAGGTCAGTGAATATACGTTATCTTGGGAATATATTAAGAGAAATAGTAGAGGGCTTTCTTCCTGCCAAAGACAGCCTAAACTATTTATACTTGACAAGAGGGAGGAAGAAAATCTTATGGAGCAAGGCATTTTGCAGAGATTTAAATGACCACGTACTTGACTCACAGCTCTGCCACTGATCTGTCGTATGACCTTAGGCAAGTCACTTCACCTTTATGCCTTGGTTAACCTGTTATACTGACATAATAACACTGAGGCTTACTGGGCTTCAAGATGATGAAACATTTCTTTCCTAGAGCTAAATCCCCTCTGTGATGTGAAAAAAAAAAACCACCAGTGATTAATGAAATCCATTGTTCAAACTGAGCAACTGTATTTATGTGTTTGAAAAAAATAATCTCCTACTTTAACAGTCTGTTTTTTTCATTTTTAATCTGAACTCATAACTGATGTGGACAGGTTTGATTAAAAAGAATCATGAGTATTTCCTAATGTGAGCCAAGGAGTGGATGTGCGAGGATCTCAGTGGCAAGGAACATGCATATAACAAATCGGAGTCCCTTTGCATTCCCTCCAGCATGCCTCTGGCTGTAGGAACCAGAATCTAGCCCTAAATTAATAATTAGCACTTTCAGTTTAAGCTCTCCAGGAAATGTCATGAGGACAGACAGAACTAGTAGAAAATGTTAGTGGGCAGTGTAGAAAGATAAGTGCCAAGAGATTTATACCCAGCATTCTTGACAAGCAAGAAGTGAATATCAGGATTTAAATAACCCACTGGCAAGACCTTTCACATCAATTTGACTGTGGTGGGAGGAGAAACTCTACTGGGATGGCCTGTGTGTGTCTTCACAGGTAATAAGAAAGAGGTACCCACATCAGCATGCATGTGAGTACAGAAAGGGCTAAAACCCCTGCATTTACAAGTGGCTAAAGTCATATATCAGGTTATGCTTCCCCTTAGCTGTGTATGTATTTTGAATTTAGCAAAAGAAAGGGAGAGCCCAAAGCTTTCTGCTCAACAACAAGAGTGATCTGAATCAACAATAGAATGTTCACAAATGCTGTATTAAAGCTGCTTGTTAAAATCTTGCCTTCTGGTATAATGTGGCAACATTACTTTTGTAATACTGCTGACTTTATACTTTCAGAGAAAATAGATTTTTAGAGATGAGCCTTTGAACCCATTATGGGCACATTTTTGATGAAGCCCCAAACCAGAATACAATTTTATACACATAATGAGTCTGAGCCACAACATTTTTTAGTGCAATTACCTAAACCTTGTCACTTCCTCCTACAGGTATATAACTAAATTGGATTGAAAAACACCATCCATGAATGAAGGAAAAACAGATACTCTGAACAACATATCTCTGGCTTACAAGTGTCCTGTACATTATCCTAAATTGACACTTTTATTCAGATTTGGTATTTCATTCCTTAGTGTTACAACATGTCACTGAGTCTGCTGGAGCATAGGTGCTTTATTATTAACATCTATTGAAATAAAACATACCTTTTTTAATTTATATGTGAATAATGATATTAAAATGCAACACCTGATTTACTCCTTGATTTCTTAAGTCCTAGATGATATGAGAAATTTCTCAAGATGAATTTGTGACCTAAGTTTTTTGAATATTGCATCAGGATAGGAAGTAGTTGACACAGAAATTGTGAAGTCATGCATGAAAATTGGGAATAGAATACAAAATGTTTTCCACCCATGCCTGAGAAAGGTTTAAATGTGAGGGAGGAATGGCACAGAATCATATACCATCTCATTTTAATCACCACTGTATATACTTGTGTGTCTGCATCAGTCTGTATAAAGCATGTAAAAATACATGTAATCTGTCTATACTGTGTGAATGCGTGGGTCTATACATATATTTGTGTGTGTGTGTACAAATATATGGAAATAAATGTAGATGATACCACATTTTTAAACACAAAGTTTGGATCAAACAAAAGTCCTTGTGTTCTACAAAAACAAAATTGAGCCTTTTTATAAAACCTGCCACATCACAGGTGGTCTTAGTCATATTATAGGAGCCTGTCTGAAAAAGGGTCAGAGATTTAGGTAGTTTTTGATGGTTCAAACACCGTTTTTCAGACAGATGTATAATATGTTAATAGCATAAGTGGTACTTCTACTGCAACACGATGTGTTTAGAGGGTTGGATTCAAGTCCTGCTGGGGTTAAGCCACAAGCTGAGCACCAAAGATCCAGGTCAAATCATGCAAAGCAGACTTGCCTTGGCTACAGAGCATACTGCCTTCTGGGCTTTGGGATAAACCAAATTTCTGTGCACACCCACACTTGTGTGCAAATAGGCAAATGATCTGCATATCTCTGGGTGCCAGTTGTCTGAGGAATAGTACTGTAGGTTTCTCTCATCCATCAGGTTATGCCTTCTCAGGAAACCTTGAATCACAGAATATCCTGAGTTGGAAGGGACCCCATAAGGATCATCAAGTCTAACTTGACAAAAGATGCATTGAAGACTATGTGGGTTTCAAATCCTACTGAGGCTGAAGCATGAAAAAGGGCTGAAAGCTGTCTCAGGACATGAAGATTTGTTTTTATAGGTGTTCCCTAGCAGAAATATAGGCATCTTTAGTGACTTTGCTGGTAGCAAGAGAGGCACCCAGCAGCTGAGCTGGGATTTTGAGGATCATAGTGGTGCCGAAATAGGGATTTAGCTATTGGTCTTCATTTAGATACTAAAATAACTTCAGTTAGCTGGCAAATTTGAAACTGTTCCTCAGAAAAAAAATCTGGCTTTAATTGTGGCTGCTGAGCAGTTTCAAAAATCTGGTCCTGTACAAATATGTTGTAAATGTAAGCAAATACTGATCCCTTGCTGAGTTCTCAGATCTATTGCAAACAATCTGAGACTTCATAAAAATACACAGCTTTTAACTTATCCTATATTTTGTCTCATATTAAGTCACTAGCCAAAAAGCCTTCTGCCAGAAGTCAGTTTAATAGGGAGAAGGAAACAGTCTTATTAGTTAAGTTTATTTATGATGACAAAAGGAAAATCATGAAAACCCCAAGTTGTAAGTGGTAATTTATTCCTGATAAGTAGTAAATCAGCAGGATTTCACTGCCCACATGGGGACCTGCAGTTAAATAATTAATGATAAATAATGAGCCTCATAAATGTTCACAGTATTTTTGAGCAACTATTTATACATGAGCTCATTCTACAAACTCTCCTGCTGCTATAATCATGATAACCTGGTGTCCTTACTGCATTATAAAAACATAAGTTGACAACATAAACTATCTCTGTGGTTAAGTTTATATTGTTCATTGCCAGGTTAAACTAATTATTCACTGCCTCCAAGGCAGTGCTGGGTTAATATTTCAAACTGATGCATCTTTTGTCATGATAAACTTTGTTCATACCATACTGCCATGCATTCCAGTGATGTGGCCACTGTCTAAAAAAAAATATGCAGAATTATTAAAAGAAGTGAGCAAAGGGAAAATGCTGTAAACCTTTATGTTCCGGGTGTCAAAACAGTAAAAAAAAAAACCCTGGCATTATTAGTAAAAATAATTAAAATAAAGTAAAAAATTATTTTCCTGTGTATCAAAGGTTCTGACCACTTGTAGATTTGTGTGCATTCATGTTCATCACCACTGTTCAGCACTGGTCATCAGAAGAGTCCGGAGTCAGTTCTAGCACATTAATCTTAACATTCCTACACCTGAGAAATCCTCAACCTCTCCAGAAAAATAAATCACCTGAGGATGCCCTCAGTCCTATGTTCTGATAAAGCACCAAGGATTCTGCCAATTTCTCAGACCTAATCTTGTCTCTCCTGTATTGTCTAGCCATTATCTCATTAATTTAATGGGAAGCAAGTTCAGGAACTTTGATAGTTCAAATCTGTTGTGCTGCTCATCTTCTGTTTCACTTCAGAAGCATCTGATCTGACTCCACAGGATCTGACCTGTTGAGGCTGAGGGTAATCATAACCCTTGCCTTTGGGTTTGGTCTACCAACTTCCCCAAAGTACAGTCATTCTATGTGTACAAATCACTGTGCTGGTGTTCACAGCCTTATGAAAATCCCTCCTTTTAGCTAGACTGTCACGCTCAGAGGTACTTTTGGCATTTGGAAACATTTTGAGGTAGTCCCTTGCCATTAAAAATCAAACTTTAGCGTGCTCATGCAGAAGGTAATGCACAACAAGCCACTGTCAGGTATGTGGCATGGTGCACACATAAACCAAAGCTATGAAACTTCATGGTTGTTCCATTATGCTCTGTTCTGCACACTCGAAACGGATAAAATACAAATGAGAGCTGTGAATAGAACTTGGCCCATTTTTTTTTCCCTTTGAAAGGAAAATGAAGGATGTCGGTGGAGAGAAAGTAGAGAATGGTGAATTTTTAAATAGTGCCTACCAATTCATAAAGTCATATTCTATAACAGGAAATAGAAAGAAGGAACAGAATGCATTGAACAGATTCTGGGTTTTTTTTATTTAATAAAAAAGCTAAACCTCAAAAAATAACAGCCTAGTCTACATGTGATCTATTGGGCTCTGCCTGAGCAGGGGCAAGCAGGTGTGGGAGGTGAGGAGCAGAAGTGACAGTATCTTGCTGGGCAGTTGAGCAAGGCATGAGGGAGCAGGCCATAGCAGGGCATGGGGAAGCTGCCTTGACACCTGCCTGGGTCCTGGCCCAGGAGGACCTCAGCTCTTCTGCAGCTGTAGCAGCAGCTGTGCCCTGGGGCTGCCCAGTCCAGCCCAGCTTGTGCAGGGACACCCTAAGCACCAAGGCAGGAGTCTGGAGTAGCAGCATTTTGAGTTGGCAGCCCCTCACAGCCTGCACCAGGCATCACCCCAGCATTGACATGCCACGATGTATTTGATTATGTGGAGTTGAAAGGCAACGCTCTGGGCCCCCACAGTCTCCTTCTGGTCACCACTGGCTTTCTGATGCAGGGAAGGTGGGGGACAGCGTGGCACCAGTGTCCTGCTATGTAGTCAGCCTCTAGCCCAGGGTTTGTGGCTCCTCAGGCATCCCTGCCCCTCAACCTCCCTGCCTCTGAGCACCCCTGCTGCTCAGCACCCCTGCACCTCAGACTCCCCGCCAGCAGTGCCCACATGTCACACAGCTCTGCCAGGGGTCACAGATCCTTCTCCAAAGACCCCCTTGAGACTACAGCTCTTCCACAGAGCTCATGCCCGATCCACTGTCCTCTGTCTGGGTTCCAGAAACAGTTTAATGCCATACTTGCCTAAATCTGCAGGCTGTCCTGATCATATTTCCCTTCACAGCTAACCAGATTGTCATCATTTCAGTCTCAGGTTGTACTGTCTCTGAGCAGAGAGAAAATATGACAACTTTACTTGGTCTGTGGTCCCAAGAATGACAAACATCCTTTGAGACCTCCTTGCATTGCCAAAAGGAGACAGAGGCACTCTGGGCATATGGTTTTGCTATGAGAGATTAAATGTTAAACTGTTTTGTTTCTTGAGGCTTATTTGTTTTAATAGCAAACTTTTTTTTATTTCCCCCCTCCCCACTCCCCCAGCTCTCACTGAATTATATGCACCTAGGAAATAAGGGCTTGAACCCAAAATGAACTCAAAACAGTCTCCTTGCATGTATTTCTGACTTGATAAATGTGGCATTTTTTTCTAAGTGTAATTAGTTGTACAAATTCTGTAGGCAACTGTGTGCATATTTTAAAAAATTTAAAAAAGGAGGTTTATTATTCCAAAAAGCCATTTTCCTACATTCCTAAGATGTAGCAACTTACCTCAGAAAAATTAAAAAAATTAAAAGACAGGCTTTCAAAATAAACCACATAACAAATAAGCTATGTAACTGTCACCTGACAACATTTGTTTCTTGACACTGCTGATTTCACAAGAGAAAGAATTGCTTCCTTTGGGACAGACTTATTTTTAAAAATGATTACTGAATTCAGGTTGCACACCCCATGGCTACAAAACAACAGTCGACAGCTGCAACCCTGTGTTTGGAGGAGTTGCTTAATAAAATCAATGGAAAATAAGGCAATTTTTAATATTGATTGCATTCAAATATAATATAAATATAGTATTTATTAAAGGCTCATAAGAAATTAGTGGGAAGATAAACATGAAGAAACTTTTTGTATACATGTATATGTATGAAGGACAGTAGCTCACATCTGGGAGGTGATCATTTCTGAAGACATGTTGGCCTGATCGCTCAGTGGACAGCTAAGTCCATGACGAATATGTTCCATAGAAATCTGAGAGGACCACCCAATGTCAGACCATAAAGTCCTTTGGGAGAAATTGTAGGAGACTCTTTAATTAAATAATTGTCATTACAAAGCAAAAAGTTTCTTCCTGTGATTTAAGTTCCAAAGAGAAGCTTCAAAAACGAACCTTCCCAGCTAGCATTACTGCAGATATTCCCATATGACATCTACCTCTTCTTGGGATCTTACTATGCCCTTGGCCTCAGTAACATTACAATGATTTTCACAGGATAATAAAGAAAATGTATTTTCTTTAATATATGTTAGAGTTTGTGTCTCTCATTGAATTCCCCTTGTTTTACGGTAAATAGCTTTATTGTAGACACTAAATGAGAGCTCCTAATTTAATTTCTCAGTCTTATTCATTAGATTAATCACCTTTTTCTGGACTCCTTTGATTTCTCACCTTCCTAACAAGTTCCAGTGTTTTCAATACTTCCCCATACAGGAAGCTTTTGAACCTGTAATTGTTTCTGATATTCGTTTCTGAACTCCGTTCTGCTATCCATTTCTGCATGCAAAATGTTACCAGCACTGCAGACAGTCACCTAGTTGAAAGCAGACCACTGATACTCTTGGTACTGTTCTGAGTGGTCTCTGTCTGACAGCCAAGCATTTTTGTTCATTGTTCTAAACTTACAGACGTACCCTGACAGTTTTGTTGTGCACTCGGCCCTGTAGGCAGATGCTTTTGTGATGTTCTCCATTAGACCACCTAGGACAGTCTTCAAACGGGTTTTATGTTTATCCTGAAATCATAGTGGGGATAAATGAAGCCACAGTCAGGATAGTGAAGATAGTGGATGAGGTAGCAATATGATTCCTGTCCTCTCCAAATACCATGAGTCACATCATCATATCACACTGCACAATGACATTTGCAAAAGAGGGAAAAGAAAGAGGGGAGGCAACCTGTAACTACTTTCCTGCTTATGGTGACTAGGAAGGGTAAGTGCTGAGGCAAATATTGTTGAAATCATTATTATTTTTCACTACAAGCTATTTTCTTTATCCATCATTGGTGAGGAAAGAGTCCTTGTGGAGACCCTTTCTGAGAAGACATTCAAAGCAGAGGCTCTCATAACTTCAGTGCAAGGGCCATAGACTTGAATTTTACTGGTTTTGACCAGCAGTATCAGAACATTCTCAGGCATTTGCTTCTCAGCACGGGGGATGGATATCATCTGGCTTCTCACCCGTGGCTCCCAAGGCTGCCTGGGACACACTGTGTCAGCACAGGTTTTTGGACCACAGGACACACCACTTGCTGACATCTGTCCCTTCCCAAATCGGTCCTGCCCTCTGAGGCTTTCAGGGTACAGCACTGTTTCCTACAAAAAGCTTCTTCACAGCAACACTTACAATGATTCTGAAGGATTTTCCATGAACTCTGTGTACTTTCAATGCAAGATGAGCTGTGAAAAACTCCCTGCTGTATCTGCTGTTACTTTAAGACTGTATGCTGCGTTAAGACTCTCCTAAGCAGCACAGAGATCTTTGCTCTTTACCATGTGAATAATGAAAAACAGACAGATGTCTGCTATTGAGATAAACCACCCAGCGAAGGTTTCTTCTGTTTGGTGAACTGAGAAGTAGAAGCTATTCCCCACGCCACCAGCTATGGATTATCTCACTGAAAAATCATAGAATAGCAACAAACTATTAATTATCTTTCCTTACTATAAACTACTGAAATCACTCTGTAAATGTTTTTCTTTTATAAAGATAAACATTTCTGTCACATAGTTTGTATAATTAATCATTTTTCAATTTAAGGGACCATCTCATTTTCACTGAGAAACAGTTTATAAAAATACTTGAGAGTGAAAGATTGCTAATAAAGTTTTCAAAGTACACTCTATGTTTTTTAGGTTAAACAGTCACTCAGTGTTTGTGGGATGTTTGTACTGACATTCAGACTATGTCAAATTATGCAGCTAAGCTGTTGCCACAAAGGAACTGGGAGAAAAATATGTGGACTTGGGAGCTGTCCAATGATTCTCAATTTAGCTTCTGTAAAAGAAACTTAAACTTGTAAAGGAAGGTTGCTGGCAGCAGTTTTATGGGATGAAAAGTGGTAAAGAGATAATTAAGATACTCTGGTTATATTCATTCCCCAAACTAATCATATTATTTTTAGACAACACAACATGAGGAATCAAGTATTCTTTCTTCATATTTCTCGTATGAATGTTCACAGAAGGCAACAGTGCATGGTAAACAAATTTATCATATACACCCAGCTTCCTTAGCAGCTCTGCAACTACACTGCTCAGTGTCTTCTAAAATTCTAAGTTTCTTGAGAAACAACACCCCTGATGTCTTTTCAGCGATGAATGTGCAAAAACCCAATACCAATACCTTCCTTCAATGTAATGATGAGATTTTTGGTTTTATATGATCCTTGACTGAACAGGGTTCCATGTACCTCAAAAGGTATGGCTAACAATGTTCAGTCAAGTATCTTGTGTCGTTGAAGACCTTCGCTGAGAAATTAATTTGAAAAAAATGTCTCTAATTGTATTTCTATGATTCCTATGCTATGTTTTCAAAACTGTCTCGAATATCACTTTTGTAAAAGGTTGTGTTTGTCTTGTAATGAAGTCATAATTGGCATTCTTTGTGCACCTGCATAATATTGCAAAAAACATAAACATTTGAACTCAAAGGTTAGCTTTATCTTTACAAATATTTTTTACTGAAGATATTTTTCCAGTTCAAATTTTTAAATAGGAAAAATAAGGATTTTTTCTTTTTAAAAAGTGTTTATAAATAAGCAAAGTTAAGTGAACATAGCTCTCATAATAACTCAGCTGTTCCAAGATCTTTTCTGTATAGTTTTTCTGTTACTCTTCCCATAATGGTCTCAAATTTCCTACACATTGGATGCACATAATTTCAAGAACTTAATCTATTATGGGAAGTTGACTCTCCTTGTGGAAGTAAAAACAGATACACGCAGCAGTGAACTGTATTTCTGTAATACTACAACAGCTGTGAAGGACAGAGAGTAGTATCAATGTGAGACAAAACAAAACCTTTTTCTTGCAGAATATCAGTACATACTGATTTAGTATTTTATACTAAAATCAAAGTAATGGAATTTCCAAATTGTTACCAAATCTTTTCAAAAAAGTATTTTGATATTTTATTTCCCACCTGAGTATGAAGCAAAAAGATTTCTGAACATTTGCAGGCGTTTTAATAACAATGCAGATTCATACTAGACATACAACATAATACTGATCACAGTCTCTATCCACATTAGAATTTTTATTTACTTAATATATTCAGTCTTTAGTGTTATTTACATATTATACATTGCCTCATATTGCCTCAATTCCACATAATACAAAGACCATTTTGATCAGATATTTGCCCAGAATACTTTAACCTTGCTTATATAAAAATTCAAGTGCCACTCATTGTTTCACTACAAACCTCATCAGCAGAATTAACATGCACCCCTCAAAACTACAATCAAAATGTAACTGATAAAATCACATACAAGCTGGTGGAAGCTTCGAAAACTTAAACCTCATTTGAAGCATACTGACATTTGAGACTGTCCCACATGATATTCTTGTCTCTAAAAAGGATTTGAATGAGGGACCATTCAATGGATAAGGAATTGTTTGGATGGGTCACACTCAAACAGTTGTGGTCCATGGCTCAATGTCTATAGTTCAAGACCAGTAGCAAGTGGCATTCCTCAGAGGTCAGTACTGTGACCAGCATTTTCTAATATCATTGATGGAGACATGAACAGTGGGATCGAGTGCACCCTCAGCAAGTTTACTGACAACACCAAACTGTGTGGTGTGGTCATCACACTGGATGGAAGTGATACCATCCAGAGGAACCTTGACAAGCTTCAGAGGTGGGTCCATGTGAACTACATCAAGTTCAACAAGGCCAAGTGCAAGGTCCTGTACATGGGTCAGCATAAGCCCAAGCACAAATACAGGCTGGGTAGAGAATGGCTTGAGAGCAGCCCTGAGGACAAGGACTTGGGAGTGTTGATTGATGTAAAGCTCAACATGAACCAGCAGTGCACACGTACAGCCCAGAAAGCCAACCATATCCTGGGCTGCATCAAAAGAAGCATGACTAGCAGCTCGTCAATGGAGATGATTTTCGCCCTCTGCTCTGGTGAGACTCTACCCGGAGTACTGCATCCTCATCTGGGGTCCCCAGACATTGAACCTATTGGAGCAAGTCCAGAGAAGGCACTCAAAGATGATCAGAGGGCTGTAGCACCTCTCCTACGAAGACAGGCTGAGAGAGTCAGGGTTATTCAGCCTGCAGAATGGAAAACTCCAGGGAGATCCTCACAGCAGCCTTCCAGTACTGAAAGGTGGCCTAAAAGAAAGCTGGAAAGGGTCTGTTTACAAGGGCATGGAGTGACAGGACAAGGGGTAATGGCTTTAAAATAAAAGAGGGTAGGTTTAGATTATATACAAGGATCAAATTCTTTTGTGTGAGGCAAGGCAAGGCCCTGTGAAAGGTTGCCCAGAGAAGCTGTGGCTGCCCCCTCCATGGCAGTGTTCAAGGCCAGGTTGGATGGGGTTTTGGGCAGCGTGTTTGAGTGGAAGGTGTCCCTGCCCAAGGCAGATGTCTTTGAACTAGATGGGCTTTGAGTTCCCTTCCAACTTCCAAAACCAAATTCTGGGATTCTAATATTCTATGATAACTTTTTCCTTCTATGATACTGAGAACAAGAATATGTCAAGTCAAGTCAAGACTTCCACCAAGTGTGGCAGTGCAGCGCACCGTTTAACCTTCTCTCCCTTATGACTGTTGTTTTGCTACATACAGTCTTATACAATAGCTTGCACATCATAAAGAGACTGCCAAGAACAAAAATAAGAAGGGGGGAAGAAAGCACAGTAAGTAATATCAAGCCTTTAAATAATGACAGTGTCATGTTTCATGTGAGAGTTCACAATGATCTGATGTTACCAAGTTCAAGCCAGACAGTCAAGACTTATGTTCAGGCAGCAATGTGTCCAAATACAAGCTAATGGAATTTGTTTGTTTGGTTTTTGGAGTTTTTTTGTTGTGAAACGTTTACTTCACAAAGAGTTTTGCATGGGATCCTGAACTTCTGGTTTGTTTGATTTATAACCAGTTCATATGTGATCCAGCACTTTGTAAAGCAAACCATGGTTATAATGAAGAAACACTGAGAGTGCTGGCCTATTCATTGTAAGTATACATGGGTAAAGCATAATAATAGCGAGGCAATGCTTGTTCTCAACTCACAATGGTGAGTGTTCAAGGATTGCCAGGTGAAGTATTCTTAATCATTTCCCCCCTCTCACCCCCATATAAATGAGAATACTGAAAAGCTACAGAATTAGAGAGAGGCCATGCTGGAAACTGTCAGTTCTAGCTTCTCAAAGCTTTCATTACCCATGTCATGTGTGATGACATAAGAGAAAATTCTTTGATCTTGTGAGATGGAAAAAAAACCCCTAAATTGAATGTGAATTGTAGTATGGGAGACCTCACACGGCTTTTCTAAAAAGGCAAAGGGTTCCTGAGATCACCCATTTTATCCATTGTCAAGAAAGGCCCACCTCTATCTTGGAAGGCACCTTTTCTGGTGTAAATGGTGAGATATCTCAGACAAACCGGGTAGGTCTTCAAAGGGATGTGCAGGAGGTTCACTAACAATTGCCTGTATTTGTCAATGGGTAGTTAATAAACACACTGCTTTGAAAATTTACCTCTGCGTGTCCACTCTTCTTTTAGCTGTACAATGGCAGCAGCCAGTTTTCTAAAGGAGCTCCACCCAGCTGGCCTTTCCAGCTGAGAGGGCAGGAGGACATCTGTCTCCAGAGCCGGTGTCAATCATATTCTAACAATCAGAGTTTCTCCTCAGCTGAATTTATTATTTGCTCTAAGTGATCTGTTACTCTGAGCTAGTCTTCTATGCTCCTTTTTCCAAGGTTACTGCATATGAGATATAAAAGTCTGCTTCTTGCATGACTTTTTTCCCTAAAAGGTTTTTTGCTGTTGAGACACTGAGACACATTCTTTATATATAAGGTCCCAGATTCTTTCCTGATGGCTCTTCAGTACTTTTACCCCAAATCTCTCTCTCTGATTTGTCCCTTGCTCTAAAGCTGATCTTGCTGTAGTTGTGTTTTCTCTTTTATTTTGTAACAACACTACTTTTCAAGAGAAGGGTCTGATGTTTATTGCAAACTTTACCAAGTAGTGTGTTTGTAAAGTGACACAGGCATCAAACGTGGTAAAATAAGAAACAATTAAACATGAAATTATATGCTAAATAAAAGTCATAAATTGAAACATGACTTGAATAGAAATATGATTTCTAACTTTCAGAGTTACCTAAGAACAAATCCAATTGTTATGTGCTTATCTATATTAGTGAGCTGATATTTAATTTATTTAACTAATTTATTCTTCCAATATGTTTATTAGGGGTATTTTGCTCTGTGGTCTATGGACTGTAATGTGCAGCCAAACCCACATCTTATGTTCATATTTCAAATATAATTTTTCATATTATGTCCCTCTTCATCCCCATGTGAAATCATCAGAAACACTTAAAAACCAGAAAGCATGAATGCTTCAGGAGCCTGTAAGAAAGAGGATTTTTACCCATGCAGAAAGGTTAATTTTGAATTTGATGTGTTAATTAGCAAAGAATGTGATGTCACTCTCCAAATTAACTTCTTTGCAAAGGTAAGACTCTAATCTCCATTTTAGATGTTCACAAACTTATACCTACATAGGGATAGGATGAGGGGTAATGGTTTTACACTAGAAAAGGGGAGATTTTGGTTGAATATTTGGAAAAAGTTCTTCAATTTGAGGGTGATAGATCACGGGAACAGGTTGCCCAGGGACATAGTGGAGGCCTTATCCTGGGAGATAGTCAAGGTCAGGCTTGATGGGGATCTAAGCAACCTGATCTAGTGAGAATGTCCCTGCTTACTGCAGGGGGGTTGGACTAGATGACCTCTAAAGGTCCCTACCAACCTTACACATTCTATGATTCTACATGTGAAATTTTAAAATGTCCACAGCTGCTTTTGCTTGGTTCTATCTCACAAGGGCCCCTGACAAGCAAGATACTGAGTGCAGGCAGGTAAAAATGCATATAGTGTATGCCTTCATAAATAGCAGTGGCTCATCATGTAGTACTTATGTTTGTATTTGACGGTTTGAAGAATTATTTGGGATTGTATTCACATCACACAAGAGACCAGGAGCCTTGTGTCATTACATTTATATGTATTATTACCAGTGGAGGCCGGTGACAAGTGGGGTCCCCCAGGGGTCTGTCTTGGGACCGGTGCTCTTTAACATCTTTATCAATGACATCGACGATGGAGTTGAGTGCACCCTCAGCAAGTCTGCGGATGGCACCAAGCTGAGTGGTGTGGTTGACACAATAGAAGGAAAGGAAGCCTTCCAGGAGCATCTTGACAGGCTGAAAAGGTGGGTCCGGGGGAACCTAATGAGGTTCAACACTGCAAAGTGTAAGGTCTTGCACTTGGGCCAGAAGAATCCCAGACATAGATACAGACTGGGAGAAGAGCTCCTTGAGAGCAGCCCTGCTGAGAAGGACTTGGGGACTCTGGTAGATGAGAAACTTAACATGAGCCAGCAGTGTGCTCTTGCAGCTTGCAAGGCTAATGGTATCCTTGGCTCCATCAGAAGAGAGGTGGCCAGCAGGGACAGGGAGGTGATTGTCCCTTTCTACTCTGCCTTCGTGAGGCCCCAGATCTGGGGCCCCCAATAAAAGAAAGATGTGGAACTGTTGTAGAGGGTTCAGAGGAGGGCCACTAAGATGATTAGAGGGCTGGAGCACCTCCCCTACAAAGAGAGGCTCCAGGAGCTGGGCTTGTTCAGCCTGCAGAAGAGAAGGCTGCGGGGGGACCTCATTGCAGTCTTCCAGTACCTGAAGGGAACATACAAACAGGAGGGGAATCAACTTTTTAAAAGGGTAGACACTGGCAGGACAAGGGGGAATGGATTAAAAATAAAGGAAGGAAGGTTTAGATTAGATATTAGGGGGAAGGTTTTTACAGAGAGAGTGGTGAGGTGCTGGAACAGGCTGCCCAGAGAGGTGGTGGATGCCCCGTCCCTGGAGGTGTTTGAGGCCAGTTTGGATGGGGGCCTGGGCAACCTTGTATAGATTCAGGCTGGAGGTTGGTGTCCCTGCCTGTGGCAGGGGGGTTGGAGCTCTATGATCCTTGGTGTCCCTTCCAACCCATGCTATTCTATGATTCTATGATTCTATGATTACACTGTAATATATACATATAGTCATTATGACATGTGCAGCCTTGATCTTTAAATTGCTTTCATGACTATGTTCACTCTAAAGACTGTGTGCAAGTCTGTCTAAGGCTCCAACCATCTATGGAGGAAAAGGCTGGTAATACATATCTAGATAATCTCCTAACTGGACTGCCTGCAAGCATGAACATTAGTGATCCAAACATGAATGGAGATTAAGCCTCCTGATACAAATAAATATGTGCACTTAAATATGTGCAAATAAATATGGACTTAAAATTTTTCATATGCACAGTTACCTGACTATGCTCTCTCTCTTCTGTACCTTCGCTTAGGAATTGCCACAAAATACTGGAGGGTAAATACTGATACTGTAATCAAATGCATTGTAGCGCCTTGATCTGTGCTGTTTTTGGCTGGGATAGAGTTCTTTTTCCAGCTGCTATGGGATTTTTTTGGATTTATGCTGAAAACAGTGTTGATAATATAAAGACGTTTCTGCTGAGCAGACCTTACACAAAGCCAAGGCCCTTTCTGCTCCTCATCCCACCCCACCAGTGAGTAGGTCGGGGTTGAACAAGGAGTTGGGAGAGGATGCAGCCGGGACAGCTGACCCTGACTGACCAAAGGGATATGGCATGCTCCATACATAACTGGGGAAGCCAACCAAGAGGCAGGTTCAGTGCTTGGAAACAGACTGGGAATTGGGTTGGATTTTTTTCTCGTTGAAGGTGCTAAGTTATTACATGTGTGCAACACTTGTGGTTGTTACTGTTGTTGTTACTGGGTTGTTCATTATGATGATGATGATTATTATTATTATTATTATTATCTTTTGTTATCCTTTTAAACTGTTTTTTTCTCAACCCACCAGGGTTTATTTTCATCCTTTTCCCTGGGGGAAGAAGTGGTGAGCAAGTGGCTGTGTGGCACTCAGGTACCAGCTGGGGTTAAACCATTATGCAATATTCATGGTAGAAATATCAAAATCAAACACTTTTGCAAATCTCATGGTCAGAAAGTTACTACTGCTATTTTGTTCCATACATCCTTCTCTTAATTTTTCCTGTTCACCCCTTCTACAACCTCTCTTACTAATTTCAATTTTTCCTCTCAATTTTAAATGTTTAAACACAATTTTTTATAGCTATCAAATCTTTTATTGCTGGTCATTTAGGCCAGCAACTGAAATTTCAGCTCATTCTCTGTATTATTCTTTCTCTCTGTGTGCATTTTCTTTTCATTCTATATTCCAACACAACCTGGATTGCTTTTGGTGCAGATAAAAGTCAGATATTGGACAAAAATCTCAAGTATATTATATCATAGTATTCTTGTTTTAAAGGGATCTATTTAAATGCTGTTATTTTCATTTCAGGAGGGCCATGTTACTTAGCAGTTGGTAAGTGAGCAGATACAAGGTCAGGATATGCTCAGGAAATCACATACATCCTCAGCGGTCCTAGATAAGGCAGTGTTTATTTTAGCGCTGCACTGCTTTTAGCATTTGAAAAATACAGACATGGATGTTTCAAGACAGTTTCAAAACAGTCTCTTCCACAAAAAGATTTAGGATAAGAAGAGGCCATGCTGAAGACCGAGGGAGTTGAAATTACTATTTAGATGATCTGGAGAATAGTTTTTTACCCTTGACCTTTATTCTCTGAAGAAGGCTAGATAATGAAGTTAAATTAGTTTTGTGGATGTATGCAAGAGATAAAGTATTGTTAGGAAGAGCCTCAATATTCAGTGGATACTTACAAGATTACCTGTTAGATTGATCCTAATTGATCAATACAGGAATGAAATAGGGGACTGTTAGGCCAGATTCAGAGATACCACATAAAACTGTCAAGAGATGGTTTAGGAGTGAAGTGTGTAAGGGAGGAAAACTAATGGCAAGAGGCTACCATTGCTACAGCTTCATATTTATATTTATTTATCTGTGCACCTGAAACAACCTTGCAAGCATTTCTTTTGCAAAAACACATCACCTCAACTTCATCCTTCTAATACAATCCCTATGAGCACTATCAGTTTGAGTAAATGCATACTACAGCTTAGCACCTGGACACTTTTTGTACAAGCAGCTAGGAAAATTATGGGTTGTGTGAAAGAAGCCAGTACAATATTTTTCTGTCCCACCTCTCCCACTACCTATAACTCTCCCCTCTTCTGAAGCAGTAACTATCCCCCTCCACCCAAGAATGCTGGATTCCTGGAAAAAACTAATATTTACTTTTGAATGAAAATGCACTCAAAATTACTTTCATAGCTTTCTCAAATGGGGTCTCACTGAGTTTTAACAGTTTCCTGTTTATTTCCTCATCTCACACAATGGATTATTCATTTAAGTCATGAGCACTAACTCATCAACATTAACGCTCAGCAGCATTAGTGTTGTGTCTTAAAACAACAGTATTTTTAACTCTATTTTCACCTGCGTCTATTTGGGAAACCATAGACCAATACAAACTTTGAGTATAACACCGTATTAAAACATACATTTGTTTGCAAGGCAGCCACAAGATTAGGCCTTCAGTAACTCACTCGTGTGTGAGAATGCCAATACCAGTTTGATGCAAGTGAACATGTCATCAGTCATGCAGGCAATGGTGTCTGGACCTCGATACCCAGTTCTGTTACAGCCCTTCACATTTGGATCATGATCCAAGACAGGACTTAACCAGCTATCTAAGTTCATCCTTAAGTACAGCAACTGTTTTTCCTCTTTCTGAGCTATTTGAAATAAATTGAGAGGAGGGACTTTATTGAGCTGTCAGTTATGCCAAGAGTACAGACGGCACTTCTGGGAATACGGATGCAACACAGAATGGCTGGTGTTCTCATGTTAATATTAATACACTGGATCCTGTTCCAGCGCACTTATTTTAATACTGGAATTTGAGCTTTGGGAATAAACCTAATTTGTAGAGTTTTAGACTCAAACAGAAACAAACTTTACAGAACTGTATTTCTCATACAACTGTCCACATCTCCAGAAAGTATATGAATTTTCATAGTTTCACTATTTAGGGGTAGAAATGAGCTCTGAAGAGGTCTTTCAGGGGTACCATATAACTCCTTTGGAACAGAGCAGTTCAAGTTTTCTTTCCACCTCTTAGTCACAAGAGGATAGAAACGGGACACAGATTTGGCATGTGAGCAAGGAAACTGCATATGGTCACAGACTGAGCCTCCTGCACAGGGAGTGTGTGTAGTTGGTCATAGCTCTCAAGTTAAGGTTTTCAGGTTGGCTATATTATGTCTCGGCATGTGTTCTCATCACAGCTTCTGATATGGAGAAGAAATCTCTTACACTGACTTTAGCAAAGACTACATAGACAATACAGCAGACAAAATTTTGGCTCTAAAATTATTTGGCTCAATTTGCATTTTAAATTATAAACAGAAAGTAAAATATCATGTTATCTTCATTGCTGCCCAAGTTTGACCTTAATCTTTGTCAGAAGCCCGATAAACAGCCTTTTTCATGATTAGAGGGTCTTCAATGTATCATGTCCAACAGATTTGAGGCAAGAGAATTTTCTGTTGAAGAAGTCAACATGGAGAGTTATGGAGAATTGTCCTTCAAAAATGAGCTTTGTTCCTTTTCTTTTGGTGACATTTTCCTTTCTAAGCAAAAGTAACCACTGTCATCAATGAGCAAGTGTTCACAAATGTTGAATTATGTGTCCAGTGTTTGATGATGTTTTGATCACATCATATGAACAATCACATCTTGTAGCACTGACTTATTTTCTTCTATTCTTGCCTTTTAAAATTAAAATGTATGTGTTTGTGTTATTAGTACTTATACATTGTCATTTTCTCTTGTTTCATTGTCAGATTTAAGCACCATTGCTAAAAGTTAAGATTAAATCAAGCGATGTTAAGTCAAAAATTCTTTTGTGGAAATAATGATCAAAAGGAGGTTTCATTACCTTTAATCAACTTCATTATCCTGAGGAGAACAAAAAATGTAAATACTGAAACTGAGCATTTTTAAGAATCAATTTTATGGGAGCAAAGAGAAATAACTTCAATAATAGATGATTCTCAGAAAGAAGCCCAAGAAGAAAACTGTAACAAAAGAAGAGCCAAAATATAAACTGTTGTAGTGCACACTAAAACTGACACTATTGATGCCTTGACAACAGTGACACCTCACCAAAGGGCATGCTGACACACAGAAGTATAACCAACATCATCAAAAAGTGTGATCTGGCCCACTACATCTCAGGATAGTCAAGTCAGGGTTTAGACAGAATACTATAAATGTTTCAAATGTCACTGTGATGGGCCAATCTGGATCTTTTTTGAAGGCATAACCTGGAATCTGACATATTGTACTGTTTGTTATAATCTGAAAGGAATATCAAGCAGCTTTCAAAGGAATACAGGCAATTTGACTCTCGACAGACTGGGCCATAAATTGCAAGTTGCAAGGTAATGAAAGCAGGGATCCTGTGTACATTAATAAATTTAATTTCTCAGAAAAAAGTATATAACACAAGAAAACAGATGTCCCTGAGACAGTAGCTTTGAAATTGCCCATTTCAAGGGTGATGAACAAATTAATGATTGCACAGAAGGGTTTGAGTTTAATGTAAGGAAACATTATTTCCGGGCTACTTAATGAGATGCCTATTCCTGCTGAAGCACTACACCACATTTACTTCATCCTGCATGAAATTTTATGAATTTGGCAATGAGATTGATAGAAAAATAACTCAAAAATGGTTGACCACTCACACCCCACTCTTGCAGTGAGAATGAACAAGGGACCCAAAAAACAGCGGCCTCTGAAAAGACGTAAAAATATTCCACTGTGGCTGTGGCTCCTGAGGGGGAAGTGGTTATGTGCCCAGGTTGCATTGTTCAAAGACAGTTAATAGCAATGGAAGTTAATGCACCCTCTAGTAATGTGTCCACTTCCTATTTATCTGATAATTAAATTCCTTTCCTTTCAGATAGCTTTTCACCTTGAGAAGGTGTGCCGCATGTAGCAGTACAAACATTGAAAATCTCAAATGTTTCAGTTCCTACAGGTTGTCCTGAAAATACTGGCTTGTTTCGCAAAGAGACCTAAGTGCCAAGCAGCCACCGTTGTTCGTTGTTTGCTCTGGTTGTGGTTCTGTACGAACAGATTTCTCCACACAGAGGGTGTTTGAGAATTACCATAATGTGCCTGTTATGTGATCTGTTCTTTAATGAGGAGCTCCTTAAAAATAAGGAACTCTTGGTCTCTTTAGTCTGAGTCTGAGCAGTTCTGAACGTGCTTGATGTGAAGTCTGCCACTGCTGCCCTCATTTAAACTGCTTACAAGGAAGATGGAATATAGGTGGGTAATAACCTTCACAGGAAGAAAATAATACAGAAATAGAGAGGGTTGTGCTGCGCTGCGTAGCTAAACTGCCAGCACTTTTCTGTTCTCACCAATGCTATTCTATTAGCAGGACCTAGACATCCCCAAGCCTGCCTGCCTTTTGGGGTATGTCATTAAGGTCTTCAGGGCTTTCAGTATCACACTGTGAGTGGGAACATTAACAACTAAAAAACTTTTAAGATACACACTTCAGTCCGCAGTGCTGTGTCTTTTCCAGCCCCTTGGAAAATTATAAATTGGAACTAACCATTGGAAATGTCCAATGTAAATATTTAAGTTGATTATTCTTATCTTGCTTCTGCATTAGCTAAAAAGCACAAGAGTTTGCCAAGCAAACAGTCCTGAGGAGTTCTTACTGAAGAACAAGACATTCCAGTTACTGCCGTGAAAATACAAACAGGGTTTCTCCTAACAATTAACCATAAGAATAGAAACAATGTGGGCATTCCACTAGATACAAAACAGTGCAGCATAGGAAGTCCTTGTCTTTTGAAAAACAAGTCTTTGTCTGAAAAAAATATTGATTCCATTTAAATATTTGCAAGCTAATCTAGACAAAGGTTTAATTTTTTCATTAGCAGTCACATATATGTTTTTCACTCCCCCCAAAATGGATTTGCCTTAGCTAAGCAGTGCTTTTTATAATATGTTTTCTTTTTTTATTATAACACTGACAAAATGACTGTTTATTAAAATTTTGGTGATGTACAAGTCTATGTTGTAGATCCCTTATTCATGCAAGAGGAGTGCTTATTAATGGGGATAGTTCCATTTGGGACAGTACCTGGGATGATAATTTTCCCATATTACTGCTAAATTTAGCCATTATTACCCACGATGCAGTGTCAGCAGAAGGTTGATTTTGTCACTCACAGCATTCATGTGACAGGATTGTCTAGAAGTCTCATGCGATGTGCTGCAGAAGGACAATCTGAGCCACACAGTAGTCCACTGTGGTGGGTTGACCCTGGCTGGAAACCCAGTGCCCAACAAAGCTGCTCTACCACTCCCCTCCTCAGCTGAACAGGGCTCGTGGGGCAAGATAAGAATCGGGAGAGATCATACCAATTACTGTCACAAGTAAAACAGATTCAACATAAAAAAATATTACCAATCAAAACAGACTATGATGAGAAATAAAACCAAATCTTGAAACCTCCACCAACCTCTTGCCTCTTCACAGACTCAACTTTACTCCCAATTTTTCTTTCTCCTCCCCACAGCAGCACAGAGGGACAGGGAATGAGGGTTGGGGTCAGTTCATCACATGTTGTCACTGCTGCTCCTTTCTCCTCAGGACTTCTCACATTCTTCCTCTGCTCCAGCGTGGGGTCCCTCCCAGGGGACACAGTCCTCTATGTGCTTCTCCAGCATGAGTCCTTCCCATGGACTTCAGGTCTTCATGAACCATTCCAGCATGGGTCCCTCATGGGGTAACAAGCAACCTCCTCCAGTAAACCTGCTCCAGCGTGGGCTCCACAGGTCCTACTGGGAGATTTCTCCACTATGGGATTCCCACTGGGTCACAACATACTTTGGGTGCACCCACCTGCTCCAGCACAGGGTTCTCCATGGGCTTCAGGGGAATCTCTGCTCTGCTGCATCTCCTCCCCCTCCTTCTTCACTGACCTTGGTGTCTACAAAGTTTTTCACATCTTCTAACTCTTCTCTCTGGCTGCAAAAAGCTGCTTCTAGGTTGCATTTTTTTTCTTCTTAAATATGTCATCACAGAGGTGCTACCACTGTTTCTGATTGGCTTGGCCTTAGCCAGCGTTGGTCCATCGCGCAACTTGGACATCAGGGAAGCTTCTAACAGCTTCTCATAGAAAAAACCCAAATCTGTAGCCCCTCCCACTACAAAACCCACCACTACATAAACTCAACACATCTGCCCTGGAACCACAGCTATGGCACAATTTTCTCTACACCTAGTGGCAATATAACTCCATGCAACACTATAGAGAAACTTGTAGCTCACCTAGTGCTACTGCATGACTCGAAGTCTGAAATTCAATTCACCCAGTACTCCACCTCTGCCCACACATAAGCCCTGTTCTGTTCCCAAATGCAGCTTCATGTCGCTGTGATGGTTTCATCATGAATAATTGTATGCTTTTGTGAAATGCACCATCAGCCTACACATGTTCACTGATGGCAGAGGTCAGAGACACGATGAAGAGAAGTTGGTTCAGACTCTGATATAGTGGAGAATATTTTCTTCATTTATTTTAATGTTTGCGTTATGATTACTGAACAGCTAGTTTCTTCAGTGTAAAAACCCAAAACCATTTAAAAACTCAGTAGAAGGGAAATATGTCTGTGTTCTTTCAGAAAAGTGTATTCCTGTGGATTATCAGCCACTCCTAGAGAATGGAAAAGGGTTTATAATAGAAGCATTGACACTATCAAAGACATCTGTTGGCTCTCTAGCCTGGAATATTTGATGTACACACCCCCAGCATCTCTTCAGTCATTCTGTAGCAACAAGGGTAATGCATGCTGCAGACCTCAGAAAATGACTCTCAGCGTGGTTTTATTTTTCTCTTTTCATGGGAAAAACAAATTTTTAAAAGATTAAAATTGTCAGAATTTTTGTGTTTTCTTCAGATTATTGATGTTATGAACTAAAAAGACTCGTTTTAAATATCTGAACTAAGTACGGATTTCTTCTTGACTAGTTTTAAACATCTACACCATAGCTGTGTATATGATATGCACCTGTAGAAGCTATTTCAAATTTTCTTTGTCCTTTCTCTTTCATTTCTTTACACCCAAACCTACATATACCTAGTGTAAGTTATTTGCATAGACAGATTATATACAGATTATATATTCCTTGTTCACCAGATGCTGGTCTCTGTTTCAGTGTATCTTCCTTTCCCATGTGCATAAACAATTTATACTTTCAGTTTGTCTTAAGGACAAATTCTGTCCCTGATCATCAAGAATTCAACTTAATTTAGCAATTGAACATTTTGAATCAATTAGTTACTGTTGAGGAACTCCATATGAAGTGAGACCAATTGTGTAAAAGTATGAGTAGAAACAAAGCAGATGGGGACTACAACAAATTTAATGGACCTACTTACAAAATATTATAAAAAAATAATCTGAAAAGAATCCAAATTAATTCTCACTACCCAGATTTAAAAAATCAAAAATGATAATGCATGTTCAGGGGGTAGAATGTATATGGAAATGCTTCTAAATTCTAAAAAAAGAAAACTTCTGGAGTGAAAAGCCCATTATTTTTATGTGTGTTTTATGTATATATATATATATATATATATGCATACCTGTATATGTACATATGTGTATATATATACATTGTCGGGTGTGTACGCACATGAACGTTGTGCCTGTGTGTATGAAGATGGAAGACATACATTAATTTGCCATTTCAAATCATAGCAAAAGGTTCAATACAGCTGATCACACAAAGATGCACTTGTCACTGAAGTTTAGTCGCTTTTCCTATGTACTCTCCAAGCTTGAATGCAATGTCTGTACCAGCTAGGTCAGCCTTCTTCCTTCACTCTGAATTTGCCATCTGACCTAACTGCTCCGCAGAACAACCCAGCCCATGTTGCTGTAGTTTCCTAGTTATGAAGGCCAAGTAGTTCTCCCCCCTTTTTCATCGTGAGATCTAGGAACAACCCACTCCTTTTTCATGCATCCAAAATCCCTCTGTGATAGCTTCCATTCCCAATTGTCCATTTATGTTACAGATTTATTAACTATTTTTCTTTCTTCTGCTATGACAAAATACTCTTCCTGATGAAACTCAGTGACTTTGAATGGTGTCCACACATTAATTTTATCTTTAATATAATTTTCTTCTTTCTCATCCAGCCAGAGACATGTCTTACTTTTAGGTTACTGGGTTTATTGCATCAAACCTACTTCTACAAAAAAGCATTCCTCTCCCACACCATTGGTTTTTCATCATCTCTTGTAACTGCAGACTGGTCCAGAGCTATGTTTTCACTTGGGCTCTGTGTATTTTGATTTCCACATGTAGTTACTGATATCTTTTTCCTCACAAAAGTGTATTTATTTTATGATGATCACCTGACAATGGGATAAATGGTTTGTAATACTTTTCCCACTAAGTCAACACCAGAAAGAAGGCATTTACTTTCTTCTGCTCCATATGTAGAAATATCTGTACAAGTTAGAGGAAGTTCATTCATGCACTGGAATGAAACATAGACGAGAAATATTTAAGCCAAATGTGAGAGAAAAATATGTCTCAAATATTCTGCCAGAAAATGAAGTCCAGAGAAGGACGCTATGACTGTGAAAGAAAAAGATAATTCATGCCTTTCCAATTTGTGTGTCCTACTCTGTGCCTAGGGCATAAGGCATTAGGCCTCTGAGATCTCTCTCTGAGATGCTGCACAGCACTGAGGTACACTTCATCTGTGTCTTCCCTTCAATCTAGAAGGCAGTTATTTAGGGTGAGGTCCTAAATAGCACCTTTGCCATCTCAGGCACCTAAATGGAATTTTTTTGATCACTCTCCTGAATCCAGGCATCTAAACTGCCATTTGGGCACCTAAGGACTTGTTTAGTGCTGGAATAAACCTGTTGCAAATTGCACACACCCACAATCATTTCCGACATGCCATGTAGGCTTTGTATCATGTGAGGCATGATGATGCAAGACCTTCCACCCACCTTTCCATTCCCTGCCTAGCTGCACCTGCTCCCTTGCGTGCACCCAAATATGGATTGTGGGCAATACAGTGGTGCAAAACACACAATCAGAGTTAATGATGGCCAAATGTGCCCCAACAAGTCCACAGAGAATTGTTAAAATGTGAGTGAATTTAAAGAGGAAGTTAACAATATCTCAGTGAATCTACAAAAGTAGTAGACCTGCCATGACTAAAGTAATCTTCAAAAACTAAGATATTACAGGAAATTCACAGATGACAGTGTTAGCTATAAAGTTAAAATATACAGATTCAAATAATTAAGAAACCCTAGGTTTCTAACTTTCTTATATATTTAACCTTTAAAATGACACATTCTTCACAAGCAAATTTGGAAGTGGAATAGTAGATCTGAGTAAAAGTAACAAGGCTTTTGTATTATAAAGTTAATAAATCTATTAAACACCATGCTGTTAAGTATGCTGGGCTTACTTGATGCTCTGCACAGACCATAGATCATCAGACACTATATATTCCAATATCACTTCACAGCTGAGAAATTCCTTAAAAGTTGTGAAAGTTTTAAGCTAATTCAGTAACAGTAAATTAGATTGTCCTAGGTGATAATTCCTGTATTCTTACTAGTGTAGATGCGTGTGGGCCTAAAGATAATTTGCATAGTACAATCTGTATTACAGCAAGATGAGGCAAGCACAAACTGTTTACTTTGCTTCAACTGTTGTTCATTCTGTAGCCAAAGAATAAGGTGGGGCTGGTTGCTTCAGGTTCTCTTGGCTTTGCCTGGTTTTGCACGAATGTTACATTTCACACTTGAGGTATGGAAAGTCATATTTTAAAAGGCTAAGGTAATTTATTTGATGACTTTGTGACTCTTACAGTGCCACAACAGGACTTAGTAGCTCTAAAGGGCACCACACTAACAGAAGACATCTATTTTCCAGGGGGTTTATGGCCAGTCTGTGGTACAAGCACTGCAAGATCAAGTCTTCGTACAAAGGCTTTCATGTAATCCCACCCTCAGTGGCTGAGTAAATAAAAGCGATGAAGGCCTATTCCCTCACTCCAAATACGGTGGCATTGTTCACATCTGTACAGGCAGTCTTTTCTCTCTCCTTCACCTACACTGTGTGCTGTGAACACTATGTGGCCTGAGCTATGCCCTCAACCACTCCAGTATGCCTGGGAAAGTCAGCACAAGCTTTGTGCTAGGCAGAAGACTAACATTTAATAAGTCTTAACATTGCAGGAGACTGCTTGAGACTCTGGCCTTTGGTTTATTATTTTGGATATACCTCTGGCAAAAGTGGGAGGATATGTGTTTTGTATGTTCTTTTTTTAAATCATGGAGTGAAATGCAAGTTGACATGAGAAAGACTAGGGGCTCCAGGCAAATTTAGCAATCATTTGCATCAACATCTTCAAAAGCAGAGTCTGACTTGGGGCATCACTGTTTCTCTATGCATATCCTGAGGTCCACCATTCTTTATTTGCACATATGGAGTGAATATGCATTCCTGAAACACCATTTGGGTGTTTTAAGGTGATTCTCAAAACTAGAAAGAGTTCCCCACAAATATTTGTCCACTGTCAAAATTGTGTTGCATACCAAATACATATGTCCTCAAATACCTTATAAACATGAGTTAGTTTTAAAAGGCCTGGTGTTTCATGTAAGTTATTTGTATTTGCCTGTGATAAACTTAGGGCTATTTGATTAAATGCTTATTTGGGTTTCTTTATGTGTGAAGTGTCCTGTGGCTAGTCTCTGCATAATGTGGTCACAGCTGTTTTAAAAGGTAGCTCTCAGGGGACCTTAGAACAGCTTAGTCTACACAAATGGTGGCATTCCTTCATGATCTTAAAGAATCACTGTTTAACCTTCTTCAACGATCATGAAAAGGAGAAAACAACATCTAACAGTTTGGACAGGAGAATTTCCTGATAATTTCTGCCTTTGTATTGGCAAACGTATAGATCTCCCTTTGCCATGGGGCAGAGCCATACAGCATGAGAAGCCACCATTTAAAGTGTCTCTAATATTTTGAGAGCTGAAAGCATAACATGTTCTCAATGTGTACTATGTTGTCAGCTCCGCTTAGGCTTTACACTATCAGAATTATCTGAGGTGTACACAACAAACAAATTTTGAAGCACTGTTAAAAATTTTGATCCACTGCTTAATGTGGCAAACACCAATCCGATGCTGTTGGGCTTGATTTAGGCAGCACTTGCAGGTTCATTTAGACAATCCTTAATCCTTTTTGAAAACAACTGGTGCTCAGAAATTCTGGTACTGATACTATAAGTATGCCCAAACACTATCTCCCACATCTCCTATGCACTGGATTTGGTTAAGATATATTGGAGCAACTGAAAAGGAGAGAGGAACAGCTCTTTGTCACACCACATTCACATTTGCTTCAGGACTGTATTGTATGGTCATGGACACATGAAGTTAATCAGGATTTAGTAATAGTTTAGGAAAGAACAGAGATTATCCTAATTTCAAACATGGCATCAAGTACACATTTATTAGAGAGAAAGATCTAGACATAAACCCAGAATTTTGGTTTCTTTGACATGGATTTTTTTAAAAAAATGGGCAGACACTTTGAATATTCCAGAGTTGAGATGATAAACCTAAATTTATTTCAAGAGGACTGAGATTTGCCCCTCCCACCAAGACTGCATGCTTTTGGCACATACATGCTGAAGATGGGAATATTAGATTTCCCCTTGGCTACTACACCCAAGACAGTGGGCATACAGGTGTATTTTAAACCAATATTGAGGCTGTCCAAGCAAGTTAAGTATGGTCCAAGCACGTCTGAGACGCCAGTGGCCCTCCGGGATGTTCAGAGATGTTTACATATACTTCACCAGCAGAATTTCGGGATAAGCATTGCCTGGGTGGCATTGTAGAGCCTCTATACAGGCTGTGTTGCATATCCACTTCCTGCGCACAAAGTCCATTAATGATATCTGACACTATAAATCTAAAATTTAAGGCACACAGAGCTTCATTAAAAAATGAAGACAACTGCATTCTGGTTCAGTTAAAGCAAGCAAGTATCCAAATACTGTGTCTGTTCATTCATGAAAGATCTTTTGAACTTCAGAGGTGCTCTCTGTTAGAAGAAGTTACGCTATCTTTTGTGTAAGAAAACTTCCCTTGCCACCTGGGTTGGGAAAAATTTGGATGTAAAGACATAAAATATTTAAAATAAAGCTGTTACCAATTAAAACTGTGTTTGCTACTTCTGTACAGGACAAAGAATAAGCAGATGGGATAATAAGATGAGAACAAGGGGAAATTTACAGATCAAAATATCTAATTCTCTGTGTTAAATGGAGCAAATTATCTCAGGAGGTAATAAACAGAAAATTAAAAAGATGAGAGAGAGCAGTTACTTGGCTTTTTCTTATCAGCATGTACGGTAGTGCAGATAAATGCTTACATTACCCATTGTTCTGGTCCAGTTTCCTTTTTGAGTGTCCTGGAAAACTCTTAGTAAAACATTGACAATTGATGGAAGTTCAAAGAACAAGCAACTTGATTTTTTGTTTGAGAAATAAAAATCAGAAACCATTTTAAAATGTTATTAATTTAACTTCCTCTTTGGATCTTTAAGACATATTCTGCATGTCTTTGCAAAGCAAACACAGAAGAAGGCAGCAGTTAAATATTCCCTACAAAAGGCAGTCAATCATTACTTTCAGAGATAAATGTGTTCATTTACTGTATGATTCAGGGTTTTGCAGACACAACTACATGCTCCATCACCACTTCCAAGGAATTTATTTTCTTAATCCAGTGAAGTTTCAGTTCACAATTCAGCTAAAAAAATAGTCCACTAAAGAATAATCATATTGGTAATGCAAGGAGTCATGCTACTTCTGATCCCAGTTGTGCCAGAACTGTGCATGAGTTTTATTCGTACAAAAGAGCAGACTATATTCAAGACCAGGGGTTTTAAGAGTCTTGCAGTTGTGTCCTACCTAGTTGTGTGAGTTGATCACTTTCCTCAATTCCTTACCTAGTTTAGTTCAACAAAACTGCTTAGATTATCAAAATGAGAGTGGTAAATTGACACCATGTTATAATTTATCTACAACTGCTATATGAAAAAGTTCATTAATATATTGTGAAAGGATATGTTTAAAACTGGCACATACCACAGAGAAAACAAAATGTGCAGTAAACTTCCAGGTTGCTTATAGTCCCAGACAGAGAATTAAATGCTGGCAGTTGTTGTATTATTTATACAAAGGACCCAGAAATACTTGCTGTTGTTTTAAAGGAAGGGGATTATCTTCAAGTGGTAAAAGCAAACTAAAAAATGGTTAAATAGTGTCTACCTGAGAATTTGGTGGATAAAATAAGAAAAGCAACCTGAATTTCATGGTCTGACTCATAATCACTATTCCTCACAAAGTCTTCTCTAGTCGCAATTCCCTTCTGCACTCTGGCAATGCTGATACTATCTTTAAGAGTTATTTCTTCTCCTTTTACCTTTGTACCATCATGCTTAGCAAGGGCAAAAGGTGAGCAGCCTGAGGAATTAAAAGTGGAAATGAAGCACGCTTCTCCAACAGAGATTGCTTAATTAATGAATGAACTTAATTGGAGAAGCTGTGAGGTTTTGAACTTTGGTTAGATTCCTTTCAGAATGAGCATTTTAGCCAAGCATGTCTACTAGGCTCAGTAGAGATATAGAGGGAATTTACAGTCATGCAGTGTGTGAGAATAAGTGGTTCATTCTTCAGTTAAACTGTCTTTAAAAATTCATATGTGAGAGAGATTCTGATAGACTAAGATTACATAGAGTGTCAACTTCCTTGTCATTACAATATATGCATGAGAGTTGCCCAGGAAGTGAAATCTTATAAACCATGCAAAACATCCATCATCACATAAGCAGATTCTACCACTGTGCAAGTAGTGACCCAGCAGTAGGAATGCAGATGGTTATCCAGGGAGTTACTGGAAAAGCAAAGAACAAATGAATGCAAGTGCCTGCTACTGATGGTAAAAAAAAAATAAGGACCACCATATCCTCTGAAATGACATATTATTCATACCCTTGCTACTGGATTTGTCTCATATGTTTTTTTTTAAATTTCTCGGTTCTGAAAGAAAAGTCATAATTAAAAAATCACCTCGCTCTATGTATTTGTTCTGTCTAAGACAATGTGAATCTTTCCTGGAACTGAAGATCTGACCCTACATGAATATCTCCTGCTGGATTTATCCTTTCATATAGTTTCTCATTAGAACTGTAAGAGTAAAGAGCCTTTAATCCCTGTACTGTATTAGAGTTCAGCAAGTGCTGTTGCTGACCCATGTTCACATTGGTTTTCAGATTACTCTGTTCACTATTAGCTTGCCTTTAGCATCCCTGTGTCCTCCAACATTAGAGATGAACACCAAGAAATTCTGGATCCACTCTCTGGAATTAATAAGGCTTTTTTGACATCCTATCCATAAGGGAAGGACTGGATTACACGGAATTAATTTAAAGTCATATATCTACTATATATATATATAATCCTTAGTTAAAATTATATGCTTTCTTACCAACAGATATATTTACATGACTTGAGATCCTAGAATGGGATGTGCTCTTCTGACTCTGCCAGTGTTTCTGTACCCAATTACTTGGCTACAGCTATGCACTATTTTTGCCCAGTGCTGACAAATTTAGATTGCATGTTTTTGGAATGATGGAAGATGCAGTTAATAGTGTAAATCATATGGCTGGTCATGGTAAATTGCATTTAAAATATCTTAGGTTTTACTGGTATCTTTTTTTTTCTTTTTTTCTTGAAGGTCTCTTTGTTAATGGGAATTACTGGAAACTTCTCCAAACCAAAATGCCTTTGCAAAAATATAACCAAACTTTCAATATCTCAAATCTAGTATGAAACAAGAACCACAAGCCTAGCAGTTTCTCTTCCTGTAGCCTGACTTAAGCTCAGACACAAAGTCTGGGTGATGGCAATGATACCTATTTTGCTTATCACTGTAAAGATGAGTCCTGGGCAGTTCTGATAGCCTAAACTATATTCAGAGTAGGTCAGAACTTGGCTTTGGAAGAGCTGTAAATCTGGTAAAACATTAAGGAGGCCAAGGCACAAAGGAAAAGATTGTGAATATCATACTCATATATGCTCCATGGGTATATGAGTATGTATCTCTTTACAAGGGAATATTAGAAAAGGATACGTGAAGCCAGTATGTACAGAAACTGAGTGTGTAGAGATCTGTGTGCAGGGATAGAACCAAATGTTTGTTCTACTGAACTCCAGACTAGAGACAAGACATTTTTAGCTGTCAGGGTAGCAAGCAGGAAGAATTTTGGGGGAAATATCTGTCTGTACTGGAAGAGACTGTAAAACTTCAGAATCTTACAAACCACAGTGCCATGCAATATGTGGTTTATTATATTTTTCAGTTCTCATAATATAAAGCTAAAAGGTTAACTTTGAAAACAAATGCTATTTTTTTCTTCAGTTCTTAAAAGTAAGTACTGGGTTGGTTTCTCTCCACAAATGTATTTTCTGTTGAATCAAATTTGGAAAAAGAGAAAGATTCTTTCTGACTATTAATTCTGAAAAGTAGCTGATTGCCTTGGTTGCTCCATCTGATTCAGTTGAGGTGGAGCTGAAATGTAAATGAAAAACAAAGCTTCTGCCTTAATCTTTGCCTTGGGCTTGACCTTGAATTCCTCGAGTTCCTACTTGTCTCACACATTCCAGTACAAGATCTGGAACAGCTTTTTGTGCATTATTTGGCACAACTATTCAAAGGTGGCAAAAAACGGGAGCAATGCAACAAAAGGGGAAAAGCAGTTTCAGAGACGTCATTGTGCTGATCTATTCCTGTTCTCAAATAATTCAGGGAGTCAATAGGATGTTTATCCTTTGTCTGCTGTGGTACTGTCAGTGCTGCTATTATAGAACCTTGATTAATGGACTAAATTTCCCATTCCAAAATGCAGCCTGGCAAACATAGAGCCCTTTATCCTTGTAAAAAGCTATATTGTCAGACCTGTTATGGACCTTGATAAGGATATATAGGGCCTATTAAATACCAGGTATCTGTTTTACTGAGTAACCAAAACGTTAATGCTCAAAGAAATATCTCACAGATAAAAGAATTTGAATACGCACTGGATTGTGAAATGTGGATTTGTAAATGAGTAAGATAAATGATGTGTTAACGGATTAAAATATGAAATCATTTGTTGTGTAATGATGCCTGACTGTTCTATATTACTAGGTCTATTGTTAATAAGATGGGAGGTTATGGCTTTATGATGATGGGTAGAAAAGTAGCAGTGTGTGGGTGACAGATAGGAAAAGAAGGGGGGAAAGAAGAAAATTAGTTCAATTCTTTATAAAAACATAGTCAAGAAACCTGTCTAATGTGGATTCAATAGAAAGAAGATACCAGAAGCCCAGGAGTGTCAGCTTGGTAACAGACAGAGCTTACTGTGGGTGTTACAGGCATGGTCATTATTCAATTACCATTTGGTATTTTCAGAAAAAGCACTCACTGTTTCTAGCTAGTTGAGTTAAGATGAGTTTATCTCCCTAGGGCTGAGCAAGACTTCTACGATTAGAGAAAATCTGACTGAATTTCTTTTTAACTTTTCATTTCAGAACTTTTACATCTGACCCTAAAGGCATTTCAGGCTCGGCAAAGGAGGTGATGAGAAAGGAACTCTGCAGCACAGAAAAACCTTCCAATAGTAGTCAGACATTACCACTTATTTTGGAAAAACTATTTTTGAATGGAGAAACTCATAAGAAAGGTGCAATAGAAGTGGAGGGAACATTTCTCTGCTCAGCATTTGAACAGCTTATATGGAAGAAATGTGGCACGAAGTATCCAGTACTTTCCAAGAACACAGGGTCAGCAACAGAGGAAAAACAAAGATATTATTAAAGAAGTGACTGGCAAGTGACTGATCTTGACCCTGGACAAGAATGACATCAGAGTTTTGGAGCAAGACCAACAGAGAAGCACAAAGTTTTTAGAAGTCCAAGCCTTTCCAAGGAGAGCAGAAACGGATCTGTTCAGTCTTCAGAAGAGAAGGCTAGGAGGAGATCTAATTGCTGCCTGCAAAATACCTAATGTAGGGAACACAGAGCACACTCTTCCTTGCAGCGCACAGTGATGTGAGAAGGGACACAGCTTGGGAAACAAAAAAATGTCAATTACATCTAAGGGAAAAAAAACTGAAAGAGGTCAACACTGGAAGAGGTTGCCTGAAGACACTGTAAAGTCTTCATACTTGGAGGTGTTCAGGACTTACCAGGATATGTCTCTGAGCAAGCAGAATTTAATTAGACCTGCTTTGAACAGGGGCTTAGGTTATATGGCATCCAGAGGTCCTTTCTGACCTAAACTAGCCTTTTATTCTATGCCAAAAAAACTCACCAGATAAAAGCACCTGGTCTTAGCCACAAACGTGATCCTATCATTACAGTTATATATTATTTTTACCTATGCTTTAGTAAATTGCCTTTTTCTGCACATCTTATGGAATTATTCCAGCTGAATTGATCTAGTTATTACCTCTTATTTATGTATATGTTTTACTTAATAGGATGGAAATAACGTGTATAGCTTGTGAGACTAAGGTCTAAAGCAGCAAATTAAACTACTAATCAGAAAGTGGATCATTCCCCCAGAAATATTGTCTTTAAAAATCTGCGGATGCCATTACTTTATTGAGAATGCACAAGTATTCTAATGTGATTTTCTCTGTAGGTGTTGAAATTACATTATTAATTACCAAAAAAAAAGCCCAAAATATTTGTGAAGGGACAGAATGAGTCAGGCAGTTATTTTCTGATATCCATCCTTAAACAAACAAGATTTATGTAAAGAATGTACAAGCAATGCAACATATATGATTAGAAGTATTATAACATATGAAGAAATTAATGTGATTTACAAAAATGGTGAAGAGAGAAAGAGCACATAAGGAGTAAAGGAAACCCCCAGTTGCTGCTTATTTAGATTTTGCAGTTTATCTTGGAATTACGTTCCTCCTTTCTGCAAGAAATGGGGCCACTTTTTTTTAATAATTCACCAAACCATCAACAACTAAATGTTTTAGCAGCTCTCTGAACTGTGTAATCATCTTAAATTATGTGTGTATGTATTCCATTGTCTATGAAACATTCTCCATGCATTTTATTGCCAAAGGAACTCAAAGGGAATTTGGATGAAAAACATTTTCAACTACTGAAATTCTGGTGATATTTTTTAGAAGAAAAGCAGAGGCTGCTCATTTCTTTGACAGAAATTCTGACCCACTAGAATAGGATTGCAAGTAAATGGCAGCATTTTCTCACACCCTGGGATGGATTACTTAAACTCCATAGAGACCATGAGACCTATTTTCAACATTTCCGTTGCCCACATCCAGGCAATACCTTGCTCAGGTTCTTGTTTTAAGATACAAATCCCCTTAACTCTTCACATACACTGAATTGAGAAGGATTTTCAAGAAATAGCAGAAAATCTTCATGCTGATCCAGAACCAAGCAGTTGTACACTTTCACCTATCTTGGTTCATTACTAGATGGATTACTTAATGTTTTCTCTGTGTTATTCAGCTACCAAAATGAAGAGTGTTTATTTTGTTCTGTCTGGTTTACTCTATCATCTCTTTCTGAATCCTGTGCTGTGAGTCAGGCTCCTAAGTCACTGCACAGAAGGATGGTTTCCTGAAGTGTGATTTTGAAGGATGACAATTTTAAAAACAAATAGATTTCAGGTTCTTTTCTATTTACATACTGGTTTTCAAGACTGGATTTAATGCCTGCAAACTCTTAGCTAGAAGGCTGGACATTTCTCTCTCACTTTTTTTCTCTTTATATTTTTAAATGAGGGAAAAGACATTTTCCTTCACCAGAAGTGTAAGGAAAACATATTTTGGCCAAACAAAAAAAGTATCATAATAAAACTGTTTCTATTTCTAGAAATAGATAATACATATTTATATAAAAATATTGATTAAAATATGTGTGTTTACAAGTCTCTCTTATGATGCTGACCCTATCTTATATCTGTGGTTTCATTTCTCATATATGTTTGAAAATTAGGAAAGATCAAGGTGCTTAGTGCTAACTATTAATCTTCCAGAGAAAGTATTACATGATATGCTTCATAGCTGTAAAGCCTGTATTGGAGACTGGCAGCTTTTAGAGAACATGATGTATTTGTTACACAACAGTAGGCTTTATATAATTTGTCCTTGTCCCAGAGAGAAAACTAGGTTAAACTTAATATGGTTTGTAAGTAGATAGGTGTTAACAGAGAGCCGTATTTTGTAATTGGATGTTAGGCAACAGACCATTTCATTTAGTCTGGAAGCAAAAAACATGTCGCTCAAGTAGAATTACATTTCAAGAACATTAATTTTCATTTTTAAAAATTCTTCCTAAAGCAAAAGGAAGGTCAGATTCTTCTCTCACTTCCTCACTTGGAAACCCAAACACTGACTTTAGAAGTGGGTAAAAAGACATTAACTTGTCAGTCGCTCTGGACTTCTATTGCATATAAGAGTAATTACTCCTGCTATGAGGATCACAACATTGCTTACAAAGACCAGCTACATCTCACACCACCTGTCTTGCACCATGCAATACACAGTAATATATAGATGAGAAAAATGAAGTTCAAACTTGAAAGAACCCAAGCTTATGAGCTTTTAGAAATTCTAACAGTACAAATCTGGTCTCTGCATTCTATGCTGGTAGAGAACTCGGTAACTGTTATTCTTGAATTATCTTCCAGCATGATATAAGAAGTAAAAAACTGGTCTGATTTAGAAAAAAATATTCAAAACTATTGCAGATTTTAAAAAATGAATCTACCACAGAAACTGTATGGAGCTGTTGTTCATTGTGTGAATTCATCCTCTCCTGAAGGACCTAAAGACTTGGCAATTTTTGATCCCCATTCTAAAAGCATCAGTTCATATTTCACTGTAAAAACTAGAGGTACAAAAATTGATTCTTTCACCATTAATAGAATAACTACTTTCTGAAAGATCCCTAAACTGCATCATCCTCAAAGATAAAAAGGCAATCTAAAAATGTAAAGGCAGGACTCCAGTTGTAAAAGTTGTCGTTGTACAGTTAATATCTAAAGAATGCTATATAATTGATGTTCTGCATTGTTCTGCAGTGATAGATCAAATAATATTGTCATGCATCTTCCTTATTATCAGGAAACTTCCAGTCAGATCTCACTTAATACCAAGAGTTCCAGATGCAGCTTGAGTTAATAAAATGCTTGCACAAAATTATAATTGAAAAATTAATGTAATCTGATTTGATCACTGACTATAGAGTCTGAAAATGCATAAATTAAAAGTAATGACATATCAGCATTTCACATAGGGAGGAGGCAGACAACTGGGAGATGCTGAAATTATTGTTTGACCTGCTACAGCTTGAAGCCTTTAACAACCGTCTAGAGAATATTAATTCTTGAAAAGGAATATTCTTTTCACTAACTGATGGCACATCCTTTCTCAACATTTCTACCATACTAAGAAAGAGTAAACTAACCTAGTTTTGATTCAAAAAAAAAAAAAAAAGAAGAAGAAAAATTACCTCTCCCTATCAAATATTCAAATGAGTGGCTATATGGTAGCTTATCATGTAGAGCATGAGACTCTTAATCTCAGCTATATAGTAGGCTTTTACAGATTGCTCAGACTATAGGAGGGTAAAAACTAATAGTAATAATATTGTTTATGCCTCAGAACACATCAGCAGTCAGAAGTACAAATAAGAATATATTTGGGTAAGGCCCTAACAATCTACATTCACTGAAATGACTCCAAAGGTAACTTGATCAGATGGTGCTAATGAGTTTTTAAACATCTACAACTGTTTGTAGGTTATAAGCAGAACTGTTTACAGGTAATTTAAGGAATAAATTAATGAAACTGTAGTTCAGAAAAATGTAGGCAGAGCATAAGGAATCCTATGCTAAGGATATCCTTAGCTCAGTGTAAGGAGGTCTTAAATATACTACAAAGAGAGAACACAAAGTCTGTGGCACATGGAAGAGAAAAAATGGTCCTGATCCTGCTTCCTGCTAACAAGCAATGGACTACTTACGAGGAAATGTGTTATCCCTGGTAGTCAGGGCAAACATCTTCTGTACTGTAGAAATGTACCCTTTTAATGGGGATTGAAATGTTACTCTGGTAAAACAGACTATGTTATTTTAGTGCAATGCCTGAATTGCACTTAGTCAAAAACAGCTGTAGCTTGTTTTTGGTCTTGTATTCCCTGAGTTTTGTGACTAATAAAAATACCTCACGCAGATCATTGGATTACCTGCTTAGCTGCTGCAGCCGGTTTAACTCTCCTATGAAGAAAAATTACTCATACAAATCACCACAAGGAGTCACTGACTGAACCTATATGGTGGATGAATATGATGTTATAAGGTTCATGATAAGTTTGGGCCACTGTCCTTTTCTCCTTCTGAAAAAGACATCAGGATGACATGCCAACACATCTCTGACAGTTTTTGTAGGAAAAAAAAAAAACAAACTTTGAATTATATGAAACAGAAATATTATTCAATCATCACTTGGATGTTTTGGAATGAAGCATGTCTTTTTCTACCTAATTGCCAGGAAAAAATAGTGACATAATTGTCCTTTTAAAATAGTGTTCACCAGAAAAAGTCATGCTTTTAACATTAGTATGGGGTAGTGCGCTTTTTTTTTTAATTCTACTTCATATATTGAATCATGGAAAGCTTTGGATTGGAAGGAACCTCAGAGATAATCTAGTTCCAAACCCCCTGCCATGGGCAGGGACACCATCAATAGACCAGGTTGCTATGACTGAGATACAGTAGTTTAAAGTGATTCTCTGAATGCTTTGCATTGATGAAGCACAACTGAATTCCTTCCACTGGGTTAAGAATCTATTGCCAGCTGTGTTACTGGGGCTCAGTGATCTTTTGCTACTCTCCTCTGTAAATTAAGTATCGAATTGTACCTTGTCAGGAACTGCTGGAGGTGTCTCTGCAGAGTGGCTCAGATACCAGTGAGTCAGGAGATGAGAAAGGGCAGAGCTTGGCAACGCCAAGCTCCTTCCTCCCACCAGCTCCTGTGATTTCAGATGCCCATTGAGCTGCTGCTCAGATACTTAATGAAAATACAACCTAAATAGCGCATGACAAGGACAAATAAGAACTACTGGGAAGCAAATACTCTTTCAATTTCTTTCATGGGTGACCCCAGGGGCTGTAGAGATGTCTTCACTGTCCTCTCCAGTCTGGCGTCTGAGAGACTCTGCAGAGCAAAGGAGTCTGGCACAATTGAAATTAAAGCCTCTCCTCCAAACCCCTCTCTGTGCTCACCTGTGCTTCTGCAGTCCGTGACTTATGCCTGTAGTTGGCTCATGCAGCAAATTCCCTTGTGCTTCATTTTGTTTACATATTAGCTAATTTCCCTTCAGAGAAAGATGTATTCTCTTTCTTCTTTCTTTGTAATGATCCTGAAAAGTTTTTTTGATCTCACGTGGTGCTATTCCAAGGCTTTTTCCTACCACTACTAAACAACAATATTTCAATAATCACCTTCTCAGCACCTCCCACCGAAGTGGGGGGATTTGCCTTCCTAGCCACAATCTGTTGAGGATGCAGTGAAATGAGGTAAGGGCAGCTACAGCACATGCCTCCTTCATGCCACTGGTGCTGAATGGTACTTTTTGTTGGTGTGAAGGGAATTTTTGGGTCCTACTCTTGGAATAGGATGCTCAGAAGATGTGAGAATAACATCCACGTCATGCCAGTGCACTCAAGCCTATGAGACAAAATATACAGTAGGACTTGATGATTTGGCTGTAGTTCTCAAATAAGGCAGGTATATTGTACCAGGTATGATTATGGCAAGTTTAGAGTGGAAGAAAAACAAACACACATGTTTGAACCAGTAGTCTGGCTGTAAAAGTGGTCTGGCTGCAAAACAGTGTGTAGACATAGCATTTTTCTTTCTGTCTTTAAAAAAGCAATGTGAAAGCCCAAATAGCATATCAGTGAAAATTATAAAACAGGCAGTGCCTAACCATCATTGCTATTTCAGTCAGAAATTCACTTGGGAATTGGTTAGATTCCACCCTCGCTGTGTAATTTTAATTTTAAGATAGTAATTTTGAATTATTATCAGCTCAGAAATCTTGAAGAAATAAGGAAAGGGAAGGGTGTCGCTATATTTCCCCTTCTGCTCTGCTATAGTTAAAAGGAGAAGGAAACCTAGTGATTTGTACACCACCCTCATTCCCTATGAATAGGAATTGAAGGAAGACGGTTTAGGAGACTTACTTGCATTACCTATATAAAATTACAGCCAAATCTTAACATGTTCTAATTATGGTATAGGAGGGAATTTTTTAAGGAGACCTTTGATCCAGCCTGTTTTACGGTGACCAAACTTCAGTTGCTATCAGGTGGGCCAATATTTCTCCATTAGTATTTCATTATTCATTGAAACTCAGTCACAGTGACTGTTCTCTGGACATTTCCCTGGGGACACTACAACTATCTAAGTGAACTGCACATGCAAACGTTAAGTGTAATGCAGTGCCGATTCAAAATAATAGCCACAAACCAGGAAGCCATTTTGAATATTCTGAGCCATAAGAGCATAAGTATAGTCACTTACATTGACAATTCTATGAACCAGAAATAAAAGATTGCCAAAGAAAGCTACCGTATAGCTCAATATCATGTATGTTGGTTGACAGCAGGCTGAATGTGAGCCAGCAGTGTGCTCGGGCAGCCAAGAAGGCCAATGGCATCTTGGCTTGTATCAAAAACAGTGTGGCCAGTAGGTCTAGGGAGGTAATTGTGCCCCTGTACTCGGCATTGGTGAGGCCACACCTTGAGTACTGTGTGCAGTTCTGAGTTCCCCACCATAAAAAGGACATTGAGATCCTTGAGCAAGTGCAGAGAAGGGCAACCAGGCTAGTGAAGGGGCTGGAGGGCAAATCGTATGAGGAACGGCTGAAGGGAGATGGGGATGTTTAGCCTGGAGAAGAGGAGGATGAGGGGAAACCTTATCACCACCTAAAACTACCTGAAGGGAGGTTGTAGAGAGGTGGGTGATGGTCTCTTCAGCCAGGTGACAGAATATAGAACAAGGGGAAATGGCATGAAGCTGTGCCAGGGCAGGTTTAGATTGGATATTAGAAAAAAATTTTTTACTGAAAGAGTTGTCAGGGCCTGGAACAGGCTGCCCAGGAGGGTGGTTGAGTCACCATCCCTGGATATGTTCAAAAAAAGGGTTGATGAGGTACTTAGGGATATGGTTTAGCATAGGATGGGAATGGTTGGACTTGATGATCTTCAAAGGTCTCTTCCAATCTTGTGTGATTCCGTGATTCTGTGATTTCTAACTTCAGACTATCCTTGTATTCTCTCCACTTTATCTCCCTTTGTCATGTTTAACAGCATGCAAAATTTTACTGCAGGAATATCAATGTCATAGTAATTTTTTTAGGTGTGTCCCATCAGAAGACAAATAAAATTTAGCCAAGAGAAATTAATAGAGTCCAGCCACAGAAGAATAAAATTTGATTTAAGGCCCATTAGTTTTTTTCCTCTGGAAAAGAGAAAAAAAATCCCACCCAACCAAATGTTGTTCAAAACCAACAGCTATTAATATTTTATGACAGAATCATAATCTAAGCCTCACCCTGGTGACATTAGAGCAGCAAAATCTTATATTTTATATTTGGGTTTGGTGTTTGCTGTACATTAGTGGTGTCTGAGCTGAACTGCTTAGCTCTGAAGTCTGATAACATCAACCATATTAGCAAAAACGGTTAGTATTGTGAGTCAGTAACATCATAATTACTCATCTTTTAAAAAGCACTTTTTAGCTCAAAATCTTCAGGCATGTTATGGTAATAATGATTCCTAGTTCCTCCCTAGGTGGGAAAATAAGCAACATGTGGTGGGGAGTGACTACCCAAAGTAGATACATATTCATGTTGAATAGCTTGGAGGATACAGTTTATAAATTTGTATTGAGCTAAAGCAATCACTTGTTCTGAATTTATACTGTAGTAAGGTCTTTCTTCTTGCTAGAATGTATCAGTAGTTCTCCTTATTGTCTACTAATCCTCTTCCATGAGCAAAGCAGCGATAAAGCTCTACAGGTCAGGGTTCAAACCTGTTTATCATGAAGGCATATAGAATCAGATCTTCATGTACTCTGACAATTAAATAACCAGAGAACAGAGTAGTCACTGATATTTCAACCATCAGATCATTAAAATAAACTGCCTTTTAAGGGTTGTATTCTGCTGAGCCAACCTGAGCTGTTGGTTATCTAAACTTAATTATCCCTTTAAAGTTACTGGAAAGAGATATGCAGTTGCTGAGAACAATCCACGACTCCTGTCTTTCTTACACAGCTTTTTATAATGTGGAAACCTGGAGTTACTTCTCTCTTTTGACAATAGAGAACATATAGTCAACTAATTTAGAAGATATGTGAATACACATGGCTAAAATTTGTGAGGAAAATCCTACATTTGTTAAAATATTCCATCAGCAAGACTGTTTAGGTTTCACTTATATAGATTTCTATATTGTCAGTGACCCCCACCTTAAGATAATAATTGTCTCCTGTTTTACTTTTCCAACCTGTTTGCTATAAGCTTCCCTACTTTCTGCTGCCTTTTGACTAATAATAAGAGTGTTATCTCTCCCAGGGCTAGGCCAATATATCCATTGCATCTTATCAAGAAGCCTGTCCTCAAACTATGAGCATTCCCACAAAGCACAACGACAATTAAAATCACATTAGCATATCATTTTATTAATTAAAGATAAATATTCATTTTACTTTTATCTCATCTTATTATATTATTATTTGTATTACAATAACAAAACATTTTTAAATTATTTAACGATGACAGGTTCTGAGCTGGTAGGGCAAATCTCTTACACATGTTCTCAGTTCAGAGTATAGAAAACAAGTGTTTAAATGTCTTGCTGAATCAGTGCTGCAAAGTTACAGTTGTTTCCTAGCTCAATGAAGGCTGATAATATAATAAAATAATCTTACTTAATTTTTAAAATGCCTTCATAAACCATGTTAAACACTGATACGTCCATATAACATTTATGCTCAAAATTGCTCCATTTACTATTGGAAATAATAATAAGTAAGATTATAACTGCAGTAGAAATAGTCTATTTGAGTATTTGCAAACACTTGCAAGAAAGTGTAGAGAAAATTTTGCTTATGAACATATCAACATGTGTTTTTTCTCTCTGAAATATCACATGCAAACTAAACCAAACCTGTTAATCTGTATGAAACAATTTACAGAAGAGATTTCGAAGTCTGGGACTAAGAAACAAACTGAAATTTGCCACTTTATTCATTGTAATTCAATGTCTCTATAATTTTGTTTTAAGGGTATTTTTTTTAGATCAATCCAGACTGATGAAGTAAATTAAACAGATTGTGAATGAATTTTGTGTGGACAGAACTAAATTGGTGACTAAGTATAAAATCTATGTGATAGCCAACAGAAAACATTTTTTCTTTTTCTTTTTCTTTTTTTTCTTTTTTAAATTTGAGGGGGTGACTTAGTTAAAGAGTTTGTCTTGTTCCTGACAGCATTATAGCTCCAGCATAATTGGGGACTGTATGTGTCTTAATTCCACCAGTCAATACTATGCACTATTCCACTGTCTGTTATTACGCACAGTAACACTTTGAACTTTCACATGCCTATATTTATTCAACAGATGGCAGAGCTTGTGAGAGGATCAAACATCTTCCTGACAAGAGAGCAGCTCATTTTGTGCAAGGAAACTGCCAGGTATCTTTACTGGATGGTAAACAAACTGATGGCCTGCTTCTTTTCCCAGGAGGAATTAGCTGCATGCAGCAGCCACAAAGAGGGCAGAGAAGCATGAGCTGCCAAATCCTGCAAGCCTTAATTCAATGTATGGTAAGAAGGCACCGAATGTACCCTGCAGTAGGGTGCAAATTTATGTTAAGTCGAAAAGTTCACCCTCAAACTCTGTAAGTATCATCTGGATAATAACACTTGTGGAAAAATTTTCATAAATGTAATAGGGAATCAGAATCTTTCTGCAGTTTTCTATGTGAGTTTACATATTCAGAGTGTTTTTTTAAATAGCTCCTAAAACAACTTCCATGTGGCTTTGTGGTGTTACCTGGACATGAATGCTAAATATCAGGAGCTTCAGCAGGCCTCCATATTCAAAACATCTACTTAGAGATAGTTGAGAAATGCCATCAGAAAGGGTTATTGGAACTGTACAGTTTTAACTGTACAGTATTTTTTATAGATGCTTCATTCTATTAAAGCATATTGTTTTCATTTCTGACAGCTTCTCTTGGACTTTTCATAGCAGACAATTCCCCAGCATGAACTACTTACCAAAATTTTCAAAACACTGCAGACCTAGTTCTGTAGCTCCATGTTCCAGCTTTAAAGTGAGGTAGCACAGAATTCACTGATTTACACCTGCTAAAAATGTTTTGAGTTGAGTGAAATAATGCTGAAAACACAGGAATGTGAATTACTGAAACCAGCATGAGCTGGTGGAACACAGAAACAGGGGGAAGTCCAGTAGGAAGTCCTTTATAACAGCAGCAGAGACAGCTTTCTGAAGTGCCCTTGGAAACAGAAATATGTGCACTGTTGCCCAGGTGACAAAATCCAAGTACATGATGCCTACTGTGACTGAAACAGCTGACATTGCCTGTTCATTGTGGAGTGACTAGCGTATATGTGTTAGTCTTCTGGACTAGGCAGTTATAAAGGTACAGCTTCTTCAAGAGAAGTGCTTTTAAACAAGACTCGTCTTACTTTCTACAAATACATGTGTAAGATCCATTATTTCTTTCTTATATTTCTAGTAATACCAAAGAAAAATTCTCAGATTAGACCTTATTTTACCATGGTGATGATGTCCTTGAAGTTGTTCAAGCCACATTTGTTCTCTCAACCTGATTCTTAATTTTTTTCTGGTTCTTTCAGTCTTACACAGTTCCATGTTTAAAACATAATAGATGTCTAGTGCAGTTCTTCAAAAACACATCAAACACCTTAAGGGTTAATTGTTCTCTCCTTCTCCATCCATTCATATGTCCTAACTTCCTAACTTCTTCTGCAAAGCATTGTTCCTAATTAAATCTACCTTTTCATATTAATCCCTTAACATCTGCCTAGTAATCAAGAACAAATGTTTCTTATTGTTCTCATGGAGTCCTTGAGCACTTACCCCTCTTGCTGAACTGTTCAGCCCTTGCTGCTTGCAAGTTTACTTGACTTACCATTTCTCCAGCTTTGTTCTTCGAGGGTCATACCCACAGCTCGTTGTTGAGAATAAAGGAGAAACCTGACAACAGATACAAAAAGAGAATTCACAAAGTGTCATGACTTCTGTCCCTGTCCAGGCTTTAAGAAGTACAGTCCTCTCTCAGAATAATATCTGCCCTTTTTGTAGAGATAGGTGTTTTATGAAAAAAATAACTTCACATTAAAATTTGAAATGGTGCTTGGTAACTTCAGCCCCCACTCACCTGAACAGAAGGTTCAGATAGGGTAGAAGGGTTCATGACTGTGTACAACTCTTTCATACCTCTCAACCACAGCTATCCCTTACAAGCTAAATTATTTCAGTAGTTTTCTCTCTCACATAAGTCTGGAACATACTGCTATAACCACCACTGACTTTCTCTGCTCTTCATATGCTGTTAGGCTTTAAAATGACAGGTATAATCTAAACAGTAAATGAAAGAAAAAGACAAAACCAGAAAATGGAAGAGACACGAAAAGATTTCTTTAGGTTTTGTTTATGTTTGGCTTTTGGGGTGACGGTTTTTCTATAGGTGATCACAGCTTTAGTAGAACACAGGTTATATGCCTGGTTACACAGCTCTGGAAAAAAAAATCAGATTATTTTTCATATAGAAAGCTTCCAGTGGCTGGAAATTTTGTGTCTTTTCTCTTTGAAGAAAAAAATGCAACTGGAAGAGTGGGGGAAAATCAGTTGTGCTGCAATAGCTTGATATTCTACTTGGAAAGCTAAAATAAATATTTAAGGGCCAGTCAAATCTCATTCCCAGCTAAATGAACACCCGAAATCCTAGCCTGTTGCTATCGTAGATTAGAAATCTTGAAAGCTAAGACATACAAAACTCCTGTTGTGGAAAAGATAGTAGGCAAATTTTCAGGGAAGGTAAAGAGAAAGAAGTAGATTAGATTGTTCTCACTGCTACTCAGCTCCTTGGAAGACTTTTCTTTCTCTTGTCATCTGCATGTATTCTAGTGTCACAGGCCAAGGTTGTAGAGATTCACAGTTGCTCATGCTGTAACAATATAGAAAAATATAATTTTCATCTATGTATTAGAAGAAAATTTTCTTTCACCTTTGAGAACATAGGATTCATCTTCGATGGGAATTATAATTCACTACACACATATATTTGTTTAGACATTCTATTAAACTTCACAAGTTCTTTTCCCAAGTTTACCAGAGGTTTACTAATCCAGTCAACTTCATTAATACCAGAGAGCTGAGTGGCTGCACAGTTGAAGATGCACACATCCAGGTATGAGTGAATAACAGCTGTATTGTTTTACTTGCACACTTAAAGAAACTTCTGGTCCTGGGATGACACAAGAGCAAAATAATGATTCAGAACAATATGACAGAGCACACTCCATAAGCTCTCTTTAATAGCTTGCATTTTAGAGTAGCCTTATATTTTTTCTGGAACTATTATCCAGTAGGAACCTGAATTGTTTCCTCATAACTGGGTTATCTAAAGCCTAAAAAATAAAATAACTGCTTTACTTAGAAAGTATTTTAATGGTATCATCAACAGATATGTCTGAACTGGAGAGAGAGATGTGATGGATGGACCACCCACTAGAAAAGAAATTGTCTGGATGGTCACACCCAGAGTTGTGGTCAATGGTTCAATGTCTGTGAAGACCAGTAATGAATGGTGTTCCTCAGGGGTTAATATTGCAACTGGCATTGTTTAACATCTTTGCCAGTGACATGGACAGTGTGATCAAATACACCCTCAGCAAGTTTACTGACAACACCAAGCTGTGTGGTGTGATCAACAAACTGCGGGGAAGGGATGCCATGCAGAGGGACCCTGACAGACTTCAGACGTGGGCCCGTGTGACTGCATGAAGTTCAAGAAAGTCAAGTGCAAGGTCCTTCACATGGGTCAGGGAAATCCCAAGCATAACAGTCTGAATGAAGAATGGATTAAGAGCAGCCTTGAGGAGGACTTGGGGTTGTTGGTTGATGAAAAGCTCAGCATGAACCAGCAATGTAGGCTTGCAACCCAGAAAGACAACCATATCCTGGGCTGCATCAAAAGAAGTGTGACCAGCAGCTTAAGGGAGTTTTTTCTCTCCCTCTACTCTTCTCCCATGAGACCTCACCTGGAGTACTGCATTCAGACTTTTGCAAGGTCAAAGGGTAATGGCCTTAAACTGAAAGAGGGTAGATTTATATTAGACACTAAGAAGAAATTCTTCCCTGGCACAGGGAAGCCCTGGCACACGTTGCCCAGAAAAACTGTGGCTGCCCCCTCCCTGGCAGTGTTCAAGGCCAGGCTGGATGGGGCTTTGGGCAACCTGGGCTAGTGGAGGCTGTCCCTGCCCATGGCAGAGGGGTTGGAACCACATGAGGTTTAAGGTCCCTTCCAACCCAAACTATCCTATTATCCTATGATTCTCTTATTCAGTGGTTTTTCAACTCAAGGTTTGAATTAGCAAGGAGTCCTTATCCATTTTTTAAAGGTGGGTTTTTTTGTTCCTTTTAAGCCATCTTTTAAAACTGTTGATATGAAATTGTCTGAACTATAAAGATAACCAAAATTAGAAATTCCTAATTAGCACCTGGGATGGTTGTGGGATCTCACTGACATTGTTTAAAATTTGTTTACCAAATATCTGTCAGGAATAGTTGAGGTGTAGTCAGTCTTGTCTTCGGGAAGCAGGGTGGCCAGGTTGACCACCTTCCAGCCCTATTTTGTTGGACTATATTACTAATAAAATGATAAAAATACTTTTAAATTAAATTTACATTGAAAGGCTCTAAGGATTTAATTGCAATGGCAAGTAACATCTTCCTATTTCACAGTTTAAGAGAAGACAGACTTCATGTCTGCAAGAAAGCTGAAATGCCTCAATCCTATATATACTCCTCAAAAATGTTTTGTTTCTTTTTAAAAAAATCATGTAGCTTGTGCCAAGTTACCATTAGAACAAAGTATTTCAAACCTCAAAATGTTTAGGATAGTCATTTACTGGCATTGTCACCATCTCTGAGGGAGGGCTGTCACAGCTGAATACAGAAACATCCAAGCTGGAACTTGGCTCTATATCCATCTACCAGGCACAAGGAATAAGTACTGGCTGCACCAGTAATAGGAAAGTTGTGAAGATCGCCACAGAAAGTTCAGTTCATATTCACATTATCAAGCGCAGCTGTGGAACAGGAAAACAGTGTATGTCTTATCACAAACAACATCATGGTCAGAGCAGATGAAGAAGTCCTGAATTGTTATTGAGCTCGAATTACTGACAGTTGTGTGTAGAATATATCATGAATTTGAGGATGAGATTAAATAAGGAGTCAAACGTACTTCGATTAATAACGTTCTTTCAATCATCTCTTCTGTCAACACATTACATACACATACATACACATTTCCAGACATTTTTAGCAGGAAGTTCAGTGTATGAAATTCCAGGGAATCATTGTTTTTTAACAATTTTATTCTGCACCATCTGGAATTAGTATGAGAGAGATCCACTATAGGTCATGTATATATCTATGCTACAGTGCACTATTGTATGTAAAATTAATCATGTCAATACATGTGTTTGCAATACTGCTGTGAAATATAACTCAGCTTTCTCAAAGATAATGCAAATGCCTTCAGAGGACTTGAAGTTAGCTCCAAAAAAAGAACTGTTCAGTTACAAGGCTCATCCCAGGTAAAGGAGTCAGTCTACATCTCCATCTGAATTGGAGTTGGTATATGGAAAGGAATTCAGAACAGAAAGAGAATTTCATTATACAATCTTGTGAGTAGTGGACCCACACAGGGCAAGTTATCCTAGGTTTCATTCTCAGGACTTGCTGGTGAATTTGTGTTTGATAGACAAATAATCATAGTCAAGTACAATTTATGTGAATACAAAAATAATCTATTAATTATTTGCATTAAATACCAATATAGTATATTTGTTAAATATGAAAGTAATCATAGACAAGGAATCCAGGATTCTTCATTCCAAATGGCTACAGAGCCTTGTCTGTTCTGTCTCATTCTCTGTCATCTATTTCCTACAAAGGGAAGGGAAAGGAAGGGAAGGGACTTCAGAGATACACAGAAGCTGAATGGCAAGATGCACCATCATATTTCTGAATGCAGACACTATACATTACATCCCATTTTAGGGTGTCAAGTTCTTTATTTGAAGTAGATAGTCACTGTTGCAAAACCAGCTATAAAACAGGAAGTAGGTCCTAAGTTCACGTCCTGGACTAGAACTCAGAGACTTGCCTCCCAGCAGAGCTGCAGACCTCTTTGGATGCTTGCAGACACAAAGATATAATGGGATAGCCATGATCATACTGGCTGGTATAATACAGGTAGTAATACACCAAAGGATGGAGAGAATCAGATGGATGTGGAGACAATGCAGTCCTTCAGCCAGCCCTGAGAATCCCTAAACAACTTTTAAGATACATGCATATAACCTGTACTTATAAATCACCACTGATAATGTTTCTTATATCTATTGGCTCCATCTTTTTCCATTTTATAAAGCTTCTCTTGGGTATTTGTTGTTACTTTTTAAGCCAACTAATTTCTATCCTAATAGATGCAGAGAAAAGTTTGTTCTCTACTTTTCAGTTGCACTTACATATCATATTTGAAGTTTGTTAGCCACCTTCTTTTCAGCGTTTTTTACTTCCACGACTCAAATTTTGCTTTAACTAGAACCACTTCTAAATAAAAGGTTCTGCCATGATAAGTTACTCCAGTAATTCTTTATTCTTCTAGTGAAAAAGCACCTTATGTCCTATAATCATATCTATAAAGCTGTTAAACTCTGTCAGCTTCCAGTTGTGATTCTATTACAGACACTGATTCTGTTCTTCTCACACCCTTCTAAGGATAGGCCTACTGAGAAAATAAACTCTTCAGGATGGTGGAAAAATGGAGTCCTGATATTAAAATAGGTCTCTGGGCATCCTTGTAATGCAAACATTAACTGCATTCTCTTTTAACTAAGGCTGGGATGAACAAACACTGTTTGTCTCCCAGCCATTTAAGATGCTGTCATCAGTCACCAGCGTGGTGCTGATTACAGGCAGAATCTCATCTGGTAAAAACCAGTATAACTCCTATCAGACATCACACTCAACAGTTCTCACCTCCTTTATGAAAATGTGCCTTCTGACTGCCATAGGCTTTTATCAGTGGTATGCTTTGCTTAATGTGTCTGAGATCTGCAATGGCACATTGAGCAATATGATAGGCATCTCAGAAGGCTATCTGATCTTTTAAGGTCTGGACTGAATTGTAACATCCCTGAAGCAGTCAACCTCTTTTAATTAGTGAGTCAATTCTGTCACAGCTACCTAGTGAAAGACATATACACAGCTCTCCCTTTCTCCCTTCCTGTCTTAGCTTATCTGCTATTATAATAAAGACTCATCTTAGTTGTAGGAGACACAGTCTTCTCATTAAGAAACTTGTAAGAACAGTATTCAGTTCATTTTCAGTGGGAACATACACCCAAAACCTCTTTGTATAACTTCTGAAAAACTTGATACTGTTCCTGTTGTTACAATAAACATTTCCACAGTAGAGGATGCCATACTTTAGTGTATATATACGCGTTAATGGTTAGTTACATTTACTGCACTTATTTCACACATGCAAAAAGCCCACAGACTTCAGTGGGAAATTTGAGCACGCAAGAAATAACATTCAGAGCTCATTAGGTAGACATAGGTTTTATTGCTTCTAAAGGATGTCTGCTCTTGCATTCATACACAATGTGGGGATTGTATATGCACATGTTGTGCTAAAGGTTCTGTTCTTGCTTCATTTTAGACAATGACTGGGCAACACTCCAAATTGTTCCTTATGAAAATGTATTAAATGTAATGGTCTTGAAAGAAAGGTATTGCATGGGGTCAGATAAATGTAAAACAGTTCCACTGGGTACCAGAGCAGTAGGAATAAAAAGTGTGTGAATTAATTTTTCCTTGGCAGCCTACGCTAGTCAGTGCAAAATTTGTTCAGGGTTTGTTGCACAGCTTAAATATTTGAGCTTTTTGAGATTCAGATGAAATATATGTTTGTTTTTTCTAAAGCTGTAGGGGCATATATGTGTCAGTTTTCATTAAGAATAATTTCCCTCAGGATCTTTGGCTTAAGTTAACCTTCAGACCTCCACCGACCCTTTCCAAACCATCAGGGTTTCTTTTTGTGTGTTGTTCCATGGATAAATGTACCTGCCAAAACCTAAGCGCCTTCAGAGGATGATGTTGACTGAATGTCTGAGCAGTTCTCGAATCTTAGAAATGTGCTCTGCAAACTACAGCAAGAAATTCTCCTCCTTCTTTTCCTCTAAAATGATCGGTACTAATAAAACAAACACTTAGACAAGTGTATATAGTAAGGATATTTAAAAATGTGTCCCCTCTCCTCTAAAGCCTTTTTCTGGAAGAACTACTTTGTGCTGTATATGTTTAGGCTCAGGTCCCACCCTGAAAAGTTATGCTTGCAAACTAATGACAAAGCACAGTTCTGGCAGTTCTTGAAATATATGGAAAGGAATCCAATTAGCTGACAAAACATCGTAACAGTAATAGGCAGCTAAGGTAGCTCCTCTGGATAAAATGCTGCTTTTCCACTGGCTGAAGGGACTTCAGACAGACTGAAAGCCCTACTAGTGCACCAGTCAGGACATACATCCGAGCCCCATTCCACTCTTCGCTGATGGTATAGGCCACCCATTTCTTAAGAGTTAATTTTGTTCCCTGTTTAAATGTAGCAAATAATTTAAGAGTTAGGTCACTGTTGGCAAGTAGAAGAGGACTGTTGAAAGTAAGGAAGTTTCCAGGGGAAAGTAGAGACTGAACTATTATTCAAGGATCCTTCTGCCTAAAAATCATGAGGTTATTGTAACATAGCGTTCTGGTTCACACGATCCACTGATGTTAGTAAGTAAGGAATGCTGAAATGTTTTGATTTGAAGGCTGTGTTGGAAATGAATAATTCACTTCAGTTCTGCACCATGAGCTGAAAAATACATTTACAATATGCATTTCTCTTAGATAATGCTTTAACGAAAGACTTTGCTTATTTTCTTTCCCTTAGATGAGATCCCATGATTAGCCATTTATGAAGAGCTATCAAAAAGTACTCTTGCTGCAGGATGAAGGCAAGGGATCAGCTCATCAGTTTGCAATAAACCATATCAGTGACTGATATTTTAATGGCAAATGGTTAGCAATATGAAACCTCAACATAGATAGACTTTTGTAAACATATGTCTCACAGTGAGGTTTATCTAAAAGCATCATTACAGATATAATAAGATATTTTTCATCTGTGCATTTACTAGTTGCAGAATCCCGTGAAAGTGTAAAATAAATTATGCACATTGATCTTAGCTTTGGGTTATGGAAAGATTACTTCAGACACTGTATGTATTCAGTGCTAGATGTTTCACATCTACCCATGTCACTTCATTTGCCTTTTGGATGCCCTAGATAGAGTGCAACCCACAGGTGCGAGAAACCTAACCCTTATAACTCAATTTCCCCACCAGAGATAAGCTAAAACCACTCTTAGGAAAATAATGTTTCTCTTAACTGTCATATACTCATGTTCATCATATTGGTGACACTGTAGCTTTAGCTTTTGGCCGTATTTCAAAGGCTTTCTGTATTCTGCAGTGCTGTATGGCAATAGCCAAACTAGAGTTAAACATACTCCCTCAGGAATGTGAACAGGCCTGGTCTTGACAGCAAAGTGCACCATGACAATTCTATGTATTATGGGGTTTAAAGGAATATACCATCTTGGAAGTGTTTAAAGTAAAAAAACGTTTATGAAAGTGCTATATAAATGGCCCAAAACTGACTATCTCTTTATCCATGGTCTGCTGGTTACTCATTTGTAGATTGGGTGACCATGTCTGGAAAAACTCCTAGGGGAGACAAGAAGAAAATATAAAGCATGCCTATGTGGTCAGAAGATGGATGTCATTCCCTTGCTTTGTCCATGGCTTGGGGCCATTGAGATGTTATTCCGGACACTGTTCCACCAGGCTGAAGGCCAGATCTTCCTTTCATACCTTGTCCAAAAGAGATTTCAGACAGATCTCAGATCTTTAAAATTCAACCTGCTTCCCTGATTTATTCTGTCATATGGACCCCATTATAAATTAAGTAACAAGATCAGTGACTTCAAATAAACCCCTATATAGGTATTGAAAAATAATAGCCCTCAGTACAGTATTCTGTACTCCAGTTCCCAGTTACCACAGATTTCTGTGAAGCATTCTCTATTAAATAGCCAGGCAGTTTCCTCTGAAGTAATATTATTAGGGTCATTGCAAAATGACTTGGAGCTCTCTTTAGCTGAAATTTGGCTCTGAACTAATAGTTAACCTCAAAAATAATCTTTCCCATTTGGAAAAATTCAAAATGAGACCAACCACCTCTGTTCAGTGCTAGGTTGTGTCTCCAACTGTTACCATTCATTGCATAGTGTACATTTTTAACTCAAAGTCCCCTGTCTCCAGCTCTTCTCATACCAGTCATTATTATATGATAGGCTTCCCTCAGTTATCCTAATGTAAAAATGTGTCTTCTGATACAGAAAGGTTAGCTGCCAAGGCTCCCTACAGAGCCGATGAAGAAAGTCAGATACCTCCATAAAATTATACATTCACCTATATTATGTAGTTATCTCAGTTTCCTGGAGAAGACTATGTATGTCCCTCAACTATAAGCAAAATTCAACCTATCAGTGTAGGCTGGACACCTGACTTGTAGGTGGATAAAATCCATTCAGAAAAATCCCACTCTTTGAGTCCAGAGAAAACATTGTACAGTAATGACTGTAACTGAAAACCATGCAGATATATTTTCACCAAATCAATCTATGAAAATAAAACAAACTTCACTTTAATGCAGCTTATCTGAAATCATCAAATATATCTAGCATTATATTATTTATGGTTTGCCACTGCTACAAATATTCATCTATTTCTGATAATATTAGGGGGAAATGTGAGTGCTCATCATCTGAAATGATGCTTTGTCTTGAATTAAATATACACTAAAATGCAACGGGGTCTTTTTGTATCATTCACTGGGCCAGTTAGACCCCATAGAAAGTAATAATTCGTGATGGAAAAAGCATTGCAGCACTCCTAAATCCAGGGAGTTTGTCTCAGTGGGATTGGTCTGTGATACTTGAAAGGACCCCAGATTGTGAGGAATGGTAATTAATTAAACAACCATTCACTAAACAGAAAGGTCAGCTTTATTCAATCCTTTTGGAGTATTGCCCTTAGCATAACCTGTAGAGGACAGTGGGGAAGTGTGTCACTTCCTTGTTGTGTGACCAAGGGTGTGTGAAACCAAATGACACTAATGCATGACGTGGCATCAGGTGCCCCAGGAATACACGTGTTTCAGTGGTCTTCACTCTCACTTTAGCTTCGTTCACCCACTTCCTCAGCTGACATTCCCACAACACTTTCAAAGAATGGGGACATTTTCCTTAGCCATGCTACACAATCTCCTTCAAAGATTTCCAGAGAAGCCTCACTGTTTTGGGATCCTAATTCAATGAAAATTGGACAGCTAATTCCTTGGAGAGGATGCTCTTAGGGTTGCTACACTAATTTGAGAACATGCTAATTTTAAACTAGGTTTATTTGTTAGTCTTATAGATAATTTGTTCTCAGAATCTTTTGGTGTCAGAACAAGTAGAAGCTGCTAAAAATCTGCCCTCACAAGCAAATCTGGCATGTTGGGAATGGCTTAGCTTATGTGTACTCTTATATACTAAGTAGGTGCGTAGAAGTATACCAAACCAGTTATGTATGGATTGGGTTCTAATTTAAGTGCCCCAGTAGCTTAATGCTGTTCAGAAACACACTGAAAGAGAAATAGAGAATGTAACAACCGGTCTTATTTCACACTATTCTGGTTTAATGGGCAGCTGCAGATTGGAGGGTGAGCCATGGGACTGCATTTGCAAGTGTGTTTACAGATACAGTATTGATTTCCTTGCTCACTAAGAGCATTTCTGTACTGCCACTGTCTGCAATAAACAACCCTGCAAGAGGCTACATGGTTGTGAAGCCCTAATGCATTATTTAACAGCAGCTAATCAATATAAAACAAGCATTCCCTTTGTTACAGGAGTGCTATTGACAGAATGCTTCTTCCTTTTAATTTTTTATTATTTTGCATTGATTGCTGAAGCACTGCATAGTCTTCAACAACGCACACTGAGCCGGGCCTGACCATAAATTTCACTTTATATATAAAAACAGATTGCCCCACTTTAGCACAGAATTAATTTGGAAGAATATCCAGCATTCTAAGAAATCAATATGACCATAACCATTAACTTCAATAGAAGAAAAATGAGACCTTTGATCAGATATAAAAATCAGTCCATTTAACCATTTCTGAAATGAAAGATCAATACCAAAAAAAACCCCTTCCTGTTGCCAAATAAGTCCTTGACTTCACCTGGATAGAATACATGGAATTTGGATTTATCAGTTAATTAAAAAGAAATTATTTTGCCATCTGTAATCTCAAAAATAATATTATCTACTCTGTGTCTCAGATTTGACCTGCAGTTCTACTAATGCCATGCCTGTAACATTGTTCAAAGAGAAAACAAGTGCTAGACGGGGTTTATAGAGCTGGACTGCTTTACACATATCTCATTTATCCTGTCTTTAATAAAATCTCCGACTGCTTCAGTGGGAGCAGCGATGAAGTAGTCAAAGAGGAACCTATTTGAAAATTCCACTCTCACTTCTTGGACCTTCCTTTGTAGGAATATGCTTAATTAGTGAAGTGTTAGGATCTTCATAATTAAACTCATGGGCATGGATTGTCAGATACCACATTCCAGGATCATACTTTCAACTGGCATTCATTAACTGCCAATATGACATTGAAGGAATTGGGTGATATGGCATACAAAGGCCTAAAAAATCCTAAATTAATCTGTTGCTTGAGTACAGTTCATTTCAACCTTCAAAGAAAAGATACAGCCTTTTTCTTCTAGTCTAAAACCTAAAACTTTACACTAACAACTGAACTCTAAAACTAACATGTTCTGCTTCTTTTGACCCTTCATATATGTACTTCAGTAAGGGTTTTCAATATTGTTTCAAGTTGGATGAATGACTTATGTGTCATTCAAAACTAAAAATCGTTATAAAGAAATACTATGTTTGACATTTTGGAAACTGATGAAAACGGCAAGTAAAATAAATATGAAGCATATAAAAGCAAGCAAATATGAAGCAGGCAGCTTTTTATCTCAGGGAAGATACTTCACTATTCTCTTAAATTTATTTCAAAAAAGATAGAATAAACTGGGTGAAGATATGTTTTTACTGGTTAGGAAGGAGATATTGTGGGGTGCTGAGATGGAAAAGATAGGAGCAGAGCATTTAGCCACTAGCCATTGCTGAATGTAGAATGCTTAATGGTCTTGGTCAGGCTGTTCCTTTGAAGTCACAATTAAAGAAATCTTTGCAAATTATAAATATCAAAGGTGACTATTTAAGCAGATCACAAATATTATATTTCCTAATTGTTTAGAAACATTCTGTGCTACACCATTCTATTAGCAGACTAAAAACAAAAAAAAGCAAGATGAGAAAAGGAGATATTTTGGAGAAACTCTAAGCTTATACCTCATAGCATCAATCACAGAGAAGAGCACAGCTTGCCAGAGGCATTTCCTTTGTAATCTAGAAGACCATCTGTACAGTGTCATGAAATAATACTGCAAGCAGAAGCTTTCGTACCACTATCTGTGCCTATATGCATACGCACACCTCCTGCAAATGCTAAGAGGACTTCTGCCTAGCAGACTGAGGGGACAAGGCATCACTGGTGTTCATTTTATAAATGATACACTAGATATTAGTCATAAAAAGTTTAAAATGTGTCCCAAACACCACCAAACTTGAATGCTCAGAAGTCTGCCTGTGGGACATATAGTCTGACCACACCAAAGCTTCCAAATTCAGGACAGTGATTCTTTGACAAATTGAGTATTGTTTAGGAGGGCCCAAGATCTGTCTCTTGAGGATACGTAGGAAGTGACAGAGAGTATTGAATGAGGACTCTGCTGCCTGTCTGGTAGACCCTGTAGAGGCATTCCAATTTTAATCAAATTATTTTGACTGTGAATGCTTTTCTTAGCCAGGGAGATACCCTCTGAGGTTTGCAGAGATATCCAAACAGCACACAAGCCAGAAGGCCTAAGTGAGCTTAGGTGGTTTGGATTCTGGATTAGTAAATCTAGTTGTTTCACCTCAGAGTTAGGTAACAGACATAAGGCAGCGCAGCTCTCAAGAGGTGCAAAATCACCCCTCTCAACAAGGAGGAAGAGATACTTGGAATTTGTGAAGCAGGAAGGTGTACCTGTAAAGAAGGCTGATTGTTCCTGCCAGACAGGCACTTTGAACCTGACAAGATTGAAGGGCAAAAGATAGATGGCAAGACAAGCCTCAGGGTTACCACAGCACTGGAAGTCTGATGAAAAAGCACCACAAAAACTTAAAAACTTGCTGATGGCTTTAGAAAGGGAGTTGACCTGCCTGAATAGGTTAACCTCAGCTAGAGAATTAATACTAAGCTTGTTCTACTCACACCAATTTTGCCATTGCAAGATTCTGCCTCATGTCACAAACTAGAACTTCTTTCATGGAGGAAGAAAATATGTACATATGTAAATTATTGATTTATTTATACTATTTTCTAATTCCAAGAAAATTCATATTATTCTGTCAGGATTCTATCCATTTTTCCCCTTTCTCTGCTTACAGTAGGAGCCTTCCAGTAAGAAGGACTGTCGATACTACTATATATCTGAAAAGATAAACACTTGACAACTTGGCAACACTTAAACATTCTTCATCCATACTCTCTTACGCATCATAAGAATCTGCTCAGAACACCCACATGCATGCACAAACATTGTGTCACTCACACATAATGCACTCCTTTTTCCAACCACAATTTTTCCTTTCCCAACAGTTCCAACTATAATTCACTGGCAGAGCAAACTCTTGGAATAAGCATTACATTTGTCACTGGACAAAGACAAGCCTTCACTTCTCCTCAACTCCAAAGGCCAAGGTAGAACTGGCTGCATCTCATTTGTCACAAACTTTCAGTAGATGAGTTAGTTTATGTCTCGGTGGACTGAGACAGGCTGGAGCTTACTGCAGTGTTTTCTCAGTTTAGTCAGGTTGGGGGCAGAATTCACAGCTTTGACACTTCACTGCTGAGCAAGTTTGACTTTATCCTGCCTGCAAGAACCAGTACTGTGGTTCAGAAGAGCTGCCTGGGATTCTTAGGCCAAGTAATTACAGTAACTTGCATAATACCTCTAATCAAGAAATTGCATTTTTTGAGCAAGAAGAGGAGTTGTGTTCCAGTCACAGTAGAGACTTTAAAAAAAGGAAAGTCAGACTCCAGTACTAAACTGCCTGTAATCCATTTTACCTTACTAGCAACAAGTATGGACAGCAAAACAGAAAAAAACCCAACAAAATCTTAAAAGTCATGTGCAGCTTAATGGATGATCAGAGAAGACACTGTTCTTTTTGTCTCAGTATGCTAAAAGTGAGTTTTCAGGAAGAGTTTACATAAGATTTAGATAATGGCCCCAGAACAGCAGAGTTCTCTTAAAAGGTATCTCTCAGTTCCTCACTGCCAAATTCACAGGTTACCACCCAAGGAGGGATTGTGCCTGAGGCTTGCTCTTCTGTTCCACAATTGCTTGGTACATGTAGATGCCTGCATACATTTCAGAATCTGTTAAGTTCATGCCAGTTGCTCCCCTCCCTCTGCCCCATCTCAGTCCTGCCCCTCAGGTGGGGACACATCCATGACTCTCTTCAAATGACACTCACCTGGCCATACAAAGTCTATGAAGATCAACAAGGACCATTGACAGACTCTAAGAGATTAAGACTTTCAGGATGCCAGGCTAGGGTCAGGAAGAAGGAGAAAATGATTTAACCTTTAATTTATAAGGTGGGAGAATATTTAGTAAACCAAAAGCTCTATCAAATGCATGGGGCTGCTTTAACAGGAAATTAAAGAAAAGAACAAAATAAAACTATTCTTTCCTTGAACTATTTCCGGGACAGGAGAGACATGATTTCTGACTGACAAAGGAGACCCTTTTTCCCTCTCCCCTTTGGCGAGTTCCCTAGCCACCAGATTACTGCCTGCAAAATGGACTGCATCACCTGCTGATTTTATGAATGGTGTGCAAATCTGGTATGTTGTTTCTCTGGCTTTGCTTTTAATGGAAATGGTGATATGTAAAATGAAAATGCTTTTTTTTCATAGAATTAAAAAAAAAAACCAACCTTATTTTGCCCAAGAAAACCTTACTTCTAACCAATTTCATTTCTTTTTCAAGAAACAAAAACTAGGACGTGTTCACTTAGATTTATCTCAAGCCAAGTTCATTTCTATTTTTTAAAGATTACTGGCATTTAGAAGGGTAAAATATACTGTACTGTGAATTAATCCTTATTCCATTTCTTTCTCTTTATGCTGCAAGATTTAGTCAATTAACATGGGAATTTTTACTGAGGTCCTTACATTTCCAGACTATTTCAGCTATGATGAGAAAGCTTCATCTTATATATTTGTTCTCTATACCTAAGATATAACATATCTTTATATTTCCAACTTTTAAAAGTTATACTTTCCTCCACAGAAACTAATTGGTTCTGTTCCCCCCCCATTTTAACCTTTTTTCCTCAAGCTCAGGGACACCAAGGTTCTGCTTAGTACATAAAGCATCTGATATTTTGAAAGAATAAAAAAAATCCTTTTCTTTTCTTGGTGAGGCATACATTTAAGGATGAATAGACCATTTTAAAATTTCAACAACAGCACTTAGCCAAGAATGCAGAGATTGATAGTTTCTTAAAAAATTAAGATTATTTTAGGACATATTTGGTTAACAAAATATCTCAGGTTTCCCACCCAGCCTCAACAGTTGGCTTTTGCTGTACTAACCACCACTGTTAAATTATATAGTGCACACTACACTTATGATGGACATGGTTATAATGGACAATTGGTTATAGCGGACAAAAACAGATCTCCCAAACCAAACATATTAAGTTCAAGACATTCCTCTCTGCTTATAACAGACAAACATTGGCCTCAATGCCAATTTCTGGCTTTTTTCTGAACCCTATAAGTGGACTGAACAGAAATGGGAGTTGGTGAGGAAAGTTACAGGAATACTATGTTTTCAAAATAGATTGTGCCTTAAACCAAAGACTGATCAAGATGGCAAAGGAGGTTATGCCAGACTGGCACTTTCTGCCAGCCTGATTGACCACCGCATACCAGATGAACCCAGGATTTTCTGTAATCTGTTCGCTCCTGCTCTAAGAGCCAGCTTCAATAGATGCAGTACTGTGGAGATGTAAAATGACTCTGAATCACCACTCCCTCACTGTGCTTTTCCTCAGATGACACAGACTGTCCTGCCCATGAGCAAGGCCAGAAACAACAGGGTACTCCAATTGACATAATAATTTTCAAGGTAGCCTTTTTCATCCTGTGTATGTCAATGTTTGCCAAGGGCACAAAGGGGATTGGTGAGCAAGTTAAAATGTACCCATTTCTAACAGCCTGTGAGCTGTCAAGAAATGTAAAATATGTGTGAAAAGATTGCATCTTAAACTCTGTCAAAACTCTTGTGAGACTTTCACAACACCCACCTAATCCCAACAGTTATTACAGATAACAAACATTTAAGTGACCATTCAGTGTCATTGTAGAGACAGACATGACACACCATTCAGTGATCAGTGTCTTTTAATGTGCTCCCGCCCCCTTATTGCAACTGCACAGACACTTTACAGTATTAACCAAACAATACATAAGAATACTATAGGCTATGGAGTCCTTCTACACTTTGTCCACTGGTCATCTTTTTCCACCTTCTTCTTGGCTCTGGACAGTCCACACCTGGATTTCATTATCACCCTGTACCAGGAGCTTGTTACAAAGGGAGTGATTTCTCTACCTCAAGGGAATGCAGGAATGTTGCCATGGTGAATTTCTTTGGTCATCGTGACTGGGTTGCTAGCAGACCTGCTTCATCCCTGGCAATTCAGGTCCACTTCCTATATAACATCTTTCCGGTCTGAATTTCAAAACTGAACTATCACTGGTGGGTGTAGAAATGAGTTATTTTTCTGCTCTACTTTTGAAACAAACAAACAAACTGATTTTCTTTTTCATTTCTATTAAAAGTAAAGAGTTTGAATTTAAACTTTTTGTTCTGTATTGTTACACTTGTGCATGTCCAATGAAGAGCAATGAAGCTGGTCAAGGCCCTGGAGCAAAATTCATATAAGAAGTGACTGGGGCAACATCTCCTAAGTAATAAGCAATAAGACAAGAATAAACGCCCTCAAGTTTCTCCAGAAGAGGTTTAGATTGGACATTAGGAAAAATTTCTTCACCAAAAGGGTTGTCAAGCACTGGAACAGGCTGCTCATGGAAGTGGTTGAGTCACCATCCCTGAAGGTACTGAAAAGACCTGTAGCTGTGGTGCTTAGGGACATGGGTTAGCAGTGGACTTGGCAGTGCTGTGTTAATGGTTGGACATGATGATCTTAAAGGTCTTTTCTACCATAAACAATTCTGCAGGATTCTCCAGAGCCCTACATGTCTGGAGCTCTGCTTTACCTCCTAAAGCAGAATAATAAAGCAGGACATAATTCATACTTGTACATTCTCAAGCATCTGTTCACACCTATGAAACAGCTCTGGTAGAAATAGAGAGGCTCTGTATTTGCATGACTAAGGTATTGTAAGAGGTCACTCTGTCAGCAAAACTAATGGGAAAGAACTGACCCAAGATGCAATTCTGCATTTCAACAGAAAACTTCACTGGGGTTCAAGTCTGTCAAAGCACAATCTTGGCTACCTGATATCTAAAATTATAAATGAGTGCCTACCAAATTTGGTAACCCAAACAGTGCTATCTATTCATTTTAGTTATGCCCTATGTGACATCCCTGCAAAATAGAGTTGAACATCCCAAGTCAGCACAAAGTACAGTGGAAGTTCGTTTAGCTAATACTTACAAAGAATTCACAATACACATCTAAAAATAAATGGTGGCATTCTCAGAAATATGGTGGTGAAATATCTGTGATCCATAGTAGTCCTGTGTAACACAACAGGCATTCAGAAAAGGGAGTTCGCATAGTGATTTTTCAGGCAGTGGAGGTCTGCTTCCACCCATATTTCTTTTCCCTTCTTGTCTTACAATAAGGGCACCACAGTGCTTTGTGATTGTCTGAAGACTGTTTCATTTCAACAGTAAGATAGATACCTCAAGTCCCTTCCATAAAAGAACACGATAACTGAATGATCATTACGGCAGGTTTAGTGACTGGAAGTATATAGGGAGCATATACCGGCAAAGACACTTGCTATCTAGAATTATAACTAAAAGTGTTTGCAAGTTGCATTCAAATGTACCATATTTTCCAAAATCATAGAAAATATCCCTATTTAATTATTCAATTCATTCAGAAGGTTTGGGATTTAAATTTCTCTTTTTGTTCTGAGTTTCAGCATTGTAAGGTCTATTTTTCAGGTGTTAAGTGGATGCTACCTGTACGCGGTGCTAATGCACACAATTTTATAGGCAACATGAAGTATCATCAAGTACGGTCATCATACAGTTTAAACTATCTGTGTGTTTAAACTATCATCTCTGACAGCTTCATGTAACCACTGGACTTTCTCTTCACTGGTTATCTAACAACACAAGAATAAAAAAAAATGTGGAAAATATATCATTTCCTTACAGAGTGTCTTAAATAATTTGGGGTACATGTTGATCTCGTCTGCTTATCTACTTTTCATTTCCTTGCTTAAAGACATAATACTCAACGTGGGGAAAAAAAAAGAAAAAAGTGCATTAAGATTACATTTGGCATTTTGAAAACAACAAAAGGTACCTATAGGTTTGCTTTATTGTGCAGTCAAGTAAACTCCAGCTGTCAGCCCTGTGATCACTTCTTCAATAGGCAAAAAGGACTCAGCTCTAACCTGGCTACATGCTGGTTCTCACCAGTATAACAACTGATATTTTCTTCTTTATGAATTGCATTTACAATTATTCCTTAGCTTTCAAGGAAAACATTGAAAGAAAAATGTGACTAGACTTCCTAAGTGAGTGCTTTTTGTTGTTGTTGTTATTAAATAAAAAAGCTGTATATCTGTTTTTATTAGAGCTGAAGTAAAACCTTTTTTGCCTGAGATGAAAACTCCTGCAGGATGATTTGCAAAATCTTATTGTTTTATTGGCATTCTCCCATTATAGTCACATTAAAGAGCCCAAAATATGCTAAATAAAACCCTCTGTCTGTAGAGAGAGCAACTACTGCATATATGGAGTCAGGAAATATTCATAACTGAAACTTTCATCACTTTTTAGAATATGTCAGTAAGGGGAGAAATACTGGCCATGCTGAAGTGGATGGGAGGTTTTTCATTGACTTCAGCTGGACCAAGGCTTCACTAGTTGTCTTCTGATAGTAATGTCTAGATTTTTGTGTCACTTTTTTTTTGAGATCCATGCTTCGTGGGAGGAACAAGCGTATCTGAAAACTAGAACTAATTTAAAACTTTGAACAACATTTTCCTGAAAACATTTTGAACTGTTCCCTTTTAAATTTTCTGATGAAAGAAAATGATTAAATCAAGAAAACCTCATTTTGAAAACCTCTTTCACTCTTACTAGAAATGTCGGATATTGTGTGTTTTTTCTTCTGACTTTTCCCTTTTTCTTCATTAATTTCTGCATTCACTTTATTCTGAAATCTAAAGAAGAGGGGAGGAGTGACAACTACTTGGGAAGAGAGGTGCCTTTTTCTATATTCCATTTCTCACATTGAAAGTCAAAGACAAGACAGAGACAAATGACACAGCTTCAAAACAACAAAATTCCATTTTTTTTCCCAGAATGGTTTGTTATGCTGTTTTCCAAAGAAACCATCATATTTTGGAAGCTAATTACATGGTCTATGTTGTTACTTTTATGAAACTATCTTTTCCATTTCTAAGTCCATTCTATTAATCAATTTTTCAGAAACATAAAAAAATGGCATTCTAGATTTGCCTATCTTCAAGATGAACCAAACACAGAAGACTGTGACAATACAGACTGTGCAGGGCTAAGCAGCACACAGTCTGGGGCAAAAATGGGCCCTAAATAGTGACACACTATCTTCTAGGAAACTAAAATATTGATAACTATTCAGCGAAAAATATCTGTTCAGGAAAATGCTTATTCAGGTGGTTGAATGCTTTGGTTTCAGTTCTGACCTCAGTCAGTCAATTAGTCTGCTTTTTCAGCCTTCTCCAAGTTTCTCAACCATAAAACTTAATAAAATTTACTCAATTTGTTTTTCCATAATTTCTTTATAAAACAATAGTTTATTTATATGAAGATACCTTTCCTGAAATCTCCATCTAAAGGCTCTTGGCTAAATGATTAACTATTTAGAAGACAAAATCAAAGCATGAGGTGGGCTTTCGAAGCCTTTTTTTTCTTTTTTGGCTTCAACAGTAACATTCCGGTCACTTTATATCCCTGTTGAACCATTTTAATGTAAAAAAGGTACCAATTGAAAAATTAAATATGAGGAGCAGTGTTGCACAGAGGTTTTCTGTCCAAAACCTTCTATCCAATATAAAATAAACAAAAGCAAGAAAATACCTACAAAGCTGCACAACAAGTACAGAAGGCACTTACTTCCATCCTCAGCAATAGAAATTTATAAAAAAGAAAACCACATACTTGTGAAGGGTTTTCTCAGAGAATATTTTTTCCATTTTATCTAATAGAAATTTAATCCTGTCAACTGTATGTATACACTCAGGCAACGAGTAGAGCAAGCTTCAAGTTCTCACACTTCATTATTCATGTCATACATTATCTGTATGACATAGAAAGAGATACTGTTTCATGCAGTGGGACAGAAAGTTTACCACAGATCCTACCAGAGTCCTGGCACAAAGTACGTTGATAAGAAAACCAAATTTCTGACAATGTCATCAATAAAAATGGCAAAAGAAAATGTTTGAAAAAAATTAATACCTGTACCTAAGGATATTCTGTGTCAGTCAGAGGTAAAAGTTTACTCTTGAAAGTCTTTTCATCTGGCATATCTGACAAACATCTGTAAACATCTGTAAACACCTGCCTACCTTCAGGGACTTAATACCCCATAGCTCTTCACTCTTCCCTCCTAAACTTCTCCTAGCAGGGAACTGCAGCAAGCTTCTAACATCACTCAGTTACTAGGTCTATCTGTGTAAATTCTTCCAAAGAGACCTAGAAGTACCAGGTAAGATGGAGAATGTTCCCATAACATGACATGACATGTTTGTAAGGAGATAATAAAAATCTCATCAGAATTATTACAAAGCCCAGGACATGAGTTATGCTGTGTAATGGACTGGCTGAGCAATTTCAAGCCTTACTTCCCTACCATTCGTCACCATAGCATACACTCCTTCTTTGTATACCCTTTAATAGGCAACTGCTTATGAAAAATTTGAATTCTTTATTAAATTATTCACACCTAACTATCTCTTTAAAAGGACAAATCCCAAAAATACACAGCCTCAGTTACTCATTCACTCATCATGCTGTTTGCAATGTCAAGGGCAACACTGCATCAAGTATTCTGAGTGGTGCTTTTACCCTCTGGGATTTCTGCTACACCTCAGACCCTTAAGATTCTCTAAAGTACTCCAAGGACTGCAGCAGCCTAAAGCTTTGAAGCAAATTGGATAAACACTTACCTCCTTAGACCCCTTTCCCTTCTAGAACTGAATTCCTTTGTTTTGTTTAGGTTGGTTGGTTTTTTTATAAAACCTTACAGAAAAGCCATTCTATAAATAACTTATAGGCTGATGTTTGAAGCAATGAGTAAAGTGAAAGCCATAATAATGAGTTGTGGTCAATTTAAAAAAATAATTTCCTATTAATATAAATATTTAAGAATACTTAAAATACATAACATTAATTTGAATAACCAAGTAAAATTAAGCATCTAATTTGACTATGGACCTTCAAAACATCTTCCAGATAATTTAAATTTTTAAGGACCAAAAGCAGTTATGAAAAATATCCTAAGAAAACTCTTTAATATTGATAAGTACTATACTAAAAAGTATTATACAGTTTAGCCACTGAGAGGTGAATAAATATATATCCATCTGGTGGAGGTTTGACCAAGAGCATACTCTGTAATATTCTGCTGTTTAGAGTACTTTTGTCTTTAATGTAGCTGGAAAGATTTAACAATACAGGTGATCTTCAACAGAGAAATATGAAGTGTTAGATCACTTATTAGTGGTAGTCTTACTACAGAGGTAAGAGTAACTTATCCTTTTATAATACACAAGGTTTCTGATCTTTTTAAGGACAGACAGCAGCAAAACTAGCAATTTTTTTAAAAAAACTCTTCAGATATCAAGACTATTTCCCATCTGTCACTCCTTGCTTCCCTCCAGGTGGGTAGAGAAAGCAGACTTGCTGCACAAAGAACACGCCACCTTCATGTTTGTATCACTGGCGTGACCCAAGTCTGCACAGGAATCATAGAATATCCTGAGCTGGAAGGGACCCATCAGGATTATTGTGTCCAACTCCTGGCTCCACACAGGACCAGCCAAGTCAGAGCATGGGACTGAGGGACTAAGCACATCATCCTGACACTGCTTGAACTCAGTCAAACTCGGTGCTGTGACCACTTCCCTGAGGAGCCTGCTCCAGTCTCTGACATCCCTCTCAGTAAAGAACCTCTTCCTAATACCCAGCCTAAACCTGCCTTGTCGAAGCCTCATGCCATTCCCTTGGGTTCTATTCACTGGAGAAGTCCATGCAAATATGCTCTTTTTTTTCCATGGGTGTTTTACATTCACAACAATTGATCCACAAGCCATTTGGCTGGAATTGATCATTTTCCCAGTTGGAGTAACAATCCCCCAGTTTCTGGACTTCCTGCAATCACATGCTGTTTTCCCCACAATATGGTTTCTGCGCAGATATAGTTCTCAATGTAATTAATGTGTTATAAGACATGGATTGTGCTCCCTACCTTCAAATAGTTCTGGTGTCAGGGTTGCATACCACCACGTCACTGGGGCTCCCAGCACCTCTAGGAGGGTTGGGAGAGGGCCAGCACCTAAACGGAGGGTGACAGAGCCAACTATCCCACTATGATATAGGTTGGCCAGCCACAGAGAAGGACATGTCTGACCCACTGAAATGACAGGAGAGAAGGAAGACAGTGCCAAGAAAGCTGACGTGCTTCCTTTGTACATAGCAGGGCACAAATGCCAACCTTGGACACAATCACTGCATGGCTATGCTAGAACCACACTGTGCCCAGGCTACTTGCACACAGGCACATGTTGGCTGGTGTTCTGCTGCTCAGTTTCCACAATAGTCCAGTCTACAATGTTTGAAAGCTTTTTGCTTTGTGCTCCCAACTGAGGATCAGACAAGTACTTAGAAGTGATATTTAGAGATTTATCCCCCCCAGCCTTTGCGTAGACCAACACTTAGATGAAAGCAAAGATTTTCCATGGGATTTGTTCATTATCATCAGTGATCAGACATTCTAAGGAGCCTCTATAAACCTATCTTCTAGATTTATGAAATTGTATTTTCTTTTCTAAAACCAACTTATGATAATACCTCGGGTCTAGACAAAACAAATTCACCAAAACCTCTCCGATATCAATCTCTCAGAAGTAAACACTGACCCTTCAGTTTCATATCTGCAATTCTGCAACTCCTGCAGCCACTTTGGATGAGGGAAAGCTTTCCTTTGTCTTCTCCTGCTCTGAAATCAGTTGTCACAAAACAGCAACACTCAGTCACTCTAAGTAGACAATCTTGGCAAATACAGCTTGTGTAGTCACTCCACGTGAGGTCTGAAGCTGGGGGAAATAACAGAACCATCTCCAAAATAAGGAAGATTGGTTTAAATCCAAAACAATCCTGTGGGAATGTAGCTACAAAAATTCAGAAAGACTTGCTCAGGTAAGTAGGATCAAGCTCACCTCTTTATCATAGTATTTGGCAAATAAAACTAATTTTTTTTGACAAATTCATTCTTCAATTACAGACAGGGACTCCTCTTTTAATTGTTGTTCTAGATAAAGACCAGATTATCAGTGTTTATCTTCCTCTGTCCTGCAAAAGTTTCATCCATCAACCCCACACTTCTTGTAGCAATGCACTGATACGTCCAAAGAAATACAATGAAAGCTTCTTAATTTAAAAAAAAAAAAGTATAGGGCATTGTAATCATATTAAGACAGACATATAAAATACATTATTTCCCATCAAATGCTGGCAGAAGTTATTTATATTGTTTTAATTCCAAAGTAGTTTCATGTCAGTGGAATAAGGGCTAGCTTTGAATTTGTTCTTGCATTTAAATAATGTTCATGGTTTAACAAATGTTCATGTAGTTCACAGGAAAGTTAAATCACTGAGAATATATGACAATACTGGCTGCTTCTTCAGACAGTTTTATGCAGCTTTGACAGCCATATAAACCTGACCAGCCAAGGAGGAGAAAAACCAAACAAAGTAAAAACCCCTGTCCTGAAAACCAGTGAAAACAACAGTGGCTGAAGCCTTATTCACTTGTTGGAAAATCATTTTTCCCTCATATGCACATGTTTTGATTGAAAAGTATTTCAACCAATAAAAATTATCATAACTGGTACTTAGTACCAATATAGTGCACTCAAGTACTTTCTAAATTCTTTCCAAGCAATTTATAAACCATTTAAACACATAATACTAAGATTAAAATTAATCTGAGCCTCAGCCATATCAGAACAATATTTAGAAGGTTACTGCAATCGGTCCCAGCTGTGGAAGAAATAATTTTTAATATTTATTTGAGGTAAGAACACATATACTTCCTACAAGATTAATTTTACAATATTATATGATTTTCTAATGCAAGATCGTGAAGCATGCACAAGTAGTAGAATGAGAACTTTGATATAGAGTATTCTTCATACAATCACTCTCAGCTTTTAGCAGTCCTTAAAATTTTCTACAAAATCAAAATATTTTTTTAGAGGAAATTAAGTGGAAGAGGTTAAGTCATATCCATGGGCTGAAATTAGTGAGAAAGCAGGTAACGAAGAAATAATACATAGTACTGAACAACATCCCTTTTCATTTTTTCAGCTTTGATATAATGTGTAATTACTTCAGTCACATTTGTGAGCAAAAAAAGTAATAATTTTTTGTAGAAAAATTTTGTCCTTGAACTCATCATGGTATAAAACTGCATTAGAAATGAGATCACATTTTTGTAACTGTACAATAGCAGCTTCTAGAGAGAATTGTCATAGAAATATGTGCCAGCCAATCATTGAATCATCCTTAATATTTCTGTTATTAAATATCTTAGAGAGTTTTAAGTGATTGGTATTCACCTAATGTCCAAAGCCATTTCTAATAGCAGAAAAATATTTCAAGATACTTCCAACTTCAATCGATATAACCTGGGAGTATAGTTACTTCTCAGAATCTCTTGAAATGCCAGGCTGAAAAAAATTAAATGCCTTCCGAAATTCTGATGTTATTTTACTAGGAAAAAATAGACAAAAATAGAGGAAACATGTTATACAATCTATCAATCTATTAGCAATCAAATAGTGTTTTCTGTGTAATAATGTTTCTCATGTTATGTACTTAATTCATGGCAAATACTCATTTTCTTTTTCTTTCCACCTCAGAATTAAAGGTACTGCTCTTAAAATTACCACTTACATTATCAGCAGCAACTTATATCAAACAATGTACAAGTTCATTATATTTGCAAATATTTTTAAACAATTTTCTTGACATATTTCAAATGCAGTACATAATAGCTCAGTCCTTTCGGTTGTGTAATAAGAAACACAAGTCTCTCCATTATAATTATCAGACATGATAAAGGAGTACTTCCTTCACTGTCAGTTTTCTCCAATAAAAAGTGAGCAGATATGTTGTTGCAAATGCGTGAAGTTTTACTACAGTGATAATAATTATACTTATTTTGCGTTTCAATGTAGGCTGATTTTGCTTTTGAGTTCACAAAGAAATGTAACATTTTTATTATTTTAGAAATTATCCTTGAGTGCAAACATCTGGTCTTACAGTGGCCAGTTCTTAGTCTTTAAACATTACCCTCATTTCATGGTATGAGCAGTTCCTAGATGCGATTCACATCACGGATTAATTTCTCATCTGAAAACTCCATCCACTTCTTAATCCATTATCAGAAGAAACTAATTTTTCTTGCACCCTCACAACTGTGAAGCCCTTCCACAATATCCTCAGCACCTTAGACCACCACAGTAGCACAGAGCACTGAAATCTCACACAGACAGCTGTCCTGCTCTATTTATAGACTTTTGCACATGGAGAAATATTTGCAGAGAGCTCTGTGAAGGCCTCTACCTGAAATCTGCCAGGAGTTTGCTTGCAAATACTTTTCAAAGCCTTGCCCAGAACATTTACAATAAAATATATCAACAATCAGAGGCAGCCAGCACTTTCAGGATGATGAATGATGAGTTCAAAACATGTTCATTTTTTCATTACATTAGCCAACCAGGGTTGCAGAGTCCTAGGACAATAACTTGTTTGCATGAAGAAAGGATAAAGCATCGAGAATTACCTCTATCACCTACACCAGGTGAGAACTTCACCTTTGAACAAGAACAGTTCCAAAGAATAGTTTTCTTTAACTGTGGTTGATATCTTTTAACATCTGTTTTTATTCTGAAAATAGATTTAGATTGAAGTCACATCGCTTAATGTTGCTCTACAAAGCTTTGATTGATTTAAGCTTCTCTTATTTAGGTAGGAGTTGCATGAACTGAGAAATATGCCCTGTGATGAATGAAGATGGTTATTTTAGAAGACAAACCAAACAGATGAGCCACAGCATATACTCTGCTCTATAAAGCCATATCATTTTGCTTTCTTATTTTATTTTCTCCTTCTTTTGCTTAAACCTTATTCTGTGCCATGCAGGTTAACTTCAGCAATTTTCTAGCTGTTATCTCCATTTCAGAAAAGGCTGAGGAAATAAATCTGACAACCCAAATTTATAGACTCCATTCTTATCATTCAGCCTTCTCTGGCTTTCCCCTTAAAAACCATGTACACAGAGGCACAGAAACCCTGAAGTACAACTTCCCATTTTCTTCCCAAGCACAGCTCCTTCTTTCCAACCTCCCTACTTCCTTCCATTGCCTCTAAACTGTCTCTTTGTCCAGCTTCTCCATTCCAGCCATGTTAAATTTACAGGTCGGCGCTTTCTTCCACCCATTTTGTTTCTGACAGGAATTTTGCTCATTTTCTTCCTTGTTAAACCATAAAGAGAAACTCAAGCAGGCTGATGCAGAAGTGATTCCCACATGGAGTTTTTATGTAGCCATATTCCAGACTGAGGGTCTGAGCCATAAAAAAGATTAAGATTGGCAGGATTTAGGAAATTAAAGACAAACTTGTGACCCTCAAAACCTGTAAGAAACTCTTCATTAATGGTCAGAGCTCCTAAACTGTCTGAAGCTCTTTTGGCACCTAAGGAAATGTCTAAAAGGGACCTTAGGGCTGTGCTTTGAAGAATAGGTTTGGTTATACTGCCGTTATCAAAGACAGGTCATCTGTCCTCAGGGAAGCACTAGAAGCCAAGAAACTAGAATGAGAGAGACCTCTGCCAGACTGCAGGTTAGACACCTAAATCCAAGTGGCAAACTCAAAGCAGTCACAGAATCACAGGGTTGGAAAAGATCTTTAAAGATCATCAAGTCCAACCATTCCCATCCTAAGCTAAACCATATCTGTAAGTACCTCATCTACTTGTCTTTTAAAGGTGACTCAACCACCTCCCTGGGCAGCCTGTTCCAGGCCCTGACAACTCTTTCAGTAAAAAAAAAAATTCTAATATCTAATCTAAACCTGCCCTGGCACAGCTTCATGCCATTTCCCCTTGTCCTATCACCTGTCACCTGGCTGAAGAGACCATCACCCACCTCTCTACAACCTCCCTTCAGGTAGTTTTAGGTGGTGATAAGGTCTCCCCTCATCCTCCTCTTCTCCAGGCTAAACATCCCCAGCTCCCTTCAGCCATTCCTCATACGATTTGCCCTCCAGCCCCTTCACCAGCCTGGTTGCCCTTCTCTGGACTTGCTCGAGGACCCCAGTGTCCTTCTTATGGTGAGGAGCCCAGAACTGAACACAGTACTTGAGGTGTGGCCTCACCAATGACAAGTACAGGGGCACAATTACCTCCATAGACCTCCTGGCCACACTATTTTTGATACAAGCCAGGATATCATTGGCCTTCCTGGCCACCTGGGCTCACTGCTGGTTCATATTCAGCCTGCAGTCAACCAACACCCCCAGGTCCTTCTCTGCCTGACAGCTCTCCAGCCAGTCTCCCCCAAGCCTGTAGTGCTGCATGGGGTTGTTATGTCCCATGTGCAGCACTCTACACTTGGCCATGTTAAACTTCATCCCGTTGGTCTCAGCCCATTGGTCCTGTCTGTTCAGATCCTTCTGAAGAGCCTCCCTGCTCACTGACAGCCTTTGGCCCATGATGACTCCTTCCCTGAGCATACACAATGAGTATGAGCATCCCTTGCAGGGCCACAGCTGTGTTGCCTTCCTTGCTGGCTCTGGGTGTGAATCTTGTCTGGAATCACATGGCTGTAAAGTAGCAAATGTACGGCTATGCAAAACGTTCCCAGATTGTGTTTAAAGTAGTATTACAGTGCTGTCCAGAGTTCGAATTTATCCAGACAATCCATCTCTGACCAAAAGCTTCTCTCTGGCTGTTTTCTAAGGGGTTAGAAATGGCATCAGTGACATTTCTTACAGACTTCGTCTGACACATAGCTCACCAGGCATTCCAACTCACTATGTTACGCTTTTGTTCCTCCACTCCTTTATTGTAAATTGCATTTTAATTTTTATATTTTGTCTCTGCTGAACATTTGAAGGATGTATTGCTTTCTAGTCCCTAGAGAAGCAGGCAAAACACACAGAGAATTTCAAATTTCTCATAACATTATACTGCAATAACGGTATCAGTTTACCCTCATATTTTGAAGACTGTCTCCAGTCATCAGAATTGAGATCATGGGATGCACAAGATCTATTCACTGGCAAGTGTTGTGTAGTTACAAGTTACCCAAGCCCCCAAAACTGCAGAGCATCAGCTATTTGTAGCTCAGGGACAGAAGATCTACTTTGTGTCTTTTGACTGAAAATATTATTTACCTTCTGAAATAGAGAACATAAGGAATCTCAATAGAGGAGTCAGGGTTTTCAGACAATATAAATAGAGAAGATACTTGTAAAAGAGACAGGAAACTGGAGTACTAGTACTAGTAGTAATAAGGCTACTAATACTGACATTAAACAAACCACCTTCAGAAACTTAGTTATTTCTGTCTTCAACTTTATTACCTAGTTTCTTTGCTCTGTCCTCAAGCAGCCTTCGCTACGTGCTTGTCTGTCTTTCTATACTCCAGTTCTTGAGTGCAAGGATTGTTTTTTTTTCCTCTATTTGGAGAGTGCCCAGGCGATTTTAGATATAGCCACAACATAAATATTTTTTTTATCCAGACTGCTGGAATGCCAGCTCAGTGTGATAGCTGCATGGCTGCGCGTTCAGTCACCTCTTGTTCCCTTCCAAGGATTGTCCCTTATTTCCCATAGTTTACTGCCAGCAGCGGGGAAGCATCTATACAATCAGACACCCGGTTGCAGAGAAGCAGGTATCTGCCCCCTTGTTTCTCGAGGAAAAATAGACCATGATAATTTTAATGAACACACTAAAAGGGGTGATCTACACAGAATTCACCAGCAGTGAGGCCATGCACATTACTCAGCAAGACATGCTGCAAACACGAGAATAATAAACACTGGTGGAGAAGGCTGCCTGGTGAACTCGTGGTGCAGCTGTGGAGCGCTGCATTGCCGGCCAAGTGACCCCAATCACAGAGCAGTCACAGAATCCAGAAAGCTGAGTTCATAACAGTTATGCGTTCATAGTCATGGAGAAAGAGTCAGAAAAACAAATACCACTTCTTTTACCATCTGGGACTTAAAGTACGAGACCTGGATTTAAATTACTGACCAGGTTCTCTCACTCCAGTGCACCAACTGCTTTGTGTTGGCATAAACGTTGCTCTGTGGAGGTTAATGGGAGTTCCAGCTGACCTCCGTGAGAGATCTGTTAAATAAAACACATCAAAGAACTGGATTCCTTGAGCAATCTCTTCCTCAAGTTTCCCTGCTGTAAAGGAATGGAGAATGTTACTCACTCTGTGCAGAGCTCTCTAGGAACCTCAATAGTAAGGCAAGAAAGTAATTCAGTGACAAATTTTGGCATCACTGTAGAATATATGCACCTCTAATTAAAGCAGAATTACTTCATTCATAGTGTTCTATATATGACTGAATTATATTCCTTGTGAGCTAAAAGGTATTTAATGTGTAAAAAATCATAATCAAAGTTTTTCTTTTTGACATATTAAGATAATCTGTTGGAAAGCAAAAAAAACCCATTTCACATATTATTAGATATTTCATACAATATTTATAACTAAATTTTGCACACTCCATAGATGAATCCCCATTAAGTTAAAATTAACTAAGTAAATTAATTTTACCTATAAAACACATTTAAATATTAGCAGTGATAATTTGAAAAAATAAGAAATCATTATTAATATGTTTACACCTACCTCACTAACCAGACTTCTAATAGTCATCAAGAATCCATCCTTACGTACAGCAGTAAGGCTGTAATTTTAGAACAATTTCTGCTAACATAGCTACATGAACAGATTCACCATTGTTTTATGATGTCTGTCATCTTGAATTTAAAGATACCTTCCTCTACAATGCAGAAGTAGTACAGCACCAACGTACACCATATGTACAGATAGTGAGCCATCCAACCATTCAACGATTATGCTGAAATTACGATTGCAAAAAAGCAAAAACCTGTGTTTAGGTTGGATTATCTACAACCATGGCCAGACTTCTGCAACTTTATGCAAATTAAACCTTTTTTTTGATAACTCTGGGCAATTTAATTTCTCTGTTTTTCTTGTGTTGTCTGTCAACTAAACTGGCATGGCCCAGATTCACATCAAAAGTTCATAGCATTTGCCTACAGTAAGTGAATAAACACCAATTTTGCATCCCTTGTAGGTATCGTAGAGGGAAAGAGATTTTAAAGTTGAGTAATTGCACACAATACACAATAGTCTGTGTAGATCGGTGTGTCGGGTTACCTCAATAAAGAACAATTTTAAGCACATCTAGGTTAGGCAATGGAATAATTGAATTTTCTTGCACAACCTTAATTCATCTCAGTAAAGTACCTGCATTATTAGACAATATTTAATTAACATGATTATGTACTACAAATTCTGTACTTCATTGTACAATGCACACAACAGACTTTTTTTCCTGGAAATAAATCAAAATTGTCAAGAGTTGTCTGAAGAAGCCACTCTTACAATAACAATAAGTATAGCTATGTAAAAACTAAGTAAAAACAATATTTACCAGTCTTTTCAATCTAGAGTCCTCGAAGAGATTGACAAAATAGTACCAGAATATTTGTAACCTAGTTTGAAAATTAAGTAAGTGGAAGCACAGCAAGGTCTTCATCCACACTTTGAAGACTGTTCTGCATTGTTCTTTGTAACGAACAGTGAAAAATAATGGACCTTAATTTTCTTCCTTTCTTGAAACTACTTAAGATTAGGTATTATGTGGTTCACAATGAACTTTTGGATGGCTTTCTAAAGCTTTACACAGATATGTATTAAAAGCGTATGTCTTGTTGCGCTTTTTAAAGATGGAAAGGTTTCTACCTGTATTTACATATTTTGATTCAAAATCTCCTTTATTCTCAGCTGGGAACAGAAAAGCCTTTATTATTCTCAGCTGGGCCCAGTCCCACAAACATTTCAACCCTGCCTTCATCAGATGCAGATCACACCAGCATTTATCCCCACTAATCACCACTCCCTCTGGCACTGACATTATCCTGGGGAGTTTCCCGTTCACCTGACATCAATTACCCCAGACCCTGCTGATACTTAATTCATATCATCATACTTAATTAATCATTAACCCCTTCACTACAGTCAGTATTCTGTAATTGGTGTTCACAGCATCTGCAAAATATTAAGGGCATTTGACTGTACATTCATCTTGAGCTCTTCTACTAGAGCATGAAGTACAGACTACAGACCAGTCGTCTTTCAGAAAGATATCACCCAAATATATTAACACTAGGAAAAATTAGCATTTCTGATCCAGCAGCTCCATAAATCTAGCAGCTGCACATCTACCATTCAGTTCTCTTCAGAGACATTTAATAAAATCCTGTTCTCACAAGGACATCAGGAGACCTGCCTAATCACTTAGCCAGAAAATATGCTTATGGAAGTAAATAGAGTCCACTGTGGAGCTTTGTGATTCAAACTATTTGAATTAAAAACTGAGAAATATATAGGAAAAGTCCAGTTTAAAATATAGTTGTTATCAGCTGGCTCTAGAAACAGGGCTCTTCTCCATAGACAGAGATGATACAACTTGTTGGCCAAAAATATCCGAACAAATGCAAGCACAGGGAATATCTTATATTGTTTGGATGATATCAAAAGGGGGATACTTTTCTTTATAGAGAGGCTAGAATTCTTTTGAGCTTCAAAAATCCGCTCACCCAGACTTTTTATTGGAGATCTATAAGAAAAAAACCTAGTATGCATAGAGTGATTTGTGTAGGACTCTAAACATACAGTGACAAATACAAGGAGGCTGAGAAATAAAACTCCGGGGACTGCTTATTTCAGGGAGCAATCACCTACTCAGAATGTGAGAAAATTATCCATTATTATCAGTGAATTGGATTATTACTTATATCTCATAACCTCTTTTCATGTTTAACTTTTAATAGTAAGTTTGAACAGAAGGTCTATGAAATTACATTTATCTGAAGTAAAAGCCAAATTATTGGTACAGAGGATATATCAGTGGATCTCAAGTTCGCAACAAATCTAGAGGTCTGTATTCTATGCTTACTCTACTGAAAGACAAATAGCACATCGCTGATGAGATGTTTCCCACGTCTTTATATTCTGCTTTTATTTTGTTTTGCTTTTAGCTTAACAGAAGAGAAATATTTAAAGAGCGGGGTATCTGACAAATCTCATTTCACAAGCATCAAGAAAGAGGTTAATGAGGTTTCAAAATAGGGTTAAGTGGTACCACCATCACAGGAGCTGTGAATGTTTGTAGAAGATGCACATGAAAGAAGACCCATTTTAATAGTATGGAAGATTCTCACTTTCATTTCTTCTAGCAGGGTAATGTCACAGAGATTTTTAAATTTTTATTAAAGGTACAAGATAAAATAGAACACAGCCACATTTACTGGTCTCATATTTTCACTAATCAGGTTGCAGAGATCAATTAATACAAAAATAAAAAATTAACTATTTTTTAATATGTATTTCTCTTAGAAATATCTCTAGCAAATACATCAAAGTTCTGCATCAGTCCATGTCAGACTGAAATCAAACAGTTTTTCCTTGTGGCCAGGCAGAATACAATCATATCTGTAGATCAATCCCCATTACTTCACTTTGAAAATAAAATAAAACAAAAATAATCAAGCATTCTATTCCCTCCAGTTCCACAGAACTGATGGAACCAGTCTTTAACTTTTTACAAAGACCTGTGGATCTACACGATAGGTCAAAATCTTAGTGGTGCAAAATCACTTCTCCCTATTACAGTCAATAGTGTTATATTTATTTTCACAAAGTAAGGATCTTGTCAAGCTTTTCTAATGAAAATTATATTATTGCAGAAATGGGAGCAGCTAGTTTATCTCTAGAAGTTGGAAAGAGTCCAAGATAATTCAGTAGAGAAAAATTTCTTTAGCTGAAAGATTTTAGTTGAAATTTTCCTAAAGAATTTAGCCTGAGGCAGCCAGTGAGTATGGAAAATATCAGTCCAAACAGTTGAAGTATAATGAACATATTAGTAATTGAAAATTTTTTTTTGTCATGAGATATGTCAGGCAACTTTAGTAACAGGCAGCTCTTTCTGCTCCCCCTGTAGTATTTGTCTTCTTAAAGGGATCAATGAGTGCTATTAATTCCAGACCTGGTTGTAATGAATGGTGTCCTTCCCATTCTCATTCAGGTAAATTGACAAAACTAATTCTGTGCATTTATGGAATCCAGTACCATGAAAAACAGAATCTTTTTCACTAAAGAATTGACCCAGTGGTAATAACTGCATAAAGCCAAGCTTCAGAGTCTAGGAGTTTTTGTTGTGGCTTGTTGTAGATACACCTCATGGAGGTTTCCTAGCAAGGACTGGGTGGGAAAAACAGGAAAAGTCATGTACAGAGAAGCACTCATGAGGGAACAAGAGAAAAAGACCTTTGTGGCATGGCAGAGGATTGAAAAATAGTTTTGCAAACTGTGAGCAAGACAACTTCTGTGCTATTACATTTTCAGCTCTATCTGTTACACGTTTGGCTAGGACTGTAATTTTTTCTCTTATGAGAGAAAATCTCTGATATTCACTAATTATACAGAACAGAGAGTGAATTTATAAACATTTATATACACTGGAATGTGATTTGTTTTTATTTCTCTGACATGTGAAATTTCATAGATGTATGACAGTCACATTTATTTGTCTGATACTACTACCTGTAATTGATTCCTAATAATACCTTAGTAGGAGAAAGAATTTCTGAATGGCACTAGTCTCTAATCTAGAATTATACCAAATCAGTGCCTACCAGTCCTTGTCATGGATCATATGAATTCTGTTTGTCTTTATTGTACACAAGATGTCATCACCCTTACGTAGCATAACTCATGATAAGTCCTCATGTACCTGTCATCAAAAATATGTTACACAAGCAATAATTTTTTTAGATTACAGTACACTAATAATTATTGATTTAGCACATTAGGAGAGATACACAATTAGTTCTAAGAAGAAAACAAAACACAGGAGATCAACTAGGTAGTGATGGAAGCTCTAACACCTCCTTTTTTTAGCACTGCCTAGCACATAGCACAGCGCAGACCTGCACATCAATTGCATCCAGCCCTGATTATGACACAGCCATCTGTCAAAATAGGTGCCCACGGTGACTAACACCAGTTCTCCACAAGCGAGCACGCTTGTCATTGGCTTTACATACTCCATCCGTTCCCTCTCATAAAATATTCTTCTTCAGATTCACCCAAAAATCATTTCTTGACCCCATTTTCCACCTGATATTTGATTCTTTGTGCTCAGACCACAGACAGGCAGATACAACATCTTCTGGGGATCCAAGGAATAGGCAACGGAGAGTGGAATAGCAACTGCTATTTCTATGCGAATAATATATGTCCTTGAAGGAAGAAAAGGTTGCTGCCAACGTTGTACCATTTGCAGGACTACTGTGATAAGAGACATCTCTGCCCGAGGAAATGTGAAATCTAGTGATTCCCCCTATTTTTTTTAAAAATCAGAATAATTCTCAGAAGTGTTGTGAATCCTATTCCCCTTTCTCCATGTAAAATACTCTTATAATCTCAACCTCAGTATAATCTCAATATATGAAAGAATTATCAAATTATGGATTTCTTGCCTCTACACTCTGTAATGTGCTCAAATTAAAATCAGGAACATTTTTTTCTATACATACCTATAGTTTTCTTGCTAACTTACCTTGATCATGACAGTCTGAAGTACAAACATTTTCTAGAAACTTTAGGAGATTTTAATTGTTGTCTTTGCTATTCCTATGGCTAAGTGAGGAACTCTTTCTGGGTAGGTCTTTGAAATACACTGGAAAAACTAATCTAGATAAAGAAAGCCTCTCCTGGAGGGCTTGTGTGAAAGGCAGATGGACTAGCACCATCTTCCAGCTGTCATTGTTGTCTGACAGTTGATGATAAGTACAGACTGAAAAATAAATTCTAAAGTAACTTTTGCTTACCAGTTGAGCAGAAAATAGCAGGCTGGTATAGAACAGAATAGTAAATGGGAGGCATACGTGGGTTTGGAACTGTAAAGATCCCCTGATAGGATTGGGCAAGCAGTTTCACTCCAAGTCCAAACAACCTGAACTCCAGCTACATAATTATGTTTGGATTTGGGCTTTTTCCTACCCGTAATATTTTGTTTGGCTTCTGGACTGTTTGGAAGTTAGAATTTCTTCTGCTGCCTATTTACTTATGACATTCAGTGCTGGCAAGACTGATGCATTTCTGAACTGTGGAACTCTATAAATTCCCAAGGATACTTGAAAACCCTCATTGTCAGTAATAAAGCTTAGATACTGTTTGTTGCTAGTAAGGGCAATTTTGGTATCGAGAGGCTCACAATAGGTTGGTCTTACGATTTCCTTTGCTTGAGAGCTAAGGGTGAGATCAGCAAGTGTGTGAGATGACATAGCAGGTATTCATCCTAATTATTATGTCATTAATAAAAATTATTCAAAGTTTCTCATTTGTGGGAAATGCTAGTTTGATTGGTATTTGGTTGCAAATCCAAAACTACCACAAAACTTTTCAAAATTCTTTATAAACTCAGGCCCCCAGAGTAGCTCAGTGTTCCTGTCAGAAAAATCACTGTCTTCACCACCAAAATTACCTCCTAAAATATGATACTACAAGTAGATTGCCCGGCATGCACTGCATATTCAGAACACTAATCTTGACTGGTTAATCCAAAAGAAAGATTGTACAGTTGCAAATACATGCAAAAATAGCTTCTGCTCCTCTAAGAGTAGGTTGAAGGGCTGCCTAAGTGCTTCTGTATGTTACTGCAACTGCCTGAGTTTATTGCAATGCATTTACTAATTAGTTGGTCTTCACATATTAAACAGTTTTCTCTCCCATACCATTTCTCTCATGATAGATGTCTCCTAAAGCACCCCCCTTGTTGATCCAGAATTCTTGCTCTTCTTTCAATACTTCCTTTATGTTCTGCATTTGTGACAAAAAAACTTCAAGCAGACTTTCTGTGTGAGTTGTTGACACTTAGTTTTGCCTGAGACTGATTAGAACTAGAATTGACCTTGTATGAGTGACTCAGCCTTTCTTTTATTCATTGCTTAACTATTAATCTAAATTTTATTCAGTAAGATAGATCCAGTGGTATGAGATAATATATATGCAGACTTGGTACCTGGTTACTGCAGTTTACTAAAAATTTAGTAAAAGCACATCTTTTGGAAACATTTCAAAACTTCAGCCAAGGATGCCAGAAATTGGTTCACCATCTCCTTTGGCAATAGGCCCAGTGTTTACTGCTAAGGAACTACATCTTAGCAAAAGTCCATTTCCACATATTTTAACCCCATTTTATCCATACAAAGCTGGATGTCTTAATTAAGTGTATCCTATTACTTCATATCAGACAAGTCACCCCACAAAGCTTCAGGTGGTTCTTGTATCAAACTGAGATGGATTCTATGGGGACCCATTTGATTTTGTCCAAAGCTCTGGTTAGGAAGACTGAGGGAACCTTTCCAGGACATTACACAATGATCCTTCATTAGAAGGCTATAAAGTTTTCTGAGTAAAATGTGAGGGGAAAAAAAAATACTTCTGGCTTCCCTACTCTATAACCCCACACAAAGTTGTAAAAACCTCTCCAAAATAGGCTTGCACAGAGGCCACACCTTTTTACTTTGGCTGTCCCTTATTAGTCACTAATGTAATTAAACACTTCGCAGTGTTTCCACAGACAAACGCCATCTTTGGAGGGGTTATGATTCAGCAGTAAATTTTTACTCTAGGATGAACTTTAACAAACAAAGGCTTATCCCAAGAGCAAATATTAGTCATACAAATTTAAATAGAATGTTTAGGTTGTTTTGTTTTTTTACATTTTTAAGCAATTGAACTTGTCCCAAGCACTCTGTGTACCTTGGGGAAGTTTTAAGAGGAAGTTATAATTTAGGCACGCCTAGCTGATGGTACCAAAACCAGTTCTCACCTAAACAGTGCTGTTCTGACTCTCTCTAGTGCTGCCCAATGCCAGCACCAGGACCCATGTGACCCTCCACACCAGTGGAAGGTGCATTAGTAGCATTCATTTGGGTATTCAACTCAAAAATTTGTGTAGATATTCAATTCCAGCACCACTGACATGGAGATGAAAGCTTTAAGTTCCTTTTCCTCTTTCAATGCTCAGGCTCTGTGGTAGCTCTGGGTTTTTCAAATCACTGCTGCACAAGAGTGAGCACTTACACTCATGAAAGGTGGTTTCCCTATCACAGTCAGTTCTATTCTGACCCCATCAGGCAGCTGCTCCCCTACCTTTGGCTGAGCTGAATTCACAGCTGTGGTGGTTCAGGCCCAACACAGCAACTGAGCACCACATGTCCCTCACTCAGTTCCAGAGGAGAAACAGACAGGGCCACTGTAGGTCGGGATAAGGACAGTTTACTAACAAAATTACTGAGAAAAGGGAACAATAACAGCCCATGGCAAATTACACACACAGTGATAACACAGAGTACCTTAGGGACCCGATGACAACAGAGTGCTATACGAAGTGAGGACAAAGTCCAATTACACTCAGACTGCCCTGGAGGCACCAGGAGCATCCCTTTCCCAACCAGCCCCTTTTATGGGGGAGTGATGTCAGGTGGTGAGGAAACAGCCTGGGCTGACTTAGCTCACCTGTGCTGGCTGCTTGGGGAGGGTAACTCTGGCCAGGCCACAACCAGGACAACAGCAAAAATATAGAGCTGCAGCTTAGCACAAAGGTAAGATTCCTGAGTGTGCTCTTCAGCTGTTTTCTCAGGTTCCTCTATCTGTGGAAGCTGGAGGCTGCTTCTCAGCATAGACACAAGTTGCTGCAAATTTTCAGGGTCTTGTACAACAAGAAACTCTACCTTCTTTCATTTGTCTCATGGCAAACGTGGGTTAAAATGTTTTTCTTGCCATCAGACTTTACTTGCATCAGCTGCTTGTTGTCTTCTAAGAGTTTTTATGGTTTTTTTGGCTTTTTAATATGGTCCTTAAAGTATTGTATTTTTTTAATGTCATTGGTCTATTAGATATAGATATGAATATCTGTTGATGGACATGCCTCACATTCATTGCTAAAATCAAAGCAAAGTCAGTTTGATTTTTCTCTTGTTTTGTAACTTTCAATGCAGGAATAAATGGCTACACAAACAGCAAGGCCTACACTGAACATAAGAATTAGATATAATATTTCCCTTCCACACAAATTAATACATATATAAAATCAGATAAATCTTCAGAAACTAGCACATTATTGGATTAAATGAAAATGCCAACAACAGTCTGGAGTTTTTCATCAACAAAACAAAAAATAACCACAAAAAGAAAAAAAAAAAAGGAAAAGAGAGAAACATTTAAAGATGTTTCAGCCAGCATAGTATGACAAATCTGACAGTTTTGCAAAAGCATTTGGATAAGCAGCATATGTCTTTTTCAGTTAGTAATTCTGCATCTCCCAACACATATTCTCTGCTTTATTTATTGTCACTTGGTAAACAGATAAACAAAAATCCCCAGAATTTTAAGAACCCTAATTTTCCTTGCACTGAGAGGCCTTAAAAAACCTCATCACTCGTAAAAAAAGTGAAAAGGAAAATCTGCATTAGATATACAAAAATTTAAACATCAAGCTGAGGAAAAGTAGCAGAGAAAACCTGAAAGACCTCCTTCAGCTGTGCGAGCAGAGACCACACCACTCAGCTGTGCTCAGCCATGGGCAGGAAGAGTGAATGTCGCATAATCCTGCATCCCCAGAGCAGAGGACAGGCCAAGGACACAGCCCAGGGTTGTATTATCTCTTACAGACACATAATCACAAATTTTAAGTTGTAGTTGGATAATTTGGGATATGTAGGTTTGTACTGATGCATAAGAAGGAAAAATTATTCATCAGACCATGGCAAAAAAACTAGGGAAGGAAAATAATTTCTCATTCATCTGAATTTTATTTATATTTTTATTTCTGTGCATTTCAACAAATTACATTTCTTGCCTGTAAAGTTAATACATTTCAATTTGCAGTTCAACTAATCGGATTTCTAAAACAAGCATTTTGCTTTTCAAGTTGTTTTGCAGTGATTCATCCATTACTCACTCTCTAACGGTACATACCCAACCTGGCATGTCTGAGCTGCCTTCCATGGACAGGCTGTATGAAAACTTTCACAGCCTAAAACCTTGTGCTCTAAATTGCATCTCATGCAACACATACCAGGACAGGCCTACATCCTTCGGGATGCAGGTAATTTGACTCCCAATTCCTGCATAAAATGGAACCAAAACTGAAAACCTTTTCACACATAGTTTGCTATATGTTTAGTAAACCAAATAGCTTGGGTTTTGTGTTTTGGAGCTTCCTGTGCATTGGTAAATATCAACCATATGTTTGGTTTTAATCCAGCTATTTACCTCTGTCTGCTCTTTAAGGACAGTGCCTTTTGTGAATAGAGTACTGCCTTCTAATTTCTGGTTTGAAGGTCTGAATGTTAGCAAGGTATTGTTATTGGTATTAAGTAAATCCTCAGCTTGAAATGCAAATCTGCAGAGGACTCCTTGCATACCACACCTTTTAAAAGCTTCAGTAATGTCTAAACCATGTTCAGGCCTGCCAGTTCCCAGATCCACATTTTGCAAAGTTGCCTAATGTCTGGGAACAAAGTTTAAATACACCAAGAAAATACTATAGACAGACCTCTAGCGATATTTTTATGTATCCATTTTTCCAAGGAAAAAGTGATTGAATTGTATAAGCTGCCCCTCTTCCATTTTATTGTAAGAATTCCCTGGTGCTGTTAGTTCATTCAAAGCCAGAAGTATCACTTTACACAGTTTTTCATTGTACTCAGGGGAAGTATATGGAAATTTTACAGCAATAAGCTACAAATGGGAAGCTGGACTACAGCCAGTTTGCATCCTTCTCATGCCCTTACAGCATTTTTCTTCAGCATTCAGTGTTCTCCACAGTGTATAGAATATTTATCCTGAGAGACTATTATATTTGTTTTGGAGATGCAAAATGTACTAAGTAAACTTACAACAACGATGTCTAAGCAGCAAAGCTGACATTTTCTTTTCCTTTTGTTTCAAGAAAAGTTCATTAGTGGAGTTTTTAAACCCACAAAATGAGAATTTTCCATAATGCACAGCTCTTGTGTTTCAGTTTATTCTTTTCCAGTTGGTCAATAATTACTGCTCTGGTGTTATACAACTCGATTATTGCTACATCTCTTGCACAAATTGTTAACATGTGCAACATGAAGGTGTGGGTTGGCCTAACTCAGGACCTCATACATTCTTTCTTTGTACGTTTGTAAAAAAACAGGTAATAGCCAGAATACTATTAATAATGGCTACAGGAACATAAGATAACATGTTATGATTATATGCAAGGACTGCAATATTTAAGCGTATAGGGTAATTGCTGTTTCCACCTTCTCATGGAATTCTGATGGATGAAGCATCCATCAATAACATACAGGTGACATGTTTTAATAGATGCCTAACATATTTCATCCTTTGTATACTGAACATGTACATGAACATTGCACGTTACGTGTACATATATACATAAGCAGCCATTTTAATTACTCCTAGTGGTTACTCCATAGAAGATAGAATTTGACAACTGAAAGGTTCATATATGCCATAGAAATGAGCAACTGATGATTTTTTCCAGTGTATGAAATTCACTCTGAAGCAGAAACCTATAGAGATTTTCTTTATAATGGAGACTTTATTTGCGTAGATTTCATAGGTCCCAGGTAGGAACTTAAACTTTAGACATGAGCATATGAGTGAGATATTGTGTCTGTCTTTCGCAAGCAATGTAAGGAAGCTGATACTCTAAGGACAAGATTCAGCTGTCCAATTTTAAAATTAACTTTAGGGTAAAACAATTAACACTAGACTCCATTAAGTCAGTCTTGTCTCTGATCATAAAGGGGAACTAAAATGATCAGTTCTGATGGGCCTTTCTACACTATAGATTTTCACATTAAGCCAATGGAATAACCAGACCAGTGGAATGCTGGCAGGAAACACGTTATAGGCATGAAAAGAAGTGGTACCTGCCTGAAATTCAAAGGCTATCACATCATATGACCTTACCATAATGCCAAGCCTCCTATAACTTCCTCAGGATAAACATGAAATGAACAGAAAATGATAGCAAAACCTGTCAACAATAAAGTGTTCAGAATCTTACATAGAATCATAGTCCCAGATCCCAGGATGTTGCTAACACTTTAGTGATCTTTATAGGATAAGAACAACAAGATCCCATCATGTCTTGAGAGGTAATGGATGACAAAAAATACCATGATAATTAATTGTAAAAGCAGTGACAACCTTTTGCATATCCACTGCCAAAATAGAATGCACCACACCTTTTTTTAGTAATGTATTCTAGGAAAAGTCATTTAATCTTTCTGTGCCTCAGCTCCCAATCCATTCAGTAACGGGGCAGTGTTATTTCTCCAAACTTCTGTAAGGTTAGAGTGAAAGTACTCATTGCAAAAGCTCTGTGATGGCTTAATGTATATCTTTATAGTACCAAATGCAAAGAAAGGTCAGCTGGGATCTTTGGATAGACTTGGAATACTTATTATAGTGTACAAAACCATAGTTAATCAACTATGTCAGTTCCTCATCGTTAAATACATACTTATATATAATTAAGATGTTAGAAATACTGTATTTTAGAAAAATCTATTTCTAAAACCCTTGTTACTACGTATTTACTGCTATTGCAGTGTTAGTAGATGATTTCTTATTTTAGAGGTTAACAGCAAGCATATTTAAGACTGTGAATTCCTGCTCATGGCTCTGTGTTTCTTTTACAGCATTTGATTAGTAACACCTACAATTATACTGGGAGCTATTTTTCCTGTGTCTTTATACAGCCTTAGAGCTATCATCACCACCAGAGGGGACACAAAGATTTTTGTATAACTACAAGATTAACAGGTAGGGAAGGGAGGAACTGGTTTTCAGTTATGTATATGAAATAATACATTGTATATTCCATGTTTATTTTTAATATGACAGAAACATTCTGAAAACAGTACAAGATTTTTACCAGGTTACTTTCCAATACTGCTATAGTATACATAAAGTGTTTTACCACACCAGTCTGTATGCATTCATTTTTCATGATGATTCTTCAGGAAGATGTGAACTTTTGACCTCCCACCTTCCCAACACAGGTTCTATTCATTAAAAAAAAAAAAAAAAAAAAAGAGAGAGAACAAATAGCTTACACACATGTATGTGTAATACACATCTTGGTTGCAAAAAGCACTTGGTGTACTAGTTGCTCAAGAAGGTAACCCCAGCAACAAGAAACCTTTCAATTAATGTGGGGTTTTTGTTAAGTTTCTTTTTCCAAAAGGAATCTCTCATAGAGGTGCAAAATAAAATACTAAATATTTACTAAAGGTGACATTTTATACTTACATAAATCATCAATTCAGTTCTTAACATTACAGACTCAGGTAAAAAAACCCAAATGGACAGCTATATGAGCAGGGACTATGGGACTATGATGATCTTTTCTTTTTTTTTTTTTTAATAGGTTTTGGGCCTCTTAAAAAGTTTTTGTTTTTTCACAGTTGGACTTGATCTCAAGGGTCTTTTCCAACCAAAATTATTCTATGATACCATTCACTTGAAACATGACTCTCTCTGTACGTGGATATGGCCACTGGACAGTTCTGAAAAAGATTACAAATTGGGTTCTTCATGTTTGCCACTGAACGTTTCGTAAGAAAATTGGCCTTTGAATTTCATTGACTTGAAAAGGCTAATGACTGAATTTATTCAAAACCAGTTGAGATTTTGGATTATAAGACTGGAAGTAATGGTAACTTGTAGAGCAAGGCAATAGTACCTTAGCCAGCAAAGATACAATCAAACGGTGAACATTGCACATGTGAATTCCATTTCTGTCAATTAAAAGACTATCGTTTGCCAGACAATAACTTCATGCTTATTAAGAAAGAAGTTACCACACTTTTTCGATATGGAAAATAAATGATTAGGTTGTACTGCATAAAGCATCTTCTACACTTTCACTTTACTGTGTACCTGGGTGTAAAGTGAAAAATAAAATGCACGGAGAACTAAAAATAAGTTCCATTCTTCTGGCCTCCTGACATTGACTCATTCGCTCTTATATGAACACCAAAAAATGTCAGCATACTGAAATTACATCTCAGCTGGATTGATAACTACCAAGATGTCTGTTACTCATCCCAGTCATCACTTTCTACTGAGAAACATGCTCTCTTTTCAACAAATATCTGATACTTTTATTAAATCCTACATTCTGGGCTCAGTGAAGTTTTACAATCCAGATAATCCTATATATGAAGTTCATTTAATCAAATCCAGTTAAAAAAATGAAATAAACCACTGTTTTAGTAACTGTTATTTTACTCAACTTTGAAATGGCTTGAAATCTTAAGGGTAAATTTTAAAATCTTTTTTTTTAAAGAAAAAAAATGTGAATATATTTTCTCAAGTCTGTGGTCTGGTGTGGTCTGGTGTCTCTTCATTGTTAATGGGCAAGCCAAAGCTTGCTGATTTATGAACCAAGAGCAAAAGCTGACGCTGCATTTACATTTCATAAATCAGATGACAGACCTGTAGATGCCAAACTGTGGAAATCTACAGAATCTCTGCAGCTTCTAGTCACTTAGCTGGAGAACTCAAGTCTTAAATAAAACTATGCTTATTATAGTAAATATTATCAAGTTGTATTTAAATTTTAAATTGACTGTCAGAGATTGTAAATATTTCCACAGACAACCAGCTTTGTAATTTCTTTTGTGTTGTACTCTGCTGAAGAAAGGTGTTTGGTCTGAGAATACCATGCCATAGGTGATTGCTATTTTTACCTACTTGTCTTCTGTCAGTATGCAGATTTGCCAAAATAAGCACCCAGCTTCAAGACAGGGCCAAAACTTGTAAATCTCAATCAGACATAGCTATTATTCCCTTACATGGAGTTGAACACTGTCATTATAGCTATACAGTAATGAATCTAGTTGATTAGTGTAAGGTAATCTGGGCTCAGTGTACTGATTGCTTTTACCAGTTTAGAGAAGTTAGCACAAAGAAGTTAGCTAAGAAATATGAAGCCAGCCCATGCTGATGCCCCACCTACCACCCCTCTTGTGCACATATTGCTGTCTCAATACGTGTCCGATGTGACAACACTAAAATCTATATTGTACCCAGTGTAAATTACTAGCGCATTTAGGCCCATCTAGTCCTTTTCCTTTGGTTTACTGAACTGAGAATTCTCAGGGTTACAACCTTTAACTTCCTCTAGAATCAAAAAATTGGGATCATTCAGATCTAGGAGACAATCTACCAAGATATATCCGGAAAGTTTCTTGCACCTTCCTTACATGTGATCTGCAACACACACATGTGACTTTTCCTCCCACTCTGGCTTTCAGAAAGTCCTACCTATAAATCTGTCCTCAATAGCAGTCAGTGTATTAGATTCTCATATGAGCAATGAACTGCCTCGGCATTTTATGTATTAGCTCAGTCAATGTCTGCCTCGGGGTGAAAACTCCCACTGAGAAACGACAAACTAACATTCAGATTCTGAAACTTCTCAGGCTTGAATTGCCCAAGTCATTATGTAGAGTTGGACTGGAAACTTTATCCATCATCAACTTCCTGTGAGTTTCACTTTTCTGAATGCTGTAAATCATGTAGGGTTTTTTCCTAATTGTTTTATGACATGCTGCACAGAAACTTGCAAATTAGAAACAGACAACTATTGTTATGAAACACAAGTTATACATGATTAACCTTGGTCTCATAGTCCACTATCTTATCTGTTGGTCCTCACACATCAGATCTGAATACTCATTAACAAGTAGGTAGGCCTGATGAATAAGATAGGCACCGTAAGGAAAGCACAGATGGCTTTTTAAGCATGGCCTCTGGTATAAGAGACACCGTAGGTCAATTAGCAATATGACTGCAGAGCTAAGATAGTGATGATGTGAAGAGGAGTTATTACCTTCTGAGGACATGAGGGAGCCTTTCCTACTAAAGCACAGTAATCTATATAGACAGGATGGCCTACGTCTGAACAAAGGCGAAGTAGTGCCTTGAAGCCTCAGGACATCATTTCCCTTGTTCTCAAACTCAGTACTAAGCACTTGAGGCAAGGTTGAAATGTTAATGCAGGGGGTAAAGAGGGGCTCCCTCATTCTCTGGCTTGTCTTTCAAGGGATCTTCTCCCAGATTTCCATTTGAATTCTGGGGAGGAGATACATCAATACAGTCTTTCAAAAATAAATGAGGCCACAGGCACCCACTGACTGCACTCTATTTAAAACTCTCCTCTAATACTTTGGTTCAGCCACTCTATAGGTTCTTGTACTGCACAAAATCCCTACTGAGTAACTGCAGTGCTACTTAGAGAGGTGCCAAATCAGCACTGCAGGGATCCTGCAAGTCATTGCAGACCAGCAGGTGACTACAAGCTACCAGTAAATGTTCCATTGCATACACACAGATCTAGATACAGATGATACAGATGTATAGATAAGATAGATATATAGAGATGATAGAGAGATGATAGGGATGACAGAGAAATTGACAATAGCTGAAAAAGAATCAGATAGATAAAGCAAATATTTCAATAAATATGTCTGAAATTCATCTAGTGAGAAACAGCAGAGTCTAGCTGCTCAGACACTCTTTTGCAGGAACCCCGAGACTAAAATTTTGCAGCAGTAAGCAAATATGTAGTGAAAGCAAAAGGACAGTGTGAGATCCCTCTCAGTGCTGCAGTATTTAGGAGTCAGGCTCAAATCTCTACACCAAATTAAAAGAATTAGAAAATTGTTTTGAATCCAAGCTTCATGTATGAATCCCTAGTGACCAAGAAATAAATAGTGTATCCCCTGGCCATTTTAGGTACAGTTTCAATCTTGGCATTCATACAGGTTTTTCTGTCTAAAAGTGCAGATCACTGCCTAAATGTCCATAGGATTTTATGCTGAATTAACAGGTTTGGGGCTCCAAACGCCAAGAAATCAAAAAAAAATCTTGCCATAACCATTACAGACAATGCTGAGTGCTACAGTTAGTCATTGCTGGAGGCACCACACTGGTGCATGTTGCTTTGTATTCATGCTACTATGAACAAAAGCAGCATGGGGAATTCTTTCAGAATGATTGAAATATTTTTCTGCTCGTGACAAAAAAATTTTGCCATTTTCTAAGAAAATATTTTTTGCATCACATTAGTGGTAACTGTGATTTATGGAGACAAGTAACATAAAAATATGTGAATATATGAACCAATTGGCCATGGTTTAGTAGAGGACTTTCTTCCTTTGCATATATTTTACAGGTCTAGCTTGAGTCCAGTGACTCCCCAATGCCCCTGAAAATTAATCTGATTCTGGGGGGGGGGGGGGGAAATGGGGGAAAGAAACCCCACCAAAAACAGTGTTAAGTTTTAGAGTCTAGACAAAGTTTGGGATTGTCAAAACAAAGTACACTTTCTTTCTTTACAAGGAAAGAGGAGGTTTTCCTGCCTGCACGTGTGCACAGTGAAAAAAATTACTGCTTCAATGCTAACTGCAGATAATACAGGGTAAAAAGCAAAGTGTACTAACCAAACTAAACCAAACTCAGATGAACTATAGAGGGCCATCCTAAAAATCCAACAATAAAAGAAGGACCAGAGAAAAGCAGGATGTAGCCTTTGCAGAAAAGATTCCAGGGTTTTGAAGAGGAAGGTTCTAGAAGTAGAGGATACTCACCACCAACAGTTAAATCACTGAAGGGAGTATAGGAGATACTGCTGTTGGCAATGTGAAAAATAATGTTATTATTATAAGCTAAGTTTTTTCTAAAACTCAGTAGCTGGAATAAGTTCTATTAATGTGTTCAGAAGGAACCTGGCTAATATCTCCTTCTAAGTCACAGATGCTAGATCATTCCAATGTAAAAGTGATATATATCATTTAGTCTGCAACTGCAAATGATTATAGTTTCACTTCCTTTTTTTCTGGCAGCTAACATGCCAGGGCATCTTAAAGTTCAGTGTCAAATGTAAACCTCTCATACTTATTTAATGGAGAAAAATAGGCACCAGGAAGGATGATTTATGTCATTTATAGAGTGATCCTCCAGAAGTCACCATATCTCCCTAGCAGTTGTGGCAGGAACCAAGATTAGATGAGTGATCTTTAGACAGTTAAACCTGAGAGATCCTATGAAGTCCTCTGCCTGTGCGGACCTGAAAAATTCCTTGAATTGCAATTCAATCAGTTAGCAAAAGCATGCATGCACTATAGGAATAAAATCCTACTCTTATAAGAAAGGGGTTAACATATTTATTTGTAATTGGAGGAAGATTATTTTTTTCCTTTAAAGTGGCAAAACAGAATGAAAAGTCTAAACCCCAGAGAAGCCTGACTCATTTACAAACAAAATCTCTTCACATCTGACAGAGGCTGAGCTCCTCCTTAGCAATAAGAAATGATGCCTGACTGTGGGAGCAGGGATGTTGGGAGCGGGATCCTGTTTTCTGACAAGACTGACCCAGAGCAATACCCTGCAGAAACTTTTATTGCTTCTCCAGGAAACATCAGTCTGCATAGCTACTATGCCCAGGCAGAGTTTTTGCCTCTGGAAGCACTTGGATAGATGGCTGGTGAGTAACCAGATCCATCATCCTGAAGGCTACACACAGAAAGAAACATAGTGATCTTGGCCCACCTCTAGTGCCCACCTTCATGAGCTCTGGGGAGATGCTGTTGCAGATGCCACTCAGTGTTTCTTGTTGGCTCAAATGACTGTCTGTGCTCTTGGTCCATCTCTATCACAACAGTCTAAGAGGGAACGTAATACCTTATGGATCCTTGAATCAGCTGTTGCCAAGTTCAGAGTCCTGCTGTCACTAAGGCTGTATCTCTTCAAGATAAAACTTATTCTTAGCTTTCCTGTCTCCTAGCACCAATATGAGCTGAATCACAAACAGCTTGTCAGGTGTCTAAGCAATCCCGTCCCTCACATGGGAGGAATTTTCTCTGAATATACTTATGAGTCTCTTTGTCACATTCAAAACACAAGCAATTAACAAAATTTTAATTGTACAGTCCTTTGGTAAATGCACTATAAAAACAACTAGGAGATATCTACAGCCAAATTTACTTACAGAAGTGGAAAGGATAAAAAGGTTATAATTTCTGTTTAGTAAACCCCATACATGCCTGGCAGACAGCAAAGCACAGTGTGTGTACTGGGTGGCTTCTCAGATATGCCCTATTTCTGAAGAGGTTGCCTGTTCTCACAGGATCATGTGTTACTGACATTCATCAGTCTCAGTGGTTTAGAAGGACTTATCACTTGTCTCTTTTAAAGCAGTGGCAAATACTTCCTAATAATATATAGTGTCACTCTGATTATTCTCCTTCTGGATAATTTAATTTTAATATTTTTTTTCTACTAGAGAAAAGTCTTGCAGCTAATTTCTACACTCAGATGAAAGTCATAATGACCTCATTTTGAAGTTCTGTTTGAGCTTCTTATGCCTCCCTATATTTATGCATCTTTGGTCTCCATACACCTCCCTGGGCACTGTGTTTGTGTAACTGAGGGTACTCACTGGTTTGCCAATTAATATGATGGTATCCCTGAAGTGTTTCAGCAACACACAGTGGAGAGATTTGCTGAAAACTGTTTTCCAAAACTTTTTTTTTCCTTAACAGAGAAAGGATTTGATTTCATTTTGGTGGAGTGGGACATAATAGGAAGTTTATTTTCTTTTTTGGAGAAAAAATGAAACAATCACCTCCAGGCCCAGACTCTGGCTTCTTCCATGCCCTACCCTTGCCATATTAATTCTTACTTCCCCAGCATGACACTACGAAACTTCTTTCTTTTTCTTCTTTTTCTTTTATTTTTCTCTCTTTCTCCCTCTTCTCTTTCTTTTTCTCTCTCCTTTTATTTTTTTTCATGGATTTTCCCTCTTTCCATTTTTTTTCATTATTACACACCTCTCATTATGATTTTGTTTCTCCTTAAAGAATGGGACTGTAAGCCTAATGATAGAGATTTTCCAAGTAAGGAACCAGAACTCTCACCCAATCACAGATCTGGCAATATGACTTGAAAGGAATTTTCCTACTTATTATAAGTGGGGGTTTTTTAGTATTTTTTTCTATGGATATCATATAATTCTGTGATATTTCACGTGCATTGGTTGAAGCAGCCCACTACCTCTGTGACTATTCAAGTCATTTGGATTTTTTTGTTGTTGTTAAATTAAACCTTGGTTTGAAAGGGCTTATTTTACTTTCATTTGAAATCTGTGATATTTTCCAACCAAGCTTTCTAAAGAGATTCTTGCCAGGAGGTTTTATAATTCCCCTATGACTCCATATGCATTTCTCCCTCTTTCCAGTCTAACTTTTAAGATGTTTTTACAAGTTCTCTAGATACTCCAAAGGGTCCATCATTTATCTACCAGTTCTTTTGAAGCATTCTCAATATTGTTCATTCTCACCTACTCTGTGCTTGCAGTTTTTCAGATAGTACAGAATTCGTTGGTTTTAAATACCTTTCATGTGTCATCTCTCTTCTCCTGTTCTGATCTCCTAAATTCTGTAACACAACAGATCAACTTACAAACCATGCATGCTTTACAGTAATGAGATATTGATACCAGTCAATTTTAAATACAATTTCAAGTTCCCACGGAGCTCAGGATGGCTGTCACAACCTTGATGAGTGCTGCTTCTACTGAATACTACATTTCTTCTAGCGTGCTGGGAAATCTGACCCTTCATTTTCTTTGCGAACTGGATATACTCAGACAAACTCTCACAGCACACTGTATGACATGGAAACAAAGAACACATAAACTAATGATCACAGTGAAATTAAAGTCCCCTTAAATATCCAGTCAAATTCTTCTTGTTCTTGCAGATGGTAAAGAGTGATTGTTTTGTTTGACAACAGTTGCTGGTTTGGAGAACTGAAAAATGGGGACGGCGAAATGATTAAATCAACCCATATCAATTTTACTTCATTAGTGGATTTTTCTGTTTGGTAGCCAAAATAAAGGTCAGTTAAGAAACATAGTCCTCCTTTTAACCTTCACTTTTGTTTTCTTGCAAACAGACTTCGAGTGCAAATCCAGGCAAACCAGGTAGCGTGTGGTAATTTGTTCCTCCTCAAGACAGCTTTTTGCAGCTTCATCCTCCTGCAAACTCCTCCACAGTTTGCATCAGAGCAAGTGAAGTTTCACTTCGAAATGAGGAGACAGAGTAGAAGACCTACAGGGTAGGAACACGGGCTGGGAGACAGATGACCTGAGCCCGGAGTATTTAGTTTATCTTAGTGACTGTACACCAAAATACAGAATTCAGTAGTTCTTATTAAGACTCTTCTCATTCTCTCCATTGTACTCCCTCAGCATAAGGTAAAGATGTATCTTTCTTTAAAAGTGTGTACATCACAGTACATACAATGTCTTCAAAGTTCAGATGCTGAAATTTTAATATAGCTTTTTTGGTTTGGGTTTTTTTTAATCCTAGAAACAATATTTGTAACATATTTTGGTATGGTTCTACCCAGGAGTAAATGGATGCAATTCCTTATGCAGTTAATATTCAGGAACATAGAATTATTCTACTGAGTAATTGAAGACTATTTTAGAGAAGGGAAATAATACAGTCCAAGTTATGTATCGAGAAGATCATCTAAACTGTCTCTTCAGATTCAAGGAAAGAATAAAGAATTTATTATTCAACGGTATGTCTGAGTTTTGAGTCCAATTCCCACCAGAGTGGTTTGCATTTTTTTTTTCTCCACTGCTACCTAACTTTTCCTGGCAGGTATTTCCCCAGCCTAAGGTTCTGGGCAATCATCCTGGTTTTCACTACTTGGAGAAAATACTGCAGGAGGAAGCTCTTAATTGTTCTTTTAACAGCAGCAGATGGTTCTGGTAAAAGCATCAGGTCTTTAAACCCCACTGAAAATTGCAAGCTTTTTTAAACAACTTTGCAAAAAGGGACCAAACTCAGAATGGGCTTATAAGGCTAGGACAGGGAGAAAAATGAGAAAGGATACTTTATCTGACTTTTCAGTGTTTTGTGGGTTCTAAATTAAGAATAAAAAGAAACCCACAGTCCTAGAGAGCTGACTCTGTGGGAGGTCTGAGTGAAATAGCCCATAGCAGAAGGCAGAAGCCTTTCAGGAAATGTGCCATTCCATCTGCATTAACTCTTGCCTCTCTTGAATTATTGCTATTAAGCTCTCTAGATCTGGTCACTGATAAAATGTGCTTCTAAAAGATTGTCTTGTCCAGGACCATTCCTGGAATGGCAGTGCAAGCTGTTGAAGGCTTTTGTGCATACAATGGATCTTCTGTGAGAAATATATGGTATAACACTGATGGCATTTTAAAGTGCCATTTAGCATCAGAGTAAAGGTTTACACAGCTTACATAACATATAGCTCTGGTAGCTAAATGTCTGCTGCCAGTGCTTCCTGATGTCAACAATGGCTACCATTGTTTAGTCAACTTAAAATCTTTAGAAATATAGCTGTGAAATTCTTTCATCCAATGCAAATTGAACAGCCCTAATAAATACACTGAGCTTTTACTGACATATGAAATCCCCTTTAGGATTAGAGGAAGCTGAAGAGGTTTGTTAACATAGCACTCGGTGCGATTCAGAGCTGGTGAGGTAGGAGGACATTTTAAAGTACTGAGCCTGGACTGATTGTATTCCTGCTAAAGTCAATCTCTTGTTCACTGTAGGGGTCAGGACAGAAATAAATTAGTAGCACAAACTGAAGCTGGTGGAGAAACTCCTTGGGAGTTGCTCTATAAAACGAGCCAAGTAGGTGTCCCTAAAACTAGCTTGTAGGTGTCCCTTTGGCTGTGAACCCTCGAGGGGTTATTTTTCACACTTCTTGCTTTCCAGTACCATTTCTAGACCATCCCTTCAAACAGAAAGGACTATTTTGGGCGGTTTTGTTTTGTTGGTTGTTTGGGGTTTTTTATGCTGTAAGAGCATATGATAGCAGTGCCTTAAACTTTCCATTTAAAAGGATTCCTCTGACTTGTTCTTTCAGAGCTCTCCCACTTTCATTGCTTGCTGCAGGCTTTTGATATTCTGCAAAGAAAATTCTCTTGGGTAGCAAAACTCCCCCGCCCCCCAATTCCTTTCAGATTTGGCTAAGTTATAAAGTGAATAAATCTGATTTGGAATCCCAATGTTGATTGGAGAGAGGATTGGAGATGTAGGAGAAAAGGAGACAGAAGAGAGTATTCTATTTTAAAGAACATGTGTTTTACCTTTTTGCTTTACAATGCAAAAGAAAGCAATAAATAATACATGAACTAAGGAAGCAAAAGAACAGTACTACAGACTACAAAAACAAGCTGAGGTTTACTATTGGTTTTATACTTCTTATACTTTCCCCTTGTACAAACACATCAGGGACAGTCCAAACTGATGATTTTGCTGGAAATTACTGTGAAGCAGGGGACAGAGGGAGGTTTGCATGGTAAACCTTCAATCTGTCCTATCCTGTGTTTTATGGGCACAGCTTTTTTTATCTAAAAAGAACTTGCATCTAGATTTTGAAATATTACTTTAAATAGATCGACAGTACCTCTCAGTAGCGCATTTTCCCTACTATTTCTACCCATACAATAGATACTGAGTTTTATCGCTCCCAATCAAGACTAAATTCACTGGCATCATAATGACAGAGTGACTCCCAAAGTTTCAGCCCTCAGAACTCAAATATTTTTCCAAAATCTTAATTCCTTCGGGTTTGTGGCAGGTTTGGGTTTTTTTTTACTTCGTTTCTTAATCACACAGGCTGTTGTTGGGTTTGTTTTGTTTCTTTCTTTCAAAAAGCAATGCTATAATAGTGTATTTTCTGCAAACACAACAAGCAGGAAAATGTACCAGAAATGTGCTGAAGAAGGACATACAGTTTCTTCTCAAAAGATTTTAACACAGAAGTGAGGACTGTATCTTCACTAGTGTTATCTTCATTGCCACATGCAACAGTCACAGGTTTATTCCCCATGGCTGCCACTCTGGTGCTGCTATCTAAAGCAGCAATTCCCTTTCGGGTAGTAATCAATCCCAGCGCTACACCCAGCAACACAGCTGCACACAAGCCCCACAGATAGCTGGTAGCCCTGCTTGGGCCAATCTCTGTGATGCAAGAAACAAAACGGAACTGCACGGGGAGGATTTGTCTATACAAAAGCAACATCTGTAGCTATCATGTTTAGAGCAATGTCAGTCATCGCATAATAAAAGAAAATCTTTAAGAAACAGCTCAGCGTTGGCAAGGTCCCATGAAGCCAGTGAGCCTCGATTCTAGGCAATAACATTTTTTAAATAGCATACTACATCATCTACAGTTATTTCTACTCAGATTTACACAGTTCCTCTCAAAGGAACTTCAGTGTACGATACCCTCCAAAAGCAAGCTTTTACCAGGTAGGATACTGGGTTTGGGGGACCAGTTTTCAGTGATCACCCTTTCTATCCTCTCTTTTTCTTTCTTTGAAACAAAATAATTTTGTTTATCTAAATTTGGATGTGTTTGCTACCAATGGAAGTAAGAATAACAACACTAAGCAATAACATATGCTTGCTTTTAAGTTCAATCATCTCTAAGTCATAAAATTCATCATTCATAGTTTGGATTCATTTTCACATATTTGGAACTTAAAATATTTGTGATTTCATGTTAAGTGAAGCCCTAGTGGAAGTTGTTTATGAGTAACTTCAAAAAACTTGGTTTATTTTTAGAGTGCTTAGAGGGTGAAAGTCAATAATGCTTTGTTTAGCCCACTCAGAGCATTGTGGCTGTGTGTCTGAATCACTACAGCTTGTCTTGGTATTAGCATTGTAACCTTCTGTTATTGAACAGAAGGGTTATAACAAAGTGGAAAGATGTATTCCAGAGGAAAAGGTAGCTAACAAGCTCTTCTCTCACCAGGAACATATTTTGTTTGTATATTTAAATGGATATTGTCAAGTCAATTGGCTAGAGGACTGTTATACCTTGAATAGTTTCCTAGGCATATTACTAGAGTTAATTTCCAAATGTGAGGGTTCTGATGGAGAAATTCCTTTGGAGTTCCCATTACAGTGGAGAAAATGTCTTTCTATAACAGTTCTTTAATTGACTATTACTGTAAAAGGAAAACATAGTTCTTTAACTTTCAAAGGAAAGTATAACATACTTAACAGTCAAGGAAATAGATGGTCAATAAAAGAAAGGAAGCCAGCTCCTATATTTTGTTCTTTTCTATACATAGAAGCAAGGCAGCCTACAGCTTTGCTGATAATGTAAGAACTGTTTCTTAAAGACTGAAACAAGAAAGTTAAGTCTGTATTGGGACTACTGTAATTTTGAAAAGAAAACAATTGGTTAGTGTAAGAAAACACCAGCTTTTCTAAAATGCCTAAAAAATGTAAACCCTCCAGGAATTCTACCCATCAATAAAAAGAGAAAAAGACAAACAAACTAAAACAGTGTCCTAAAGGACAACCATTCTTTTGGCTTACATGCATTCCGTAACCTTTCACATGAAAGCCATTTGTTTGAATCTTGCCTTGCTCAATATTAATGATTTAAGTCTACAATCATCTGATAGTTGTTTACAAGTTTATATGTAATTAGCAGACAGTTCATCTGATGGTGGAGTTCACATCTGACAGATATGCATCACCCCTAACTACTATCTGGTTTCCCAGCTGGTGAGCAGCATTTCACGAACATGAGATAACACCCATTTATCTATTCAGCTTCATTTGTGCTCCTTGTTTGAAAGATAGGTAGCACAGGCAGGTGTTACCTTTCTGAATCCAGGGACATGTCACCATGCTACATAGTCGGCATAGCAAATGTGTAGGGCAACTGCACGTTTTATAAAGGCAAAGACAAGTGGAGTTATTCAGCTATTAGGACAGCACTATGCTGAAACCTCTATTTCTTGTTTGTTTCTTTGAAAACCTTTTTTATAAATATTGTTTTAGGAACAGAACTGCCCCTGACATGGCAATATTTTTAATATTCTTGGAGCCATTAGGATTTTTCCAACATTATGTCAGAATTTTCTCACTTGTTTGTTTAGGGCTTTCAGGGTGAGGTTTTTGATGGTTCTGAATTAGACTTAAAAACTAGAAAATGACTTCTGCCTGGCTTGATGGTTTTGCTACATTAAGAACTCATGAAACTTGTTGTTAGCTGGATTTCCATATACTTTAAGAATAGAACCATTCCTTCATAAAGCTTATTTTGTTTGGGTTTTTTTCTGATGAGGATCATGATCTTTCAAAGGCACATATATTAAACCCCCTACTCTTGAAAGTAGCTGAATTTTTGTTCCTGTGGTTCATGTGGTTGCCACTTCAGTGTACCTCTAGATGTTATCTTGCTTCAGTGAAGGAAGTAACACTACAGAGAAGGGGAGGCTGTGCAATGGATACCAGAAATTGGTCATTAGCCATAGCAGTTCATTAATGTTTATGTAGCTATCTCTGAAATGCCTTAGCCATTAGGTGTGTGGTTTTATTAGATTCACCTGCAACACATACAGAGTTGAATAATTCACTCTATTCAGCATATGAGTTTGTACCAACTACACAGGGGAATAGCACTTAGAAAGGTCAACAATTCCTATGTAACTATGCGATTTCTTGTCATTTCAGTCTTTACCTTTTTGGAGGCCCCATGTCTGCTTTCTTCTGTCACCAACAGTAAAATTTAGCCTGACATTAAGGATCTCTCACATACTTGGAAAGCTCAGAAACCTTAACCATTTTGGATATTTTTAGTTTAGTGAACTACTTAGAAAGATACTTTGTTACTGATGAAAAGTGAGAATGGTAAATAAAGACCATCCTTCCTTCAAAATCTGTCTCGAGAACAGCTTTCATTTCTCCTTCCGTGTTTTATTATCTCCTGGCTGCTGTTAGTTATCAGTGGCAGCTGCACACTACAGGCATAAAGAGCAGCAGACAAGGTTCAGCCTAGGACATTGCTGCTCAGCCTGACAAAACTTTCATACTTTGAAGAGAACATAATAAATACTTGTGTTCGCTGGACACAAACTGCCCTCTGGATGGAATAAAATATGATAAGTGCTACAAAAGTTATTCATTTCTTATTTTTAAATAACAAGTGACGGTGACAGTGACAGACAGAAAAGAGGTAACCCAAGTAGGGCACATAATGACAAGACTTTGGTATTGTCTATGGTAATGGCAAAAGAGAAACGTTGAAGCAACATTTTCATTATATCCCCAGGTTCCCCCAAGCAGCTCTAAAAGTCCTTGAGCCCTGACCAACTCCCAACAGTAAGGCTGCAAGGGAAATCTCCAACTGAAATCTGATTTACTCCTCAAGGGACTTTACGGGATAGACTAATGAAGCAGACGCAAAGTCCTACTGGTCTTGATAATGTCTTAAAACACAGAATCCAAAAACAGAAGACAAAATATTCATAACAGAAAACAAAATATTCATTACCCATGAGCAAGTCTAATTAAGTAGGAGAAGAAGATGGCAGGGCAGAAAGGACACCTGCCATGGGGAAAAGGCTCTGTCACTTCTGGGGCTGGATAAATGCCCAAGCTCTGCTCCATCTGTCTCTGCGAGTGCTCAGGGTCTCTCCAAAGGTGGGCTGCTGCATCACTACCAGACACACAAATACCAGCAACATGCTTCCCGAGTGCAGGATGCTCCCATGGACACATCTGGAGTGCAGGACAGTTTTCCCGCTGCAGGATGTTCATGGACACAGCCATCAATGGGGAAGCTCCGAGCTGGCAAAGTGCTTTGCCAGCAGCACTCGCCACTCTTCTGAGTAGATCCAGAATACAATAACATGGTTTCTCTACTTCATCCATACTCTCTCCCCATTTCCTTGGTGAACTTGAGTTTCCATAGGAAACCCAGCAAATTCTTCCAGGGGGCTGACACTAGAACCCCTGAGGCAGGAAAGCAGCATAGTAGTCCTGGTGGGAAGAAGCAGACGGATAAAAAACTGACCTGCTTTCCAAAACTATTTAAATCTAAATGCTCATTTTCTGTAGGTCTGCAAGGGCAATAAAGAGGAATATTTAATCAAAAAGAGGGGTTATGATGAACGAGTCTGAGCAAAATGTTAAACAAAAGAAAAAAAAGTCCTTTGTGAATGTGAATGTAAATTTGATAAAGGCTGAGTTAAATCTGCAGCTCCCCCTCAGAACTATGAAGCAATACTGCTGAGAATAGTGTCCCAAGAAACAGCTAGAGGGGTCAAAGTAGACTTTTTGGTGCTGATCTTCACTCCTGGGTATGAATTTTGGCTTTTACCATGGCAGTAGGACAGATTTCTCGTACAGCTGTCCTTCATTCAGCTGAGAACTATTACTGGATGAGAGCAGAGCTTTCAGGTAGTCCCTTCCCATCACATAACTCCCCAGTCTTCAGGTAAGCTGAAAAAAATAACCTGTCTGTGTGCAGTCCTCTGCTGGTTTCCCCAATGACCTGCTCTTGTATCTCATTTGCTGAGGAATGGCACCTCTTTGAGAATCCCCACACTGGTATTAATCATTAACTTCCCTGAATACAAACATGCTTCTAAACAGCCAAAAAAATTTACCCTGGGTCTTGAAATAAATTCAGGACAGGACTAGCGTTGTCTTAACCTGTCAAAGAAGTAGTGTAGGTAATAATATGCATGCTTGCAGACAGATAAGCAAACAAGATAGGGTAAGCATTAGGATAGACATTTCAATAATAATCTGCCTACAGACAAATTTCCCCAGGAAAGAAATATGATTTAAATATTGCCAGCACAGGCATAGAGTCTGTGAGGTCACCCTCTCAGTGTGAAAGGTGTATGAAAATACCCATCATTTCACATACATATAATTCTACCGCTGTGAGATACTCAGTATAAACAAGAGAAGCTGGGATTTTAAACACCATTTTCAGTTAAAATAAAGGTTTGTGGTGTAGATATGAGGTTGTGTATACCCCCAAAAAAGGCTGAGTTTTGTGTGCAAAAGAACATTGAAGTCCAAGGCAGGCTGAATAAGACAGAGAAAAGAAGAAAGAATACAGAGGGTTTTTTCCATATTCACAAAAAAAAAAAAAAAACCCCACCCTGAATATTTTCTAAAGTGCATGTGCACAAAAAATTTTAGGCAGCGGGATTCAAAATTGCAGTGATTTTCAGTCCTTTGTTTGGTCTATCACATTTATTATATGCTCTACTGTTTTATGGGGCTGGCAGTATGAATGTTCTGCTGAGATCTTGATTCAGCACAAGCTGACTGGATGAGGACTTCTACAATGGATTGCATGAGGTCACATTAAAAAATATGATGACCAAACCCATACTATTTATTTGGAAAACCTTTTCAATGGCTATATACTTGCTCACCAATCAAGCTAATAGGTTGTCAGAAAAGAAATCCACTTTATCTGCCAGCAATAACACTGAATTCTCCATTACACACTTTTTTGGTTGAACAACAGACTCTGGTGCCAACATGAACTACATTTCCTAGATCTGGCAATTTTTCATATAGCCATACTAGCAATTCACACATCTGCATAGCTTCAGTCTTTATTACCTGCTTCAAGATATCCAACAAAGATACAAGATCTGCAATCTTTTCTCTCCACTCCTGACTCCATCTTGAAAATAGTTATCTTTTACTGAACTTCCAGTTAGTTTTAGGACCTGGACTATGACAGGTATTTTTGCTCCAGCTTATAGAAGAGAATTTTCTGTAGCTCTGTGGTAGAGTTCTGAAGTTACTTGATTTCCATATCCGCAAAGCTGATACGAGAGGGACATATCTTTTAGTGTACCCACGCTGACTTTTCCTATTTTTTCATGAAAATGAGCGAACTTGGGAACCAACTGAGTGTATTCCAGAACTGAGAGAGAACGGATAGTGATGGAATGAGCACCAACAAATACAGTATCTACCATTCCCATCCTAGATTTAAAGATCACTTGTACAAGAAGGACATGACATAGATGTCATGGTATGTTATGGCACTGATTCTTATAAGATACAGTTTAGATATTTAACTTAAATGGAATTCTGAAATTATCAGATGTCTGAGAAAAAGTGCTGAGAAGTTATTTTTATAAAAATGTGTTTACATTCCAAAAGTAAGAGAGCATATGCAGTCTTGTATAGGAGAATAAAGACAAACTAGGAACAGAGATTATACTGGAGAAGAGAGATTAATTCAGATTCCTTCAATGAAAGAGATACTCCAACATGCTTTTTTTTTTTCTTTTCTTTTCTTGTCAAGATAGGTAGTATCCTGCAAAGCCACTCGCTGCAGCCTTTTCAATATTTCTGCTAACATGTTGGTTTTAGGGTGGGGGTGTTATGTTTGTCTAAGTAGATAACATCTACAATGTCCAGAGATGAATGTACCTAAAACATGAATAAATGTGTGCATGAGAAAGTTTGATGGTGATAATAACTCAGATGCAGCTCTAAATCAACAAAGGCAACAAAACATTACACAAGAAGGAAGGCATAGGTATCTGAGTTAGAGATGTCTACAAGCTACTCTGAGTTTGTGGTAAGAGCACTAAGGATAAAATAGCAATGTAAAATTAGTATGATTTAAGAAAACCTTATATGTGTCTTGACCTGCAGCTGACACTAGTTTTAAATTATGCCAAAGAATCAACTCTGACTTTTTTATGCTACCAAAATACTTTCTCCTCCAAACAATGGAATTATCTCCTCCCACACATACCAAGATCCTCTGGAAGCTCAATGCAACTCGGTACATGCAAGGATTTGGGCAACATTCATTTCATATTTGTATGCTGAAGTAATAACAAGGGAAGATACTCTTTTGAAGAAAGATATGAAATGTCTTGAGTTACCAGAAAAAGGAAAGAAGGAACTTGAAGATGATATAGAAAAGAGTGTAAAATGAACAAAAAAACATAAAGGAAAAGTATTCCTTGCAAAACTCTCTACTCAGCCCAGTGTTTCATGCCTACGCTTGCTCAGGAACCTTACTCACTATGGAGGATTACTCAATTTTTAAGTGGTTTAAGTGCAGGCCTCCTTGGCTTGTGGATTTCTTCATTGGCTTTAGTCCTGTGCAGTTCTTATTTTAAATCCTGACTGAGATCACAGGTGTCATTGAAGGTTTGTTCTCAAAGAATACACCTGCCTCTCAGGTCCTTTTGTAGCCTAAGCATGCCAAGCAGGAGAATGCCCTGGCATTACCAAATGCGAGATTGTAAATCTCAAGTCTCTCAAAGGCAAGACAGTGCCTGTAATTCTTTTGCTCTGCTGCTTGTCTTGACATTAAGGCAGCATGTCTTTCTAAAACGTATGCTACAACCACATAGGAAACTTCACCTCAGTGAAATAAGTGATAAAGCCCTTGTGCAATGTTATACAAAGGGATAGACTGGATGTCACCAAGTTTTCTTTCTGACTTCAGAATAAGTGAATTTATGACTGTTGTCAAAAGAATCCCATGGTTGCCAAAACCAGAAGTTCTGACGGGATTTTACAGAATATTCACAGAAGATGTTTCTGCATAGTTGCTAATATTCTCATATTAACTGTAATTTTAGTAATAATACATGTCATTATTTAAAAAAAAAAAAAGTATATGCTATGCTATGACCTTGATGCTTAATTTACCAATTTGAATTTTGAATACCACTTGCTTTCTAATGTCTTCATAGGAGCTCAAACCCGTTTACAAGCTGCTTTGGAACTTGAAAACAAAGAATCCTATTATAAATTAATTAAGGAAAAAAGTGAATGTTCACCCAGAGCATTGTGTTAAGCATGTAGATGAGTCACTGAAAGAAAAAAAGGAGAAAAAGAATGGACTGGGTTTTATTTTTCTATGAATCATTTCCCCATAGATCTAGATGTGTTTAGTAGGCATCAGAATATATGGTGTTAATGTGATCACAAGTGATGAGTTAAAGCACTACTTTTTTTATTCTTCCCTCAGCATTCCATGTTGGGGTATTTCATAGACTCATAGAATCTTTAAGACTGGAAAAGACCTCCAGGATGATTAAGTCCAACTGTCAGTCCAATACCACCATGACACCTAAAACTCGTCCTGGAGTGCAATGTCTACACATTTTTGAACACCTCCAAAGATGGTGACTCCACCGCCTCTCTGGACAGCCTGTTCCAATGCCTGACTACTCTTTCTGTGAATAAATTTTTCCTAATATCCAATCAGAACCTCCTCTGATGCAACTTGAGACCATTTCCTCTTGTCTTGTTGCTAGTTACTTGGGAGAAGAGACCTGGCTACAACATCCTTTCAGGTAGTTGTAGAGAGTGATCAGGTCCCCCCTCAGCCTCCTCCAGGCTAAACAATCCTAGTTCCCTCAGCTGCTGCTCATAAGACTTGTGCACCATACCCTTCCCCAGCTTCGTTGCCCTTCTCTGGATCCACTCCAGCACCTCAACATTCTTCTTGTAGTGAGGGGCCCACAACAGAACACAGTACCCAAGGTGCTGTGCAGAGCCACTCACTTGGTGTGTTGTCATCACTAACCCTCAGCTGTAGGAATCAGCAGATTGCATTTCTCTGAGCCTTCAGAAACACCACTGTATCTTATATTTGTTTGAAATTGGTAGTTCGCAGTTCGCTCTACACTGGTTTTCTGAGAAACCCCACACTCTCACCATATTTCAAATCCACTGTTCCAGAGTCTGCTTCATCTGTAAAGCTCCACACTGGAGGAGGCACTCAAAGCCAAACTCCTAATTCCAAGATACTATTTATTGGTCACTATGTTTTTCTGCTAGAAATAAAAAAAGACTCCCAATTTAGTCATCTATATGTCAGCATAGAAATAGTGAAAACCCTTTTTTTTTTCCTCTCTCACCCACATTTAACAAAGTTAAAACTGACTCTTCTGTTGGCAAAAGGAGTCGAAGGGGGAAGGGCGTCCCTCCAGCTGTTAGCAGCGATCTTGGCGCAGGGAGAGGCTCACATCCAACTGCTGCAGACTGGAAAAGTCGGACTGAGGGCAGTGAAGCAATCCCACAGCAGGTCTAACTCCCAATTGTCCCTGACTTTTTCATCAACAATCTTCATTGTTTGTCCTCTGTCTGGGGGTTTCCCTTCAGTAAGAATGCAGATTTAGAGAGACTGAACAAATGTCTGTTTTAAAAGCAATAGCTGAGTTATTTTGCACATCTTTCAACTCCTTCCCTCATTCTCATTCACAGTCTCCTGCTCATATTTTTACAGTTTTTACCTATATTGCTCCTTTTTGCTACAGTTTATTTTCTTTTCCCTGTCACTTCTGCATATTTTAATTTCACTTCCCAATTTCCTAGTGTGATATGCATTTAAGAAGGTATGGAGGTGATCGAGTCTTCAAAAAATGAGCAATAAGTGGCAGAGTGTATTGACTTCTCCAGATTTACATTTCCCTCAGCATTCACAGGAGTCTAATTGATTTGTGAACCTTGTGAGCCTTTTCCATGAAAAAAAAAAAAGAAATAAATTGTGTATGCAGTCCAATTATACCCAGGGCGGTTAAGAATCACAATTTGAGTTAGAAATAATAACAGAATTCAAGACAGAAAACGATCACCTTTTTTGGTCTGTTTCTTTTCTAAAAGAGGTCAGAGCCAACACTTCCACTGAGTTCAAGAGGAAGACTTCTCTGCCTTTATTGTCAAGTAAACACAGTTAAAATACATAAACCAGACATATACAGACAAAATACATGGACTATTTCTAAGGCCAAATTTGGTAACCGATCACAATGAATTCGCTGTTTCTAAACAAAGGCAAAAGTTGTCCCTACAAGACATTTTCTTTTATTTAGGATTTCAGTAAGCTCTGCTTTTTTGTTTTGTTTTGTGCACACAAAGTACCTCTTACAGTGGACTCTACCGCTCCACGTCTGCATGACTGCATGACAGTTCAGCAGCACAAAAACAAACAAAAGAAAAAAAAATCCCAGTATGCTATAAAACCCTTTCATCTGGTCTATTTTTCCAGAACACTGCTATTGTTTCTGTACAGATTTCCATTTTGAGACCAAAGTGAGACCATCTTTCTAAATGTTTTATGTTTAAATATTTTAGAACTTCTGCACACAGGTGATGGCATAGTCCTGGAACTAAGATTGTCATAAAACTAAAACAAACAAAACAAATTTAAAAACCCAACAGAAAAACCCAAGAACAACACTGAGCTGGATTTCAGTTTAGTTTGAAAATACTTATGGTTTTAGAAGCATCCTCTGCAGAGAAGTGAAGAGAACCTAAAGCTTGAGTATTTCTCCAAGCAAAAAGAAAGAATCCACTGTTGCTAGTGCACCACTAACTGAGGGTTGTTTAGAGATGGGAAGGAAGTCCAGTCCCTTGGAAGAGACAGCCCAAGAGCGGCCATGCTAGAGCCAACTGTACTGTCACCTTTCAGTTCAGCTGACAAAAAAGCCAAGGCGAAGACAGCTAAGGGATCTCAGGTCTAGCTGTCTGTAACTGCTGGAAACATTATATTCCAAACCAAAACTGAAATAAATTATCAGTTGGACCAGGGACTGACTACACCCAGAATAATTAATATTTTCATGCGTAAGGGGCTGAAGGAAAGTTCCCAGATGCTGCTAACTTCAAACACTTCTTATGACTGATAGTATCAGGGACCCAAAGTGAAGGAAAGTAGTTAAGGAATTGCTCCCATGAGGCCAAATCTACACACTTGTGCCCTCTTCATTTGTATGAAACTTGTTAAGGAACTGGTGTTGCTTTCAAGGTACAAGCTCTCCAAAGAAGACTCCGCCATTCCTTGTGGATCCTCCACAACCACAAGCTTTTGATTCTCTTTAGGGGAGATTTTCTGAGGTACAGATGGGAGTTACATGCCCAATTCCCATTATCTTCCAAAGACAATTACATGCTTAGCTGTAGCAACGCTCAGGCACTTAGCTGCCCTCTGTGCCTTTTATAACCTTCCCTTTTAGAGTCAGATGTTCATGATTACATATCTGAAATAGGTTTCACAACAGCAGTACTTTGGGGTACTTCGGGGTACTTCTTTAAAATGCTTTTGGAAGTTTTGACAACATACACAAAATATACAGTAATGATCATGTAGTCTATGGATTGTTTGTTTTAAGAAGCTGAGATTTTCATGCTAAAATAAGATGCTTTTTTAAGGAAACATACCCTCAGTCTAAAATATATGCGATTATGGTTTATTCTGTTGCTCCAGTGGATTAAAACATTCATTATACAAGCCACAGATAAGATATAATCTGGGAGGTTGATGACTTTTTGCAACATCACAGAAGATTAAAGGGGAGATTCATTGTGAAGTAGTTCAGTTTGCCATAGAAAATTATGTCCACTATGTGGTAAAAGGGTCGCTGTCACTTTCAGATCTGGTCTCGCTTTATTTTATTTTTCATAGTCTAGCTGTCTGTAAATCTTTGAAATTGCATAATGCCAATTAAGAAAAATAAAGACCAAATTGAGATACCAGTATTCATAGAGGAATGCTGTTGGCTGAGGCCCCAGATATTTTTTATGTCTCCAGTGATTTGTCTGTAACTGTTCCAGGAAGTTTGGGAAAAGCTTCGCGTTGACATCATGCTGCAAGTGCTGGAAAAGCTTTACCCTGGGAAAGATTTGAGGCCTAGTTCAACGTCCTGGGTAACCTATCCTATGACTTCTATGGACATTCTCAAGGTTAATGAATTTAGCAGAAAGCTAACCCATCTCCTCCTCCCCCCAAGCTGTTTTACTGTAGGGAAAGTTTTAAAAGTGTTTATTTTTTGTCTTATTTTTCCTCCTGATTTCTCTCTTTCCAAAGTCTTGGCATTTTGCTTTGGTTTATTTTTTTTTTTCATCTCAATGCAGCTGCTACTATGAAAGGGAAAGAATTTTATACTACCTTGATTTATTTAAAAAAATATTTTTTAATGCCCACAGTAGTTTATTCTCACTACCAAAGCTGATTAAAGATGACTTTCCTTTTCCTAATTCATGGCCATGAGACTTGTTTCTTTCTTTTTACAAATGAAAAATGATACAAAAAGACGATAGACACAAATAAAAAGTAGTTCTTGAAAACAACAAAGCCAGAGGGAAATTTAGCTTCAGTTCAGGAGGGTGGCCACTCTAGAAGGATAGGTCATGTAAGAGGGGAGAAACCATCCAATATCTGTTACGTTCAGTGTTAGATCCCTCACTGGAAGATTCAGTGGAATTACATTTTTGAGTAGCATTTTATTTTCTAGGAATCATTCTATTTGCTCTCATTTGCCAGAGACTGGTTAGGATCTTCTGACAGCCTGAAAGATTTAGAAGCAGGGTGACCCAGTCTCTACAGATGTATCAAAAACCTGGAAGCAGCACTGTTCTTACTGAGGTGCCTGTGCCTCTAACTACAAGAGCTAGCTGACTAGTTTGAAGCAGAAGCCTAATTTTTAGATGACCAATTAGTCAAGAAAAAGTTCAACTAAATAAATTCTAATAATTGTATTGCACTTTTCCAAGTTAAATCTAGCAATACAAAAGTTGTGTAAAAAATTTTTGTGAGAAGCAGCTGTCTTTTTTTCTGATAAATGTTGAGAATAAACAGGAAATAGAATGACCCTGACCGTTCACCAGAAATGAACCCTATTGCAGTTGTTTCCAAATATGCCAGTTTTTCTGACTTCTTATTCCTGAAGTAGATTGTCTTCATAAATATGTTGTACAGGAAAAATTGGTTTTGTACCTTCTCACATTTGGCAAATTGAAACCCCGATGTCTCATTTTGCTTTGCTGATATTTCACAGACAAGTGTAAGTAACATTTTAGAAACAATGCTAAGATTGTGTGCACTTGTTTTTAATAAAACTGACAAGCACTAAACCCCTGTGAGTGCATAGATATATTTATAGATTGTTTCTCTCCAAATGGATGAAGAAATATTTTTTAGTTGCATTCCCAAAGGTAAAGCTAAAAATACTCAAAAAAATAAGTCATTATAAAAAATATTATAAAGAAATAGATCTAGGTCTTAAACAGAGATAGAAAAGGATATAAGCTATTGAGTAGACTCAATAAAAAATATGTATTCTATTTTTTTTTTAATCCCTTTAAAATGTATTCTAGAAGTAGTTTGATTCTAAACAAGAAAAGCAAAAAAATAATAAAACCCCCAACTATTGGAAACTGTTTTGTTTCCTTTTAGTTTTGGTGTGATTTTTTATGTTTTATCCACCAGTCAGAGGAACTGACTACAAAAATCACAGTGAATTTAGCCAGGAGGGGAGTTCAGGGGTTAGATCTGCGAAAGTATTTAGACCACTAAATCACATCAGCTATTTTAGTGGAACTTGAATGCTTAAATACATTTAAGGATAGGGCTATAAAACTGCGAGAGCATATTAAGTACAGAATTTCTTAAATGTCCACATAACTCGTAAAAATAGCTGATCCTAATCAGTTAGTCAGACCTTGTCTATTGCCTGCAATAGTAATAATACCTTTGGGTACTTAACAGATGTACAGAAGCCATCAAGCATTACCTGAAGCCAAAAGTGTCATCTTAGCCCTATCCTTGAAACATAATTTAGCTCACATCCTCAGATAAGATTTTATGATATAGATAATTTCATAAAGTCAGAAACCCAAGTCAAATTAGTCCCTTGTTTTCACATAATGAGGTTATTTTCAACATTTATCCAATCTGAAAGCCACATCTATACTTCTACCATTGTAAACAATAGACCCATCTATCTTATACCTAGGCACCAGAACCCCAAGACATGTTTTCTCACTCCACAGATGCAAAGAGTTAGGGACTAAACCATATGGTACAGTGTGGTTTTCTGATAGGATCAACTAGTACATTTAGGTGCCTTTCATTTTGATATTGGTGATAGTGAGAAGCTGGAAATGCTCAACTCAAAGCTGAAGATTCTCATAGACTTCAAGTATACTTCAGCTTTAAGAGTATAAATAATCTGGCTCAGCATAGATGTCAACACAATTAATCATCCTGTATTCCCTTGACAGTCAATGGAGATGTATTCAGTGTAGAGAGTGGTGTTCAGGTTGTGATTCATGTCGTCCTAAAGTACACACTTAAAATAGGTCAGAGAAACCATGCCCTAATAAGGCCTGTTTCTCTTCATAAACTACAGATGGAACCGAAAATGATGAACGCTACTGAAGATAGCTGAAGTTAAAATTAATCTGTGACTGTATCATTCAACACAGCCTTTGTGGATATAGTCTATTGTAACCAGTGTCCTGTTTTCCAAAGAAGAGGATAAAGAAAAGAATGTTCATGTATAAATATTTTTAAGCCTAGACTCTTGCAGATTTACCTGTAAATTATATCCAAAAGCTTTAATATATCTATTTTAAGTTTGTAGTAAAAATTAGTGTAAAGAGACTCTGAAGAATCAAGGTCTTCAAAGAATAAACAGAAGTAGAAATTAGACATGGGATTTCAAAAGCAAAGGGATTTGAATGTCTAATGTAAATTGAGCAAGTATATCCCTCGAGTTTCTTTGAAAGCCTAAATATTAGTAAAGGGAAAATTAGATCAAGAAAATGTTGGCATTTAATTGAAAAGAGAATGCAGAAAAAATAGCTAGTCCTCTTTTAGCAAATGTGTTAATGTAAAGTCATTCTTACATTCATTCCATCGTATTTCATGTCTGGAGAAAGAACATTCCAGTAGTCACATTTTATTCATTTCAGGTTTTCTCACTGCATGTGAACCCACATTTATGCAACCTCTGACCATTGAATTTGAAAAATAAAACTTGCATGAACCTGTGAGCAAAGCTTTTTTTCGAAAGCACCATTTGAAACCTTAAAAATAATTCCTTGTGTTCCACCCTAACAACAAACTATTAAGCTCTGTCCGTTAAGATTTTTTCTAAAGAGAGTTTAATAGGAAGACTCCTAATGAATACCTTGACTAATAAGAAAACCAAAAGTCTATGTATTTATCTCTATATTAGCCTGTCTCTTTCAACTTAGTGCTTACCAGGCAGCAAGGGTTTTTCTTAATGTGTAAATTAGAGAGGAGAGGGGACAAGCTGTGGTGAGGAAAATGCAAGCATTGTACAACTCACCAGACTGGCTGCCTGACCCAGAGAAATCTATTTATTGGAAATTATGGTGAGAGGAAAAAGACTAAAGAACTTTAAGTCCCTAGTTATTGTGTCATACGTAGCTCCAGAGTACAATATAGCCACAATCTGCTGTTTTGTAAACCGAGCTGTCAAACACTTGTTATTTTAAAGCTGCAGCTTTTCAGGGTCCTCTGACAGCCAGTGGTCCCAGCTCTCAGCCTGATTCATGGCTGGCTCTGAGACAGAGGAAGTTCGCGTCTGCTATAATCTAAACACTTTGCAAATGGAGCATTGGAACAGTGGTGAAAGAAGAAAATAGCCGAAACCCTATAACCCAGACAAGAATCCTGCAAAGCTTCTGGGGAGAAGAGAAAGGAAATAAGTACAACTACACAGTCTGCAAGATCAGCAAATGTATTCACATAAGTTTAATTCAAAAACTCTCAGAGTTTCAGGCAGGGGGAAGAAGTTGATTTTAAGCCACTTAACTGAAAAGCAGTGAAAATTAGTCTCTGTCGAAAATATGGAAACAATGTCCCAGATGTGTACTTCTGCAACATCTGTATTTTCCATTTCAAGTGTAAATACAAAAACTTTCGTTATAGGAGGATTTCTCCCTCTCCTGCCCTCCCTCCCACCCCTGAGAGTTGTGTCTAGTCCTTAAATTCCAATCAGTTGGATGATTATAAAGCACAAAGAGATGTGGATAGTTTCCACTGCACTGAACTCTAGATCAGTTTCAGAGGCATCATGCAGACAGTAAAGGAAAGATGTATTCCTGGGCTGTGATAATGCTCTCCTTTAGCACTGAGATAATGAAATCAAGACACATCTACTGCTTTCTTAAAGGAATCAAATGTCCAAATCCAGGGAAAGTATAAAAAAAAACCCCTAATGAATTAAGCAATGGCATGTGTTTGATAAAATACTAAATGAGAATTAATTTCTCATTTTGCCCTAATTATACTTCTCCCACTTTTGCAGTCTTCCTCCTCTCTAGTGCACGTGTTTGTTACCTATCTAGAAATCATTCTCTGTTGCATTTCTACCAACTTGCATAGAACACCTCTCATCAAAGGACTCTGCCAGGATATAAAAGAAACCTTCCATCTGTCCCTTTACATCTTGGTCAGACCAAGTGTAGAAGGTGCTTAGTTTAATTACTTATATATACTTTAAGCTAGATGTATATATAGCCTTAGGATAGCATTCTTAGCTACAAGTTTCTTTCAACTGTCATGAAAAAATATGTTTCTGGATGAAAACTTGGTAATTCTGTCCTACCAGACCTCATGGCAACATAAATCAAATGTATTTTTGTAGTTTCTGTCTGGTGAGTTATGGTTCACTGCTTTAGAATTCGGTTTATAGACAGTAACACAATACAGCAGGAATTGTTGCAAAAGGGAAGAATCTGTGAGAAGAAATGGTAGTATAATTTGTATACATGCTGTGCAGAAAGACACAATGCTGAAGATCTTGGCAGCTAACTTCAAATGTTTATAGCAGCCATAATACTTGCCTTTCAAAAAAAAGATTTATGGGCAGCTGGATTTTACACACATTGCTTGGAATCTATGGATGGAAACCTGCTGAGGCGACATGGACAGTGGCATTGAGTGCACCCTCAGTGAGTTTGTGGACAACATCAAGAAATGTGGTGTGGTTGACATGCTGGGGAAAGCATGACATCCAAAGGGCCCTTGACAACCTGGAGAGATGAGCCCATGTAAGCTTCATGAAGTTCAATGAGGCCAAATGCAAGGTCCTACAAATGGCTCAGGGCAACTCCAAGCACAACAGTCTGGGCAGAGAATGGATTGAGAGAGCAGCCTTGAGGAAAAGGACTTGGGGATGTTGGTGGATGGGAGGCTCAACATGACTCAGCAATGCACAGTTGCAGTTTAGAAAGCCAACTGTATCCTGTGCTGCATCAGAAGAAGTGTGACCAGCAGAGTGAGGAAGGCGATTCTGCCCCTTTCCTCTGCTCTGGTGACACTCCATCCAGAGTACTGCATCCAGCTCTGAGGATGCAGTAGTCTTTCTTCCAATGCAAGAAAGACATGGAGCTGTTGGAGCAGGTCCAGAGGAGTGCCACATAGATGATCAGAGGGCTGGAGCACCTCTTCTATGAAAAAAGGCTGAGACAGTTGGTCTTGTTCAGACTGGAGAAGAAAAGGTTCTAAGGAGACCTCATAGCAGCCTTCCAGTACCTAAAGGGGCCTGCAGGAAAGACAGAGAGGGGGTGTTTATCAGGGAGTGTAGTGGTAGGACAAGGGATGATGCATTTAAAGTAGATTTAGATTGGATATTTGGAAGAAATTATTCCCTGTGATAGGGGTGAGGTTCTGGCACAGGCTGCCCAGAGAAGCCATGGCTGCCCCCTCCCTGGCAGTGTTCAAGGCCAGTTTGGATAGGGTTTATTTCAGCTTCCTGGTCTAGTAGAGGGTGTTCCTGCCCACCGCAGGGTGATTTGAACTGGATGATCTTTGAGGTCCCTTCCAACCTAGGCCATTCTATTATTCTATTATTCTTCACTAGGGGTGGCTAGTGCTATCCCAGGTGAGGGACCATGGCTAGTGAGCCACTGGCAACGTAGAGAAAATAACTATCTAACAGACCTTAGCAGACTTTATAGAAGAGAAATTAAAACTTTTTTTCTTTTTACTTTTTTTTTTTCCAGAAAATACCTAAAGAGAAATTCATGGTTTCAAATGAATTTGAGACTTGCTTTTCCCATCTTTTTCCATTTCTCTAAATAAGTTTATAAATACCTTTAAAACCATTTATCTGAAAATATCTCCATGGGGTTATCTTTGTTAATACATCTAAAAGCTATGTGATCTTATGAACATGTCAACTTTGTCATTAGTTCTGCATTTCTGAAAAACCAAAATCAGTATTTCTTTCTACAGCAAAGAGGATGGTTCTGAGTTGTGTAGTTTGCACTGTCATCCAGTGCACTAATCAGAGAATCAATAACAAATCCATGGTAGTATCATAGAGATAACTAAGAAAATGCAGGAAAGGAATTCTGGGGTTGAGTAGGAGAGATTTATATTCACATATACACCAATAACTGTTCTGAGATTAATTTAGAACAGCCAGCTATATGTTCAATTTATATTGCAAGGAGTTTCTCGTATTTTAACAGAGGATATATGAGTAAATGAGCCTCCTTTTAAGCACACATGTGCATTCACACAGATGCACAAAAGGACACAAACAGTTTAAAAAATGATAGTTTCCTCTCAGTCCCATTAGGTGAATTGAATATGGTTATGCTGTAGTTCTCAGGGCTCTAATTGCACATAAAAATTTCCAAATCATAACACATGTGGTATTTCCATCCAAAACAAAAGGAGAATTATTAAAATGTGGTGGTATTTTATGTAATATTGGCAGAAAGCTTCGATGGCAATAATTTAACACTTGCACCATGAAATTAAAATTTACATTCACTTGGTGCAATTCTTCAGACCAACAGCAGACAGTTGTATTTTTTTAATAAGAGCAGGGAGATTTAATTAACTGCAGTTTAACTAGAAAACCCTTTCCATTGGTTGATGGCAAAGGCAATAATACACAGAAGTTAGCAGATATTTTGTGACTATTTTCCATATTCTCCATAGCTCTGTTTTAACACATCCAGCTTTCTGAAACCCATGAACCACCATATATATTCTTCACCTAACTCTACACTCCCTGATAAATAGAGCTAGGTACACAGAGGAGATCGTGGTGTTCACCACCTCTTTTGCCAAAGGTAGATGACCCACCCTGTATGATAATAATATACGTTCAATCATCTAGCATTAAAAGATCACCAATGGCAGCACACTCTCCTGTTACAGCTATTCAATATTGCAAAGACCCACAGGGTTTTTTTCACAACAAAGACTGACACTTTTGTCTCTAATCATTACAACAGTGAGTCGGTTTCTGAAAGAACATTCCCGAGGTTTGGAGAGTCCTCTCACACCACAGAGATCTTCTCACTGAAAACTACTACTGGAAAAATGTTGAGGTGCCTTGGTCCTGTCTTCTAAATGACTGTGGAAATGGACAGTTCTGTGCATGCGGAGCAGCTCACTATTGGAGAAATTTAGTGGCAGAAAATGAAACATTTATGGGACCAGATAGAAAGTAGGGAGGTATCTTGAAGATCAGGAAGACCAACAAAATCCTATCCATCTTATCCAGATATCTGAGACATCTATAGGTATCCAAGATTCATGTCTTTAAGAAAAATTGTCTTACTGAAACTGCAAATGAAATCCCTGTATTTGCTGAAGTGACTAAGTAATCTCCTGCCTTATCTTTCTCCAGGACTCCACTGACCCCTTAATATCAAGCCAAGAATTTCTCTGCAATTTTGCTAACTATTGGGTTGATGCAGTTGTCTAAACGTACATTTCTAGTGCCATTTGAGGCACTCATAAAGCTGACAGAAAGAATACATGACTTTCTAACTGAGATTTCCTAGTGTGGCAGCTGAACGCAAGTCAAATATCCTAGGACATTTCTAATGGTCTCGTGTTTCCACAATCTATCTGAACTCTGGATGGGAGCTAATGCACATATAGATGAGCTAGAGGTATACACCAAAGTTTTGGGTTCAGTGGTAATGAGTTTTATGCAATAGTCACAGACTCTTAATCTGGGACATAATCCAGTGGAGTCCCTTAGGATCTGCTCAAGTGACTTTTCTTCCCTTACAGGGGCCACTTACAGACTCAGTAACTGCAGAGAGGAGAGAACAAAATCCCATAAGAAGATACCTGTGAGCTTTTTCCTTATCTAGAATACAAGAACAAAGTGGTAATGCTGGTAGTTCTTAAAATTTTAAATCAAATAAATTAACTTGTGAAGTTTAAACTTTACGAACCAGCATTGACTGTGATTTCACATGTATAGCCTGAAAAATCTGTGTAATCATAAACCATATTACAAAGAGTGTTTCCTGGTGAAGCACTAACCTTGTAAACGAGCCTTGTTTACACAAGAAGACAATTGGACTCTTCTTTTGTTTCAGAGTTTACATGGTCAGGCTGAGATCATTATTTTTGAAATGTGATGATGGGAAGACACAGTAAGTACCCTTGTGAAGTTTTTACAATGAATCCTGTAAATAAAGCCCACAACAGAAATGCAATGTCTCCAAAAAAACAGTTATGATGTATTGTGTTTGAATAATGACTCACAATGTTTTATCATCATCTGTTTACATAATAAGTCAGAATAACATTTCAAAATATGGTGTATGCATTTTTATGATTGTATTAAGTGCACAGAGGGGAATTGCCACAGCCTAGCATCATAAACTTTGTAAACCTTTCTTGGAGACTGCTTTTTTATCCTCATCCTCTTCTGCTCAAACAAAAATATGAAGGAAACAGAACACACAAATAAAACTGTATTAAAATAGTCCCATGTGTCTGGCTAAAACAAAAGACAGGAAATTCTTATAAGTGTGGTTATAAACTGAAAAATGCCTATAAGTATGGCTTCCTAGTGTTCTAGGTTTATGTATTCATAATTATTTCATTATCAATACTTTATTTTTTTATATATATACAAATGGCATTAGTCTAAGTGCCACAACCACATTTTTAGTCTGAGATCTGGAACACAAACTCTGCTGCCACAGTCTTCTACTTCAGCATTAAAGATGTAACCAATGAAGACCTTAAATTTCAGCTCCTGGAAGCTTTATGATTTAAGCATATTTCTAATCTTTATTCATATTCTATTGCAAAGACTGAGGCCCAGATACAGCATTTTTGAAGAATTACATGATAAATCACAATGAACTCCAGAGATGTCAAGACGACAAAATGCACTGCTCTTCCAGAAAAGTGCTCAGCACTTTCCAAGTGCTCTGACATGGGACCTTGTTGCTCACAGGAGGATCCAGAAATGGGCTGAGGTGCTCACAGACACAGGTAATGCAACATCTGCCTAAATTTTGGGCATCTAGCCCAGAAAATAGAAACATAGAAACTTTAAGATCATCAAGTCCAGCCGTTAACCTAGCACTGCCAAAACAACCACTAAACCATGTCCCTAAGCACCAACTCTACACACCTCAGTGCCCCCCAGGAATGGTGACTCAACCACTTCTCCAGGCAGCCTGTTCCAACGTGCACAACCCTTTCAGTGAAGAAATTTTTCCTAATATCCAATCTAAACCTCCTCTGGAACAACTTGATGCCATTTCCTCTTGTCCTATTGCTTGTTACTTGGGAGAAGATACCAACACCCACCTGGGTACGACTTCACTGAAGGTAGTTGTAGAGAGCTATAGTCTCTGAGCCTCCCCTTCTGCAAGCTAAACCCTAGTTCCCTCAGCTGCTCCTCCTATGACTTGTGCTCTAGACCCTTCACCAGCTTCACTGCCCTTCTCTGGACCCACTCCAACACCTCAATGTCCTTCTTGTAGTGATGGGCTGACAACTGAACACAGTATTCAAGGCCTCACCAGTGCAAAGTACAGAAGACTTCCCTAGCCCTGCTGGACCCGCTATTTCTGATATAGGCCAGGATGCTCTTGGTTGCCTTTGCCACCTGGGCACACTGCTGGCTCACATTTAGCCAGCTATTGACCAACACCCCTGGGTCTTTTTCAGCCAGGCAACTTTCCACCCGCTCTTTCCCAACCCTGTAGCATGCTATGGGGCTATTGTCACCCAAGTGCAAGACCAAGCATCTAGGTAGAATCCAAAGTCAAGATTAAATATTTGGTACAGAAATCATACAAAATTTGAAGTATCTGAGGGCACCAACTAAAAGAAAATGCAAGCATTGTGGAGATATTTAATTCATCACACTGAAAGTCCAATCATGTCACCACATAGAGTTTCCGTACTCAGTTTCACAACTGAAAACTCTGGCTGTTACATCCAGTTAGGATCCACAGACCATTAGGGGCAGTCAGATGTTCCTCAAAGGTTCAAGTTTTTTGTAAAACTGATAAAATGGTAACAATGCTACATAGGATTATTCCTAGTTCTATCATTCAATGAAAAATAGGTGTAGGGGCCAGAAAATGGCTTTCCCCATACAGTTGCCTTCCTTATCTCCACGAATCTTAGTCAAGCTTGCACACCACCTGCCCAGTTATGTAGGATAGTTTGGGACCCTGTGGATAAGGTGTGCTTCCTCAGAAATGAGAGCTTTAAATGCCTGAGAGCAAAGCAGACGTAAAAAACAAAAACAAAACAAAACAAAAAAAAACCAACCAAATGAAACAAGAAAACCCTCTTCTACTTCTGAAATGTTCCCATTTTTATTGGACCATATTCATCATCAAGTCCAAATCCTCAAAATGGGCAGAAACATCTAGATCTGGATTCTCAAAGCCTTGTCCAACCTGACATTAAACATTTCCAATGGTGAAGCACCCACAAATTCTCCAGAAAACAGCTTCCAGGGTCTCACCACTCTCAGTGTGAAAAATTCCTTCCTCAGATTCTATTTAAAAATACCATCTTTCAGTTTAAAATCATTGTTCCTTGTCCTCTCACTACAGGCCCTGGTAAAAAGGCTTTCTCTGTCTTTCTTATAAGCCCCCTTTATATATTGAAAGGCAGCAACCAGGTCTTCCCAGACCCTTCTGTTCCCCAGGCTATCCAACCCCAACTCTCTCAGCCTATTTAATTATGTAGGTCTGAATGCACTTCACAGGTTCAGCTATAAGCAACCCACCTCACTTATTTTCAGGATTCCCAGAGTGCTTAAATCAGATGGGTTACATGCCTGGTTAGCCTTTCTGAGAATGGCCAGAAACAGAACATCACGTGCCCTGGAAAACCTTCAGAGCAAAAAGGGAAGTCAAAAAATGACACTGAGGTCAGGCAGCCAATGAACACAAAGTTTTGAAATCACAATTTCCATGTTCCTCCTTAAACCTCGCTGTGTTCTATCTTAGTTAAGTAGTTTTATTGACCCTAACCTGTTGCTGATTTGTGAAATGCAAAAGTATCCAGATATGTCTCACATGCCTGATGTTGCTTCTGCATTGCTTATGAAGAATCAAACAATTACAATTAAATTTTGGACTAAATCAACACAGCTACTGCTCAAAGTCTGTTTCAGTTCCAAGAAGACATTCTTTTTTTGTTTGTTTGTTTTTACATGGAATGCTTCTGAACTCCATTTTTTATTTTTTTTTCAGAAAGACTTTCTGACATGTATCATTTGCTTTAAAGCTTATTAATATATTTCACATGCAGTTGCATTCTTAAGGCAAAAAGATCAAAAGGATAGATAGGTGCACAGCATGAGCTGTAAACTAGATAGATTTCAAGATGATTGACAATATTTGAGTCCTGTTCTGACAAATTATACAAATGACTAAAGAAGAAAGATCCTTAAGCTGACTCTTTTAAACAAATTTCTGCCACAGCACTAGACATATCCTATGGCAAAGGGGAGGATTTGGACTCTGCACAACTATACAGCCACCGCTGTGTCTCATAAAGTAAAGCATGTACACCACCCCGAGCACAGCTTCTTTTTCTTCAGTCCAGTAAATCCAGGTGCATGGTCCTACAACTACTTTGTTATCCCAGTTGAGCTTCTCTCTAGTTGACCTCTATGAGGATCCTTTTCTCCAGACATATAATCTCCTGATAGCTCACTAGCACAGTTAATTTGGACAACAGAAATACCACTCCTGGCAATATCAGTGGAGTCCGTGCACAGTAGCATAATTTGTTTCCTATAGAGTGACAGCTTTCTTGATAAAGATCTTCCTTTTGGTTAATTATTAAAAGCTTTATAACGTGTCAGGACATGCAGCAGTTCATGAGTAAAATGTGTATTTTTCTGTGGCCAGCAGTTGCTTAGATGCTTGCAGACCGACCAATTTATACATGAAAAGGAACTAGTTTGTCTTCTTAGGACAACAAGCTGATCAATTCATCTGCCAGGATCTTTCATAATAGTATGTTTTATTTTCTTGTGGAAAAAGTAAAAAACTTCACAAAACCTAGAATCCCTCATCAATTTACTGCTGATTGCATTGTATTGTTCTATGGAATTTTAGATGGCAGTTCAAAAGGTTACACAGCTCTTATAATTCAGCACTGAAGCCTACAGTGCTTTTCTCTGAAACTCTTCTGTCTACATGGCTCCTGCAATATTTTACCTTTTGGCTTCAGTTCTCTTGCAGCATATAGCTCTTTCCTGGCAACACCAAAGCAAGGCAGTATATGGCTTCAATGTCAGAACATTTCCCCTGTTGAAATTTACCCAAATATTCATTTCCTCTCTAATATTCGGAGACAGTTATCAAGTTCCTTCTTATACATCACTTAGTTACCCTACAGTATACATATTTTGTTCCTTTAATCTTTCTTCATAAATCAATTTCTTTATACTCCTTAATCATGCATGTTAGTCTGCTCTGAACTCCCTCCAATATCAGAACCTTTTGTTTGTTCTTTCAGATACTTTACTTTTCAAAGCTCAAAATTTCAAATTTATTTAGGCTCACAATTGAACTGTCAAAAATAATGTAATATTTGATACAGATTAATAATAATTAATAATTCCTGTTTTACTGTAAGTTTCCACGTACAGCAAACATACCCAAATAAGGCTAATGTATATTACAAGTTATTTCCCCCTTTCTTTCACAGTTTATGTTGGATTTTCATGTGACAAACTGTAACTTCACTGCAGTAGGTCAAGATGGTATTTATTTTACCTAACAGAGTCAGCAATTTTCTAAACTCAATACTTTGAACCTATTTTAGATTGCTACCTCAGAATGAGATGGATCACAGTGCAGACTAGTGTCCAGTTCTGTGCTCCCTGGTATGAAAAAGACAGGGATCTCCTGGAGATAGTCCAGATGCAAAGATGTTTAAGGGCCTGGAGCATCTCCCCTATGAGGAAAGGCTGAGTGAGCTGGGACTGTTCAGCCTTGAGAAAAGAAGACTAGGGGGGGGACCTTATTAATATTTATAAATATCTACAGTATGGGGTGCAGGGGGAAGTGGCCAGCCCGTTTTCAGTGGTCTGTGGAGACAGAACAAGGGGCAATGGCTGCAAGTTGGAGCACAGGAAGCTCCGCACCAACATACGGAAGAACTTTTTCACAGTGAGGGTGACAGAGCACTGGAATAGGCTGCCCAGAGAGGTGGTGGAGTCTCCATCTCTGGAGATATTCAAGACCTGATGATCTCTCGAGGTCCCTTCCCACCCCTATGATTCTATGATTCTATGATTAGACTATGAAGAGAGTCTAAGACACTCAGAACCCAAGCTCACAAGATCCTGCACTGTCAAAGGTCTACATACATAGACTTCTGTACTTAGATATCCCACCTTCATGTCATCTTCACATCACATTACTTGAAAAAATATGGGCACCAAAGGAAATTCACTACCCCATAGCATAGAACACTTCTGCCTCCAAACCAGGCTAGTCAAAGTAGTGTATTTATCTGGGTGTCTCCATGGGTTCTGGTGTAAGATGGAGCTTCGTGACTAACTGCAGTCTAGACAATGCAGAGATGGGGAAGTTCTCAGTAATTAGATATCAAGATGGCCCCAAGGTATTAGATCATCCTCTCAAGGAACAAAGTAACAGAGAAGTTAGCATCAGAGTCATGATTTACAAAGAGACACATACACAAAATATAATTAGAATATTAAGGTGAAATTAAGACACTGCCTTTAGGAAAGTCTGTCTCTTAATTGGCAGAAAGATGATTACACCTGCCACATCAGATACTTTTGCTAAATTGAAGATCTTAAGAGGAGAATTATAAGTAGTTTTCTTAACTCATAAGAAGAGTCTGTAAACGGGTAAATTTCTTGTCAAAAACATCATGATCCAAAACCTGTTGCTTTTAATCAGTCCCTCCAAAAGTCTTAAGGTAGGTTTCCCTTCTTAAGATAACACATTGTTCCTCAGGGAAATATTTACTTCCTAGGAAATTCTGTGAAATATTTTCTTCCTCACCAGTGAGCCTAAGACTTCTAATTGCAAGTGATCTACATAAAACTTACAGATGTCTTGCAATGAGTGAATATACATTATCTGCAATTAGTAGAGCCATGTTGTTCCAACCTTCGCAGTTTGGAAGAGCTGCTCCTCTGCAGTGCTGTGCTTTTGGAAGCACAAGAATGGAGGTCACCAAGCGACCACAATACTGGAGAAGTAATGATATCACTTCTGTGGTGCTTCGGGTCAATACAGCACTTCCTTGGAAAACCTTTTGTAATATCACTGATAGCTTATGAGAGTACTGCAGCAATGTAGTGAAAGATGCACAAGTCATGTCTGTGAACAGCTCAGCAAGGGGTAGGGAGCCTTATTTTATCAGTAAAATATCTTCCTACAAAAAAATAAAGGATTTTTCTTTCCCTCAACAGTGTAAGGTTATGATAAAATAATTGGTAGTGCAACATCATTCAGGGTTCATTCAGATGTTTGCACACCTGATGTAGTTTTCCATGTTACTTCTTTCATGGACTTAAAATTAGTCTTCTATACTAGCAGCAGTGACAATCAACAATCAATCTCCATGTGTAAGATTCTGATTTTTTTCTTCCTTCTCTTCTTTTGTAACCCATAAAGCTCTTTATGTAACAAATCACAGCAGGTCAGACCATTTAATTTCAATAAAATGTCAGTAATAGAACATACTGTTTTCAGTATTTTAAAGTCTTTCATAAATAGAAAAAAATATTGAAATGTATGTTTGTACTTCTTTCCCATTTCTGTTTTAAGACTAAAGTGCACAAAGATGGGGAGACATAAAGTAAAAGTTATAATCCTCAAATATTCATAAGATCCTGAAAGTTTTTCAGAAGTTTCACACAGCATTCCAATTCCTACAAAAATGAAGTGTTGTAGTAAAGAATTGTTAGATAAACTTAATTACTAACCTACTATGGATATTTCCCTCTTTATTCTACCATTTTCCGTCATAAAATCAGGATTTTTGCATTAATGACATTTCTTCAAATTAATCTTTGTAAGTTAGCTTTGTAATATTCTTTCTCACACATTTTCAGAACTGAGCACTCTTTCACCATATAAGCTCTTCTCAGGTGAGTCCTCAGTTTCAGACACTTTAAAGTCACTCAATTTTCCTGCTGCATTCTTACAGCCGCAGTTTTGTTCTTCATTCTAATGTCACAGCAAGAGTTGTGCTCTGTGCCAGTACTGATGCCATCTTAAAGGATGAGTCCATGACCAAATTTGAAGAGTCTCTACTGCCTGCACACAAGAAGTATGCAGAAGGTGTGCTGCAGTGAATCTGGGCATCACTACTAATCTGGGCACACTCTACTAACCCACTTAACAACTTCATTTCATCTGCCACTATTTGAACCAAAGACTATTCCAGACTCTAGATACAGTTGAGACAAGCCAAAGAATTACATCAGATGTAGTTGGTGAATATTAGAATAGATAAACATAGTTTGGAGAAGAAATGTACTTCCCATTATCTCTGTTGTGGCAACACAAAGGAATGTAAAAAATGCAAGTATGGCATTAAGCAGAGGGTTTTTTTGCTTTTCCACAAGGATTAAGAGTCATATAGAAAACCCAAACCTTCTAAAGAATTTTTAGTTATCATCATAAAAGGATTGGCAAAACTAAAAGTAGAATTTTCTTTTGAATAGGGCACAGGTAGCAGTTTACAACTGGAGCTATATTATAGCATAGCATAGTAGAGTAGAGTAAAAAGAGAATAAAGTGAGTTAAAAATACATGTTAAGCATGCATTAAGTACACTCAGAACTTCATTACCCCTGAGTGTTCAAGAAGAGTAAATCCTTAAAGGTGATGCAGGAGGAAATATTGGAAAAACAATCATAATGGATTCCTAAAGGATTATAAGAAAACACATTAAAAATAAACAGAGGGTTAAAAAACAGATAAGTAGAGCAAAATTATGAGATTACAAAAAACGCTTTCAAAATATGTAAGAAGAAAAGGTCACTGAAGAACACAGTAATGCTTAAAGAAGACAATTTTCTAAGCGATGCGAGAGAAAGTTCTGGGAAATTTAAATAAATTCTTCACATAGCTTATCAGAAAGAAAAATTATTGCAGATGGCAGGCCTGTACACATACAGGTATACCTTTCCTGAGGCAGAGAAAAGGAAAAAACACTGAAGTAAGCAGAGAATGTATCTGAAGTATTACACTTGACAATCTTCCCTTCAGATTAATAGTATCAGATTAAGTAGATCCTAAGTGTTAAGGCATACTCATTTCAGAATTCATAGAAAGGGATAAAAAACATCACTACTCTTCACAAGAGTAATTTAAATCACTTCACTATTCAAATAACTTTTTCCTTATGCGTGACATTGCTTTGAAATCAACTGTGCTGTTCATGTGAGTGACAGCAGTAGGACTATAGAGTAAAGGAAGGTTTAGTGAAGGTAAAGAAAGACTACTAGGGCTATGCAAGAAAGGACCTGGTTCAGCCCTTCTCACATCATGCCTCTAAAGCAGCAAGGAGTATGTTCATCTGAGTAATACTGTCTCTTTCTGGAATATTTTAGTGGTATCCTTTTACTCAGGAAAGTAAATTTCTTCAAGCTCAAACACAAAAAATACATCCTTATCTGAGCAATGTTTTACAAAACCAATAAAGCATAGCCAGGTTCAGCCAATTATGGAGCAATGGATATTGCAGTGAGAGTGAGAGAATCTACTTGTGAAAATCAGAAGTTTTAACTCTGAACATGTGATGAATTCTGCTAGACTGGATTCAAATTTAAACTCCTACAAGTAACTGCTATTCTACACTGAAGGTAACCATCTGTCATATTTTTAGCTACATTTATAGAGGAGTTTGGTAACTTCAGTCTAAAATACTCAAAAAACAGACACACATTTTCAGCCAAAACAAAGCCAGAGCTAGCAGTAATTTTAATCTTCTTCACTATTATTTTGTCCATGTGTCCTGGTTTCCAGCTGGCATAAAGCTAATTTTCAGAAGTTGGTGAGGGGACACAGCCAGGATAGCTGACCCAAACCAGCCACAGGGATATTCAATATCATGACATCATGCTCATTTTATAAGGGGGAAACTGGCCCACCTCCTCCTTACTGCTCGGAGGTGGGCTCAGGTCCCAGACAGAGAGCAAACTGCATTGTGTATCACCCACTTTGTATATTCTTATTCTATATATTCTGTATATTACGTATATTCTATATTCTGTCCATATCCCAAGTTACAAATTAAACCTTTTCCATCCAATTCTCTTCCCCATCCCACTGCAGGGAATGAGTGAGTGAGCAGACACATGGTGCTCAGCTGCCAGCTGGGGTAAAAACATGACACCATGTGTAAAATGGATGTGCTTGTAGCCACAATGGCCCAGGGATATATAAGGTTTATTGCATGAACAAGTTGCTGCAGAAGGGTTTGAATGCCTAAACGATTGTTTTCTCCCAGCTTCCTGTAGCAAAAGTATTTGTCTTTCCCTCCTAATCTTTCTCTTCCCTAAAAATCTTAGGTTGAGAAGCAACAAGACAGCTCTGAAGTCCTTCCTGAAAGAAGTTCCAGCAGAGTGTACACTAGATCAATTCAACATTGGCTTCCTGAGAAGGAGAGAGTAGTTCTGGAAACCCGCTGTTGCTCTCCACCTCTGCAGGAGCCCTGCTCTCCCCCGGCCTGGCAGGAGTCTCAGCTCTGCCTTCTGGCTGAAAACAGGCCAGGACAGGTACATGGATGTTTGCTTTATGCCCGTTGCCTGAAAACCTAGTCAGCTGAAAACCTAGTCCTCATCTGCTCCGGAGAGTGGACAGTCACATTTCCTGGATGCACCTCTCTGCGTCTATGGAGAGACGCTGAGTGGGGCTGTCAGGAAAGCACTTTCATGCTGAGAAGTGGGAGACTGGCTTGGGCTATTTGATTTCACCTTTGTTCAAAGAAACAGGGCTTTGAACTTTTATACAAACAGAGCTGCTTCAAAGAGAGGTGACTCCACCATCAATCTTTCCACTACAAGAATAACCCAAACTTCCAAACTTTTCACTAGACAATTGTATCAAGAGCAGTCCAAAAACAAAGGCTCAAGGCAGCGATTACAAACAACCACTAAGGTATTAACTCTACACAAGGACTACAGATCACTTTTAGCCTGACCCTTGTTAAAGCTTTGGTGTTGATCAAAGTCTCAACTTTGACTTCCATTCAATGATATAAAACGTGTGTTTCTAGTCTGCAAAGTAAAACAGTGATAAATGCAAAATGTGTGTCTACAGATAAACATTATTTAGAGGAAGCATTGTTAAAGTAGCATGTATTATTATTAAAAGCCATTCACCATCTACAAAAAATAAAATCAGTACCTCTACCCCCACAACCATTTGAGAAGATAGTAAAATGTTAGAAGAGCAAACAAAACCATCATTTCCCTTTCTCAGCCTGTTAGCAAGTCAGTTCATCTTTAAAAGATGACAATGTGTCTGAAAACTGTAGCAACAAGAACTAACAAGGCCTCCTTCACTGGCCTCCTTCATTGGAATATTACCTTTTTTTGAAGAGTAAATTTCTCTGCATCTCACCCACTACAGCCAATTCATTTCACACAAATAGCTAATGGAGCAGAAATATAACATACATGCAGTAGCTTGAAAATTCACCTGACCAAGAGACTGCTTGGCTTTATTGCTTGCTACAATCAGCATTTTTGTTTCTATAGAAGATTGCACATTCTGCATAGAGGCTGAAAGATTCATCAGAACTCACTGTTTGTGTGGGAGTGAAGAGAAAGAAACGCAAATGCACTTAGCTCTTCCTCCTCTCCCAGTTAGTGCAATTTGCTTCACCCCAACCCATGTCATACACCATCTCATTGCTGTCTAGTTGTCTTTCTTTTCATTTAATACCATAGTTTCTGGTGGAATTTCTCTCTAACTTTGTGTCGGTTTGGGTTTTTTTAGCTTGTCAAAAACCTGAGAAGAAAAGGTATTTTGAGTTAATGTGTAGTTTATGCAGCTGTCAATGAACCAAAAGAACCCACACTTGCTTTATAGAGAACTGACCTCTTCTGTATCATGCCCCTTTCTTCATCTTAGTTATTCTTCTTGTTGTAGTGCAAGATTTTAGTGAAAACACTATTAATATAAAATTAGTATAGTGCATAAAGAGCAGAGGTAAAAAATTGTTCAATTAGAAAGCTGCTTCTTAATTCCCATGTTAACTATAGCTCTTCATGAACTCTTCATCCCCTGCTGAAAGGGAAGGTTGAAATTGGGAAATAGGTTGCACTTGTTAGTAGACATTTTTGGGTTTTTCCATTAGCTTAAAAGCTTTCTATCTGCCTAATTGTAGCTAATTAGTACCATTTGGAGGACACAGCAGAGAAACCATGATTTTCTCCCTCACCCAATGGCCACAGAGTATGTAGGGGAGACCAAAGTCTAGAAGGATATTTGTGATTGTGACCCATTCTCATTATCTGTTTCCATTCTAACTAACATCAGCACAGAATTTTATATTATGAGAATGAATATTTAAAGTGAAATTACAGCTTTCAGTGGCAAATTACAACTAGATGTGACCAAGAAAGGATTAAGCCCATCATTTTGCTTAAGAGCTCAGATGGTTGGAGTAATTGGATGATAGCTGTAGGGCATCCTTTTGGTCTATAATTAGGTCATTTCTTTCTCATCCCCTCATGGTGTGTATAATTACAAATTAATTTGAAATCCCACTGTGAGTAAAGAAAATCAGTTTAATATAATAGAAGTGCAAAAGCCACAGGATATTATTTTTTAAAAGATTTTTAGTGTTTATGCCAAAATACTCAAGTCTGGCCCAAAGTCATATCCCTACAGACTGCAAGGATCATATTTGGTTTCTTTCTTAACTTTTACATAGACACAAATAAATGTTCTCCCTTAAGATAAATGACATTTCATGACTACACTTTGCTCCAGTATTGGTCAGCAGGTGCCAAGACCACAAAAATCTGTGGAAAAAAATGAAATCCAGTCATGAACATTTTGATAGGCAGCAATACTTTCAGAGGATTTAGAAGCAGCTCTGAAGAAGGTGATCCAGTCGACCACTGTATTTTTCACTCCTGCCTTTATTTGTTTGCCATTTGAAATGCATTTTTTAGACTTTACCCAGAAAGTGTTAAGTGTTGTACAGCCCTAGCTAGCATATCTGCTCCTGTGTGCTGCAGAAGCTCACCCATTTCATCTCCTGGCTGAGGTATGCTGCTGGCAAGTTCTGCTTCCCTTTCTTTATCACAAGGCTGTGGTCGGATGCGTTAGACCTCCTGCCTGCCTTAATGCTGATACAGGTAAAAACATGCACTCCTGACAAATGGATAACCCCAACCAGATCCACGCAGACAATGTTTTGACTTGCTAAACTTCCTCTTTCACTCAAGGGACAAATGTGTTTTCATCTCTCCCCAGAAATCTTGAAAGGGGTCGGTGAGAGGGTCCCAGGTGTGATCTGAGCTCTGGTGATGTCGACAGCGAGCCAGGGGCCATAAAGGGTGTGCAGTTGGGGAGCGGGGGGCGCAGGGGGAAGCAGAAAGATCGTTGGTGTGAAGAACAAGGGTATCAAGATTTGATCGTATTTGTAGGTGTGTTGTAAAAACTGTGGAACATCCCATGCCGTTAGCATGATAAGATTAGACTTCTGGCAGAAAAAAAAAAAGAAAAAAGAGAGGGAGAAAAAAAAAAGGAAGCTGCTTAGATACAAGTTCCAAAGTTCATTAAGAGGGTTCTTTATTGCATAGCTCCAAAGCTAAGATGTGCTGGGGCATGTGGAAAAATAAGGAGGTGTTAAAAAGCTACCAAGCTTCTTAGTTTTCAAAAACAGTTCAAAGCCTCAGTTTTGGACTATTCATGCTGTGACCTCCAGGCCTATTTGTGATGCCATAAAAACTGTATTCAGGAAGGAAGGAAGGGATTATCAAAAAGGAAAGACATTCCTTTTAATCTAAGAATGTCTTGATAGCAATAATCTTTTTCTTTTACATAAAACCTTTCATTTGAGGATCTCAAAATACTTTTTAGATTAAAAAGAAAATCACAGCAACACAGGGAAAAACCTGGAGCAACCAGGTAGAAAGAAGAGGTAGAGAAAGAGACTTGGGTGCAATTATTGCTCACGAGAGGGATATGAGACAATACAGTAACCTAGTTTTCTCATCCCAGATGAGAAAAAATTACAGGGGGTCATCACTGGTCCATCCTATTAGCATGTCTATTTCTGAAACCAGAAGTACATTAAAATTTCCAGATAAAACTAAAGAGGCAAAACATTTTTTTCTTACATTTTCATTCTTTTTTTTTTAATTTTTAAAAAAATGGTTTTGAACTATATTGCATTACATTTTTTTTCAGCCACTTCTATGTGGCTTGTAGACCAGAAGGTACAAAAGAAAGTTATATGGAAAGCAAATAAATATGTAGATGAAAGAGTTATCTGGCTTAATTGAATTTTTTCTTGCTGTTAAAATACTATATTAATTTAAAAAATAGATTTTATGTCTGCCATATAAACAATATACTTGGGTGATTAGTTTCTATAGGGATATATCTACCCTACAGATCTACTACTTGGAGGTATTCACTTACCCTTCTATGACTTTTTAAAGCAAATTATTCTGATTAGCAGAGGCTGGAGGCTATCAGTCAGAGTTCTACAAAAATAAACACAAGGGCCAAAACAGAATAATTATTGGGTTGTTTAAACTTAGTTTCTTATGAATTTTTTAATCTCTCTAAACCACAATTAAAAATGGGTGGTCTCAAATTAGCTTCTAGATAATAGATTTTAAATTATTTGAGTAGTGAATTAACTTACTTCCCTCTAAGACTTTACAACTCTTTGTTTGCTGTATAAATAATTAACGACATTTTATTTATACCAGATTAGTGGGAAATAGAAACCCATAATATGATATTTTACTTCTTTCTTATTATAATCTATACCTTAATGCTAACAGCAACAAATATTACATTGACATACATGTTTTTACGATAGAAAAACATTTATCCCTGCTGTAAAGTTGCTCTATAATCATTCCCCTGTTCAGAAATATACTAATGCACTTAGAGCAAATAAATCCTGCTCACACTCCACCCCTCAGGATGCTACCAGAGTAGTGCAACATTCACCTCAAACCTCAAAACCACTTGAATAAAACCTTCATTTGATGTGTTCCTGACCCTCAGGCCATGCTTGCAACAGTTCATGAATGTAACTTGAAGTTTTGTACACATCTGGGAAATCTGTGGTCTCTCAACCCTTAAAATTTCCCAGGTGGTATTCTTCCCACTTCCTTCCACCTTTGCTTCATTCAGATGCCTGGGGAAAAAGGATGACGATGGTAATTTAGAAATATAGCTCCTAAAAATGTTCTGATGTGGTAAGGAGCAAGAGGACGTTACTAAAAGAACTGAACGGAGGATGGTAATTCCACTTGCAGAAAATGTGTCACATTAAATTCCTTTATGTTCCATATTAAGGTTAACAAGCCTTATGAACATTTTTCCTAAAATACAGTATTGTGGTAGACTTCTGTTTTCTTTTCGACATCTGATATAAGTGAAAGAAGGAGGTCTAAGAGTGTGGGAGGTCCAGCTACAAGCCCATGATCTGCTTGATACAAATTGTTATCTTTAGCGTACATCTGTCTGATACAGGACTTTTTCCATTCATGGCACTGCCCTAACCACCCACCAAAACTCCTGGGCATTAGTCCTGGCTTCAGTGGACTCTCCTTCTCCAAACGACTTTACTTTTTACATGTGGTACTTCCCCAGCTACTCACTCTATACTGTACTGAGCAGATTTTCTACATTGTTTCTAGGTAGAACCATTGCAAAAAACGATTCAGAGTATTAAACCAGATTTTAAGAGAGTCAAAGTGATTTTCCAAGTTACAAGTCATGCTAGTTACCTCTGTGATGGTATCCTGAAGTCTCATTAAAGTTTGAATCCTTAGTCAGGAGCAGAACAGATTCTACTGGCCTAGCACCAAAGATGCTAGAGGTCATGACACTTTCCTACAAGATGTCAGTTTAAACAGTCACTGATATGGCTGGCTGAATCTTCCATCCCTGAGTAGAGCAAGAGCTTTTCCTTCTATGTGAATTCTGACGGGTTTTCCCCTCCACTTTTCCTCCAAGTCCTTGAAACTGAGTATTTCTCATTGGGCCAGGTGGTCAGTTCCTATTAGAGTATTTTATGTTCATTCTTATATTTCATTACACAGATGTTATTCTTTTTCAGAAATGTGTCATTCATTTTTACCACCAGCCTCTTAACCTATTATTCTACCTCAACAACAAAAAGAAGACCCACTTCTTGTGAAATCTTATTGCAGGTGGTAATATATGTATGTATAGTCTATACAGAAGCTAGAGCTGCTATGTTCTGTCTTTCATTGTAGAAAGGATTAGTAAAATACCTAGACATTCTTGCCTTTCAACTGTAGTAATATGGTTTTGATTTTAAGCTGGAGTGACTTTAGTTTCCAGATCCTGTGGCTGCAAATGAACATACATCAGCTGTGATCTTGGGATTAGACAAGCTTTGGGATGCAGCTAAAACTTAATTAAAAGTTTTCATAAGCATGTTCTTAAACTCTGAAGAGAAGAGAAAGAAAAAAAAAATAAAGCCTACTATAAAAAGCAGGCTGGATTGAGCTGAACACTATTGTTTAATGAAGTCCCATTCATAGATTTAAACTCAGAAGTGACCATCCTGTCTGACCTCAGGTATTACAAAGGCCACAGATTTTCACCCAGGAATTACATCCTTTCACTCAGTTGAGTTGATTTGATCTTTTACAAAAACATACAGTCTCTATTGAAAACGATGAGTTTATCCCTCCTCACAAGCAGCCTTACAGGTAATATTGCATACAAGCGGTTGTTGCACTTCTAAGGTTACCCAATCACTGACAGGAAAATCCATTTGAGAAACAAATCTATCCTGAACAAACAGTCCTTTAATCTCTTGCATTATCTTCATTGAAGGTGATTTTATTCTGGGGTCTTGAGTAGAAAAGGCTCCTATAATTGCACTGCCTGCATCTGAATGTCTTTTAATGACTTTTTAACCCATTAGCCAGTCATTGGTTAACAATCTCTAAGAAATGTGTTTCCCAGAAATAGGTAGTTAGATAAAAAGTGTCTACTGGTGTCCTAGTGGACTTAAACACTGGACTTAAAGACTGGAACTCCACATTGGAAAAAGAAGCTGTAAATGTTCTAACAACAGAAAAACTTCAGCTGGAGACAGTAATTGCATAGGAATCATGGAACTGATAACCTACAAAGTCTGTCTGTGAGAGTGTATCACCATTCCTCTGATAAACCTAGGAAATATGGATCACCATCAGAGGATGCTGAGGAACCCAGATCAACTTGGTTGAGTCCTTTGGTCACTGAATTATTGATCAGGCTGGTTTTGCTTTGCTTCCAGTTCCGTGACTCTTTTTTCTTTTATTTTTTCCTCCAACTCTCAAAAAAAAAAATCCCAATGAAAGCACATTACTGAACAAAATTTTTTTTCCTGCATTTCGTTTCAGTGTAGAAAAATGAAAACTGGTAATCCTGGTTTCATTTTAGCTGGTTTTTTTCTTTACGGCTCAGCTGCTGGCCCAATCACTAGTTGCATGACTCTGTCCCAGTGAAGGCACATTATCACTTTCCCTGTGAAGCTGGACACTGAACAAATCTCAGAAAAGGACAATCCCTGCCTGCTGCAAAGAGCAGCAAATAATAAGAAAAAATTAGTTATGCATGGAACTGAAGGCATAGAGAGGTAAAGTGATGTATGAAAAGACACAGAAGAACAAGAGCAAGTAGAGGATCTTCTAAGTCTAGCTACATCTAGTCCCCCCTGTAACTGGAATATTGGGCAGCAGCACAGTTGGATTCACTCTGTCCGTGTAAGCTAAACCATACAACCCTTGGATCTAAATGGCTGAGTTCATTCTGCAATAGCAGGAATGCATTTGGAAGATGCAAGGTGAAATGTTCTAACATTAGGTCTGTGGAAATCAAACAGTAGGATAAATTGTGTTGTTTATCAGGAAGAACAGTATACCGAACTATAGTGTTAAAAGGAGGACAGTAACAGTATCAAAGGATCCTGAGTAAATAAAAATAATTCAAGAAATATTCCTCCCCATTTATTCATGTGTAGTGAAAAGAACAAAACCTGCTGAGCATGGAGTTGCCATCATGGGGCTTCCCCTCATCACCCCATGCCAAACCAAGACCCATACATGTAAAGGAAACTGAAAATAATACTCTCTTCATGTGAGGTGATCCGTTCTATAGGCCTATATCAAAGGTTTGAGATTTTAATGGGTAATCAGCCAGCTTGAGACATTCCCTCGAGGTGCCTGCATATTTTGATTACAGAAGAACTCAATACTACAGCTCTGCTGCTCAGGCTGAGCTCTCTGTGTCTAGTACCTTATACTATTAGACATATATTTTGTATTAATTTATACCTTGGGGAATTATGGCACATTAGTTTCCAACTTGAAGAAATCACCTGTCTCTTTAAATTGACATCAGGTGAGGCTCCTACAGCCACATAGTAAAAGCTTCCTTGCACACACATATAAGAAACGGTCTCTCTCAGGGACCAAATGGTGGCCACTGAGAAGCCTTCCACAGCTGCAGTATTTCCAGCTCTTGGTATTCAGGTCTCACTATTAAAACTTTAAAAAAGAGATCATGAATATAGGCCTCATTTTTGTCTTCTGTTCCTTATCTTTCTTCTTTCTTTCCAACTTTTCCTCTGTCCCTGGGAGAACTTGAGAACTCAAATCCTTTAAAAGTAAACACTGTGATTTTCACTCAACTACATTACTTCAGTATATGATATTTTAAGAAAACCTCAAATTATTGCCAGGCTCACTAATAAAATCACAGAAGCTAGCAACATCATGAATGAACCATTCTCCTTTGGATCTTTGTATAGACTCAACGTGCTGGCATATGCAGTTGTTCTCTTCAAATAGAAGAGTTGGAGCCAGAAAGAACAACTACAGCACATAAGATGTGACCTGTCCTGACTAAGCTCCTTTTTATATCTGGCTCTGTTGGTATCTCCTTGTTTACTCTTCTGTGAGTATAGTCAGTGTATGTATGATCTTTTGTAAACAGCCTTGCATCTGTATTAGAGAGACAGACAGATAGCCAAACACAAAGCAGTTCTAAAACAAACAGTAATTGCAGTATTACAGGCATGATAGTAGGTCTGGCTGAGAAGAGCATAAAAACCCAGGTTCGGTGCCTGGTTTATGTGCCTGTTTGTTCATCTTACTGAGAGAACAGAAAAAGCATCATGTGTCCATCCATGAATAATCACAGATATGTAACCTACACTCCCCTTTTCAAAATTTCATGGCCAATGTGCTCACCTTTCTTTTATCTCTCTGTACTTGCTCTTGCTGGCCCTCCTTTCTCCTCAGAAATGGAATGTGGCTATGCGCGCTTGGGTACCATTGTGGAAGGCCATCTTCAGTTCCAAACTGCACTGCTTCACTTCGCAGAGTTAAAATGATCTATTTTAACACAGATTAGCTCAAAGTGTTCTGGTCATGACCTAAGAAAGGTGCACACACTCTAGAAAACACATATAGTTTGAGATCCATGCACTCCCACTCTGAGCTCCGAACAAGGGATTAGAGCAGGGCTTCCATGGAATCCAGAATGTGATGTCCAACACTGAAGCTGTCACAGCTCCAAGATATTCACTGTACTTCAATCAGGAGGCATAGTAGACTTTTACCATAACAGTTCCCCAGATGCTTTGAATTCTGTGTCTCTGTGTGCATACAACTTCCTAAGCCCTGTCAGCTGAAGGTGCCAAGGTCAGAGGCCTCCCTAAACTCTAAATTCACAGATGAGGACTTCCTCTACTTGTGACCTAAAACCCTCAGGACTGTGTTCTGCAAACAATGCCACAAATGTCCTTCACTTTTTAAACATGACCAGAGTATGAGCATACATCCACATCTCCTTTTCATTATTTTGCGGGTAAGAGCACTTATCACTGAAAAACAGTTTACCTGATGCTATATATCCTAAAGGCTGTCCTAACTTTAAAGCTATACAGATAGACAAGAGCACACTCAAAGCCCTCCCACCAAAGATTTTCCATTTTCCATAGAAATATTAAAGATCTTCTAGAGAAGGATGAAAGTTAAGAAAGAATAAGATGATGTGAGCCTCTGGTTACAACACTCAGCTTGCAAAAAGGTCTCAAGGCTTCCTGTGGATTAAGCTGCCATGGGATATACAGAAGTAGCCTGTGATGCAGGGAGCAGACAGCATCATTTCTTCTCCAAAGTGAATTCTTTAACAACCTGGAGAATCAACACTCCCTTTTCCAGTGACTCCATACTCAACAGAGGCCATCCATGACTAGAACCAATTGGAACTATCTGGGACAACAGGGCCTACATTTATTTACCTTCAAAGAGATGAGATATGCAGAAGGACTGAAACTCCTGCTACAAGTAATGGCTAAATTGCTCTTTCCATGTCTTCTATTCTATTATTAAAAAGAAAAATCATGATCTCAGTTACATTTCAAAAGACAATTTACTGATATCCAGGAGAAGCTTCCTTGCTGTGAGTTCCTCCCGTGAGGGAAGACACTATTTCATAGCTCTCAGTAAAAGTCCTAAAAGTCAGGGACTGGGAGCACTGGTATGTAAAACACCTCAACCATTACTGTTTCTTTATTACCAAATTAAGTGTTCCTGCTCACAGCTCTGTTTTAGGCATAGAGTTTTGAGAAAGTATTGTATACCCTCACCACGATCACCAGGACTTTCCTGGGCTTTGCGACAGTCAGCATTTCGGTGCCCACGTCCCTGGCCAGAGGCTATAAACCAGGAACGGCTGTCTCCATTTCTCAAAACCCTCTTGAAACATTGTGAGAGTGTTTCTCAAAAAGCTATTCTCAGTCCTTAAAATTTCAGTCCCTTTCTAAATTCAGATCTACAAAGGATGCTTAAATACAATGCTGAAAATACAGGCCTTAAGTTCATAGGTATTCTTGTAAAATTTGCTTGACTGATAAATCAATTTGTTTGGGTTGGCCCAAAGACTTTATTGATAGATATTTTAATTTTTTTATTTGCTTAAAGAAAAAAAATAATTTTCTATAAAACATGTATCTTATTATTAGTAAAATACCCAGAGGTGATTTGTACTTGCATTTTTTAAACATTATACATTAGTTCTGGGTACTGAATTAAAAGTAATATGGAATACATGATCTAAATATTAGGGAAAAATCTTACTTCCTAGGTCTGGTGGACATTTAATTTAATAATTTAGAAAAAAAAAAGTTTTTCCTACTTCAAATGAAAGTTTTACTCAATTAATTAACATCTCATGGCTATTTTGCGTCATCACCTGTGGAATATTCATACCAAACTTATTAAAACACATGTAAGATTTGAAATTCTAGACAACTGAATACTGGAAAATTTTAAGCACACTGGGTCCTGAAGGCAGTTTTTCCTACAGGAAAAGCAAAAGCAATCTAGAGGTGAAAACAAGTTACAAGAGGCTGTACATGGACATTCCTAATGGCCTGTGCCTTTGAATCTGTATTTTCTGAAATCAGTTTAGCTTTCATCTGCAAATCTTTTTTTGGTGTGTATATTCAAGTGGTATATTTTTCCTCTACATCTCTAAAACTTTGCCAGATTTATCAAATGCCTGCCTTTTAAAAATTACTTTCTGGGCAGCTGCTAATAGCTGTCTCTATTGAAACTCTATTCAAAAGCTGCCAGGGTGTCTCTGCAGACACATCTGGCAAGGGCTGGCCCTTATGGCAAACAGACCACTGCTGGCTTGAGAAAGCAGGCACACTCATGTTTAGCTATTTTCCCTCACTGCTGGGTAGACACAGGCACAGTCATGCTTCAAGTCCACCTCACGTGTAATCACGGGGCTCTGTAGACTCCAGCGCGGTTACTGATGCTGGGTGGTACACGTGCATGTGCTGTTCGAGCTGCAGCTAAGTCAACCAGAAAGGTTACTGCCTTTTCTGCTGCTCTTCCCCAGCATGTTGAGGAAAGCCAAACCTTCCTGTGCAGTCCCTTCCTAACCAGTCAAAATGATCCTTCTTAGCCTAACCACGTTTAAAAGCGGTTGTGTTATTTACAGAACCACCTTCGAGGGCAAGCATGCTGGCAGAGCAAGAGGGACAGTAAAACCAGGTATGGGGATGGTGAAGTTCTGGACCCATGGAGATTTCAATGTCTGAAAGCAGCTGAGCTGCGGTTGGAACAGCATGTTGGACTGCAGCTGGAGAGGTCTGCAACCACACAGATAAACAGTGGCACGTCCTTATGGAAATATTTAAAACCACTCAATTTCAAAATAATCCTAATGACCTGTGATTCCTCCTGGGGACTTCTGTGCAATTTAACTGTGGTTATAGGGGACTGGCACTGACTGGAGATGGCTGGTGTGTGGTAATACCTGTTTGTTTGTGGCAAATGATGGTGGTGATTCACCCTGATGCCTAGCATATGCCAAATAGCATTAAGCCCACAAATACGGAAGGAAAGCAACATTTGGTGAATAGGTTTAAAATAGACAGGGTAGCAGTTTTCTAGAGGGAATGTGGTAAACAGAGCAGGAAATCTGAAGAATGGTGTATGAAAAAAGGTTATCTGGTGAAACCATTTAATTCACAGAAGAGTATAGTCTTGACTGATGGACATAAGTCAGAGATAGGAGAAAACACAGCAGATTGAGGAGGAAAAGAAAGGGGAGCAGGTGGCAGAAAACCTTTGGAAAGCGTGCTGACCAGAGAGGCTTCTGTCTCCAATTCCAGCCCACAACTGCTCATCAGCCCCACAGGCTGCTGGCTGAAATGACTGATCACACTGCCATGGCCATACTAACCTACCTCAGTCAAAATGAATAAAATCAGCCTAAACAGATCTTTGCTGACTGGACTTGTTGTAACTGAAACTATTACTGTTCACAGAATCAGTTCACCTTCTAATTTGGAAAACGCTGACTTAACTCAGAAATAATAAGATAATGAAGGCAGTAATATTACTTGATATAAATGCAGCCACATAATGCTGTGTGTCTAATCATAGCTATGATAATTCAGCAGATACCCAGCTATGCCTGCCTAGTGAGGTGTGAGGTGTGGCTGCACAGTGTTGGTCAGAAGCACAGCCAGATGACCACACCAGATTTGCCAAGAACACAGCTTTCCATGGCATTGCTTAAAGCAGAAGCACGTGAGTTTGAAATACAAGTTCTTTCACTAATAAATACTTCTGGAAAGGAGTGAATATGCAGAAAGAAAAGAGTGCTCAGGAAATCCTGACAGATCATCCAGAAGAATGAGTAAAAGGATCACATCACTTATGCCAACCTTCCCATACACCTGCTCCAGCACTTACCACAGATCACTTGCAGAAAAGATCTCAAAACAGATGGACTTTGCACATTAGCAGGATTGCAGGCTTTGAAGTTCTAGAGGGTTCATATGCACTTACATGGGAATGATCAGCCACAGTAATGTGGGCAACATCACAAGCTCCTGGTAACTCTGTGATCACAAGTGTTTTTTCCACAGAGAGTTTCCACACTAATTTCCTGAATAATCTAAACAAAGACCTTGGGTTTATAATTGGTTTTGAGAATAATTTAACAATGGACACTAGACATTAACAATGGATTGGGCAGGCAGGAAAGGATCAAAAACCTGGCCAGGTAATGAAGTTTCAGAAATCAGTGAAACCATGTACATCTTCTAGAAAGATAATTGTCAGGCAAGAAGAGGCAGTGCTAAGCCACTCTAATGGTGTGATATAGGATACAATCTATTAAGTTAAAATGCTAACACCTTTCAAGAGAGTACGATTGATATAATAACATTGCTTTTACATGTTGCACCTCTGAACTTTATAACTATAGTTGTTCCTCTTAGACACGGACATGAAATCAGCCATCAGCATCTGTAGCTTGTATGGGCATAAAGCAGCTTTGTGTTGGCTACCTTCTTTCTACACCAAGTATTTAATGGATTTAAGGATGTTTCTGCCTTTGCAGACCACAAAACAGTACATTTCCAACCACAGTCTACCCTCTCACACATCAACATTTTGGTTGAGATTCGCCTGATTTCTTATATCTAAATAAATTTCAGCTCTTTGGAGGGAGAAGAATTTATACAAACAAGCAAACACTGAGCTTCTGTCCAAATGTGTTACTTTCACTGACATTATAGAACGGTGAAAGAACAGTAGCAAGAAACTGCAAACATAAGAATGCAATTAAGTCAGCAGAAATTTTCTGAGAGAGGCTGTGACTGCTGCCTATAAATACATCAGAGGGTAAAGCTGCAGGAAGGGAGAGCAGTACCAGGTCTCTCCAAGTGCTGACAGACACCAGCTGGTGGGCTGTGCTGGGATGTGACCTTGCCAGTGGCAAATGAGCCCCATCCTTCAACTTAGAACGTTAGCATTAATATAGCTCCAGCAAGTAGTCTGCACTATATGCCAAACAGCGCTTTGGGGTGGCCAAAGTACGAGTGTGCTTTCTGCAGTGTGTGATGTGTGGACAGGACACATCAGCAAAGGGTGAGGTGAGCATCTAGCTGCAGTGGCCTAAATCATAACAGCAAAATCCAGGTATCTGTTATTCTTAACAAAGCCTTTTGTTATGAGCATGTGGGGGGAATGGGGAAGGCCTGAGTGCTCATCTCAGTTTTCACCTCCTCTGGGTTTTATGTCATATACTCCCCCTGTTTTAATTTTGGTGGGGTCAGGAGGAGTGTCGTCTCCCCTCTAAGATCTACTGGCATCACCAGCACCAGGCTCCTCGGTGAGAGGTATTGATTGAAAAAACACAGGAAAACACAGCCTGCACAATAAAGAATGTAAAACTAGGTACATAGGTTCATTGAGTATAACTATATAGACATCGAAGGGGTAATAAAGCTTTAGCTAATAAATGCTAGTAACCTCTGAACGTGACTTAATAGCTTCAGTTTAATGACTTTGGGCTACATCCAATGACAGACTTATGGGCCCAAAAGTTTTAGGTGACTGCTCTCCAGCATGAAATTTGATTTAGGTGTCAATATTCCCCAAAGAGAGAGTTAGCACCTCAAAATGGGACCCAAAACAGCCAGCTCAGCAGGAAGCAGCCTGGAGCTGCTGCAGTCCAAGAGGAACTAAGGGACAGGTTTCTGCCTTTGTGAGATGCAGAGCCCTCCATTCTCTTCCAGACTTAACTTTTTTCTTTGAAGAAACAGCAAGAGGTTACTATTTACTTTTCAGAATTGTAAAAGCAGAAAAAGCAGTCTTAAAATCTACTGATTGCTGCCTTCATGTATAAGAGATGAGGGTCAATTTCTTTAGAGTAACTGATAAGAGCATGTACACGCTACAAGAACGCCTGAACCTCAAGACAGTGGAAAAAGATGTAGTTTTTCTTCAAAAATATTATTTTCTCGAGGGGGGCGTGTTGTTATTATTAAAAGTGTGTAAGAAGCAGCCAAAAGTCTGACTGCTAAGTAATTGGTTCTGGTGGAGACAAACTAGCACAAAAGTGCAATCCAGACAGCCAGAGGTGAATGATATGGCTCTGCAATATATTACATGGTTCTCATCACTTTATGTGATATATGTGTGAATAATAAAAAACTTGAGGGCACTGTGTCTATGTTAGAAACAAGGGATTTGATTCCTGATACATAATATCTAAGAGCAGATACTTATCAGTCACACCAAAAATTATTGGTGTGCAATCTGTGTAAATGAAAAGGAAAAGAAAGAATATAACATGTAGTCCCCAAAAGTGAAGGGCAAGTAGGCTCAAGTCAACTCTTTTATTTCTTCTCTTCCTGAGTGTACTTGAGAATACAGTTAACTGAGTCAAGAATCTTTTTTTTCCTCCTTTTTTCTGACAGGGGCTTTCACTCCCCCCCCCCCCCCCCCCCCCACTGAAGACTCAGAGAACTTTACAGGCGTTTCTATTGACTCTGTGAATAATCTTGACTCTACGGATTATCCTCAAGCAGCTGTGGAGAACACAAAAGCTTTCCCCAGAACACAGGAAAAAGAATACTGATGCAGCCTGGGGCAGATTTTTTTTTTTTTTCCTCAGCTCTCAAGTGATTTTTAAGAGCCAGCCGGTCTGGAAAACGATGAATTTGTTTGTAGGAAAGGTAAACACTGCCAAAATCAACAAGTTCCTTCCTTAGGGGCCTGTAGAGCAAATTGGTCTGCAGATTAAGACAGTTCATTCAAGTCATGTTGGGGCTGACATGAACCCTTCAGGCTCCCTAGCTTTTACCTCAGAAACTATGAAGAGAAGTGATAAATTTCTTATGGAGGAATTACACATTGTAGGCTCAGAAAAAATGAAACAAATTAAAATTGATCTCCTCTGTAAATATCCTGGCACAGGATTTGGGGGGCTTAACTGAGATGGCTGGTAGGTTTACTAGTAGTTTCCTTTGCAGTGGGTCAAATAGGCTCTGTCTTGACTCGCTAGACTGGTATCGGTGAAGGATTTAATGGTGATTAGAGCTGTGTAAAATGATCTCATACATTGTCACCTGCCAAAGAAATTTCAGTGGGTGAAGCCTAACCCTATTCACAAGTCATTTTTCCAACTGGAGCCAGGAAATATGTTAAACAAGCAGAGCCACAGTGTCTTACAGAGGTGGATTTCATTTTCATGAATGCACAGGATGTGTGTGAAAAACAAAGTGAGAGAGGAAAAACACAGCATTTTACAATCTGCTTTGCACTTTTCCAGCACATTTTATTTCAAAAGCATTAAAGAATTAAGATTTTTTTTTTAATCCTAGTAAGACACAAAAACATTCATCACTCTATTTTCATAGATGAAGAAACAGAGGGAAATAGAAACTCAATGCTCATGCCAATTCTGTCACCATAAATCATAAGAAAATTTTATCAGAAAGAGTATAACAGAAAGGTAAGGCAAATTTTTCAAATTATTCTACTAAACAGAGGTGCTTAAAACTTTAGCAAGCAGTTCTGAATACTTTGGCTGGCTGTAGCTGACATGGCCAGGTCATACACAGTTCAGTCGGACTTTATTGGCATGACAACATCTTCACACACGGCTACAGGAAATCAGCAATACAGCTGGGAGGGAACCCAGGTCTCCTGACTAGCAGTTCTGTGTATTAATGACAATACTTTGCTTCCTAGTCCCTTACATCCTCACAGCATTTTTCAGCCATTAACTAATGCATCAGTGAGGTTTGTTTGAGATGGAGATGCAACAAGCAAGCTCAAAATGAAAAGCGTGTAGGGCCACCATTTCAGTGGTAAAAGGTTAACTCACTCTAATTAAATCCCACAGAGCCTCTCTGTTCAGAAGCCACCACATTTTAAAAGCAATGAGGGTTAACATCTCATTAATGGGGAGGTTGGATGCTATAAGGCTGCTATATAAAGATTTTTGATACTTATTTCTGCTGGAAATCAGTGTAGGGGAATATTATATTCAAAAGTCTCTCAGAAAGGCAAAAGAACTGCTAATCACTGCAGTTACACTCTCGTTTTGACCTAAATTAATGTAGCTCTGCAGACTTTTCCTTTTTCTGTACATCCAGGCATGAGACCCTACAAGCTGTGTGACATAACCAGAGAGAGCATGCATGTACGTCGGTTCATAGGACAGACATGTACTGTGTTAGGGCACAGCTGTTGCACTTGCCAGCACCGAGAAGGAAACATCAAGCCTTCTCTCAGTGTCTGCAGTGAAGTACTTCAAGGAAGCCCCTCACTGTTCAGTCTCCTACGGACCCAATTCTCTGTCTTGCTCCAGGACTGCAGGCACCGATGTTGAGCACCAGCGGGGATAAATACCATGGAAATTCCTCAGCTGCATGAGACGCAGATACCACAGCACCAGCACAGCCTGACCCTTGTTCACAAGGGGTGCCAAGTGTGGATCTGGCATGTGGCAATGATCTCTGCCTTTTACTGGACATAAACTTCTTTGTGTTGGTGCTACCATCATACAACCTCTTCTGACTAAGTTTTCCATTTGTCATTGCCACAGAGAAAAAAAGCTTTCCCTGTACTTGTTATAAGTGGAGATAGTAAAACTTCGCCTACTCTTGGAAAGATTACAGATTTATATTAATGAAGTGCTACTTAGGTAGTAAGTGACTGAATAAAGAATGTTAACCAGTTAAAGAGAGACCCAAGGAAATACACACCTCATATATGACTCATAGTCAAAGCAGAGGAAGAACTTATGCCAGATCAAAGAAAATAACAAACAAACAGCATATGTGTTGTTAGGAATTCAAAAATATATTCCACAACTTTACCCATTAAAGGGTAAATTTGCATTGTCTCTCCTGGTTAGATGAGAGAAGGTCTCATTTCTAACATAGTCACAAGTTAATAACTTTAGTTAGCTTCTCATACAACTGAGAAGGAGAAACAGGCATCATTGTAGTTATCGCCACAGGGTGGTAACAGCATTTAGTGAATTCCAGAGAAAAATACTTAAGATGTCAAAACATAAGCTTAACTGAATAAAAAGCTGAAGTGTAAGCCCAACCCAGAGAATGGAAAAGTACTGGATAAAACATTGGAAAATATACTGCAGGGAACAATCCCACTTTGGCAGTAGGATAGACTAAATGACCTAATACAACTTTTCCATCCTTAATTTATACGATTCTATGATTCAACAAAAACAAACTGTGAAATTAAAAACTGAAACAAGTCTATAACCTGGCTACCATATTTTATAAATGTATATACACACATTTCCATAGGTATTTAAAATAGTGACTCTTTTGGCACTAGTATTACAGGAGATATATGCAGACTGTCAGACTTCCTCTTAAAACATTCATCTGGCTGCCAGGCAGAACAGATGCCAGCAGCCTAAAAGATAGACCTACGAATAACCCTGAAGACACTCTGAAAAGAAATAATTGCTAAAACTGAAAAAGTCAATTATGTTGGCTGCTATGGGCTAAAACTCTGGTTTCATTGTGAAAAGGAAGGCAAAGACCAGAAAAAACAGGACCAGCAGGAAAGCAAGGCCATCAATGTGAGCAGCTCTGTTGGAGAATGGATGCTCTTAGGCACTTACTGTTCTTTAAAATGTGGTGCTTCTCCTCTGCAGGGAAGCAGCAGTGTTAAGTGTTGTAGGAAAGTCATTATAGTGTATTGTTTATAAATACACAGCTCAGGGTCTTACAAATAAAGTTCAACTCCTGAACTGACAGTTAATGAGTAGGCTGATCAGAAATCATAACATTCAATTTCTCTCCTTAATAGGTAGATGCACATCATCAAAAATTTAATAAAATATGGAATATATCCAAGGTTCTTCTCTTTTTTTTTCTTTTCTTTTTTCATGATCTTCTAAAAGAAATCACTACTCTCAAAAGACTGTAAAGTGAGATTTATATATTTAGGTTTTTTCTACCTTAGCGTAAAGCTTGGTATAAATGTATTCCAAATGAGAATATGCCCTAACAAAGATTGTCCTGTTTTCTGAGAAGGTAAATTCTAGCTTTCAAATGTGCTTCCCAATGCAGATAATCCTGTGACCACAGAGGTTCCTGCAGTTGTAAATAATTTGAGACCACCTGGACATGTCTAATACAGACAGCCCGGGGAAATAAGTCATTCAAAAAGAAAAACGAAGTCTTCTTATTTGAGTCCCTTGGTAGAGATCTGTAGCTCTAAGGCTAATCAATTAGCTCCCAGATAAAGAATGGGTGGCTCTGTTCTGAAGTACCAGCTTTAGTGCTTTTCCAAACAGTGGAAGAGCCCTGTCATCCTGCTTTAAATAAGGAACAAGCTTCACCACTGATGAGGACAAAAATATGGTTTAAACAAATAGTTTATTAAAGGAGCAATTGTAAAAGAAAAGATTCATCCCTTTTTTTAGGGAGTATTTGTTCCATCTGAAAAAAAAACAGCTACTGTGAATTGCTTTTCCACATCAGTAAGCTTCCAACGATTGAAGATTTTTTTATTCCCTCAAAGGAAAAAAAACAAAACAGTAAAAGTGTTAAGAAAAGCAAATGCTGGACAGACCATATTTAAGGAGATGATTACCACTGGAGTTGGATAAAACAAATTTACCTGGGGAGGTGGCTCAGTAGTTTCCTGTTGGTAGAGTAGAAACACTAGTTTCATAAAACAGCAGGCTACTTCTGCTGCTTTTAAACCCTTTTAAAACTGCCCTACCACTTTCTCACATCTGCTTTAGCCTTTACTCTATGGCAGATGTTAACATAGCAGTCAAATCCTTACAGAATCTCACATCTCATCACTTAAGAATATTTTCAAAACCCTCTGAGAGATTCAGAAGCCAATACTATGGATTTGCAGTAAGGTCTGGGCTTCTGGGACAAGATTCACAAGTTGTTTTAGAGAATTTCTATTCTCAGAGTCAGAGTTCCCATTGCTCTGTCCCAACTGGTGGTGGCCCTGGAGGCCACGGTTCTCAGTGGCACAGGAAACATTACTGCTTGCAGAGGACCATCACAAGCCCCCAGAAGGAATTTGATGCTAAAGATGGAATTGCCATAGCTTGAACCCTCATTTGTCCCTAAGACAGCTTGTTTTGTCTGTGTGCAACCTGCTGCTTTTGTTTGGATCCTGTAAGAGTATTTGGTTACAGGTATGTCAGCGGAGTAAGTTATACCTAACTTTAGAAGTTCGGACTTACATTCACAGATCTAAAACAGCGGCTTGGCTTGTGCAGTTCCTTTGTACAAATCATGGAACTGGGCCTAACACAAACATCTCCACAGTCAATCAGCAGCCCTGTAGAAGAGAAATGCTCCACAAGGCTGAGCCAGAGGACATTTTGTGAATTTAGCTCTCTAACATACAAGGTGAGTAAAGCTCTTGGTTCCATTTGTGTTTCACAGCCATGGGCTTCGCAGAGCTAGGGAGCTAAGCCTTCCACAGAGAAATGGAGGGAAAGAAGGGAAAAATGGGGAAAAATAAATCCCGTATAATTTTATTATTAGGGCATTGATTTCAAAGATCCACATTCATATCCCTCTTTGGGTAATTGAATCTGAGTCCAAGCTTCTCTCTGCATATACTTTTGGGTGTCTGGGGACAATGTTTCTCAGCTCCTCAGATCTTTCCCTTTCCGCTAATTAACTAGTCTGCACTTTAGGGTAGAAAGAGGAAAGCAAGAAATTAACTGAAGGAAAAAGCTGAAGGAAAAAAACACCTCCTAACTTGCCAAACGGAAAATTTCCCTGAGAAGTAGGACACCTGGAGCTAAAACAGTTGGATGCACCCCACTCTCCAGGGCTACATTCTCTAACCAGACCGTTCCCCTGCAGCTGAGAGATGCTAGAAATCATGTAGGAAGCTTGAGACTGGACTGAGTGCATCTACCCAGCAGGAAAAATGTGATGCATTTAAAAATGAGCTACATGGACTTGAAGTACTACCACTGCAAGGGCTTAAAATATGTCTGTACACCAGAAGGAAAACCAGAGGAGATTTTCATAGAGATGCACAGACAGCTAAGATGGTACTGACTTTTTGGATTTAGAAAAAAAAAAAACGAGGCTGGTGGTGTGGATGTATACTTTAATCACAAGAATTTAGAAAGGTTCCCTTTGGAAAATAAGTCTCCAAGCACACCATTGTCGTTTGGGTTTTAAGTGGGACGTGGGTGCTTCTGACCTTGTCCTCACTGTGCAGTAAAGTGTTGTGCAGAGATATCCCAATGGCAGATAGATCTGGCAGTGCTGTAGCTGTGTTAAGTGGGTCCAAGGCTCTTTGGCTCCAAGTGCACTAGATTCGGTGAGTGCCCCAGTTTGAGCCAACATGGCTTAAATTCTGTTTTCTGTTTATGATAATTAATTACTACTTTTTATGCATATATCTAAAATCTAGCTCTCAGGCACCTCTTAATTATGCTTCACAGTATGCTGTACCCATTGAAAATATTAACCATGGTCCTTCTTCAGTCTTTCATACCCATCGTGTTTATAGTCATTTGGTGCACTACACATAGCTAGTCTGAATAACTATAGTAGAAAATTTGGAACAACATGCAATTCTCTTGAAGGAAAAAAAAATTGGTAAAAATGAGGAAAATTCTCAGTGTTGAAATATCTTATTTCAAACAAATTATTTTTATCATTTATTATTTCAGTGGCTAAAAAATAATAATAAAAACTCATCAACACTGAATTAATTTTTTTTTCTCTCTCAGAAAATTGTAAAACTTTGAAAGTTTGGCCCCACTTGGAACAGCACCACATTTTTGAAAACTTGAAATATTTTATAGGTCAGCCTCCCTTGTACTTACAGGAATACAGAATCTAAGCCCCTTGCTGCAGTGAATTATCTGGTTTTATGGGATCTGCCCAGATAGTCAAATTCCTTGCTGTGAATCTGCAAACACTTTTACCCATGCTCAACTTTTCTACTCTTCTGCTGTGTGTGGTCTCACTAAAATCAGTATGACTCCTCTCAGTGGTTAAATTAAACATGACTGTGTCTCATGATCTGAGACAGTATATTCCCAAGGAAAAGACCATGTTATTGGGGAGAAGGAAGGTCCTCTGAATTATCTTACACACCTATCATTCTGTGTAAACAATGTGACATTAGTAATGTCACATTTTCAAGCTCAAACTCCTGGTCTCAAGACTTCCTTATGTGATGCCAAGAATCATACGTCAAGAACCTCAGAATAGGCAATAAGTGTTTCAGATTATTCCCTTATTTTCTTAAGTTGACTGGACAGGAATATTTTACATGGCTCTTAATATGTTATCTTTCATAATAAGGAATATTACTGCAGAAATACAGCATTGTGGAATACTGCTGAACTTACTATTAAATATAATCATGGTAAATGGGTTTCCTTTCCAAACTTGTATGGTACTGTCTATCTTTTTCCAAGATATTTGGCTAGCTGGTGGTTTCATTCTTCATACTTTTCAAGTTCTACTAACTATGCTATGAAAAGATCTTTACAAAATGGGTGATCTGGTGGGTTAGTACTGCTTCCCCTGTGTGGGTGATTTCCACTGCTGAAGCAGAGGGGCCGTACTGCTGTTGAGAAATTCCAACAGTCCAGGCCTTTATCTCATCTCAAATGAGTAAAAAAAGTCTACTTTTTAAAGAATTATTAGTATCAAAAACACGGTTTCTTTTCTCTTGTGTTTGGTTTTTAAATAGCACCAGTTTTAAAACAGTCATCCTTTTTATTTTACCATTGGAAAAAGAAAATCACAGAATCACACAGAATCAAGTTTAGTACGAAGTAATGACTGGTCCCAAACCTCGCATTATACAGAGGAAAATTCTGTAGTCAAATAACAGCTGCCAGCTGTGATTTTGAGCCAGAACAACAGCTTTTCTCAGCAATGTACTGGGAGATATCTGCAAAGTGTGTGGGATGGTGCACAGTGCTCAATGAGAACAGGCTGTGTCACTTCTGCGATGAGAGCAGAGCACAGTGACGGAAAGTGGAAGGACACAGGACAAAAATAAGTACCTGTGCCCTGACTTGCTTCAGTGTAATCCAGAGAATGTAAATCATCTGCACAGCAGCCATTTTTTAGGATTTTTGCCTTCCTTCCAGTACCAGGCTGGAGCAGCAGCTTATGCAAGTGTGTCTTGGGTCCAAAAGGAGAGAGGAGCAAGAGCAGGGGCAGCCGTTCAGGCCAGCCACTAACAAAAGTGCTTCCAAAAGTCCCCATGAAATATTATCTCTCACAAGCAGCTGTTCAGTACCTCATGGTGTGTGTTAGGCACTGCTTTACTGCCAGCCTACTAGACTGCACAGCACGTTCACCTCAGCTTACTTTACTTTCTTAAAGTGTGAATTAGAAAGCATTATTCTCGTTGCTCAGCACACAGCTTCCCTTTACCAGTGACTCACTGCTGCTCTCATAACCCTCATGTACCCTCAGCACCACCCAGGCCATAATTTGTCTCAATATATCAAGTAAAGTGAAGTGCCTGGGAATGTAGTTGGATCTGTTACATGCAAGTAAACCTAAGTTTTCTCTTATGCACCTATACCTGTTAAACAGAGGAGCTCACTTCCAGAGATGACAAAGCTAAATTTCTCTTAAATTTCTTTTATCTGCCTGCATGGAAAGTTTCCGTTTGGGGACATTGTGGCTTTCAGGAACTGAAAGCTAAAAGAAAAATATAGATCCTGGATGTCCCTGCATATTGAGAGCAAGCCCCTGATAACCCACCATAAGCCCAGTCTAATCATGAGCTGGTACACAAGCACACAATATACTGAAGGGTGCAAGTCCATCAGGTTACAAATGGCATCGACAATTGTTAGTCTGACGAGTTTTATAATAACATCATCAAAGGGAAACAAACCTTCCATGTGTGCAAGATGAATATACAAATCAGATCCACAAAACATATTTCAAAGTAATTTTGCAATAACTTTCTGCTGTTTGGATTAGTTAGTCCAAAAACAATTTCTGTATTTGCAGCCTTAAATCCAGGCTAGCCTTGACAGCCTGTTCCACAGGGCTCAGTCTCCCATATAACTGCATGGGTTCAACAGACCTCAGAGGAAACTTTATTGCTCACCCTTTAGCGTGCAAAACATCTTTACAGGTCAAATCTCCAAACTGTCCTCTAAGTAGCCTCTTCTTTTACTTGCTTTAATATAGATTGTTTTCACTCCGAGAACCAAAAATAGAAGTCAGTAATTCCTTTGTTACTCAAGCTGAAACTCTCTGAATTATTCAACAGTCATTTAGCTGAAGTCCAAGACCACCTATGAGTCTAGAAGAAGCTCACACATAACATGGAAGTGGGGCGTACTTTTGGAGATCTATGACCTCTTCCAATTTTTATCTATATTGTGTAATAGTTGCATTTATTTGTAATAGGGGAAATGAGTGTCCTGAAAAACACAGACAGCAGCAGCTTCTCTTGCCTGGGCTGCAGCTGCTCACCACCGTAGGGGGTCAGAAATGAGACCTTATTTCTGCCACAGCCACCACCAATATGGGGAGACACATACCAGTCTCACCACACAAGCCAAAACATTAACCAAAATGATGACTATGATGAATGTCAGGAAGATCAAATTAGGGTCAAGATAGCTTGATGTCCTTCTTGCTTGCTGCTTACTCAGAAATAATTGCCTCTTTATGTGAGTTATTGGGTCAAATGAGGTTTGTAAGAGCCCTTCTCTGACTCAGCCTCCAGGCAACGATGTCTGCTTCATTGGGTAAAATCATGTAGCCGCTAAAATCAGCAGGATCATTGCTTGTGATTTCATATGGGGACAAAGCCTGAGATACCATATGCTATGGTATATATTTTTCTAGAGACTTTCTATGTAACACTAATGAAAATAAATTAAAAATCTGCCCATTAATAAAAATGAAAATCAACTACAACTATCCCAGTTCAACAACTGTTTTCTTTGTGAAATGATCTTTTGTTCTCCTGAAGAAAAGCCTATGTGTAGAACAAGCTTCATCTGCCCTTTTAAGTTAGAAGTCACTGCGTTTCACTGTTAAGGTTGAGGACAAATATTGCACTAGCTCCTAAGAAAAATGTATCAAGAACTTGATGATTTAGTATATTAATCAGATTGATTCAGGTTTCCAAAGAGTTTCTGCTGAGTTTTCAATCCCTTTTAGACCTGTATTTACCTATGAGTTCCCTGTTTTCCCGTTTGAGTTTGGAGCCACATACAGAAAGACAGGATCCTGCATTCGCCATGATACATGACATGCAAATACATTTGTATCTTTATCTCATAGTTCCACACTACTCTATCACCTTCTAGGTGGTTTTAGATTGTTTATTTATATATTCCCATTTTTGGAAAAATGTTTCCTTTTCTTTCTCCATTTGATTCTACATTCCATTATTTTTTGCGTTCTCCATTACCCTTCAGATGAAATTGTCTTGTCTGATCTTATAAGACTACAGAACAAGTATCATATAAACTTTTTTATTTCAATATATATATCGGGTTTTTTCATTAGTAGATGTTGACATTCATTGCTTTATCATGAAGCCTGCAGTCTTTTACCTTTCCTCACAAAAATGCAGTGGTTTCTGCAGTAAGCCTCACTGAAGCAACCAGTTGCGTCAATGCCACCCCAAAGAAATGAAGTCAGCAGAACAGAGCCTCAGCTGAGGGGACTCTAGCTCAAATCTCTGTTAGGAGGATTGCTTTCACTTCCTTACAACCTTTTTTCACATTCTTGATACACACCTATTGTCCTTCCACATAAAAATCTTTGTTGCATCAGATTCAACCATAGCTCTTGCCTCTTCTTGAACAGACTGTTGATTTCATGCTCTTCTCTTCCACCATGTCTGCTCTTTTGTGTGTTAAATGTGCCTTGCTTTTATAGTAGTCGTGTGGTGGCATCCTTTCCTGAGAACGACCGTGCTGCTGGATTGTTGACAACACAGGAGAAAACAAAGCTACAAATGCTGCTACTGGAAAGTGAGAGTTTTGCATTTCTGACAAGGAAGAGATAGCAGCACCAGCCCAGTTCACCTGGTCCAACCAACATACTGTGCCTGGTTTGCTACAGTCCAGTGCATATCTGAATGTTCCTTAGTAATTGTTTCTTTACTCAGGCATAAATAATGACCACCTATTAGAACCTCAGTCTATGAAGTGTTAATATAGAACAGACACCATAGAAATCTGCTTTTATGTTGGAGTTTGTTAAGGGGGTTTTTTCACTCAATGACTAGCCATCACTGCAGGAAAATTCCAATTCCTTTTAGCCTTAGAATTTAATTCTTTATTCACCCTATGTTCCTCTATAAATATGTTCATTTGGAGTGCTAGTTTTATCCAGCTAATACCCAACTGCTGCTGAGTTAATCAAACAAAAGCAGCAAGGAGGCAAAGGCAGAGAACAGACCTGCCACTTACATGCTTTGCAATCAGTGATGGGCAGGCACCCAGCCTTGCTTCAGATAAACAGTTCAAAAATTAGATAGATCCTTATCCAGACCACATTTCTGTCTGTAAGGGAAAAAAATATTAAAAGGACTGAAAAATTTCAGTAATGAGACTTTAAAGCAGTATTTTGGAAAAACCAAAACCCCAAAACATGCAACCCCGACAAGGGAATGCAGAGATGCAAGAGACACATTTTTAGAAGATTCTACTTTGCATCTTCCCACCTTCCCTTCATTTCTACTCAATTCCCAAATGATTTTATAAGAGGTAGAACTAGATGAAATTTTCCATATAGATGGTATTTCTTAAGGAAGTGGTTACTCATTGACCCAAAGAATGTCACAGAAGGGCTTCTCCATGGATGAAATTCAGCCTGACTGTAAGCACACTTCTGCAAGCCTTGAGGCCTCCCGCAGCCCTGCTGAGACTCACAGGTTGCAGCATTCATGCAGCTCCATTCAAACTCAAGACCAAGCTTTCCTATTCCCTGGCTTTCTGATTCTCCATCCTGCTCAATTTCTAGCATGCTTTGGAGAAGAAATTAGAAGTGCAATATTTCATTCAACAATTCTTACAATAGGATGCAGCTTGAAAAGGCAACTTCAAATGATGTTGCTGTCACTGTCATTGAAAGTGCCTCTTTCACAGGAACTCTTTTTGCAATTGTCTTCCAAATAGTCCTGGAATAAGATTTTCAAATATTGAAGCTTCCCCTGAACCATATATTCTAATTTTCAGTCATCCCTGGGTAAAGTTGATTCATAGTCAAATGCAAAACCCATCTGTTCTAATTAAGTTATGGAGTCTGACTCTCCTTGTTTCTCACCCTTTTCTATTCAGTCCTCTGCAAAATTGAATAGAAAACTTAATTCTAGATGTTGGAGACCAGCAAACTGAATAGCTGCTAAAGAAATCAAGTAGGCCTCTTAAAGCAACTGATTTTCCTTCCATCAGACAAAATCCTATGCAATGGAGACCCATTAAATGAATACCTGAGGAAGTTGGTCTCTAGTGCATCCAGCACAATGCATAAAAGAACACTGTTAAATTAATCTATTTTCAGCAAATGTAACCAAAATATATTTCATATAATGTGATAGCCTGCTTAAAAGAATATCACTTACTCAAGAGAACTGTTAAAGTATTTTGGTGCAACTTGGATACATATTTAGCAGATTTATACTTTAGATGTAAAAACCCTTTAGAGATTTACCATGTTTATGGCTTCAAAATCAGGCAGTAAGACTACTGACTGCTAATAGGGACTTTATTGATGTCTTTTTCTGTGCACAAGAAAAACTTTGTAGGAGACTGATATTGACTTCCACAGCTCAGGCTACTCTATGTATATGGTTTTTTTCTTATTTTGAGGACAGTTCTGACTTCACTGCATTTCTTACGCAAAGCCAGTAGAGCTGTCACCAAAGGGATTTGGGGGAGTCAAAAGGTTATTTGAAAAAGAAACCAAAACTATCTTTTAAAAAAGTAATTTTCTCTCTTTTTCTTTCCTGAGTGAAGTTGTTTGAGCTAAAAGCATGATTCTGGTATGAATGGGACCACTGTGACATTGTTGAGCTTACTAATTCTATAAAAATTGTGAATTACAAGTTACCCCAGACTCCTCCGTGATGTTCAAATTATTTTGCATCAGTCAAGAATAAACATTCAATCCTCTATAGATTATGTGCATATCTTTTCTGAGGAAAGTTCTTGAAGTTATAGATTCCTTGGACAGGAGCAATCTCAGACCTGGTAGAGGACAACATGCAGATCTTCTCCTGGAAATCCCCCATCCCAGTAATTTGAAAATCCATTCACACAAATGACATAATTTCAAGTCAGCTGACCTCTACTGTCAAGAAGGAATGAAAAAGAGAAACAGCCTCTTAATTAGGAAGACTCCAGATCACATAGAGATTTATAAATCAATGGCAATCATTCAGAAGCTGCTGGGCAGCCAGACAAATCAGGGAATTAACATAACTCACTACTTTTGGCTGCCTCACTTAAACAATTTGTGTCACACATTTTTTCACCAACTTTCAGGAATGAAGCATATTGCATGATGCAATTTGTAAATACCAAGGCTACAGATAACTGGAGCATCATTAGAGATTACAGATGCCTTTCACATATATATTCATTCTTTCTCCTAACCTTTAACACAACTAAAGGATACAGCAGTCTTCAAAAGGTACATCTCTCCCCTACAAAACTTCACATTCTGAAAAAAATTGCAAACCTGATTTAGAGAACAATTAACATTTGAAATATTTTCAAAAGAAGGAATTTGGTGGAAAAAGAAATGGAAAAATGATTCTCTGCTCCTCGCTGATAAAAGTTTTCAATGGCAAAAGAAAATTCCAAAGCCTGTTCATATGGGAAGTCAGAGAATTATGACATTTTTTCCCTATGAAAAAATATCTATTTTGTAAAAGAATTCTCTTTCAGATAGTCACTTCTACACAAAATCCCTGCTTAGCCCTTGTTGAGCACAAGAAGCTCTCCAGATTCTCTAAAAAGATTACATAAATCTCATGAAAAGGTGTCATGACTTATTTTGTCCATTTTATTGTAGCACAAAGTGTCTTACTATCTCTCTGTAGCAGCTACCAGTATCTTCTTGGCTCAGAGAAGAAATTCAATGGAAAAGAGAATTCCTAGTAAAACATCTTCAGGAACTACTCATACCACGAAGCAATGTTTCTTACACATATTCATATAAAATACAGTAGAAGGTTAAAACCTCTCATTACACAATGTTAGAAGTTTTTCCCTCACAAAATGCTGAATTTTCAGCAAAATACATGTTTTTTTGTATTGTGTTTGCAGTTTACTTGAAAAATAAAATGGATAGGATGAGTTTTTCCAGAGAAGTTCTGCTCAGGACTAAAAATGGTTGGCAAAAGTTCAATTCTAAGACTGTTGCTTGTCCCTTTGGGACACAAACCTACCACTACAGAAGCAGACACTCTCCAGATCTGGTCTGGGAAAGCAGTAAAAGCTCATCACAGCAAGAATAATCTGACTTTACTCCCAAAGAGAGAAAACACACATTCACCAAGCTATATACCACCTGGAAGGACTTTACAGGTCAAACTTCAAATGCATTCAATGAGAGAAGAGTTCATTTTCTTTTTGCCTCCAAGAAGCTCCTTATTAAAACTAGCTCTGTTTGTGGGATTTATCACACAGAGTGTACACAAAGCTATTTGTGTGCCATGAGGCCATTAGAAATCCTGTTAGATGAAGGTATGAAGAAGACATCACCTGTGCAATAGATCTCTTCACACAGCTAACAACATTTCAGTGTTTCCCCATCTGGAGACAGAATGAATACACCAAGAATCTTAGGAAACAACTCTGTGAGATAAGATATAAGGAAATGCTTGCCAGCCTAAGCCAATACAAGGTGCTGTGAGATTTTCCAGCTGGAAGTTGCTTTTTCTCCCTCTTACATGTGCACTCATAGTCAATGTGTGAATTTGTCATCAGGCTCTAACAAATCGCTATTTGTTTTGCTGGCTGCCGATGTCGTCCCCAGCAGGAATGAGCCGAGTGCAGAGCAGGAGGCATCGCAGCTGGCGCAGCAGACAGACATGAGACAACTGCTAGGATTTAGCACCCCCCTTTCCTCCCACACACTGATCCTGCAGTACGGACTTGCAGCCACTCCACACTGTTTTGCATGTATGTGCCTTGTAACCACAGCTTCAGGAGGGATTCCCTGGTTTGGGCCACACTTGCTCAGTCCTAGCAGAGAGCCAGCCTTAAAACTAACCTGAGATTACCTAAACCCTCTCAGTTAACATCATAGGATCATAGAATCGCCTAGGTTGGAAGACACCCTTTAGATCATCAAGTCCAAACATAACCTAAGCCTAACTATTCCACCTCTAGCTAGGGTTTTCCATAGCTATAAGAGCATTGGTTGCTTTTTGCTCTATCTTAAGAAATATATATACATATCTCTTACACATTGGAGGAACATCACCAGAAAAAGGAACTCTTTCTGTCATCTACTGCTTATCATTCAACCTGGCAGTCAGCAGTTCTCTCCTCTCCTCCAGCTCAGTATACATTTTACCTAACAAGCCTCCCCATTTTTTTCTTTTAAAGGAAAACTTTATCATGGAGGAGTGGAGAGCTAAAAGAATGCATAAATAGGCTCCTCCTCTCTCCTTTCTTAAAGCACCAACTTCTATCTCACTTCAGTGAGCTATGATGTTGTCCCAGTCCATTCTGTAACAGCCAGATCTCAATGCCCCTTATGGTCTAAACATCACCAGATTCCTCTGACACACCAAGAATGAAGTAGGTGATGCTTCATCACCTTTTTCCCCATCAGAACTGCAGACCAAGCACTTACATGACAGTGCCATGGATGGAAACACTCCTTAAACAGATTAATATTTTTTTTTAAAGTTCTTTATTTCATTATCATGTTAGAAAATGCTGAGTTTACTGGGGAAAAAAAGTAAAAATCTGCAGTGTGAGTTTCATGGTGTTTAGAACAAGCTGAAATTAATTGATCCCATAATCACAAACATATTTTTGCCAACTCTGATTATCAATGAAAAAGTAGTCATTTTCTGCTGCAAAATAAAATGTTCCTTGCACCACCTTTTACATTAAGAGTTTACCAACTGCAGTTGCGTGACAGGTTATTTCAGTGATTTCCTTAGTGATCCTAAGAGGAAAGAATTAGCCCTGTAAAATGAAATTAAATCTTGTACAAATCCCTGAAAACATCCCGCCTTCTCTCACGGTGCCTCTCTGTCTTCTCTTCCCAGCCCTCAGGAGAAAGGAAGCTTCACCTCACGTTGGCTTCACTAGACAATGAAGCTGTATGGTAGACATGGGAATCCTGAGTCTCAACAAAATGAATCTATCAGCAAACTCAACAATAGACTTTTAGAAAATTCTTCACAGTGGCCTTTCTTCTGAAAGATTTCCAGGCAAACATAAATGAGAAAATCTTACCTGAGCAGCAAAAATTACCTTCAAGAAACTACAAGGTACATAAGCAGCTTTCTTCTGGCTGTCCACAGGCACCTGTGACTCCCTTGAGCTGCAATTCATTGCTACCAGGGCAGCAACCATACTCAGTTGGGTAAGCTCTGTGTATGAGTATCCTGCATCACATAACCAAAAAGTGGACAAAACACAATGTGTAGCTTGTCTGCTCTCTAATTAATGCAGACTCTAGCCATCAGTTTTACTCTGTCTCATATCCCACTCTAGAGGAAAGAAGAAAAATATCTGGCTTCCAGGTAAATATCTCACATGTCTGAGAAGGGATTGCTGAAACTCACAGAGGTGAAACTGAGTTTTGTCATCTGCCTTTAATGTGGATATTTGTGTCTCTTAATCTTCATCTTCTGAGACTTTTTTACTCACTGTGAGTATTTAGAACTTCCCTAGGGACATGATAAGTTCCATATTTCTGGGGTTTTGGTCATGAGAAGGATGAGAGAGGCAGATTTTAGGTCATTTGCTAGTTAGCTAAATCTTCCTGTTGAAAAGCAGAGGGGACTTTGCCTGGACATAAGGCTGAAGGTGAGGGAGGATAAGTAAGTACATCTACGTATGTACTAGGTGGGTTAAGAGATAGGATTGCCTTCAGATGAGAGCCTGAACACTGATCAGCTGCCCTGGCAGCCAAAGGGCATTGTTGCAGCCAGCAGGGTGAACTCCAGTGCAGGCAGGGCTTCAAATTCATTTAATTTAAAGCCAGGACATCCTTTTACCCTTGTCAGGTGAAAGACAGCAAGTATGTGGGTGTTCTTTACCCAAGCTTTTCTCCTAATGAACCAGGGCATCTTGTTTCCATCTTGCACTTTACAGACTCTCTAGATGAAGGAGAAAGATTTCTGTCTTAAGGCTTCTTCCACAGTTATACAAAATGAATCATTATTTTATGCAAGAAAAAAAAAGTTATTTCTTGTCAGGGAAAAAATAAAAGAAACAGAGTGTCAGAGATTCAGCAAATGGCCTTCATGACTCTTAAAATAAAATAAAAATCCAGACAGCACATAGTGTCTTGGGTCATTTAAAATCAGTGCCATTTTCAGTCTCGGCTACACACTCTGCTCTGAATTCACAGTTGCTGCTGTCATGGCTCTTTCTTCTTAAATCTCTCTGAAGCATTACAAAGATGGAAACTGCTCTAGTTCTCCACCCTCGCTGCCTTCAAGTTTATTCTCCTTCCCTCACTGTTATTTCTCTTTAGGTTTGTTTATCCACCCCTTCTTGCTCTCCCCTTCAGCTCCCCACTCCTTCCCAGTCAATTTCAGTGCTTGTCCACTGGGCTCCATTCCTCTCAACCCTTCAAATTTATATCACTTCTCTCTCCCCTATCCTGCCTTCTATTTTCTGCTCTGTGTAGCTTACCTGTTCTTCCTTGCTCCACAACATCAGTTTTACCTGCTGTATTAGAGCCTTAGCTAGCACTGAATTACAATTCACACTGAGTGTAGCACAATGTTATGTCTCACAGAGGCCCCAGGACTTCTGCTATATGTACAGGCTTGAACTGCTCATGCACACTTTTGTTCTGGCACAACTGTAAGTGGAAAATAAGTTAAAAAGGAGTAATTATAATGTGTCAAGGAAACAATTAGATGTGAGATGAAGACAAAGTGTGGAAGGGACAGATGGAAATAGAATATCTACACATCTGAAATGAAAATAAAAGTACATTTTGTAAGACTGTCTTTAAACAGTGGTATAACAATGGTAAAGAAAAAAAAAGAGGAAGAGGGGAAGTAACAAAGAGGCAGAAGAAAAAGCTAAAACTAGGAAACTGTTTGGGTTTTTTTAGAGCAAGATTAAAATCAACAGAGGAGAGAAGTGTCAAGAAATGGTTCCCTATAGCATCCCTATGACAGCTTGAAAATATTCAGTATCCTCAAAGGAAGCATTTTGGTACAGAGCCAGCAATAGTGATGTCATGTTGACAGGGTTAAAGCAAGAAGCTGGAAACCCTTGTACAATGGATTAGATCCAATGGAGATGGGGGAAGGAGGGATAAACAATACTGAATGCAAGACAGAAAGCAAAGCACACCAAGATCTAGGACTGATTTTATGGGACAGTGAAGCTTGAATTCACCAGCCATGATTCTTAGAAATTAGTGTTTTCTTCCTATTAGTGACTTTTGGGATCCAACAACTAGATGAGATTCAGAAGAACAGTTCTAATGGTGAGGGTACAACCAGTACCCTGGACTAATCCTGACAAATGCTCATTAAAACCAGATGGTTTTCACTGGTTTATGCAGGAACTACATTAATGAAAATAAATGGTAGCACTGCCGGTTGGGTGTTTTGCAGGGAAACCCCTTTATTCAGAGTCATGATTCATCAGAACAGACTCTTTCTGCAGCAACACCAAATATTGAAAAGGGAGCATTTCCAAGATGAAAAGGAGAAAAATTGTAATAGTTTGTTGGTTTAGCCAAGCGACCGATCATTTCACTCATCAAGACTCAGCTTTTGCCTGACTACTTAAAACAAGTCATTTGCATCCCCACACTCACCTTACCAGGAGGAGCTTGAACCTTTATTTCCCACTTAGTTATGGCCAGGTTAAGTAACATACAAGACCTTGTTTCACAAGCTGGAAAGAACAACCACTTCAGGTAGATGCAGGAAGTGTTAACAAAAAAAAAAGGGACGGATAATTTACAGTTGCAGTTGGGAGATTTCAGGGGTACATATAGCAGAAAGCTGTTTCTGTACTGCTGTCTCCTGTACAGTCAGTGTGTCTGAAGTTGCAGGGTATTCACCACTTGTTCAGTTTTGCTGTTCCTGTTTCAAACCTTACACTTATATGGTCACATCTTCATCAGGAGAGGAAATACTCTCAAGAAGTGTGTTTCTTCCCTTCTCTGATTTGTCTTGGCAGGAACGCTAAAACCACTCCATTACAAATATTTTGCTTATTCACATTTTCCACTGAAAGTGCATCTTTGGAGTTTTTCCCCATCATATGAGTGGGTGCATACTAGCGAACAGCATTTCTTACTGGCTAGCAGAATATCACAAAACAAAATAATCTTCTCTGAACTGCCTGACCTTGTGCGCTGCCAGGAGCACAGCTGATTTTAAAGATACTTTTTCACATCTTTCCAATGGAGTGCTATGGCAAAGGCCAGAAGGAACAACCCAAAGGAGGAAGCTCTCTGTTTACCTATCATCAAGAAGGCACAGGGGATTGTAGGCTTCCCCACAGTGTTTTGGAACCCTCCCTATAGAGGGTCACCTCTAGATACAGGGGGTCAGTTCAGTCTCTGTGCTCATTAACTTCATGACCTCTCTGCAGAGACAATACTTTGGGTGTACTAACTCTAGTAACACACGAGCATGGATCAAAACCCACTTTTGCTTCTCCAGCTTCAGCTTACCCGTAACCAGTAGGTTGCTGTTCATCAGCAGCGAGATAAAAAGCAAACTGTAAGAGATTTAAGGCTCTTTCACTGATAAAGGGCTGGTGCTCTGAGTACTTCCCGTGAAGGGCAGCACAGCTCCAGTGCTTCCTGGCCTCAGTGGGAAAGGACTTCGCTACTCACCAGTAAAGTTAGGTTTGAAGAGCAAAGTTGCCTTTTGGAGATGAGGGCACACAGGGCAATTCTGCAGAAGCACAAGCTCCTTCAAAAGGTTTGCTAATGTCATGTAACTCTTCCTGAGAACACCCATTAGTTAAAATTTACACATTTTTAGCTGCAAAATGTTCAGTCATTCCCTAACCAGAAAAATTTTTAGTTGCTCATTTGCCCTCCCTGGTTTTAGAGGGAAGGTGTAGCACAGTCTCAAATGCAGCAAAGACATAGACTAGGACCAATAAATGATATCTGCAAATGAGAACATGTGTATCAGATGGAAAAAGCTGTGCTCATTTTTATGACTGTCATTTGACCAATATCTTCATCCTGCCGATCTCACTTCTCTTTGTTGTGCAATAAAATACACTCAGAAGTTTCAGCTATCAGGAATACATACTGCAAAAAAATAAAGATATATTTTGAATGGAATTATTTGTGTACATATGGCTTTTTTAATCATAAAAAGTAAACAATGAAATTATTAACCTCACTTTAAATCAAAATGGTATTTTTTTGGGGAAAAACAGTTTGGGCTTCAGGTTTATTGTATGATGGTGTCACTGGCAGAGTTTGAGGAGCTACAACCCTCTCAGTTTCAATGTTAAATCCATTCTCAATGAGTCATTTAAAATATTTTAAAATACATTCCTTATATACACATATGCCAGACCACCCAAACCAAACTTAGTCAATATAATACTGTATGCACATGAATGTGGGTTTGAAAACAAGGCATGCCATAGACTGCCAATATTTTTCTTAATCCAAATCCCACATTTTTCATTGGTGGCATGTTCTACCTGCCATTCACTGAAACAAAACATAAATCTTAAACTCTCCAAAAATCTCAATGTAGCCTGAATTTAATCACTCAAGCCAGTTCTGATATTAATTGATCTGGAGGGAAGCTTGCATCCATTATTTTAAAATACTTCAGTTCATGTCAAATTATTGACAAATTCTCAAAGGGCAAGGAACAGCACTGAAGATCCAAGGCAAATATATATCACACACACTCCAATATAATAATTCTGGGGAAATTTTGCAAAGCAATTCTTCAAAAGTACCACATGTTCCTTTTTTTCTTTCTTTTTTTTTTTTAATATAGGGAAATGATGACATTTCCTTTGCCACTGGCCCTGGTTCATACCCTGTGCTTCACATTCTGCTCCAATGGACATAAGTGGTATTGTGCTGACTTCATTTTATACTAATAAAGACTTTGGCCGATCACATTAGAAGTTCTTATAGTTCTGATCAAACCTTCTACTGCTGTTAGAGAAATAATATTTTTTGACTACGTGCGTGCATTATGCCACATAAAAATAGCCTTGCTTCTTATTCAGTACAAAAGGAGTTAAGCCAGGACAAAAATGTACTCTCTGAATCAGAGAAGTATTTTTGGAGAGACTGCTTTGGAAAAGGGAAAGCTTGCTTGATTTTTGTTTAAACTAGAACCGGTGTTGTATTGACATGTCTGGATGAGGTTTTCAATGAATTTTTCCAACCTGTTGGACTCCTCCTAAAAATTATATAAAGACACAGAAGCAGAAGTGAGGAGAAAGAGAATGTTACTTTCATGCACAAATTTCTCCCCAGGGGTTTACAAAGGGGGTCTGTACACATTTTTGTATAAAGATACGGGAAAAATTTATTACATCAGAGAGGAACACTAAAAGCAAATTTATTATAATTTTTATCATTCCTGGCAGTTCTTCCAGCAGGCAGCCGAGGTCCATGAACTGTGCAAGGCTTTTCTGCGGCTCAGGGCTTCCACATTCTAGTAGGTTTGGGAATATAATTTTACTGTTCCTGTCAAAGTGGTCTAACAGAACCGGCCACCTCTTTAGCCCATGCTGTGCTCCTGCACACAAAATCTTGGAAAGGGAGGGTTTTCCAGAAGCAAAATAAATTTCTTTTTCTAACAACTTTAACTGAAAAATTAGATAGTTTAGTGTGGGGTGGTTTGTTGCTTTGTTAGCTTTGGATTCTTTTTTTTTTATTGCTAGTTGCCTTTCCTCGGTTTGAAGATTCTTTTTCTATCTGTTAACTCTTGATCATTTTTATTCAGTGCCACTGATATTACAGCTGAGGACAATATTACAATGTCTGAGGACAGGTGCTGTGAGATAACAGCAGCCTCACAATAAGCAGAATCCTCTGAGTCAATCATTGTTCCAGAAGCAGCAAGCCCAGTGATTCACGCTGTTGTCACACAGCATTTCTGCAATATCTTCTTCACCCTTGAAACAAGCCCGTCACCCACACTCCAAGAACTGAAGAAGTATCTTCAGTCCTTGGAATGAGAAAAATCCAGGAAAAAAATAGTGTTTTTCCATTGCCATTGTTATTCCTGATCTGATCTGCAGGTATTTCTGGTCTATTATTTACGGGTCTAACAGAAAGCATGTAACACTGGGTATGGCAGCTCTTGCAACTGCATTGTTATGCGGTTCGGGAGTAAGGGGTTTCAATAAAGAGCTAGAATAGATCCCTATTAGAAAATAGTATCTTTCTAAAATCAGCACTGTTTCTATAACAGATCAGAAGATTCAGTCTCCTTTACCATTGACTGGTCATATTGATCAACTTTTTGCTTGTTCTTTTCTATTAAGTGACATCATTCTATTTCAGCTTCAGTGCTCCTAAATAAACACAAAGGATTGCCCAGTAAATCTGAACAATCGAACAATCCCCTCTCATACCTTCACAGTGCCTATGGAATGAGGTAGTAGGTTTATTCCAATGACTTTTCTTTCAAGAACCAGAGGCAATGAACACTGTTGCCTGGGGCATCAGTTACCTCACACAGTAATCCTAGAGAAGATTCAAAAGGGTCCTAGAGGTTCTGTTGCTACACCCCTTCCATTTTTTTTTTAATTTTTTTTTTTAGGAAAAGGAGCCCTGTTTCTGTCTTTTATGGTGATGCCATATTGTAACACCCTACAGAATTCTGTCCACAGATGAAAACTAGTATATCAGGTGATGCTTTGAAAAGCTAACTTATAAAACAATTGGCTCTAGAAGGAAAGGAATGATTGACCAATTAACTAAATTTATTACCAAAATCCAACAGTCCTAGGAGTTACCCAAAATTCCTAAGCTTGAGGTGCCTTTCAGTTAGCTTCAAGAAAGGCAAGTTTCATTACCATATTCTTCAGCTCTCTTAAAAAGAGAAAACATGAGAAGTGAATTGCTTCTGAGTTGAATCTTCACCAACACTGTCTATCTTTTGGTGGTCTGTAAATGTAACAATAATATTACACCATTGCTTTCAAGTCTCCTCTGAATTCAGAAACTATTAGTGCTTCACAATCTTTGAAACCATCAAGAATTAATTAAATGTTTATTTTTCAAAACAAATGCTACTGCAGTTCACTGAGTAACACAAGAAACATGTACTTAGAGACATGACTGAAAATCAAATCCAATATCGCAGATACCTGGATATCATGGCGTTTTGATTCCAGCTATCAAACCACTAAGCTCACAGAGATCTTCTGGATTCATAGCAGTCTCCAGCTCTAGAATGCACTTGGCTTTTTCACAGGGATGCAAGTCTCTTTCCCTGATGATGGAAGTGAAGACGGTACAGTGCCTATCTGCAGTGTGGTACTTAACTGTTACAAATTGGATTCCTTCACTCATTTCCCTACACTTGATATGCATCCTGCATGAAATTTTGGGGCAATAGAGCACTACTCATATGTGAAACAACACTCAACAATTTTGACACACGTTACTCCTCCTTCAGAAGGCACCTTTTCCATAATAATTACCATGCCTGTGAAGAAGAAAACAAAATCAAACAACAATAATGTCTGCATCAAGGATTAAGAGAGTGCATGAGCAAATTGATGAACAAGTTTCTTTTGTACTTATCACCATGATTGCATGGTAATGTATGCTACAGATATGCAAATAATTCATAGGAATAATTTTATGAGACCATTTGCAAGGTCTTTAAAAGAGCTTAAAAACTGGACCAAATTCAGGCAACAGAGACAATTGCTAAACTTGAAGGAATTTTACTAGCAGTTCATGTATGGAAGGAAAGAAATACCCCCTACAATTTACTGAAAACATTCAAGGAGAATCCTCATTCTTCTAACTAATTGCTATTTTTGTCAGAAATGTAAGCGTTTGTCATGGCACATCATAAATTACTGATAACATATCACCAGTGAACATTTGCAAGTGAGATAAATGCAGAAAGTATTTATACTGCTTCCAGACCAATTAACACCCTGCCACCCTTCACCACCCAAGTTTGCTGGTATTTGAGTTATTGACAAATTGAAGATGCTTTAAATAATCTTTGCTGCTGTAGGGTATTATTATCCTAGATTCACTGCAGAATTCCAAATCCAAGTCAGTTATGAAATTCTCCCCCTGCTCCCTCACAAGGGGCCCTTGTTGATTTCTCAAGTACTTCAGCAGCCAGCGCCCGCAGTTGCTCTATGGAAAGACATGACTCATGCCCAATTCATTCATTTAAAATTCTCTCCAGCTCAATAACTTCTGGCAGTAATTCCAGCCCATTCTCTGGGTGTCAAGAAACACAGGCTGGTTTAGCTGGATGTGCTCTCTAATCCATCAAATGGAGGCGATGGATTATCATTACATTCCTACCAATCAGGTGCTGCTCACTGAATATTATAGATGAGCCAAGGATGGGTTTATTTATTTAACACTGAAGAGCAATACACTCTTTTTGCTGCTGTTTTATACCAGCTGACCATTCAGCCTTTATATTGTCATTTATTGGAAATGAGGGAATTTTAAGACACAGCTTCAGTAAGTTCCTATAGCACAAACAATTTCTGAACTATTCTAACCTAAGGTCACTCAAGTCAATACTTGAACTTGTATTCCAAGAACTCCCCTTTCTCTAGCAAATCCAGACAGCCCATCAACTGACATCGCCTGAGACTGCTTCTTCGAAAGGCAAGTTTTGTCCTCTAGCAACTACACTATTTCTAACTACTTCCTTAATGCACACATGGCTTCTCCTGAGAAATGCCAGGCAAAGAAGAGCTTTTTCATTAATGTTCTAGCACTACTGCCCTTTGGCTCTGGAAGAATTGAATCTCTGTCCACAAGACTGCAGATTGGACTGTCTTAAAAAGTCTCCTGAATATAAATATAGTACAGAGCAGCCAGGAACTGAAAATGGGGTAAGTCATATTTTCCACTATCCCCACTCATATCCTGTACTACCAGCCTGCAAAACTGCTCTCTGGACGAAGGGACATCAGAAGATGAGGAGGTATCTGAATGGGGAGAAGAATCCAAGCCAGAGCTGCTAGATCTGACGCAGGTCCTACCGAAATAATATTGATGTTCTGTTCACAATACACAATTGAACTAATCCAAACCCAATCTCTCTCCTATCATCTACTGCAGCAAAATACCATAACTCACCACCATGCTCTATTTAGAGAAAAGTAGTAACATAGCATTCATCCAAATGGCATGCCTTTAAAATTTCATAACCTTTGAGATAGTGTGTCCTAAAGTGCCTTCTCAGATCCAGGGACAGGGAATATTTTGACACTAATTTGAATATATTAATAACAATGCTAAGGCTGTGGAAGAAATATGTGAGCTGCAATTTTATTGTGTTTCTGTTTACAAATGCCTCTGCTCATCAGTCTGTTAAAAAAATATAATGGCCCAAGGGAACATCAAGTGCAAGACCACCTCACACCACAAAGCACAAGGTATTCATTTAGGGTTTTTTTGTAAGACCTGCACATTTATACATTTAAAATAATATTACTTGATATACAGAAAGAGGACTGAAGAGCCTTGTCCACTTTCTAAATATCAATGATACTGTGATCCTGAAACCCTCTGCAGCTGGCAGAACACACATCTGACATTCAGCCATAGGTGGTATAGCTATCTATCTGAACATGGTCTTGACAAATTGTCAGTCACACGTTAAAAAAAATATTTTAAGCATATTTGGAAATGGTTTATTAAACATAGTTCAAGTGAGAGCAAAAATTGCAAATTTTTTGCAAAACTACTAATTCAAAATTTGCAGTTCAGCTTTGTCACTACCTTTTAACTGGGATTCATCATACCTGTAGTTAGCCACACAGAAACTGAATGCTTCACCTAAGCTAGGCACCCCTTAGCACTTTTTTTTGCCAAAGAAAAGATACAGTCCCTCTGTCTTAGGTCAGGTTTTTTGGGTCTTTTCCAGTTTTTGCATTCTTCCTGAGACTGACTATACAATCAGACAAACTTTCCAGTGGATTGCAAGGCACCTATGATTCAAAAATCCCAATAAAATTAGATGTGAATGGGACACAGATCTATTTATTGACAAAGGGAATCAGGCATTTAAATACCAATTCTTCCTTTTAAAATATTCCCTTTTTGTTTGCTATAGTTTTCACATTGTAATATCAGCAACTACACCTTTAAAAGATATAGCTATTAAAAAAAAAAAAAGGCATCATGTTAAAAGGTACTTTAAAAAAGATACCCAGCAATGCAGTTTCAGAGTGCAAGAAGTTCTTGCTCTGGATACAACCCAATAATATTATGTAGAAACATCAGGATCTCAGTCATGCTGTTGTCTGCAACTTATTTCAACCAAAACAAAGCTTCTTATCTACACAAGAGTCACTCAATATCCACTCATGGCATTTGCATGGCAATGATAATCTTGCACTTCAGGGTATTGTTCAGGTAGAAGTAACATGCGATCAGTAATGCGATCACACTGAATAGTGTTTTCTATTAAGCCTTGGCTTCCTCTTTGATTGCTTCCTTATAGATAAATACCATTGATTGCTCTGCCACCACTCAGATTAGCCTGCAGATTTTTGCTTCGTATTAGACAGCTGTTAACACTGGCTAAGAATCAGAGCATTACTAATTAGGAAATCCTAGTCTATGGCTGATTTTGATTCCTACTGATTCTGGTTTTAATTTTCCTCCTTTTAGAAGATGCCTAACTACACAGCTTGGGCTAGGGAAGAAAAATCAGTAGTGGGTGTTTATTGTTCCTTCTGTACTTTCTCAAGGATGAACTCAAATAGATTGTTTGGAGGAAGGTTAATGAATTTAGATGAGGGTTTACAACAGCTGCCAGTAGATGGGGAGAGGCTGGGGGAGCAATCTGCCCGAGGTGAAGAGAGGCTCTTAGAGGAGCAGGAAAGCACATGCTGAGAATTCTGCCTTTTTGACAGGTCAAGTAAAGTGCAATTTATGAGATCAATAAACAGACCTGCCATTATTATGGATTAACCAGTCTTTTCTTCATCTAGAGACTTTTTCAGTACTGGAGAAAATATATAAGATTCTTGGACCTTCTGAAGTAGGCAGTCTTAGGGGGAGTGTGCGGGTGGGGGGGGGGTTGGAGGGGAGCTGGGGGGCAGACAGGATCACCATAGAAATTCAGCTTTTCCTACACTCTGTTTCATCAAAATATACCTATGTCTCTATACAAAGTTTCACCTTTTTTTCCAGTACTAAACTCATTCATTCCACAAAGCTCCTAATGTCACCAGTCAAAAAAAAAAAAAAGGAAAAAAAAAAAGAAATGAAGGTCTGCTTTTTTATCCTTAAGAGAAAAAGAATTTACCTTCTGACCTCTCCATTAACTTCTCTCCCACCAAATGCTTAGACATGTGACAGCCTGTTCAGCTCTACACTGAAATGACTAAGCAGGCAAGGGCTTCGTGCATCTTTGTTTTTTATGGTGCTAAGCCCTCCCACAGATCTCCTAATGTCTGATTGGGACCATGGTGCATGGCTAGCATGCTCTGTCAGAGATGAAATCACACTCCTTGGCAAGCTTAGGACATGGTAGTACTGAAATAACGGATCTGGAGCAATAGCAGTGTTGAGCAGCCAAACAATGAATGCATAGCAAATTCCACTATTATATGTGAAAGCATAATGTTAAAGTTCACAAGGAAGAAGTTATCATCTTCATTGACAATTAGCATATAGGGGTACTGAAAGCACATACCACTGAAATTATAAACTTAGGAGAATGGACTTTTTGCTCTGTATTTGTGAAACAATAAGAATCACACATCAGTCCTGACTAAGGTTTCTAAGAGCTACCATAATACCCATAATACCCATAATACCAAAATATTCCCATATGAAAAAATAATGTTGTCTCAATTGAAGCCAGCCAAAACAACTTGGAGAATAGGTATTATCAGAACAAACAGAATTAAAAAAAAAAATAAAAACAAAACAAAAAAAAATACCCAGACAAATAAACAAACAAAACCCACACACACATACACACACACACAAAACCCCACCCAAATAAAACCTCCCAGCTCTTGCTTCAGACCAGAAATGAAACTGTCATTGCTCATAAGCTGGTTGCTAGGTAAGACAAGGCATGAACCCATGGTGGTACTTGATTTAAAATGGGATGGGAAATATTTTCTTGTGAGGATTTTTTGATTCAAGCAAAAAAGGCAATTGTAAAAAACAAACAAAAAAACCCAACAACTTGAAATTCTCTCAGTTCTATCCTCTGTATGTGTCCATTTGTGTATCCTCTGTATATACAAATTGAATTTTGTGTTTCAAGATTCATGTTTATGTGTTTTTATGGGGAAAATTCCACACTTGAAAAGTCAGAGAAAGAAGCAATATGCAAATATCAGTAAGCATTTTTAAAGATATTTTAAGTAACTAATCTGTGTTGCAGGAATGCTAATTATTTGTTTAAGGAATATAAAAATAGTAATTTATTTAACAAAATTAATTTAGGTTTCAAAAAAGACCAAGATCACACACACCACCTGGCTTGTCTTAGTCAGGTAAACTATTCATTCACTTTTATCCAAATCTATCCAAGAGTTGCCACTATAATATGAGCATTAATATGAGTATACAAGTATTCTTGTGCCTTGCATATTCTCACAAATGTCAGTACATGTATTGTGGCCATCATGTTGCCTATGCAATCCTTTGGTTTTGGACATTGTCTTTGAGGGTTCCAAGAGAACAAGCACCAAGAAAATACAATATGGAATTTGAAATAGCCACATGGTTTTAAGATGTTGTATGTCCCTGCTATTTTTACAGTTATGGGCAAGTAGGCTACTACTGCCATCAGAAGATGCTGGAAGGAGTTTTCCAAGCTTATAGCCAGGTGTTGTAATTCTTCTTATACACCTAGCCCCAAGGCTCCTACCTTTACAGACTCATATTCCATACCTGCAATTTCAGGTAACACCAGTGCAATATTCATATGTCTCCTATTTTCCCCACAGAAAAACTTTATCCAAAAGTCTTTCCACACTTCAATGCCCAACCTTGTGCTCTTTAGCTCCCCATCATGACCCTAATTTTTCCCTTTACGGTCTCACTCCCATTCATAGAATCACAGTTTTCATCACCTTAAAAGGAAAAAAATTGGACAAGACTGAACATGCAGAACAGAGGAGTCTCAGAAGGGCTTCTCTTCCCAAGTGATTTTTATATGGTTCTCAAGTGCTGGAGGTGTGATGGCAGATTTGAGACACTTTTAATCTTATCTGGGTATTGTGATGGTATGGTGACATAGGTTTGAAGGTCAATTGGTAATTTGAGGGTAAACAAAGCACCAGCTAAAAGTCTACAGTCCTAATGGCATCCTTGATTTAATGATTGAGTAATGCAAAATCTATCTATCTCCTACACACCCTGCATCATACTCTTTACAGTGTTACATACTTTGAAAACATGGTTTGCAGTCACAGTGGTGACGTTAATTCACTTCATCTTTCTGAAACCTAGATTGCAGTTTCTCTATTACATCACTTAAGGTATGCCATAAAGTATTCAGAGCAATAATGTGCCTGTACAAATATTTAAATTATCTTTGTTCTTGGCACAAAATTAATTGTGGTAATACAGAGTTCAGCAGGGTAGTAAAAGCCACCAGAAAACCTGGTACCTATTCCAAGTCATTTGCCTGTCCCAAGTTCCAGATAACCACATCTGCTGCAAGTATCCAAGTGAGTTAGTTAATCCCTGCAAAGGAGACAGGTCCTGTAAGATGCACAGTCTGGAAGTTCACTGTAAACCAGGAAAAAGTAAGATTTGTTCTATTCCACAAAATACTTCTCAAGAGGAAGAAACAGTACAATAAGAAAAAAAAAAATCACGATTAGTACTGGTTTCATTATAAGTCTAGGTGACTTGCGTATCTTAAAAACTTGGTTTTAAAGTTCTTCACTTTAAATTCACCCTCTCAGTTCTCTCAACAGTAAGCTCTAGTGTAGCTGTAGCAAGATACAATGTCATCTTAAAGACAGGAAAAGGATGTGAGTAAAAAAGCTGATTTTTTTTTTTAAATAATGTAGGCTAAATAATGTCGTACATGTCCTGGTACATTATAACTTTTGGGGGGGGGTTGTGGGTTTCTTTCCCTGACTCCTCTATGGAGTTATTTTTACAGTTGAGTCACTAGCTAATCATGTTGTTTCAAGTACAGAAATATGATCTCAATTATGAGTGTTTTCCCAAGTGGCAGACAGTGTTGCTATTAGTAATTTGTGCACACGTTTTACAACAACTTTTTGTCTGACACTGAAAGCTGCAGGTCTATGTATTCTTTACAGTATAAAGCCAAAATTCTTATATGAGTGAGCTTATAACAGTTTGAATGGCTAATGAGTGGTGAGGAGATAGTGGGTGGTGCGAAAAGAATTGGACTATCCTTCATCTAAATATGCAGCACTGCCTGTCTAATAGTTTACTCTATTATGTATTTGGGCTGTTACTTCAAACCACCTTCCAAAAACTATTTCACTGTGTGTACTTGCATCAGCTTGTGGATTTTGGAACTGTGGGAAAATTAGGGGGAAAACCTCTGGAATTCCGTCAGAACTAAAATTTGTTGGTCAAAATAGTCTTGCAGCACTTAGATGCTAATGAACGGGAAACAGCTAGTCTTCACAGGCTGCTCTGCTTCTGGAACAGCCATCATGAAAAGAGTCTGATTGCTGTGTAGTTAGAGACCCATTCCTCTCATTTCTGCTGTTGTTTTGCTCTGCCTTTCATTTCATCGTTTTCAAAATGAAATGTTTCTGCTTTAGCATTTCAAATTACTTTCTGTTTCATAATTAAGATGTATTTCTCAAGGCATTAAAAAAGCATGGGGAAAAATTGTCAGTGTTTCATTTCATCCAAAACATTTTGCTCTGGTTTGATGTTGTGTCATTTTATTAAGAAACAGTAAAGATTTGTTATCCAAACAAAAATCAGTTACTAATTAATATAAACAAATGCAGAATTACAATTAAATGTAAGCAAGCAACTATCTTTTTGGGTTAAAAATAAAGGATTGTTTTTTCAGAAGCTCATTACATACAGTTAAAGACTCTGAGAACTCCCTTTATTGACCTATTTCAAGCACTCCCAGAAGCAAGCTCAAATAACGTTTCCTATCTCAGGGTTTGGGGTTTTTCACAATGTTTTTCTATTCTTATCACAACCCACAACTTTGGATAGCAATAATAATCTTCCTACCATGCATAGTGTAGGAGTATGAGATGAAAAGAAGGTGGACTTCCTCACCAGCACAGAAGCACATTCCTCTGGGCTTCACCTTTTTACAAACATCTAGAAGATCACTATTCAGTCTAAAGCTACTCAACAGGATCCCCCAATACCAATATAAGCATCTCTGATGTGAGATTCACCCATCTGAAGCAAGGGATCCAAAGCAGGCAATCTGAATTACCCTCCATTCATTATAGATGACCCTAGATAACATATCGTGAACTTTGGGAAAGCAAACTTAAGATGAAATTAGTTGTGTCTATTGCTATGTAATGCTTGTCCTCAGCAACATGTAAATAACCACGAGATTTAAGCAGCAAAGTCCCTTAATTTTCTACAGCAGTTTAGAGTTCCTGAGCTAAAAATTGTTGCCAAAAGTTAACAGAAGTATTTATCCGCAAAGCTCATGGACTTTTATATATACAGTTAGTGTCAATGACCAGGTTTCTAGGCAGCAAGTGTTGATTAAACTATTCCTTTTATTATTATACTTGATTCTTAGCTTCAAAGTTTTTTCTTCTAGCTCCAAGAATTCAAAAACTAACACTATTTTGCTGGAAACATAAACTCGTTTTTCTGTTTCTGCAAATTTTCAGTGACAGGATCTGCATGCTGCATCTTCTTATGGCAAACCGATGCACAAAATAACAGACTCCTAGCACTCCACCTTAAAACATAAACATTTCCATTGTGCTTCCTTTTAGAGGTTGAGTGTTCACAGTCCTACTCACATCAGCCATCCTGTACAGGTTCCACATTACCTCCCTATCTCCCTCCACTTAGAAAAAACTGCAGTGCTCATTGAATTATTAAGACTTCCATCCAGATCTGTCCTCTATACTTACAACATTATTACATAATTGGAAAATGATTTAGCAACTGGCTGTGAGTAGAAAAAAATCAATAGACCTTCATAATGAGATCTGTCCTACATGTTCCTAATCAATTATTGAAAATATATATATATATATTACAGGAGGTGCTGCACATGTTACTAATCTTGCAAGCCGCTGTTTTGTATTTCTACTTTACTAATAAGGTCTTGTGAGGAAGGGTGAACTCTGTTAAACTATCATTCATCTTCATTTCATATCCTGCCAAGTTCCTAAGCAAGGCCAGAAGGGCATGAAGCATTTGTGAAATAACAAACTATTCCTTGCTCAGAATATTGATGATATTATCTCTTTCACTGATAGAGCATCTGCTTTCTACCTCATTAATCACAAATATTAAAATTCTATAAACCCCATTCTTGAGTCTTAAAGAAACAATATTTAGCTTATTTTGGTCCTATCTTTTGACAAGCTCTACTCTGCTGACTGTACTGGCTGAATTGTTTTCCCTTCATGTCTTTCTAATTCAGTACATCTACGTATCATTCAGCAATCTGTACAAAGTAATTTTGCACTCTTCTTTTGATCAGATTATTTCACTTTTGAATAAATAAACTCCATTGACATGCAGATTAGACAGATTCTTTGTGATAGTAATTTTCTTTCTTATTTTTGCTTTATTAAGACTTTTACTACACAAGAAGAACACCTGGAGTTATAATATGCCATTTAGACCTTGACCTACACTTGGTGCATTATAACATAGGACAAAATTCTGAAACTTCAACCTAAAAGTCATGTTTGGTTCCCTTTTGCTCTGTTGTCCCTCATAACTCAGAGTTCAATTATTAATTTCTGCAGTCCACAAGAATGTAGTCAGTGACACCGGCAATTACAATCGTGAATACAAAGACAATAGACTTTTCTAACAATGCAGCACCTTTTTCTCTCCATGTCTCTGTGTTAATGTATTTTCTGGTCACATTTCAACCATGCAAGGCTTCAGGTATGGTCAGTTATGTGTGATACCTGACAAAGAAATAACAGAGAGCATGACAGGTTTCTGAATAGATTTATTCAGATGCATAATATGATTTACAAAGCTTTTAGTATGCTGAATTTAAAGCTGTTACTCTTCATAAGCACAGTGATAAATATTTTTTAAAGCTTCCTTAGAAGGCCACTGGAAAGATTTTTAAATGTCTTAAAGTGTCTATTAATTTAAGTTATAATCCAATGTCTAGAAGCATTTGATTACTTAACTGAAAGCTACAACTACTGTGAGAGTCATGTCAGCGATCACCTCATACTTCTGTGAGGCCTATGTCTTTTATAAGGGAAAGCAAAAGATTTATGATAAAAGTGAACAGCTGGAGAGTGAAACTACTCCTTTTTTTGTCTTCCCTTAAATCATGTTTCTTCACATTTGCTTCAATGTCAATGCTTTAGATATAGAAGCACACCAACAAAGACATACAAGATACAGAGTGCAATTGATGGCAGCCATAGGAAATGCTGTGAAAGAGGGTATAAAGACAGCCTTGAAACCAATACGAGACAGAATTAAAAAAAAACAAACACAAAACCCAACCCCTAACACTGGAGCCGACCAAGCAATTTCAGAAATCACATGATTAATGATGCATGTTTTAAGGTGGTTTAAGGGCAATTTAATTTTGTGTTCTGGATTCTCAATTACTGGCATGGGTTTGAATGAGTCTTTCAAAAGTCCTCCACAAGAGGAGAGCTAGAAAGTAGCTTTGCTAACAATATCTGCAATTCATCATCTCCCATGGGAGTTTATAAAAAACACCAAATACTTATGAGACTGGAGAGAGTTTGCAATACCACCTGCAAAGACCTGTTCTTCAAGTGACCAAAGTTGATACCTCAACAAAAAGAAACATCAAGTTCAAAGAATCATTTTTATGGAATCGTTCTCTTACATTCAAAGTTTTATAGCTAACACTCATTTGATTTGAATCAAGTCTGTTCTTGTCATTTTGACTGAAATGAACTGACCTCATTATCGTTATGATCATCCGTGCACGTATCACAGCTTGCAAAGGTCACAGCAGTGCTTATGTCAATAACTACAGTTGATTAACAACTTTTAGAGGTCATCTTCCCTGTGCTATTATCTTTCATTTTGAATGCTGGCTTTCTTGATTAAGTAATTAGCAACTTTATGTAGTCAGTGATTGAACTAGCCTGCAGTAAGTTCCTAAAGCAATTAAAGATGATCAGGAGAAGCTAAGTCATTTTTCCAATACAAACAGTTCTGTTTCTGAAATTCAATCCAACTTCAGGAGTTGAGTCAGAGGGAGAATTCAGGCAGAGTTAAATATGTATTTATTTGACCATCTAATGTATTAGACATAAGCACAGAAATATATATATAGGAAAATGCATCAAAAAATTATTTCAAAATAATTCACATACAACCCAGACAGCGATAAGCAAGATGTGTTCCTGTAGCACAGTCATAAACAAGGCCCAACATGCCTCCGATGGTAAAGGAATTCCTGTTCTAGTTTAGATTCTCATCTTGTGCCCAGCACTGAGATTTATAAGAACAATTTTTGCTGATATCAATCACCATACTACAGCCTCTCTTGCTGATTTGCTGAGCCTGTGGTAAGGATTTCATACGGGATCAATAGCATTCCCAGCACTTTTCAGCTGAGAGCATACACATGCCATAACAATGCACTAGGGTGAATAGTCTAAACCTAGCCGAGCTAGCCAAAGCAGCTACCACGCTATTGTATGACATGCAGCCAAATGAGTTAACTCATAATGAAAGAAAAGGGTGATCATTTTCCTGCCTGTGTGGACAGCAAATAGAAATAGAAAGGTATAGTATTACCTCAAGATAGAGTTCACTCACCACGCAAGTCCCTTGAGCATGTCATAAATTCTCAAGACTGGGCAAACAGCTGATGATGACTTCAACCTCAAAATCTTTAAGAAAAGCACCAGATGTCTTATCTTTGGCCTTTCTTTTTGTTTATGTCTCTGTTGTCAAAGTTTGGCAATTTAACCTCACAGTGTCATCTCTGCTTTGAGGAAGGCCATGGTAACACACCTGTCCACAGGCTGGGAAATCCTGGTCCGACTGATGATTACGACCCTGTTTTTCCTCTCTCAGCCAAGACTTACACCCAGGAAGAATTAGCACATGAACAACTGCAGGGATCTTGAACACATTTTGATTCACTACACACATGCTAATCTGGCTCAGGAGCCTGCAGCTGAGATAACACTTTTAAAATTGCTGAGTACTCTAAGCCTGCAATACAGAGATGATGGAAATAACTTTTGCTGATAAGTGATTTTGATTATCATTCTCTCCAGCCAAGTGCCTAAACTGTTGGGGACAAGAATAGGTTGCTACATAGGGAAATATTTTTTCAATTAATTATAATGCCAGACAGAAAGATTAATGAAGTTCACATAAAGATTTGACCAAGGCCATTTACAAAGCCCCAAGGTATCTCTGAAACCAATAGCAGGATATCACAAAATCAAAACTGCGGAGTGCAATTGATTTGGTTCTGGAACTATTCCCAGCCCTGCCTTGCATAACAAATAGGTGTAGTTAATAGCATATGTTTACACAGTGTTTTATAGCTTAAGATTGCAAAGTAATAATGAGTTAACCTTTCTAATAGCCTAGAAAAGTAAGCTGGTTTTAGGCCTATAAGTACTCAGAGATTGAGAGGATTGCCCAAAACCTTTTGCAAGGTATGGCAGGAAGAGCTTGAAAAAACTCTCATTTGTGACACTCAAGCATGGAACATTAAGTTGATCTTTCTCCTCAACCTTTTAAAACTGTAGTGTGTTCTAAAACTCTTTCTTCTCCTTTAGGCCTTCTGTTAGTCAACATTTAAGGATGTCTTCAAAAGCACAGGGTTTGACCATAATCTGCGTAAGGTAAATCAAGGTGCCATTAAGGAACTGTGTAAGGCCCAGTACCTTTGAATTCATAATGTCTATTATATTTTTTTATTAAGTAATGCTGAACATGTCCATAAATGTAAGCTCATGAAAAGGGAAGCTCCTGCCCTACTACGTATTCCCATATTTCTGCAAAACTATAATTATCTCACAGAACATTTCATATTGCAACAAATATTTCTGGCTCACAGAAGTCTCTGGAACAAGAAAGAACATGTAGGTGTTGTGAAAGTCTCTCAATGTTTTGTTCAAGTAATAAAGAAATGTATGCTCTTACTGAAATCTCTGTCCAATGGCTGGACAAATAGTGCTTGCACTCCAAACATTGCAACAGCTGGAATCCCCCAGTATTCCTGTCACCACCAGCCCTACAAACAAAAACCAGAGCAAAACTGAGGCTCCTCCTGGCTAAACTGGTTGGAGTTATGCTGTACAGAACTGACAATCAGTAGTTCCTAAATGCTGATAATACAACAATAAAAAGAGTGACAGTAATCGCAATAGTAATAATAGCAATTATTATAATAATGACATAGCCACGTACCTCAAGCTGCATTTAAAATAGCTTAAACATAATAAAACTGATAAACCAGATTCAGCATGTCACTGTCTGATGCACCCGCCCAGGAAATTCAGAAACACTTAGCTCACCACAGACCAAAAAGAAAACAATGAAAACACTTGCAACAGATTCTTGTTAATGAGATATTTATGGGCTAGTGCTTAAACTGGGAAAAAAGAGGAAGCCAGGCTGCTGATTATTATTCTTTAACAGCTAAAGTCTTGTTTTTCAGTGTTTCCAAATTATGACACTGAAAAGTTTAGTGAAAGCTATAATCCAGTAATAATCACAGAAATGGAATGTTAATATAAACCAGGCAAGTTTAGGGAAAGCCTCAGTCATTGTAAATCAGCAAAGCTACATTAACATCAATAGAATTATATGAAATTAAACCCACCATGCATTTGGAGAAAAGAACATGCAGTTGTGTTTACAGGGATGCCTTAAATCTAAAGACAATTAAAAATACCTTATCTAAAGACAATTAAAAATGCCTTATGGGATACCTCATGGGATACAAAATGTTCATAATTACTCCAAACTGGATGAATGGTAAAAGTTATGAAAACAGATATGATATCCAGGACTACCAGGCAGAATTCAGGTCGTCAAGTTGGCTAGTGAGGTATGGATAGTATTTTTTACTAGGTGAAAGTTATCTGGTCCTTTCATTTAAATATACAAGTATTTTCCCCAAGATGGATCTGTGGAACTAGTTTTATACTATTCTGCATGTAAGCTTCTGGCCCCCAGGAATTGTGGGATCCACTCTTACAGAACATACAGACAAATGATCAGGAGAATTAAAAATACAAGTAATCTACTCTCTTAAGCTACTTATGCAAATACTATCAAGACACAGTATCTCTTCAGCTTGAAAGATCTTTGGCTTCTCCAGAACATTTTTGTCAACAACAATTTTCAAAACATTGCACAGTCACTTAGCTGTTTTATTACAAGTTTTTCATCATGTCACCTGACTTTGAATGTCTATAAAGTGTATATCTAGTTTGCAGAATGGCTCAGTCAGCCTGGCACAGTCAGTCCAAAAGACTATGGTTCTTCCAGAAATGTTCAATGCATTTATTTTCAATAGGCATTCATTCAACCATATAGCTTAAATGTTCCATACACTATTTGATCAATTTTCTGTTGTTTTCAATTTCCTTTTAATAAGGCACATATACCCCCAAAGCTATTAGAAATAGCTTTCATCTTTCTGGACACACATTGTTCAAGTCTCCCAGTTTCTGTAAGAAAGGAAGAACATATTTTCACAGGTAATGGGGTGATGCTGTGAGGGGAAATTCACTTAGGAAGACTGAAGCACGCAATCACTATGGCTCATGAAAACATGTTTCCACTTAGATGTGACTGATTATCCCATTTGTCTGCTCTTTTTCTCCTGAGATATCAAATTCTTTACTGTGTCTAAATGCTTTGGATCACAATAACTTTAGCATTAAAAATAAAGGGTCTCCACAGCTGTCTTTTCTTTTGTTCTTTCTCTGAATCGCGTTCACTTCCCTCATTCCCCAAAATCAAATCCTACCTAATGGAGCCTCATTTTTTTTTCAAACATTGCCTGTAGAAATACATTTCACACTTAAAGTGAATGCCTGGTTTCCTCTATAGCAATGGTCCTCCATGCAGAGGTCTTTATCCTTCACTGAGACTGGGAAAACAAAAGCTTCCTTGGTCACTCTAGCAGCTGCCCCAGAAACCCCTGAAGCTGCCAGGTCACCCACATGGCAGTGTTTCTCCATCACACCTCCCTGCTGCCCAGAGACCACCCGCCACAGTGTTGGAGGAGCCCAAAGGCACTACAGAGGTAGATACAGGTGCGATGGGTTAGATTCCTACATCAAGGTCTCCCCTAATGGAGTCTGGGACAGACTCCCAAGGCCACTCATTTTTCACAGTTCCTTTCCACCAAACAGAAAGCAAAGATTTACTCTATAACAAGCAAACAGGCCATTGAACACAGTCCCCATTTTGAGTCCAACACCATTTCCACATGCCTGGATAAGACTGTAGGTGTTTTCCATAAGCAAAAGGAGAGGCAGAAAATTCATTCCTTTCTTCTTTTTGTTCTGCTTCAAATTGCTTTTACCCCTTGTACAATGTATAAATTTTCCTGCTGTCATCACTTCTCCATGGTAGTTTGCTTCCCTTATAACATGTAGAGGCTTAGCACCAGCACTCTCCAAGATGTTAAGGTGAGCTAAACTGACTCCTGTTGTGGTTATACACTTCAATAGAAAATTACAAGACTTTCTTGTAAATATACTTGCATTTCCTGCTTTTAGTCTTGGCTGCAACCCAGAAAAAGAAACATGTTTGAGAAACTTGAAAAAATGTTTGAGAAACTGGAAAAAATGGGGGAAGGAAGGATTACTTTTCTGTATCTTTAAAAAGAAAAATCATTATTCTCACATTTTTACATTCTTTTCATAATGTTACGGCGTTCTTCACAGGCAGCTAGCTTGTGTTGTTTTTCAACCATGCCACAGATCAGAAGCAATGAGATTTGGAGCCCAATGATATGTAGAAACCAGAGTCCTGCATTGGCATCCATTTGTGCTTGGTAACGTAGAAACACTTTGAATATGCCTCACCCCAAGAGCTTACAGTCTAAGGACAAGCAAGGAGTAATACAGCCAGGTGTATTTCAGTTGCTATTTTAGCCAACTCTTTGAGAGTAATTGCCAAATTTCAATGATTTAGTAGTAGCAGAGGAGACCTAGGGTGACAAACCCACTCCCAGTCTGTGCTGCAAAGGTGAACACACACCTGCGGTGCTGTTCCCTGTTTCATGGAAGAGACTGTGCACTTACAAGGTGGCATAAATCATGGAGCTTCATAGATACCCAGATCAATTAAATTCAACCACTAATTTTCTGCTTTAATTTACCCAAAAAAAAATGAAGTATGTAACCCATCATCTTTGATGGGAGATTTTTTCTGAGTAAAAGGTGGATAAAACCATTATTTGTCAGCATTTAACCTTGGTGTTGCAGAGGATGCAAAGAGAGAAAAAAAAAAAACAGAGCAGACAACCTGTTGTGCTGAAGATACTTCTGAAAACAGAGAAACTTCTTCTTGTCATTGTGCAAGGATTACTAATTCTGTCTCACTCCAGACCTCACTGCCAATAAAACCAAGAGGCAAACAGATTGGTCTCCACTGAAGATTCATCTAAAAAGATACTACATGCTGGAAAAAGAAGTCCTGATGACATTCTGTAAATTATAGTCCTTTTATTTACCATTTTTGATCCAATGGTCCATGTCATCACTCTTAAAGCTTCCTCTGCTGGAGCATTTGCTATTAATTTTACTGTCTACTTTCTTTAACATATTTTCAGTTACATTGGGGTTTTTTGGGGGATCAGCCTTAAAGAAACTATTTCACCTTGGTCTCAGGAGGCTAAATTTGTACAGGGTCATTAATCTAATAGAGCAGAAGCACATTTTTGTCATTTTTGTAATTTCTTCTTTTCTCAATTGCAGCTTCTGTGGTGCTGCCTATTTCCTATTCCACTCACACCTTCCTCTACTGCATAAATCCTTCCTTTAAAAACCCTTCCTCTAAATTTATTATATAAAAAAATATAGTAGAGCCCACTGGATTTTTCCTTTTGCTGTGAGAGTCTGCTTTTTGACTAACCTGATGTTGAGTAAGGGCAAGAGGAAGCATGAAGTACTTAAACTTAGTCCCAAATAACACATTATGGAATTCATTATGGGCCTTACACTAGAGAAGGTTTTATTACTATATTAATAGTTCTCATTATCCCACCAGAAATTCAGTGTTCTTTATTACAGTAGGAAGAACAAATGCCCAGAAATTACCATGAACAATGAAAGACCTGAAACAACAAATACAAAGAAAATATATGTTTCATCTAAAAAGTGAGATGTAGACCTTAACTTGTCAACGGACTGTATTGCTCAGGAAGCAAAGGCCTCAGAGGGGACAGAGTGGTTAATGAGTTAAGTAACTCGATACTCATTATCCTTTACAAAATGTTTATAAATATTATTAGATTTGAAGCCTAGAAGAACATTTGTGATTATCTAATCTGACACTTGTATAACAAGGGAGCAGATCTTCACCTGCTAATTTCTGCAGCAACTCCACAGTGTCTGTCTGAATTTAAGTATTTATTAAAAAGACACACTCATAATTGTAAAATATTTCTAGTGATAACCTGCCACAACTCACACAGTATTAGCCTAGTGTTTGCTTTCACTGTTAATATTTGCAGTTCATTTCTAGTTCTTTCATCAGTCTTTTAATTTAGCATCAATCTTTCCTTTAGTTTTCTTTGCACCACTGTGAACAGATTAGGACATATTTTAATGATTGGATTTCACCTCCCTCATGAAAATACTGGCTGATCAATAAAATAATCTTCTCCCCCATTTTTTTTTGCACATGCAAATCTCACGGGTCTTCCAAGACAGATGATCATCATTGTAGCTCATCCAATCCTATCTTTCCTGTTAATCTCCTTTCTAAAGCATTGATGTACTAACAGGAGTCAGTATTGTGGCAGGGATGCTACTTATTGTTTTTGCAGAATGCCATTCCCTGTTCCTGCTTAACCTTCTCTAGTCTTATCCAAAGTTTGCTTTTTTTCTTTTAGCATCATGGCAAAATCATATTCAGACAGGTCTTTACCTGTGTCTGAAAGGCCTTTCTCACCTTGCTGAGTGTTGTCTGACACACTGCAAAACTGACCTGTGTTTTTTCTTCCCGGATGTGTAACGTTTTACTTGACAGTATCAAAAGCAATATTTTCAGTGTTTCTTAGCCAAATAATTCACACTGAGCTGTATTATTTATTTATCCTATTAATAACTTCTCTACTAGTTTTTGTGATACACGTGTTTTACCAGCAAATATTTTATATTTTCTATCATATGGCTCACAGAAGTATTAAATAAAATTTGGCCTAGAAATGCATCACAGAATGATGAATTCCCATATGTAACATTTCGACTTCCATCAGTAGAACAGTTTTTTTATTTAATTTACAGAGTACTATATTATGTTAATCATTCTTTTCTTCTTGACAGTTTCCCTACTTCCGTGTACTGTCTACATCACTTGCACGGTTTTTTGTGTTTTGGCAAACCTATAAATAACTTCTTTTTAAAAGCCATGAGTCTAAAAATAGAGTGGAGCGTAGTTGAAAACTTTAGGACACAATGCACTTTGTTATTTTGCTAAATGGGTGAGGAAGTGGAGCATATATCTAGCACATATTTGAACTTTTTTCTAAAATTTTCTCATTTGAAAGAGATCTCAAAGCCCCAAAGGATCTTTTAAACATCCAAATGCCTGATCTACTTAGATTCCAGTTTGTGTCCAGCAAACACTGCTTCTACAGTGCCTTCATAGTCATTGTAGAGGTAGTACCTGTGAAGGAAGGGAGATACTGCCTAAAGTCAGGAGATGGATTTCTCTCTTCAAACTAGGTATCTAGACTAAAAGAGTTGTTCAGGCTCCCTGGGCAAGGAAGGAGAGATGTGCATCTTCACACCATTTTAGATGCCTCAATTCAGATAACAATTTTAGAAAGGGATTGTCTTCTGAAGATAACTTCTCTGTAGAAACCTAGACAATTAGCTTATATTAAATAACTGATTGTTTATAAAAGTTGAGGCGAATATAGGTGCTTAAACTTCAATGGATGACAGTTCCTGTTAGAGCCTTTAAAAAGGATTCTGCCTCCTTCCTGGTTACATGCAGGAGATAAATAGGTGCTCAAAATCTTCATCAAGCACTTCACTAAGATATATGCACAAGTGAGATCCCACAATACAGAACACATTTACATTTATCAGGTATTGCTGTAATCTGATTAAATAGATTTTAAGTTTCACATGTCCTATTTTTCATGGAATCCTGTTAATTGCATTATTTTTACTATCACTTCTTATTTTCCAGATTAGTCTTTCTCCAGTTTTGTCAAAGATTGGTGACACCTCTCTCATTACCAATCAATACCAGCTTGTTATACTGACTCCTGAAGGATTCTTGAAGTTGCTCAGTGTTGCAAAAATTTGCAAATAAATGAAACATATTCAGTCCTCCCACTCTGACTCCTTTGGCACTGAAGGGTGCCAGTCCTGCTGGTTTTAGAAAAATATTTAACTTCCATTGTTTATGTTTATGGTCCTCCCTATCTGCTGGCTCAGGAGAAAGTATTTCCTTAATATTTTATCATAGGAATACATCATCCTGCTTTTCTTCAGGAACAGATCAAAAAATATTTGTTGAACATTTCCTTTTCTATATTGTGATTACTAACCTTATGTAGAGTCAGACTGATACAGTTGTTGAGCTATTGTTTGTATCAAGAAATTCTTTACTGATTTTAACCCTTCTAGTCACAGCTTAAACAACCCGACCACAGAAGACACAAAGAAGGGACTTGTCTTGTACCTTCCTCTGCAATTTTGTGTAACCTTCCTTCCTTCCTTCCTTCCTTCCTTCCTTCCTTCCTTCCTTCCTTCCTTCCTTCCTTCCTTCCTTCCTTCCTTCCTTCCTTCCTTCCTTCCTTCCTTCCTTCCTTCCTTCCTTCCTTCCTTCCTTCCTTCCTTCCTTCCTTCCTTCCTTCCTTCCTTCCTTCCTTCCTTCCTTCCTTCCTTCCTTCCTTCCTTCCTTCCTTCCTTCCTTCCTTCCTTCCTTCCTTCCTTCCTTCCTTCCTTCCTTCCTTCCTTCCTTCCTTCCTTCCTTCCTTCCTTCCTTCCTCCCTCCCTCCCTCCCTCCCTCCCTCCCTCCCTCCCTCCCCTCTCCTCTCCCCTCTCCCCTCTCTCTCATCTCCATCTCCTCTCTATCTCCTCTCTCAGCTATGACTGCAACATAACATTACATTGGCTTTCTATTCAGAGCACTGAACCAGAAGTTTGTAAAACTCCTGCTGTTTATTTTTCTTAAAGCAGATTCTGCTGTTGTAGCAAGCTGGTGCAATGCTGAGAAACACAGTCACTCAGCAGTCTGCATTTCAGTTTTTCCTTTTCAGTTTATCACAGCTGGTCACATGTCAATCAAAACCACTTGTTATGAATAGATTTGATGCCTGCAGAGATTAACAAATCCAGACCCCGTGATGAAATCCGGAGACCCAAGAAGAGTATAACATATGGAAGCCAGCTTTTGACAAACCATAATATCTCTGCCTACTCTGTCCAGATGTTTGGGGAGACACAGATATGTCACAGTACTCCATATCTGACTGTATCACATAGTCAAAACAGAAAAATACATCTGTAACCTTTCTGAAGCCAGATACTACACAGACTTACAGCCCACTTTCTAAAGCAAAAATAAATGACCCTGCCATTCTTTTCACTCTGTAGGACTACATCACAGTCAGATTTGCAGGTTCCAAAGGGTAAGGAAAAAAAAAAAAACATGTCATTTTATAGAACTGACATACACAACTTCTAAACCCCACCTAAAGAGTTGCTTGTTCTTTTAAGACCCTTACTCCTCTATAAAAATACTTTTACTGTACAAGCAATTTATTCTAGCAATTGCAAGTGAATAGTATTGCTCCATTTTAAATAGCAAAGATGTAGAGAGATATTTTTTCCATGTACTTAGCAAAAATCCTCATTCCATATCATTCTGGTCTCAAAAACATGAAAAAATGAAAACCATTCCCAAACAAAAAAAGGTTCTTCTAAAATATTAGATCAGGTGCTGTCTAGGTTGCATACAAGTACAAAATATCAAAGAGACTTCCACAATTTCTATCACTATTTCTTTTAATAACTACTTCTATCTGTTAATTTTGCTGGTTTATTCTGTTAGAAAAGTGTCTGCAAGAGACCTGTAGGGAAGTACTCTGCATGTAAACACTTGCCATTCAACTACCATACCCACTCTGAATCCCAGGCAATATGGAGCTGAAGATGGAAGAATTAAGGAGCAGTAGAGGGACAGGTGTAGACAAAAGAGTGGTGAGTTAGGATTGAATAGAGATTTATTTAAAACTGAGAAATTACAAAAGCTGATGCCCACCATGGTCTTAAACCCAAGATTAAACCAAAAATAATTGTTTTGGAAACTCACATTTTTCACTTGGAAACCTGATAGAAACACATCTTACTTCCATTAGTTCTGAGACCTTATTGCAACCTCTGTATGAAGGGGGCTTATAAGAAAGAGATACTTTTTTATCAGGGTCTGTTTTAAACTGAATAAAGGTAGATTTAGATCATATATAAGGACAAAACGTTTTATAGTAAGGTTAGTAGGATGCTGAAAGAGTTTGCCTAGAGAAGTTGTGGAAGTCCTATCACTGGAAGTATTCAAGGTCAGGTTGGACATGGCTTTGAGTGACCTGATCTAGTGAACAATGACACTACCCATGGCAGTGGGGTTGGACTAGGTGATATGTGAAGGTCCCTTCCAATCCAACTCATTTTATGATTCTGTATGTCTTGTGCAAAAGATAATAAATGCCTGGTAAGCCTGTTGGTAATGATAAGTTTACCATCTTGACCCATGTTGCCAACCTGTATGTCTCAGACCTCACAGTAAGCAACAGAGAGTTATGGAATTTCTATTTGCCTATTCCATCAAAATTAGCTCCTCTGCACGTATGTCTGATGACACCATCTTGAATGATGTAATTTCCTAACTTATTTTCCATTCAGTGGATGAATTAACAGTATAAATGAGGCAATATTTTCTTTTTACTCTCAGCATTCAATGATGCAGTTTTAAGCCCCATTTACTGAGAATCATCCAAACCTTGCCCAGAAGATAGAATCACTCATTAATTTATGAGCATTTCAATGGGCATGCCTACAGCATACAATGAAGGGTGGTGTTAAGACTCTTTGGAGCATGCTACCTGAGCCAGCTCTTGAACAAGAAGCTGCTTTGCCTTGTCAGCAGGGTGCTGCAATTGAACTAATTATCTTTGTTGGAGACAGAGCGACAGAGCTCTGGGTGCAGAATTGTACCAACACATGGCTCTCCATGGTATGGATATTTTGGCAATCTCATAGCTATCTGGAGCAGATTTGCACCTTACTCTGTTCTGGTGTAAATAAGACAAATGAGACTCATCACCACCACATTAAGTAAGATACACCATGCACAGGAACAAAGCACTTTTGAGCCTGCATCTTTCCACTTCACCATTCTTTTAACCTAATTTTTAATAACACTGGCTAATTCTATGCAGTTGCACCTTCTCAAAAATGAACTGAAAAAATACTTCTCTTCAGAAAAATTAAATTTAGAAAATCTAGCCCAAGCCATTCTGGGGACCAAAGAGTAAATCGAAAACATTTTCAGAAACGAACAGATTTTCAAGACATTATACTTTCACTTAAAAATAACCAAACCAAACCAAAAAAAAAAAAAACCCAACCTCACACCCCAAACTTGTCTTTCTTTTTTCTTATTACAAGTGATATTAATTTTGCTTTCAAAAATTTCAGTTATATCATTTTCTTTCTGAAAGGATTTGACATTATGAGGACTGTGGTGGTTGATGCTAGCCTTAGCTATCGCTACTCTATAACTTATAAGAAAACCATATATGCACATGAAGACATCAAACACTACATAGAATGTCTCTACATTGCAATTTAATAATTATATGGCAGATATAGTGTGATAGACTTTGCCCATTCCATACACTACCAAAACAAGTTAGAGTTTTTCTATTAGAGACACGAATTAGTCATGAGCCAGCAGGTTTGAGAAACACAAAGAGGTAAATTACAAAGCAATGTGCAGGGATTTAGCTGCATGACTCCCATTAACATCAATGGGATTTAACTGTGTGACTCCCTGTGCACCACTTTGCAAATTCACCCTAAATTGACTAGCGTGGTAATTCCTGGACAGCGTGCAGTGGGGAAGTGACTGCTTCTGTAAACACAAGGGGCTCTTGATTCTCAAATGTCTTCATGCCCTACTCCACAAAGAACAAACATTCAAAGAAACATTTTATTCCCTACATCACAGGAGGACAAGAAATAAAGACACAAGCTCAGAGCTACTGCTTCATAGGTAGCTCCAGTTCCAGAAATGCCATTTAGAGGAAATGAAAATCTGTTACTGATCACTGATACTGTCACCTTTCTGATCTGCTGAGCCTGAAATATCTGATCCACTGCTACTACATTGGAACTGAAGCAGCAAATAAAGGTAATTCCTTAGTTCCTGTACTAAAACAGGTTGAGTGCAGAAGAACATTGAATTCCAGAATTGTTTTCAATAGTAGTCCTCCTGAAAAAACATTTTTTCTTTGATCACAAGGAATTTTGGTTTTTTGCTAAAAAGGGTTTTTTCCTTTGCTTCCTTCTGCCTTCATAAAACTTTCTCATTCTTTCATTATGAGGTAGCTAGAGGTTTCATCATTACCTAAACCTAGCTCACATTTTATTACCTTTGCATACTAACTTGAACAGTTTTATACCTATCTCAATAAATGAGTACAGATCTCATTTGCATTGTGTATTTCCCCAAGGAGAGAACACAAGTTAAACAAATACAAGAAACACAGTATGAGGGACAGCAGAATATTAGCATGCAGCTGCTGTTCACTCATGAGTTGAAGGGGATGGAGACAGTCAATGGAATAATTTGTAAAAAAATTAGAAGTCATGTTGGAAACAAAAATCATGTCCATTTTTCCTATCTGAGCAGTATATTTTCAGATTTTAAAAGCTGCCCTTAGTTTGGGGGTTGGACCTGAAGATCTCTTGTGGTTCCTTCCAATCCCTACGATTCTGCGATTCTGTGATTCTGTTCTATAAATGCAACACCATATCTCTCTTTGCCTTCTCCTTCACCTCCCCTAACACCACAAACTAAATCAGTCTCAAGGCTGTTACATTCTTCTGGCTTTATGTTTTCCAAGCATTCAATGGCAGCTGGACTTTTCAGGCCTGGCTGTTGAAAAGCCACTACACTTTTCAAGCCTATGAAAGCCCAACAGCGAGGGCTGTCATACATGTATATGCCTGTAGTGTCACAGGAGTATGTGCATATCCATCAGTGTAAAACCAAAGTTCAAATTCAGGTTGTGGCTTTGCAAAGCTGAGCTGGAAGTGACCACAACAGCCATTCAGTTCAGTATGAGCCATGGAAAATATTTTGTCAAGATAGTTCCCTGTCCAAAATTTCTTTTGGAAGAAAATATTAGTCACAGCTCATGTCAAACCACTGCAACAAAATCCACCAAAATATCATTTTTAACCTGACTATATCAATTTTCAGTTTGAAATCATTGTTCTAGTCAAATCTTAGTCCCAGATAACTCTAGTCCACAAGGCTTTTGAAAGCTTCCTCTTTAAGAAAGAAAGAACTTTAAGACTGAGTGGTTAAGCAGGCAGACTTAACTCAGGTAGCATGAAAATGCCTTCTTTTGCTCTGAAATTGTGGGAAAAGAAGTAGATTTTCTTTCAATATTTGAAATAGATCTTAAGGCTTTTAAAATTATATTTTCAAGAATGTATAATATTTATTATATATGTACTCTTTAATTTGTTGCTAGGCAGCATCCAGCAATTTCAGACAAAAATCACGTCACCACCTACTTTCCCTGAGGAAGACTGGATCTCCAGTTTCTTCAGTGCCTCTGTGTCTTTATTCCGATACAAAAGGAATATGAAATGAAAAAAAAAAAGATGTCTGACTGAGATGGATATTCATTGTTTTCATGTACAGTTCTGACCATTCATAGCATCATAGCATGGCTGGGGTTGAAAAGGACCTTAAAGATCACCTAGTTCCAACCCCCTTGTCATGCATGGGTAGAGACACCCTCCACGAGACCAGGATGCCCAAAACCCCATCCAACTAGGCCTTGAACACTGCCAAGGAAGGGGCAGACACAGCTTCTCTGGGCAACCTGTGCCAGGGTCTCACCACCCCCACAGGGAGGACTTTCTTCCTTATATCTCATCTAAATCTACCCTCTTTCAGCTCAAGACCATTACCCCTTGTCCTATCACTCCATGCCCTTGCAAACCGTCGCTCTCCAGCTTTTTGCAGGCCACTTTTCAGTACTGGAAGGCTGCTATGAGGTCTCCCTGGAGCCTTCTCTTCTCCATTCTGAACAACAGCAACTCTCTCAGCCTGTCTTTGTAGGAGAGGCTCTTGATCGCTCTGATCATCTTTGTGGCCCTCCTCTGGACTTTCCAACAGCTCTGTGTCTTTTATGTACTGGGGACCCCAGATTTGGACACAGTGCTCCAGATGGGATCTCAGCATAATGGAGTAAATGGGCAGAATTACCTCCTTCACCCTGCTGGTCATACTTCTTTTGATGCAGTCCAGGACACGGCTGGCTTTCTGGGTTGCAAGCAGACATTACCAGCTCATGTTGAACTTCTCGTTCACCAACACCCCAAAGTCCTCCTCAGAGCTGCTCTCAATCCATTCTCCACCCAGCCTATAGTTGTGCTTTGGACTGCCCTGACCCATGCACAGGACCTTGCACTTAGCCTTGTTGAAGTTCGTGCATTTTGCAGGGACCCACCTCTCAAGCTGGTCAAGGTCCATCTAGATGGCATCCCTTTCCTCCAGTGTGTTGATCACACCACACAGCTTAGTGCCATCAGCAAACTTGCTAAGTGTGTATTCAATCATGTCCTTACCATAGAAGCCTAATTTGTCAGGCAGGATTTGCCATGTTGGTTATCACTAATCACCTCTTTATTTTCTATGTGCCTTAGAATAGTTTCCAAGAGGAAGTGCTCCTTATCTTGCCAGTCACAGAGGTGAGACTGACCATCCTGTAATTCTCTTGATCTTCCTTTTTTCCCATTTTTTTAAAAATGGGGGTTATGGTTTCCCTTTTCCAGTCAGTGGGGACTTCACCCACCACCATGACTTCTCAAATATGATGAGGAATGACCTAGTAACTTTATCCACCATTTCCCTCAGGGTCTCAGGTACATCTCATCAGGTCCCACGGACTTGTCTTTCTGATTTGTTAGATGGTCTTGAAGTAGATTTTTCTCCTACAGTGGGCAGTTCTTCATTCCCCCAGTCCCTGCTTTTGCCTTCTGCAACTTCAGTAGTGTGGATAGAGTACTTGCTGGTGAAGACTGAGACAAAAAAGTCATTGGATTTTCAGTCACCCTAACCTGCTTCCACTTTGAATTCATTCTTCTAGTTGTCAGCAAAAATGCTGATGAAGAAATAATGAGCCTTCCTTCCTTCCTTCCTTCCTTCCTTCCTTCCTTCCTTCCTTCCTTCCTTCCTTCCTTCCTTCCTTCCTTCCTTAACTCATTCTATATAGAAGTGCTCGGCAGTTCTGAGCTGTGCCAGGTACTTTCTAGTACCCTTGATATGAACCACCTGATGCAGAAGAGGTGAGAAGACAAACTTCACAAAACAATGCTGTAAACCTTTTGTACAAATACAACAAAGAAAAGAGGAGCAAAGCTAAGCTATTCTGATTGCATTATTCCTTCTAGTAAGTTATCATTATGTTGCTGTTTATTGTATGACAGTTTCCAAGAGTCCCAGAAAGAATCTGGCCCATCTCTTGGATGCAACATTAACACAGTTTAAACCAAAAACCCCAAAAGAAGGGATAAGAACTGCGTGATAAAACATACAGATATAAAAAGCCACAGACACTCAGACACATACAAGTCATGTCTAAGCATGCATCATTACTAGCCTGTTAAACTTTTTATAGAGGTCTCCACTGTACGATCCAGCTCATTAAATTAATTGTTTCAACAGCAAGCTCCAATTTCCCCTTATTCCAAATTCTCCAGTCCTTCAATATTCTCAGAGATAGAATAAAGGATTTGGGTCCACCGGAATGAATGAAAAACACTGATAAAGAACAGTCCTATATGGCATCAGCTTCCTTCCATACTCTTCAGTCTTTTTTTGAGCCTGGGGGAAGATCAGCAGGTATCTATTTCCACCCTGTATTATCTAAGGATTCTCATTTTCATCTTCCCATTTGAGGAGTAAGTAATACTTCTGTATCGCTTAGCTCCTCTATTAGCACTGAATCTCCTGAGCCCCTTTAAAGTGGATTCTCAGATTAAAATCAGCTGTCCTCACAGTCTCTTCATTCAAAATGTACTGAAAAGCACTGAGAGGGAACTGTATGTTGGATAATTATCCTGATATCTCAACACAGTGAAAGGATACACGCATCCCTTTCATGTCTGTGTCATTCTAAGGGGTTAGTAGTGCAAGTCTGCTCCCTCTGATTCAGATACTAAAAACGAACCTGTGCCAGACTTGCTGTTTTTCAAAAATACTTATAAAAAAAACCCAGTGTATTTTTGTTAGTATAGCATCACTGGGAAAAATACATAGAAACAAAACCAAATCATCCACCACTCAAAGTACCACTCCTGGTGAAAGAATACTCCTTTTTTCCTAAACTTCTTCCTTCCTCAATGAAAACACTCATGTCAGTACTGGAACAATCAGCACAAACCCCTGCAGTTTCTTCTGCTAATGAGCTGGAGGTGTGTGTGTGTGTGTGTGAGTGTCTGCACATATGGGTGTGTGTATGTGCATGCACACTCACGCAGTTCGATGCCATTTTCCATTCCAAACTTTACTTTGCAAGAATATATGGATCTGTAGTCACTCCGATGCTTTTCTACAAGTCCAATTTGATTGCCACTGTAAACAAGCCCTTTCGCTGCCCTTTAAGTGGTCCATAATCCATAGACCAGAGTATTAATTTTAATGGCAAGCTTCATGATCAGCTCATACTTATTTTAAATGTACCCTCTCTTCTTTGTCATGACTGACTACACCTTTCTTGTGTAAGAAATAAGCCCTCTTAAACCTGGCCATAGAAGAATGATACACACAGCAATGAGCTTACCGTACCTTCAGACTGATGTTCTGTTCCTTGTGATGGAGAACTCACACTGCTTGCCCATAGAGGTGGGTTACAGTTAATGAATACTTTCTCGCCACATGATCAGCAGCAGGTACAAGGAAAACTGGCTCCCTACTAGCTTCTTTCTCTTTATTTCCTCTCTCCATCCCCATTCCATTCCGACTGTCTATTATCATGAGGAATTGTTTCCAAAAAACAAGTGCAGAAGTCACCAGCAAGAACTGAACACAACCATGGTGAGAGCTTGAGCTCCCAAGGACACATCCATCTGTAATCTCGCTGCAGCCAGAGGGTGCTGGGGACCTTACCCTGTATTGGCAGCAAACAGACAAGTTGCTTGGCATCTAGCTTTGAATCGGGTGGTATAAAGGTCTTCTGACTTACAGAAGCACAAATTGGATATGGGCTGGAATTAACAATAAGAATACACTGAGATACACTTCTCAACACCACTGCTCCTAGATCTCCAGACCAAAAGCTTATTTCTCAGTCAAGCCATTGGTACCTGGAAACCATGTATACTTTTTGAATGCAACTTGGGAAAGCACAACTGAATTTCTAAATCAAGTCACAAAACAGATATAGTATGACATAAACCCTTCCTTGAACTATTTATCTTTTAAAATTGCTTTATGCTAAACAAGACATATACACTTTCAAAAGTGAAGACTTCCATCTACTACAGAACTGTGCAAGTATTTTACCTTTCTCTTGTAAGACCACCACAAAGTACTGGACACCATGTATGGCAATTGTTTTGAGAGAGACTTGCTGACCACAAATTCATGTAAAAAATTTTCAATTCATCAATTTATAAATTTCAGATAAGAACAAGAATTAAGGGTAAAAACAAGTGGCCACTATTGTCAGTAGATTCAAATCTTCCACCATGGATTTATATAATCTCTCATTAAAGCTATGCTGATCTCTCACCAAGGACATAGAAAATCTTTCTTTCAGTTCCTGGAGGCTTTCGGCAGCATCATGAAAACTCCAAAACAAGGATTTCTGTATCTACTTCGTAAAAACTTATTTGGCAAGCATCTTTCAGTAGCAGGAAATAGCTGTTAGCTGATAGCAGATAATCAAAATGCCTAGTGTTCTGGTCACAGAAATTATGATGGTATTCATTAGGTAGGAGAAAAAGAACTTGTTTGCATTAGTAACTACACCAAAACCAGTTGATACTGTAAAGTCTGAAGGAGCACACACTGTATGCATTGCTTTTTATTTTCCTGGAAAAGTTACAATCAGATAAAATGTATTCATTGGCTTTAAATCTCAGAGAAAGCTATCCAAGACAGTCATTGTAAATCTATCATTCAGTGATGTCTGTTATATTTTACTGAGCCTTTGATTTTCATTTCTATATACAGCTTCAGGTGGAGACATTTTGGCTAGCATTAATGCGATAACATTAATAGCCTTCTTGCACCATTTTTGACTGCCTAACAAAGTAATTTATTACTTAACTTCAGGAAGTTATAACACAAAGAACAGACTTGTAGGTTACAATCCATTAAAGCTTGGTACAAGTGTTTGGATTTCTCAAATCACGGGCTGAGTATCCAAAGGAAAAAGACAACAACACGGGAACTTTTATCACTAGAATGAGGTTGAAATTTCCAGCACTGACATCACAGATCACTCTCTTCATGCACTTCAATCCAAAAAAATAATAAAGAGGATATGGTAGGAAGATAAACCAGAAAGGAACTTGTTTGACTGACACCCAAAGTAATAAAATGTTAAATAATAATGCACTGAGTGTGTTGACAGATCCTGTAATGTTCAGTGCCCTCTATGCTACCTTCAGCATAGAAGTGGGCCAAAAGCTATGAGGTACTGTGTATTGGCAGCCAAGTATTTACGTCCTGTGCTGTTGATAGAACTTTTGAGCTGCCTCCACTGCTTTGAGACAAGCTTTGACAGATGCAAGCCACAGCTGTACACAGAAGTGCTGCTACTGAGATTGGAATTTTTTCTAGCACAGATTCTGCCAGCTTCAAAAAAACAAGGTTCATTTATGGAGAAAGCAAGCCATCTGTGCTGTGCAATGTACTGGGGCTGGTCTGTGAAGTTCCCTTCCACCAGCTACCTCAGTGCTCTACAAGTTGTAAACTAGTCTCTAGAAAGACTAACCTCCTTGCCAGAGTTACATCTCTCAGCTTTATATGAGAAAGAAGGATTCCTTCCACTGCAAACTGTCAGGTTTTGCAACTGCTAATTTATGGCTCTCCTGGGTATGTTGCAGCAATTCTTCCATCCCATGTTTGCCTTATTTAGCACTCCTTACTTACGCAAATGTTTGTTTCTACTCCCCATAGCTGTTCTGCCTGAGAAAAGAGGCCTAGAGTAGGTCCCAGCAGAAAAAAAATGTAGTAACAAGGTAAATCCCACTATGGTAGAAAAGCTACATTCCTTCCACACTAAAACTAAATCAGCTGAAAACTACTTTAGTGTGCATTGCACTTGAGGGGGTTTCATGTGTGAACATGAAAGGCTGCCTGACAGTGGTCAGAACTATGTTTTAAGATGTCAGCTCTATGAAGTAACAGAATTATGAGAAATTGCGGCTGGAACAGTACAGCAGATAAGAATACCCTTGAACTTGGCTAACTTCTGAAGTTATCCCAAACAACTGCAGCTGGTTTTACTGCTCCAGAACTATTGTAAAATGTATAGTTTGAAAAGTCCTCAATTAGGGAAAAATTCCAACTAGACAATGGGGTTTGCATTTCAAGAAGTTTAAATCTTCTGGTGATGCTCCTCGTCTCTCAAATGAAGAAATCCTCAGCATATTTATATCTAAGAGAGAAGATAATAATGGAGGTATCAAATATTAAGTTCATTTTTAGTTAGTCACCAGTTTTCAAAGTTCATTTTTAGTAGGGCTTATATTTTTAAAAATTCAAAAGAAATCCAAGGGACATTAATTTTATTTTCATTAACTTAGTTCTGTCTCTTCGAGAGAGCTACAGAGTTTATAAAGGTTATGGGTTTATTTTCTAATTATAAGGCTGCAGACAGAATATTTGTCAATTCTGTAGAAGTATTGAAAAGTTTCAGCAAACAGAATTTCAGTGAAACATTCACTCTTCATTACACCCTTATATCTCAATGGGTTACAAGCAGACAACAAATACAGCCTCTGCCAAAAAAAGCATAAAAGCCACAAAGTCACATTTCAAATCTAACAACAGTGTCCTTCGCAGGGAACAGTTCCTGTAATAGCCTCTAACATCAGCCAGTTGGCACAGGCTGTAACTATGCAGTGGCTTATTTTACACAATTCTGAATGAAAAGACAGCACTCAGACTCCCTGACTCTGAGTGATTACTTGTGGGCTCAGGTTAAGGCTGTCTGGTCCTCTAATAACTACCAAGAGCTGAAAAATGGCTAGAAAATTCTTTCTTACAGCTTGTGTTACCATTAACTCCACCTCAGGATATGAAAAAGACAGTAATATTGAAGTGAAATAAAGCCAGGTAAGATGGATCATGCAGAAAAAAAATGCCCCAGAGAAACTATCACAAAACAGTATTGAGGTTAAAGTTTAAATCTTGTTGCCATTTAAATCAGCTCCGCTGAGCAAAAGACTCATTAGGACATTCATACAAAGTAGAAGCAAGTTCAGAACAAGCTCACAGTATAGTCCTGTACCTCTCTTTAATATGCTTAGAGATTAGACGAGGAAAATCTTTAAGTCCCCTTTTATAAAACAAAAAAAAGAAATGAAGTGCCTACTGGAAGGCCTATAAAGCCCCTGATTTCCACATCTACAGTTCAACCTGGTTGCAGCAGTGCAGGTGAGAGACAAATGTTTGGTTTGGGGGTTGATAGGTTGCAGGGGTTTTTCCCAAATGCATTCTTTTTTAACTGCATAAGACAACTTTGAAGAAGAAACACTTTTAAAGGGCACATATTGGTCACAATTAACTATTTATCATTGAGGATTGTTGAGTCCAGAAGGAAGCTCCATTGAAGAGTAAGAGCCTGTAGAACTGTCTAGAACATGAGAGGGGTGGTGCTTTTTCTACTCAGTTTGTACTTTTATTCCCCAGCTTTTCGAACATATTTAACAAAAGGCTTTTTGCAGCATCCATTTCATTCTTATAACTCCTAAGAAAAATTACAGATTTTTCTTAGGAGTTATATAGATCAATCTTTCTCCAAGGCTTTATTCTCTTCTCATTGTTTTCCTTAATTTAAAATACATATTTATCAAGAGAAAATTAAAGAAGGTGTACCACAGTTCATGCCACAGATCTGAACTCCATGGCAAAAAAAAAAAGCACTTGTCACAGGTTAAGGAATTAATAGATATCTCTGTGGGATCCATGTAATAGACATCCCTCCAGGAACAACTGGAAAGCAGGTGACCATGACTCAAACTGTTTATGACCAGTCATAACTATTCCAGGAAAGAAGACAAAACAAGAAATCTTTTCCCTCCCAAACTTCTCCCAGAAAAATAAAAATGGTTATTGTCTTCAGACAGAAGCAAAGATTTGGCTTAAATAGGCAAAATGCTACCTATTACCCTCAGTAATAACAATGTATGTTCAAAATCACCTACATGTCTGTAGTCATTATCTACCTTTTATGAAATGATGCAACACTGAATTTTTGCAAGTTCTTTTCTCAGGGAACCAAGAGGTCTGACTGAGTAAATTCAATTCAATCAGTCAAAATCCCAACTAACACATGTTAAATGAGAGAGCTGACTAGGATCTTCTCCATATTTTCTTTGCCTTTCCTTGCCTTTCCTCAGAATTTGCACTGCCATGGTCTTCATTCTTGTAAAAACCTCCATGAGAATGAAGCCCCACCTAAATTCATATTTTTGCATGCTTATCTTCACTGGGAAACTGGTTTTCAGCAAACTTGCCACGGCAACAAGGTTTAAATACTGCCAATCTTTCCGAGGACAAACACTGTGACAGGAGGGAAGATAATGAGTTGGATGCAAGCCCACCCTGTCTGGGTGGTGAGAGGCAGAAATGCTAAGCAAACTTACACCCTGCAGTGTGATGAACAGAAATACATGATATAAAGATAAGCTTAGCCAGTCAAGTATGCAGACACTTGGGGTTGTGGGATTTGCTCATTTTGTGTCAGAATCCTGTCCTTCAAAAGTACTCAAATGTCAATTCACTGAGAACAGACTAATACAGAGCACCAGGAGTTATCCATCTGTGGAAGAACACAAAAGTGCAGAATTTCTCATAGGCAAGTCAATTATTAAAACAGAACTATCATGGTTATCTGCCAAGACATCCAAATCTTTCCTTTCTTAAGGAGTCTAGTACCTTTTCAACGTTTTAAATAATGCTTCCAGTAACTGTTGGAGGTGCACAGTACCAAGTATTGATCCACTTGTCCTCTGTCATTACAAAGCATCAGTTGCCAGAGGTTGCTTCCTCTACTTTTTATCCCCAGCTTGCAATACTACTGTGGCTCCTTACAGTTCTCCCCTATCAACAGCATGGAAGTGCCAATTTAGAATATCCAAAGTAATACCATACAAGACTTTAGTATCAAGGAACCTACTTACATAGTGATTCTAACGTTTAGTCTTGGATACATGACAGTGGGAGTAACTACTATATGGTGATTGGCCCTATGTGTAGTCTTAAACAGAAGAAACAATTAAGTTTACTGTAGGTCCCAGCTAAATCAAATCACCTGATGTATGCTGGAGGTTTTGACTGTACAGACTGTTTAGGTTGCAGCATCCTCCCCCAAAGTATGAGTTTGTGACACCATGTTTACTCCATCATGAGCCTTAAAACCTCATGTCTGAATCATGTTGTGAAGAAAGCTGTTCTCTTCCAGCATGCTCATAAAGGCCCTGTACTGACACATTTAACAATGGCAATCAGATTTTTCTTCTGTGATTATTCCACAAAATTCATTAAGGGAAAGCATAGAGCAAGATACTACAGATAGCAAAGTACAGCAGAATCTAGCTCACTTTGATGATAAACTGACAGCATCATTGTAAGTCTGCTCCAAAGCCATCTTAAGAAGAGAACTGGATTTGCTGCAGTATGGCAGATGAGAGGTTTTACACTTATGAACATGAGCCACTGCTTTCTGCAATACTCGAGCTGCTGAAAGCACTGCCAATCTGCACAGTTAGCTGATTTTCATCAAGCAGCAAACTGACTTTAGTGTGCTGTCCCTCCCCCAGGGAGCATCCTGTGCCCTCACACAAAGAAACACAGGAGCCCAAAGAACACAAATAACAAAACATACTGACCACAGAAGAGCAGACATCAACCTCACTTTGATCAGAGCTTCATGCACCCCTCACAGATGCCTAAAGCCAGTGTGTGTTTCTGACCCCCACATTTCTTCACAATTACACAACGGGACACAGTTTTATCCTGCAGTGGTCAAGAGGACAACACGTGTTTGTCCTTTCCCCGGCTTGGGCTTGTGCCTTTATTGATTACGATCAGCTCTAAAGCCTGTGAATTCTGGGTGCTCCAGGGGTTTTCCTGACAGCTAACTGAGCCTGAGGCAAACACAGACTCATACAGCTCCAAACAATCCTACCTGGGTTTCTTCTTCCTCCCCCTTCCACCATGCACTGCGTTTAATGGTAATTGTTTATGATAAGGAGATTGTAATTAGGAACATGCACCGGCATAAGTGTCCAGCATTTCATATGCCAAGCATGTGCCACCAGCGCAGTCAAGACACCTCCAAAGATTCTTTTAAATTTTTATGATTTTCTTACAGCAGAAAAAGAATCCCTTCCCCCTATGCACACATGCATTTATGCAACTTAACTCTGCTTTCTTGTGACAACTGATTCAAATACAGCCCAAGTTACTAAGGCTGCACAAAACAAAGTTGTTGGTTCTTTCCCAAAAAGTAGGAGACAACTGTCACAGAAAACAGTGCAGCAAACTTTTAAAATGGCAGTCAAGCAGAGATTTAGGTCTGAGCATATGCACAGCCAGCCAGCCACTCTAACTCCTGGCCCAGTGTTCATCTGTGGGTGAGAGACAGTGTACTGGTCTTGCCTTTGAAATTGCTCATTGCATTGCATAGATTGTTAAAGGATTTTAGAATTTATATATAATAATATAGGGAGAAGGTATGTAGATTATGGAGTTCCCTTCCAAGCACACACAGCTCTGTCTAGACCCCAGAGAAGATGACACTCCTGTGAGAAGGAGAGTTGTGGGTATGTAAAAGACAGCAACGGGAAGGGTAATTTGAGTCTTACATTAACACCCTTTCTTTAAAAGTTGCTTATTCATTCAAGCTATCAACATGTTGACTCATTTCTGTTTGGCTAGAGGTAATAGCTGTACTCTCCCATGCGTTCAAGTTTCAACCAAATTAGAGTGCAAGTTAGGATTCTTTGCCCCTGGCTGACAGTCTTACACAGCTGTCAAGGCAGCAGAAGGCTTTCTCCAGGTAAATGAGAGATCTGCATTGCTATGGTGCAGTTCCTGCTAATCCTTTTATCTGATGCTGCCATCAGTGAGACCCACCAAAGAAGAAATACATGCCATGCCCACAATTACACATACTCTGCTAATTGAGTTTCCTTGCAAGACAATAAGCTTCTAGGAAAAAAAAAAAAAAAAAAAAAAAGCTTTGTGCAACTGAATGAATTAATGCCTCAGCCTTTTGGGTCTCACTGCAAATATAACGAACAAAACCACTCCAGTTGCATATTTTACAAGATTTAGAGAAGAAAAGAGCCCTTTTTCTACAGTATAGGCACTTGTATAAACATTTTTTACAGTTTAGATTGATTTGAAAGATGGCTACTGCCCTTCATTAAAGAGAGAGGCAGTCAGCAGTTGGAAGTGGGTGCATTTCACAACAAATTATTAGGCAGTTTTGACCTCAAAATTTTATCACTCTACTTAACCAAATGGAGCTCAGCAAACAGATGTATCTGAGAACCTCAAAGGCAGACTATGCCTTACCCAGCCTTTATCCACCAACCTATTCCATGTCACAAAGCAGTCTAGCCAAGAGTCTCAAAATGCAAATAAGCCTTTTAACCTTGTTCTTAAGATGAAGACGTTTGTGATATTTCAAGTCCACAGTATATAGAGAAACAGAACAGAAAATTTTCAGGGGAGTACTGGGCAGTCTTCACAGCAACAATGGAATAGCAGATGAGACCACTTTTATACACCATCATCTTCCCAAATCTATCCCCATCAGGGATACATTGCAGAAGAGAAGAATTTGCAGCGCAGCTTCAGATGACATGCTGTAGTAGCCAAGCTGTGGGTTTTCAGATGACTTTTCCTCATATGCAAGTTTGGAAAAATGCCAAAGCAGAAGAAATATATCAGGAATACGTTTATTAATTTCATGATGATTACTTTTTTTGTCTAGCAATGTCACTTAATTCATCAACCAGTTAGTGTGATCCAATAAAACATTCATTTTCTGGATAGGGGAAAATGTATGCACCTGTTGAAGCTTATGAAATGCATAATATTTTTAATTCACTTAAGACACAACTCAAAACAGCATGGGAGGTGTATGACACACTGAAATAACAGCTGCAGTCATCAAAAAAAAGTTCTTTTCTATCTGCCTACAGGATATTTGCTTGAAGTGAATGAAGCTGTTTGATCATCTTGCAGTGCAGGGTCCGAGGACCAGATTTCATCTCCTGAAGTACTCTATAGTGGAGAAGGTTTAAGTGCACATAGACACAGATTCACCCCAGTTAATTTCAGACTCTTCAACTGTGCACCTAAATTAAAAGCTCAATTGCCCATAACTTTTACTAAACAAAGTGCTAGAAAATATTTTTTATTTTATGTTAGTTGATTTCATCTTCTAGAGATACCTGTGTTCTACCTTGACAAGTTCTTTAATTTTGACATGTCACGTTTGGAAAGGCATCAAGCATCTAGAAACAAGGAAAATAAAAGATCTACATTGAACTCGTGTTAAAATACTATAAAACTTCTCCTTCCAGCATGTCATTTCTGCCATGCAGATCAGTAAAGAACAATTTGGTCCACAATGCACAACTTTCTGCCTCTGTTTCCCTCAGCTTCCAAGGTGCTAACATTAATTGTCCCTCACTTCAGAGCAGGGAAGTAGTTCCCTGCATCTCTCAGCACACTAACATAACAGTGCCAACCAATCCAGCTCTAACAGCAGATTGTTTCATCTGGTCAGTCAATACAGGTTTGTCTTCCTTAGGAAAAAGAAAAAAAAAATCAATCTTAGCTATTATGAGACATGATGTCTAAGGCATGATAAACAGTGTTAAATAATAGAAGCAACCCTAATGTTTAGGTTACTCTTCAATTATGAAAGATTATGACCTTTTCCTGAGATAACTTTGCAGTGGAAGCCTTTGCTGCAGACCTTTGAAATTCAGCAGAGAAAGCCCTTGAGCTAAAAAAGTGCTTTCCCCTTTGTCTTATGAAATTCCATTCGATTTTAAGCTGCAACCTCAACTGTTAAAAAATAAAAGAAAAACATATTTCCTTTCTTTCCCCTGCATTCCCCAGAATACTGGAACAGCTGCACTAAGTCATATTAAAGGTCCATCTAGTCGAGTTTCCTGCCTCCTTGACAGTGGTCAGCAGCAGATGTTTAGGGAGAACATATAAAAATACAGAGCATACACAGTGATATTCCTCTGTAAACCTCCCAGCTTCTGACAGTCACCTGTTTAGGGACTTCCTGAAACTAATTTAAAGCCCACCATTCTGTACATATAATTAGACAGTATATTCCCCAATTGCATTACTTTGCATCTATCAACATTAATTTTGTCTATCCAGTCATTCAGAAGATTCTGCAGTTCTTTAGATTCCTTTTGTGGGTGTTTGGTTTTGGTTTGGTTTTATTTTTTGGGGGGGGTGGGGGACATTTAAATCATTGAACAAATTTGTACCATCATCAGTCTTTGTCAAGTCACACTTGATCTCTTTCCCACACTATTTAGTAATAGCTTACGTGGCACAAGTTCTGGAACAAGTATCTGTGATACTCCACAAGTAATCCCATGCCATTCTAAAAAATGACCATTTATGTTTACTCTAAAATTTCATAATTTTCACCCCATTATACTTTTATTTCTGCAAGAAACTTTAATAAGGACTCTTGACAAAGTTGTGGGGTTTTTTAAAGCTTTATCCACACTATCAACCAGGGCAACCTTACCCACAGGGTCGTTTAATTCTTCAAAGAGCTCAAATGGATTTGTGAGGAGATATTTTCAAGACCTGCAGTAGCTCTTTCCAACTGAATCTGCGTGTGTACTCATTCTCAGGTTTATTATTGTTTACACCAGCTTCCCTAATACAGAAAACAGACTTAATGACTCATAACTTTCTGGAATCTATTTTAGATACTGCTGCCATGTTTGCATTCCTTATCCAAGTTCCTTCAGAGGTTGTGGGCAAATAGCTATGACAATCTGCTACTACTCCTTGCACTGTTCCATAGTGAAATGTCTGCTGTTAATCCATGAATTTCAGATACTTCCTCCAAGTCATCCTTCATAAAAGAACTCCCTTGTCCTGCTCTTCTCTGTCCCAGAGTGACCAGGTCCCAGGCTGCACACATGCCTCCACCTGCAGATTTACCAAGGCAGAATAAGGCAGCGACTAGGTTGTGTCCTATGAATTTCTATGATCTATCTCACTTCTAAAGTTACCACTGGGGACTAGTTTAGGAGCACTAAGCTCTGAAGGGTATTTAAAAGCTTTTAAATGTCATTCTCAAATATACACTCTGTGATTTTAAAGTCAATTGCAAATTAAACACATTTTTTTCAAATTCTGCCTAATTAGGGGATGAAAAACCAGGGATGTCAGCTCTCTAAGCTACAGAAAATGTTCATATACTATCAGCTACTGTTTATACCCTTTCCACATTGCAAAATTACTGCAGCCATTTGATTCAAGAAATATCTGAACAACTATTTCTTGCTCAAAAGCAGCTGGAGGGTGAAAGCATCTGGTTTGAGCTTGGCTGGCCTGTTTAACTCTACTGCCTTATCAGTCTGTAAAGTACTAAAATTCTCTCTTTTTCACCGATAGTCTCTGGACATTCATAATAGGGCATCTGCCAAAACAAAGGGACTCCCTTTGACATTTCTTGCAGGAGACACAAGACTTGAATATAATAAATAAAGGGCATTTTTTAATTCAGACTACTGAGCAGAGGCACTACCTACAGTCCTCCTGTCTAGTGAGCTGGTAATTAATCTTCACTTTAATGTGTTAGCTTTTCAACACAGACTTAATTCACATGGATGACCCTGCAACCAACATACGAAACCAAATTCTTATTTTAGAACCGCATATGATGTAAATCCTATTAAAATTCTTACTCTATCATTTCATATTTTCCTCTTATCCTTATATATATATATCCTTACATTGAAAAGTGTGTTTGTATGCAAAAAATTAGGCATAGCTGGACATTTCAGAAAGTCAACACAGTTATGAAGCAGATCAAACTTGATTTAAGGAGCATATGATTATTTTTGGCAACAAAAACATAAATGAAGCTTTTTGGAAGAAATAGGGGGCAGCTTTAAATTTGGAAGAGAAACACCCGTATGTGACACATCTCACATGTACAGCATAATCTGTTGCCTTGATAAAACTACTAAAGTAACTATTGAATTTGTAAAGTCTAAAAATTCAAAAAGAATAATCAAGCATTTATTTACTAAAGTGTCAGCCAAGTGGGTAACCCAGAACTTCAGCACTTCCAATCCATAGACATGCTGCAGACAACATCAGTCCTTGCTCTGAGCACACACAGTTTGTGACTAAGGCATGGGTTTTGCTCAGCAAACACCTCTAACCCAGTTCCTCAGCCCTGGGTCATGCCTATCAGATCCAGACTTTGTGCAGTAAACACAGGTAGTTAAGAATTATTAATCCACACCAGTTTTGTTAGGGCATTCAGTGGAAAACTGTAACACCAATCTGGTCCTTGTTTTAGATTAGATAAAACCTCAAAAACCTCTGCCCCACTGAAAGTGGAGGATGGTAGTGGTGCTTAGGCATGGATGGACAAAAGAAGAGGCTCTTTTTTCCTTCAAAAGCAGCTGGTCTGCTTTAAGTCCTTAAATTCACCAGAGTGATAGGGATAGTTAAAATTGCAATCTCACATGGAAGTAGGGTCACAAAAGTCTCCACGGGTTCTGAAGGACATTTGGTAGCTAATTAGCACATTGTAACAAATTATTATTGTTGTTAGCTAGGAGATATTTTTTCTACAACTCCTGGTTTCCTAGGTAAAGATTTTGCTGGCAAGCAAGGCAACAGCTGTACAGTAAATTTGTCAGTGATTCCTTATGCCCAGGAGACAGGTTGAAGTGGTTGGGCAATTGGTTGCCCCATATTAAAAAATCACAGAAGTCTTCAATAAATTCAGGCAAAAAAATCAAAATCCTAGCTGAATGAATATCTGTCCAAACTATTCCTTATTAGGCACTTCAAAATTAGGGAGTTGATAAATAAATTTGTGATACAGATTTAAGAATGCAGTTCTCAGTGTTTAGCTTTATTACCTTTGGCTGGCTGTGATGACCAGCTAGCTGTGATAGCTGATAGCTGTGATGACCACCATATCCAGATGACCTAACTCTACATCCATGATCTCTGACATGCCACATAGCACACACTATCTTCCTAGTGCAACCCCATCTGTGTCCAAAAAAGGAAAGGATGAGACAGCAAAACCCATCATTTCTGAACCTGTTCTGAGTGGTGAAGATGAGCTTTCACACCCAAAATCTAAAACTTTTTTTCCTCAAAACATTTATTAATAAAATTATTTAAGTTAGCTACTGAGGTCCTTAAACTTTTTTCAGTATAAACTTACATGAGTGTACAATGTAAAAATAACAGTCAGAAATGTTCTTACTCCAAATTAAGATGTGCTCTGAAATTGCTGTTTATGAAAGTTGGAACTGTCAACACACTGGGTTGCAAGAAATTTTGAAAAAAGTTTTAATTTGTGTTACTATTCACCATGCTTGTCTATTTGAGAGACAGATTCAGTAACAAAAATCACTGAGCCGTGCACAAAGCAACCAGCTGCTGCCACACACCCCTCTCCCTTCAGAAACATTTCATGGATGGTATGTACCTACCGAACACGCACCAAACCCAGCATTCACAGGTCATGTCTCTCTGTGCAATAGTGAACTGCTGATCCGTTGCATTTAGGTTACATTGCAGGAGGGCTGGACATCATGGTTAACACCTGATGAACCCTGTACAGGTACCCTATCACTCCTGTTCTCCATTATCATGTGACACAGCTGAAGTTCCTGCTCTCTTCCAGCCTCACCAACACTGACTACACTCCATCAGCCCCGTTGCCAGTTCCCTGGGTAAAAATAGCTGTACTATAGATGCTATGTCTGTGTCCCTCCCTTCACCATTTTCTAAAGCAACCTCACAGCAACTTTAAGTCCCACACTGAATCACAAATTCTCCCTTAGACAAACATGGGGGTGCAGATGGAGGACAGAGGTTCTTAATTAGAAGTGAGAATTCATACCGGACAGCAACAGATGCATTACAGGATGCCCAAGCTTACAGATTTAGTTTAGCATCAACAGTTTTAGAGTAATTTTATAAGGCTTTGCATGTCATATCTCTTTGATATTAAATATACAGTAATTGGATTATATAGTAGCTTGAACAGATGACACTGCACAACTGCACAGCACTTCAAAATCACTTTGGAGCCCCAAGGTTAGAAAAGATTTCACTGAACTCCTCTTCCCCTTCAGTGAAATCCAGGTTGCTGAAACACAACTATACAGAAAAGTCAGAAGAGCTACACTACAATATGTGTTAAAGTGTATTCAACACACTGACCTCCTTTAAGCTTAACCATTTAAAAATACATGCTAGAGAGCTATTTACATTACATTTTTTTCAGAGCACTAAAGAAGAGAACTTAAATATTCACACATTCCATCCCCATTTTCTATGGAACACGTCCAATCTTCATTTTTCATTGCTGCTTTAATGTTGGCAAGGAGAAATTAATTGCATTAATTCTTTAATTCTTCAATGAAAGAATCTAAATTTGATTTTTAAGATATGGCAGTTTCCTAATTAATTTTATTTGAGAACTTTCTTCCCTGAAAAAGAACTTCAGGCAAGTTCATATGTAACTATATATTTTGCTTTTGTTTAGAATCCTTATTGCACTGAATTTTTTTTCGCACTTTCAAGGTAATTAATGAAGTCAAAAAGTCCCTTGTGACATCATATTCCAGCCATGCTAAAGCATCCTAGTTTAATTTCCACTCTCTGAGCCTGAAGTAAATAAGCGGCTTAGCCAAGTGAAATATATTATTGCAAGAAAAATTAGGTCCATGATGTGCTTCATTCTGTAGTCTCACACACTTTCATGAAACTTCATGCCAGTGGTGTACCTCTCCCAAGATAAATGGAACAGTATTCTCTACAACTGCAAAAATGTTAAAATAAAGTGAGGCAGAAAAATCTGGCTTTGTGCCAATTTCAAACAGCACAGAAATATGTTATTCTCATCCACTCCAGGTTTACAAATTTTGCTGTGAGCAAAACATATTTTTGCTGCATCCTTCCCTAAGTAATTTTCCCAGGGTAGAATATGGTTCTCCCTTGAAGAATTTTGCTTTGCAAAAAAACTGCTAGAACTTTTTTTCTTATTAAAAGCAGTTTTGTGGAGTACATTACAATGAAACACCCTCTCCTAACTACCTAATTATTCCAGCACCTATAGAAATCAGAGACAGGTAGTGGCAAAGTAACAGTTCTAAATCTTCCCTAAAGGTTTCTTTTCTCTGCACTTTCCCAGGCTGCTGAAGCGTGTACGAGCCAAGTTGCTCAGAGACATTCACCTGAGGATGCCAGAAGATTTTTCTTTTTGGACTGGGAGTGAAAAAATCATCATTCTTTTTGGTGAGATATAAAAATTCTCAAACCATCTTTCTCAAGTAAAAGATATTTATTAGCATTGCACAGTCCAAGCTATTATGTTATTCTTTAGCAGCAGACTACCTCAGTGGTCTGGGAGAAGAGAGAAGAAAAAAATCTTCTGTCTCCCAACTGCTAATTCACTGCAACTGGGGCAGCTCCTGGAGCTGGGCAGTTATATGCCATTCACTTCAGAAATTAAGAAACAGATGCCTTTTCCATTCCTATGCGAATAATATAAGAAAAGACCCTCCTTCATCCTCCTGAGGGATGTTTAAACTGCAGGTTGTGTAGTTACCTTCAAACTAGCTAGTTCATATAGTCCAAGTAGCACAGAAACAGTGGCACAGAGCTCAGCATGGGCAACAAAAGCCCATGAAATAGAAGTCCCAAGAAATAAATTGTCAATAATTAGCCAAACAGAGCTCTTGTAGCTGCTAAGGCGAAAGTGTTACTGGGCCTTAGGCTAGGTTGCTTAAAGCTGCTAAGGAATGTCTTAATGTCTTAGGCCATGTCCTTAGCATTCCTCAAATGCTCTTTTTCCTTTCTGCTCCACCCTGACTGGTTGCATATCCCACAAGGCACTACTAATTTATTTTTTGTATGAAGTTGGCAAAATCATGTATGTCCATAGCTCTTTCATTCCATGCTAACAAGGAGGGGATTTTTGTTCCCTGATGTGCTGGAAGCTCTGCTTTCTTTTGTTTAGATTTCTTTTGTTTTAGATTTCTTCTGTTTAGATTTTTCAAATTGAATGCAATCAGATCTCACACTTGTGATCTAAAGTGTTCACCAATGTATCATATTTTGCTGTGTATACAGATGAAGAGAGAGCAGAGAGTGAAAGAGGGCATCTTTCTCTGTAATAGCTGTTATGGAGCAAGGCTTGGTAAATCAGTGGCCTAAACTGTTACAGTGTGGAATCAGAGAATCGTAAAGTACCCTGAGTTGGAAGGGACCCATGAGGATCATAGAGTCCAACTTCTAGTTCAAGACAGGACTAGCCAAGTCAGAGCACGTAAATAAGATGTTTTTCTATGCAGTCCTCAGTACACAGGCTTAAAAGCTTAATACAGGAGAGATAAATGAAGCATAAAAATAGGTCTTCTCAGCAGGGCCAAGATGATAAACTTGCTGCATTACAAAAAAATACCCCAAATACCCAAACCAAATTGCTTTCTCCCAAGTGGACACTGAAAAATAGGACATCACTGTGAAACAACCATACATATTTTAATGCATTTCATCAGATCAATAAGCATAAGGAAAGTGTGACTAATAGAAGAGTTGAGGGTCAGGGTTCCAAAGCCAACATTGACTCCTGGTTGTCACATAAATAATCGGTGCTAGTATAGAAGGATGGAACTGCTAGAAGACAGTTGAAAGCTGAGCTAAGGCTTCTGCTGGGCCGCTGGTCTTACAGCCCTCAGAAGGTATGTTTGTGTTATTTCAGAGTCCTCTTTGTGAGTTGTGAACCTTCTAAGGGTCATTTTCACCTAATTATAATTCTGACATCTGATTTCAAAGGCTGGATCTCAGGGGAACTGAATGTGCCTGTGCACACACAAATATGACTGCTCTTTATCTTAAATTTAACCTGAAGCCACCAGAACAGCATCTATAGAGTTAGAAGGACTGGCAAGGTGATGAGGTAGAGACCTTAGTCAACTTATACACCCTGTAGGGAGTAGGATATTTAACACATGCTTGTTGACTTCAGCCTAAATCTGCACTTACCTGGGAGGCCACCCACACACATGCAATAGTATCAGAGCTAAAGTTCAAAACTTGTTGTTGACAAGGACATTTCATTATTTATTCATATGATGGAACACCAAGCATGCCTTATATGCATATTGAAACCCAGAAGTAAATTCTTTAAGCTACGTTGATGCTGAAAATTTCAGAGTTGAATATAGTTTGGCTAACTAAATACACACTCTGTATGCACTCTATGAACTTTCCCCTGGTGAACAAAATCATGCCTTCCAACTATTTCAGAAATGAAAATACCCCATGCAGGTTATATTAAAACATGTGAAAGTGTATAAAATGTGTACATGGTCAAATGCAAAGTCTAGTGTCAAATGCAACATTAAGGTTGTTCAATCAACCACTCAGATCAGGAAATTCCAAAAATTAATGGTCCATGGTCTTCTCTTCTATAAATCCACTGAAGCTATTTTGCATTCCCAGAACCCACTGACATAAAACCTATGAAGCATTTCCATTCATTTTAATTTATTAATGTTTGTGTTACTTAATTTATGGTTGAGACTACTAGGACATTCTGTCCGGACAAGTTAATATCATGATAAACTGAACTAAATACAATCTGGGTGTACAACCTCTGCATGAGAAACATGAAATCAAGATGAAGTGGTCCAAAGACCAATGAAGTACTTAACAGCTCAGAAGGTAAGTTAATTTCCCCTCTCTCTTACAATTTTCCATTCTACCTTTGACAAAACACCTAAATCTCCACATAAAATTAATTCGTTTACATATTAGTATATTTAATATAAAATAACTTAATTTCAGCTTGAGCTACTTTATTTCCTTAAGCAAGGACAAAGAAATAAGCCAAATTTGAAGTTGGCATCAGTCACATTTTTATTCATTTAAACATTTGTTTTTAAATCATAGCAAAAGGAACATATCTTTATCACACTGTCATAACACAAGTAGCCTTATAACGCTTTCTGAAAATTCAAACCAGATTCACTAGTCATGGAAAACGTCAACTTGAAAGGACTTTTAGAGAGGTAAGTCTTACTTAAATAGAATTAGAACTGAAGTTTGAATGAATGAAGGAAATTTGGACAATTATCCCATTGACTTCTCCATTGTCAGGAAGAAATATACATGTTTCCTGAAAAATGCTGAAATTTTTTATGTCAGTCATTTCCATTGATTTCTTTTCAGGAAATAAGACATGAAGAAACCTTTCTGTTACATTTTAGTTCCTAACACTTCTGTTCTGTTAAATTTTCCTCTACTATTGCAAAGATTGAACAGGAAACACTTAGTGGTTTTAGGTTTCTTCAAATTAAAAATATATGTTAAAGTTAAAATATGTTTTAATGTATTTGGAGAATACCTTTTACTTTCCCCTTAACCTAGCTTCCTAGTGAACACAACTAATCAACAATCATAAACAAGTCATTGTCTGAACTGCTACAAGATATTCCCCTACAATTGTAAATTCTTTGGTGCTTACTTACAGAAGTTAAGCTAAAGCATAATGGCAGTGCCAACAAGCTATAGGCACTGTTGACTTGTATCACAATTTTTTCCAGCATTTTTATTATTCTTTTCATGTTGATTATTGATTAAATATTTCATATGCTTCTATTTACTTCTTTTCGCCTCTTCTAAGAGGTAAAAATACATGAGGATGACAGTGTAGACTTTTGCTCTTCTAATGTGTGGAATATACTTGCTGTGTTTAAGAGCACATAATACCACTCCTACTTGCAACTTCATTGAGTTGTACTGTAATATTATGAAATGTATGTATTTACTACAGGGGGTGGTTTCACAGGAGTTTAAAAGTATCTCATGCAACTGTATTCCAAAATATGGCAAAATTTTGATATGTTAATAATAATGTTATATACTGAGGTAGCCAAAATGTACACATGACATAATTCTTCATCAAATATATATATGACAGATCTAGTTATAGATGCATTGGTCTCCGTTTCAGAAGCTGTTTCTCTATTGTATTGTAAACACAGAATCTAAAATGTTATAAAATAAATGGAAAAAACCACTGATGTTTCTCAGCCCTGAAGTATGAAGTTTTAGAGATGTCAGATTCCAACATTCTGTTGGTTCTCGTTTTTAGAATTCTCAACATGTGGCTAAATAAATGTGAAAAACATTTGTGAGGCTTTCACCTACAAAAATAAGTGGTTAAATTCAGTTTTGTAAGAAAATAACTGGTTGAAAATTCTGTCCCATTTATCAGTGAGATAGGACTGATTTCACTGTAAATTTCATGTATGCTCCACAACTAAGAAAAAAAAAGAAGACTGCTGCTTTGCAGATCCAAGCTGCCCTGAGAAAGGGCCACAAATCCAAAGAATGCTCCTGAGTGCTACATTTTATACATGAATCTCTAATTTAGCAGGCAGATGTGAAAAAGCACATGTAGCCAGAAAACTCCCTAATGACATTATGGGGGGATGGAGAAAAAGCATATATATTACAGCTAAGGCCAGTATTCATCTGTGCTCAAAATTAAAAACAATACTCAAGATAGAAATCTGCATCATTCATCAAATGAACTTTACAAGAGGTTAGAAACCCTCACTCATTTATAAAATAAAATTGTCATAAAAACCATTACTCTAACCAAGTTTTAGACTCATCTGATGTATAAAAGCCACTCTGACTTGACCTTATATTTCTTGCTAGGAGCATGTGCTGTGCTGTGGGCTCGCCAAAGACACCCCCAGTGTGACACACTGAGAGGTATCTCTGTTAAGAGGTCTGTTGTTTCTGCTTCTGCTATGATGGAGGAAGTCTTCCTGGTTCCCAAGCCTAAAAACTGTCCACTGGTTCCCCCTACAAGACTGCAAGGGTCTGAAAAAAAGACTCTTTTCTAGCCACAAAGGAAAAGACAAGGTAAACCACAGTGTGGGGAACAAACAACAGAAGTTAGGATTTCTTCTCTGCCAAGGAAGTGACCAGCTGAGTAGGATACAATTGCTAATGGTACATATAATTCACAAATGAGAAAGCTTCAAATTGCCTGGAGATACAGAGAAGTAATAAGTGTCAGGACATTCCTGACAGATTCAGATATCAGTGCTGGAGAAAATGCTTCAGCTAAAACTACAGTCAAAGCAGAAAGGAGTACGCATTGTTACGAAGATGACAGTTGACTTACTTAGTCCCCAAAATTGTGTTCCTTTGAATTAAAAATGCTTTCTGAGAAATAAAAAGAAATAACATTTTTTCTGCATTTTTAATTTTAAAAATAATGACATTCAAATATTATGACATGGGTTTAGACTGGCTTTCATTTGCTCATTTTTGTGGTTCTTTAATTATACGATACATGGCAGTCTCTTAGTCTTTCACTATAATACACCATCTCTCAGAAACAAACATGTTAATTGGGTACACACTTCTGGCTTGTGCAGCTTGTCTAGTCAGCTCCCAAAGCAGATGAATGCACTTTCGTATACCACAGGTTTGAGTAAAAATATAAAAGCTGCAGTGGAGGGTATTTACAAAGGCCATCTTTGGCCTCGGGGGCTAACCTCCTTATGCAATGTCTCCTGGCTACTGCTTTGAAATACCCTCTGCTGGATCTCTTGCTACCAAGCACAGGGACAGCTTCAGATGAAAAAACCTCACGGCTAAATTAGCCATTGTGAACACCCCGACTCTAACCATGCAGGATTTTTTCATTAAGAGATTAAAGAGCAGGTATGTTGTAAATTTATCATCTGCTTACAGCCTGATGTCTTCAGATTGCCTCCAAACCCTTCTGGAACTCATGCTCCTCTCACTAAGACCCATGCAAATACAAAGAAAACACATGTGTATCAGTAGATTCTACCTGGGTTCAAATCCCAGCAACACACAGCCGTCCTGAAGTCTGCAGGTTTAGCTAATGCTACAAATCTAAAGTTAATCATAGAAAAAGTAATGCACAATTAATGCTCTAAGAGATCACTCCCAGGTCCACCAGGTCGATAGACTCAGACTAGCTTCTCATAGTAATGACAGAAATGTTCCAGCATTCATACATTGCATGCACATGTAAGTACTCCATATATTTATATACACATATGCTCTCTAAAGCATGAAAACGAAATAAAGGACCTTTGGGTGGAAAATATGCATGTTTTCTTCACTATTTTTCATTGAAATGTTCTTGCAGGCTCATCAGAGCCATCATTTAGAACATAAATACGTGCTTCTCTTGGATCTCAGTTCATGAACTCTGCACAGAAAGGGCTATGGATTCCATAAAAAATGTTAGTCCAGAAATTGCTCCACATGGGGCAAACTCTGACCTTCTGTCTGGCTCCCAGTAAAATTAAGGGAGTTTTATAACTATGGTCATCTCAAAATGTGGGGGTAATAAAGTCTGAAAGAAAATATCAATATTTAGGTTAGCAGATAGCTCTCTAGAGGGCCCAACCCTTTTACAATTGCCATCCATCTCTACCAGAAAGCAGTTTCACATCGAGTGAGGAGCAATAAATCTTATGCGCATACAAAAAGCAAAGGGAATGAACTTAGTCTAAAAGCCATCCAAAACAATATACAAAATACATTCTTCAGAGACAAAAGGAATATCTGTATGGACATAATCCTTGATACACTGTGCCAGAAGTCTGACAACTAAGGCTAGGAAGAAAAGACATATGCAAGAGTTCAGACCACATTTATGAAGAAAAGTTCTAAAATGCCACAAACTCTTTCGTAATATCCCAATTCTCTTACTTTTTTTCATGTAACCCAATATTATCTGCAACAAATGTCTAAAAAGGGTCCTATTTCATTCAACATCTGTTGGATTGTCCCATGATAAAGAGTCACTTCAGTCCATATGATATTCTAATATCTAGAGAAGCCACAGTCTGAATTTTCTCCAGTACTTGAATAGAATATGGAAGAAGGAAAATATATACTTTTAGACCTAGTTTTTAAAAGTTCATGTGAGTAGAAATATATCATGCTGTCTTTTAATTTCTCTGAAAGACATTAAGAAAACAGAAAATTCCCCTGTAATGCCCAAAGATACAAGTTCTAGCAGCCTTACTCAAAGGCCACCCATCGAGTAAAGGACTACCTAACACAAGTAGTTTGTAGGTTCTACCTTTATAAAGCTAATGGAAAATTGGGTCATTTTATTTACATTCTATAAAATGGAAAAATGTAGATAGTAAAATAAAAGATTTTAAGAACCTGTTTGTTTCACATTGTTAGTTAACACCAGGAGATGTTAATATTCTATTTTTAATTTATATTTTAAAAGTGCAGAGTCCCAGGCTCATACAAGCTGTGACATTTGGCTTAGGTTGATTAACTTCCCTATTTCTACTATGTTCATTCTTGCTGTCATATCCAAATCCAGTTTTCAAGAGGATGCCAAGTCCTTGATGAAAACAGTCTTTTATTATATCCTTACCAATGGACTGGAAGTAGACTGGGCTCATATGGGAATAATCAATCACAGTTTACATTTAGGCTATTCAGCACATTTAATACTCACTCACACACACAACCTATAAACAGATATACACTATTAAAAACATTGTTTTGACATAAATCAAGAAAATATAGATTCAAAGTATTCTAGGTCATTTGGACACATCTTTCTTCCATTAATTTTAATGGAAGAGAGGGACCAGATTCACAGTTGGCCAGCAGTGATACAATTTCACGGAAGTCAGTTGGACAACACTGATTTACTTTTGCTAACATTCAGGGTGTAGATCTCCCAAAAGAGAATCACTTTGTGAATCAAAACGATAATAAGTTGGAAAAATTCAAATGTACTCTCCTTTGGTGAAGACACATTGACTAAAATCCCTGGGCTACATTCTTTCTTTAAATGTTTCGTTCTTAATGGTTTCACCATGTATGGCCACCAAAATACTAAACTCCCTTTCAGACTAAGAGAAGTTTGATGAGTAAGGGCTTCTAGATAAACAACATGTAAAATAATTCACTTAAAAGATTTCAGGGAATATTGACATCCTCAGAAAATACTATTGTTGAAAACCAAACTTCATTCAAAAATGTGTTAATTTTGGTAGCATTTTGTTTCTACAAAATATCCAAGCAAATATTATGTATTGATGCTGTATGTTAAAGGATGGTTTTATTTACTTGATATTTAATACATTAAAAAATACACTATAATATAAAAGAAAGACATCAAAATCCAAACAAAAAATCTTGATCCACAAGAAGAGATTTTTTAAATAGATTCTTCTGTGTGCATATATGTACTGCAGCCTAAGGTATTTCTTAAGATACATAGTTCCCAATATAATTAGTTGGTATATGTTACGAAGTATTTCACCACTAATGGCTTAGGTTGATTAACTACTCAGATAACATGCTTTGCTATACTTCATAAGCACAATGCAGCAGTATTAATCCATGAGATGATGCAAGCTATCAACAAATCTATGCTTTATTATTCACTGTAACTATTTGTCTTCAGAGAAAATTATTTCAACACAGGCAAAGCTATTGTGAATTGAATCTAAATGGAAATATAAGCAAGACTTAAAAAAATCCACTTTTATCACCTTTCTTTTATCCCTAAATAGCATGCTTTTGAAAAGGAAGTCAGTTAAAAGCTTGAAAACTAACAAAAAACCCAAAAGAAAACCAAAAAACCAAGCAAACAAACAACACCCCCCCCCCAAAAAAAAACCAGAAAAAAACCCCAAAACCCCAGACCTTCTTGCCATGACACTTTTTCAAATTATGTGATTCTTGAGGAATAAACTACTAGAAGGCTGGCCTCTTTTCCCAGCAAGACAATTTTTGTGAACTCCTCCTTCACCATATCAGAAACATGAGAAGATTTCTGACTAAAGGTAAAAACTACAGGAGAAGTTTGGGACTGGCTGTTAGATCTGGGCTGAGGTAACAGATACTGAAATAATCATTCCATGATGCCCTCCAGGCACATTTTGATAAGAAGAACCTCAACTACATGTTTATTAAAAATAAAGTACAACCTACAACCAGAAAAAATCTCTGTTCGTCCACATACAAATCCTTCACAATGATGATTTTAAAACCTTCCTAAAGAACCTCATTACCCAGAATACATATTCACAGCCATGAAAGTATGTTGATGCACTACTGCCTAAACCTACACTAATGTTTATCAGAACATGGGATCTGTCTCTCTACAGGCTTTAATATCATCCATATTGTGCAGTTCTGAAGAGAATCTTGTATATAGATTCAAGTTTATCTATGACAGTACAAAAAGCACATGCACAAAGATTCAACCATATATATATGTTTTGTTCACATACTGTATAAGCATGTTAGAATTATAACTCTATTATATGAATATGTATATGCATATTCAGGAAATGCTACACCCTTTTCTTTTAACCTGCTGAAAAAATAAACCCTTAGTCTGGAATACCTCAAATGCTTTTTACTGCCATAGTCTACAAAGACTAACACAAAAAATAGAGAGATACCCTATAGATTCACACCCTATAGAACCACAGTGAAATCACAGTGGTTCATTTGGAGTGCTCATGGCAGGATATTACTGTTATTCAAAAAATTTGCATGGCAATACAGAATTTTAGAACAAAGAAGTTGGAAAAAAACAACCAAAGGCCATCTGGTCCAATTCCTGATCAAAATGAGGCCCATTGTAAATGCCATCACAGGACTGAGTCATATTGCACAGTATGTCATTTCTATTTAGGTAGAGACAAGTCTTAAAAAAATTAATGGGCCCTGGGCATTGATGACCTGCGAGACAATTCACCCATTCAGCCAGGATTCTTGTGAGCATGATAGGTCCAGCATCAGTGAAGTTAAGGGATACAAGAATAGCTAAAGTGGTCATCTCCACACCCCACATGTCAGTCTTAATGTGGTCACTCTCACACATTTACTGATTGTAGACTATGAAATTCTACAGAAGTACTGTGCTGATGTGTTGCAAGTTTCTAAAACACCTGATATATGGCAATGTTTGGGCTTTTTAATATACTTTGTTGTTGTGCTTCTAGCACCAGTGGATGGATAATATGTCCGTGGATAGTAGTCACCTTCACTAGGGGCCCAACTGAAATGTCTCTATGCAAACACACTAGCACAGGGAAAAAATAAGAGGAGTTGGAGACATGCATACACGTGCAGGGCTAGGAACTCATCTGCATTGGGGAGATGCAGTGGAATGGTTCTAACAACTGGAGTGGTGAAATGGAAGGTGTCATAGTTTTGCCCCAGCTGAGAGCTGGGCACCATGCAGCAGCTTGTTCTTTAAGAGGGAGTGAGGAGAGGGAGGGACAAGAAAACCCAAGAAACCAAAACGTCGTGAGTTGGGACAAGAAAAGTTTACTGGGATAGCAGAAGGATAGATATAATAATAATCACAGGAGTTGATAGCAAAATATATGAAACTAGCGATACACAACACAGTTTCTCACCGAACTGCACAACTCATGCTGTACAGATCAGAGTCATCCCAAAACTGGACCGTCCCCCAAAATCAGATGTCCAGGAGCTGTCTGCTCCTCCCCCCACAAGCTGAAACCAGGACAGAAGGATACAGGCTCTTTAGGAAGGTCAGGCAGGAGAGACAAGGAGAGGATGTGGCCCTCTACTCAGTGACCAGCCAAAGTGTGTGCAGCTCTGCCCGGGCATGGATGAGAACCCAAGCAAGAGTTTATGGGTCAGGATTAAAGGGAAGGCAGGGACAGGGGACACTAGAGTGGAGTTCTGCTACAGGAAGGTGATTCTCCCCCTCTGCTCTTACGAGACGTCATCTGGAGCACTGTGTCCAACTCCGGCGTCCCCAGTACATGAAAGACACAGAGCTGTTGGAAAGTCCAGGGGAAGCCACAAAGATGATCAGATGTCCGAGGACCTCTCCTACAAAGACAGCCTGAGAGAGTCTTGTTCAGCCTGGAGAAGAGAAGGCTCCAGGGAGACCTTATAGCAGCCTTCCAGTACTGAAAAGTGGTCTGCAAAAAAGCCGGAGAGGGACTGTTTGCAAGGGCATGGAGTGATAGGACAAGGGGTAATGGCCTTGAGCTGAAAGAGGGTAGATGTAGATGAGAGATAAGGAAAAAATTTTTCACTGTGGGGGTGGTGAGGCCCTGTCACACGTTGTCCTGAGAAGCTGTGGCTACCCTCTCCCTGGCAGTGTTCAAGGTCAGGCTGGATGGGGCTTTAGGCAGCCTGGTCTCACAAAGGTGTCCCTGCTCATGACAAGGAGGTTGGAACTAAGTGATCTTTAAGGACCATTCCAACTCAAACCATTTGATCATTCTTTGATTCTATGACAATGCTTCTGGAATATGAAGCCTAATTATATTGGATAAAGGCTGATTTTTTTTTCCAAATAAAATATAAATGTAAATATAAATCTGGGTGCAGGCTAACCTAGAGATAAGAAGTATTGTTTAATTGGCTTGTGCTGATAGCTTGCTATTTTTTTGTTTTAATAAAACATCATAGCACAGTTGTGACTTTTTATCTCCTTATTTGTGGTGAATAGCACATGCTTTAACAAACATAAACTTTTTTCTTTACTTACAAATCTATGCAGTAAGAATTTGCAGACAACACAGTTAAAATATTCTGGTTTCTAATAACAAGTTGTAAAACTTTGTAATCTGTAAAATAAGAGGGGCAAAGAGCAAAAAACACAAACCAAAACAAAGCAAAAAACTGCAGGGTGCCTCAAAAATAGTTGTTTCAGTTTACAGCTGTAATCCTTTCATTTTCCTTTTGCCTTCTACATTTTACTATATGTTCTGGTGGTGTGTAGTTCTATAGTGGCTAGAGCCATGTATTTCCCTCTTTCAGAGGACCTTTGTTATCTTCTGCATTGTAAAGAAGACCCCTCTGGAGAAAAGGGCATTGAGAGGTGATGAATTTGGCACAGAAAAGACATCACAGAGCAAAACTGCAATATTGGGATACTGCTCGAACACTCATTAATCTCATCTCTCTCATTATAACTGCTTGAGATATTTCATATGCACCCCAGCCTTGCAATCATTTCCTGGACTATTTGCTTTTAACACCTTGCTCTTTTCTGTGTGTACCTACAGCACTCCCACTTTTTATCTCATCAGCCATGAACTCCTCACCTTTGTCTTCAAGAGCCTGCTTCTGCTAGCTCTCAAGGACTAGCAAAATGTTGCCCACATCTTAAATTCACAAACAAGAGTTTTCATATTTCGAGTCCTTGACATTTCCGAGGCAGACAGTGCTCCAAGATTAGTGCAACACAGAGCTCAGCATATACTCCTTGTCTCTTTTCAATTCCTCTTGCTGCAATGGACCTTCCAGTTGTGTCTGTCTCATACTTAAGTGTCATGAGTTGTGTGATAAAAGATTGTCTTCCTTCTCAGTCTTTGCCGAGTGTGTAGTACAGCCGGGTCAGGGACCATGGCCAGTGCAGTAGTAGCATACAATTAGGGCTAGTAGATAAATGTTTGCTCACAAGAAGTCCAAAAATGTAATGTTAATTGTCTTGAGTATTTTTTATTATTTTTACAGATGAGAACAGAAAATATGGCTCACTTTGAGTATTTTCTAAAAGAATTTTTAAAACTGATAGGGCTGTTGTTTACATTCCCCCGAATCAAAAATTACTGCTTGTGATGAACACTTTGATGAATCCTGCCAATTATTAATCTATAGGGTTGTCTAACCTTGAATGGATTTATGTACAGAATTCTTATAATGGAAGAATATTTGCAGAAATATTTTTCATAAAGTCTTTATTTGCATAACATTGTGCCGTCTATAAGGAATGTGTAGTGTACTCTGGTACTGAGTAATTTATTGCTGTTCATTTAAATGACACTTGCTGAATTCTGAAGGACTTTCATCTGACATATAGAATTTCTTTTCTGGTCCTTAAATACATGCACATTCACACACAAAAACGCATTGAACAAGATAGATGTATTAACATTTGTTAGCAGGTCAAACTAAAACATTATCAAGGATGCAGTGTTCTCTTTGACCTGCTAACACTTAAGCAAGCTGCAACAGCCTGTATAATTCAGATTGTAATATGCTTTACTTAACCTTTGTTAACTAACACATGAAGGAACAGCTTTTCCTTTCAGTGAGGACAAAGCACGGTATTTCAAAAGGGCTTATGTGAGTTGAGAGTAAGGCTCTGTACACAGTTAAATCCTACAGCTGACCCATTCTTTCTCCTTTCTACCCAAATTCACATGGAAAAAAACAACAAAACAGAAAAAAAATGTCTGAATTGAAATTACTTTGGATTATTTTTCCACATCAAAATCAAAAAATGAAGACATCTTTTCCCATTTGTACAAGATGTTCCCTAGGAGACAAAATGAGACATCTAAATGCACTTGTCAGGAAAGACCAAGGAAATGAAGGACTAGGTTCACAAATCTGTGCAAGATAAGCTGCCTTGTCTTGTTCACTACTTTAATCACTGAAGCACATCCTATAATGTCTAAACAACAGTTCTTGCCTCTGCTTCTAGGATTTGAGGACAGAGTTTTTTGACAGTCCTCAGCATAGCAAAGTGCTGCATAGTACTCCAGGGTACTTCTCAGAGTACTCTGAGACCCAAGAAACATTTCTGTCTCTGCACTGGAGTATATATAACTCCTCTACTGGTTCTGTTCCAGGGGTCATTCAAGCATACTACAAACTACTGCAACCTCTGTGCAGGGATTGTCAGATCTCCACCACGCAAGAACAAAATCTTCCATTCAGAGGCAAAATTATCTCCTTCAGACCCACTCTTTGCCCAACATAGGTCCTTTCCATCCAGATTCAGTAGTCCAGTCACCACTCTTAAAACTTCTAAGCCTTTTGAGCTTCCTATGCCTTTTCACTGTAGTCTGTGGTTGCACTTGACCTTTGTATAGGAAACACAGAGAGTGGGGGAAGGAAATAGCCCTGGCCAGACAGTCCATTCCTAACAAAAATATCAGTAAAAACAAAGTTACCTGAACCCTCCCAGCATTGTTCCCATATTTTCAGGAAACAGATTTTTTTTTTCCTCGAAGGCTGCAAGTGTGAGTGACAGGTGGGAGACGTATGAATCTGTGAAAAGGATTTATTAAGTGACAGATATTCTATATGCAAAACTTTTAAGTCCTTTCTGCAATGTTGAGAGCTGTGCTTCCAAAATTTTGAATTTTGTCTACTTCAACAATAAATGATACAGCATACAATTCATAAATAGGTCTTAATTTACAAATCCTCTCAGCCACAAACAGGGTGATTTTAGATTTCTTCTTCACTTACCTGTTTTCCTGTGACCTCAGTTACCCATGTTCTCCAAGCCCACTGCTGCTTTAAGGAAACATTTCCATTTTCATAAAGTACATGGCTTGCTTTTTCAAGACCATCTGAGTTTTGACAACCTGGCAATTAAGTCCAGGATGGCAGCAATTAATGATCCCCCATCCTGCTTTGTCAGGACGCCTTTGGGAAGCCATTTTGGCATTAATGCTTAAGGGACTCACCAAGAAGAGCAGACATAATGCACTGAGGACCTTAAGCAGAAAAAGGCTTCAGCTCATAAGCTTTTCCATGCAGAAATCTAACACACATAAGCGAACTTCTTGTAGTGTCCCCAGTTTCAGGTGTCAACCAAGGTTTTCAAACATGGCTCTGAACTGTGTGGCTTAATCCACGCAGCATCGTAGTGGAGTTTACACAAGTGCTAAGGGAGCATTAAATCCAAATCTGATCAAGACAGGAAGACAAGCTCAGTGAGACAAATGAAAACTGTTACATTAATGGTAGTAAATGAAACAGCCCAGGAAGAGCCCAGTAGCCATGATGCCAGAGGGCAGAGTTCAGCTCATGTCTCTACAGTTCATACTTATTGGCATAGTCATGGAGGTTAAGCAAACCACCAAACATTCAAAGATACATCCTAAAGACAGTTTAGAGCACAGGTAAGTTTGATCTCTGTGTGATCTCTGCTTACTTGACTACCCTTCATCTCCAAATCACCCTACTTCATCCTTCTTTAGAGAAACTCAGGATGTGGAGCCAAAGGAGTGGAGAAATTCCCATAAAAGCTCACGCTAAATATTTTCTTTATGCAAGCAGGCTAACTTCCTGCAGGTGTAAAGTATCATCCTGTTGAGATTAGCTAATTTCAAGGAACATGAGATATAAAAAGCTGTTATCACAGAGCCCTTGTGCCCTATATCTGTCAGGTGGTCTGGTGGACATTCTTCCACCCCCTCACTATGGTCACCTGCTGTGCAGAGTGCAGACATGGCTCTTAATTTAGTTCTATAGTCTATTAATTTTCCAACGCATTCCCTCCTGTCCAAATCCTCATGTGTAGAAAAACAGGTCTCCACAGGGTATAATGTTGAAATGTAAAATGGAGTGTAGAGAGTTCAAATGATCCAGTTTGAATGATCTAATGTCAGTAATCTACTTGAAGAATTTTTTAAGAAATAAAGCCCCAAATTTCTTTTCCTGTTTTTAACAATACAGTTAATTGCAGGATTGGCAGTCCTGGATGGCTTGTGGCATTAGGCAAGAGGACAGTTGAAGATATACTTGTCTTGCATGGTATCTGTAATCTTCAGATCTAGTCTTGGGCCATTCTGGGACCTCATACAAGTTTGCTGACAGGGACAACAACCTAGACTTAGCTCAAAGTACTCTAGCCTTGTGGCAAATTAATTTTATAGTGTCAGTAAAATGGATTCTGCCAGGAAGGACCTCAGAGAAGCAGTGAGGTTTCTGGTAGGACTTTGGAACCAATACACTGGGATTTTAGGATGTAGATGGGAATGAGTGCCTGGGAGGGGATCAGTTTGAAGGGGCTCACGAAGCTGTGGCCATTTCCTTCCTCTCTTCCCACTGCTCACCTTCCCCATCATTTTCTTTCTGCATACAGTCAAACCACTGAAAAGTTAATAAAATGTCATGCCAGTGTGGATCAGAACTGTGAAATAGCCTGAGAAATCATCATCTTCTGTTTAGGTTAATTTTTTTCCAGCAGTAATCTGAAAGCCTGATGCACAATTTCCCTTTGTGATGCAACCTGTCACTGCATTGAGAACACGCAAAACAAGGAAGAACAGAGAGGTAAGACTCCTTGAAAGGAATGAGATTTCTCAAAATTTTCCCTTGGAGGCCTGAAAGATGTTCTACTGACTAGGGCCAGTACTGGAGGCAGGTTAGCAAAAATAAAATAATCTTAGAATAATCAGAGCCTAGAGAACTTGTGTAACTCATCATGTCCCCATTTTTAAATGTTTCAGTATAAAAGGGTCACTAAATAAAAGACCTTCAGTTTTCTTATTTAAATAAAAGAGTTATAAATGTATTGATAACAAAGAGATACCTGGTTTATTGCCCAAAAGCAGCATTTTTTTTAAAGGACTTTCTAAAGTGAATACTGCTGTTGGGAAATATACATTATTGTTCTATGTGTGAAAATTCTGGTTCACGATGGGTTTGAAACACTCTCCAATGCAACTATTGTTTCCTTCCTCAGGGTGTTCAGAACAATGGTGACTGCAAGTAAGGAGACAGTTTCAATATCTGAAATACAGTCTGTGCTCACAAAGGAAGTCGTTTTCTTAGCGCTTACTTTCTCTCCTCCCAAATTTCCTTGTCTTACTAAGGAAATAATTGACAAGACTAAGCTAAAGGAGGAAACCTTAAAAGAGAAGACGGACCACCTAAAAGCACAGCCTAGGAAAAGTCTTTTCAGGCTGAAATCACTGGCAAATTTCTTAATATTCTGCACAGACGGAATTTCCTTCCCTAGTTTTCAGCCCATCCTTATTTTATGATGACTTATCAAACAACATTTTTTAAAATTGCTTAATTTGTTGGTCAGAGCTTCTTATATGTACCACGGGGACAGTGACAATATCTATTCTTACCTGTTTTTGTGTTCTTGGTGCCCCATGCGTCAACATCTGTAAACACTTTGTCATCATTATACCCAGTAGGTTACATTCTGAGTCTATGTAAGCTTTTTCTTTGACTTTGTCGGGTATTACTATCAATGAAGAGAAATACAATTCAGAAAAAAAATATCCTTAAGGCAAACATAGTATTTGTATCAATAAAATCCAACAACGTGCTTTTTCCTGCTGTCTTGCAAAAGCATTTTGATATTCCCAGTTTTAGGTACAAATTGCAATTCTATTGTGAAGTTATGAAATATCCCATTAATGTTTTCAGCCCAAACAAAAGCACATGATTAAAAAGATATTATGTAGATTAATACTCATAAGACTGATACGTTTGTTTCACTCTTTAGGGTCACAGGTGTTTTTGGTGTCCCTCTCCCACATTACTAAATATCCAGCACCTCATTTTATTTAAAGGCAACATGTTATCCTTAACTGCCTCTCTGCCTTTTTCTCTGTGGCCGAAAATGGTATATGCGCTATATACTAGACAGTATTTTACATTATAACTGTTCTTTTAAGGTCACCACCCATTCAAATACCCTGGATATCAGCTCAATCTCCACAATGTGTTTGAAGGGGAGCATGAGACAAGTGGGAAGACATATTTCTAATATTCCCACCTTCCCCTTTTTCAGTTGCATGCATAAGCATTTCTGCTTTTAAGATGTGTGCTATGAATGATTGCTTTAATTCCTCAGCAAATCTACTCCAGGATAGACATGCTGATCTCAAGGACTCCAAGGACACTGTCCAAAGCAACTGCCTCAATCCTGGCTTTCCTCTTTCTCCTCGCCGTGCTGGGAAGGAGCCAAAGTGGTGGGGGCATATCTTTCCTGCACAACTTTACCTGTGATATGTTTGGCACCAGCAACTACATCTCCAGCCTGAACCAAAGACTTTCCAACAGGCACATGTCAACAACGATTCCCCATGACTCAGAAGATATATAATGTTTTGCTTTGGGGCAGGGGGTCTCTATCATTGTATTAAAGTTAAACTATTGCACAATTTTGATTACACTGTGCCTGTTTTAATCAACTGCTTCAGTCTTTGATATTGCTCAAGGAAAAAAAAAGGAATATAATTTTCTCCTTAAATCTGTCATGAAGAGCACCAACTACTGTGTTAATAAACTTTTGTTGAAAACACAAGTTTTGCTAGTTTCAAAGGCTCTCATCTCTGAGGTACATTGAACTAATTAGTAATTTAGCAGGAGTAGAGGGAAAAAAAGTTCACTTCAGGCACTTTGGTAGACAGAGACAAAGAACAAAGTTCCTTCATCTGTATTAATACATTACAAAATAGAATTAATGACCTGAAGCTAAGACAGTACCTGGCATGATTTTATGGAGTCAGTGCTTAATTTGAAAACATTTATACACTAAAAATATTTAATGAAACCAACTAGAAACCAAACTGCTTTCTTTTAGAATAGGAAAACAATATTAATATATAAATTATCTTAAAGTACATATTATAATAAAGCCAGTGTTAGACTCAGCAGTATCCCAGACAGAGGTTAAAGCATGGCAGTATCTGCCTTCCACCAGTGAAATGGATGATGCATACTGGTATGTACCATGGCCAAGTCCATCTCCATCCCCAACCCAACTGCAGGAAGCCATTGTCATTGCCCCAAAACCCTTTTCACAACTCTTTTTCACCTGTTGCTGTCTTACTGATGAGGATTCTGCTTATTTTCCTAGTGAAAAACTTGATGATTCCACAATCAGAACAATTTGTTTCTAAATGCCTAACACAGGTCCATGCCATTTCCAAAGCCAGGGTGGACAATGCTCTGTATGGTTCTCAAGCAGATCTGAACAGCATCAACTCTTTCAGGTATATTCAAGGGAAAAGAACAAAATCCTCTCTCCACGTATACCCACCTCCCAAATCAGATATGGCTAGTAGCTCTGAATTTGGACAATCTGTACCCTCTAAATCAAACTTGTATCAAACTAAGAATCTATACCACAGCCCAGAATTAGACACCACACCTCGCCATTTCCTATCAGGCTGCTAGATTGAATACCCACCTAGATGGAATGTCATGACTCCAATAGGTCGTTCACTTTGTAAGTAGTGTATTTTCTATCATATTTTTGTAGGATCTTTTTGTTTGTTTGTTTGTTTTATATAAATAATAAATTTAACACCAAAAATCGGTATCCAGCTAGTCATCATTGCCTGTGATGTGTTAGCAGCTACATGCAGTAAATCAAAGGAATAAACATATAGAAAGGGTTTTATATGTGATTAGAAAGATGGGAAAAGCATCCCAAGATTGATTAAACTATTCCTCTTGTCCTTTATTTTTTTATGTTTAGTCTTTCAAACAATCAGTTAGCATGATGCAATCTTTCATGCCTTCTGTAAAATTCTAGAGAATCAGTAAATTATTCTGTGAGCTGATAAAAATTTACTGGGTTTTGGGACTCTGTATTATCTACTGGTTGAACATCACTACCTTGAATCACAATACAAGGTATTTTAAAATAGAAAGAAGTAATAAGTATTGGTATTTTGGTATTACAGGTGCACCTTTGCATGACAATCTTTTTTTTAAATTATCAAAACCAAGTAATATGACTGCACAACTCTGCCAATCATACAGTACAATTCACATACTATTTTTAAAGGGTTCTTTTCTCCACTTCAGTGTCATAACCCTGTTGTTACCTCTAGTAGGAACCAAAATTCCAATGTCAAATTGTGTATGAATGCAGTGAAAGGATTTCATAGCATTTCTCATCTCTATTGGGTGCTGCTGATCTATAGAAGTCTGTACCAGATAGATGGCTGGTAGAAAATCAGAAGTCAGAATGGAATTTTTACCAGACAACCACAGCATAAGGCATTTTTGTTGTAATTGCTTGGAGTATAAATAGTCAAAGCAAAATACAAAATGAAAGAAAGAAAAATGTTGTTTTCTGTGTCAAAATTTTCCATTTATGCTGGAGCTGGACACTCCTCTGGGTCACAGACCCTTGTGACACCTGTAAGCCAGTGTAAGGTGCAACAACTGCATAAGAAAGAAGCATTTCGTTTTTGCAATACTACCTAAATTCCTAAATGTGTTACATAGAAACTTAGTGTCAAGTGACTTTTCTAAAATCACACAGGCACTTTTCAGAAGAAGAGGGCATCCTCTGAGTCCCAGAAAAAATGCTTTAATTACCTCAGTTTCTTCCTCATTGAGTGCTACAAGGCAATATATTAATTTCCCAATATAAGTGCTTAAAAGCCTATCATTTGGATCATGCAAAGTGAACTGAAGAATTGTAAACTGACATATGGAAAGCTGACCCGAATGGAAAGCAGGTATTTTTTGCAGTCACTTATTCTCTGAACTGGGAAATTTGAATTCCAAACTACAGATAAATGTAACCACTGGCAACTATTATTTTTAAAAAACACTTAAAAATATGAATACATAAGTTTTCTGCTAGCTGGGGATACTAGCACTAAAATGGGATGGTATAATTTAAAAACACTCTGAAACAGGCAAAGTCACATCTCACTTCAGTTTCTTAATTTTACTTGTAAATTTTCACCAATATGCCGTAAGTAAAGTGCTTACAGGATACTTTAATCATTTGCCAGTCACAGTCAAATAAGTGAGATTTCTAGGTAGGTCATTTGCCTTGGATTTGAATCCAAATGACAGAATTATTTGGATGTAACACAATTAAGTCTGTCCAGTTATGATGGCCATTTAATGAGCTTCAGCAAGGCAGAAGGGAGTTAGCTCTACCTGTCTAAGCAGGGTTTTAATATGCCATAAAGCTAACATAATAAATAATTTAAGTGCTGAAATATTACAAAGCTAAGACTTTCCCACTGACTCGATAATATGGATTGTCACACATGGAGACAGCCATTAGAAATCCAACTGATAACAAAGTGCAAAAGAGTAGATCACAATATTTGACTACTAAATAGTTAAAAATGTGCTGTCTCTCTTCATAGGAATGTGTTACGGTTTGAGATAGTTGCAACTTGAGCTTGTCAGGCATTTCTGTGGCTCTGCCTATAGGTCTGCTCTCCTGTGTCATGTTGCTAGAAGGCATGGTCCTGGGGAAGAGAGAATGAATGAATGAACGAATGAATGAAGACAGGGAGCACCTCATAGAGTTGTATAAGAAATCATACGCTGCCCTATTTTAAACATAAAATCCAAATGATTTCTATCAGACACTAAATTAACCCAGTGGGGATTTCTGACTGTTCTGGGCAGAAAATTACTTTATTCATGAGAATAATTGGATATTCGGGAGATGGTTATGTTTCGTATCATGAGTTGTACACATTGGCTTATCTGTAAAGGATTACCATGAGGTCTGGGTGTCTTTACCAAGGCAATTATGCGGTTGGTTAAGTTCAGCAATGCCCTGAAACCTAGCTTTAGGACAGAGTCAAGGCCCTAAACCAACAGTTGGTCTTTTCAGTGTTGAACAGAAATAAAGTTGGCAGCACTGCACAAGGAGCCTCCTCTGTCACGTATGACACGAACCAGCTGAAAGGAAATGGAAATGATGCTAGAATTGTAGAAACACATGGTGGGGAGGGATAAAAGGACTGTCCACCTTTAAGAAGGAAATGTGAAAATTAGCCTTGAGTTATGGCCCTCCAGGATTTAAGGGAGGGTACGTTTTTTACATCTGCTGAATTTTCCAAGTCCTCTCTTTGGTGACAAAAATACATAATTCAAAGACAAAACATTTTTCTGCTACCGTAAAAAGTTCACAAGTTATGAGGTAATTGCATTAGCACGCTGAGAAAAGGGTATGCAAGAAATCCTGATTGGCATTTCTCTGTTTAAAAGGAATTATTTTCCAATACCTGAGCATGCCCAGAGGAGCTAGTCTCTGAGCAGCTGTGAAACAGAACCTTTTTACTTCAGGGTTAGTGCAGGGAGCTCATTAGCACAGCCTCAACCCTCAGCTAAACAGCCTTGTTTGCATATTGAAGCAATAGAATGTGAAGGTGTTAAAAAGGAAGAATTGCAGCCGCTACTCCTGACTGACATGTCTATCTGGGCTCTTGTGTTTACAAGAGAATAACGAAGCTGCCCCAAAGCCCCTACTGGGCCTGATTATTATGCAGAGGCTTCTTAGATTATGTATAATTGATATCCATTTTCCCTCCAGCTAACCAATGGCAGCTCTCAGGAGTAATGCTCACTCTCCTGCATCTTACCAACCAAGCAAACACTGGAAATTGCTATCTTTTACTAGGCTTAATAATTTTTAAAGACCAAAAATTGACATTTACATTTTTCAGAAGCACAGATGACTGCACTGTTGGGGTTTTCCTACTAATACCAATCAAACATGTGGAGATATTGTATTTAAGCGTGACGCTGGTCTGTGGGTATGTTTGTGTATCATTTCTATATATTTATATATGCACACATTCAATGGACTGTGTGTATGTCCTTGCTTTTCCATACATTAACAATATGGTAACAAAAAGCAAGGGCAAGTTCTGAAAGCTTATTTTCTGCTATTTTTGTGAAAAACTTGCAAGGTTTATGCAGGCAAGGACATTACTTCAATTACAATTACTGGACCCCTTTCTGTACTTACAATAGTTATCTGCACCCTTACAGTGTTGGCCAAATGTTCAATTCCTAAACCTGACACAGGCATGAAATTGAGCAGTGCAGTGCTAATTTTTTAGTGCTCAAACTGTTCTCTGCTCATGCAAGAGAAAATCCCATTGAAGTTTTTCCTCAAAAATGAGATACTACATTTGGCCTTTAAATCACAAAGCAGTTATGAGACAGGGATTTTTTATTTCATTGGTCAAATTATTTTTTTTTATTATTATTTTGGTCTGGTTTGGAGCTTTTGAAAGGAAATTTGTTGGGGGAGGATTTGGCACCATAATTTTAAAAGTTTTGTCTGTAAAGAGATGATCTTGAAATTGAAATGCTAATAGCTAAACAGGCAAAGTCTATATAACCCTCTTGATGTACTGTAACTTCAATCCTGACCTTCAGCCTCTTTGCTGTTTTGGTCCTGGATATCTCTTCAGCACAAACTGTCAGTGGCATAGAGATATTTTATCCATACAAATAGTTGCCACAAGAAGGATGTGTCCAGTCCAATCATTTGCATGTCACCTTTCTCTCCAGAGGTGAAGACCTAGCTCACTAATCCTTTCTGCTACCTAACCTTGGCAGAATTTTAATTTTAATCTGCTCTCTGAGGATGTGCACAAGAAAATGCAAGGAATATTAATACATGGGCTGAACCGGGTTCAGTGTGAAAAGGTGATCCTTCTTCCAGTCACTTACACATATACCCATTCAAAAGTATAGCCATTCTGAGCGCACTAAACCCACTCTCTTCACAGAGCAAGTCAAACCAGTGGAAAAGAAAACCCTGAATTAATTGAACCACTTACCACCACCTGAACCACTACCAAAAATCTACATACTGCTTCCATCCACTGAAGACCTTGAGCAAAACTAGATAATAATAAGCAAGGAGCACACAACCTTTACATAGCTGGTTTTTGTTCCAGCAACTTTTCAGAAACCAGAGGGTAGTCACAAAAAGCTGAACAGTTTGCAGCTGCCCTTACCTTAGCAAAACTACCTTTATGTTACGGAAACATAAATAGGCAGAAACCGACCGTAACAAAAAAATTTCTGCCAAAAGAAAAGGCAAGTCCCAACAGGCAGTCATTCACATAATGATCTCCTGACCTGTATTTAACAAAAGCTACACACTAGTACTAAAAGTGACTGAAGTCAAATAGTCATTTCAGAGTTGCACCTTTGGCCAGCAGACCACAGGACTGCAGTATGCACTTTCACACAAGGATTTCAGGCCACGTAATTACATTCCAAGCAGTGTTAGCCCTGCACTGACCATGTAGATCGCTGAACAATTGCAATAGGTCTTCTTTTTTGTAATGTAAGCTTCTGCTTTTTACATGAGAATCTGCAGAGTGGTCATTACTGTTCTGCACAGAGCTGACTGGTCACATTGGTCTGTCTCTCCACTTCCTTTCAGGTGTTAACTTTCATTAAAAGATGCTTTAATTAAATATTAATTTATTACTTATTTATTACATAGTGCTTTTCCATGCCAAGAACTGCTGAGCTTGCCATACAGATGCTATTTGATCTCTGGAAGGAAAGGAAGAAAGCTGTGTGTCCACGGGCAGGAGGGGGACATGTTCTGTATTGAGATGCAGTCCACATTGTGAAAGACTTAGGCTACATCAGGTATTTACTCTAAAGCTCAACATTGTCCCTATTTTAAGGCATGTTTGTGCTGTTCACACCTTCAGTATACAATTTTGAGCTTCTCCTGGAAAGTATTCATGGCTTTTCGCCATTGCCTTTCCTTGAAAAAAAATTACCAGGAGGACATTTGCACCTTCTCTTGAACACACTGAAGCACAAGTCTTGCTCCACTTCATGCAGTGCCCAATAGAAGCTATGGCACTTTCTTTTTCTTCAGATGTAAAAAGGTACCTCAGCGCTTCAGATCTGGGTTCATCTTTTCCAGGTCTCACATGAAGAAAGTGCATGATTTGTCTGATTTGTCAGTTCCCTTGTGCAAGTTCTCACTAGATATAGGGGCTGGTTTTAATAACACAACATCGACTCTTTTTAATGGGGATGTGGCTATTTTCCTTCTTTCTTTTGTGCTATAAGCTTAAAATAAAGACAGAAGCCACCACTGCCTAGTCTTCTGGAGAGCAGTCTGTGATTGTGACTCAGAGCAGATCCCATTTCTCAGGATACTTTTTGTGAGAAGTGATAAAATGAATACTTAATGATTTTCTTTCATATTGTAAAATACTTTCTAAACTTCATTTACCATCATCACAGGGAGAAGAATTGTGCTGACTATCTGACAAAGGTCATAATCCGTAAATATGCAAGGTGATGTTCAGACTAGAACTTTGGTCCAGTTTGCTAGATGATTCATCAGCAGTAATTAAGAAACAATCATCAAGGTTTAGTGCAGAAAGCATTTAAGTGTCAATTTATATATACAGATATATTGAATTTAAAATGCTAACTGAAAACCTCATAAGGGTTTTTTCTTTTTATTTCCATTTACTTCTAGTTTCCACCAGATTTTTCTCACCGTGTCGGTAATTCCTTTTCCAGATCCAGCAGAAACCAAGGCATGCAGCCATACATGAAAATCTATATTTTAAATCAGCTCTGCAATGCATTTTTCTATTTATTCTCTGCTTATCATTTTCCTTGGTAGTAACAGGGGTCTTTTCAGTCACAGCTTCTCTGCCACACTGATGGCACATGGTACACAAATGAAGCCACAGCATGAAAAAGACTGCAGGACATGATTATAGCAAAGAATAATTGAAGACCCAGGAACCTATGGTCCAGAATAAATTTCATCCTGCCACTCAGTGTGTTCTGCATTCATTACTATTCAGTGGAAGTGCCATACACAAAACAAAACAAAACAAAAAGTTTACTCCTGGCACTAAAAATTCTCACCCACAAGAAGGCAAAACAATCCAAACTAGAGACAGAATAACTGTTGGAATGAATATTTAATGACTGCTTCAAGAGGTTAGCACAGGGAGGGAGGAGAACAAAGTCTGCCCTTCAAAGACTGCTCTTGTGTAAGGTCAGTGCAATTTGTTTTACAAGACTATTGGAATATAGCGTAAACTCCTTCGTTATTAGATACATAGATCTTTGTTTTAATTTGGTTCAGCTACCAGACTGAAACTGTGCAACACCTGAAATTTACTGTATCCTGAAGAAACAGACTGTGTTTTCATAAAAATACAGAAATACTGGTAATCTCTTTAGTAGTTAAAACCTTTATTGCTTCACATTGTTTCCTACTTCAACAGAGGAACTTAACACTACTAGTTTGCACAAGTCTGTGCCCAAGAACTACCTGAACTTTTCATTTTCTCTGTATCTTGCTGGGCTATAGCTACTATGTGTTGATGTAAATATCACTGATCCTAGTGTCTTGCAAAGTGTTCTTACAAAATTAACTGCCTTGGAATTGACACAATTTTGAATGCAAGAATCTCAAAGACAAAATCAGGAGACAAAGCAAAAGTTCTTTGGAGAGACAAGAAAAGTACCACTACACAAAAAAACCACATCTCCCACCTCAGTGCACTAAAATTTCAAGTCCTAAGAATCTGATTACATCCATAAAAACATTAAGTCCACAAGTTTTGTAGGTGCTATAAAGAACAGTCCTTACTCATTTTTAAATCTGTTAGTCTTGATACCTTTCATGTTTATCACTGGATTTCTCTTCATTTCCTGCCGGAGCAGCTATGTGCATAGAATACTGCAGAGACAAAAGAAAACTTCCACAGCCAAGTGCCATTTGCTCAGGCTGCTTTTTTTCTCAGAAGCCCTTTTTCAGGCAGCACCTCATTGCTGCAACAAATTAATCACCAAAGGCCTGGTCTGGTAATGAAGTGCTATGGATTTGCAAAAGCTCGAAAGGCATTACATCAATTACCTGGAAGAAAAATGAGGTGAGTTCTCAGCATAGGAAAATTAATACAGCAGTGCTGTCAGAGGCCAATCTTCCTCTGGAGCAGTTACTAGTGAAGTTAGTGATGTCCCAAAACTCTGATGGTTTATTTTTTGCCTGGGCCATCTCTACAGTTATGCTTTGGTTTCTTCCTCCATCTTTCCAAACCTATCATAACATATGTTCTGAAGGAATGATTGTGATGTTTATGCTGTTATTCAAGTGGGCAAGTTACTTATGTTCTACTTTACCTCAAAATATTTTTGCATTTTACCACCGATGCCAGTTCTGTAAATTAACACAGAGAGCATCTTTGGTGACAGGATGGACAGATGTCTTTAGCTTTAAGCTATAACAAGAGGATGGGGAAAATACTATAAATGCATAAATGTGGCTATTCCTGAGCTCCTGCTGAAACACTGTGCATATGTCTTCTCTGGCACCTCCATTTAAGCCTGTTATAACAATCTCCTAATGCTATACGGAGAGACCTCCTCTGCTCAAGCTCCACAGCTCTTTGGAGAGAGTCAGCAACCCCTCAGCAATGTACTGTTGTTGGTCCAAGCTCTTACTCGCAGAGTTGGATGAAGCACAAGAAACCATCTACTGCCCAAATATACCAGCTCAGTTCTTGCAGAATGGATGCTTTGAGACTGAGCCAGAGCTTGGCTGCTTGCAGAGTAGGCATTGCCACTGGAGCTCCATCGTGACAATGTTGCTATGAATCTACTGAAGTCACTGAGGTTACTCTAATTTTCTTTCAATTGCAATTATTGCAGCTGAAAGCAGAGTCAGTGCCAAGTAGGTTGTATCATCCACACACAGAGCTTGGGAGCTCAAGAGCAAAAATGTGTCCCCTGGCCTTTCAGGGAAAGGAAATTCACCTCCTAGCAATAAAGAAGGGGAGAATGGTAAGGTTTCCTATTAAAGCATCACCAAGCATGCCAAATGTTGAACACATATTATATATAAACACATACAAAGGCAATCTCTGCTCCTCAGCTTTGCCTAAATCAAGACATTCTCCTATCTCTCCACGCAACATATTTCCTTTCTTTCAGCACAGTAGAATTGCCCAGAGTTCATGGCCTTTTTTCAGGACCATAATATGAGCCATGAAACAAAACGTATCCATTCAAGATTTTCCATTTGAAAATAATTTATAATAATATCGAAACCAAGTCACTTCATGATTACAGGATATCATTTAATAAATTTTAACTGAGTGAGCAAGGGATAGATATCATTTGCTTTCCATCCCATTTCAGATTTAATTAGCAAAATGTACAACTAACAACCAGCTCCAAAAGGAAGCTTCTCCCTACAAAATCTGTACTGCCAACACAAAAACTTAGAAATCTCCATGTTAAAAAGCAGTTAGAGGAGTAGTAGTGGTGAAGTTAGGATGGTCTACACACACAAGTATGGCAAACTGTGAGTTGTGTAGGGGAAAATTATGTTCTTCCATTAGACCAATTTTTACTATTAGGAAAAAAACCAGATGAGTTTTCCTGCACAGAAGCCTTTCGTCAAGTTCTTCAGAATGTATCGTTAATTTTTGTGGTTACAAATAATATTGCATTATCACCCTCTGTTCTTAGATACTTCCACAGAGAATAAATATTTATCCCATCGACTGTTCCAGCTCCCTGAGAATGAATGCCAACTACCATGTAAAAATTTTTGTTTATGGAACACGCTTTGCTTCTAACAGCACAAAAATCTTTTTATAGCTCTATTGCAGTAGGCATATTATGGTTTGGTTTTTTTTACTGCTGTTGCCTAACGAAACCCTTCCCAAAATTGTGCCATGCACTCTAAAGCCACAGAGATGCATTTTTTGCATGAAAAGCTTTGTTACCAGAAGAAAACAAAGAGAGAATGAAAAAGAGGGCATGTTACAGATGGGGAACTGAGACACAGACTGATTTCCTCAAAAGTATTTTCCAAAGACATACAATAAATCAGTGGCAGAAGGTCTGATCCCATATTCCCTATTCAGTCTCAAACTTTCCTTTCTTTTATTATTTCTTCCTCCACACAATATTACTTACTCGCACACATGAGCAAGATAACTATCACAACTATAATGCTATGCTATTATATAGCACTAAGGATGAATAAAAATGCAAGCTATGGAGTATATCAGTTTTATACTGTGCTTTTGAATGTCACAGATCTCCACCCATAACAGTACTGCATCACCGTTTCCATAGCAACAAGATAACATGAGCCACTTTGGTGTATGTTACTGTCTCTGAAACAGTCCAACCTCAAGATGAGAATACCATATTGGACTTTGTAAATGAATTCTGATTTGTACTTTTTATGCAAAATATATCCCCGAATGATGTACTAACTTGAATAGTGCAGTTATTTAACTGGATGACATTATAGATAGAAAACAGGTTCTCAGATGTGACAATGATCTGAAAGTTCTTTTCTTTTTAGATTATAGGAGCTACAAGGCAACAGATTATCAGGCCAAATTAAAAAAAATGTTTATGTTATATGGACAGTAAGGAGTTATGGGATGGTAGTGATATAGAAGGCCCAGTGAAAGACTAGAGAATTTTAAAAACAGAGTAGTCCCCAAACCACATTGGATGGCTGAGGGCAAGGTGTGACATATGCACACTCAGTACAGGTATCATGGTAGCAAGCCAGGTGTCTACACATCCCAGAAGTTGAGATCTGGGAGATGACAGACAGAGGAAGTAAAAGAGCCCAACGAGAGAGCAGCAAGCTACTGTGGAGACAAAAATTAGCAGCATATACAGCAGACAAGGAGCTGACTAGTGTGATCAAAAACCTACTGGGAATATTTAAATGGAGGATGGAAGAGAGAGGGGATGGTACTGCAAAGATAGGTAAGAAAAAAAATCACATACAATGTGTAGAAAAATCACAACCATCCATTTCCAGGAACAATTTTACACCAGTACTAAAAAATTGACCTGAGATAGGGCAATCCCACACAAACCTCTTCCCACTGACAAGCTACAAAGCCCACCATATAAACACATATACTTCCTTATCTCATTTTTTCAACATTTTTCAGAGTATTAGTTGTTTCATAGAATAGTTTGAAATGTAAAATGCATATAATGGGTTGTAAAACATGGGGAATGTTCTGACTGGCTCCCTAAGTGGCAGGAATGTGATTGAAATACTGTAACGATGCATTCTTATAATTCAATTACTTTTTTCATATATTTTGGCTGTTTATACAATGTGTCTACCTTTTGATGTCTAAAAGTTAAATTAATTCAAAAGGTCTGTGCAGTTAGAAGAGCCACCCTCTGACTTCTAGAGATGTGCATGGCTGGGCTTGTATTCTCCTACCATATGTATCCCTTTTAATGGTTCAGACTTCAAGGGGCTGACAGCATTTCTTCATTTGATCAATAGTCTGAACAGTTGCTCTGTGCTGTAGCATTTACAATGGAAGGGGCCCGGCAGTGCTACCTCTCTCAAAAAGAGAATTAAGACAAAGTCACTTCTTTCCACAGCAGTCCTGCACACCAGCTCTTCATTTGTGTTGAATGTCACTAAATCCAGACAGGAGCTCCACGCTGCCATGCTGAAGCAGCAGCAGTCCCTCACTGATGAGGTCAGCAGCCACAGGAGAGCACAAAGGGGGGCTTTAATCAGCCAGTCCATAACCAGTCAAGGAGAGATTAAATTGCCTCCACTAAAACAGTGGCCAACCCTCACCACAAGGAAAGTCTTCAGTTAAATGGTCTTTTCTTCTCTCAAAACTTTGCTTCACATCATTTGTGAGAGGAACCTGGGGAAACCTTTGTAAAATCATGAGAGCAGGGGATAGACTTGTGTGAAAGTATGAAAGTGTAGCTGTATGGTCTACTGCGCAATAGTTTTCCCCATAAAATATCCTATTCTACTATTCCTGTTTCATTCAGGCTGGTGAGGACTCAAGTGGCTCTAATGAGACAAGCATGAGCAAAAGACAGACACGGAGACTGTGAACTGAGTTTCAGCAATAATATTTCTTAACAGCTGATTATGCTCCTGAGTTTTAAACTCACTTATTGAAGGAAGGTAACTGAAGATGGGTATAAACACGAATCTGAACAAAAGTGAGATTTGCACCAAGTCATCCAGCGATTTCACTCCTCTCTCACTGAACCAGTCCTCTGACCTGCCCCCTGAGAGCTTTTCTTCTTCCTCCTTCACTGCCAGCTCTGAGCATCCTTTTCATCCACAGGTCTCTGCCATTTCAGATCACCTAGTCTACAGCTGACTTTTGCTGTAGCACTGCTCAGGTTTCCAGGGAGTTCAGAAATGACCTTATATTTTACAGAATTCATTCAAGCTTTCAAACGCAGCAAGAAATTTTAACACACATTGTATATAGTACCTGACCATAATATGACATACCACAAAACTTCATGGTACAGAAGATAATCTCTTCCTTTCATCAGGACACCCATTTGTGAATTCACATTGTCTATGAACTCCAGATGCAAAGTTTGCCGTTACCTGTCTGCAATGCAGTGCTGTGACATGGATGCCACAAGGTTTTCTTAATAATCAGCTAGAAGGAAACAAGCATTTTGGGATTAAATTGATTTTTAAAGTTTTAAATTAAATCCTTTTTTAGGCTGAAATGAGGAAATTCTTACTTTCCAGGGACTGAACCTTTGAGGGATTGGAGGGTTGTTTGGGGGTACTACATTGACTTGATTTCCCCAAAGCAGGTCAGACCTAAGTGGATCAAGAGTAGAAAATATATGGCAAGTATTTATTTCTAGAAGACTTAAAACTGGGGATTTAGTTCCTCCTCTTGATCATGGCAGGATTACATTAATTGCCTAAATGGTTTAGGGCACTGTCCTCTGGAAGAAAAAACACAATGTGATGAAAAATACCTTCAGTAAGTGAAGAATGCACTAGGGACACATTAAGAGAATGAGAAAAATATTTTAGGACATAGTTTAAACCCAGCCAGTTATGAAAAACAAACTACTCATAACCTTTATAATGCTTCACGTTTTTCTTCAATAGTATCATCTTCTCTTTAATAAGAACAAGCAAAAAATCCAACTAAAGCCAATTAAAAATTGCCCACCCAGCTCTTTTTTCTTTACCCCTCCTGAAACTGCAAGTTATTGTGTTGGACAGATGGGAATTTCCTGCTCGCTGAGGGCTCTGTAAACTCATGTAAGGGATCCTCTACAGAAAATAGAGTGATTTCTCACTAAGACTATGACAGTCCTCAGGTTACAGAAGAAGCCACATTCATATTTCCCCACAAGTCTGTTGGAAATTAATACTATCTCTCTCATATGTGGGTTTATTGAAGGAAGAGTAGGGGAACATTTGTATTGAGTGTCTTGGAAGTTTTGCCTGATAGAGTTTATAACTTTTTGTAGAACTCCTAGTGATGTCTGTCATATTGGGGTCTTCCTAATTCATTCTGTACCACACAGAAAGTTGTCACAGGCCTGAGGCTGTTAATATCATAATATCACATTAAACTGCAGAGAAAAATACAAAGAGATATCATATATTCTCACCCTATATTCCTGCCCCTATTGTCTCAAAAGTATCTGTTTCAAAAATTTTAATTTCCATTTCAGAAAAACTCTCAAGCATCAAGTTTTTATTAGGAAAGTCAGACTTACACCTAACCAGCTCTTAAGCCAAACACTTGTTAGAGACAAATGTGACCTCTTTAACCTACCAGTTATTTAGAGAATATGGTCAACTTGCAAGCAAGAGAGCACCTCTATGTATCTAAAAGGAGCTCAGTATCCAAAATCCTTTAAGATGTAGGAATACTCCAGAGTAATTAACTGTCAAAGTGCCAAAGGATGTTGTCCTCTCCAGACTTTGCACTGGATGTCATCCCCAAATCCTCTCTGAAAGCACCGAGCAAAGCATTCACTCCAGCCCTTGAGACTGGGTAACTCACACTGCTTGGGTCATCTGCTCACTTCTGCCAAGGACCATAACTCCTTGCAGCTACCAGCTCACTCAGAGACCACCCTGATTACTTTGTAAGAGACTAAGAAAAAATGATTACTTCTATTTGAATTATCAAGATAAAATATTTAAGAACATGATTACTATACTGGAAAAGAAAAAGAGAGAGAAAAGTAATATTAAGCATCCTCCCTGGCTTGTATATTGTATCAGTTACCACAGAGAGCAAGAAACCTAGTCTTTTACCCTGAAAAATCTTCCTATGGTGTTTTGCTAAAAGCAGAGTTTCTCTTCAGCTATTACAACTTAACTGCTTGACTGGCACTTCAGTTCAGCCCCAATCCCCACAGTTCTCCTTAATACCTGCTGAACTTGTGGGTTTCCCATGTTTTTTTCTAAAGATCGCTCTTCACACAGTTGCTAGGTGCAGCCTGTACTATCTTTTCTCATGGTGTCCCACCGTGCTGCACGTGGAACCTGCATTTACGTGACTCAGTTTTCTTCACAGTGTGTAGGTGAGAATGCAGGGTTGCAAAGAACAAATGGGCTGCTTAGGGAAAGACTATGGGAAACAGATCAAGGACAAGAGTAATCCTTTGATATGTCCTTTCAGCATGTGGCAACTAGAGGTTTAGAAACTTCCTTTACTGAAGACTGAGTGAGGACAAGCATATCTACTAGATACCTAAATGGACATGATTTTGTGTGTGTGTGTACAGATATATACACATATATACATAAAAAATATAAAATCCACTTATATTTTTGGGCTCTGTAACACTTGTGCTAAAAATTTCTACATATTATTTTGCCAGCTTCTAGCTACATGATAATTTCAGAACTTGTATTGTAAAAAATCGTGGAAGATGATTCCCCAGCACCTTCTCTGTTCATGATTTCCTAGCACTTTCTCATATCCCTACTGCCTCAGAGGCATCAAATGTCTCCTCTCCGAAATAAAAAGTCTTCATCTATTTAGTGTATCTTCACCTAGAGTTGTTTCATATTTATTGAGCTACCTCTTGCTCTTCTGTCTAAATATTCTTGCTGCTGTATGTGCTTTTTCACAGGGGATATCGAAACTGCTGACAGTTTTTAAAATGTGAGTTCAACACTGATTTACAAAAAAACATAGGGCTGTGTTCTGATCTTCTGGTCTCTGCTTCCTCCCTGACGTGTGAAATCATCACAAAAACAGCATGCTGGGTAGGAACTGCTCAGAGCTATCTGCTAGGAAATGCACAGTGCAAGGATATGTCACCACTAAATTATACCCTTCTCTGGGGCTTTACAAGCTCCAGATGAGGATTAAAAAACAAAAAACCTTTTCATGAAGAGCATTCCATGACATCATATACAACATACTGCCTTGTGTGCAGAGCACTCACTGGATCTGGGAAAGGTCTAGTTAGTTCAGTTTACCCTTTTTTTGTTAGGGATGATCCAAAGCCATCCCGGGGAGCACTCACAAAGGTTAATTTACAGGTGGGTCTCCTCCAAAGTGACTCCTTGGCTGATGGGGGAAACATACAACCCTCTTCTGACTCAATGGGTACTGGAGGCTTTCTTCTAAGTAGAACAGCTTTAAAAGAATGGATAGAAAGTGTCTTCTCTTAAGACTAGAGCAGTAACAGGGCACTTCCTTCAAAGGTAAGAAACATGGTTTTAAATCCACAGAACTAAGGAACTAAACTGTTTTCCACATGCTGGTCCCAACTAGCAAGCTCCCAGCTAGCAAGCTGCTATACAAAAGGAAGAGTGCTCTTACTTTCCAGCTTCGTTAGAAGCGGACTGGGGAAGCCAAAGTAAAAAGAGTTGCTCCATTTTTCCAGCCCCTGATCTATCAGGCTGTTTGTGATAACAAGGACCCTACAAGTCATGTTCAGCTGAAATGTTGGAGTACACAACAGGAATTTCATTCCTGAAATTCTCAACTTAAAAGCCTAATTTTTGTAAAAGTGGAAATATAAATGGACAATTATACACTACACGGTGACACTCAAGAACAGAAAAGCAAGACATTCTTTCCTATTTTTCCTGGCATACATGGGCTTCAGAACTGAGACATCTACCACAGTATTGCAGCAAGAAAATAGGGGGGTTATCCAACCTGTCAGATTACAGAGTCTCGCAACAGGAAGACACAGAAATTTTTTTTGCCTTTCTTTTTCCTTTGTTTCCTTGGTAAATCTTTCCTCTAGATACTCCTCTAGATATTGGAAATTAGCAGAGCAAAAGGAAAGGTGGGCTTGAATTCAGAAGAAATGGGGCTTTGATCTTAAAAAAGCAGGTAAAAATCAGAGCACAGAGAGTACACGTATCACTAGGTCAGGGGAAGTGATGTCACACTCATAATGAGCAACAACAATACTTCTGAAGAAAAAAAGAAAAAAAAACCTTAAAATTGCCTCCTAGATATTAAATCAAAGGGAATGTTTGCATTCTAACTGCCTCCAAGCAATCTTTATATTAAACTGCTTTACGTGCAAGACTTCCAGATCATTTACAGGGCAAGTGCCTAGGAAAATAGGGGCTTTCCAAGCGCCTGAAAAGATTGTCTGACTGATTGTCTGTCTACAGGTTTTCTTTTAAAGCTATTTTAAGTATATGATCCCATCCCAGCTATTTAACTCGGGAACCTGTCAATTACACACTGCCTAATTGAACTCTCGGATACTGTAGGATTGCAAGCCACAAAGCTATTGAACAAAAATGTGAATAAAGGGTTTTATGCTGTGATTTCATTCTTCAAACCCAATTTGAAAAGGTCAAATTTCAGATTGCACAACCCCATTGAGACTTAGGGACTAAACTGGGACAATCACAAAACAAGAAAAGCTAATTTTTTCTTCCCCTTTTGAAAGGCAAGAGGAGGTCTTTAATACTAGTTACTTGCTGGGGCTGATAGCAAGGTTTGGTGGTGGTGAGAGGACAATGAAAATTGAAAAACGGAAACATATGAGTCAGTTTTTGCACTTCTGAGCTAGTAAATGGATGAATGACTGTGACAGCTCCTTCAGAGACTCTGCAACCCTGCTTTCTGTTGTTTGATTATTTTTTTCTTCAAAGAAAAAACACGGGATACCAAACAGATCAAGGGGCTAAATAAGGGAAAATACCTCTGGAATAGATTTTACAAAAGGCTGGAAATAAAATGTGTATTTCACAAGGGCTGCACTGTGGTCCTATGCCAAAGCCCCCTGAGGTTAAGTGAAAACCTCCTTGATTTCAACAGAATTTGCGTCAGAAGTGTTTTACAGAAATTAGTGGCAGTATCTATCTTGATATACATGAAATTAATTTGAACTACCTATTTAATCACCATACAAATGCTTATACATTGTCTCCATGTTTATTGATTGACTACATAATCAAGTGTGTCCTCAGCTGCTGTAAATCCCTAGGACTGCACCAACTCCAGTGGAGCAATGACAGTGTATGTCAGCAGGGAGATCGGAACCAAGAAGGGACTTCACACAGTATGTGGCCATCCATGCTCTTATATAGTGTGAAATAGGACTGAGAGAGCTCCTAGTTTTAGCTGATAAGCAGTTACTCTAAGGAAGAAAAATCACATATGCTCACGTAGCAGGTAGCTTGCAAATACGACCACCCCCAAACATTGCCAGAACTATGCCTGGCACCCTCTTTGATATTGAAGGGGTAATTGGCTGTTAATTCTATTGACCTTATTTGCAGAATCTCTTCCATCCTGGGAGCATTAGTGACTGTCAGGCAGCTTTACATAACTGTCTCCTGAATGTTTTTCTTTTTAGTGATTTTTTTTTTCCTGAGGCATTTCAGTCATGTAACTTCAGCAATCAATTTTGGCCCAAAGCAGCATAGGCCTCAGTCACAGAGAAGCCAGTATCTGAACGCAAGCTTGCTCCCTAAAGCACCAGGGATAAGAGTGAGTCCACAAAAGCTTAAGAAAAGTGAATCTGAGTTGAGTCATCACACAGCCAGCTAAATTACTGGCCCTGTAATCAGCCTTTTTGAAGGTCTCTTAAATTGTTAATCCTTTTGCTGGTTATAATTGCTTTATTGAATCTAAATTAATCCAATGTTTTAAGAAATAATAATGCAATTATAATGGATACATAAAATTAAAAAATATGGAAACTACTTTATTTGAGACCTAATTTGTATCAGACTGAAGATACAGTTTGGGAATGGTATTTTTTGCAGAATGTCTTTCTGGGGGTTGAGTTTGGGGGCTGTGGGCTGTGGGGAGGGTTAATATTTTATTTACACAATGTATGCAAACCAGTTAGATTTAAAAATTCAGTAGATTGGGAGTATTCACTGCATATGGAGAGTGAGTCAGTGCCAAATCAGAACTGGATCCATGCCAGGAAAGATAGCCGGGGGTTAGACATCTGTAAAGTGTTGGATGAGATGGAAGACAAACCTAAAACACTTCTGTTCATTACACACATAGGTTATTTCCTAGCCATTCATCTAGATCTCTATTTCTAGACCAAAATTGCTGTATATAAAGATGGACATTTGCATATTTTGCAATGCACAGAAACTTTACTGTGTCCCAGAAGGACTAACTTAACCTGAACATATAGCACTGAAATACCCAAGGGTAATCAGGTCTTATCTGACCCAGTCTGGGATAGAAAAAAAAAATATCATCCAGGTGTCTGGGACTTCCAACACTACCAGGAATTACCTCATTATCCTACAGCACTAGCCTCATCAGATAAAGAAGAGGATGGGGGGAAGGACGTAGAAACACGAGAAGGAGAACAGATAAAAGGGAACTAGGGAGAAGAAAAAACATGTTGAGTCTTAATTGAGCTTGGAGAGGAAGCAGGAGGAGAAAAACAAGGTTGGCTGGGTTATGATTTATTCTCTCTAGTGATCTATGTTTGCTGTGGATTGAAACGTGTTCTTGTTCCTAATATATATTTTATACCTTATTTATCAAGCGTGAAGTCAAGGATGAACAAATTTTAGTTATGGGCAAAGTATGACACTTCTTCAGAGCCAATCTCCTCAGTCATTACGTTGTAGAACCCACTGAACATGTTAACATTTTCTGAGCTGCAACAGCTGATTCTACTCTGAGCCCCAGCTCAAGGAATATATGCTACAATAAACTTTTAAATGCATTACACTTCATATAATCTCTTCCATGCATGATGTGCAATCTTGATCCCCAGTGCTGCACCAAGAACCATGAGAACATCACTGACTGAGCACAAAAAGAGAATTTGAGGTTAAATTTGGAAAGAGAAAGAGGAAAAGAAGAGCAGAGGCATGTACACAAACCAATGGAAATAAAACCCTCTTTTTTTTTCCTTTCACCCAAGTGAATAAAAGTAAGGTGAGATAGCCAGGCTTAGAGGGGTAGCAGGAAAGAAGCAACATGATGAAGAGGTAACTGGTAGCAAGTCTCCAATTCATAGATAATTATAACTGTTAATACATTTTGCTTTGATTCCTATTTGTGAAATAATTTGCCACCTTGAAGAGAGTGTATAGGGATTCCGTGTTTACACATACATTTAAAATTCCATGTAATTATGTATGGGTATGCAGAGCCCTCTTTTTTACATACTACTTTTTGGATTGTTGAAGGTCCAGCAGTACACATGAGTATCATCACAATTAGCCCTGGTAAAAGTGAAAGTGGTGTTTGGAACTAGCCCACTGTAATTAAGTGCCCAGTTATTTGGAACTAGCCAGATGTACTTAAGTTCCCAGTTACCCTTGAGAAAGCAGCTGTATAATAAAATGTCGTCTTTTAAATACAGCTCTGTGTCTCACACACACTGCTGAAAAGCTGCCACTTTAGCAATGAAGCATGGCACCTACTCAGAAGCATATTTGTTTGTGCTATTCTCTTCACTTGGTTATGATGCCCTCAGTAACTCTGCACTTATGGAGCTTTTAACCAAACGTATTTTAATTAGCATACAGAGGAGAATTTTATGACACATAACTATCAAATGATTCATTGCTTTAACACACTTTTTTTTTCCATGATCACCAAATTCACAATTCTATAGACTAACAAAACAAAAAAAACCAATCCAAAACATCTGGATGTACGCCTCAAAGTCCACATATGTACTACATTTGACATTATTAACATGTTGAGGCAAATATTTTTAGCCATTCTTCACATGTAACATAGAAAGTGGAAAACACAATCTACTGAATCATTTAGTTTGCCTATGGGCAACATCGGGTAATCAGGAATATTTTTCTTTATTATTTTAGTATTGCTTTACAGAGAACAAAAGATAAATACATTAAAAGATAAACCATCAGCATCTTTATTATTTCTCTTTCCAGAACATCAGTCCTTATGTCTCATTTACTTCAAGATCTCTTTTTAACTACAAGCACTTCTTAAAGAATTCACCCTTCAGTTCAGTTGAGGAGCCCATCCTGTACTAGGCACAGCCACTAGTGTCTGTAACATGCCAGCTTCCCCCATCAGAAGGAAAGGTATAAAGTGTTCTAGGACACTGGTCTGGCCTGATCATGCATTCCTCAACAATCCAATACCCATGAAAGACACATAAAACATGCATAACCAAATTAACAATGTGAATTAGCACAAATTACTAAGGCCAATATATAGGGATAGCACAGATTCACAGGACAAAAACTTCTATGGGCTCAGGAAAATGTGACAGAATTTGAAAGAGAAATAAAGCATCATGAGAAAGGACTTTTAAGTGCATTATAAAAAAGAGAAAATTGAAGGCGTCAATGTTTAACAATAAAATGTAGTTTATTAGAAATAGGGATAAAGTATTGACTGAGACAGGATTTGGGGAGCAAAGTAATATCTTTTATTAGGCTGACTAATTTAGTAGGAAAAAAGGATAAGTCTTGAGGAACACAAGCCCAGGTCCTTAGGAAGATACTTGTCTATTTTCCAGCTATATCCATTGGATTAATAAAAAGAGATTGCCTTCTCTCCACAACCTTTCTTTGCTTATACTCTTAGACTCTCATAGTTACAGCGCTGTCACTGCATCTTGAAAGTGTTCAATTAACATTTTGCTTCAGACTTTACTTAAAAACTCAGTTTTAATGTCATAGCCAATCCCATTAAAATTATAAATAGATGGATGAAAATCAGGCTGGAAAAAGAAAAGAACAATGGTAGAATCCACATAGATACTGTAGTAATTTTCAAGTTGTCTATATATAAAATACCATTGAATAAGAAGCAATCATGCTGGGTTAGAGAAAATGAGCACATATGTCAACTGCATAAAACATTCATTCCACTGTACTTAGAGTTGGTAGTCTTTTACCTGGATCTCTATGACCACTGCAGGTTATCACATGTCAAGGAATGCATCGACCAGCTGGAGAAAGTTCCCAAAACAGAAATAAGAGTGAACTTCCAGGGAAAAAAAAATTAAAAATTGTTATCTATTATAAGACTTTGCAAGAACTGGGTTTGCTTAATCCCAGAGGGGAAAGACTAGAAGGAGATTTGCTAAAAGTTTTCAAATTTTCAGAAAGATTGTTTATGAAAGGAGATAATGGATTGTTTTCCATCACCTCTGGAAAACACAAAAGATTGCAATAGAGAAGTAGGTTAGAGGTGAGAGAAATATTTCAGTGTGAAAGGCCAACTAAGCAATGAGTAACAGACCTACAGAGATTTTTCCTGCTTGTTAGAAATTTTAAGGAGGAGTAAACCAAACAACAGTAAGGACTGTTTTTCTGTATTGATCCTGCTTTGGAACACCCTTCTGAATTAGTGCATCTCGTAAATATTGCACAGAAAGTATTATTATCAAATGATATGCAACTCTACCCCTGCTCTGCTGCGTAGATTGTGGAGCTAAGCATAGATTGCTGTTAAGGTCATTATAATGTATGGTGGATCTGAAAAGTGAAAGTCAAATTATTGCCATTCAAAATTCTTTTAACTAGACAGCATGCTAGTGACTACAGCAGAAGCAATGGAAACTGGACGTATGTATGCTTTTCACAATTTTATTTACATTGGACCTCTATTTTCTGTCCAAATATTTTATTTTTCAAAAAATATCAGAGTTTAATTACTAATTACACTCACAAAATGTGCATGCTTTTGTGCATAGTCCATATTGCATTGGCTTCTGAGGTTACTTCATGCTCAACAGTTTTCTGTTGAAAAAGCTACAACACCTATCCTTGAAAATAATGAGGAATAACAAAGCATAATTGCTGATAAAAGCAGCAAGATTTTACCTGTGCCTGTGGCTGTGCATTCATAAAACTCATGAGTCATTCGCACAATTTTACTAGCTTTGGTAAATCTATACTAGAAAAAGCTTTCACAAGATCACACTTGTCAGTATGTATTCTTGTACTTAGAACAAATCAATGTATATACATCCTTTCTAATATAAGTGAAATACTAGGGACTCATTTTCTCCTCATAAAATGTAGCATTATGAGAAAGTAATATTTTTTAAAGTTTCTTTCCTTTATTGGCAGGATTTCTCCAAAATCAGTGTCATCAAAAATAATATTTGAGAGAGTTTTTAAACTTATTTTTAAAATAAATGCACATACTTTCTGACAGGAAAGAGAAAGCTAGTGGTGAGCTGTACAAAACCACAACCTACTGCTGCTCTGATCATTATTCCCTGTTCCCGGTTCCTGGACCACATGCCAAAACAGCTAAGATGACAGGGTCCAGGAACAATTGTGTTGGAGCTTTAGAGCTGCCTCTGGGCCTGTCACATCGTTAGACTACTTGTGCTGCTTGCCTTCCTTGTCCTCCTTAATGCTATTTCCTTTCCTTTCAACATTTTTTCCTATAATTTTTCTCTATTTTATCCATTAATGCATAACATTCCACTCAAGCCCTATATGCCTCTTTCTATACACAAGGTGTATATAGCAGACCTTCAAGCTGGCGGTGCAGGCTTTGCTCAAGTGGGCAAATGGATTTAAGAAGCATATGCCCACTGGTCTCAAAAATGCATACCTGGAGCCTTTCTGCTGAAACACAGCCTGCACACAACCACCCTGCTTGGTTTTCAGTCTGAAGCCTTCACAAATACATACCACACCCTGTTACTCAAGTACCCACTTCCTATTATAAATAAGATGTTCTCTTTTTTTCTAACTAGATCCTGACTCAATCTGGAAAACTCAGACTTGGCTTCAGATTTCATGTGTCCTGTTCAGCTCAGGAAAGTTTAGTCTGCTGTCTGGAAGTAGCTTAAGGATATTCAGAGTTGGATTCAGTTTGAATTTTTTACTGTGCCCCTGAGATAAAAATGGAACTGTGATTTTTTTTTTTTTTTTTTTTTTTAGGGGGTGCATGTGTCTACACTGCTTTGACAGAAAGCTCCTGAGGGTGTTCAGAATATCCTTTGTACCTCCACTCCAGAGGTGTGGGGGTCACTCCTGGCATATCTAGCTGTCCTCCTGTCAGTATGCACAAAGAAAAACCTGGGCTGCAGGTTTTGTGGCATGCAGTGTCTGTAAGCCTATGGTGAGTGCTGGCCTGTGTACAGCACAAGGGAAGAGTGGTGACACAGCCCATGCCACTGCAGGCCATGCCTCAGAGATGCAGTCAGCAATGTAACCACCCCTCACAGGGGTTTCAGCACCCCTCAGAGGGTGCTGCAAGAGGATGGGCAGTCAGGGCAGTTAGCCTTGATGACACTTTCCACAGTACTGCAAGGGCTATGAGGTCCAGCTATCATGCTAGCTATCTCAATCACCCCATTTGTAAACCAGTTTTACAACATCCTTATAAATAAAGTTTTCTCAGCAAGAATAAGGTCCTTTAGGGAAAAGCTGCAGACAGCATTCTGATGGTGTGATGCCAGAAAGGTGCTGGGCCTCCCTCTCCTGCTGCTGCATTTGCGTAGTGTTGTGTCAAAATGATCGTTGCTGGCCCACTGGGAATGCAGGCACAGTCTACCAAAGAAACCCCAGATGGGCAGGAAGGAGGAGGGACAAGGTCTAACCTGGCTTACAGTTTTGATCCATGGACCACAGTGTGATGTGATTGGTGATCCATAGAGCCAAGGAACAAGCCTGTATTCTCCTTTATTTGGACACAGGACACGTATCCAGCAGATCGAAGGGAATGTGTTACATATTCTCCAAGCTCCATTCAAGTAGCTCTACACCATTCATTGCCAGCTTAAGTTTCTTAAGCACAGACTTTCTCCAGTGACAAGACATGTTTACACCATAAGTTCCTTAAGTCCCAGTTTTTGAACAGAAAAAAGACTGTGCCTTTATAGGAATGCCAGAAAAAAAATGCTATGTATGCATTCATAGATTGAAAAATAGTAACAAATTGCCTTCTCAAACATATTAAAAATTCACTTTAGGAACAATTATGAAAAGACACTAATACCACACAGTACAGGTGATGTTCTTATCTCCAGAACATCCTGACATGAATCTATCTTATTCGGTACTTTCATGAAGATGGAGTAATCTCTGGGGACTTCACTGAGCACAAAGAGGCAAAGTGATGTGTTCACAGTAGGTAAAACAGTGATTCAGAGATGTCCTTCTTCAACCCATTATTGTACCTGTTAAGAAGTATTTCTTCACTTTATTAGCAGGCTAAGAGATCATGACAATTAATCACTGTGATTAATTGTGTTTATAGATAAAATATATATCACAGGTCGTGTTTGGGGAGAAATCATACATCGCATCAAATGACTGTGTCAGTTCTGCTGCAAGCGCATTTCTTGCTGCTCAGCTATAAATAGTGCACACAACACGTGAAAAGGATCACGCTCCATTCTGAGGTGGGAAATCGCTGAAGAAATCTGTTCTGGTAAACAAGCCCTTCCTGTCTGAATAATTGGCAGCAAACACAACTCCTGGATCACTCTGCTGACAAAAACTGCCTTGCTCCTCTCTGCTACCAAAGCAACACTGCATGTCAGGGAAGGCTGAGACCACTAATACGGAAACTGAGGTGTCTTGGTGCCGGCCATAGAAAAGCCCAGACAAAACTCTGCTCTTTTACAAACCATCTCCTTGGTATGGCTCAGGTGTTCACTGCAGCCCCCACCTCAGCTGTCAATACCACCACCTCCCTATCAGTGTTCACCACAGGCTCATAGGTGGCTCAGCCCCATATGGCAGACACAACAGACATGTTTTGCCAAGTTAGAGATCCTCAAGGGTGACAATTTCACAGCCTCCACACAGTTTCTTCCAGTGCTCCTAAGAAAGGCTTGTCTTGTATCTCAGCAGAGTCTTCTCTGCTACAGCTTAGCCACATGTTTTGCTGTACTGTACACCAAGAATACAAAGAATAAGCTATCCTCTTGAATATTTCTTGGTTTACTTTTGAGCTTTTTAGACAAAGTCCCTATAACAAATAACAGTGTTTTACATAGTTCAAGACTGCTAAGTGTTTGTATGTCATCATGTTCGAGAAAACACATAGGATACAGCAGGACCACTGCATTTAATCATTTGATGGAAAGTATGTTTAAGGGAGGACACCCCTCTTCTATTCAATAGTGTCACACAGCATTTCCAATACCTGCATCACACAGCACTTAAGAGTCTATTTTCTCCCTTCACCAATCACATGTATGGTGCTAACTGCAACTACGCCCCACGTACCATGAAGTACCCCTGCCAGGGAGCCTGGGATTTCTTTCCATGTCATGCATGAAGCCATATATATATGAGCATAAAATATGTCATCTGACTTTGATAGCAATAAACATACTATGAAACTAATAGAAATATTGTGTGTCGGATATATTTAGGCTGCAAGCGAACAGGACAGTGAGTGTTCATACCATCCCTATACCATGCCTATCCCATTCCACCAACTCCTGTGTGTTACTACACAGGCTCCTAAATTTTGATGCACCAGATTGTATGTCTGACAACTAAAAAAGACAGTGAGTCAATCTTGCATTGGCACCAACATAGTTGGTTATCTCAGCATAGCACTTTTGACATATGCAGTATTTGAGCAAGATCATGCTCAACAAATGTTGTGCACAAGTATTCCGGGTGGCAAAACTCAATGAATGGCTCAAATACTTCCAAAAGAAGCAAACCGGTCCTGCATGAAATGAATTTGTTTCCAAATGTAAGTGAAAGCATAGGACATATTTTGAAGTCTTCAGTCTAATAATTATGATGAGGCATCTAAATCAGAAAGACTTCACTTTGAGTCACTGATCAGTATATACATGCACCTTTAACATAGTTAATGCTGAGTCTCATAGATAATGTGTTCCAAACTTCTTTGGAGATATCCAGATCCTCACAGAGAAAACCTGTTTAGTTACCGTTGACATATAGAATATGCTATTTGTTTTCCTTCTCCTTTACATTTGACAGTTAGTGCTTAAGAAAGGACTTTGATATAGCCCATGACATGCCTGAGGGTATTTTTAAAAAGCAGTTTGGGGGAAGAGGAAGGGAATGAATACGTGAAAATAAAGCCTGATCTAAATTGGTAAATTACATGTTCCCAGATGTTTCCTTCTTGAAATCTCACATAGAACAACTGCATTGGGACACCTGTAGTCTAAGGTTTTCAGATGTCACTAAATCTTTTCTCCTTTTTCATAAGCTGATCTCATATTTTCCAGAGTGATGCTGTTTTCACTTCACATCATCTGTACAAACAAATAAAGTACTCCCTCCCCCACAAACACAACCACATGCACACACATACTCCTCTCTTTGGTCTGTGTACAGTAGCTTGGCACCAAAAAGATATGTGATTAAGTTTTAACAAGTGTCAAAGCCAAGTGGCTCACAGACACTTACCTGGAGATCAGAATGTGGTTTAGGTGCTTTCTGAAATTCAAATTAGCAAGTGTCATTCTTCCTGCCTTCTACCACGCTTCAGGGAATGTTTGATCTGCAGAGACAGAATGAGCCGCAGAAAATGAGCAAGAGAGAAGCCCCTAGGATCCAGAGGCTCAGACTTTCCACTCCCAAGCACTGCCACTGTCTCTGGGAGCATGTAAATAATCAAGGTTACTCTTGCTTACATGGCCATATTGCAGGGCGCTAATGTAGTCTACAGCTAATCCTGTAGAACCGATTCCCTCATAAATATTTAGGTCAAGGATTTCAGCATAGAACAACAGTACAATTAACAATTCAAAATGCTACCACTGAAAGTTATTTTTGACAACATCAGCTGGTAAGGAGCAGACATGCCTTTGTTAAGTTATGATACAAATGATAGATTGCAATACAATATCAATGCAAAAACAGTCCCCCAGAGCACTGATCAGAAATTTCATAATCTTTTTTTCTTTGCTAAAGTACACATTTTATGAAGGCTGTCATGGTCTTATGTTACTGCCATGTTGCTCAGAAAGCAAATGCATTTCAAAGGAAGGAGAATTAACATCTGATGACCTACATGGGTTCTTTGTAGTTAAAAATGCTAAATTCAGGTAGTTTCCATGTAAGAAAAAAATATGTGATAGATTGGTACACAGCAAAGGTATGCATCAAATTCAATACAAATTTTACACTAAACATAGTGGTATCAATGTTTACTTACATCTACATCTCATACCAGTCTCATATGTTATTACATACATGCATAAAATGCACCAACAGCCACAAACACAAGAAGGGTTCTAATGGCAGATTACAGTGTATGAGTGACTTTTTTTTTTTTAACAGAAAACTGTTAATAATTAAGTCCAGCAAACTGTAAGGGCCTGCATCCCTTGTCCTTCTTCAGCTTCTTCACCAGACTGCATATACTGATATTCTGTCCCTTTACACACACTTTAAATACTGATTCACTTCTGCCACAGGACCAAAAAAAGGAGACATCTAGTTTTATAGTGATTTTTCTAGTTTTATACTGACTTGTTGAACTTGGAATTAATCATTTCTTGGATATTGATGCAATTTTGGGTATTGATATAAGCAATGTAAAACACAGAGGGGACAGGGAAAGAAAAACTTGTAAGATTCACAGAATTGTAGGGGTTGGAAGGGACCTCCAGAGATCAAGTCCGACCTCCAAGTCACTATAAAATCTTTACTTTTTCAGTGTGTTTTTCCTGTAGTTCCCCCCTTCACTTTCAATCCCTGCACAAAGACCTACCGCACCCAGGCCTTGCAGAGAAGGCAGGGGTGCGGGCTTGCTACATGCACTTGGCACATAGAAGAGTTTTGTAGTGACTCTTCCTAGGTGAAAATGGACAAAATGCAACCCTCTCAGAGCAAGCTCTTGACTGCATCTAATTCTCAGGTGACTTGTTTTCCTACTCACAGAGCAGCACAAAGTGAGGGCAAAGGACAATTAATGCATCTGAAACCATATATGCCTCTCATTGTTAGTAAGAGCCCGCTTAGACATATAGAAGAGGTACAATTGCTAAGTTTTTTTAACAAATAATTAGACTACCCCAACCTTCAACCTGTTAATCAGTTTTATATGTACCTATGTGTTACATATCTTAAAATCTTTGTGATGATCCCCTACCTTGTCTTTGAGTGCTGCTAATTTTAATGTGGCTATTTTTGTGTGGGCAGCAGGTAAGATCTGAGTGCTTTCTGAAAAAGCATGAAGATTTAAAAGGATGAAGGGCTCAGATCTGAAGACATTCTTTTTACTTTATTTTGGTTTTGTTCTTTGGAATATTCAACAATCTATTCTTTTAGATTGATGCAATCACTTCAGAAAAGGTATCATGGGAGCAAGCTTGAACTGCAGCGTGAAAAGGCAACAAAGAAATCACTCCATTCACCTTGTCCCAAAGATTTTTTTCCAAATATATATATATATATATACACCCATACATAATGCTTTTATTTATAGCTCTGTTGAACTATAGAAGTGCATAAAGAGAAAATCTTTGAATAATTCATCAAATTTTCTTCCTTTATCACTCAGGTCCAATCTTCTCACATAAACATATAAAACAAAACTGAATTCTATCAAATTATTTAATACTAAAGGTGCAACTGCAGGATTTTACCCCAAAGAGAAAACAAAGTCTTACTAATCAGCATTGGTGAGTTTTCTGACTTCAGCCAGTGACAGACATCTAGATCTGAACCAGTCATATCAGTCTCTGGGTATAGTCCATGCAGATGACAGAGTCCAGGGACTAAGACATCTCAGCAGAGATCTAAAACAAGCCATCTGAATACATTTCAAAAGTATCTACTTCTCCCACTGATAGTGAGGGGACCCCAGAGTACCTAGCTCAGGTATAGACATCTACCCCACAGATGTTTAGTCACAAGAGATAAAACAGTCACTAGGTCCAGTCTCTGAAAAACCTTAAACGAACCAACCTACACAAGCTGAATTATGACTACAAGAACTGTGTCACACAAATACATGTCCATATCAAAAAATATTCCAAATATACTGCTACCTTCAAGCAACTGCAGGTAACTATGGTTAAAATGTGCTCTCCGGGAATACCCAACCAGATCCATTGCGGAGTTTATATGTCAATAAAACACTCTCCTATGGCAGCAGAGCTTTGACTTGACTTTAGTGAAACCAGGCCTTATGCAGAGAATTGTCTTTCTACAGTGTTCACTAATTTGGCTTGCAAGGCTGTGTTTAGAGGGATGTTAAGCATTAACTAGTGTGTTCTCTATTTGCAGACTATGTGTGCAATTCTCCACACTGAAGGATGAGTATATCTATCTAAAAATAAACCTCCATACACAGTTTCCCAGTAGACAATTGCTTACTCATTTAAAATGTATGTTTACTTAAAGTTTTGCTCCCTGAGATGGCCTTATGAAATACACATTTCATTTTAGCAGGGATTCCCAAAGGAATTGGCTGCCAGGCAGTGTTTTCCTCGCTCTTTCAGTACAAACAATATAAAGCAGGACACTAAATCTGCAATAGCAGGCAATGCTCAGGAATTAAAGTAAGGAGTACCTGGATATGAACTATTCTGTTAGCACACTGGATAATTAATTCCCAGCATTTTTTTACCTGCAATTTTTTACGCGATAATACTTTCCTACAAATCCATGATATCTGAACATGGTCCCCCCCCCAAAAAAAAAAAAAAAAAGAAGGTCAAGGGCTCAGAGGAAATGATTGACTGAGGGAAATTTCCCTAGTTATGAATGGTTTTGGTATTTTTGCATTCAAAACTCTGGCTAGATCCTCCTGCCATAATTTTAGCTGCTTTAGTATTAGGCAATGGAGATATTCATTCTCCCAGGTGGGAATCTACCTTAATTTCTGTCCCACATTTTAAAAACATGAAGGAAGAAGAAAACAAGACAGAGTTAAGAAAATAAAATTGTGGATTTTCCCTCTTACATAAAATCTTTAACACCCTACCAGTGAATTCAGCCAAAAGACTTAATACTACATATCACATCAAACATGGTCACACAGACCATCTCCATTGTCAGAGTCAGATAATATCTGTATACCAATGACGGGATATTTTTACAAAGAAACACTTACTGTAGAAGTGTGTCATGTTTTGAATGAGTATAGTGATTTATTGGATATTACAAATCCTTCAATATCAATGTCACACCCAGTCAAAACAACAAAACTACATTACAAGTGTTTGGCTGAAATGAAGGACAGGGAAACAGTAGTATACTAGTTGGCAGGAGTCCTGAAGACATTTATATCAGGAGTCATTTAAAACTAAATCAAAAGATATTCAGGAATCATTGGCTACAAGTAATACAAGCCAGAAAAACTAATCTCTATGAAATGATGTTGTAAAAACCTTTTAAAATGTGTTGTTTTGCATCAAAGCCTTTCACAGAGTCAATGTCTGGAACAAGTTTGACTGGGTTGACAGACAGATCTGTTCCTCTCAGCAAATATAAGTCAACATGAAACTACAGATGGTTTTATAGAGGAAAACTGACGTAAACCCAAAGACATCTATGGTTTCTAGTAAGAAAACAAAGATATTTACCTTAGAAGAAAAAAGTTATGAAAGCAAATAGTTGGAGAATATAAAAGGTAAGAAACTCTCCTTAGAGCTTTTATCCAACAGCTCATAGCAGAGGTTAGTGGTGCTCACTATGGGAAATCAGAAAGTGGGCTGCTCACATTAAATGCAGGATCAGGTCCTTTAGCCCTGTCAGTTTTGCTGCACAGCCATTTGTATCAAAATGCATTGAAACTGCAGGATAAGAAAATATTTTTAGACTTTTCTACAATTGGTCAGAGCTCCAGGGAAATCTTAAAAATAAAAATAAATTTAAGAGGGGTAGGTTAGAAATATGATAGAAAAAAGTTAAGAAAAAAATGTTTAAAATATTTCACTCAACTGTAAGAAAATTATCTTTTAAAAAAATAACAAGCTCTGGCTCTTTGTAGTCTAAATAAGTTATTTACAGAAACCCCAGTGTTCAGGGCAATTTGACATGTAAAGAGGAAATAAGCTATTAGTTTTGAAAGAAAACATCAAACTCAAGAGACAAGACAGTCCTTCATGAGAAAGTTACATGAGAATAATTTTACAGATTTAAAATCTCGAACATTGATATACACAATAGTGCCCTTTTGTTTTAAATTATTATAAGAAACTTTCTGGCTCCTTTACAAAACAGATAGATGAAGCAATACTAGCCCCTAGCCTTGCCACGTGTCATATTCCATCTCCTACAGAGATAAAGAGTAATATTAACTAGGCAACTTTAGGATAAGAAAGGAAACAATCCCTCAAGCTCCAGCAATGGGGTGTGTAGATATCATACCACCCCCACATCCCCAATGTGACAGCTATCAGCAGTCACGTCTTTCCCCAGGACAGCACACACTAAAATTCACCCGCCTCCCAATCAGAGTATTTATCACCTCAGTGGAAAGATAGAGATTCTGGTTTTTATCCTCCCAACCTCAAAAAGCTTTACAAGACTGAACTGTAGTTGTGCCATAAATATAGACACTTATTCCTTACAACTGTAGTGCCAATGCCTAGGTTACTTAAATTAAAACATTTATTCCTTCTTAGCTGTGACCTTTTTTTCTCTGCTGCAACTGCAGTCTGACAGGTACTGAGGTGACATGGCTACCAGCAAACAGAGACCCTAGCTTCTCTTTCCCTGCCTTGGCCCTTATTTCCAGCCCACACTACCCCAGGCTGCACAAGTGCTAACACCACCTATTTTCCCAAAGTATCAGCTCCTCAATCCAATTTACCAAGCAGCCACAGCAGGTCAGAATGTGCAGAGCTAACGTGGCCAGAGGGAGGGAGAGCGAGGACGCAGCTGGGCCAGGGTTACTTTCTGGCAGCAGTGATGCTTCAAATGCCTACAAACTACAGCAGGTCACCTAACACCTCAGTTCAGTTTGCTGGTGCTATCCCATGAGAAGCCTAAATAATTAGAGACTTATGAACTACAATTGCATATACTGATTGCTTTGCAAAAATACAGGTGACAAAAGCTATCACAACAATTTATTTATAAGTTTATTGGATTCCTGGCTAAAATTTCATTGAAAGAGCAGACAATGGGAAAAGTGTTAGAAGAACGATGCCTGTAGCTTTGCTAAATAAGCATGTACTTATCTACCGTAACTACATAGCTACTGTTTACTGAAACCGCCACGGTACTATAATGTTGTCTCTTATATTAAAAAAAAATAATCTGTACTGCTAGCACTTCTGCTTATATTAATAGATGTAGAAACACCTAAATTCAATGTGTCCATTAAATCAGTGATAAAAAGAAAAAAACCCTTCAGCTATTGAGCTTTACCCCTATTAAGTTTTGCTGGATTGCTGTACTCTTCATTACTGTTGTGTCTCAAAAATATTACCTTCACTTCAGCTGTAAATAGTCCAGGAAAATAGTTCAAACCTTAAAGGGAAACTTCCAACAAAAAGATTTTTTTCCCCCTCATAGCTAAGACCTTTCCCAAGGGAACAGGCCACTTTTGGAGGTGTTAGTGCTTCGTGTTTGTAGCCATGGAAAAAAAAAGTATATCGAAATAATGGGTTGGCTGAGTGTATTATGAAAGGATTGCTCCTATTAGGGGATTCAGGGCAAATAAGAGTCAAGATAAAACAAAGTTATGGTGGAAAGCTTGGAGAATTTGTACTAGTTTCAATATCTTTGCTTCCATCTTCTAAATTGCCAATTGTCAAATGTCATTACTGGCCAGGCTGTTAGCCGCTTATTTGATTACAGCGTAGTCCCCTTTCTGGAACACAAGTGTGTGTCAGTGTGGAACATCATAAAATGTGCTTGTGCAGGTGCACAGGAAAGCATGAAGATGACAATTAAAAATATTTTGTTGCCTTTTTAATACATAGGTACTTCTAAAACAAAACACACTAAGCTGTTTGCTTCTAGTTGCCCTTAAAGACTTTGCGGCTGCACGCACTCCAGTAGTTGCCAAGAGTTCTTGCACAGTTTTAATACTAATTTAGGATGAAGCATGCCAAATGAACCACAAGTTATTTAAGAAAATGAAATAAGGAAACTTTTGAGGTTTTAGCAGGAAAACAGACTGGAGTGAGAGTAGTCTGATGTAAATGAATAGACGGCTTCAATGAAAATGAAAGAGAAGAAAACTCCCTCCTGGGGTTCATTATGCCTCTTGAGCTGTTGGTAGTAAAGTTAATTTTTAAATGCTTTGAGGTGATTAAGAACTCAGGCATCACTCTAAATGTAAATAAGTCCTGTTTCATTTCCTTGCAGTTAACTGATTGAAGCAGTCACCAGCTACTTAGTTTGCTGATGTATTTGAGATCCGTAGTCTAGTTCATAATTAACCCTCTTCGTATGAAGTTAAAATGCTAGCAAGGCTGGTATTGAATGTATATAACCAGGATGTGGCATACTTACACATGAGAGAAAAGGAACCTTGGTATTTGTAAATAATGAGGGCCTTATTTGAAGCAAGAGTATCACAGAATGAAAATCACCATGTAAATTAAGTTTGCTTCCACTCAGCTTAAAACACACACACAAAATACAAGCACTTCAGAAACTTCACCTTAAATAGATAGATGGTTTATGTCTAGTAAAACCATTACAGCTGGGGCTCTTCCTCCACATCAGTTCTAGTCAACATAAAATTACCACAGTCTGTATATGAATATCACATACAAATGAAAACATCTCAGATGATAATCCATTCTTGTAATGCAATTCAGATTTAACAGCAGTAACCTTGTTCAAGGCAGTGACTGGGACCTCTGAGATCTGTATTCTCATTCCAAATCTGTCTCAAGATTATTTTGTGGCTATGCAAATGTTTCAGAAGTGACTAATGCTGTGCACTACTTTTGTAATTACCTAACCCTGTACATGGTAAGCTAAAAACAATCAAAATATCTCTACTGTACACTGAAATTCTGAGGCAACCTCACCTCTGAAAATGCTGGCCTTAAAATTCCCTACAGTTACAAGAGGACAGCTACATCTCTCTTTGAGAAGTTTGAGACTAAATTCTTTCCCAATTCAAAAAGTATTTCAGTAACCCATTTTTAGTAGAGGTTCTTTACACCTGTCCTACTTCAACCTGGATTGTTCTTGTGATATAAGCTAAAAAAGGCAAGCCAATAAGAGCTGAATTCAGGACTTCTACACTTACAGACTTACAAATGAAATTAAATTACAGTTAAACAGCACTTTTATTTCCTCGCACATATCAGTCTGCCAGGAATTCCCTGCATCCCATCAGGCAGACGGAGAATCATAGAGTATACTGAGTTGGAAGGGACCCATAAGGATCATCACATCCAACTCCTTGTTCCACGCACGGCCAGCAAACTCAGACTCCCATATGGTCCAAAGATCAGCCCAAGGGTGGTTAGTAACAAAACCAAGAAGCTCCCAAGGGTGATACGCTCAAGGACAACATCCTCCCTACTAAGAATCCCAAAGGCACCGGTCTACATCCCCCAATCTTTCTAACTGTGATATAACAGCAAAAGAAAATTCAGTATCTCAAGGAATTAGGATGAAACCACTCAGAGATTTGTGAAACTACACCTGTGTTTCCAGCACCTCCAAGGAAATAAGAGGAAGCTAATGCCACAAGACAGAAAATCTGTGCATCCTGCACTCCTGTAACTCGTTGTAGCTAATAGGAATGTTAACATGGTGATATTGGACTGACAGTTGGACTTAATGATCTTAGAGGCCTTTTCCAACCTTGAAGACTCTATATTCCACATCAGTTGTTTCAAGCTGATTTAAGGTGATATATCGTATTTATTTCACTGAAGTGGTACTGTATTCAAGTTGAATATTAGGAAAAGATTATTCACTGAGAAGATGGTCTAACACTGGAAGTAGATATCCAGTGAAGTGGCGGTGGTCTCAAGCTCATCAGTTTTCAAGAAGAAAATGCTCTTAGATATATGGTTTAAATTTTAGTTTGCCCACTGTGGAGTAGGAACTGAGCATGATGATCCTCATGGGTCCCTTCCAACTCAGACTATACTATGATTCTATTAATCTAAAAAAAGCAAAGGTACAGGCTTTACTAAAAATACAGATAACCAAGACAAAAGATGCAACATCCCCATTGTTAAAGTAGTAGTCCACAGCCCAGGAACGTCAGGTTCAGCTCCTAGCCCCAAACTCTTGTAGTGAAACATTCTTCTCACCTGCTGTCAAGTTCCTTTATGACCCACAAAGGCATCTGACATTTGTACAAACATACTGTAAATACTGCAACTGTTTCAAGGCAAGGGGGAAACCTGCAGAGATGCCCACTTTCACATCTACCTGCAAAGTCAATCATTGCACCTATTTAGTCAAACCAGGTTTAAACTTTCTTTTTCTATACATTTTTTACTTAATTTCCTATTATTTACTTGAATATCAGAGTCATCAGGAAAGGAAAACATTCACAAAATAGACATGAAGTTTTTGCAGGTCTCTCTCTAAACCAAAAAGCCAAAAACATCTCACAGCTGTTCAGGTCACCTCTGCCTTGCAGAGAAAGAGAGATTGTGCATCTAAGCACAGCAGATCTAGAAGGAACAATGAAGGAAAGTAAGATTCATCATCCAGTGAACTAGCAAGAAGCTTAATAACAAAGCCCCTAAATCGTTATAAAGAAACACTACAAAAATGTAGTTGCTCTTTTCCCAGTATTGATATTTAACCCCAAGTAGATAAAGTAGAAGAAAGACAAATGTCCTCAGATGATGAAGACTCCCTAAAAGGTTTTTCAGCCTGAGCTACCCCAAACAAGAACCATATTTCTGCTCCCAGATTGTCACAAATTATTAGTAAATTTGCTGAAACAAAACTGACTCCACCCAGTTTGGAAACAAGGTCTTCACAATGACTTTTGCTCCTGATTTCCATTCTTGCACTGAAAAAGGTTTTACTCAACATTGGTTTCAGAGTAAATATTTCATTACAGTTTTATCTTACACCCATCTTGAGCACTTAGACTGCTAATGCTTTCTTTCTAGAAAAGACAGCACAATCTAGTAATGTGTGGCTAATGAGTCTTTCACTACATTTTAACTCAGCTTTTACACAAGTTAATAGAAGAGTTTCTCTGCTCCCCTGCTCTTCTCCAACTTTTTAATCAAATTACAGAAAGTGTTACTCATGTCTCACTTTCTATGCTTTACACTTGCAGCTGGAAAAAGACAGGGAGGTGAGAGAGCATCAGGGAGCTTCAGGGCTAGATCTATTCAGTTGAGGAGAAAGTTTGTTGCTGCTCTCAGTAAATTGAGGAAGGTCCCATCAGATGTGTAAACAAAAATTCTCCAGTTGTTCACATTTGCTAAATAAAGGTTTAGCCTGCTGACAGCCAGTGAAAGACAGCAGCAAGAAGTGTCATGCTTCTCTTGGGCACCTGCAGGGAAAGCAACGTTGTCCCAAAGAAGGTTCACAGAATTTCCAAGTAGCAAACAAAAAGGCACAGAGAGAGAAATCACTAGAAAGCACATATTGAAACAGGTGTGTGATTGTGCAGTTATGTACGTATATTATTTATAAGGAGGAGCCAGCTGTAGCATCTCCAGCAGAAAAGGTCTTTTTGGTTTTTTCTTTTTGTTTTTTCTTTATTTTTCCCCATTCTAAATATGTCTGCCTTCAGAATTCATTTTTAAAATTATGTCAAGCTTTGGAAGTCCTGTACCTAGACATGTGCATTCAATGATTGTCAAGATGCAAATTAATTTATGATTATAACTAGAAGTTATTCTTTGAAAATAACTCTCAAAGCAAGGTAATACATGCCAGACAGCACATTTCAATATTCATTTTTGCAAGCACAGCAGCTACCTACTTCAATGTTTGAAACTCAGGCCCTCTGCACAGTGTTATAACCATCACTTAAGAATTCTACATCAATGCCCTTATTTGAATCACAGCGACATTATTAGCAGGTGGAAGTTCTCTCAAAGGCCACAGTCATAACAAGCCCGTAGCATTACCAAATAATAAATGTGGATTTAGCAAGGTAATTTCTGTTATATTTTGCATACTGAGGATCTGATAAAAGCTCTCAGCAACTGTAGCACCCCATGAGAAGGTAAGCAGGAAGGAGGTTATTTTGCTCCATTGTTCTTAATCTTTCATCTTGCTTCACTTCTGTGTTCCAGTTGAGAGCAGGTTTTTTGGCTGGAAGTTCCCCACCTTTCACCTATCTCATCCATCCACCATGACATTCATACCCATCTTCACTGTTCTTTCCCTCTGGTGCTGTTTAATCACTAGGAAAAGGAAAGCTAAAAGTCTTCTCATCTCACTCACTGGCCAATGCAAAGGTATCAGAAATCCTGGAGGGCTTTCTACTCATCCTGATGCTCATCCCAAAACAACAGCAGCCAGGAAGCCACACAGCAAGTGGATAGGCACAAGAAAAGTGGGGTCCTCTTGTTGCAGTGGTGCAGGTGACTGCAGTCCTGTGACGTGCATTGCCTGGACTTTGCAGCTGAATGTCCAGCAGGACAGAGCCACCTCCAGACCAGGAGCAAGGGACCTCACTACTCATTAAGAGTAAACAGTCATCCTCAAAACAGTACGTTTATCTTAAGCCTTTAGACTTTTAAAATAATGTCATCGTTTTTCATAGAGCTGAAGAAGAGGTTTAACCAGTTTTGAATGTTTCCAAATGACAACCAGCATGAAGTGTATCAAGCACAGTGTTGGCACCTTGGTGTATTTGAATAAGAGGTTCTTGCACAATACTTAGGCATGGATTACAGTTTTCTTCATTGTAACACTTCATTAGTGCAACCTTTCCCATGTCTTACCTGCCTGGCATAACAAGTGCTTCTTTAGAGGAGTACTGCAGAAATTATTACTGAAATGCATACAGCACCACAAGCAGTAAATGTAACGTCCTGTTAGCAGGACAGAAGCACACAGCCTTGATGTGGTGCCCAAGTTTGGCTTCTCCAAAGGGAGCTCTGGAGGAGGCTCAGCCTCAGCAATCTTGAAGTGTAGAGCATTCAGCATCTCTTAGAGTGTAAGCAAGACTGAGTAGTCCCAGACCATGCTGACAGTCTGAGTGAAGATTGTCACATCTTATTCTCAAAGCTTTCCAAACTCTGATCCTAGCAGAGGTCCTAGGAGACTTTTTAATTTTCACACTTCTCCAATTTAATTTAGTTGCCTCTCTCTTTTGACTCAGGTCAAAGACTTAGAGGGATTTGGGGAGAAATACAATCTTCTTTCATTAAAAGCAGGGTCTTATCACAGATCTTGATGATTTGTATTGTCCTGGCAATAGGGGAGATCATGTAACTGCAAGTGTTTGTTTTCTATGAGGCAATTAAGGTTGAGAGATATGATTGTAATTCTATGTGCTTACTTGCAAAACTATGTACGCACTTACACCTGGGCTGGGCCTGGTCACTCTGGCACCACTTCCCAAAGTTATTTGTGTGTGCACATATCAAGGGTGTTGCGAGGTCAAAGAGGGACCATTCAGTTAAGACTCGAGAAACCTTGTCAGAGTAAACAAAATTCTTATCAATCTGACAGAAGTATTGATTTTTATACCACATTTCTCTTTTCCCAGCAAATCCACAAAGACATATAACAGAGAATTCATTATTATATTTGAATGGCAACTTCACAATTTAGAAAGATGTACTCTTTTAATTTTTTTTCCTAGTTTTAAATAATTATTCATCTGAATTGATATCCCTTTTTAACCTTGAACATGCTGGCCCCAGTTCTAAACACCCAAAGATTTCCAGATTGGGTTGGAATCAATTCTCATTACTCAAGCTGACCAGGCATACTTTTCTCCACAGCTTAAGGAAATGCACCACTTCTACTGACAAAATACCACAGCCTGTTTTAATATCTCCTGAGCACAACCCCAACCCCGCCCCAAAAGAACCCCACACAAAACATAAAACAAAAAAAAAAATACTCAAAAAAAAAAAAACAGTAACAAGAAAATTTTAGATGACGGAGAGCAGGTTGCCTGGACAAGGCTATGACTTGCCAAGTAAGGACAGCACAACAGCTGATTATAAATATACAGGTTTTTGTCACAACTGGGGACAAGCCATTCCAGTAAAATACAATATCAATTAGGATTTACCACAGATCAAAAGACTGGTTCTTAACCTTCTTTGGCACCAGAAAGAGCAGAGAATGCCCAAATTAGTAGTGTGACTGATACTCAGTCAATCATCCAGCACAATCAGCCTCTTCAGGTAATCACCCAAGAACATCTAATTATGAAAAGATTGGATTCTACTACAGAAAAACGTATTTTTAAACTTTTCTTCTGGGCAAAGTGATTTCTTCTCTTTTCTTACCCCTCAAGCAAAGACTGAATGTAATAAACATCAGTATTTTATTCCACCAGCTTGTTATTCTCAGCTATGACTAATCTCTCACACCTGTTCAGACTCATTAACCCTTAAAGTTAAAAATCCTGCAGAATGATACCTCCTTTAATTAACTTTACTGTTTGTAACTGAAATCATAACACTAGGAATAACTTGGTATGAAAGCTGGTTCTTAATCACTTTCATTTATACTCCCTAAAAATCTGATACAGATCCACCATTTCTTTCCCAGTCAGTGGCCAGTTCCTGCTTACCTGAGTTCCCCTCTCTCAGCCACTTGGAGCTAAAAATGAGGCAGACAAAGCTGATCCCAGTGAAGTTTGGTGACTAGAAAAAACAATGCATCGTGAAGGATTTTTAGGACCTGCAATACTGCTGAATTACTACATCCTGAGCCCATCAGTTTCATTAAGCTCTCAATTAGCATCACATTCAATGTAAGAAGAGTACTGAGTCCTAATCAGCTGCAAGTTGTCCTCAGGCTCAAGTACCAGTATTGTCCTGCAGCATTGGAAATGTTCACAGAGTCTAAAAATCTTGCACTACCTCTTGCAATGTGTAACAAGAAAAGGTACACATGTAACAGATTTGTTTGCCAGATTCTACATTAGCATCCGGGGGAATGCTGAATACCTTACGTTTGGAATAATTTATGGCTGATATTTAGAACTTTGATTAAAAATTCCAGTTAAAGTTTATGGCCAAAACTGCCACTCATCTGGCATAATGGGACTTCAAGCATAAGGGGAAATTTTGAGGGGTAACACAAGACTGCAAAACAGAGCTCTCACAAGCCTGATTCCCTCCTGCTATCTGGTCTTTTCACAGTTAGAAAATATGTATAAATGTGTAGGGCTGCTTGAATACTCAAAAAAAAAAAAAATTTAAACCACTTTATTGCGCAAGCTTACCCCCCTTTGGAAAAAAAATTAATCCAGATGCAGCAGCTGTTAGTTATACTGGTAAATGTGGCTCTGGAAGGCAGGATGTTGTGTAGTGTAAGAACCCATAGAATGCAAAGACTAAATGGAAATGAGATTAGCAGGGTCTGTCTCTAGAGACAAAGTGATTATTCAGTCAAAATGATTATTCAAAAAGAGAAGTCTCTGACAAGGGGAAAAAAGATGGAATGAGGGTCATAGCTAGACAGTGTGCATTGTTCAAATATTGATAAACAAGCAGCACAGAAGGAGGTAGAGCCTAAGGTACCAGTCACAGCAACTGGAATTACCTATTTACCAAATGCTGAGAATTACTGAGGTGAAAAATCTGCTGGGAATGGACAGGGCATAAGAATGCAGAGAGACCCATGTAGAAAACTCAGGAATCCCCTGACAGGGATGGAGCAATAACTGCCCTCTGCAGACTTAGGCAGTAGGAAGGGAGCTGCACTGATCAGTCAGAACACTTTTTACTGAGGTTTAACAGACTGGGGCAGGGAGGGGGGGGGGGGCTATAAAATGGAGGAGAATTACATAAGAGTTGCTATTCACTACTTAAAATTAGAAAGTTGAGGTTCCATTCCTAGTGCAGTGTACTGACTTTTCCAGCACAGTGTTGTATCCAGCTACTGGTGTGTAATTACGTCTCACAAAGTGGCCCAGTCACAGAAAGCCATGACTATATGTTCCTACTAAATGAACTTCTTGTGTATTAGTGGCTCTTCTCATACACAAAAAAAATGGAGCTTGACTCTTCTTTCATGTCTGTGCTCATTCTGAACTGATGTAACACTAACACCTCATGGCATCTACATGTGATCTACCTTTGCAAGTGGGAGAAGACTCTGATCTGCTGTTGCAATTAACTTTTCAAGATACATAATTTCCTCCAAATAATAATGATATGCAGAACCCCCAAAACTTCCTAACTGATGTTTACAATGCTGTATTTCAAAAGAATGAGTGTTTCAACTAACATAAGCATAAGAGTAAACTTTGCCTATTTACCATTATACAGTAAATGTATGCATGAGTTTGAGGAAATTTTCATGTATGTTTTTATGTACATAGCTTTACAGTTGTGCATTGACCTTGACTTTTATGTAAATCATAAAACTTTCTCTATGATCAGAAAAGAAAGAACAAAAAAAGTCAATAAAATATTTTTCCTCCCTCTTCAGCCCAATCCAGTCCCAACAAAGAGAGTAAAGGGGATGGGCAGAGAGCCTTGCTCAAATAGGTCAGGATACAAGCTTCTTTTTTAATATGGTTGACTCTTACTATAGAATTGCCATAAAACTTGTCAGCTGCATGTATACTAGCTGTAAAACGTTCCCCTTTATGGAGACATCAGGAATTCTATTTGGATGAGTTTTGCTGACCTTGCCTTTGTATGAGGACTTCCCTTCTTGCATAGCATTAGGTAGAAGTGAACAGTGCATACAGAAGATGGACAGCTGTGTTGTGTCTGCACAGCACAGTGGAGTCATTATCACTTTTCAAAATGTCAGTGACCTGCAAGCGATTCCTCATTCCCCCTCACAGTAAAATGATAGCAGATTTGCACCACCAGATTACATCTTTCCATTGGGTTACCTATGGAAAGCTTTGCTCAGCTATTATCTTTCACATATTCAAGATATTAAATGGTAAGGCTGACTGGAAAAAGCTTCATGCCATAGGACTATCTTAATGACAGCAGAGGAGACTGAGCTGTCATTATGACACTGCAGCATTAGGATATTTTAAAAACTGCTATGTTAATCAGTTGTGTCAGTGAAGGAGGAAAATATGCAAAGAACTATTAACTAAAGTCACCTGCAGAGGTTTTATATGCACAGCTGATACACTTCCCAAACAATGCCCTGAGCTGAGCATCACCCCTCACTGATATTCACAACTTAACTCTGGCCTCCCTTTATTTTCACAAGGAGACAACAGTTTTCAGTGGTCCTTCTCTTCCAGCATCATTGGGATTTCACTTTATCCTATTTCAGAATAAACGGGGTTCCTTAGTGTAATACCTTCTGCAGTAACTTCAGATTAAAGAAGCATCCAGAAAAACAATATAGCTTAAGCAGAATGATAGGTAGGAACAGAAAAAATTGTGACCCCACAGGGTCACAAATCCTGCCAGCAAACCTGCTCCAGCACAGGGCTACAGGTCTTACCAGGAGCCTTCTCCAGCATGATCCTCCCACAGCCTCCTTTGGGTATCCACCTGCTCTTATGTGGGGTACTCCATTGGCTGCAGGTGGGTATCTGTTCCACCATCAGTCTCCATGGACTGCAGGGTAATCTCTTGTCTGGTGCCTGGAGCACCTTCTGCCTCTCCTTCTTCACTGACCTAGTTGTCTGTAGAGTTGTTTCTCTCATTCTCACTCCACTCTCAGGCTGCAGTAGTGCAGTAGGGTTTTTTCCCCTTCTTAACTACATTTTCCCAGAGGTGCTACCACCATGGCTGATGGGTTTGGCCTTATCCACCAGCGGATCTGTCTTGGAGCTGGCTGGTATTGGCTCCATCAGACATGGGGGTTATCCAGCAGCTTCTCACAGAAGTCACCCTTGCAGCCCCCCAACTACCAAAACCTTGCTATGGAAACCAAATACATTCTTCCTCACTTCTTTCTCTTCCTTGCCAATATAATGATTCTGTTTGAGGAAAAACGTTACCTATTTGAATAAATGAACACAGGAAAGGGCCTTCACTGCATATAAGTTGACTAGTTGAGCAAGATAGTTTTAAAGACCTTGAATGCGAGTCTCTGTTTATTGAGAATACACGAACAGTCAGAGCACACAACAAAACCTTCTTCAAACAATGGATAATGATGAGTACCTCAGTCACAGCGCTGAGCTGTGCATTTGTATATGTTTTCCAGATCTCAATTACAACTATCAACCCTGTCTACAAGTTTCACTGAATGCATGCCAAATGTGAACCATAGCACAGGAGAAAAACAGTCCCCATCATTAAGAAAAATTAATGGAAAATCTAATGCAGAACAAGAACTAATTATTCTTGAAATACATCTCTCTATTTTACTTTCCAGCAGTTTCTGAAATGCATATTTCCTCATTTCAAAGAAATTATGAGAACTCCTGAATTTTGCAGCCAGTAGATTCTGACCATCTTCTGATCACCTGGTGATGGATAGACTTGCACTATTTACATGTGAATGGAGGGGATCTCTGGTGGGAGAAGAGAGACCAGATATGCAGAATGATTTCACATCCTTGGGTTAATGAACAGGAACAAGATAAGAATGTCATTTCCTTCATCAGCCTGCAAAGTATATTTGAAAATAGAGCTTAGATCAACAGAAAATTTATGGGTCTGCTTTACTTATTGCTAACTGCAAATCCTAGCACAAGTAGTCTTCATTCTCCCACGTTTTCCGGAAAGATAGTGGAAATCTTCAAATTAGCAGAACTATTTGTATGAGATGTTAAGACCATGTCAGCTGTGGTGTACAACATCCATTGATAACCCTGGCTATTACTGCTAATCACTTCTGCACTGCATTCCAACAATCTATTCTTCAAACCTTTCACTGGTCATAGAAGTTGATTATCCTTGAGCCCTTGTAGAATGTTTGTGTTCACGATTTATCTGTGATATGGCTGCTGAAATACATGCATTTATCTTTTTTTTTTTTTTTTTAAAGAAGAAGTCAAACAAGAACTTAGTTCTTGCCAATGGAAATGTTTGCAAGGGAATCTAGTAAGTCTTTTTGTCTTGATAAATTAAACATTCCCGCAGCTACACAAACAGAGGGCATTACACCTCCATAAATATCAGTCTTATTTATTTCAACATGCACAGGAGAGACAAATGCTGGAAATGGAAGCTTGAGGTATATTTCACAGTGGACAGAACCAGGATGCACTTCCCTCCCCTGTGCTGCAGTTGAACAAGGGCCCTCCAAGTCCTCAGCCCCTGTTGTGGCTATAAAACATTCATTCGCACAGGTAGGAACTAAATTACTCACTGACCACTTTATTCAACAGCTCCTCTTGCCTGGCAGGTAAAACGCTGTGCTGAATTTTAAATCAAGTGAATTTTGTAAACTTTCAGAGTATGAACTACTTGATACCCTCAGCACCCCAGGGGCTGCAGAAAGGCAACAGGTTTTTGGCAGTTTGAGATTTCAGACGTGAAAGGCAAAAGCAATGAAAACAAACTCTGTGCTTTGCTAATTTTCCTTTATTTAGGAAAAAATGTATACATATCAGGAAGTTGCTGCTTGTGATAAAGTCCAGGAAATTTCTTGTTAAATATATACTGACCTTTAGGTATTTTGAAACATTCTGTAGGTTGAAAGACAGAAATATACACATACAAAATGTTCCTATTCACCCACGCACTAAGGATACACATTTCCTATGATACTTTTCTTAAGGAGGCTTTTTATTCTAAGGCATTATTGTTATTATGAACTATTAGACTAATTTTTGTGAGATACTATTAATCTGATCCACAATTGACTCTCTGGGAATTGTCCACAATGATAGAGGAAAACTGGCTAGGAAAACTGGCTAAAATATTTTCAGTTTCAGCCCTCTTCTTCTAGCTGATTACAGGGCTTTCCCAGAGGACTAGCATGACACATTTTAGCAAGTGGGTGGCCTACAGCATGGTAAATAAAAATTTGGCTAGACTCAAAGTGTAGTGGTCAATAGGTGAAAGTCTAAGTTAGGGCTAACTAGGGGCAGAGTATGAGTGGACTTATTTGCAGACTTCTGTTACAGAAAGGGAAGTTCTCATGAGGGTAATGCCAAACTCCTCTCTGAGGTACAGTTATAACAACTTGCATCACAACAAACTCTAATTGGACATAATAGGAGAAAAAATTCAGACTGAGTGATTAAACACTGAGAGAGGTTGTCAGGGACATGGTCTGTCTTGGGAGATTTCCAAAATATGATTGGACAAGGTCCCAAGTAACTTGATTTAAATCTGAACTTATTCTCACTTTGGGTTGGACTAAATGAAATCTTGAGGCCTTTTCCAACTTGGTTCTTTGACCAAAACTCATTCTTATGGGTACAGCCATCTCAGAACCAGAGAGATGGACTATGGTGCCTCTGCCATGTCAAATGAAAGCACAAGAGGTGGCTGCCTCCAGGAGTCTGAGTGCCACAGTAGCATGCAGCAACACTTTTGGAGGATCAGATAGGCTAGCACACTTCCAAACATCTCTCTGCTGCAGTTATCTGAAAAGCACTGAACATTGTGGAGTTTGTGCAGATCCCAGAAAAGTCTGTTATGTACAGAGAAGACAGCAAGTACAGCAGACCCAGGAGACCTGCACACTTTTATTCTGCCCTGCTGTCCCAAGCTTTATTCAATAAACTCACTGAATCTCTCTGAGAAGCCACAGTGAGAGTCTTCACGTTTACTCAGAGCACAGCCCATTGAGGTCCAAGTTCCTTGGACAGCTTTATAAGATAAATATTTACTAATTTGAGTTACTATAATAGCATAAGTGTTTACTGCCTGTGAGAATTGCTTCCTTTTGGTCTCCTCCCTGCAATTTTCTACAGCTGGAAGTTGTTCTTTCCTTCACATTGCCTGGCTGCCCTCTGAACTCCTCCTCACCTCTCTCCATCCTTCCTGTGCAACTGGCATTAGACTCTAATCTCAGTTCACTTTTCCACTCAGCTACTACTGAATCTGTGGCCAGTCTGGGAGAACATTCACTTGCCATTTTAATGGATTCTCATCATCCATCTTTCCTATCATTCCTGCTACCACATTCTGCATTGTTTTGTTTTGTCTATTTGGATGGTGTATCAGACCAGGTGCTTGGATACTCATGGGAACGGGTGTAGTGAATAAAATTTATAGTTTAGGGTAACAGGAGCTTCCTAGCAGCACTCTGAATATCTGGGGTTAGATGAGTGCAAACTCTGCAGGAAGTCACAGGACAAGACAAGAATCCATGAAGGAGTAAAGATAGGGACATATATTTGTATTTCCAAACAAGCCATCCTTTCTTTGAGCCTAAAGCCTTTCAGTCCCTCCTTTGGCACATTGCAGCACCAAACAGCAGTGGTACCTGTTGGTTTACAGAGGAATGAAGAAAGCTCTCGTTTCTGTGAGCTGCAGTAGGACAGACACTGACACATGAGGGTTTTCACATCTTCCCCATGAGGGTTTTCTGATCTTCCTCATATTGCGTGCTCCTCTAACACCCAATTAAACATTGCAGTCTTTGAGGGTTTCCGTTATAGTTTTCAAGGAAAAAGAAAGAAACTATAGCTGATTACCCAACACCAAATTTGTGGAATTGCCTCTTTATTACCCAAAAGATAAATCAACCAGATTAATGCATCCTGCTGGATCAGAGCACCGCAGTTGTGGCTGACATTGTGTCCTGGGATAGACATGAGTTTTCTGCATGACAGAGACACTCAGAAATTTTCTCTTTAGATTTTCCCAGTGTTCCAGGAGTGAGGTTATCTTATGATGTGCCAAGGCACAAACCACAGTCTGTTCCTATCCTCTCCATATGCACTTAGTTTCACAAAACTTGTAGAAAAATATTTGAATTTGACAATTTTACTCTCTGGCTTAATTCAGGTGAGATCAGATACATCTCCAGGTACTGCTGTAGGAGCATACCCAGATACAAGCACACACACATGCACACATACATACACAGGATTAGTACATAAGTTTCATCTTCTTAGGAAATCTGGCTAAACAAATGAAAGCAAAGAGATGGAGCAGAAAGGTATATTTAGTTTGGGGGGGGGCATAAATAAAAAATAGGTTTAGGACACTTTATTTTATTTACTTTTGGGCACCAGGACATTTTCAACACCCATACCTTCAGTAATTTTTCTCCTACCACTACAACATATGTAGGTAGCTATTCCAAAGCTCAGGCATTTCCCATTTCAACTCCAGGTTTCCAGTGAAGGTGAAAATATATAAATGCAATAATTTAAACTGGTTTATGCAGTCCATAAATGTAATCGATTGTTACTTGCATCTATCAGTCTGTCAGCTGTTATGATTGCAGAAACATTTGAACAATAAACCTCTAAAAACATTCATCTTGTAGATTTTGAAATAAATACAGCAGGATGTTAATAAACGCCAGGGAAAAAAATCATGCTCCAAACTCCGACACATGTTCACAGTTGTATTTTTAGGTTATATATAATAGACAGCAATCATTGTTTGGAAGCCAACACACACTTCCCCAGTGAACTGCAGGATACACATAAATAATCAGGGCTGGGAAAAGGTCATCACACGGCTACAACAGGGGTTAGAAAAGCACCGTGCAAACCTATTGTTTGGAAAGCCTTCAGCAAAGCAAATCAAGCTAAGTGCAACATGACTGACTGTGCTGGAAGCTGAAAAGACTTAATCCTAGGGATGAGCCAAACCTGAACCTTATTGTTAACAAATTTTGTCAAAATTCGACAAGTAGTGAGTGAAGGTACATGGTTAAGCTATAGCTCAAGGGAATAAGAGTGCAAAAACAAGATGAGGAGCATTTAATAAGGTCCAAAGACCACCAGCTGAGCTCACAAGAATCAATAATTAAGAGCTTGGTCCCAAGGTCTCCTTATTGCTGCTGCAGAGAACATATTAATGGTATATATTGACTTGCAATTAGGGATTCCTGAAAATGTTTCCCTTTTAACTTTTGCAACATAAAATTTAGTTAAGAGGAAAAAATAATATATTGATGAACTGTGTCTGTTTCCCATCAGGAAAAAAAAAATAGATTTCATCAAGAGCTACCTCTCTGAAAGCTCAGTGTTTGTATGTGAAAATTGAGTTATTTTCATTTCAATGCACTTGGGCACTATCTTATGGTCATGTCATGATCTCATTTGCTTCGTTGGGCCAGAAGTAAGGCTGCAAGTAAGTGAGTCTATGCCCAAAAGTGGGAATTGTCTCAAGGAAGCCACAGGTATTTCCATAAAGAATGAACCCCTCACAGCAGCCCACAAATTGTGTACAGTATATACCAAGAGCTGTTGCTTGTGGGAGAAAAGGTGGCAGAGGAGAAAGCAGGAGATTCAGAGGTGTTATACACTTTGCAACTGAATTGTTGGATGCTTTGAACACAGCTTCACAACACTAATTGGGAAGCTAAGCCCCATGATTTCCTGATAGATTCCTAAATATCTTAGAAAATCCCACAGGGAGAACTGCAAATTGCAGAAACTCAGCAACTGGACTGTAACTAAGCAGACTGATTTTTGAATCTCACTCCAATCTGTCCACAAAGTCTGCTTTCTATCTGCAATTTCTTCTGTATGTTCCATATCAAGGAAATACGTTTGATTGTTTTCCTTTTCTGTAAACCAGTTAAGTCATCTCACTTTGAATTCTGAAGGCATTTTAAATTCATACTGCATACTTAATCTTGTCTTAACATGCTTTTTGGGTCTTGGTGGGGTTTTTCCCTTTTGGTCTGGGAGCTGTATTTAATGGGATGCGCCAGCTGTGCAACCACACTGATTGACTGATGCCTACTATTACAGGAAAGTTATGAAACTTAGTTAACTGCAGCTTGTAAAAAGCCTTTCAGTTTAAGTAAGAAACAGTTTTCTACTAGGAGTAGAAAATAGAAAAACATCTGATGAAATGATGTATAGGAAAACTACAAAATGGAGGATCTATGCAAATCTTAGCTAGATGAACACGTGTGTGTAGCTCCTGTGGTTGAATACCATATGCTGGAGCCTGAACCATCATTTACCTGAACCACACTGGTGGGAGCTGAGTTATTCCTGGTTGACACCAACATAAACACAACCAGAATCAAGTCTTGTAAGAGCCAAAGAGTTACACTGAGAATTAAAAGATTCTAGTCTGAACTACTTGCTATACATCAATTGCCAGTCCTCTGGAAAAGCTGCTGCTTGGTATGTATGGATCCTTACAGTCATGAGAATTTTTCTCTTCAACAGAGGATATATAACATTAGTATTTGGAGAGGGGCAATGATTAGTCATGGTCAGAAAAAAGGATTGCTAAAAGCACTTCCTCCCTCATCAGTCAGATTCATTTCTTGTATGCCTGGAAGGAATCTGCTTATTTTACTGACAAAATAAGCTTTTTTAATTAGTTACCTGAAAACTGGTCATTCTTTTGAGGCAAATCTGAAGCACAAGGTGAACATTTTCTTACATCCCTAATAAGACACTTGGTGAGGCCTCGCTGGCAGCCCACACAGCAGGTGCAGGAGTTGTGATGGACCTGAAGCACAGCTGGGTGAGAGGAACAGGACTGCACTTTAAGGCACCCTTGCAGCTCCTGAATAAAAAAATCAATCTGCCCATGTCTGATGGTCAGGTCACCCAGAAATAGACATGTACACTGGCAACATACTTTCTCGGGTAACTTCAGAGTATATTCAGTGTCATACAGGACAGAAGCTGTAGAAGAGCTCGGAAAATCTTTGAGCCCAAAGGAGGAATGTCTGTCAAGAGGTTTACAGCCCACAGAGGTCCAGCTGTCTTCTGGACTGTTGCTTGACATAGATCCCATCTTAGCATTTAATAAGCGATTTTCAAGAGAGTATTCACTTAGTTCTTAACACCCGTAGCAACTACCTGCTTTACATTAAAACATTGTGTAGAGAGACCAAGCCCCTGTACAGTTATTCTTGCTTTACTGTCCAGAACTCCATTTTGGGGCTGAGATTACATTACATACTACAGACATGTCCACAGTGACGTGTTCAAAAAGTACCCCAGAAGTCTGGGGAAAAGCCAAATAGAACTGCAAAGTTCTCTTCAGATATCCATATTACAGGCACCATTATTCTTCTTCCAAGACTGCCAAAAATTGAGACTGTATTTCAAATGCCTGACAACTGCTGTATAAGAGGATGCAACGCTGCCCTCTGCAATTCATTGGCTCCCATAACAGCTGTATGTGGCAGAGTATTTACTAATTCTGCTCATTGCACCTGCAACACTCGTTTAAGATTCCTCTGCCAGCAAAGTAATCAGCCAGGGAGGAATTCTTGAACACAAGTGCCAGGGGCACAGACCAAGTAATTAGACCAAAGTAGGATTCCCTATTTGTTGTAATTTTATTTTCTCAACGTTAAAAGGAAATTGTTTTCCTCTACCTCTCCCTTTGTTTTTCCTCTCTCCACCCCTCACCTGCAATAATTTAAGGCATCATGCATTAGCCACTCACCTCTGAAACAGAGATGGAATGATCAATACACAAATGGTCCCAAAACCGAGCAGACTATCTACAGACAGGATCTCCAGATTATTCCCTTTAGGCTACAAAGTAAAGTTTCCAGTTCTTTCATCATTTGAGTATTCTTGTTTCTTTTTTCCTAAAGCATCCCCAGTTTGCCATTAGCCTCACTGACCTGTGAATATGGCTGAATACAACATTCTTGAAATGAAAATATAAACTTCAGATATTGCATCTATTATCCTGCTTTCATAAAGATGATGTTAGTCCTGTTTGCCAAGGAATTATCATAGGAGTTAATATCCATCTTACCATCAGCCAGAATCTCCCTTAGTTGTCATCAGAGTGACTGTTTCTGGGACAATCTCTCCTCTAGTATCTCTTGCTTCTATTTTTTCTTCCAAGTTCCCTTTTTCCAACATTTTGAGTTCTGTATGTCTTGTTTCTGTTCCATACTTGGCACTTTCCCAGTCTTTGAGCATCTGCAAACTTTATTCATTATTTTTTTTCTTTTTCCTTCCAGAATATATGAAAAAAACTTAAACAGAACAGGACAGGAATTAATCGCTGCAGGAGCCCAAGACAAGCACCTGCCTGGTAAGGATTTCTCATGGTTATAATTTGAAAAATAGTATTCAAGAATAATAATTTTGTCCCTTTCTCCTTTCTTCATCAAAATGTCATTGGGTACTAAGCAACACTCATTTCAGAAATCTATCAGTCAAAATTGTAATCCTATTAAAACCCAAAATGGCTTTGAGAGGATTTCCAGGCTGCCAATCCATGTTGACTACATTAATTGCATTATTTCCCGTTTATTTGTTAACTGATGCACTCTAATAAATTCATCTGGCATTGAATTCAGGCATTAAGTAATCTAGGTTTCTAAGCTCTGAGAAATGGTACTTAAATAAAATTCTAAGATACTGTAAATCTTGAAGTCCTTTGAAACTTTCCCAGTAGACTAAAACACATCACTGTTTATGACTGAAAAACGTCCCCAACCTCATCTTTTAAAAATCTCTGATATATGTCATGAGTTCATAAAGCCCAAATTCCATAATTACTCTCCCTCAAGATCTCCTACATTACTAAGGTAATTGAAAGTATTTTTAATTGTGAGATGATACAAACTGATTAACCTGATTTTTCACCAATATGGACAAATATATTTTTTCTTTCCTGTGCCACTTTTCTGTTATTGGTAACTGTACCATCTCACCTAGTAATAGAGCAACAATATTTTTTAGGATTCTTTTTGTTATATAGGTGAAAAACTTTCTTGTAGTCCTTAAATGTACCAGCCCTGATTTACCTTTTATGTTTTTCTGCTTCCCAGCCCTGATTTACCTTTTATGTTTTTCTCCTTCCCTCTTGAATTTTCTGTAAGTTTAAATATCTGCTTTTTATTCATTGATATCAGCTTCTTCTTTAGTAAATATTACTCATTTTAAAGCTACATAGCTATTTTCATGCTTTTCTTTACAGCATGTGGGATTTTTGTTTGGTTGGTTTTAAAATACAATCTTCTTTCTAAGCTGTAGAAATGGCTTTTGGGGCTCTCATAATGTTTTCTTAAAGCCCTCACTTATCTTCTTCATTAGCTGATTGCTGGCTCTTTTTACACATGATGAATATTCATAAGTGTATGTCACAGTATATATGTTACTACATATTTAGCATACATATCTAAATACAGTAGTAAAATTTTATACAATAAATGCAGCTGTCTCAATCACATCATCTTTAAAAACCCCACTTCTTATGAGATCATCTTCCCCTCTTTAGTTTTTAAGTAAGGTCTAATATAAGATTTCTCTATTGTGGGTACAGTATCTTTTCAGTTCAAAATGTACAATTTTTTTTTTTATAAATCCAGGCATTTTACTTTTATATTATGATATTTCCAACACATTGCTCATACTAATGTCTGCAAGGATAATACAGTGTATTTTCCTTTATTAAAAAACACCCGTTAGGAAGAGGGCTTTGGGTTTTTTTTGTTTCTAGTAGATGACAATTAGATTTTTTTCCATGTTATTCTCTTGTAATACCCTGACCAGCAAACACCTAAGATCACTGGGTTCGAGTTGTCCATCATTTGGACACTTATTTCCCTCTGACATACAACACTAATCCTTGAGGGTATTTTGCTTAACTGGTTCTTCCTTGGTTTTAATAACAAATTTTAATCCTCTCTATCATGCTTTATTTCACTCTCATGTATAATGAGATGGAAAACATCTGAAGCTGTTCCTGCTTCTCACCACAGAAGGTGGGACAACATTGTACAAACACCCCCTCCTGCTTGTTCAGAACATTTCCGCTCATCACCTTCTGTATCCTGCTGTGTACGATGGTACCTGCTTCTCCTGCCTGGGGTGATTAAGAGCTGACTAATTTCATCCTGGTTTTCACTTTGTTTGGTTCCTCTGCAGCCGGATCCCTTCTTCATAGATCTGGAGAAGTGCTGCCACTCATAGGAGTTCTCCATGAACTCTTAACCTTCTCTGGGATGCCACACTACCTTACATATCCTTTCATTTAATTTCCCTGCTATTTATCTGCTAGACCCATATACTGCTGTATTTGAGCCAAGGTAGCAGCACTAAAAGAGAGACAGATTTGTATTTTACTCCTAATTTTGCACAATCCACGTATCTTCCATGTTTTGCTCTTTCTTTGTAGAGTTCTGTTTGGTGAAGCCAAATTTTATCAGCACATATATTCAGAGAAGATCAAGCATCTTCCTTACACATCTTGCTTACTGTTCACAACAGTCTTTGTCTCTAAAATGTGATCTCTAAGATGGCTCTGACAACACTTGCACAGCTGTAAGTCTATTTGCTTAAATGGAGTTATTCCTGACAGTACGCAAATATCGGAGTAGTAAACCCCATAATTTCATAGTACGGCAACTCACTTTAGCTAAAATATGTGTTTATTATGATTTTGGAAAAATAAGATGCTTTCATTCTGACCTAGATAAGAACCTCTTTCCCCTCCCTCCTTAAGACAACTATGAACACAAGACTGTAAATCTCCTATGGAGAAGAGACACGGACAAATCAATAATTTATGTTATGATTTTGAGAGACTTTCACCTTGAGGAAGTGCCAGCCCTACTGTGATTCTATAGATCTTGTTTGAAAATGTTTTCCGTTACTAATCGGGAGAACCTTTTTTTTATTATTATTATTTATACAAGGTTCCTTTGATTTCCAGCGAGTGACACTTCAGAATGAAAATGGTGCCTGCATTAATTAAAAACAAAGATGAGAACTCTTACTTTCCTCCCACCTCACTTAAAATCCAAGTAAAATGCTGGCAGGCAACACTCAGCATGTAGTGCTCTACTTCCAACCATGAACCCGTTTTATAGATTTCTGTCATTTTATCTGCTCCTGGCTAAAATCACTGGTTATAACAGAGCCTTGGAAAGAAAAATGAGCAGAGATTTAAGTGCTAAATGGGGGATAGGTACACGTGGCAATTAAATAAGGCTTCTACAAATCTCAGGTAGAGAACACGTCAGCTCCTAAACAAGACCCTGACAGTGCAAGGTTCAGTCTGAAGCCTTTGAGGGAGAAAAACTTACAAGTTTATGCCCAATGAACTTTCTTTTGACCTCCAGAGCATTGTCAAGTGCAGACTGCCATGTCAACAACTCACTTCCACAAATCTCCCACAGTTTGAAGAAATATGCATTATAACTTCGGGCAGCATGTTCGAACCGCTTGCTTCCTTCCTTCCACAGGATCTCTTAGAGATTAGATAAGATTATTAACGGTCACCCTTTCTTACCCATTGCAACATAAGTCAAAAGCATGTAAGAGCTCCTGGAATGCCATAACCAAGAGCAGGACTGGGACAAGTACCCTGGTTGAAGTTTCACATTTCCATCTTGGTCACTGCAGGCAGCTGTGACATTTCTGAACTCTGCCTAAAGACAGCAGATGACCTTCAGGCCTTCTGGAAGTGTTAGAACTTTTGTCACACTGCTGTATCCAAAGTGAAATTATTCTCACACATCTTTATGGTAAACCTAATCTAAGACAACCCAGAAAGTTGGGACAATAGGAAATAGGGGGGGGGGGCGGGGCAGGGAGGGAAGAAATTAAGGGAAGATTTTATTGTTAGCACCAACTTTCAGGTCTGTTGAGTTTAGACTTTGTTTAAAATGAAACACCATGCTGCATAATTTTTACAGATGTATGACATTACTTGCTTTGTGCAGACATTTGCCTATCATTCCAAACACTCTTTCTCCCAATTCACTGTTACCACAATGAAAAAAAGTTCTGAGCTACATGATGCTGGAAATATTAATCTATTTTGGTTGACAATCTGAAGAAATAAGCGCATGTGGTATTGAAAGTCGCAGGGGGTAATCTTCATTTTGCTTTCTCAAACTTCCCAAACCTTTACATTGCATTCCTCACATAACAGGACATCACATCAAAAAACAAACTCCATAAACACAACTTTTCATCAAAACAGAACGTGTGGTTTTATTTAATTTTTTTTCCACATAGAATTAAAAAGAACGTAAGTAATGAATGAACAGACAGGATGACAAAGATGTTCATGGTCCCCAGTCAATTTAAGATTATTTAACCCTTATCTCAAGGTGAAAAACCTCTCAGTACACACCAAGAGTTAAACGGGGAAAGGAAACTCTACAACCTCTAAAGATTCAGATGTATAACTACATAGCTCAGTCTACCTCATAACTCCTAGTCTCACTTACTCCTTTCCCTTTCTCAGATAAGATTTTATCCTTTTTTCTTACTCCCCTTGCCCCTGCAAAGCAGCTCAGGTATCCACATATTTACACAGCATTCAGGGTGGCAATTCTGTGACTAAGACAAACTGATGAATATGTAACATGATCTTAAGAAATGCATGTGAATTACGCAAAGACATCAATTTAATGAGTATGTTCTTCTTGTCCTTTTATTGCATTGAGGGGTCAGTTTTTCTAACAAAGAGCATCAGAATAAATCACTTGTATTCTGAAACCTAGACGATTCATCTGGCAAAACAAGGAGAATTATTTTAAATTAATCAAAGGACTGGAATTCTTCTACCATAGGATGAGATGTGTCATTTAAAATATCAGGGCACCCAGGACACTTTGGTGTACCATCTGATGTCTTCAAAATGTGACATACAAAGTGAGCTTCCATCTTAACAGCCAGCAACCAGAAACACTTATAAGAATTTTCATTGCCTTTAGAAGTTTGTAGTAACAATTATTCATTTGGATTTCTGACTATTTTGCAGAATGTAAAAACAAAATGTGTGCCATCATTTATGCTGCCTTTGTTATTTCACCTACCTGCTCATTATTATAAAAGTGATTTTTATGCAGCCTCTTTAAGGGTGACAGAAATGGGCTTTTATTTGTGCAAGGGCGCATGATGAGTATTCATTTAGGAAACTACAGGTATACTAAAAGTATTCAGAAATCTTGCAGATTGCTGCCTTTGGATATTGCCTATGAAATGCAACCCTTAACTTCAAAAAAAAACCCCAAAATCCAAGTAGCAACTATATCCAATTCCAGCCAGCATGACAAGACAGATAATACCATGTAAGTTGGGCAGATGTCTTGAAACTTCAGCATTTGCAAACATTAGTTTTCAGAAGCAATACTCAGTGTAATATCTGAAATAAATTATACGTATATGACAGTCTTCAAACAATTTTGATTTGACGCATTCCTAATAATTTCCAATCATATTTTTTGGAAACAATTAAACAAAACTGTTTTTTTTAAAAAATAAATCTGTTGATGCATTTTTCTCTACCTCTTCCAACTAAAAATTCAACTCCAGAAGTTTCACTGCTGTTTTTATAATGTATGCTGTTTTTTTTTTCTTTTTTCCTTTTTTTTCACCTGGGTCATTTCTTACCCATGTGAAAGTTCTATCTTACTTTTTGCCTTCAACAGTTTGAAAACTTTAGAGAAATCATTAATATTAAGAAGAATGCAAAAGACGATAGTTTTCTCATCTTGTCTTTGTTTCTCTTTTCCTCTGGGCCACATAAGGATGTTCAAGTCAGCAGAGACAGTGTTGCTCTTTAAAAAAACTGCTGATTTAATATTTAGTAGGTGATGGATTCCACCTCAACAATCAGACTCAGGAATAAAAATAGTCTGAATCCCACTCAGTGCCATGCACAAATCCATAGATAGAAACCCAAAGTATTGTACAGCACAACATATCCTGCTCAGTAAGCTAGAGACAAGCTGCTGTGATTCCCTATATATACACATATATTCTGAGCTGATGCCTGTCAAACCAGCCCCTGGTTAAGTGGCAAGCATAATATAGCTTCCTTTCCCTAGAGGTAACTGTCCTCATTACTGAAGCGAATGAACCCCTAGGTGTATAATAGAATCTTCTTTAAAATATTCATCATATGACAGCTGGTATTTCAGCCATATTTGGCTGGAATGCTACATTTTGGGGAATTTAGGAATCCATAGTCAATTAACCTAGTATTTCGCTCACCATCTAATTTTTTATTATTTTTTTTTTAATTCAAAAGTCATTAAATATTTATGCTGGTGTGTAACTTGTGGCTCTCCTATTCAGGGCTGAGCAAGACATGCGGACAAGGGCTTCTCTAGTGCAACTATGTCCAGCAAGGCTGAAACTTTCCACTTTCACTCAACCGGAAAACACTGACTTCTCCAAGGTGAGTCACATCACCCAGCATGGATTGTTTCCTTCACACTTCTCAGAATCAACACTGCAGGCTGTGAAAACCTCCCTCTGCCAGGAGGTCTCAGGAAGCCCATGGGCAGGCAGGGAGAAATAAAACAGGGGCTGGAATACTTCACTAGAAATCGAACAAAGAAGCTGTGTAGGGAGAGAAAGAGAGACAAATACAGCAGTAGGTTATTCAACCCAAACATTTCCATCCTCAAACACCAAACTATCCTTTTCTTTTGGCTTCTGTAGTCTTACTTCCTTAAAAATAAAACCTGTTTTCCCTGCCTCCTCCTCCCATTTGTTTTCCTTCCTTTTCTTAACTACAGCCACAAACTTCAGCAGGTCTTATTGCACCTGCCCTCCCACTGCCCCACTGCTCCCAGCATGCATACCTGAGGTACCTGACACTTCTCCCATTTAAACTTTCACAACCCTTCCCAGTCCTGGCTTCATGCGTGGCAAGCACACAAATAAGCCCCGCGGGTGTGGAGGGAAGGTGTCACGGACAGGCAAGGCTATGCAAGAAGTTTGCACAGCACGCACGCTCTGCAAGCCTTCCTGACATCAACACAGCATTCCAGCATACTGGTATTATTTTTATTTGAGTGATTTCTCATGCGATTAGGACTGTCTCTTCATTTCCAGATGCCACTCAAACACCCATGGCAAAAAATTCATCCTCACGCTCATCCGGGCTTGTTTGTCATCAGAATCCCTCTTTAGTTGTAGTCATTCGCTTAGTCTTAATCTAGTGATCTCATTATGCTGGTCTAATTAAAGTCATTTGCTGACGAATATTGTCAGTAATGTTACAGTTGGCTAAATTAACACTGCTTAGCCTGAGCTATTTTACCAGCTTAACTGCACAGCACTGATTGATGAGCGTTTAAAAGCAGGAATTCCTTTCTTCAGGTCAAAGGCATAAAAGGAAAAGCTGGAGATTTGAATGTGATCCATCACCAAGTATTACCAATGAAAGTGTGATATAACCATGCAGAAGAAGGCAAACCAAACGCACTTCTCCACAACTTCCCTGCAAGCTAGGTCATAGCAGCAACAATGCATTTGGCCTAGCTTGTTAAAACAGCAGGAGCAGACCTTAATACCTTGCTCTGAAACTGCTGTTATAAGCAATATATCTTGTTGTCTGACTTTCATTTACTGGTTTTGGCATAAATGGAGTATTTCTAGACCACGAGTTTTCCTACAGACAGAAATTAATTGCAATATTCATCACCATATCTGTCTAAATGATAGGGATGCTGGAGTGTTTTACAGTGAAAACACATCCAATTTTAATGAAGTTCAAAAGAAGAAATGTTTATTTATGGATTAAAGTACACAAAGATCTGCTGCTCATACTTTCTGAAATACTGACAGCTTTTTTCTTTTTTTTTTTTTTTTAAGAGAGAGGGAGCATGCAAGGGAAGGAAAAGCTTCACATCTAGTGCATAGCTGTGGTGAGTGGATCAGTTCCCAGCAGACAGGCAGAAAGCTCCTGGGTCTTTTGACACCAGTTGAGAGCAGATGATATACAACTGAAGTCTGAAGACAAAGTTGCCTCTAAGAGGTTGCCTCTGGTGAAAGGGTGGAGATGTGCTGATAGCCCATCGCAGCTGCAGCGGGATGTCTCAACATGTCTTGAGAATGACTGCATATTTCTCTGTTTAGGGCTCAGCTTTGCTACTGTTCTCACTCAGTGACACTCACACTCCTAAAGTTACTCTGCAGAAAAGAGGTGGAATCCAAATTTGAAGAATATCTTGGATAAATTTGTTTTCTATTTCGTAGGTTCTTAAGAGGAAAAAAAGCATAACGTATCTAAAATTAGACCCTCTACAGAACACCTAAATAAAAGAACTCTTAAGAGAAGATGTGAAGGTCCCAGGGTGAGATGAAAACATTAACAGAACTATGGAAGCCGTTAAATATAGAGAAAAACCCAACTTCTTGGGAAAAGCGTTATGGGAATTTTATCCCACTTTAGGAATTTGCAACCACCGCCTATTGAATGAGAGCTGCTGCTGGTGGAATCCAGAATGATCCAATAACTGGTCATGCACAGAAATATTTCTAGGGGGAATACCAGACTCCCCAAAATACAGATTCAGCCAGCTTAGAGTTAGATGTTGGAGAAGAAGACGCTACCGCTAGGAAACTGTGGCCGTGCATGGCCTTGAGAGTACTCCACTGCATCAAGAAGAATCCAGGTTTGCACAGGCCCCAGCAAGTTAAATAATACAAGAAATCCTGGCTGGGTTTTTTAGTTTGTTTGGTTTTTAAAAGTTTTTCTTGAATTTCTCTGTTCAGGCTGGCTGGCTGGATAATCCATTTCTGGGAGGGGCATAAAGAGGAAAAAGAAAAAATGACAGGCGGGTAATCCTTACTGCTCTGAGAACCAGTGCTAACACTGACCTGCTGTCAGACCATCCAAAGACAAGAAAAGATATCATCTGTTGCCATTATTACTGTCCAAATCCTCTGTGGATTCAACCACAGGAAAACAGTAAGTCCAGGGTTAGACTTTTGCCTACACCACATGGACAGAGCAAAAAAAAAAAAGAAGAAAAAAATAAAAAATAGAGACAGTATTTGCTAAGCCAGCTAACAGCGTGCTGCTGCAATACTCTGCCTCAGGCCATGCAGCCTCAGCTGCACCATCTGCCCTGGAAAGACTCCAGGGATGAAAGAGCAGCTGAGAGTGCAACAAGTCAAGGATCCAGCATAACCATGACTGTTCTGCACTAGGAGCTCACCTGAAACCTCACCTCCACAGATCCTATTTCTTATTCTCAAGCACCTACTTTGTTAAATTGTTATTTTTGTTGTGTCCTCTTCTATTCAGCTGTCTCTCTTACTTATTTCCTTGTAGGTACTGGTTTCATACGCTTTTCCAGTGTGTAACCTCCTCGAAATCACAAGGGACAACATGCAGGGTAGCAGGCACAGTGAAATGCCACTCACAATGGAGTTTTTAGGCACCAGGAACAAAACACAAAATGAGATTTTTGTAAGAGCAGTAAATCCACTCCAAAGCCTTGGTGACATCAATTATCAGAGATAGAGGTGAAATGCTTTTTCCTATGTTCAGTAGCAAAATTCCCATTGACTTCAACACTGCAGGATATGTCCCTGTGCACTGAAACAAATCATCTGTATATGAATACAGACAGGAAGAAGTGGCCTCCAGCAAAGCAATTTTTTATCTTTTGGTTCTGAGGAGTAATAGTAAAACATCTTTCCCTTCAATATGTATTTCAGTTAAGTCACCCACAAAGAGATGTAACATTCTGGATCACACTCTTTTGTTTCCCTTTCCTTGACATCTTATCATGCTTCCCATTCTGTTTATACATTTCTTCTTTATTCTTGACATGCTAAAGTGACTGACTTCATATGAGGCCATAATGCAAAGACATTTGTGCTTTCAGAGGGTAGACAGTGCATGCTAAGGAATAAAATCCACTGGTGTCCTGCAGGGATGAAACAAGAAAGGAGTATGAATCTTTGGCAGATACAGGTGTGAAAACCTCCACTTCACCTAACAGATCAGGGAGCAGAATGGGGATATTTAGGTTGTAAAGTGCAAGTCTACAAATTCAGGTGGAGAATGCGTCTTGCTGATGAAATTCAGGTAGAGAATGCGTCTTGCTGACGCTGCAACAAGACACACACCCTCTGCAAGTCTCGTTCACAGGAGAGAAAATAGAAAAGTGAGCAACTTGTGAGCTGCTCAGGCTGTGGACCAGAGGAGCCATGGCTGTTCCCCACTGTACACCCCAAGTCCCTTCCTGATGATTGTGGAGGCAGCACTTCCTCCTGGCAGTGCAGAGATTGCTCTCCTGCAGCTTCACACAGGTCCATATGACAGGGATGGATCCCTCAGCCCGAGGTCTGAGTGTATGCAATGACTGATGTATTTTGCTTCTGTCTTCATGATATCAACGTCAAATCTTACATTGCCTTTAGCAGGAGCGGGGCAGGAACCTTGCATGAGACCAGATGAGTTGCTGAATGGAAAATGCACATTACCTGGAAACTGTCTTCAAAAGTAATTTTAAAGAGAGACTTTGAAAAAATCTGCCATCATTTTAATCTTTACAGTGTAGATTTATAAAGACACCTGCAAATAATTTAGAAAGCTGCCTATGGTTTTTTTTTACATGCATACAAATTATTTTCTGCTTATGCTTTTCAATACCTGAATCCTGATTATTTCCACTGGTCTTACAGCTCGGCAGGACAGCACTGCTTCCCTGCTGCTAGCTCCTCACATCCCCGAGGTAAGGGCAGGACCTGTTCTTACTTGTTGAAAATGACTCCATGGTCTCGGAGCACAGAGCAGAATTTAATGATCAGAAAAGTACATACACAGGCAATTGCAAACAGTTCAGTGCTTAGGATTTTGAAGGAGGGTATTTCTATAACACAGTTATGTGGAATGCTTTCTGCAATATCACATGTATATTTGAATCCATCCTTGGGACTTGGATGTACAGCAGATGGATTACAAAATCTGACTTGCAACAGTTTTATTATCACTGCTTACTGCTGCCAAAGCCATTTCCTTTGATAGCGCTGATAATCCCATCATCACTTCAGGGAACACAAAGTGATACCCAGCAGACTGGGAAAGGGCAAAGGTGTTCAAAAACTGCAGGAGAGGAACTCGAGTTTCCTAGGCTGGAGAAGAATACAAGGAGCGGTGAGGAGAAGGAATGAGCAAAGCTGTCCTCTTCCCAGTGGGTCGTGTGTGTGTGCGCATGTGTGTGTGCCTCCCCCCACGCTCACATTCAGCTCTCCCACTGTTATCTCCTCTCTGCTCATGGAGAGGCACAAGCAACTCTGACCTGTGTCAAAGAACACCAAACGCGCTGAGAGGCTCAGACAAGTACTTATAGAAAAAAGAAGGAACAAACCCAGCATAAAAATGGTCTCTCAGGACAGAACAGGCCAGGAGAGTAGGCAGGGGATGCAGATGCAGCCATACCTTGTCAGTTCTTACCCAGCATGGCGTTTACTGCCTGAGGGCCCTTTGGCAGCGTATGTTGAAGTAAACCATTCATTACAGTCCAGTCCATGGAGCATCCACCAGTGCTGGATTACCACCAGTGCTGTATCACCACCATGCTGGCACCATCTGACACTGGTTTGGCTGCATCATAAAGCAGAAGAGTGAACCAGGCAGGAAGACCTAGTTTCTGTTCCTTAAAGGGAGAGGACTAGGACTCATTAGGGGGACAAAAAGGAAAGGCCAGCTGTAATAACTGTCCCTAGCATCACTGAGGAGGCTGATGAGGCTATCACTTTGCATAAACACATTGAGAGGGAGAAGCTGTGTCACCTATTTAGATTCCACTGTATTTTCCACAAGTGCAAATGTGCAGAAGACAAACTTCTGCCCATCCAAACAAAGACAGTAACACAGAGCTGTCCTGTGATACTTCAAGGTAGTCCTCAGGAAAACCTGTTGTAGGAGGTTCAGAAGCAGTAAGGATGAGGATACCCTGGCTCACAACGTGCTGGCATTCCTTACCTGTGTTCATACCAGAACACTGCAGACTGTGTCTATGCTGGCTTCCTATGCATGGAAAAAAACACCACCAAGGAATCTCTTAAGACAGCAGATTAATGGCAAATCAGCAGAGAAAACTGGTATGTGACCACAGCTGCATGCACTAATAATTTAAATTTTTTAGGTTTTTTTTTTTAATCTATAATCCTAACTGAGGTTCTGACATATATGCATTGTTTATGTTTGTGTCCTCTAGCTCAATACACACCTCCATTGTCCTGGTTTCAGCAAGGATAGAGTTAATTTCCTTCCTAGCAGCTGGAGTAGTGCTGTGCTTTGGATTTAGGATGAGAATCATGTTGTTAACACACTGATGTTTTAATTGTTGTCAAGTAGTCAAGGACTTTTCATCTTCTCATACTGCCCTGCTAATGAGAAGGTGAGGAGCATGCAAGAAGCTAGGAGGTGACACAGCTAGGACAGCTGACCCACACTGGCCAAAGGGATATTCCATACTACATGGCATCATGCTCAGTATATAACTGGGGGTGGTCTGGAAGTTGGGGCAGCTCAGAAATAGATTAGCATCAGTTTCAGGTGGTAAGAAATCATGCTGTGCATCACTTGTTTTGTATTTTATTGTGTGTTAACGTTAGTGTGTTATTTTCTTTTTCTGTCCTATTAAACTGCCTTTATCTCAACCCACAACTCCTTTTTTCCTTTTCAGTCCTCTCCCCTATCCCAATGGAGGGGGAGGAAGGCAGTGATTGTTTTAGCTTCCTGCTGGGTTAAACCATGACATCGTTGCAGTCATGAGCTTAATGGAGACAGTTTTCACAGATAAAGTAAAGAGTTTAAGTTTGGACACAAACCAAAAGAAGTTGGGAACAAATTATCTCACTGACAATAAACTGGTTGCCAATGTCCAAATTTTAAAGTATGTGACTGACTGTATTGAATTTTGTGGCTATTGCCCTCTGTAACAGGCAAGAAATGAAAGGACTCTGGACAGAAATTTATAATTGTTGCTTTACAGGCTGTATCTGAAACTCTTATTTCCCACACTTGCATCCTTACCACTGAGATTCGCAGTCCCAAAACCATCCATGAATTTACTGACCAGAGTAATGCTAATGCAGTTAGTACAAGCAGTGTAATGATGTCTATAGAAGTTCAGAATCAATGCAAAAAAAGTACGATTATGAATATGTAACCACTGTTTTTTTATTTATTCAGTCATCTTAAATATACAGCATTAGTCAACTACCTCTATTAAAAACACTATGACACAAATGGCAGTATCCAGACGATGACAAGCACTGAAAAGTGTGATCCAGGCTTCCAAATTCTTGCAGGTGGAAATGAACTGAGTCAACCAGACAGCAAGATCAGTAATCTTTCCTCTTCTTACATCTGTCTATTCTCTTAGGATCTATTGCTTTTAAGGACCAACACCATTCTACCTTAGGAACAAACTACTCTTTTTCCCTAATGGGAATAATTTGTAGCAACCACTTGTCACCTTTCTAAGAGCTGCCCATTCAAAGGCATGTTCCAGAGACCCATATTAATTGCATGAAAAAATATGTTCTGTAGTAAGCTCTGACATATTGCAAATGCACTGAATGGTTGACATTTTTATGATTATGCTAATATTGTGACATTTTATGTGCTTGTTTTTGAAAAAACATAGTGCAATTAAGTTCTCTGAAAGCAAACCAGAAAGAAACAAATCAATCACTGAGAAGCACGAAAAATGAAAACTACCTCTACCAGCTCTGGAAACAAATGCCTGCTAGTCAATGGCAAACAACACGTTTGAACTAGATATTTCAGGAGACTTGTCAGTTTTACTCTGAAAGTAAAGAGCACTGATAGAGTGACTTTCAATTTTTAGCACAAGCACTGGCTTGACTTTCACCTGTTCCCTCTACCTTTGAAGTATATTAGCATTTGTCATAAAATGACTCCTTCCATCACTGGAAGAATTTTTTATAAATGGTTCCTGTTAAACAACTTCAAACTATTGATAACCCAGTTAGGTCATGGAACCTTCCTTTTAACTTCATCCTCATCTAAAAGACATTGCCTGCTTCAGTCACACCACAAAGAAAAGCAGGAGAGGAGTAAGATTTATAAACACCAAAATAAGTAGTTTTATTATTCCTCTCTCCCACCTCCAAACCAGACAATTAACAGGAAGAACCAGAGAACTGAATGAGGCACTACTGGTATAGCACAGTGCTGGATAGAAGGAAGGCTGAATAGATCCATGTTGTGGAGTCAAAAAGGAACACAGAAGAGTGGCTTGATTACAGCAAGGTCTCTCTCCTCTGCCAGAACCTTAAAAGCAGTAGCTCACCAAAAATACTGGATTAACTTAGTAGCAATTTTGGAAAGAAATGAAAATAACATTCATAATATCAAGAAATGTATACATTTAATCTCTTGTTAAAGACAAATGCAAGCCAGACTGAGTTTAATAAGTCTAATTCAATGGAGACTTACTGTTGATGAAATCAAGAATCAGCTTAATTCCCACACATACAATTCCATACAGAGTACACAGTTAAGGCAACAATAGCAAGCTTAGGAAACTGCAGAAAGTGACTAAAAAAGGGGGGGTTGATAAAAAATTTGAACTTACATCCAATTATTGGCAAATCCTGAAAATAAAGTTATAAAGAAGAAACAGCTAGAAAAATGTAGAAGTTTCATGTCTCTTCCCTGAGACAGTGCAAGGTAATAGATTTACGCTAAAGAATTGGTCTGGAATTTAAGGGCAGAAATAAAAAGATTATTCAAAAGCAAAAGGAATGAACCAGCATAGCACAAAGCCTAAGAAAATAATCCTTTCAGCATACTCAGGGACTCCTACAACCTTTTCTGTTCCTAATAAAATGCGTGCACCTAAACTTTGCTAATGTTCTCAGTATTTGGGTTTTTTTCGGATACATGCATTCTGGGATTAATAACATAGGGCCACTTGACCTACAGATAGAGTTCTTTATATAATTGGCATGGTAATAGATGCAGCATTTCTTTAACAAAAGTGACAAATAGTGGGTATCCCTTCTGACACCCATCCAGTATGACACTAACCCTTTCTGAGTCACTTTTCTACACTAAAACTAAACTCAAAGCTTCCCAGATCAAACATCTTCCTTTTGGGAGGTTTTAACTTGAAATAGATCTTTCTTTCCTTGGGCTTAGTCTCTAACAAACACTTTCTGGTTTTGCTGGCTGCGAGGTCTTTGAGAAAGCTGGCCCATTGGCCAGTGGTGGTCAGAAGGGAAACAAAATTGGAAGGAGATAGTGTTTCTTTCTACTGAACTAAGTTCTTCAATTAGGTCTACTATAACATGTGCGCCCAAATACAAACACACTGCTAACCTGTAGGCATGCACTTAAACAGAAATTTATCCCAAAGACTTAAACTTTTAAAGATGGCAGTTAGCTTTCCAGTACAGACCAGTATCTCAGCCACAGATCAGGGAAAGACTAATAGTGAACGAGACTGAAAGTACTACAGCCTATGTTATCCACTGGGGATCAGCTGTAAATATTTTGGTGGGCTTCATCTCACCTTATTTTAGTCACCTATAGTGTAAATGTCTATATCTGAGCTTGTTAATTTAGGCTTCTTTTAAGGTTCAAGAAGAAAAATAAACACTTCAAGATGATTCAGCTGACCTATTTTAGTTGATCTACATTACAATGAGATTGATCGCATTTTAAATTTTATTGAGTCAAATGACTCAGTCTCTGACTCTGTAAATGGAGCATAACTAGTGGCTCATGTATTTTCAACACATAATGCAACCTTCTGCTGACAATGGAGAGAAGATGCATGTGGTTACTAGAATCAGTACAACCAAATTCTTCTTCTAGTACTCCAAATATACCCTATACAAAAGGTGTGAGTCCTCCACTTTATCTTCCACCAGCAAATAGGTCCTTTGGTTTTCTCATCTTAGCTCCCTTGTATGTTTTTTGTAATGCACAGAGCTAAGAAGGTATTTTGCTTTGTTATTTTCCTGAGTATTTGGGAATCCAAATCAGAAGAGGACATGGATCTAAGGCATTCAGCGCTGAGTATCTGGATGTCCCAGATTCTACTAGATAAAGAAAAATGCCAAATTCTTATTCTTGGATTGAATTCATGTTCCTAGCCAAGATTTACTGTCAGAAATAAACCAGGATCTAGTGCAGTAGAATACCAGTCTCCAGGCCCACCATGAACTGGTGTGGCTTTTTTTAAAACCCAAACCTGACTAACAATGTGGGGGGTTTTTAAACCCTAACTCATCATAATTAAATGTAATTACAACCCCCATAGCCTTAAATCAAGGTTTGCTCAGAATGAAAACAACTTCTGCTGGTTTTTTCCCTATAGGTGGCATGGTAAAAGTTGAACTAAACAAGGGAAACATAAAAATACCAAAGAAAAAGGCTTGCAGTTACATGTGCATTTTCTTAATCCAGTGTCACTGTAGACACTAATTGATGATGTAGCCAGAATTATTACAGTAAAGCCAATTAATAAAACTTAAAACAAGAGCAATGTTTGAGATTGTTTTGTTTATCATTGCACTGCCAGATGTGAAAAGTCAGTTCCCTCCTGGCAAAGTACTGAATCCACTACCATGAAGACTAACAACAGCCGGGGTTACCCAGCATCTCTGAACCACCACACCTTCTTCCAAGTTTAGAAACTCCTTTCAACAATATTTACTAAATTAGTTTCCTGTTATACTGTAGAACTCCTTAAAACGACTAACAAGGCAGTTCTTGGAGCAAAAAGATAAACCTTGGTTCCCCCAAGTTCAGGGGCAGTTCTGACACTAATTGAACAAGGCAAAATAACCTCTGGTGCAGAAATAAATTGGGGGTGGTGGGGTGGTGAGGGGGATGGGCACAGTATATGAGGTTGCATTTCATTTCTTCTAAGGAGTCAGGCTTACCTTTGAGTCATTCTATAATAAATACCATCTCATTGCTCAATTGTATGGAAATGGTGATTAGTGGTTCTGCAATTGTTTTGTTTGGGATTTGCATTTTCTCATCAAAGGATACTTCTCTGCCTTCAAATGCTGTCAGACTCTTTTGGATGTGATGGCTCAGCACAGAGATGCCTCAACTATATCAGGAAGAAAATAAAATGTGTTAAACTACAAAAAAAAAGTACAAGCTAAACACAGAGAATCTGAGTTCAGCCACAGAAGCTCAGAAATAGAGGGAGCTGTGGCAAAATATTTTGGGTTGGCTAAACATCATGCCCTAAAATTTAAGCTACTAGCAGTTCTTAAAAAAAGAAATCCCAGAGAGAATAAGGAAGAGTGAAAACCAGCAAGAAATTTTAGCTTCCACTCCCAGCTTCTGGCTTTAAGATATATTTACTTTAAGCTATTTTACATTTCAAACTTTGGAGGCTCTGTATAGTTCAAACAGCTGTCAAATACATGTGCACTAGACCCTCAGCCATGAGGGAGTGGTTGATAAGGTGGAAGGCTCATTAAGGTAGGACCACCACCCATTTCAGAGCTCTTGAAATAGTCCTGGGTTTCAATAGGCCTCTCACACTATACCGGTACGATCAAGGAGCTCCAAACTGATTTGAGTTAAGAATATCATGTTGAGCAGAGCGTGGTATATCACTTCTTTTCTTAGACATGTTTTGGCTGGTTGGCTTCCCCCCTCCCTGCTTTTTTTTTCTTGGGGGGCATGGGGGGGTGTGGGTTGGCAGGAACAGGAGAGTTCACCCTTCTTTTTGTTGAGGTTTAAACTAAATCTAAGCAGTTCTGAATTCAGTAGAGTATCCAAAACCAAAAGACAGTTCTTTCAGTTGCACTGGTTTTGCTAAGAGGGATTTCACCCAGATTTACTGCTGGCTATCACCATGATGCTATGATAGAAACATCCATTTATAATGCTTTTTAGCCTTACAAAAGACAACACAACAAACTGCTGCTGTTCTTTCAGTTTGCCTAAAACTGTAAATCTGCAATAACACATCACATCCTTTGTACAAACATTTACTCAAACTAATTTTAAATATGCATTCTGTTGACAGCATGATCATAAAAACAGTTTAAAATTAATAGACCTTAACTGCCATTAATTCTGAATGGATACCTCTGCAAGGGTTATGACTGTGCAACAGCCCTTGCAGTTGAGGAAGCAGGTGTTCATACAAGATAAAAAGAAGACTGAGATGCAAATTCTGCCTATGGGACACTCCTGATGTGTGGAAGTTTGTTCAGAACCCATTGGATATTTAGGCACACAGTGTAGCAACAACAGCAGCAGCAACCACTTGAAAAATACTGGTTTGGATTTGTAAAAGGCAAGGCTTCAGTTTTGGTATTTTGTAGAATCTAATGACTAAACAAGATTATCGATTTTTTTTCTGTGGAAAGATTGTTCTTGACTGATGACTCTAGAGGATGACATCCTATACAAAAACTATAACTTAAGCAACGGGTGTGCTTCCAATAGTCTTTAAAGATGGAGAAGTGAACATAGTGCTGAATTTTCTAATGCCAAGTCTGAGAATATCAGAAAGGGTGTTACCTGGAGCTGAGATGTAAATTTACAGTTTAAGGATACCTGCCTGTTAAGGGTGAGGTGAGATTAAAAATTCCTATGGCACAGATGTGAAGTAATAGCATCCTTAGTCACTACATGTAAAGCCAGACTAAAACTAGCAACCCATCACCTGTACATTGCATATTCATCTTCTTAAGGCTCCCATTTCCACTCAAATCTTGGGCAAGTATTTTATTTTACATGATAAATGAATGGCTGCTTAAATAACATTCTCTACTGATATAGCCTGCCTTGGATCTGACACTGGATTCACTGCCTGTGAAAGTTTGGGGAACAAATACAGCACACATTCAGAACCACAGAATCGTTGAGGTTGGAATGGACATGTGGAAGTCATCCAGTCCAACTCTGCTGCTCAAACAGGACAACCTACAATGAGTTGCCCAGGACTATGACCAGACAATATTTAAGTATCTCCAGGGACAAAGACTCCACCAGCTCCCTGGGCACTCTGTGCCAGTGCCATCCTCATAGTGAAAAACTGTTTCCTGGTGTTAGAGGGAACTTCCTATGTTTCAGGTGGTGCCCGCTGCTTCTTCTCTTGTTACTAAGCACCACTGAAAAGAGTTTGCCTCTGTCCTCTTTGCACCTTCCTTCAGGTATTTACTTAGACAAGACTCTCTCCGAATCCTCTCTAAACAGCCCCAGATCCATCAACCTTTCCTCAGAGGAGAGGTGCTCAAATCTCTTAATCATATTCATGGTCCTTCACTGGACTCTCTCTAGTCCATGTCTCTCGTGCTGGGGAGGCCAGAACTGGACACAACACTCCAGGAGTGGTCTCATCTGTTCTTAAGAAATGGGAAGGATGACCTCCCTCAAACCCTCAGACTGGTGGCAATAATTCTCCTCGTACAGCCCAGGATACCTTCAGCTTCTGCTGCAAGGGCACATCCCTGGTCATGATCAACTCGGCATCCACCAGGACCTCAAGGTTCTTTTCTGCAGAGCTTCTTTTCAGCTAGTTAACCTCCAGCATGGCGCATGAGGTTGTTCCTCCAGAGATGCAGGGCCTGCTACTTCTCCTTTAAGGCTCCTGTCTGCCCATTTCCCCCACCTGTCAAGGTTCCTCTGGATGGCAGCACCATCCTTTGATGTATCAGAAGACAAAGGTGTCTGAGGTATAAAACTTGGGACAGCTTCCTCATCACTTCTTCAACTACAAAGCCTCAGGTGAAGCACCAGACCTCTCCTTCTTGGGGTAAGTATGGGATACCCAGGCTAACTAGGTACATCCAACCACTGGTGTGCACTCCAACAGCACAAGGGATAGCTGCATCTTACAGATAACCTTTTGATTAGGTAAATTATATTCCTCAATAGAATTACAACTTTAAGGCAGTGAAGAAAAAAAGGATTGTGCCTCACAGTAACTCGTTGGCAATAATTTCTGTTCTGTCAAGTCTTATAAAGACAGATACTTTCTCTTATGTGCCAGCACTTTTTTAAGAGAAAACAAAAACCAATATTTGAACAGGGAAAAAAAAAAAAAAAGATAGATTTATAGGAAAAACGATAAGGTTTTTCCTGTTGAAAAAGATTTGTGTCACAGGGTTCAAGTATTTAAAAAATTAAATTTATTGCCTGATTGAAATTCATTATTAAAAAAACGTTATTCAGGGGAGCTGATGAAAACCCTTACCAAACAATAACATTAAAAAAAGCAAGCTTTGATTTTTGCTAGCAAACAAAACAAATGTTGCTTAACACTACACTGAGGCTCCCTCCACCTCTTCTTTACAGCATTTCATTAAATTCCATTAACATATGATCAGATCCTGAGGTATATTTACTTTTTTTGGCTTCAGTAGCAATTCCAACAGCACCAGACTAACGAGAGAATCAGGCCCTAAGAGCTGCTTGTACGAATACTGTCACTCTTTTACAGAGTGACTTTTTTTTAACATTATTACAATTAGGTGGGAGGGCTTTTGCAGGCTGCATATTCGTCAATCATCACTGCCACTTTGTAATGCATGCCTTTAATGAGGCTGCAATCGAAATCAATTTTTCACATTTGCCTGGGTATCATAGGCAAAAAGCTTTTGGACTACAGTGGTGTGAATGACTGCAATACATCAGCCTGCAAACAGGGCTCCAAAAATAGAAAGATGACCTAATACTCAAAGGGGAGCCGAACTTTACAGTGCCCCAAAGAGAAGCTTTTATGAGCTCTAAAGGAGACACTGTATCAAGGCAAATTGAATTCATCCAAAATTTATTTAAAAAGGCTGGACCAATACGATTCTTCTATAGTTTCCTTGACAGCTGTTGATCATTAAACACATTTTACATGCAATATTCATTTTACACACAATAACATTTTTATTGAAGTTAACATAATTGTGCATCTTAAGAACTTTGTCGAAAATGTTCCCTTAGGAACAAAATTATCTGCAAAGAAATGCCATGAGTTGTGTGCCTCATGAGCTGGCCAATTTTGGAAATACACATGAAGTGAACATGTATCACTATGCTGTTATTCTGATACAACCCCCCTACTTTAATATGCATAGTAAATGCTTTGCCTGTTTGGGGTTTTTTTTAAATATCACTGATTTACTTATTCTGGAGAGGTTTAGAGAGGAAATACTGAGATTGTAGGCTACTGTTTTACAGTTATCTGTTATCTTGTTCTTTCCTGTTTTGAGAAATATTTTTTTTCAGACTAAACTTTTTTTTTGCTCCCCTAAGATCTTTCTCTTGACTTCAAGGAAACTCCTCCCAGAAAAACTACTTTGGCCCTAATCCTAGAAGCTGATCTGTGTCAATGGTCATACACAGTATCCTGCTCACTGTAGCTCAATACGAACATAAAAGTTTTACAGATTTAGTGTGAAGAGTAAAGCAAAATACAAAGGATTTCCAAGATAAGGTTTATACTTATATCTACAGTGATTAACTAGAGTTAGAGTTTGCCATCAAGTTACACTTGCCTACTTCCCCAGTGAAATGCAGCAGGAATCCACAGAACAATAAAAATGTTTCAAATTCTCACAGATCATTTTCTGCTCTGGAATTTTGTTTATTTTGGTGACTTTCTGACAATTTTGCTTCTAAAAAGACTTCAAAATTAATCCATGAAAACAGATAATTTTCATAATTTTTTTTTCTCCAAATTGCCCAATTTTAAGTTACACAAAAAGAAAGACTCCTAGTTTATCCTTTGCCTGAAAATTCTGGTCATCCTGGCGAATAACTGCAGTGAAGGTGAATTGCATCTACCTGCCCAGAGACAATTCTTGAGAGAATCCTACCCAAGTTTTAAAGCTTCTTATGTAGATATCTAATAAACCTATGGTGACAAAAAGAAGTTTTTCAGACTTTAACAAGTTGCTTGTAGTTTTTCTGACTTATTGAAGGAAAGGGAGTCAAGAGGAAAATTCCAATAAAACTGTATGTAAGCCAAAGGTTTGTTTATGTTTGTATGGATTAGCATTCACACGTTTCCTGTTACTAGACTTCCTATTAGTGATGTTTAACTTTAACCACATATCCCGGGCTAAGGAATAACTCCTAAAGTCAATTTCCTGATTAGGCTAAGAAAGGTCAAAGGTTAATTTTTCAGTCACACAGTTAAGCTACCAACAGCTACTGCATAGCCTTGTTTTAACATATAAAGTTACTGCAAATATTAGCTAAAGGAGGTGGCACGTTCTGGTGATTACACAAAAGTGTCAGGAAAAAATTATTCCAGACACCTTTTTACTCTACATGAAATTTACTCTTTTCACATGCACACACACAAAATACACATCAGCGTATCTCTCACGTATGGTGAGGCCAACCTGGCAACTACAAACATGCACATCCTTTTAAAACACGGCTGTGTGACCACTGCCAGCATCCAACTTTCATCCAAGAAACTTCCCACTGTGCATCTTGTTACAGAGTTTCTTCGTACTCATGCTACAGGCCTTTAGGAAGAAAGGAGGTCTAATGGTAATATAAGAATACACAAATTCAAATTTATCATTTTCTTGAATTAGAAGCACAAGAATTTCTGCTTCCCTAGAAAAAAAGAGCTGGTGGATGATGAATTTGCAAACAGAACTGCAGCAAATACTCCTGTTGCACCAAATCAGAAGGTATTAGTGGATCGTAGTTCTTCCATTTAAATACTAAAGTGAACAATCACTTTAAAGTGACATAAGTACCAACAGCATATTGACACTTATCAAAACCAGTGAGGAAATCTAGGCTTAAAGCAGATAGTCCAGTAATCCAGATTCGTTCACAGTGCACAGCATTCTCCTTCCCTGTCAATTTCTCATCGACAAATTATTTCATTCTGATTCTGGTCACCTGGCCAGCACACAAGATGACAGTCAAATAAATGCAATCCTTTTTTTTCTGTTTTATTTTAAAAGTCAGATGGTGGGAAAATCTGACATTTGATTTAGTGAAGTTAGTCTTGGTATGTAGTTATCTCATTATAACTGTTGTAGACTAAAGCAGATGGCTCACAAGTAACTAAGTAACTTGGGTTGCAGGTCACAGTTTTAAAAGTGAAACTTGGTTAGAGACTTACCCAAGGCCTAAAACTGTTAATACAGTCACAACCCGTTTGGGATGCATTTGCTGCTTCTCTCTCTCTCCTGTTATCATTTATACTTGCATCAGTGTGGCAGTATTTTACACTTGTTTTGCACAGTGAAGGCCTCTAGATAAGGCACAAGGTAGCGGAGACAATCAGTCATCAGTCTTTACTCAGGATTTCCTGACTGCATGTGAACAACAACAAAATCTATGCTTTTGTAAAAACTAATGCATGTGAATATACAGAGAAATACAGAACATCTGTCTCTTACACCTCAATCGGGTTAAATTCCAGTCACAAGGAACTGGCTCAATCTGCACATTTAGGCTCTTTGCAAGACATGATTTTTGTGAATCATTCATAGTCATTTAGCATTCACTGCTTATAAACAAAGCAAATACAATTGGAAGCCCACAAGCTGTTCTTTATTCACTTGTGGACTTAACACATGGAATTCACTTTTCCAGCCATGGGACTGGTCCTACCAGTCAGAGAGTACAACTTCTGTTCTCTGACTAGATTTCTTAAACTTTGTCAACAGGAATAGCACTTGAAAAACATGTTCCACCATCCAATAAAAACAGTGAAGTTTACCTAAGAAATTGTAACTTTGGACAGAAAGAACAGCCTAATGAAATTTGTTATATTTCAAGAAATCTTCATTCTTTCATGCTGAGGGATATTTCTGACAGACTAAAGGTATCCACTTCAGGTTTTAAAATACTTTCTTTCCTTCCTAACATTCATTGTCTGGCTTTCTCTTGTAACAGTCACACCAACTCATCACTACCAATGCAGCTTTCCTGCCTGTTCAGGAGCTGCCAAGTTACTGACCCCCTCCTCCTTCCTCTCCATGTCTTCCCTGACTTAGTTTAACTTGACAGTTCTTTCTGCTGCTTTGACATTTTATCAGCTGATTTTGATTAGTTATCCCCAAAAATGAAAGTCTGGGCTTATATATATTTTATATTGTAAACTATGTATGTGATGACATTTCAGCAGCACAAACTCCTCTGATGTAAATCCTCCTGTCCCAATATTTGACCACACTGTAGGTACAAACCCTCTGTATTCTCCAGTTGGAATAAGCAAGGTCTACAGCCAAGGAATCTCATATCCCCTAGTGCCTCTGCCCTCTTCTTTTTTCTTAATATTGGGAATGCCCATACTATTGCAGCTTGGAAAATCATAGAATCATAGAATTGTCTCGGTTGGAAAGGACCTTTTAGATCAAGAAGTCCAACCATCAAACTAACCTGCCATCCACTGCTAAACCATGTCCCTAAGCACCACATTTGTTTTTTCAATACCTCTAGGGATGAAGACACCACTGCTTCCCTGGGCAGCCTGTTCCAATGCCTAAAAAATCACTCCATTTTTCAGTCTTTTGTTCCCTTCCTGCCTATAAAACCTGCATGCACACACCTAGCACAGACAGAATCATTGGGTAAATGACTACAACAAAAATACAGTCTCTGGCAGCCAAACTAATGTCCTGTGCTTAATAGTTATCCTCCAAAAAGGAGAGATGCCACTCTGTTCTAATACCTCTGATCATGAAACCCAGTGAATGGGCACAAATTTTTTTCAGCAGAAAGTTTCTAATTTCTGTCACTGCTCTTCCTGGTGAGAAGAGCTGAGGAACTAACACAAGATGATTCATGTAGAAATATTTCACACCTCTCAACTCTGTTGGTTTAAAATACCAGACAAATCGTCACTTCTCGTGAGGAGTAGGAGACTCCACCACATGGGCAATGATAGAGATTACTTATTTCTCTCCTGGGAGAAGACATATTGCATGCTTTTAACAGTGATGGAAAAATTGCCACAGCACCCTTGCTTTGAATGACAGTGGAGCAACTAAAGCATGAAATCACATCCTAGGAGGCTTAGGAAATATGTCCTCCTGAGACAAAAGGTGTTCATCTCCTGTTTTCAAAGAAAGTGCCCTAACTGCTAAATTAAATCTTGCTCAAAGTGCTCTAGAAGTGCATTGCACTGCATCACCGAGAAATGCACGAACATCTGCAGAACACACCTAGAAACCAAAGCTGATTTAAGTTTCCCATGTGGAACTGGAGAAATGTGGCCTGTGGTGAGATATTGCTATTTAAGATTTGCTAGAATATATACTAACTACATTCCTCATTAATCACTGTCCTGTCAAGATAATACCACAGTAACTCTGATGAAGTTACAACACACATACAGTGGTACAACTGATAGCAAAACTTGGCTCAAAGTCCTGAAAATAAACGAATATTTTATCTGTTTAGTGCATGCTGTCTGTTATTGAAAACAAAACAGTGAAACAAAAGTCATCCAGAAGAGACCAAAAGGAACTTAAATATGTATTTTTTCTAAGCGTATGAATATTTTATGATCTATGGTTTCCATAGTGTTTATTTACTTTGTTTGTTCAACACTTTGAGTTGTCAGAATAGACATAAGGCAGAGCAACAATCAAAAAAAATAGAGTTAGTAACAACGAGAGTTCTCACATTTTTCCTTGGGACACAGACATGAGGATATATCCACTATCAACGCATGGCAAATAGCATATTAAATGTTTATTTGGCCCAAACTTAAACCAAGACTTCTACAATTCCAGAAAGTATTTAATATATACTTTGAAAATTATTCTGGTCATATTTAAATGTAGAAAAACCTCAATACAAATAATCATAGAAGGAGCAGCCAAACCAGGTATATTTTGAAAACAGTGTGTCTTCAGTACAACCATTTTATCAGATTAGCAAATTTCTTACTAATATCTACAATGATATATTTTCAAGACCATTATTCACAAAAATAATTTCAGGAAAAGTTAAAGTTACCAGGGACTTTTTTAAAATCCATATTATTATAATTTCCTCCATTTATCATTCTTTTTTCTTTAGAATTAATTCCCCATTTGCACATAGCATTTTTAGTTTTAAATGTATAAAAATCTGCTGCTTCCTCTCAGATAATGACATAGCAGGAAATAGCAAGGACCAGCTTCCTTGGGAGATGCACAGTATTTTTGACTGTGTCTTTCCCAGACTCTGTGTTGTCTTCCAATGAAAAACAACCAGAAATATTTAAATTACTTAATTGCCTCCCAAGGCTCTACCTAAACTCTTCCTTCAGCCACACTCTGACTTCAGTGAACCTCAACAAGGCAAACTGAAAGCTTTCTTTGTTATGCTGGTCTATGGCACCTGAATGGTGCCAAACAAAGCCAAGTTAATTCAGAGCTTTTAGGGTAAGGATTTCCTTCTCTGACTCCTCCCAGATACCAAATAAAAACAAAACAAAAAAAAAGCCTAACCTTATTTTTCTCTCTCTCGGTATTACTACCAGCGGAAACAATAAAAATATCACCTCCCTGACGTGTCAATTTACATACACTCAGCTTCCTCTTTTTTTCTTTTTTTCTTTTTTTTTTAATGTCTTCTGAGTATCCATTTGATTTCTCGGGGTTATTATTCATCAACATTTAGGCATTACCTCTTATGGTATGAAGTGGTTTTATGTGGAATCCTAGTAATGCAGCAACTCATAACCATAATCTAGACTAAAATGTGTTATCTAAATTGTTGTGGTTTTAAAATTTACAAAAATGTATTTCCTAGAGCAACCTAACTTCTTCTTTTACTACAACAACAAAGACTGTGAGTTTGAGCAATTAATTACACACTTAATAATACTTTATAGTTTCCTAAAGACTTTAAAGCTCTTTCCAAATATTATGATGCAGATCCTGCCACCAGGATTCCTCACACAGACTAGGAAAATTAATGGAACTAAACCAAAAGCAGATTATATTTAGGTTCTTGGAAAAATTTGATTCTAATTCAGTATTTTTTCCCCTAACAATTCAGTGAAATTATTTTGACTGTATGCATTTTGCAGAATGGGAAATGGAAACACAGACATTAAGCAACTTCACTTAAAATGGTAGAAAGCCAAGTTTTCATTCTTTTAAGAAAAGCTTTGACTCTAAATATCTCACAGAGGTGAAAAGTTCCAAAGGCACAAAAGGTGGTCAGCCACATAATCATTATGGAAAGCCTCAGAGCTGGATCCTACCTGACATTTTATTTCTGTAAATCCTCCTCTTGCTGTGTTACTGCACCATAAGAACATAAAGAATGAATAACTAACTATTGCTTAGAGCTTCATCTTTATTGCATAACTGATGCCATAATCATATCAAGAAGATACATAAATTAGAAGAGTATAATCATAATATCCAAAACTTAAACATTTCAAGTATACCACTGACATGACAAAGACTTCAGCAGCTACTCAAATCACATAGCTTGCAAAGGCATCCCTTGTGAAATAAAACAATAAAAATTTACATTCAGAGTTAGAAAAAAAGACAAGGATAAACACCGATTCTGATTGCTTGAGTTAGAATTTTAAAATATTGGGCAAATATTAGTGATTTAAAGATGCAGATTCAGAGAGTATTAGCTATTTACTGAATATTCAATAAAGCCATGTACAAATTAAAAAGCTCAATATCTATTTCTCAATTCTGTATAGAAATCCTTGGTTAGTTGTTGGAACCATGTCAAATCAAATTTTTACTTGGTTTGAAAAAAACTGCATATATTCATGGTTTCCACAGACTAGTCAAGAGCTTGATATATTGGTCTTGACTATCCAGTCAAGACCAATTCTTTCCACAGGAAAGTAATTCTCAGAGGAAATTATTTGTCACGCTACTTCCAATCTGAAGATCTAAACACAGTCTTTCCTCTAGCCTTTGGCACAACCCATAATAATTGGACCATAGGAGAGAGCAACAAAAAAGTGGATCCAGAAGATGCATGCCAAACATCACTACCAGCTCAGTCATTTGCTTTCTCACCTTTCCCTCCACCCCCACCCCCCATCAGGAACAATCAGTAGCTGAAGTATTAAATGACATGTCATACTCATTCACTGATGGAGGAGCAAGACAGAATGACATACTCTGCTGATCATTTATAGCTATTGGTTGTTATAGGGTATTAACTTGCAATACACAGTCCTGTTTGAATTTCAGATGAGCAGATGGCCAGACGGATTAGCCTGTAAAATTAATATTCCAACGCATACACAGCAGGACTTTGTATGGGTACTGAACTGCTTCAAAATCCGTGAAGTCGGTTTGAGGGATTTTATTTTTCAGGCCCTGCTTATTATTTCCTCCACAAATGCTGAAAAGTGCATCAGCAAAAGGCATTTCTGGAATACTTCATGCCATGGCTTCCTTGAATATTTCTTCACAATATTTCTTTCACAATGCCAGGAGCACTCATTCCCAGTGCACACCTGGTAAAAAGACCAAAATCCATTTCTCTAGCTTATATGTAAATATCTGTATATCCCTATTGTCCAATGAGGTGTACAGTGCATGGAAGCTATAGATAGGTGCCTACTTTTGGCAACAGGTTTTAGCAGCGCTGTTGAAAGTGGTCTCCAGTAAACTCAGTACTTTTCAGAATGATTCATGGCCTCCCCCTATTTAGCCCCAAACAACCATACATGTACAGATACCTGACAGATGTCATCCACAGCTCCCAAATTGCCTAGAACAGTAATGCAGACATGCTCAAACAGGAAGGAGCAGCCCACTTGCTGGAGAAGGTGACAAGTTCCAGCTGCAGAAATAAATTTGTCATGTCACCTGGACTTTTCTGAAAATCTCACCTCAGCTGCAATCCGTCTGCCTTGGCCTCTGACCCACTGCAGATGAACGTAATCCAAGTCTTGAGAGATACTGCTGTATTTTAGAGCTGCCAGCTTGATTACTATTGATTATCTACTTGGCTCGATGGTAATTTCCCTTTTACAGTAGCATTTCTGCCTGACTGCTCCTTCTGGGACTTGGGGTTTCTATTTTAAATTTTTTTCCCTCAGATTGCTCGCAAGAAATATATTTTGATTACTGTTTTGGGCAGAGCAAGGGAGGTAATAGAAGGAAAGGGCTCAGCTCTAATCATGGCAGGAACTTATTAGAGAAATCTCTCATTGTTCCAGGGTAACCAAGAAGGTAACTTTACTTTTGAAAAGTAGACTGTCTCATGAGGTAAGTTTTTCTTTTGCCCTTTGAAGGAGGGAAAAAAAATCATTTACAATAAATAATATATGAGACTTTAGAATACTTCCATGTAGTTATAACCTCACTAGATAATGTGAGGATTGAAAGGATTCCTACAGTTAAATTACTGTGTGGTGGAAAACTATGTTTAGAGCTGACTCTCAAATATGATGACCCAGTTGACTGGTTCAGTAACAATGACGTTGGGCCTCCAAGTGGCAGATGAGGCTTTTGTTTTATTTGTTTGACAGTAAATATCTGGCCTGTTGCTTAGCAGCCATACACAGAAACAAAGGCGTTTCCAGACAAAATAAACTACATTACAGCAGGTAAATCTTTCACAGCAATTACAAAATGGAAATGAGAACTGAATTGATCATTGCAAAACAAACCAACACCTTAGTTTCCTGCAGATGTTTTAAGCTCACAAATTGCAGTTTGGGATTTCTTGATAGCAATGTGCAACAACTTCATATATTTTAAAAAGACAAGTAAACTGAATTTGAAAAATGATACACTGAAAGTCCTAGAAATAGAGACCAAAGTTTTCAAACTTCAGTCAGCTGGAAAATCCATATTTAAGCGCATTAAATAACTAGAGTTTCTCTCAGAGACAATGATCATTTACAACTGTTGCTGAATTCCAGGGAATTTTCACGTGCCCTGGCCGTGCTGCGCTCATCTGGAACTGAGATACAAATAACAGAGCACCAAGGACTGAAAAGCTTTTGAGGACTTTTTAATAATTTGATATCAATTATGTCAAGCCTTGCTTCTAGCCTTGCAGTCACAAATGCATCCCCACGCCCCAAGGTCTGGAGCCAAAACTCGTGCGTGACCCTTACCCTGGCATGCTTCATTTCCATGCAAGTCTTCAGCTTTTTGCAGGACTCTCTCCTTACGCAGGGGGAAAAAAAGGAAATGCCAAAGCTACTCTTGCATATCGCAGCTGTACAGCTTTAAGGCAGGTATTTCACTGAGAAAGCAGCACTTAGCCTCACTGAGCAAACAGAAAGGGCCAAATTCTGCTCTCAGTTACCCTGGGGCATTCCAGCAGAAGAAGGAATCTGCATGTGAATAACCTGCAGAAGAAATGTGTTTCCAGACACTTGAGCTTAAAGACTAAAAAATGCTGGTGTGAATTCTGTCATCTTACATTTTCACTGCGGGTTTTTTGGGGGTGGGTTGTGTTGTGAGATGTTTTTTTTTTTTGCCCTCGGAGTTGATCCACAGGGCATTGTCATTATGTTGCTGTCTCACCTTTCAGTTGATAGACAGACTTCCTGCTGGAGAGACATTATTATTTAACCGGATCCACTCATCCTGCCACTGATTTGTTTTACTTTTGTTCCTGGCAAAGAACAGCAACTCTAGGTAATGTTTCTTTTCTCATTTGGCTAAGTCCTTCAGAACACTTTAGTAAATTAACCCCATGTAGTTCGCTTGGTAAACACAGAATCTCCTGAAAGGATTTATAAAACTAAATTACTTCAGAATTTCCAGACAATCCTTGTTTTTCTTTCGTTTTGTCTGATACAAGCTTAAGCAGACTCAGGAAGCAAACGTGAACGTTTAATTCCTCATCAAACAGGAGCTGTGCGCGCAGCATGAGAGAATCAAAGCAAAAAGGAGAGGTTTTAATAAACAATATAAACGAAGACATGCCAACTCTATTTCCAGAGTAGAAGTATTATCAATGCATCTGCAATAATCTGTTTTTAATTATGTCAATTTTTTCTAGTTAACACTACCTTTAGCAATGGGAAATTCACATCTTCAATTTGACAACCAAATTCTCATCATAAATAAGCCACTTGCATATATATATGTGTATATATATTTTCGATGCATCCTATACTGTATACCACTACCCAACAAGAACTAATAGGCTTCCTAAAAATACTGAGTGAAATTTTGTCATTCCGTAATGTCAGACCAGACAATTATAAGTCTCTTACATTCATCTACAACCTATTAAGAAAACATATTCAGCATAATTGTGCTCAATGGAATGTTCTCACTCCCACCTTGACAGAATTTAGAAACTTCTACAGGGTGGTAAAAATATCTTTAAAATATTAAGTTTCAGATGGTACCCATAAAACCTTCCCTGAGGATCCAGTCTCAGTTTATGTAGTAGACAAAGAAAATATTCCAGTTTATCTATAGAAGCCTTGGTCTGAACAGGAGAAAGACAGCTACTCACCACTGGTTTCATACACATTTTCCTCTTTCTAACTACAATTAGGAGCACAGTTTGCACAGTGGTGCCTGCATCCTAAACAAAAGATTATCTTACTAGAGTGAGACAAATAGATCTCAGAGATATTGTACAATGAAATCACAGAGTGATAGAGTTGGCTCTGCAGGATGCTGGTATGTTTAGTACCTCATCCCAGCACTGGCATGGTATGTAACAATAACACAGCAGAACCATGGTGGTTCCCTGACAAAAAGACGTACACTCTGGCTGGAACACAATTCTTTTATAATCATTCTTTTATTTTCATTTGCCAGCAAGTTAACATGATTGAGTCCTGTGAATACTTATCAAAAATACATCCACACATGCAGAATATTCCTCCACAGACACTGTGATTGGTCTTTGATTTAATTCCTCAATCAACGATGGAATTGGTAATTCTGTCAAGGAGAAGAAATTATAGTGTTTGTTCTCAAGTAATTAACAGCAAGTAAACAGACAAAATAACTTGTGAATAGGCTGTTGATTAAAGCATGTTATAAAAATGTCAAAAAATCAGGACCTACTCTAAGACAGTAGATGAACACAACAAAGTGCTGAATAGCTCTGAATCCTTTGCACTGGTTCTGTTCTGGCCAGGGAGCTGGAGACCCAACAACTGATTTTTCAAAAGGGAAACGTGGAAATCTGCAAAATTAACTGAAGTGTCTGTAGGGACAATGTATAACGGTCTGAGAAGAATACACACATCACTTTCTTCTTGCCTCCGCACTCCTCAAATGCTCCAGGAAACACCAAAACAACAGGAAACCTTCCAGAGTCTTCATTAATGCAGAAAAAAAAAAAGACCAAAAAAAAAAAAGAAAGGATTTGTGCCCTAACCCAGAGCATTGCAGGAACTATTAGACAGGTGGGCACAAGGGAGGAATCCATAGAGTGAAAGGATCTAAATGGGAAAAAAACCAAGGTAACTCTAAGCATTAGAAGTTAGGCAGGAATATTTTCATTCTCCTCAATTAGGGTTTAAAGAGAGGACAGGGGAGGATCACAAATATAAGTCTAACCTACTTGCATTCTCAAAATGTACAAAGCAGCTTTAAAAACCTAGTACAAGTACCAAGAACACTTTGGTGCCATAGAACTCTGCAAGTTCATTTTGAGGATGACATCAACCTGCACGAGGTTCTAAACTGGAATAACCCTGTATAGAAATTAGCTCAGTTAGAACCAGCTCAGCTACCTTGACACTCAATTCTCCTACAGTCCATCCCTCCTGGAGAACACCCTAAAAGCTTTATCCAGCAGATGTGGCAACCAGCACTCCGCCCAGAATAGTTATAAAATGGAGAGGGGCTTTCTCAAACAGGATTAGCTTGTTAACATCGAAGCAGCATTAGCAAAAACAATCAGCTCTGCACAGAAAGCAAAGTGAGTACACACAGATGGAAGCAAGCACTGTAGGCCTGTGAGACCCTCCTGCTCTAGAGGAGCCATACAGTGTAGGGCAGGTGGCTAGGCCTAACTAGAAACTTCTGACACCGATTGGCCAGTGCTGCCTCTGCACCAGCTTCTTCTAAGTGAAGATCTTCAATACATTGATCAAAGGTGCAAACAAAAACATCACAAATAATACTGCTGAAATGCCTTGTTATGTCAGCTGCCCAGCCTCCCTGTCCACACTATATGTAGTGCCCCAAATCTCCCTTAGTCTGTTCAGCAAATTCCTTGCCTTCCACACCACCAGCAGTACTTCTTTCAGCTGGGCTGCTCTGCAGTCACCAACACCGGTCTGAACATCGGCACTTTGGCAAACCCAGGATGTGGTAAATCTGGGCCAATAGTGCACAGTACTAAAATCAGTACAAGCTCCAGACAAAACTGGTATACAGGTACAACTGTGCTTAGGAACCTGCCCAGCAGCAAACACTCCCTCAGCCTTACCATTAGATGTTGTGTATATGTAAAGAAATTCGCACAGTGCAACCCACCACCAGTGACCCCTCTCTACACACAGCAGTAAATCCACACAGGTATTCTGATTTCTTGTAAATACTCTGCCTCAGTGTATTTGAAGCTATGCATACCTGAAGTTAATAGCTTTTAACTTCAATCCATAGGCAGTACAGGACCAATTACCTAATTACATATATAAAACTTTATTTCCCCTCACCAAAAGAAAAAACTACTAATAATGAGCTGAGTACAGCCATAATAATGCAGACACTTATTTATTACAAAGTCAGGACACCTGCACAAGAGAAGTTTGCAGCAGGATTTTCTGTATAAACTCCAGTATAAACTTTCAGCCTTCCTGCCACGGTTAGCAATTGTTACACTTAAAGCCAAAGCTTCTCAGAAGGAGAATAAGACTTGGAACTGCCAGCACAGAGGCTTAGATATCCAGTTATTAATTTAGTAGCAGAAATCTATTAGGATATATCAATTCACATTCCTTCTTTTCCTCACAGAAACAGCTTCTTCATGAAGGAATTTCTTTGGGAGGTCACGGCTAGAGATGAGGGTGGACAGCGCTATCCGACAGGAAATGCCTATTGCAGTCTCCAAGAAATAATCTGGATTACTTGCACAGACTTCTTTAAATGAATGGTAGTAAATTATTTTTTTAAAGAATATGAAATCCTCTATACAGAAATCTTTTGCCACTGCATTTTATCTGATTGGAAACTAATCTAGTTCTTGCCCTTGCACAGGACTATCCAGAGATCCGTATAAAACATACAAATAAAAAACGTATCATTAAACTCTTTGCAATCTAAATTTTAAGTTTAGCTAGAACAAGATCAAGAGTGAGTGAAGTATATCCAAAACCTAATGTCAAATTTGTGGCAGCTGAAAAAATCCCAATCTTTACTTGTTATAAAAGAATGTTTATTCACATGCATTGTCTATTAAATATTCCTCATTTTATCAGACTTTACCACTGCCAGTGCAGGTAAATATTATTATTACATCTATTTCTCCTTAAGAAAGTCATCTAAATCAAACAATAGTTCTGCAGAGCATCCTCAAATATGATATACTCACCAACTATGATATATAAGTAGATATTTCTAACTTCAGACTGTAAAAATATGCTCAAAAGTAATGAAGGAAGTACAAATGAAAATCAGCTAGGGGAAAAAAAATAATTCATGCTTTGAACCATCTCCTTAGTCAAGCAAGGAAAGGTGCTTATCAGAATACGTTTGAGATCAACTCTCCAGATTGAAAATACACCTTTCTGTTAGATTTAAATGCTCCTATATTCTTCTATACAGTTTTGTGCTGTGTATAGGAGAGAAAATTGAGGAAGCTTTATTTCACTGAGATCCAAATTCATCTTACTAACTGCAGGAATTTCTCTGGGGTGCCTAATTAGGAGCCACATCAACAAAAGGTTGCCTATATAAGTCAATGCTGAGAGACAGCTTTAAAGGACAATTCAGTGTTGCTACTCTAAAATTACCTCTTCTCATAGCCTATAGAACAGGACTCCTAATCTCAGCTGGGTGTTACAATTAGTTGAAATTAATTCTGGCCCCAGTCCCTAGGGTTTTTCCAATAAAAGAGTTTTCATTTTTTCTCTTCATTCTCAAAAAACATTCTACTCACAAAGCCAAGAAACACATAGGCTTGATGCTCCTGTCTTTCACTTGGCCCTGCAGGCTTCTGGCAACCTGTGAGAAATACTGTTCTCACTGGTGCCATGGCTTCCCAGGGTCAAAGTCATGGCCACTGCCTTAGACTGCAGTTATTGTTCCTGGCAGAATTTTTTAGCTAGCTTTCTTGAACTTCAAAATTACCCTTTATCTAAGTCATTGCAATGCCTGGTAGGAGCTTCAACAGCCTATAGGGGAGTAAAACGAACAATGAGATGTGTCCCCACTGCAAAGCTGCAGTGTTTTTGAACATGGAAAATGCAAAACAGAGACCAGAGTAACTCTCTGCATCCATAACCCAGGAATCCATCCCCACTAGAGTCCTGAGGACATCCATGGTACACAACTCCCACAAATATACTCTGCTCCTTAAGTAACCTGCTTGTGAATTTGGCACAGGAAGCACATACAGCTCTGAAACAGAAAAAAATATCAGATCCATGTATTTATATAGCTTCTTCTCAGGATACACTTTACCACAGTCAAGGGACACAGCCTTGCAGAACCCCATTCCAAGCTCCATGAACTCAGCCAAGTCCAGTATTCTTTCAAAAAAAAAAAAACAAACAGGTTAGTGACATTCCAACAGAGTAAGAGTTATTTAGGATAGCAAAATGAGAATATTCAGCTGTCTAATGAGAATATTCAGCTGTCTAGCATTTAGATGCGGGTGGAGGAAAGACAAAACTATACTTCCTCACACTCTTTTCCTTAAGAGACATTTTTTTTTCCTCAAAAAGATGCCTTTCTAAGGAAACAACCAATGATTTCTCATAGCACTCTATATGATATATGAAAAAGTAAAGGGAAAAATCAAGAGGGTGGTTAAGCTTGGTTTCACAGTCAAAATTCAGGTCTGTGTACTCTGAAAAGGCTGCAGTGACTGAAAAATTTATGAAATTATGATATGAGAAAAAAAGGAACAGAAAACAGGAAAGCCTACAGAAAGAGAGATGGTGTTGTTTAGTGTCCTTCAGCCAAGATTTTCAAGAATGACTAATGATTTTGGCTGTTACAATGCCTGAATTGCCTTTGTGGGGATTCATTTCCAGCAAGTGCCAAGTATTTTTCCCCTGAAAATCAAGCCGTTTAAAACTGTATGTAGCTGGAAAACAACAAAACAAACCAAAACCAAACCAAAACAAAAAAAGTGTCATGGAAAACTTTCTTTAAATTTAGAATATGTTTTTGAACACCCACTGAACTAAAATGCCCAGAAATACTTGGAAAAAAGAATGTCTTTGTTAAGGGATGGGATTATCTGCTGTATAGCTGCATTACTGCATATATATCCCTGAGATATTCAAGCAGCTCATGAGGAACACTAGGGATAATAATGTATTCTCTGACACATGTAGAGTTTAAAAATAGGCAAAAAATAATGCCTTTAGACAATTTTTCCTTGCTATACCAAGACTGATATTTTTAAACTATTTTGTACATTTACCAGACATCAAATTTGCCACATTAGTGATTAGCCATACTGAAAAATATTTTTCAAGATTGTTTTTGCAGAAATTAATGGGTTTTTTCCAAATGCAGACACTGTCCTGAAGTTACAGATATACACATTGAAATCATACATGAATATTGCGGAAACTGATGGATCTGATTTGCATTTAAGAGTTCATATAACTATCAGGGCAAATGGGACTACACAGATGACTTCAATGAGGCATGTGCTTGGCTGTCCTTATAGGACGAAGACCATACCCATGTAACATGACATTCACTTATATTGAAGCATTCAGATACCCAAATATCCAAACATTTACTACAACCCCCTTGAAAATACACCACAGTGCAGAGTTATTATAGAATCATAGAATCATAGGAGTTGGAAGGGACCTCGAGAGATCATTGGGTCCATCCCCCCTGCCAAAGCAGGCTCCCTAGCTCATATGCTTATATAGCTTATATGCTACAGGATGCCATTACTTAGTTTCCATGTTCACCTGGAATTTACACAGCAAATTACAAGATGCAAACAGCTGCACACAAGATTAAATCCCCCTACCTCCAGCAGTTTTAGAAAAGTTTTGCATGATATACGTTCACTACACAAAGCCAAGTGCCCACCAATCAAGCAGCTATGAATGCCCCCAAACTGGTTATCTCTTTAGAAGATAAAGTGTGCTGTTTATATAACTTATTAAAAATTGCACCCTTGCATTCCTTTTTCAGATAAAAAGTGTGAGGGCACTGCTTTATCACTTTAACTATGTGTTTCTTTGAACATATTTGTGCTTTAAAGTAAACACCAATGGTAGTTTTTTTACCACTACTAAAATCAAAACACATCTTTCCGAACTAATCTGTACAATGGTTGGGAAGAGCCTTTGATTCAGTACCATAATTATAAACAGGCACTTAAGTCAGACATACTAAAAGAGCATCAGTCATTTAAAATCAAATTAACAGTTTGATTAATCAAACACCAGACTGTCAAGTCAGATAACATACCTGATGGCTTTGTTCACTTACCAAAGAGGGTTTCCACTTTAAGCACCACAGATTTCATCAGCAAAGCAAAATTTACTGAAGCTGGAAAATTTGGCTTCTTTGAAACATGCTTTATGGCATTACCAGGAAAACTCTCACAACAAGCCAAATTCTGGTTCACTTTCACATGGTCACATGGCAGAAATTAAGGGACTTCACAGATATATTTCCTGTCGCTCTGCAGCCTACTTTTCAGGCAGAAAAGTGCAGTGGGATTTGGGAGGATGTATATTAATAGAATCAGGTCATGCGTATACTAAAGTGGTAGAAAAATAGCTTATTGATTTATTTCTGAAAGTTAGTGATTATTTACTAAAATAAAGATGAGGAGATAGCACATAGCATATGATACATTGCAAGTATTTTCACACCTGAATCCTCCTCCCCTACAATGGAGTATTTTCTGTTCATAGTGTATGACATAAGAGTCTGAAGATCAGTCTTCTCTACGAATACTTGGAAAGACACTTTGCATTAGAGACAATATAACTTCTGCCAAGACGTGAAAAACACAAAATGGAAAAGGTCACTGCTGTCACTATTCCCCCAGAGTAACAAAATGCACAGACTGCACTATATGATGCTAAACATCTGCAGAACCATTGTGGAAAACACCAGCCCTGAGCCACAAAGCATGGTATTCCACTGTGCTACTGGGATGATGCATCTCTGAGAAAATGTGACTGAAGAAATGTCTTCTGAAATAAAGTAACTCATCACTGCAAGGACAACACGTGTCAGCATGTCTGGCAGGAGGTGTCTCCAGATACACTGCCTTTCATTTGTGAACAAAAATCACATTAGTCAATACACAAAAAAGGCAGATGCTTCAATTGACCAGAAAGGTCTCAAACAAAAAACTTAGAGTTAAAGCCCTCTTTCTTCTGCAATATCCACATGATCCTGGTGCTGGATACAGGCAGTCACACAAAGATTCTGCAAGTTCCACAATCAAAGTTTTCAATCCCTTGGCCTTCACAAATAGCCAGAAAACATCTATGAAAGTGAAGCTAGAGAGAACTTCTCACTGTATTGGTTTACCCACTATTATTAGACACTGAAAGATTGCAGCTATGACAAACACTCCAAGTTGTAAAGCAGCATCAAGAAGCAGATGTGTGCTTCTGGGGATAGGCCCATTTTCAAAAGAATGATTGTAAATGCATGTCCTTCACAATGACTGATCTGGAGCCCATTTCCAGCATGGCAAGGAAGGATAAAATGGAAGCATGCCAAGTATACCAACATAAAACCTCTAAATTCATAGCAGACAATTAAAATGAATGGGAATAGGGACTGATTCCAGATTAAACGGCAGCAAAGGCAAAACTTGAAGAAACAAAACCCACCACCTCATACACCAAAGATCTTTCTGTCATGATTCAGTATGCAGCCTGCATAATATCTATGGATGTGTAACCAAAGAAAAATCAAAAATGCCTCTTGTAAATGTTTTGAAAAACTGATAAATTCTTGGCTTCATTCCACCACTGTTTTTGATACTTGTTTATTTATGACTATGATTCAAACTTTAAATGCTTCTATGCTTTTAGCCTAAAATGCATATTATTTTCTAGTTGCATTCTAAATGACAGTTCTTTCAGCTATGTTTTTTTTCTTCCTATGGGGCCATTTGGGGGCTGAAGTGTCTAATTCAACTTCATGCATTTTAATGTTCAGTGCTGCCCATTGATATGCTGTGACTATTGAATGTGAGAGACCTAAAGATGTGCAGAAAGTAATTGGCCAGTGGGATATCCCCCCCAAATCACACGAAAAATCCCTAAAACTGTAAAAAGAAAAAAAAAAAAAAAAAAAGAGGCAAGAAAAAACCTTGACCCACTGCTTAAGTATGCTGAGTGAAACAAAGATCATGGGTTATAGGAAAGCTAAAGACTTATGGTAAAAGCATTTCTCTTGCTTACATTGGCATAAAGACAAAAGGTTTCAAAGAAAACGTATATGGGTTTTGCCAACTCATTACAGTATTTCTGCTAAAAAGAATTTCCAGCACAGGTCAAAATCCAATGATATATGAACCACGATGTCTTCTGAGGTTTGGATCGAGTATGCCCTGAAAATTATGGCTGCTTATCTAATCTCTGAAGCTTCCTTTCTTCCCTTTCCCTCCAAAGTCTAGATCTCTTCCTCCACAGCCTCATCACAATTTGCTACCACTCAAACCAATTCTTCTCACTGTTTTTTAAATATCACATGTAAATCCCACCAAAATATTTTTTTCCCTTCTTCTGACTGCAAATATCAGTCTGATGGCTGTTTCAGTTATCAGATCTGAGGAAAAGAGATTTGGTAATGCATTGCAACAGCAAGATTCAAATCCTCTATGTGGTGGACTGAATCCTTTCATATCCACAGAGGCTTTCTCAGCACTGAATGAACAACCCCTCTGCAGAGATATGCCCCATAGAACTATGGTGTGTACTCTATAAAAAAAAATCACCTACGTTTTTTCACAACTGTGTAGGCAATTTGTACTTTCACAAGCCCATTACACCTGGAAGTTTGCTGTTGGTGTTCCTTAATGTGAAAAAGTGACTTCCTTTTAAAGGAAATGCTTGATCTTTGGGCTGGATGAATCATCAGATGATCATGAATAATGATGGCTATGTATTGTTTCACCTTTTATCCTCATTTATATTAATGGAGGCCTTGTTTTCAAAATGGGTCGCCTAATAGCAGGGGATAACCTGCTCACTTCGTGTTTGAAATCTACCATACTGACCTAAGAACATTTGATCAGGTATTTTTCTCTGGAAAAAACAACTTTATCAAAACACAAAGTTTTCATCAATTTGGCTGAAATCTTAGATGTGATAGTTTCTAATGAACGATTTCTGTTGTATTTTTTTAATTTCCATTTTATTCCCACCACTTTGATTCATTCATTTTATACCTTTGCCTTAAAATACTGATATGTAGCATGTTTAAATACTAGCAATGCAAAATCACTTCACTATCAGGTTACACCAATTCGACATTTCAAAAATTAAATTTCCCAGAATTCCCATCTCATAGAAAACTTCAAGTTTACTCCAAGTTCGAACAAAGAGAGAAAGCTGCAACACATTTGTGGTAGTCTAACCAGAACCTTGCTGTGCAAAACCACAACAACATTCTATCCTGAGTGACAGAAAAATGTCATTTTCAACCAGCAAAACAATACCTAATTTAGGACTCTTACTTTTATACTGCTTAAGATCAATATGAGTTTGATTTTTAGAAAAATTCAGAAACACAAAATAAAGAGCAATGCTCAGGGATAATTTTTAAAATACTTGGATTCCTTATTTTTCTTCTCTCTTTTTATAAAAAAAGAAACAAACAAAAAGCCCTTTCCCCAGCAGCATAGTCCCAGCTACGGGCAGTAAGGAGTCATTCTCTCCACATCCTAATGGGCCTTTCGCTCTGTCACTGACACCCTCTCTTGACACTCTTATAGGAAATCTCAGTATAGAGGCAAAATAGGGATGAACTAACCCCTTTAACCTCAGTGACTTGACCACATGAAGATTCAGAACAATGCATTTTGTCATCCTTGTTCCAGAATACCTTCCTGTGGAGACACAATATCCTCGAACAACACAAGAAGACTGCATTGTAAAATTACTATTTTGTTCATAAATTATCAAATTTTATTCTATAGCAGAATCCCTACATAGGAAGCTATGCTGAAATAACTGTAATAAAATAGCTTATTTTCCTATACCTTGGTCAATCAGTTTACCCAAATTCCATAGAGATGGTCATTTTTAACTGGTGTCCAGGCAAACTGTTACCTCAACAATACCTGCATGGCTACTAACAACAGTATGACCTGACTCATTTTTTTCCCTTCATCTTTTCCCCAAAGTCTAAATTCACTTAAAAGTATATATATATAAATATTTATCTTATTTCATTACTTTTCTAAATTCTATTGCTTTAAAATGCAAGTATCTGAAATGAACGGCAGAATGGAGAAGTTCAGAAAATTGAGTAAATTCATGTCCCTCATTTGCTGCAGACAAAATTACCCTCTTAAAGTCTGTCAAAGGTTCAGATAAAACTAATTCAGACTGACTGAGTTCAATCTCTTGCTCTCAAGCATCTGATCAATAAAACAGTGTTTTTAAAATATCAGAGACAGTGAACTTCTCCAGAAGGCCATCTCAGCTGAAATCTACACTGAAAGTTCATTTGCTTTAATCTGGCAAATATAACATATATGTGTGTCATCTGGCACACTAAAGTATATAGTCCTCAGTATTCGCAAGAATTTCTAGGAGTCTGGACCACTTCCTTCATAAATCTTAGGGGTGTAATAAAGAGAAGCCTTTCACAGTATGTCACTGTGATTCTAATTCCATTAACTTTATTTCAACAGAAACTGTGGCCCTCCAAATATGTGCTCCTGAGACTGCAGGATTTTCTTTTCCCCTTTGCATTAGTTTTAAATACAGGCTCATACAACTGCACAGAATAATAGCACTCAAAGGAAAAAAAAAAACCCAACTGTTATAGAAGGAGTTGTAATCAGCAAAATTCCAGAAAAAGGGGAGAAATGGGATTATTTTAATAGCTTTTTCATATTGTGCTTTCTGTATCTTTAGAGCAAACATTTATGGAAATTAAATCAAGACTTTCTCAGACTACTTGCTTCCTTTGCAACATTCTCTCCAGTTTTGGTCTACGTACTGCAGAATAGATTTATCTCCCTCTTCACTCACTGCCTTTAGATCATGCTGTCCAAAGGGCATTTGAAGGAGAACTGTGCCTAATTTGGTCATCCCAGCAGTACCAAACTGCATGGAATATGAAGTTTTTCCCACAGCTAATAAACATACAATTTTTTGTATTTTTGATTATAGTTGGCATATCTCAGGCCCTAATCAAAAGACAGCCTGGTCATCTGCATGAGAAGTTACACTGTTATAACACTGGTTTAAACATCTGCAAGGCCGAGACCAATAAAAATATGTGCTCACAGTGAAAAGTTCCCTTATTTGACATCAGCTGCCCAACACATCTTGCTTGTGTCCAAACACTACCCAGTCTAAAAACAGTGACTGGAAACAGCTTAGCTACTGGTTCAACAACTAAAGTGGCATTCACCTCTTTCTTCCTCTTCTTGCTCACTGAAACGTGAGTAGCCATGGTTAGAGTAGCACTTGACCATGCTCTTTTAGAGTCAAACCTAAATTCACTTGCCCCCTTCCAGGGCAGCATTCCCTCACTGCAGGCTTGAGGGAGGTAACTTGACAGACAGTGTCAAATTCAGGCCTCTTTTCTTGTCTGCTTGCAGAGAAACAATGATCCAGGGCCAAGCTTATCTTCCTGACAGCAGAAATTCAAGAAAGAGGGTGCATTATTTAAACAAAAGAATAAATTATTTATTCCATTGCTAGCAAAACTCTAACTTACACTTTTGCAGCCTTACATAAACATCTGTGATCTGGAAAGAGAAGGTGCGTTTCAAGCAGACTGCATAGCCTCTCAGAAAAACTGGCTCCTACCACCTCATCGTAAAACATTGGTCATGTGTGTGATGCAGCAACATCTAAATACCCCAAATAAACTTGGGACTCCTTGCTTTAGGTGTTTCAATCATAAATGCTAGGGGATATTGCTACAAAGAATGTACTATTTAAAAAAATGTAGACAAGGAGAATGAGAAAAATCTGTCAATTTCCAGATCACCACTGTAAAACTGAGGCACATGCATATCGGGCTACACTGGAAGGATGTAGAGAGTTAAGAATGATACCCATCAAAGTATCTCGTTGCTGAATCACAAAGTAACAATTTCTTTGCTACTCCAATTCCTTTTAGGTTATGTGAACATACATAATTTACTTCTTCTGACTAGGACTGTATGTATCCACTCTGGTGTATTTTCATATTTTGGGACAGCACAACATTCCTTGAAATGACTCCAAACCTGAACAACAGTGTTTTAAAATTAACTCCGGTCACAGTTTCATTCATCCCCAGTCATGATCCAGCCCTGGAAGTGACTGGAGATCAAAACCACCCATGATCACATGTACTCTTACAGAAGACTGGCCATGCCGAGTCAGACCGAAGGTCTGTCTCGTTGGGTATCCTGGCTCTGACAGCAGCCAGTAGAAGATGCCTAAGGAAAAGTATCCGGGCAAGGCAAGCACACAGTAATCCTTCCCCTGGTTACACTTCCAGCATCCTGCGGTTTCAGGGCTTCCTGAGCCAGAGGTTCTGACAGCAGTTTCATATGCTGAATTACAGGATTCAAATCCACAGCACTTTACCTTGTGTAACAACAGGAGAAAGAAATATTTTGCAGTTAATTAATTCATGTGATAAGCAAGATCTGGTTTTTTAGCCTCAACACAATTTAAGTGATCCTGCTGCAAAACTGCATTTGTTTAGGAACATTTCCATGTCACACATCTACGCACGAATTCCATCGATCTTCTCATTTCATTTGCTGTTTGAAGCTGCACAGAATCCACAGTTTGTCCATAACAGATGCCAAAAGCCTAGAAACTTATTACACACTGCTCACAGTGTGGGTTCAGATACATTATCAGCAGAAAAAGAAAAAGGCAAATTAGGCCTCAGTAGGAGAACACATTTTTAATATTAGAGTCTGCAGCTTGCATCTCTAATTTAGTGCTGCTGTTTCCCAAAGTTATGCTGCATCATTCTAGGTTGCTGAATTGAAGAGATGATGGTGAGCTCAATTCTTACAAGTGACTGGGCAACGCAGATAGTCAGTGCACTTGATGAATTCCAGAGAAACCTTTGAGGCCAAAGCGAATGAGACATTTTCAAAGAATTCGTTAGGCGTCCAAATTGACAGAAATTAAGTATGAATATGTTCAGCGTATCAAACTTGGGAAAAAGGGAGATTTTAGTGCATTATTCTGAAAGAACAGAAAGGAAAAACACTCAGAATCTGTAAGAAAAATGCACATAACCTCTTTAAGCTGTAAATGCTCCATCCTGTTGGTTAAATACACACACCAGACACAAACTTCACATAAATTATCATCTCAAGAAATCATAGCTTACAGAGGGGATTATCTGTGCCATTATGGCTTCTCTCTGGGGCTGACAGAGATTTATCTTTTACATCATATCTACTGTTTAGTCCAGCTACAGCAGAAATCTTGGAAGTAGATATCACAGAATAGCAAAGAAATACAGTCAGCAAGGAAAAATTAGTTGCAGAAGTTGTAGTTTCATGATGCATCTTCCCAAAATTCTCATCATCTGGAACAACTATGTTTTGCTTAATTTAAAGTTTCCTTTATGGCAAATCTCCCAATGAAGGATTAGATAACTGATATTGAAGGATACATTAGAGACAATGAGGCTTTAATTTATGTTGCTTTCATGAAGTTATAGATTTGTCTGTTTCCAACTAAAAAAAATCAGACAGCTCATATATATGGAAAGTTTTGACCCAGGCCCAGGGAAGCAGAAAGGCGAAAGGCAAAATCCTAGTGCCAGTTGACTTCAGGCTAAATAAAAGTCTTTAATATTAGACAGGTTCAATTTCAGCTGTTCCAGTACCTTGAGATTTTACAACACTGTTCAGAGATGAGTTTATCGGACTTTACCTGCTATGATTACTGCCAAAGGATGATGAGTTCCTGCCTTCAATGTTTACTTTACTAATATTCAGAGAATGCACACACATGCACCATGAAACCAGCCACCAATGAACACCATGTCTGCTTTGGCCGCTAGCTATCACATAGCTGGCACAGTAGAAAATGATTCAGAATTTAATTAATCTCATGATTAGTCAGCCAGCATTTCATTTAAGATGCATACAGCAGGTCTTTCTACATTGTCCAAAATAAGCTGTCTGCTACCATTAGATATTTCTAATATAACTAATAACTAAAGAATTCACAGTACAGGAACATTTCAAAAGCACTTCAGAATAGTCAATTTTCATGTCAGCAAATTGTTATCAAAAAATGGCTAAAAACTAGCTGCTCTTCATGATGGATATTCAACATGTTTGGGCCTCTTCTGCATTTCTTGGATTGCTCTGGGGAATAAGCTATTTGAGACCTTTTGGTCACCATTATAATCCGAAGTATTGTGTTACTTGAGCAAACAAATTAAACACAGTAATTAACTGGGAAGAAGGTGCCTGTGATTTTTGATATCCTGAAGCGGAATTAAGTTAGCACTGGCACTCATGTATTGAACATATTATTACTGTTAGATGTTTATTCAGCAACACTGCAGGGCCTCTGAGCCTTTAAATTAAATTTGCATGGCTAGTTTTTAAATAGAGAATCAACAGTGCATATGTCTGTAGTGTTTGAGATATGTATGGTTTACTGGGCAGAATCATCAGGCAGGTTTTTAATTGCCATTTTTATCATGATTTTTTTAGGAAATCATGTATAAGAAGATAGGAAATGTTAAAAGAAATCAGGCCCATTCGTATCTCTCACTCAAGGAGAAATCAGGATCAATTCTTGGAAATATTAAATGGGGGGGCGGGGCGGGAAATCTACTTGATCTAGTTGTTTCAGGCCCAAATTAATCTATGGAAAGAACCTCCTAAGAAGTGGAGATACTAGCCTGAAATACAGCAAAGTTGGTAAGCTCTGAGTGAAGTAAATTGACAGAAAAATTATGTAAATTAATTAATTAATAAAAGTAATAAACCTTCTGCACAGTCTTCATAGATTTCCGATAGAAACAATCACTGCAACTACCAGAGGTTTTTTTCACATTTCAGAAGTCTTACAAATGAAGAAAACAGGTAAGAGTACACTTGACTCATAACAATTGACCAAACAAGGTTGGACCTCATACCAGGAGGCAGACAGGACAGGAAACTTAAGAAAACACTACAGAAACAAAACAAGAATTTCTTCAACAGTATCCTTCCACTTTTTCCACTTTGCAGTTCAGGGATGGACTGACCCAAAAGCTATATCCACCCACTCATTTATGTTTATCAGTTCATCATAAACTTCTATTAAATTATTTATAAATGTGTAGAGTAGTTCGGGTAGTACAGAGGTAGACTCTATGGAAGAACACACTGACCACCCCTTTATGAAAACCCACAATTTTTCCTAATTTTAAATTTTTAACTAGTTACTACTCCATAAGAAGGCAACACATTTTCACACTATTCATCCATTTAATAATGAGGCTGATTAGAACAAAAATTCCACACCTTAGCTAGTAATTTTAAAATTCTATATTTGAGTCCTTGTACAGCTCCTGCACTGGCATTCTGAATCCTGGGACACAATTCATCTCATCCTGCCCGTCAGCCACTTGCACTTCTGAGGACTATCTTGTTGCTGTACTGCTGGCCAAGCTGCCTTTAGGAAAAGGTTCTTTTTAAAAAATTTCTCTTTGATAGGTGGCACACTTTTACTCTGAATCTCTTAATGTAGGGTCTTTAATCGTTTCACCCTGTTGGCTGTTCTTTTAAATGTCTTTTCAAGAAGTTTTTCCCTTTTTGAAGCTAAATATTACTACAGTGGGGGGTGGGGGAGAGGGTTGGGGGATAAGGGAGGGGGAGAAAGGAGGTAGGAGGGAGGGAGTTCCATAGGAAGGCAAACTTCGAATTTGGCTTGATCTCTTCAGCCTGACAAGTAGTAACATCTTGAACCACACCGTGTGCCGCGTTGAGGATTTATTCAAACATTGCTTTTCCTTTTTTTGATTTTTGACTCATCATTAATAGAAGAAAGCAGTCTAGAAAATACCAAAGATGGTACTACTTAGTGGCAAAATTGCAAGCCTGAACTGCTTCTGATGCAGAGAAATTCCTGTGCCACTGAGTCAACCTCTGTGTGTGTAAGATTGTCAGAAACCATGAATTGATGATGAATAAAGTTCGTAAACATTTTTCAAACTTTGGGGCAATACTTTTTTATGTAGAAAAAAACAAGAATTGTTTAAACTGCTTGCTTGTAACCATGATTTTGTTGTACATTATGAAGATTTCCTAATTTTTTATATAAAACAGCCACAAAGTTATTCCATAGTGCTTATATTTTGAGTATGTGCATAAGGATAGTCAAGTTAAACGCAGCTTCATGTTCAGTTTCCAAGAAAGTCCTTGATGGTTGGTTATTTTATGAGGTAGCAACTAGAATCTCAAGAAAATTAAACAGAATGAAGTCAAGACGACTTGCTCCAATGGAAACTTTCACTGCCTTAGGTTTGTTAAAAGTAGGAAAGAATTACAGTAGACCAATAAAAGTAGTGGTGTAACTGAAGTAGTATCGTCCATGTCATGTCACCCCCACTCTCCCCAACCTCATCTCTTTTTCATGAATTCAACAGTCAAAATAAGTTCTGGCAATGTAGTTCTCATTTGCAGCTGTAATTATGGAATTTACAGTCTTAATTATGGAAATTTGTAAGCAGAACACAACCCATAAACCTTGCATAGATAAATACAGCCTTAGCCACATCCATAAAATAGCAGTTAGCAGTAAAGTGTTTCCTCAGTGCAAGCAGAGTGAAGGCTAATACTAGTTTATCACCAAATGGAGACCCTGCATGCCTGAAAACAAGCAGTATCACAATGACTACTACTGCAAATTGATTTTGAGAAAAGTCCTTCTGAAAAGACTAATTTTAAAAATTAAAGGCAACTTGATTTTCAGTAATGTTTGGTGATTTAATTTAATTAAACACTAGATTTTACATTGGAATAGTCCTGCATTGGTGTGTCTAAAGCCATAAAATAAATAAACAACTACAGTAGTTCATGTGTTGTTTAGTTCATATTCAATCCCACACCTTCAGATGTGCAAATGACATGTAGGATTGGAATAAAACTACTGACGGCATGTTTCTGCTGAACTGGTCATCAGTACAATTACCAGAGTTCATATTTAAAGGCTGGATTTTCAGGGAAACCTAGCATTCAACATATAGGCACCTGACTCAGGACAGACTTTCAGAAGAACTTTGTCCCCATCTTGTCACCGAATTTTTTTAATTAGCTTTCCAAGGACTCAGTCCTACAAGGCATCAAGAATTCCACCTCTGCAGCAGTGAAACACTTCAGCACATTTTAATTTAAGTAAATGGTCCTACTGAAGTCATGGAGCTATTTGCACACTTAAAAGCCCTTACACAATATATTGTGCTGGTGGCTCAGGGCCAGTATTCCTGATCTCAAAGGAATGACCCCAAAAGTAGCGATAAGTCCTGGGCATCAAAAATCTGCCATAGGTATTGAGGCTTGATTAGATTAAGGAAAGTTTGTTTCCCAATTGTCTGAAAGTTTGCTAGTAGTTGGGGCCTTGCTCACTTGCTTAAATTTGGAGGAGTTTTAGGAGGATTCCTGCTTTATTGAACAAAAACTAAAAAACAAAAAAAAAGTGAATATAATTCTTTTGAAATCCAAGATTACCCTTTGATTAAGTACTCAGTATCTAACCTAAGTACTTAGCACACAAGTATCTATGCTCCGCAAACATCTGCGTGTTCCCTGTTGCCATCTCTGCTTCTCTATTTAACTTTCTGTTCACTGATATCCCCCCTTCACAGACACTTGCAAATCAGCTGAATTAGCACACATTCACCCTGAAATTTTTTATCCCATTGGTTTTAGCTTATGTTTGGCTTTTCTACGTTCTTGGACATTGGCTTCTCACTGTTTGAACTGTCACCACATAAAGGCAGAGGTCACTGTTCCTTCCCTCTAGCTCAAGTGAAAAGTGATTATTGGTGGTGAAGAGCAGCTGGGCAGATGCCACCTTTAATAAACACAAAATAAAATGCTGCACAGAAATTGCCCTAAGGGCTGTCACAGCATCAGTGTAAAGTATCAGTCATAACTGGATCTGTGATCACTCCTCAGATTAGAGATGGCAGCCGTTACTGCCAACATGAGTTGTCCACCCCTATGCTACACGTTGATGCTTCTTCCCTCGTCTCCATGGCCTCAGTAATTCTGCAACAAAGGGACTACTCCTGCATTGCTCACCCATACGAATGAGCCATATGAGCCACACCATCTGGCTTTACAGCTTACATTAGTAACACTGTGACAGCATCTGCAACTGCTTCTGTGGGACATTTGCTTTTGTTTCGATGAAGCCTGACAGGCTCCCAACTGCAGCTCTTCTCCAGTGTACAGTGAGCACTGGTCAGGGGTGCCAAGATGATAATGTCAGCTCCAGCACTACCTCTGATGGCATCTTTCTGCTACCACGTGCAAAACTTCATACAGCCTTTTATCCCTAGTCTGCGCTTTTACACACATATATACAGCTGCTAAAATTGCCAGCATTCTTCACCAAAAGGATAACTGCTATGAATTTATCACTTTTACAGAAAGCTTTTTGGATAAAGGGAATTAAAACTGTTCTTTAAAAGGATGCACATTCCTATTATGTGTAGTAAACATCATGCTGAAAAGGGGGAAGAAAAAAAAAGCATCCCATGCAGTCAGCAGCTGTCAAGCATCAAAGATTTCATTTCAACATTATGTCAAAAATCACAAACCTTTAAGGCTCATCAAAACATGAGTACATATCCAAGGCAGATGTCTTGACTCTTGAGGTTGTTGAATGGCTAGATCATAGAAAAATTATCCAAAAAAAAAAAAAAAAAGAAAAAAAGAAAAAGGAAAAAACTGCACTCACCCACACATCTAAAATTTTTAAGAAAGAAAAAGCATCCATACAAACACAACAATAACAGCTACTCTTACTTTTGGCTACCTTTTGTAATTTGTTGTCTGCAGCCTCTATATCCAGCTCTCCTCATCTCAGCTGCTCAGGCCTTTTCGAAGGGTCTTGTATATTCACTTCCTTTTGATTCCACTTGCTCTCCAGCCCTAGGCAATTGTTACTGCTTTTTAGTGGCATTTTGCCTCATTTGTATTTGTGTAGGTCATACAGATTTTTATATATTTTAAAACATACATTGATAGACTCTGGAAGAACATACCAGGCTAGGGATAAAAAATTAATATATGTAACAAAAAAAAAAAAAAAAGGAAAAAGAAAGTGTGTTTAGTTTATCTTTGGTCTAAGGTAACATGCTACCGAGCAATACTGCTTCACAGAATCTAAACCTGTGATCTAAAGCTAAACAGCGGAAAAATAATGTTCATCAGAACTCACTAAGATTCAAATAAGTGAATTCCTCAATTTCTGTGGCTTTAACTTGGCCTCAGCACCACTTGAAATAGCTAAAAAAGCCAGTAGCAGAAGCGTTAAAGATATAAAAGATGTTTTAATTGCATAAAGATGTATAAAACCAAATCATATTGGATTTATGAACCAAATTACATCAAAACATCTTACGAACTTCAAGCTTCCAGGGGAAATAACCATTGACTTGAACTATAGCAGCAACAGATATCTAGTCTCTCAGAAAGTCTTTGACAATTTTTCACTTGGTGGATTAGCACACACAGTATTAAATATAAGCTGCCCTAAGGAAAACTTTGAGATTGGATAAGGAAAATTACGAGACTAAATAATTGGTTTATGGATAGAAAGCAGAAGAAGATCAGAATTTAAAGTATCCATTCACCATAACATGGCAAAAATTGTTTTGCATGGGATTTGTATCAAATAGCTATTCTTAATATTTTGATTAACCATTTACAGAAAATAATTAAAAGATTAAATCAGTCTATTGCCATCAGCATCACAGGTTAGGAACTGGTTAAGATGCAGAGAACTATTTACATTTTGTTTAAAAGATAAGCTTAAGGTTATATGGGAATTTTAAGTTCCACATATAGAATGATGTACCCAGAAATGGTAATTCCTTAATTAAGTACAGGTCTAATAACAGGAAAACAATGTAATGGAGACTGTCATCTAATTAGGCATGGCCACAGTTTTCACATTAATTGTCTTAAAAAAAGCAGAAAATCAAATGTATTTTTCTTTGCTCTGAAATGTTCTTTTGTAAGAGAGAAATCTTCATGGAAATCCCTGGGAGTTTCCCCACTAATTTCAGTGGGTCAGAAGTTCCTACCATTGTTGGTTCTGTGTAAATAAAGAAGGAATATGTCACATGGGTAAGTGGTGAGGCTACATGCAACAGGAAAGCTGTTCCAGAGGAGAGTAAATTGGAACAACTACAGATGGGGTTGGGTAAATTTACCCCGATGAATTTACTTGACTAACTTGACTTGATCTCCGTAAATTAACCAGAATCAGACGCATCAGATGCAAATGGACCTGTCTGAAATTACTTTAAAAATGGTTCCTGTAAATAAACATTATAGTTTAGAAAAAGTTCGCTTTCCTAAAATTCTTCTGGCTCACACACAACTTCTTCCCTTTGTGTGTAGAAATGAACAGCTATCACCTTCCTGATTATTTCCAGAAGGTCAGTAGATCATTTAGATGAGTCTCACAAGTTTTGTGATGATGATGATCATGACCTGAACCTCAAAGATAAACAGAACACCACTAAATTGTGACTGGATTTTTTTAATTGCCCTGGAACTTGTGATGGAAGCCCTATCCCTGTTTATTGGGGAGGGGAGAAGCTTGGAGAGGGTTTGTCTATGAAGGATATCACCTTGAGGTATAGCCTTACAGACAAAAAAGGGATTTCATAAAATAAGACAACAGATTTCCTCAGAAGATATAGTTCCCTGCTACTTCACACCACAGTGTTCTGGAGCTAGCATAGAACTGCAGACCTCAGATGATTATCACTCATTCTTATCCCAAGTTAGAGCATTTTTGTTTGAATAAGGTTTCCAGCTTGTAAATTGTGTCAGATCTAGGTATGGAATCTAAAGAAAATGCTTCCTCAATTTACATCCCACCTACAGTAGGAACAGAAGTGACATGAGGTCACTCGGCCACAACTCATTATCCAGCACATCTATGTAAAACTGCCATCAGTTTCGGGGCACTGCCTCTGTCTTTTGCTTCTTTACCCTTCTGAATCAACTCTCTGGGTTCAGACTTGCCTGTCTCTGCCCTAAGTTCCTCTACATTCCTTTATCTACAAGAACTTCCTTTCACATGTACCTTCCTGCTCCTTACACACTCTCACCCTATTTGAGATACTACAAACTAACTATGAGTCTAACTGGAACTGAAAAATCCCGGTATTTTAAAGTCCATACTGAATGAAACTGAAACACAGTGGAACTGAAAGCAGGGCAGCAATCACTGCTTCACTGATATTCAAACTACGCCATAATTTCTTTTTCTTAAAACTTAAGAAGAAAACTGTAGAAAATAAAACTGTATTAGGAGACCTGGAAAAATTCATGATGTCCTAGAGGCTACATAAACTTATCAGTCAGAACATAAGTCTGCACACCTTATTCTGTGCAGATGGAGGTCTTAGTGACCCTGATCCTGATTCATCCGGCAGAACACTGGCATTGAACTGCGGTGCTTAAATAAGTAGCCTCTTATCTCAGGAGCCTTCTGCTATCACAGAGAGACACAGATACATTAGACATGCTGACTGGTTTTCTGGGTAATCCTGATCCACAGGCATTTAATTGCAGAGAAAGGACAAAATGGAATATCCTTAGCAGTTATACCTGGGTTTACTGCTAGAATTAGCTGTGATAAACCCAGTTTACAGCATTTTGCCTAAAAAACCTACTAGCAAGCATTGTAACTTCAGAAAAAGATTAATGTTAACATTATTGACACCCTCAGAGCCTGTTTATGCTTCAACTGGGATTAAAAGAGTATATGAATTTTAAGTGGCTATCAGGAACAACTAGGAATAACCAAGAGATAGATGTAGCTGGAATAAATATGTAGGCACACATACATTATTCAGAAAGAATTCTGGAGTGGCTATTCCTTACTAGCTCAATATGTAGCCAAGCCCTCAGTCAAAATGGTTTGCTAGGTCAAGGACACACAGAGACAGACATGGTTCTTAATAGAGAAATCCTATATTGAAGACTATCGACCCTGGTGACCTGCTCTCTGGAGGTGCTCATCTACCCTTAGGAGTTACCTACACTTTCATCTTGTATGTTTTTGCAAAATATATAAAGTTATATGAAATAAATTGTGGTCATATTAGTCTCACAAGAGCCTGGAGCAATTGGAAAGAGAAAATTTATGAAATAGTACTTTTAATTATTGAGACAATCTCAAAGTTAATTTATCCTTCATGGGATATTCTTGCTTCAACAGAAACAGCAGTTGTTCCACATATAATTCAACCTCTGCTTGTCAGCCCACCCCAAAACTAATACAGACAGGCCACTGAGTTGGCTCATTTAAAGGTCATGGAACGAGATTCATTGACACTTCAAAAATGTACAAGAACCTCTGAAAAAAAAGACAAAACTGAAATTATTTTTAGAGATGATCTATTCACAGATTATGAAAAAAAACCCAAAAAATTAATTAAAATAAATTGGAAGAATAAGATAGCAATGTGACAGAGGAATAATGAATTTCTAGGGAGAAGTGGCAAAATTAAGACTTACTAGTGTATGTAAGCATAAAAGTGAGTAAGATCAGTGGTGTTTAGTACATTTGAGGAGTATACATCAATTCAATATCCACAAAAGCCAATCTGCCTTTCTGGGACCCATCAGGGATTTTGTATTGGTCACATATTTCCTCTACAATACTGGCTACAGGCTGCTCTGGTGTCTGGTGCACAAGGAGTTGGGAGGGAACACAGCTGGGACAGCTGACCCAACTGACTGAAGGCATATTCCAGAGCATAAAGGGTTTGGGGAAGAGAAAGGATGGGGGTGGGATGAAGGCATTTAGAGTGATGTCTGTCTTCTCAAGTCACCGTTACACATGATGGACCCCTGCTTTCCTGGGGATGGCTGAACACCTGCCCACCTATGGGAAGTGGGGATTGAATTCCCTGTGTTTGCTCTGCTTGCACACATGGCTTCTGCTTTACTTATTAAACTGTCTGTATCTCAAGTCAGGAGTTTGCTTACTTCCACTCTTCCGATTCTCTCCCCCATCCCACCCCAAGGGGTAAAGTGGGCGAGTGGCTGCGTGGGGCTGAGCTGCTGGTTGGGGTAAAATCATGACAGAATGCTAACCATGGCTGTAAAAAGAAGAATTCCTTGGTATACCTGGAGTCCTGTACAGAATGAAACTTGCTAGCTAAAGACTCTGTCTCGGGGACAGAAGCTTTTGAAACACTTTGTTTCTCAGTAAATGCCAGATCATCCCTTACTACTGCCTTAGTGTTTTGGTGCAAAGAGTCCTCAAGTAAGCAATTCCAGATCACCTATTCTTTTCATGTACAAATGGCTATGAGGAGCTGCTGTTACCTGAAAACAGCCAATGACCATTATTAAAAGTTAATCTTAAATAAATTCTGTACATGTATTTAATTGTTCTGCTCTTTTTCACTTTTAATATGAGCCACTTCAGGTAAAATGCCTACCTGCTGGCAAAAATTGACCTTTTGCAAGAAAGAATAAAAGATTAACAAAAATATTTTGAGAAATCTATACATCTTCTTTTTAATGCTGATGCCATTATGTAACAGCTCTTACAACGTGTTCCTAGAATCATTTGGGTGGGGAAAAATTTCAGTCTGTAGGATTCCAAAGACTACCTAAATGCAAGACTCCTGCAGCATAATTTCACTAATCCTACACCTCCCCTGACAGATAAGCATCTTGTTGAGCCTTGCATATTCCAGCGATACTGGTTACAAAACTCTGGTATTGCATAACTGCTCCTAGAGTTTGAAACTTGGCAAATATCCGATCCTCACAAAATATAAAAGTCACGTAAATAAAATCTGAAATTGGGGTCCATTTTTCTTATAACTGAAACTGATTCCTACCAGGTATGAAAAAGCTATGCATCCCTAGGCTGGCACTTCATATTTTGAACTCATGCAAGATTTTTGCTGTAAAGTCATTGTGTCACTCCACTACACCCTTATTTCTGAAAGAAGGACACTCTGCTCTTTTCTACTCCAGCCATCCCTCACTATGTTCTCCATACAAAAAGCAGATTCAGTGGCTGACCTGACAATGAATTCAAAATTAGGGACAAATTTGTCTACTCATATTTCTCACCACCAGAGTGCAAAGCTTTCTGATTATTCTTAAAATAAGGGTTTATTCTTCCCGCTGAAGTTTAAGGCTATTCAGTATTGTTGTTTTGTTATTAATCAGTAGGAATAATTGACAGCAATCCACAGATGTCCCTTTGAATGCACACAGACAGGTCTATTTCATTGCATACCTTCAGATTTCAGCATGCAGTGACAAGCATCTATTACGTTTTATTAGTTCAGTGCATATGATTTCATTCTCTACTATCAAAGCAATGAACAGTCCTCAGACTAGAAAGGGACAGTGCCAGCCACAGGAACTCTGATACCACATGCATGCATTCAGATCAAGTGACAGGTTACAGCTGATGGGTGATTTGAATTAATAACACGCTTATGGGGCAGAAGCAGCTCTGCCCCTAGAACCTGTCTTCCTACTACAAAATATATTCCATCTTTACCCATATCTTTAATAAGAGCTGTTCACTTGACTGCTGGAAACACTAGATTAGTGTTAAGAATTCCTACACTCATAGAAACTGTGGAATATTAAAAACACCCAACAACAGCTCAGCTACTATTGGTAATTTGTAGACTGTGAGTGAATAAATGTTTCAAAGTGGTTTGCTGGTGAACTTCAGTTAGCATCATTAAGGAGCAATGGGTAACGATCCAAGCAAAAAGAAAGGCTGTTGCTCTGAGCCAACATTTTTTTCCTGCCCTTGAATACAGGGGAAAAGCCAGCAACACAAGGGGGGGGGGGGGGGACGGGGGACGTGGGGGGGACGGGACACGGTGGGGGGGGGGAGTGGGAAGGTGCTGTTAAGGAAAATGAAAAAAAAAAAAATAGAAAAGCTTTTACCTTCATGGTACACAACAGCCTTTGCTGATTCTTAGATCTTTCTCCTATGCTTCCTAATAGCATGAACTGTCAATGTTTGCTCTAATGCTTAGATCAACTCTGCAAATATATGGTGAATTAGCAAGAAGAATTCAAGGACATTTATCACAATAAATAACACGCATACCCCCAACTCCTGAATTTGTTTCAATGTCATGACATTTGGAAACGTACCTTTTCAATGAAAAACAGGTTGGAATTAATGCCCTGCTCCATTCTAAAGGAAACCTAAAACTTAAACTAAAAAGTTTAAGGGATTATTTTGGTGATTTGGGCTTTTTCCTCCCTCATTTGTTCAAATCATTGGTCAAGGAGCTTACTTTCTAAGTTAAAAAGCAGTACAGAGCTTGTGAGCAGAAAGCCGTGTTAATATTTAACTTGGAATAGAAGAATTCCCTGTGTGTCACTGAAATCAACACACAGTGGCTAGAAGAGTTGGTAGTGACAACATAGCTACATGGAGTAAGACCTCAGAAAACTTTGTTTTAGTGACCAGGCAGCATGTTGCAATTAAAATCTCTGCTTTCCCAGTTTAAGTTAATATTTCTGGCAGCTGACAAAGATGATGCATTTCTGGTAAATGTTTTTAACATGCTTTTTATTATTTGCAAACATTTAAGAAGTCAATTTTCATTTGACAAGGCTGAATTTCTCTCTGTTGCTTGTCTACTTAATGCACAGTGACGCTGTTGTTCTAACAGTGCAAAACCTGTATAATAAAGATGTCCACAGCAATGTCAATTATATGTGAGGGAAACTGCAGCAAAAAAACCCCAAAATGCTGGAACACTTTTTGAAGACTCTACAAGATATTTATCAAGTTCCACAGAGGTAGTGGGACCAGCATTTTTTTGCAAAATGTTTTCTTAAAAACTTTCTTGGTCCTTGACTCAGGAACAAAATGAAAATGTGGGAGATAAGCATTACCTGAAACCTTACCAGGATGACTCAGTTCTGTGTTCTGTTGTCAGTCATCATGACCAATTCCCAAGTCAAGGTACAAAGCTAAATTTCATCCTGTTTTTTTCACGGAAGTCAAATATGTTCCTGCTCTCAGTGAAATCAATAAAGCTTTTATATTCATGGCAAGAAACAGAACTCTGCCCTACATCACCATGCTTCAACATACCTATCTATAAATAAACATCTAGCAAGCTAAAGAATTCAATTAAGTTTTCATTTCTCTCAGTCAACTGCAGATCACAGAGGAAGCTCCAATGACAGCAAAGACAGATGATGAAAACCTGATCAACTGCTATCACTTCAATTTAGATAAAAAGTCACTCACTTTTCAGCTCTGCTTGGTGCCCAGAAGAGATTAGATTAAAACTAAAGCAAGAGGGGGAAAAATCTAAACAACAGCCAAAGAAAACCTTTTCCAGCTCCTCTAAGTGTCTACAGCTAATCCTACCATGTAAAGTCAGGCTACCAGCAATGGCTAAAAGCAAATTCCAGAAGGCTTTTTAACATTACCAGTACTATTGAGCCTTCAGAGGAAACCAGCATGAAAAGTTAAACTACCTGTTTGCTAACTTTGTCCCCTTCTGTACTGAATTTAGGACTTTCTAGCACACGATTGAGGCAAACATTGCAAATTCCTGTGTCTACATTAGACACTATTGTCCCAGCTGTGCTGTGTGTGACCATAAGGAGTTCTGGTGATACTCAGTTGTTATAAAGCCACTGCAGAAATTTGCTACTATCTGTCTATCACACTTTCAGTTTTGTGAAATGTAGAGAAACTTTATTTGTGAGATGCACAATCAGCGACTGATATTTTAGTTTGCATTGGGTAACAGTCTTGCAAGTGGTTTCATTAAGCAAAATACAAAGAATGTGTATTTAGCTCATTGTTACAAAAAGAACATAAGTTAGGGGAAAAAACATCTATTTCACCACCAAGATACTGCCATCACATGTGGTAGTCTCTATAGCAGCAAAAGTAAAGTCTTGGCTTTGTTTTTAAAATAAAATGCTTTAGCTGAAAGCTGAGGAATTACATGTGGCTCATCCTACCAAACTCTGTGTACGGCAGCAGTTCAAATATGAACAGCATATCTCAGCAGGCAGAATTAGCACCAAAGGAAACACTTTAATGAGAACAATATTAATCCTAGATTTTATCTTTCTTCTGTCAACATTTGTGGCTACTACAAATCATGCAGTCACTTAACGCACTGTCTCGTGATGCCCAACCCTGTGGCTGCAGCACACATCAAAGCCATCTACCATAGCCTTGGCCCCTCTTTGGAACCAACCGTACTGCCAACATGTGACCATGCACCCCATGGGGAGACCTCCATAGAAATATATACATATCTCATCACGTCACCAAATTTATCCCTCTTACACAGCTGGGCTTACCAACCCCACCTGAAGAGTTAATGTAGACCTCAGGCACTAACAGAGCTGTACTAAGGAGTCCATCAAGGATGGGGCTGCAGGCACATCAAACAGGTCATTCATTGGCACCCAGTTCTGTCAAGGGGCCCTTGGAGAGTATAGGGAGTACAGAGTAGATCACAGACTGTGTCAGCTACTCTGCCAGGCTATGTCAGGAGTGCTGTTGCCACCGCCACATTATATGAATAATCCTTTGGTTTAAATTCTCTTTTCTAGCTGTCAACAATCAGTACAATACAAGATAAACAGAATTTTGCAGTAACTAAAAAGAACCATACAATACCTTCCTTCTTTCAAAAGTCTCCTCTAGTATGACTTGGCCAAATTACCTCATAACACCCCATGTTGGCTCGAAGCTGAGGGCACTAATGAAACTGCGAGGAAGAAAAATTTCAATGCTTTTCTGCCTCTGCTGCTAAAATAAAACCGGTTTCCCTCCAAGCCTTCTATTATTTAACTCATGTGGAGCCACCATCTTGGTCAGCTAGTCTTTTTTGAGAGCAGGTAGAGACAGAGAGCAACAAACCTACACTACACAAGTGGAAGTGCTGGCTGTGTACCTGCATATTTATAGGGAAGAAAAATGAGATAGAAAATTTACAGTAGACCAAGCAGTGGTAGCCTAAAACTCCAGCAGGCAGAGACAGGATACAGAGTGAAATGACAAAACCCTTGACATCTCACAGACACCACATACCTTCCAAACAATTCAGAGATCCTAAAACTGACCTGACTATTGAGACAGCTTATTCCAAATCCCTCTCCCATACTTTATACTGACTGAGCCCATTTTGGTTGATCAATTGTTTCTTGATTATAATGTTATCAAGTCTTCTCCTTTTTAGACAATGAAGTCCTGAGCTAATCTTCAGGACTGAGGAACATCATGCAAAAAGTAAAAGGCTTGGTGGCACTGTATCCAGGGCTTGCATCCCTCTCCACACCATACACAGAACTTATCTTGTCATGATGACCACCACAATTTTTGTAGGGTATCTCCAGGGAAGACTGGATAGACACACAGATTGCTGTAAGCAGGAAAGACTTTTATACTTGCACAGTTGCACTTAACTCAGCAAACATCTCAACGCTTCCAAAGCTGTATAACACTTGACATGATTTGCAATAAAAGTTAGCTGCCTGATACCACAACCCTAGTGTAAAGGGATTGAAGTCAGCCAACTACAAGTATGGGCAAGCCTTAAATTTCACAATTGTACAGGTACTTACAAAAGCATTGTTTGGCTGCGGGGTTTTTGGTGGTGGTGGAGTTGGTGGTTTTCATGTTCTCATACAAATTATTAGTCAACTACAACAAGAACATATAAGTGGTAGAATGAGTAGCATTTCTCCAATAAAGCAGGGAAAGAGGATTTGTAGGTCCAATACCTACATTTCCACAGTAGCATTTCAAGACAGAAAACACAGCTTCAGAAACTGGTTGGGTTTTGTCGTAGTATTTTTTTCAGGAAACCACCTCTATTAAACCACATTTCTTACTTTAAAATGCAGGATTGGTTCTTTTCCTGCAGTTTTGGACATTTGGTCCAAAAATTGCTGACATCATGTTCTGAGATTTACTTTAATTTTTATGCTGTTGCTATTAGTCTTACATGGAGTCATAGAAACATTGCATAGTGCCATGGCTACTAGCCTTTTGCTATTTTGAGGAAATAATGAAATAATAAAATCAACATACATCAATATAAAAACTTGCTTGGAAATTAAATTACAAATTGTTATTTTGGAAAAATACAGTAACTCCACCCTCAAAGAAAAAGAGATACCCATCGATTATATTCTCATTGTTTCCATTCCAGAGTAAGACTGGAAATTATCACTATAACAAGAAACAGAAGAGACACTATTTCCCACAAATAAAATTTATGATTTTACCCAACCCTATACCTGCAGCATCCCATCTTCAAAACATATTTCCTCTCTTTTCTTTTCCCTGCCCGCTGCAGAGGGCTGAAGCCTATCTGCACACTTCACCACCACAACCAGCTTCCATATTTATGGAGACACAGGAGCTAATGTAAGCTTTTTGCTGAGATGACAGTTGTGTCTAAGCAGAGGAAACACGGGGGGGATGGGTGGTTGGGGGGGAGGGCAGGGAGGGTAAGAAAGGAAAAACAAAAAAGAAAAGGGATGAAACAAAACACCTGGAGTAGAAAAAACTAACTCAATAGTAGCTTTTAAGATCTTCCCCCCCAAAAAGAGCAAATGAAGACAGAATATGGGCTGACTAAGCCTTGTCTAAACTAAGGCTGTTCGGGGGATATGTGGTAGCAGAGCTAAGAAGCCTTAGATTTTTACAGCAGCAAAGCAGAGTGCACACACATCACAGTGTGATGTTGCATTATGAGCAACCTTTACCACAGAAAACCAGTTCCGTTTGGTTGTGTGATTATATGTGGAATTTTGTGATTTATTCAGCTTTGTTATGAATTTACTGCGATATTATTTTTCAGAGACATTTCCTTTCCTAGGTGCCCAGAGTCAGCATTTGATTGATTAGTGCGGTTTTCCTGGCTTACTCACTAACTTGATTTGAACAATTCATTTGTTAAAATAGTGAAACACACAGTCAAGATTACAAATTGTTTAACAAGTCTTAACAAACAAGTCCCTTGGTGGTCTTGAAGTTCCTCAGAAGCAGATGGATGAGGTACAATTTTATAGATTCTCTTTCCTATTTGCGTAAAGCTGCTAAGGTCTGAAACAGGCTTTAGTGCAAACAAGGGGCATTGTCAGACAATAAAGAGACAATTGCCTGTGTTAGCACAACAATTAAATTATTTGCAGAGAACCACTCAGTCTATTTGTTACCAGAAATGTGCTAATTATTCCTGCTAATTACATGCAAAACCTTCATTATCACCTATATGGGGAAGAGGACCCCTCAGGTTTCAGTGACAAATTAATTACTGTGTTTTCCTTCTGAATGTACTTCTAGACAGTCCCTGTTATCTAAAAAATAAATTGGCTAGCAGGAAGCTTGTCTCTCGGAGACATTCTGCAAACTAAAAGCAAACATACAATATCACATCAAGTTAGTATTGCTGTTTTTTCAGGCAGGTATATCCTGAAGCTTTCAGAACTACTATATTAATTTACAAGCTCTTAATGCTAACAAAATATACCATGCGCTGCTAAATTCCACTGTGCAACTGCTTTCAGAGCCCTTTATACATGTAAAAAAACAATAGATGAGATAGCAGGCATCAAGTTTTAAAAATATAGCAAACAAGCCCAGTGGTAAACTACATAGTCAGTACAACATAGACATCATTTCAGAGAATAAATATTATTTAAAATTCATAAGAACCGAAGTGAGAAGGACTTCAAAATTCAAAGTAGTTGAGCTACCTGGTTTCATTACCACCATTCTAACTCAACACATAATAAGATACTTGCTATAGAGTCCTTGCACTGCATGGCAGGGGAAGTTTCATGCAGAAAGGTGAGGAAGAGGAGACAGGCAGGATCAAGGTCTTAGTTTGGAAGGTAGGAAACCTTGAAGCAAAGGTGCTACAGCATAGTCAATCTGGCAGAGGGATGAATGGCGAGGCTGCAATCAATTGTTAATACACTGGCACAGAAATTGGCAATCTTTTGATTTAACACAACTTTAGCAGCAGCAACACACTCCACTGTACAAAGCAAAAGCTAATCCGTGGCTGGACACAAATTGCAGCCGTGGCAATACAGCTTTTCAGTAGCCCTACCTGAGCTACTCTGTCCCATCTCTGCTGTATTGTACTACATGAAACATAAGATACTTATCTTAGTCTTTGCTTTCATTTGTAGCCCATTCCTCAAATGCTCATACCTATTTTGTATATCAAGAGACTGACCCAAACCCTTAACTCATCCATGATACCTCTCATGGAGACTTGTTTCTGGTTTCAAGAAAGTGTGTTGGTGCTTTCTGCAAAGTTCTCTCTCAGAGGGAGGAAACCCCCATAAACACCTATATAACTTCATCATTCTTCAAGTCTACCTTCATCATCTCCGTTCACATGAAGCCTTCAAAAACCTCAGTAACAATAATGCTAACGATATGCTCAGCTTCCATGTTGTGCCACTGACTAATGTGGTGCTTTGGATATAGGATGAGAATAATGTTGATAACTCATTGATGTTTTAGTCGTTGCCAAGCAGTCAAGGACTTTTGAGCTTCTCATACTGCTCTGACAATGAGAAAGTGAGGGGCACCCAAGAAGCTGGGAGGGGACACAGCTAGGACAGCTGACCCAGACTGGCCAAAGGGATATTCCATACCATATGGCATCATGCTCGGTATATAACTGGGGGTTGGCCAGGAGGCAGTGTGGCTCAGGAACTAGCTGACCATCGGCTTCAAGAAGCAAGTAATTGTGCTGTGCATCACTTGTTTTGTCTACTATTATTTTTATTATCATAATCATCATCTCCCTTTTCTGCCTTATTAAACTGTCTTATCTCAACCCATGAGTTTTACCTTCTTTATTTTCAGTTTTTTCCCCATCCCACTGGGGGAGCAGGGTGAGCAAACTCCTGTGTGGTTGTTTTACCTGCCTGTTGGTTCCAACCACAACATCCATTCAAATAAATCAAAATTAAACAAGTGGACAAAAATGAAAAATTGCTCTCCATTGAAAATTGCTCTCAACAAGTTAGAGTTTAGCAGTGGAGTGCAAAAGAAGGGCACAATTTATGATGGAAAGACCTTTTTCCATTTATTATAGCCAGGTTGCTCACCAGATTCTTTGTTAGTCAATAGCAAGGACAGGAACATCTGTCTGACTTTGAGAGATGGCTAGTATGAGAAAGGCCATGTAGCAAAAATAGTGGAGGATTCTAAACCCGGTGGAAAAGTGAGGGAGAAGGGGAACTGAGCTGAAAAACTGAGGGTCAAAAAGAGAGCTGCATTGCATTGGAATTATTGAGAACTGGAAGTGAAGGGAAGATGGAAAACCAGGTTATTTCAGCCCGTTTTTGCTATGACACAGAGGAAGAACAAGACATGGTTTTCATAGTGAAAGACTTGAGCAATAAAATCATGAGTTTGCCTAGAAGGTAAACTCTTTCAACATGGGCCTTAGTATCTTTTAATTTGCCTGGACCGAATTGTGAGGACATTTTTTTGGCCTGACCTATACCACAAAATATGAGTAGGATTAAGAGCATTCAAAGTAGCTGACAAGATGCTGAAGCAGAAGAGAACCTTCCTGCAGAGACAAGAAAGCAGGGGTCAACACTGGATTAGCTGACACATAGACTGCATCTTGTGTTCCAGTGGTTTAATCACTTCACTTAGACCTATCCGCATGTAAAAGCAGCGTAAACTCCTTGTCATAGCTGGAGACGGCAACTACATAACAAAGAATGACTCGGCAATATTTCCTGCTTCTGGCTTGTGTATGAAGTTTTTAGCGATTACCTACTCTCTTCTTATTCCTTCATGTCTATTTTAAGATAAGAATTTCAGTAGTCATAATTGTTACAACTGTAACAGTCATACGGCAGTTATTTCAAATGTAGACTGGAGACTTGGAGATCTACAGCTACAAAGGATACACTCTTCCTGCCAATACCAATACTGGTTTATCTAGTCCTCCAAGAGAAGAAGCAAATACTGAAGTTGGAAAGAACCAATCTAACTCATAATTATAGTACTGCTCAAATTTATTTTATGAAAAAACACATGCACTAAAATACCAGGTAATTTTAAATTTCTTTACATTTGGCAGGGCAGGGGAAGCAGTTGTTCAGTATGGGATTTTTTCAGATCTACATTTTCCTTCAGGTTTTCACATGTTCCTGCATAAACATTTCCTGGCTCAATATTGTGTTTGCTCACACCACAGTTCTTTCACAGAGGCATTTACTTCCTGCTGCAAAGAAGGGGAGGAGGCAGCATGTGGTGTAGCACCATTTATCCTTTTCAGACAAGGTTTGATTTAGAAAAGGACCAGCCACAACTTGCTGAGTACCAGGAGCCAAATAAATGATTTTATTGTTTGATTATCCACACCATTCAAAACCAGTGTAAGTGGCAGTTGGCTTGCTTCCTGTCATACTGGGACCTGGGTTACACAAGAAGTTTGTCTTGCACAGAACTGCCAGGTTTCTGGAGTTGAAAGGCTCCTGGAACTGTTAGTTTTCAATTATTTTGTCTTGGACTGAGCACCTTAACTCCTCCCTGTTCTCTCATACAGCAGCTGCACCGAGCCAGCAGCTTCCCTCAGGACCCCCACACCCTTCCCCTCACATTAACGAGTGGCTAGCTAACAGAGTAAACCAGAAATAAATTAGCAACTAACTTATCCTGGTAGATGTCAAGGAAAAAGAGAATCCCAAAGAGGAATTTAAACAGGGAAAAAGATATATGAGTTTTACAGTTCAGTGTAAGAAAGAGCACTTACATAAGATACTGCATACAAGAAAATAAGAAAATGGTTTTAAACAAAATATAAAGTAAGTCTCCAAGGCTTGCACCACTAATGGAATTGAGGGGAGGGATTTTAAAATGTTAGTATTATCTCTGGCTCAGGAAGTCCCAAAGCCATGATTCAGTAGAAGGTAGGAGAGTACACCAAGGATCATTACATGCTTGACATTTTCTTATACGCTCCCCCAGGCTGCTGTCAGAAACAGGATACCAGGCTAGACAGATGTTTAGTCTGATCCTGTATGACTGTTCTTACTTTGTGATAGTAAGACATAAATGTGGATAGGAAGAAAGTTATGTGCAACTCAGGGGGATCACATGAAACTTGAAGTTGATGCAGGCATAGCAGCCAGCAGCAAGGGGCTTCAACCCGAGGGGTGTCCATTCCGTGCAAATTCTAAACACTATGGACTCCACCCATGAGAGAAGTCCATACTGTCCAAAATCCTTCTCAGGCATTTCAGGACTTCTCTGTAGGACATGGGGCACTTTTGTAGTCAAGCCCCTTCTCCTACCCTCCTCTGGTCCTTCAGTTAAATATTTCATTCTTTAAACAAAAATAATCTTTCCTCTCTGCCTGTGAATGAGTATTTATCATCAAACACGGACATTTTCCACACTGCATTTTCTAGGTCTCTGCAAGAAACAAATCTTCTCAGTGCCACCAGTTTTTAACTCATTCAAGTCAAAACTCACTAAGTAGAGTGTCCATTATCCCTCCAGCAAGGATTTGGGAGCAAAAACAGAGATGCAGAGATATTTTGCAAATTAGTAACAATGTCACAATGTCAACCATAATTTCTAAGTTGTACATAGATGCCCCAAATCATCACAGTTCAAGCACAGCAGGAACAATGGGTCAGGAAGGTTTTTGTTTCCTACTTCAGTACAGACTACAGTGAAATGAGAAGCAACAGTCACAAGACATTTTCTTTCAGCACTGCCACCCCAGAAAGACTACCTTTTCTTGCTCCTAGCCATTTTAATTCATGCTCTTGTTACAGTCAGGCAGGCTTCCTAAAGAAACTGTATATAGAAAATGTTTTACAACAGTTGCAACAAGTAGCCTATACAGCATCTTATTTGCTGTGACAAATTGCACAGAGCATGCATATTCTCTCATTGCACAGTACTCCATATTCTCTTCTGGGTCACTGAATTGATTCTGGCTCAAATTCCAGCCAAACCATTTCATATGCAAAGCCATTAAAGAACTAGAACTACTTTCTTTTGCTAGCTTAGACTAGCCTCTGCTCTAGGACCTAGGGCAGTCTGCAAGGCAATGCACAACATGGATGGATGCCCACTCAGACCTTTCTTGGATGACTGACTCAATGAGCCACTACAGTGTTATATAAAAGGGAGCTGCACCATCTTTCTCCCAGCGGTAGGAGCTGTCACAGCATGTCACAGAGGAGATTAAGCTGTCCAAGGATTTGTCCATATTTACCCATTCAGCTCTATGAAGTAATTCTGATCCCAGAACTTCTGCATCCCAGATCCCAGCCAAGCTTAAAGGGTCGGGCAACCAGCTCTGCCAAAGTGGGATCCCAGGTGCAACAGCAAGCCAGGCACTATGGAATGGTGAAGATGGTCATGGAGTTTAGGTGTCTCCAGGGACAGACTGCAGTCAAGGAGGCACAGATTTGGACTTAAGCAACTTTTCCAAATGTCATTTTATGTTAAAAAAGGGGGACCTTCAGTGATCTATTTCTCTCAGTGGTATTGTACACTTCACAAGTTTGTTCCTTAACTGATTGACAAAATTACTTACTGATTGTGTGTGCCATAGCCTGATCCCTAAAATAAGCCTTCAGGATACAAATGCTGCACAAATAATACCTTAAATAGTTGTAATGGAATGATTTTCACTATGGAGTTATTCACCTTGCTTTATTTCTTTTGAAAAAATAGTTATTTTCTTAATTAATTATCTAGGCTGTCTCATAATGGGACGATACCAGCTCAAGCAGCAACTTCAACAAGGTCAGACCTGGCACTTGGGAATAAAAATACCCATGAACAAAGTTTAAAACAGGTGGGACACTGGCAAGAGAACAATACTTTCTCTCTTTTCTAACAACAGAGGAAGATGTGTAGCCAACTAGCTTAAATTAGAGAGCAACATCCATGTGTTTATGTTATGCTAGTCAATGTCATCTTGTACCAGAAGAAACTGGATACATGCAGAAGGATATTACATTTTAATTAGCATCTATAAACTTTTTCTGCTCTGAGATTCTTGCAGAGGTGCAAGCAAGAGTCACAGTATACTATGAAAGAAAAAGGGTCCTCAAAACAGCAACGCATTTGTTCAACCTACCTTACCCTATGCTGTTCATCAGAGCAACACTAGTTCTTGTTGCTAAATAAAAATATATGTGTGGCTATTTAAAGTGAGATAGAGAGATGGATATTCTCTTAATTTAAAAGAAGGTTAAAGACCTTTAATTAATCTTTACATATAAAGGAGTGTTTATTGTTTGTATCATAACACCCATTCCAGTCGTAACATTGTACTCTTACTGAAGATCACAACTAATTCACTACTTCCACAACTACTACTATTTCAGTAACTTTAGGATTACTGAAGACCACTTCCAGATCAATAGCTCCCCATAACCAAACCTGTGTTTCAACAGGAAAAATGCTACTGGAGAAAAAACAAGGGTAATTACTGTTAAACCTGTAATGCAGTGATACTGAGCAGCAACTTTTTTGATGCTGACACCAGATGAGAAATCACCAATTAAATGGAAAAGCACCATACAGATGATGTAAGATACAGCTTCTGAGAGTGGAAGTAGTACCATTTTTTTCATTTTTCAGGGAAAGTCTGCCCTGCTTCCTCAAATGAAGACACAGTAAAGGAAAATGTGACCTTGGAAAGATTTGCTATGTATGCAATACAAAACCTGTTATTCCCAAGACTCCACAGCCCCTGAGTGTTTCAAAAACAGGCACAGAAGAATGAAACACCACATGGGTGACAATGATGGCATCAGCAAAATATCTTATACTTCACTCAGGTAATTTATATTCAAGGCACAATTTACAACTCATATATTTCATTAAATCTACCTAATTTATACTAGAATCCATTGCCTCTTTGTATTTCAAGGGAACTGAAATACACAAAATACTGTGGACAAAACTGATATTTCTTGTGGGAATAAAATCCAAACAGAATAAGAGAGTGAGCGACTTAGGCTTAATCTTCCTTATTATTTGATAAGAAGCATTTTCTGAGTAAAGGTACAAGTCATTTGTGGTTCTGATCACTCCAGTATGCTGTTCCATACCTAAGAGTAGAAAATGTTTCAAATATTTAACAAATCAGGGCTAATTATATAGAATAATTGAATCCCTAAAATAAAGCCTGAGAGACTTTATTCTTCTAACGTTACTTACTGCTGATGTGAATACCATGAGAAGAGATAAAACTACAGACCTGTTAATACAAAGAAGACAGCAAAAAATTACTTTCAGTTTTGAGAAATGCACTAGGCTCTGGATATAAGTTAATTATTAAAGCTCAATTCCCTTCTTCCCCCCCACAAAAAAATCTTATTTTAATTACTGCTTTTTTATGCCAAGTGTCTGTTTTGCTTAAGAGAAGAAATGACTTTCTATTTGAAGTAATGCCTACTAGAAATAAGAGTTACTCAAGGGCAGTGTTTTATTGATAAAGCCTTATTCTTTATAATCAACATATGTCATAACATTTCACAGGATTCTTGAGGTTCGTATTTTTTCAAAGGCAGAAAAAACCTGGAAGTTCTGATCTGGAGCTAACAAAAAAACCCAAAGCACTGTCTACAGTTGGACTAATTTTTAAACCCTCAATATAGTAAAAGACAGGTCTTCATAAAAGTAGGAAAGGTTATTTGTTATCATAAGAGCTACCATTTTTAAACTGTTATGACTATTTGCATACATTTACATGCACTGAAAGCACGGCCATTCAGAACAAACAAGGTTCATTATGAAGACAAACATGCAGAGTATGACTGAGTGACAATCTACACAATGCCTGATTTAAACTTTATCAGTCTCCTCCATTCACATACCATTTTTCTGATGAGGAGGAACAGCTTCAGATGCCTTAACATCTCTTTGGCCGTTTTTATTTTTGATAAACCCTGGGGCTGCCTCTGTTAAGGTGAGAGAATATACTAAGCAGTCTGTTCAGTCTGTCAAAACCTTCTATATGGTCTCTGACTTCCAACAGGCAACCTTAAATGAATCTCTCTCAAACAGTGGAATAGGTAGGAAAACTGGTTTAGCAAAAAGACATACACAGTTCCCTTAAACAGTTCAACTTTAAGGCATGTCTGCATGCATTCCTACTGCCTGTGACAATAGTAACACTTCCTTTCAGCCTAATAGGTCCTGAGCCCCATCTTTTGTCTGCTGATTAACTGCTCTATTCATTGACCAGACCACTAATTGCATGCTCCTTATAGTTACCCTACATTACTGTAAGAATTAATGAGACACAATTACAGCTCCCAGAAATCTCAGGCCTAGCCAACTGCAAAGCACTCCAACTGAATAAGAACTCCCCAAGAATAAAGAGAAAAATTCAGCCCATTGTTCACAGGAAGCAGAATGTTTTTTGTTAAAAAATTGTATTTATTTGAAGCTGTTTCATAATTAGGCCCTGGAGAAAAAAAAAAAAAAAAAGGAGAGAATAGAGAAAGAACTTGGGAACCAGCATTCACTGAGAAATCACAGTGGATGCAAGAGACGCGCAGACAGTTCAGATATGAGGAGAAAAAACATAAGGGATGAAGTGCATGAAAAATTAGTGCTATGAATAATACAAACATCTATAACCAATCAGCTGTTGAAATGGAAGACATCCCACTGTATGGGAATTACCACTAATGCAATCTTGTATTTGACTAGTACAGCTTCAATCCTGAACAATGTAAAACAAGCAAATGGCACACTTCTCCACTACGAGATGTGGGAAGAGGAATTTAATTTCCCACTCCCAGAATTTAATATGCATTAGCAGTCAGTGTCATTAGCCATGAAAGTCAAAAGGAAGGACAGAAAATGAGGTTTTGGAAAATCAGCCATATTGAAAACTGCACTCACATTTAATCTGTGTAATCAACAGCCACAGCTATTCAAAGTCTTAGTGACTACAATCACTAGCTATTAGCCTGTAAGTAGTTCAAAAGCTATTATTCTCACTTGAACAATTTTCCAGTACACAAGAGACAGCATTAAGTTAATGAAGTTAATATGCAAAGTCAATATTCTTTGTTATGAAGTCATCTTCTTCCATTGGTTCATCATCCAACATATTTTCACTGTATAAATTTGATTTAAATTATATGTATAGTTTGACAAAAGCCACTGGTACTTAAAATAGAGCTCAAAATGCAGCACTATACTTTATAGTTCTGGTAACCATTTTCCAGGGTACAATTTATAGCAGCCACTGAGACCCCAAACTAAGAATGTCATAGACTGGCACTGCTACATTCCAGAATCAACATCTTTGGACAGAGACAACATTTTTTGTACGACTCTACAGGGATTCTCAATAATTGCACCTAACTGCGGTAATAGTTTAAATTCATGGAAAATGGATGTTCTTCTGATACCATCGCTCACTGATATCACAGCAGAACGCTTTCCTGCATGAAGCAGACAGTTACCACCATGTGGTGCCGAATCCCAAGCAGGAAACAAGGCACGAATATGGATCAGAGACCTTTGTGTTCAGTGTATAATAAGTCCAATATCCCTGTCATAGAACAGCAATCATTAACTCAGGGATCTTTTGTTAAATGGCCCCTGTGGCTGGACTGGTAACAGCAGGGACTGAATTTGTAATTTCTGTATCTCAAAATATCTCCCTTTTATGATTATGATCGCATCCAGTGCCATAGCTGTATCTCTACTTACCATCCTTAAGACTAGATTCATCTGTCAGGGAGACTACAAGGCTACAAGTTCATACATTTCTGAAGTAAATCTCTGGACCTGAAGTGAAAACACTGATTTCTATTAACCTTGGCTGATTAATTAACCTCAGCGCAGGACCACAAAGCTTACATATGTGTGGTTCTGGCAGTATTATTTGAAATGGGTTTTCTGCACCTCTTGAATAAAACCTTTGAGGAAAAAGGAAACCTTTGTCTCAAATAAAACATCACCTAGCTTGTTCAAGCTATTCCTTTTTCAAGCCCAAAAATAGAACAAGTCCAATTTCCTGCAGAGCCTGATGTGAAATGATTTCTGCTAGTGTAAATAAAGTATTCTGATATCTTGTCCAGCCTTCATTTCTAATGTTATGAAATAACTTAAACAAATACAGAACAAGCGTATTGTTGAGGCTAGCTGTAATTTTGAGTTAGAGTCTTCCTTCTGCGGAAGAGAAAAGGGAGTCCTTATTGCTAACACTAAGACCCACTCCTTAGGTCATTGCTTCCAACACAGAAATGAAAGATAGAGGCATACAGGACCTGCATCTTAAGAGAAAAGGGAAGGTTTCAAGTCATAATCTAAGTTCACTCACACCATTTCTACTCTCCTTTTACTTTCTTAAGACTACTTATGATTTATGGTGCTGCATATAGGATCAGCAAAAGAAATCCTGATCCATCCAAGTGCTTCCATGTGTTTATTTTCTTCTGGAAGTTATTCACCCCAGGAAGCTTCCACTTCTGTTCTTCTCACCCTTTAGGTTGTGTATTTTGCATCGCAAGCATTGCTGTTAGGGAGTCTGTTTCCTTCCTTCCTTTTCATTGGCATATCTGCATCCACCCTCCTTTCTTCCTACAAGTAGTTCAATTAAAAAATGGTTATGCCTATCCTGTCTCCTAAGTGTGGCCCCAAAACTGTCTTCAAGATTACAACTACCAACAGGACAGGTGTGATTCTATGATTCTATGGAAGTTGATGCATTGCCAGGCATTATTCATGTAACTTGCAGCTGTAAGACAACCCTGCAGACAGAAGGTGAACAGGAGACAGAGATCACATACTATTCTTAGTTGCTCTAGAGGTTGTTCTTCAGAGCAGTGTAAGCATAGAGTATGATATATCATCTCTGTGTGTAGTGATAAAACTTGCAATGAGTCCCCACAGGATGAGGCCTACAGTTGATTTACACTAGAAAGGCTAATATAGAAATTATGCTAACAAGACTCCTCTTCCCAAGCAACTTATACCTATCCCTCAAGAGAAGTAAAATGTACAAGTAAAAGAACTTCTTACACAGCTTCTGCACTAGGGTTTTTTACTAGCATAGCTGTGTCAGCAAAAAAATTCTTATCCTTCTCTGACAGGCCTCCCTGATAACACTTTTAAGTGCAAACCAGGTGTCAGTATTTCAGTTATGACAGAAAAAGTTCTATGCTAGTCATGAGCTGAATATGTAGCCATCCATGACCTGGAAAAGCCCTTGCTTCTAAGGAGGTCAAATCCCATGGTCATGTTTTCCACCAGCATAATCTCTCAGAAGCACTGGTTAATACGATACTAATATGGTACTGTATTAACACATGTAAGAGTAGGTGAAAATACTGTCTTGGTCAACAAGTCATTTATATTCTGCATCCTCATCTAAAAATGTTTATTTACACTACATTAAAATGACAAAAAAAATCCAGTGCTTGGGAGGAGCCAACACCTCTATGTAAAAATGTGCTGTAATTTTTAGATGAGACTAAAAATAATTTAAAATCTATTAATCTCTAGACATTTCAGTTGGTTGCATTTGGCATTAAAAAGATTTAGGTAATTTGAAGCACAGATTCTACAGGTTTGAGTTCCCAGATGCATCTGATCAGGAGACAAGATGATCAAGTACAAACATCTTTCAATTTAAACAGCAGTTAGGTAGAAAGTTAACGATACAGGTCTGAGAGCAGTTAGCTTTGAAATACAAGGTTCATAATTAAATGCATAGACCTAGCATACAGCATTAGGCAACAATCCCAGAGTTGAAGGGAAGATTGGAAGAAGTCATGCTGCCACAGGCAGAGTTGCAGAGTATCCCTCAAGGATGATCAACATTGTACCTGTTCCTAATCTAGTTTACCATATTCTTATCACCTCCAGTTCCGTTGCTCTCTGATCATATGCAATTATCTATAGAATATGTTTAGGCCTCGCACTGATGTGGCAATAGGTACTCCCTTTGAAAGCACCCCTCACTGAGTCGGACTACAAGGGCCATGGTCCACCTGGGGCCTTCCTCAGTGCAAGCAATGACGCCCCTGTGATAGAAATCAGCATGAATAAAACAAAGTGTTTCTAACTACTTACACATGCAATACTCACGGCCATTGATTAGCCCAGCAGCATGAATCTCTGAGCTCCAAGAAACAATCACATTAATAAATTATTTAGTTAATGTTCTTTTATTGAGCATACAAAAAGAAAACATGTTTCACAAGCCAAAAGCAGTCTGTGATATCTAAGCACTTAACTCACTACTGCAAACTGTATCCTACTTATAAAATGGGGGGGGGAGGAGGGGAGTGTCAGTATTTTAGCATTTTTCATAATTCACCAAGATTACTCATAGCCAGAACTGTGGCAAAACTGGGATTGTATGAAAATTATCACATACCACAAGCTGAGAAAGATACTTTTATTAGTCCAGAATCCATTTTACTCTCATAAATCACCTTTATTCTTGCAAACAACACTGAAAGGCAACAATTCTGCAATGAGGCAACAGCAACACAGAGCACATGCCACCTTCCATCCTCACCTTATTTACCATCCTTCCAACACCCTTTCTTCCATCAATTATAGCTGCACCATCCAAAAATCCTACCACCCTGGACAGCAGTCCTTGAGAGGGCAATTCCCTCTTCCCTGTGTGGTTGGTAGCCTATGTGGAAAGAAATACAGGATAAGACTAGGAAGAAACATCCCAAGACAGAAGCACAATTAAGCATCCAAATTGCCAATTAACAGTAAATAACCAACGAGGAACCTATATGGAAGAATACGGGAATGTGTGTAGAATTAAGCGGCTATATTGCATGTAAGCTTTATCCATGGAGAATTCCAAGGTTCTTAGGCTCCTAAATCCTACTCAGGAACTTAAATTCCCACTCAGGTCTACAGGAAATTAGTCACTTCCACACCTCTTAGGATTCAGGCTTAAGGATCACTACCATTAAGTAAGACATCACTGTCCATGCCTCTCTGGTGCCAGTCTCGCTGTATTAGGCACCTAGAAGAATATTACCAAGAAATTCTTGATGCACCAGTGACTCAGAACAGAACTCCCACTCTACCGTAAATACATTTCATGTCCTACAGATAGGACCATTGAATGAGACTCAGTAACAGTGTTTAGAAGAGCAGCTGTATTGTGGGAATGCAGAGTATGGGGGAAGGGAAGTTACAGGCAACTGCTTATCCTGAACCTACCTACAGGCTCAGAAATTTCCTCTGTAAAGCTGCCAGCCTTTCTTCACACACAATTATCATGTACCATTTGTATTAGTGTAGAAACTACGAGCTCAGGTCATGGATCAGTCCTACACAGATGTGAAAAAAAAAGAATATGCCCATACATCTGATCAAAGTCACGCAACCCAAATATTATCCACAACACTTTTTTTTCCCCCATTTTATTGGTTTAGTGTAAATCTAATTACTGTCATCCATTGTAGAATTATCATAAAAATATTCTTCATATTACAGTTCAACAGGCTTAGAAAGGAGAAATATGCATTGTATGACAAGGAGGAATACAGACTGCTACAGTATTGCAGATGCTCTAGGTTAAGCACGAGAAATACCTCCTTTGCATGCAGTGGGCTGTTTATTTTAAAATTTGGAAGCTAAATAAAATTAATTCCACGCTAATGACTTATAAAAAATGCAATAAACTCCAGAAATTAAAATCTTGGAGAGCTGTTATAAACATGAGAATCTGTTTGTATGTTGTTTATAACAGATATTGCCCAGCAATAATTTACTCTTCCACTCAGAAACCCTGACTAAAGATACTTCACTGTTACCACGTACAAAACCCAGTATAATTTATGAAAAAGCAACAAAGGAAACCGGCATCTTTCAGGCAACCTGATGCTAATATCTTCAAAAGATAAGCTAATTTTTTATTAACATACATGTGTTTATACTTTTTTGTTTCCTCCACACTTGTATTTTCATTTATGTCACAGTAAGACATGCATCGTTTATTCATGACTTCTACTTCCTTTCAGACCCACCCAGTAACAGTTGACCAGGTTAAAGAAAAACCAAGTGGTTTGTCTGGTAACAGTCAGTGTCAAAATAAATCACGTACATTGTATTTCTGTTAGCTGAAGTCATAATTAAAAAAATACAACCCAAAAGCAGTGCTTGCTTTACCTTTTTTCCAGAATAAACTCTCGTAATTAAACTTTCCACTTTTCCAAGTAGCTGACTATGTATTCCTGCACAGCGGGAGGTTTTGACAGACATACTGACTTGGACAATAAACAAAGCAGAAATCCCTGACTGGAATTTACAGCTAAATTTAACCATGCATATTGTTAGTAAAATTTGCATATCTGTCTTTCAACATTAAGAAAAAAATAGTTGAAATTCAATGAATTTGAGCACTACACTGCTTTGCAAGGGAAAAAAAAAAGATTTAAGTTGTAATTTCCATACTTATTGAGGCTGTATGTCAAAGGAAATCTGTGCAAAAAAAAAATCCTGGTGCTGCCTTGTTGAGATTTGAAAGATGACAGTATACTAATAGTAAAGGAGCTTCTCCTTAACAAAGATGGCTTAAACAGTACCCATAAAATACTCCTGAAGGGCCACTGAATTCTAGAAAACATTTCCAGCATCCCTTATCTCTGTCCTTCAGCCACAAAATACATAGAAACAGTTAACATGTTGAAAGAGTATCACCCACCTTTTCTACTCAGTGTTGACTTTCCCCATGAAACATTAACAGATCAGTCAGCATTGGCTTCTTACAATAAAATATGGTGGAAACTTTCACTGGTACTTTTCATTGATCTTTTTTGTTGCAACACTGACTCACTACTAACCCTCCAAAGCCATGAGCCATCAGTAGCAAATACCTTCTCTTTTTTGATTTTTCTGTCTCTTTGCATAGCATCCTGCACACCTGGATGCCTTAGGAATTTGATTTAAAGGAATTACAGTTTCTAATTCCTTTAAAACTAAGTTACTTCACCTGGGTCTGCCTATACACAAAAACCAGACATTGGGATGTAGTTGTGCTAACATAAAACATTTTAAATCATCACAAATAATTTCCACACTGAAGAAAGTCATACTACTTTGAAGTACTTTTCCAGTATAAAGATTGGATGTATTCTAGGGATTATACTGTTGGTTCGTAGGATGATGATGATGATGATGATTGTCATCATTATTACATTAAAACTGAAACAGCAAACATTTATCAGTAAAGCTCTCATTAAATTACAAAAATGCTCACACTACCACAATGTGTACTTTATGGCTTTCCATACTTGCACTTGCCTTGGGCAGGATTTCAAGGGCACCTGTAAACTATGCTTTGGTTTTTACAGTTTGATGACTCTTCAGATGGAGGATGCAGAATGGCATTCTGGCAAAAGTGAAAAACTTGGGTCACTGCTTTAAGACTTTACCTACAGCTGACTGTGCAGGTAAGTGGCACACTCCTTTTCTTGGGTTTCAGATAAAGGAAACACAACCATTAACACTGAAATGACAAGATTTCTGACTTCCCAGTGAGATGTATATATCAGCTCACACCTCTCAAGGACTTCCAGCATGCCCTATAGACTTGGGCAGATCTCTGATTCATGCTCCTGAATATACAACTTTTTTTTCTTTTCTAATAAACCAGCCTGCCTATGAAAGAAGTGCACTACAACCCCCACCTCTAACATCCTGGCTGTGGCAACAAATTGCCTCCTATCATCGCAAGGTCTAACTGAGGTTGGTGAGGCACTATAGAATAGGCTGGTTCCCTACAGCACATGCTCTAGTGACAACCAAGAGCTACACTGTTACATCAGAGGGGTTTTGTAAAACGTTGCATTCCGACACAGACAGCTGAGGAAGAGGAGGAGTAACTTTATTTTCCAAAAGTGCAATGAAAACCAGGTAAATCATCTCAGTGATACAAAGCATTTACATTCAGGTCAACAAGCTACCTGCACCCTGGCCCAATTATAGCAAACAAAAAACCTACAGGAAAATACGACTTCCGGTGAGGTAACCACAAGACGCTGCGAGCTTGCTGGGGTGTGTCTGTGACATTGAAGTCAACGGGAGTCAGGGCCCATAATTCTCCAAACACAAACTGCTGAGTAGGAAACTAAGACAACAATTAAACATTTCAGAATCAGGCACTGAAATTAATGAGTTAAAGATTAATTCACTCACAGACTGTGTGTACATGGTCACCTCATGGGGCCATCACCAGGAAGACAAAAGATCTTCTTAGAGGAACTGGCTCTACCTGAGGCTAATTAACAGATATGCTGACTGTAAATAAAAGCAGGAGGTGGTAAACAGAGAAGAATAGAAGTTTGATGGGGCTCCCAACTGATGCTGTGTGTCAATAAATGCCAGTTGAAACTTAGATGTTGCTTTTGTACTTTCGTGAGGAAATCATTATTATCACATTATTCTGTAACAGAGTCTAATCTAATCTCCATGCATCATACTAGGGAAGATATTTTTAATGAACTCTACTTCTGTTAATTACAAAACCAAGTGTATTGAAGTTATTTTGTTTTACATACAGAATGAAGTAGGTTATTTAAAAGTGCAAATTAGGATGTTCAGCTTTACTACTCATAAAACTAAAAACTATTTCTTATATCCCAATCCAAATTAGTGACCCTTGCAAAATAGTTTCAAAATCACCAGAACGATAGCACAAACAGCTGTGTAAAACAGGCAAGAGACTGATACACACAGAAAGCAGAGGAACACTTTTTCAATTTACCCTCATTATTTCCTAAAACTGTAGAAAACATATCCCTTAACACTCTGGGTTTTGGCATGAGAGTCTTCACATGTATTTTATCATAGCATTTTCCTTCACAGTCTTTCACAATTTTTTCTGCCAATAGAGTTACCTGTAAGTAAAACAGTTTTGATAGTATTTGAACAGTGAAAAGATGGTGATGTGAACATCATTGTCCATTCACTCCTCCCCAACGTTAACTCCCACTGCAAGTTCGATTTTGTTTGTTGTTTCCTAATCCCCTCTCCCATTTAAAGACACGATTTGGCAAACCATTTCTCAAGCAAGCAGACACTTTAAAGTAACCAGGATCACTGACAGGAGGATAGCCTATTTTGCATGAGAAAGTTTTGCAGGATGTAATCTTCTCTTTTCCTTGAAGTTTAAGTAGTTACTACCTACTACTTAAATGAAAGAAATTTAATAGTCTCAGTCCAATTACTTGTGAACACATGTTTATTTCGCACCCAATTACTTCCCACAATTCTTCCAGTTTCAAAAGAGTGGACAGATTTGGCAACTCTACTTGCTTCTCACTTCTTGACGCTATCATTAAGATTCAGATTAAGGCATACAAATGATGTGAGAGAGGTTGCACTATTCTTGCTATTCTTGACACACTTTAGAGACAGGATTACAACCTCCCCTTTCGCTTCACGAATTTTCTAAGTTCATGTTAAAAGAATTCAGATATTTTCACTGCATTTTTAGGAAACCATGGACTCTTTTTTAACTACTTTTTCCAATTCTAATGTACTAAAATTTCTTCCTTCTACAAAAACTACTTGAAGTAAAACTAATTGACTGTGTAGTACTATGCTTCAAGAAGTATTTGGACTCCATGCATGAACAGCTGGAAAGGAGTACCATAGGAGCTCACTCTTACACTTCAATATTGCGCTTTGCTGTCTATGACACCTTTCTTGCCATAATTTTGGTACTACAATGATAAATCTCTTTCTCAGCAATACTCAAAGTATGTCTTCCTTTCAAACGCTGTCTGGCTATTATATTTTCTTGCAAATATTTCTTTACAGTATTTCTAAGAGGGAAATTACTGGTCATCTACTGACAATGTACTGTAATAAAATTCTGCTGACAGACATCTGAAAGAAAATGTATTCCCTGTCAGGAAAAGGAATGAGAGACCCCCATCTATTTTGGTCAGTAGAACTAACAAGTCAATTTAAGTACACAGGAGTATACCTAGATATATTTACTTCCAGGTAAGTATAAAACTTCTGAAAGGTTTACTAAAAATATAGGAAAAAACCAGCTGCTGTCTTGCAAAACTAAGGACATGCTCATTTACAGATTTGATCATTAATGTCTGTGAAGGCTAAAAAGACATAGTATTACTTAGCAGTCATGAAGCAATCTAAATTAAATTGCCATGAAAACAAAGTTTAAAATGTCTGGAAAGATATTTCACTAAGAGTGCTAAGATGCAAAACCAGCAATAAAGAATAACAATCAACTCTTGCTTAAGAAACACCACATGTTGCCAGTTGCTGATAGATTCTGGCTACAAGCTGCATTCTAACACTGACCTAATGACAGAACATAACACATACTAAAACTAATGTAGGTCATATTAACAACTTTCCTCCCTGAATTTCAATATTCACTTTGTTTTCTCTTCTAGTCTTAATACAAAGTCCTGTGAACTCTGCAGGAGTCTTACACTAATGCTCTACCCGCAGACTTTCGAAGAACACCCAAAAAGGCTCACAGTTGTATTTAATACACAGTTGTACCAGATTCTTACTACTACAAGAAGAATGGAACTCGCAAAAGAAAAAAAACCCACAAAACCAACAAAAAAACCCCCCAACATTAAGTTTGAGACTGCAGAATCACAATCTATTCAGATGAAATTTGCCCGGAGAAGCTGTAGCTGCCCCCTCCCTGTCAGTGTTCAAGGCCAAGCTGGATGGGGCTTTGGGCAACCTGGGCTAATGGAGGGTATCCCTGCCCATGGCAGGGGGAGTGGAACTAGATCATCTTTGAGGTTCCTTCCAGACCAAACCATTCTTGGATTCTATGAAATCCTCTAACCCCATGCTCACATATTTCATGATTGGCTTACACGTTCCTGGGAGGAAGGAGTTTCATTTCCAATAATTTTGCTGAATTCCAGATTGCCAAAGCCCACACTTACTCATCCATCACTCTACTTCTCTTTACCCAAAGACAGCTATGCCAATTCAGATAAATCATCCGTTTAGCTCAGTATCCTGCTTCAAAAAGTGGAATCATGGAATGGTTACAGTTGGAAAAGACCTTTAAGATCATTGAGTCCAACCATCTATCCAGTCCTATTAGATCCAACACTAGACCATGTCACCAAGTACAACATCTACTCTTCTTTTGAACACCTCCCTCTTCTTTTAAACACCTCCAGGGATGGTGACTCAACCACCACCCTGGGAAGCCTGTTCCATTCTCTGACAACCCTTTCAGTAAATAAATCTTTCCTATATCCAACCTAAACTTCGCCTGATGTGATTTAAGACTGTTTCCCCTTGTCCTGTCACTAGCTAGCAGAGACCAACCACCACCTCACTACAACCACCTTTTAGGTAGTTACAGAGAGCAATGAGGTCTCCTCTCAGTGTCCTTTTCTGTAAACTAAACAATCCCAGCTCCCTCAGCCCGCTCTTCGTAAGATTTGTCATCCAAACCCTTCACCAGCCTTGTAGCCATTCTCTAGACACACTCAAGCATCTAGATGTCCTTCTTGTAGTGAGGGGCCTAAAAGTGAACACAGTACTCCAGGTGTGGCCACAAGTTAGAGCCAAGAGAAAAGAGCATGAACAAAGAAATCAACTAGAGTATTTTCCCAGAATAACTTTCCGACTCAACTATATTCTACTCAGGAATTCCTGAGACTGATGTGATTTATCTGTTTAGCTTGCCCAGTGGGTCTTCTGTTTCAACCATTTAGTCCCTTAAACTCACATATACTTTAGAGATCCACAACATCCAAAAGCAAGGCTACCTTGGGCAGAAAACATAGAAATACATCACAGTGATGCTGGTTTGTGCATGTTTGGTGGATAAAGGTACTCATATTTGCTTACTAAAGCCTAGACAAAATAAAAAAGCAAGACTGATACATCCCTTGAAAGAAACTTGGAGTTTGCACATATTCCAGCAAGCTGAGTCCAGTGGGAACTAGCATTCTGAACACTGCAAAATGCTGCAAGAGCAAGAATTATAACAAGGTTGAATAGAGCTGGAAAAGCAGGCAGATGTCATGAGTGAAAAAACAGACACCTAACAAAAGCAGCAAAAAATCTCTGTGAGCCTCCCTCAGTCCAACAACTGAATTTTGATCCAAGGAGGTTAAATATAGGGTTGCTTGAAAATTTTCCACTGCATCTATTTTTGATGGGAAATGAGGCTTTCAGCTTAGTGCTTTTTGGTTGGATTTTGTTTTTTTGGCATGTCTAACTATGTGCCTCTGCAAATATGCTTTTCTTACCAAAAAGCCAAGCTTACAAACCTAAGTATTTTGATTGAAAACAAAAAATGTTATTAAGAAATGCTAGTGTAGCACCACATTAAATCTGTGACATACCTGCTTTATGTAGCAGATCTCCTCTATCAACTAGACTTACCATTTAAATGACAAGTCCAATAATAGATCACTCTGAGGGATCCCCTACTTTCAGCATTCCCTTCAAAGAAGCTATCGAAGGTGGTAGGCAGCCTCAGCCTTGCAGAACAGGACCAGCAGGTATCCAGATGATAATGTTGAAGGACATCTACATTTTTCAAATCAAGAGGTTTTCCTTTTCAGACAAAGTCTTCCAGCCCTTTGAATTCTGCCAAAGCATTTAGTTTTTCCTGGAAAATTATTACAAAAATTAAAAAGTTTCGTATTTTTATCAAAAATTAATGTAGAAAATTTCATGGTTAAAGCAAGGTCTTATTAACCTGCAGATTCAAAGCTAGCATCAGAATCCATCTATACACAAAACAAAAAAAAACCCCACCAACTTTCAACGGCAGTAAAACGTTTCAAATTTTCCATAGCAGGGTTGTTAGCAGGACTATTCAAAAGCCAAGGAGCTAAAACCAACCAAAACCAATAAGGGCTTGTTAGATGGAATAACTTAGTGAATGTGTCCTATGTCATAAAAGACCAACCAGCCTAACATAGAAAAGCAAAGGGCAAAGAAGGTAAGATTTAAACAATGGCTACGCTTACTAGTTAAAAAATCTGTAATACAAAAAATCTGTACAGCAAAAGTGGCAAGAAAATGAGATATTCTGCTGATTACTCCTTTTCAGCCAATTAACCAGAAGGAATAGATTTGATAAGGTTAATGCAGTCGAAAGTGAGAGTAACAGCTATCCCATCATGGCTGCTACAACCCCTTTTCTTGGAACCCCCCAATCCACTGGAAGAACCACCAAGCCTCTCATCTAGAAACTGGCCCTGACCAGACCAAGACTGAGAAGGACCCAACTAATCATATCTCAATGTTAGAAATAAATTCTGATAATCCATCTCTTCTCTTGTGGCTGTTTCCTGCAATACAGTTTTCCCCCCACCACTCCCAAAGGCAAAAAAAAGAATAAAGAAATAAAAATCAATCAAGACTTCACCTTTTGTAATACTGTTGAAAGCCCACAGAAGACAACTGCAAAAAATCTCATACCAGTGGGGTACTATCTTCTTTTTCCCCACAGCACACACAGAGAACTATTACTGCCATCATTACAAACAACTAAGAATCAAGAAAACTAAAAGGAACTGGCAAAGGAATATCTTTATCAAAAACTCAGTGGGTAAAACAAAAGGAAGGGCATTTTACTATTAAAGTTAAATTCCTCTCGACACTCTGCTTTTTAATCACAGCAGTCTTTTACTAAAATAAAAATAAAGCTTTTTAAGAGCGAGTTTCTGCTGAGTTTAGGCACATGAGAGTTCTCTATAAGCAGTTCCAACCACTGCCTAATGCTGATTCCCTGCACAGAGTTAAAATCTCTCACTGTCTAATGTTATCAAGTGAAAAGTGATAACACAACTTGTCATTCTTCATGCCAATTTATCCACCAAATAAGCACAAGCCCAAGCCTGCTGTCCTTATTCACATTTGGAATCACCAGCCATTATGTGTCATCCCAGTAAAATTAAAACAGTGAAGGATTAACCAGGATCTAACCCTAGATATAAAAAATTTGTTTAGAGTAAATGAAACTCAAAGAATAATTATTGAAAGCGAACAATGAAAGATGTGTTTGTTGTTTCCATTTTAACTCCAGGGAATCAAGTAATTTCAGTAAGAATTTCTCAGTGTGATTTTTATAATTCAGTATTTTAAAAATTACCGCTGTGCATCCTCCATCAAAAGTTGGGTTTTGAAATAGTGAATCTTAAAAAATGTCCACTTCACACTTGCATACAAAATGTTATTCCCTTGAACTCCTCCAAGCTGCAGCTCAGCCAGGTTAAGACAGTGAATGTTAGTCTCTTCTCACAAGTAACAAGCAATAGGACAAGAGGAAATGGCCTCAAGTTGTGCCAGGGAAAGTTTAGATTGGATAGTAGGAAAAAATTCTTCACCAAAAGGGTTGTCAAACACTGGAACAGGCTGCCCAGGGAAGTGGTTGAGTCACCTTCCCTGGAGGTACAGAAAACATGTGTAGATGTTTAGTGGTGGGCTTGGAAGTGCTAGGGTAATGTTTGGACTTGGTGATCTTAAGGGTCTTTTCCAACCCAAACGATCCTATGGCAAAGCAGCAGGTATTTATCAGAAGCTGTACAAACTGAGGTCCCCAAAAATGAAGACTGAGCAAATGGAGATCCCAACCCACAATGGGAGTAACCAAGCGCATGTGCCATTTGAGCATTTATGAGCACTAGTAACATTCTGATGGAGAATCACAGTTCTCACCACAGAAGTCACTGGCCTGTTTCTTTGCAGGTTTCAGTGCTGGATTTTTACTCACAATTTCTGCTTTGCAGACTTGCAGAAGTAGAAATCAATGCACCCCTCCCCATACTTGGACTGCCCATTATGTTGCTCAGTTCTGGGCTACATGCAGTATGCAAGGATGGATTGGGAAAAAAAAAAAAAAGTTCTTCTTACTTTTAATTAGTACTTCTTAGGGAAAAGCTGAACATAGTAAGAAGCCACAACTCCACCTTACGCTGCCTACTAACTTGCCTGTAAAAATACTCTTTGCTCCTGCTCCCATTTACCCTGTCCTCAAAAAGTTCCATAGTTTCTAGATTCATAGTGTTGCTCATTGTATTAGCCATGCAAAATCCCCTATGCCTTGCAGCCAACCAGCATCTGCACAGACAGTTTCTGGATAAAGTTCTGTGGCCTGCGATAGGGAGGAGATCAGCCCAGTCAGACCCTTCTGGGTTTAATCCAATAAATTATTGCCTTCAGTCAAGGCTTCGTTCTATCAAGACTATGTGAACAATTTCCACGGATGGACCTCCTCTTTTCAAACATTTTTTTACAAAAGCACCATTCATTGACCTATCCAATGCAGACAATGCCACACTAAAATTTACTGGAGAATGTTAGGTGGGAATTAAAAAGCAATTTTTAATCTTATAAACAACTGTGATTTTAAATAAACTAAATACCATTTTAAAGCCTAGATTTAAAATGTTGTATTTCTCTTTCCAGTAAAAAATAAAATACAGTCAAGAGCCTTTTTATTAACCTCAAACTAAAATGCCTTGTAGCTACCATTACCTGGTTTGGTGTGATCCACACATTCAATCCCAAACGCAAAGCCTTAGATGCACACAGAAATGAAACTTATGTTAGAGGGACCAGTAACAAACCAACCTAAATGTTTGCACAAAAGAGGCATGAATATCTGTGGCAATAAAAAATTGTAGAAGTATTTTGTACTTCCTGTCAAATCTATAGGTTTGCAAAATCTTGTAGTATCTCTAACATTCTTGCTGGCTTTGTATTTCTGTATGATTTTGTGACTGGACATCTGTTTTGAAATCCCTGCAAAAAGTGCTGTCAAGTAATCTGTATTGCTAGAGCAAAGCTTGGCTTTTCAGAAAGAGCAGCTGCTGTATTTTCTGGAATAACACACAAACTATTTTAAAGACTTGACCCTTGATTCCTTCATATCCATACCTCTACTGACTTCAGGGAAGCCATACAAGGAACACACAACGGGCTGTGATTCCACAGCCTTGAGCTGTCCAGGCTGCTTTTTCAGCCACATGAAGTAAAGCAGCTTCTCGGCAGCTGTGCTGGTTTATGTACCTGAAAGACACATTCAAAAATTATCATGGTTTTACAAAGGAATTTGGATATGCAGTCATTACTAAATTACCATAAAGTTACATATTACCAATTTTGTTACTGCTGAACAGATTCAAGATATGCAGCATCTTTGCATTGCATCTCTTTTCTATAAGAAAACAGCATACGAACAGTAAAAAACGCAGCCAAGTGTACCGTTGAGAAACTTGGTATTCTCTTATTTCTAGGAGAGTTATAGTGTAATTCTAAACTGCAGCATTCAGCTTGTCTCCTGAGTTTCCTTGCTGAAATATTGCAATGGAAATTTTACAGCATCTGTGTTGCTTTTGGAAGCCATCACCTCACATCTGCTGTCTCTGTAGTGTAGAGCTTAAGTTCAGCGTAAAAAGGTACTTTGTAATAGGCACCAGGAATCCTGACAGAGCAGTAATTTACAGACTCACCCAGCTCTCCTGACTAGACTCACTCGTTTTTACATTCTGTACAGATTTTAAAATAAGGTGTTCTTCAAGCAGCCAACAGCCTAACAGCCACTTCTTAAAATGGAGCATCACACCCAGGACTGGGGAGAGACTTTTGAGACCTCTGTCAGTCACAGACATCTCAGCCAGATGACAAATTTCACATCCCGTTTGCTTCGCTGAGCATCGCTCAATCTCCTAACACCTTTCATTAGGGTATCAACTAAATTAGCACTAAAAATAACCCTCTGCCGCTTTTGGAAAAGTTCTGGCTTTGGCTACGAGCACTAATAGACAAGCAGCAGCGGGACCGATCTCCCAGCCCGGGATCCGGAGCACGGAGGAGCACGGCCGCGTCCTCCAAGCGCTTCCCTGTCAGGACTGAAAACAAACCCTTCCCCCAGGTGAGCGCCGGGGTCGAGAGGCGGGTGTTTTGCCAAATGACCGCAATGATCAGACACTAAACGTGTTTATTGCCCCATTATTGCCCATTTCCTCCTGGCGGGGGTAATCCCCGCGCTCACTGTAACCCAGAGTCGGGCGGGAGCGGAGAGGATGCTGGCGGCTCAGCCAGCAAACTGCGGATGGCTTTTTTTTTGTTTCACCTCGCTCGTTCGGCTCCCTCCCGGCTCCCGCTCCGCGGCCCCCGCACCGCCCCCCCGGGGCGGGCCCACCGCCCCCCCCCCCCCCCCCCCCCCCCCGCTGCCCCCGCCCCGGCTCCGCTTCTCCCGGTTTGAAACCCGGCGAAATCACAAAATTTCACGCCACCAAAAGCCGAACCCCGCCGCGCCGCCACCCCGCCGGCTCCCCGAGCGGCGTGTTCCCGAGATTGCAGTCATTACGGCCCCAGCGTGAGCTCCACACAAGCGCGAAGCGCAACAGCGCGTCAATTAACAAACAAACGCCCCGTCCTGGGAGGACGACAACCCCCCGGGACGGCCCCGCCGCGCACAGAACCCGCGCCCGCCGCCGCTCTCCTTAAGGTGGCCCGGCTACGGAAGGGCCGCCCGAACTCCCGGCCCCACTTCCCCGCAGCGGGCGGGTGAAGGCAGCGAGCCCCCTCAGGGCCGCACCTCGCTCTCCGCCAGCGGCGGGCACACGCCTGCGCCCGTGGTGCGGCGGGATGGGGGCGGCCCACGGGCTTGCGCGGTGGCGCCTGCGCAGGGGGCGAGGCGCGCGCGTGGCGCCTCAGCTCCCCTCGGGCCCTCCCGGCCGCCCTCGGCGCGGCCCCACCGCCGGGAGCTGCGTGGCCCCGCGGGCGGCCGGCGGGAGCCAGCGCGCCGCGCCTCGCTGGGCGGCGCAGCGGCTGCTCTGCCGCCGCCGGGGGTCGGCGTTGCTCCCTCGGAAGCCGGCCCGGGCGGGTCACGCAGCCCTCGGTGGCTGCACGCGGATCCTCAGCGAGTCACCGCCCTGGCCACCAGGCTGACGCAAAAGCCTGGGGAACCGCGACCCAGCGGGAACCGACTTTCCGGAGCTCCGGCTGGGCCGCGGGTCGCTCGCCAGGGGCTGCTTGGTTCCTGCCGCAGCCAGACCTTGGTCTCTCCCCGGCCCGAGGAGCACCAGCTCCAACCCACCGTCCGCGCACACCTGTGGGGGGAGCCGCTCTGCTCTGCCGGTGGCCGTGCCGGCCGCGCGGGGAAGCGTTCACCTGTCCGAGAGTGCTTCCCGGGGGATGTTCCCTCCACAGCCGCTCCAGGTGCGCGCACACCGCGGCTGTGGACGTACCCCACGCGTGTGTGTGCGCGTACTCGCTCGCCGAACTGCCTTGCCTGGCAGGCGCGCTCGCCCTCCCGCCTGTCCAGGACTCCCAGGTGCGCTAATCTCGCACTTCTCCCCTGCTAGCTGACCCTAGCTGTGACCCCTACCAAGAGAACACCGGCGCTGCACTTCAGACCGGCCTTGTACGGACGGCTGTGCAGCGGAGACGCGGGAAGCTCGAGGCGACGAGGCCAGGCGCCGGCCGAGCCGCGCTCGGTGTCAGCGGGTCTCCAGCTTCGCCGCGCTCCCCCCTCCTTTGCTAACACGTGCAGCAGCCGGTCCAAACTCGGCGCCTTCGCAGGGCTTAGACGGCACGGGCTGAAGACGCCCGCGGATACGAAAGGTTTGATAGAAAACCGCTTCCGCGGAGACTCTGAACTGCTCAACTGCTGTTGCTCTTGGAGAGAACCCGGCTCCATCGGCAACCCCCGCAAAGGGGGAGAAATGCCCCGCAGCACCCGCGCACCCGGTAGGGAATGTTTCGTGGTGCGGAGCCGCCCCTCTCCGCCCGGACGGGACTTTCACAGCCCTGTAAAGAAACTACCGCCGTGGCCAGCGAGGACCGACGAGCAGACGGGGCGCCCGCTCCACCTTAAGGAGGACTGGGGCCGACACCCCCGCCCCTCAGCCCGTTCCCGACTGATAGGCGGCCGAGGCGAAGGGGGCGGTGCCTGGCGACACTCGCTATAAATATTCATGAGAGCGCGGCGGCCGGAGTGGCGCTGCCGGGGCCGGAGAGCGAGAAGTTGTGCGGAGGCGCTGCCGCACTCACCCCGCGGCTCAGGTGGCGCGATCGCGGCCAGTGGCGGCCGGTTCGCCGAGGCGGCGGCGAAGCGAAGGAGGACCGGCTGGCGGCCGTCCGCGGAGTCGGGTACTCGGGCGGGCGGCAGGAGGAGCCGCTCCAGCCGCCCCAGCACCGGCCCCGCTGCTGCCCGCCCGCTCTTGGCGGTGAGAGCCCAGCGCCGCGGGGCGCACCGCCTGGTCCCCGGGACGCCTCAGCCATCTTGACCGCGCCGCGCGGGGGCTGACAGCGAAACTTCTCTGCTGCCGCCGCTCCGTGCCTGGCCGGCGCTGGAGCAGCGGCGAAAGAAGCGGCGACCCCCCCTGCGCAGCCAGCCTCGGGAGGAGCGATGCGACGGCGGCTGAGGGGCCTTCCCTGAGCGGACCCCCGTCCTCCAGCGTCGTGCGAGGGCTCGCCGGCGGCTCCCTCTCACCGGGTGCCCGCGGGGCCGCCTCCCTCCTGGGCGACGGAGCCCCGCGGGGGCTGCGAGCGCTCTCACCTGCGGCCGGCACGGAGGGGGCCGCCCTCCGCCCCCCAGAGGGGTAGCCGGGGCGGGGGGGTGCTGTGGCGCCGCGCTCCCCGTGGCTGCTGAGCGGGACGGGAGAGGAAACGGGGCTGCTGCCCGCCACCGAGCATGGAGTGGAGTTACCTGTTGGAAATCACCTCGCTGCTCGCCGCCCTGTCCCTGCTGCAGCGCGCCGGCTGCGCTGCCGCCTCGGCGGCGGCTGCCGCTGCCGCGTCCTCCTCCTCCTCGGCCAAGGAGCTGTCGTGCCAGGAGATCACCGTTCCCCTCTGCAAGGGCATCGGCTACAACTACACCTACATGCCCAACCAGTTCAACCACGACACGCAGGACGAGGCCGGGCTGGAGGTACACCAGTTCTGGCCGCTGGTGGAGATCCAGTGCTCCAGCGACCTGCGCTTCTTCCTCTGCAGCATGTACACCCCCATCTGCCTGGAGGACTACAAGAAGCCGCTGCCGCCCTGCCGCAGCGTCTGCGAGCGGGCCAAGGCCGGCTGCGCCCCGCTCATGCGCCAGTACGGCTTCGCCTGGCCCGACAGGATGCGCTGCGACCGCCTTCCTGAGCAGGGCAGCCCGGACACGCTCTGCATGGACTACAACCGCACGGACCTCACCACGGCCGCCCCGCCGCCCGCCAAGCCCCCGCTCCGCGGCGCCAGGCCCGGCGGCCCCGCCAAGGCGCCTCCCGCCGCCCCGCCGGCCGAGGCCCCGCGCAAGCCGCGGCCGCCGCCGCCCTGCGAGCCGGGCTGCCAGTGCCGGGCGCCTATGGTGTCGGTGTCCAGCGAGCGGCACCCGCTCTACAACCGCGTCAAGACGGGGCAGATCGCCAACTGCGCCCTGCCCTGCCACAACCCCTACTTCAGCCCCGACGAGCGCGCCTTCACCGCCTTCTGGATCGGGCTCTGGTCCGTGCTCTGCTTCCTCTCCACCTTCGCCACCGTCTCCACCTTCCTCATCGACATGGAGCGCTTCAAGTACCCCGAGCGCCCCATCATCTTCCTGGCCGCCTGCTACCTCTTCGTCTCCCTGGGCTACCTGGTGCGCCTGGTGGCCGGACACGAGAAGGTGGCGTGCAGCGGCGGCGCGGGGGCGGGCGGCGCGGGGGCCGGGGCGGCGGGGGCCGGCGGCGGCGCGGCGGCGGGAGCTGCGGCGGCGGGGGGGCGCGGCGCGGCGGGGGGCGCGGCCGAGCTGCAGCCGGAGCTGGCGGTGGCCGAGCACGTGCGGTACGAGAGCACCGGCCCGGCGCTGTGCACCGTGGTCTTCCTGCTCGTGTACTTCTTCGGCATGGCCAGCTCCATCTGGTGGGTCATCCTCTCCCTCACCTGGTTCCTCGCCGCCGGCATGAAGTGGGGTAACGAGGCCATCGCCGGCTACGCGCAGTATTTCCACCTGGCAGCCTGGCTGCTCCCCAGTGTCAAGTCCATTGCTGTGCTGGCTCTCAGTTCCGTGGACGGGGACCCCGTGGCTGGCATCTGCTACGTGGGCAACCAGAGCCTGGAGAACTTACGGGGCTTCGTGCTGGCACCGCTGCTCATCTACTTGGCCATCGGCTCCATGTTCCTGCTCGCTGGCTTCGTCTCACTCTTCCGCATCCGCAGCGTCATCAAGCAGCAGGGTGGCCCCACTAAGACCCACAAGCTGGAGAAGCTGATGATACGCCTGGGCCTCTTCACCGTCCTCTACACTGTGCCAGCTGCCAGTGTGGTTGCCTGCCTCTTCTACGAGCAGCACAACCGGCCCCGCTGGGAAGCCACGCACAACTGCCCCTGCCTGCGTGACCAGCAGCCTGATCAGGCTCGCCGCCCTGACTATGCTGTCTTCATGCTCAAGTACTTCATGTGCCTGGTGGTGGGCATCACCTCTGGTGTTTGGGTCTGGTCTGGCAAGACCCTTGAGTCCTGGAGGGCCCTCTGTACCCGCTGCTGCTGGGCCAGCAAAGGTGCTGCAGTAGCTGGTGGCGCAGGGGCAGGAGCAGGTGGGCAGGCAGCAATTGCCACAGCAGGAGGACTTGGGGCTGGAGGTGGTGGTTCCCTCTACAGCGATGTCAGCACTGGCCTGACGTGGAGGTCTGGCACTGCCAGCTCTGTCTCCTACCCCAAGCAGATGCCCCTGTCTCAAGTGTGAGGAGGGGGGAAGGAGGCCAAAGGCTAGGCAAGGAGGGACAGTGGCCTGCCTAAAATGCCCCCTCTCTGTTTGGTGCCATTAATGAACCCCTAATGGTCCTTATTAGCCACAGCTTGTATAGAACAATGCAGCTGGCAGAGGCCCCAAGCTCCAGCCCCCTCCTCCTTCCCCTCCATTCATATGCAGGGAGCATGTACTTCAAGGAGCCAGCTTATTATTTTGCTGGCAGAGGAGGGTAGAGGCTCACCCGTGTCTTGCAGAGGACAAGGCACAGCGGCTTCTGATTCACTTTGGACTAACAGCAGCTCTTCGCTCATGGGAGGAAGAGACTTCCCCTCATCCTGAGGTGGGGGTCTGCTGGGACTGCAGGTTTTTTTGGATATTGGTGACCAGGCAAATGCCTTACAATACAGACTGAATCAAAACATGTCTTAATTATACACCCCAGCTAAATACGGGTTTCCTACATTAAAGGATGTATTTATATAATTATTTGTTACCTTGTACAGATGTGTAAAATATGTATATATCCAAAGCTATACAGTCTGTAAATTTTTTTTTGTAAAAAAGTGTAGAGGCTACCCCTGTAAGAGCAAATATGAGTATTCTATTTTGTCAATAAAATGACTTTTGATAAATGACTTTTTTCAAGCTTTTCCCCTACTCCTGCCCTGGTTGTTCCAGCTGCTGTGTCTCGAGGTGGTTCTAGAAACTATCAGCTACACTCATGCACCAGCCGTGGCTGTGAGATACTTAGAAGGAAAACAAGTCATTCAACAAGTTGTTTTGAAAAACTATTTGTCAAAAGGGGGGAGGTGCTTTACCCTAGTTTTCCGCTTTTTTGAAAGATGACAGTGTCTTCAAACTGAGCCTTTACAAAAAGAGTCGTCTCACATGGCATGTTAAGTATCCTTTCAAAAGGGGTGTTATTTTAGGAATGTGCACACACACCTCTCCTATCTGTTGTCTACACTTCTGTAAGCACCTGCCTTTCCAGGGATGCATACCGAAGTGTAAAAGGTTAATGCTTTAAATTCATAGATCATGTACTATGGTGGAACGGCGAGTTGAGATTTGTTAGATCAATCTCTTCTTAACAGATTAAACTAACATCTTAACCTTTCATACTTAACTTTTGTATATCAAATATGGTTCTTTTTAAAGAGAAAAGGTATTGTTCTTCTGTCAGGACTAAGCTAATTTATTTGAGCAGAAGGCTGTTGAATTAACAGAAGAATGCTTTGGCAATTGTTGAACTTTTTACCTGTCTGCCCAGTGGCTCAGAACATCATTCCTTTAAGAGGAGCTAAATGAATAGGGTTAATCTGTAGGGAACTTGGTTTCTTTTGAGTTTGGGAAAACTTTGATCTTTTCTCTTCACCAAACGTGATGTATAGTCTGAAGTTTCTTTCCCTGCTGCCTGGTTCCTCTTGTTGCAGACCAATTGGCCACCATGGAGCCTTAAAGTTCTTCAATTAAAGGGACGTGGGACTTTTTTTTTTATTATTATTTTAAGAGGAAGACTTGTAACAGTTAGTGAACACCAGAGGGAAAAGGGAGAGCAGCCTTTTAAACAGCTTTTCCCTGCATTGTTAGCCAGACTGCAGGCAGCAAGGCATGGCTCGGAGCATTATAGAAACGAGCTATGAATGCCCTACAGGTGGTCTGCTCACATAATCTCCCCAATTTAAAACATTTTCCTTTACAGGACAATTGCATTACAAAACTCCCTTCTCTTTTGCTCCTAATTGAACCAAAGAACAACTACAAGATTTTCTTTAAAAACTGAGTGTCTAGAAAAAAAAAATCTATTAACTACATTCTAATCTGCTTTCTAAAGTGGGATCACTCAATACCAGGAGTAGAAGCTGCATTGGACATCATTCCCGATATTTTTATGCCTTCTGCTTATATTCTGTCAAATTAGCAATCATTTATAAGCAATTGGTTAGGTTGTGTGCTAGCAGTGAAAAGATAGCCCCGGGTCCCTTATTAACCTGTCAATCATGATAAGAGATGGGCAGCTACCCTACTAATGACACAGATATCAATCATGATTTGTGGGAAAAACCTTGTTCCATTGAGCACTGACGTGATTATTGGTGTCCCTTTCAAAGATCTGTAACTTAATAGACTCCACTTCTACAAAGTTACCGGGATCATGAAAAGGAGGAATTTAAAATGCCAATCTCTAGCTCCTTGAAGGGGAAAAAAAAAATAAAATCCTAAAATGCAAAAAGAATTCCACTGAGACTTATACATGGTGCCTTATTTATACACCAAGTGACCCGGATTGGAAAATTTAGATACCTAAAAGAACCAACTACTTTCTGGTATTGCTGGAAATGTTTTTTAGCAGTTTTTGAAACAACTAAATCAATGTTGAAATTTTTCCAGCTGCCAGTGGGGCTAAGGTAGCTGTCATCTCCCTGCCTGGCAAGTCACATATGTGGAAGCACAATCACTTCTTCGGATAAACATACGTGTTTCCTTCACTTCCACTGGGTTCTAGCAAGGAACACGGGGCGTGGGGGGGGTACAGTCACAACTCTTCTGTAAGAAATAATTTCGTAGGTCTCCCTAAGACAGTTCCTAGTGCTGAGATAAAAGCATTTCTGGTAAAAGTTAGGAAATACCTACCCTGGAATGAGCTAGGAGGTTCTCCAGGTAGATTAGCCAGGAAAGCAGTCTCAGAGCTAATTACGTTAATAAGATGCCTGCTTGGGCACTTGAAATTGACTGAATAATAATGTGAAGGGTAAACAAATAAAAAGGAGACAAAATTCAAATTCCTAGAAACACAAACCTGGGGAAATGGTGCTAAAGGATTAATTTCCAAGTGCAGATTTTTGTGAATCAACATAAATTTTGTGTCTCAGGGGAAAAAGAAATTGAAAACCCCACAGTGTTTAGGTGCATAAGAAATAAAAATCCACATGTCCACAGAACATCACATTCCTATGACACCCTTTATCAGACTTTAAGTTTACTTGAAGATCTGAAATACATTGGTGAGGTGGTGGGAACTAAATGTTACCTTTCAAGGTCTGATGATAAACTGCCTTCTCCCTAAATTTGCCAGAGACCCACAGCAAACCTGCGGCCCAAGCCCTGGCCTGCGGAACAGGAATGCCCTCGGCATCCCTGCTGGCACAGGCTCACCCGTGGGCTGGGGCAGCACCACACCAGCTCATTAGAGCTATGGAAAAGCTTTATTATCACTAATGGGGCGCCACAGCACAACTTGCATAGCAACATTTGGAAACCCAGAGATGGCATCCAAGAGCCTCCTGCAGCTCACAGAAAGGTTCAACCACCTGCCCCATTCAGGAGAGTGACTGAGCTATCACAGAAACACAGTTCAGGATTTATCTTTTTTTCTTCTTCTCTAGTGAGCAACATACCTTTAGAGTGTTCCTTTTCTTGCCAGGACTCCTCCCTGCTTTATGTGTTCCTGCCCCAAAAGGAAGTTCAATGGATTATTCTCCTTCTGCTGTAATGACTGAATAATCCTGCAGCCTCCGAAGGAACTGGCCCAGCTGCCAGTGGGCCTTTTGAAAAGAGACAGAGCAGTGCAGGTGTGCTGCAGAGTCTCAGGAGGACATCACATCTCCCCTAGGCCCTGCTGTGGAGTCCCTGGGAGCTTACCTGGAAGTGCTCTGCAACATGCTTCAAACTTTTCCCTGTGCAGGGGAAGCTTCCCTGGAGCTTTGATAATCAATTGTGGGAGGGACTTTAGACAAAGAGGAATGGGGAAATTCTTATATATTGAAATAATAAGGTTGTGGGCAAGCTTTCTGGGAAGGCTAGGAGGGCTGACACTGGCACACAAGGAGTCTTTTTTCTTTCTTTCTTATGCAATATTTAAAAATCAAAGTATTGGGATTCTCACACATCAAGAAGTTCTTCAGTTGTGCTTGATTGGTCCTAAAAGGTCTCCGAGATGGGGTAGGAAAGCTGGAGGTGGGCATCTGAAAATGGCTTGTAGGAAAAATCCCCACCACTTTTTTGTAAGAGGAAACTAGTACTGGAAGCTAAAGCAGAATGCCCATATGTCAGAAGGAATCAGTAGCTGAGAAAGGTATACCAATGTCCATGGGAGAAACCCAGGTCCACTTTGAAATATAAAACTTCAATACAAGTAAGATACTACTGTTTGATCCCAGGAACTGTGCTCAATGTACTGCTTTCACAAGCACTACATGCAGTGCAAAAGCCAAACCTAGCCTGCCCAGTAAGTTAATCTTCTTAACCAGTAAAGACAAGGAATTTTATATGGGATAGACAGGTCATCTAATATGGGGATAAAGCAAAGTGGTGATTATGAACGTTGGAAAAAAAAAAGACAAAAGATGCTCCTAGAGTGAAAGCTCACCTGCAATCAAGCTCAGTATGGGCCAGTCAAACCAGCTTGTAGAATCACTACCAGATTCCAAAGTGCTTGTCACAACCTGCCTGTAGCATGCCCTGCTCCTGCACCCCATTTCCAGAGCCAAGCAGCCCATGCTTCCTCCACTCCCAGCCACTGGGGCCTACCCAGCACCTGGCCCATTTGGGAAGCCAGTGAGGAACAATTTCTCTCTGTTGCCCTTCCTGGCCACATTCCCTCTCTTTTTACCCTGCATTCCAACACTGGATGACATAGAGATGTCCAGCTCTTCCTAGAATTGAAGAGGCTAAGCAACAGAGGTCATCCTGAAAGTGGCAGGATGAACCTAAGATGAATAAGGAAAGCAATTTATGGACGATGGTCCAAGGAAGAAGTATGAAACTGGGCAGACTCCCTGCATGTAGTCGTGATGAGCTCTAGGCTGCCTTCAGGAGAACTCAATTAGAAATGTTCAGACAGCTCTATTTATTTAAGCTTTTATAAATGCCCATCATTACTGTAATCAGGTATACGAATTTCACTAGTTCAGCAGAAAGGATCACACACCATAAATGCTGTGGTGGTATGGAAATAACTAGTGTCTGGTATTAAAATGTGGAGCCATAATCTGAGGTGACTAAGGATAGTCAAATCACTTCAGAAACTAGTACCTAAGGTCAAATGCTGAACCAAGCTTTTTGAAGGCTGAGATAATGCTTTTTCCACTCCTACAAGCCTCTTATCTGTGATCTCAAACCACTTGACATTCACTAGTGAATTAATAGTCAAATTTCTTCTTGGGAGACAAAAAATAATGCGGTAATACCCAGGCTGACAAAACGTAAGTGTAGGACAAGAACCTAGATTTCCTGACTTTTCCCTGATTCCGACAATGCTCCATTTTAGAAGGACATCCTTGCACCCATTCCCTCCCCATAAGTTCCCCCCCCCCCAACAACCCTACCCCATACACCATGAGCATGCAGAGTTTCCCAGGCCCAGCACCAAGTCCATCACCGGTTTTCAATAAAGCTGGTGCTCTTCAATCCCCCTGCTGCCTTTACAACTGAGGAAGCACCCTAGCCCTTACATGGGGCCTGTGAGAGGGCTGAGCCCCCTCACCGGGAAGGCACAAAGAGATTTGAGGGAGTTAGGCGAAAGGCAGTGGACCAGTGTGGGGCTGTCATGCCAGGCTTACCGACCCAGCCCGTGGATGCTAGAGGGCTGGAGGCAAATCATCTTTATAACGACTAGAGAAAAGCGACTCGCTCTTCCCATTGTGTGAGGCAGGCAGGCATGGAAAGGAGTGTTTACAACAGCTTTGGAGCTGCATTGGGCAAGAAATCCCGTCAAACGTAGGTAGAAGCCTCGGTGGGGCTGCGGCAGGACCGGGACACGGGGTAGGGAGCAGGGCGGCCGCTCCTCTCGCCATCCGGCAGTGCCCTCAACTGGGAGAGACTGGGAATTTCACCCCGAGGCCCTTCCACTGTCACCTGCCCTCGCAGGTCTCTGCGAGCCTTTTTTGCCTCGACTGCTCCTCTCTCCGATGCGCGGCGGCGGCCGTGGCGCGGGCGATGCGGCTATCCCCGTGCGTGCTGGGCGGGCAGCCCACCCCGGGGCCCTGCCCGCTGCTCGCTCACCTTGCCTGTACCTGTTGCTGTGACCCTCTGGGCAGAAGGGACCTTCACTGTATCCAGCAGGGAAAAATCCAGAGCTGTGATGCCTTTTTTAGAACAGCTTTCCAAGAAAACACAGGTTCAGCCAGCGAGTTACTCACCCAACACGCTGCAGAGGAGAACGCTGGACTGTCTCTCTGGGATGCTCTCTGATTTTTTTAATATGTTGAAGGGGAAAAAAAAAAAGAAAACAAAATTTAAAACGTTCTCTCCCAACAATTTTTGCTTTATGTGCCACTTGTGAGACTTACATGTATGTTTTAAGCGCATTAGCTAGATGTTCTTGCCTCCAAACCTTTGCCATTGCTGAATTACACCTAACATTTTTCACAGAGAAGCACGAGTCTCCATTATTGATTTTACTTGATTTTTTTTTTCCCCAAGAAAACAAACCTACAACCAGCTTGTCCCATTTGTCACATCTGCTGTAATTAGAGTCATTTTCATGCTACAATCTGACCTGATTCGAAATGCGTGTTGGGTACGGTACCCTCACCGTTTCCCAGCGGTTGGAATCGAAATAGGCTCTGTCAATGTAAATCAGAAAACATCACAATCTGGCTCATGAAACGACCAACTTCGTCTTCCCGTCCACATGCTGGGTGGGAATAAACTTAAATCTGACTTTTTGTCAGGGAAGGGGATGGGTTTCCCATCCAGCTACAGAACCTGCAGCTTTGGGGTGGTGCGTGTTCTGTACATTGCTGCCATCTGGAGCTACAGCCTCCCGTGCCAGGGAGCGGGCAGACCAGCCATTCCACAGCCTCAGCCTTGCTTGCTTTTCCCCAGACCTGCAAGGCAGGAAACACACTTACGTTGTGATTTATTTTTACACAAAAGTTCCTTTTTTTTTTTTTTTTCCAAAGCAATATTTTGCCTAAAACAATTTGGAAAACCACAGTTTTCCAGGATATGCAGCAGGACTTTAGGAACAGTCAGATCAGGAAACAGCAGAGACCCACAAGGAGCTTCATTGCTGCCATCCTCTAGCTCATTAGTGTACAAGAATTGTGTGTGTTGTTTTTAGCAGCTAAAGAGTTATTTATGGCTTCTATGTTCTCAAGCCAAAGTGAGTGAGGGGTGCAACCAGGGCAAACGCATCAGAGCAATGCAAATCACTGACAAGGCATCATGAATGCAAGCTGAGCAGAATTTAAATACAATCCATGAATGAGAGGAAAGATTTGCATGAGGCAAAGAATCATTAGAATCTGATTTAACAAGCAGTATATAAAATGGGCCTTTGCAGCTTAAAATGAAGCAAAGCACATTCACATTATACATTCTTAATGGAAAAAAAAAGGCAAAATCACAAAACCACCTAATTTATTAGTAGAGCTTGGAATAGAAGTGGTTTTCACAGAGTACCTTTAGATCCTGATTCAGAAACTTGTGCTTGATTGCTTTCTTAAATAGCAGTGGATCATAAGCATGTAGGGTGGTAAGGACTATTTAAGTGCATGCCAAAGTCCTATTGATTTCAGTGAGATTTTATAAGACGCCTAACGTAAGCGTATGCGTAAAAGTTTTCCTGAACAAGAGTGCTTTTCTGAATTGGGGTTTAACTCATGAATTTTTACACTGCTGTCAAACATGATTTCTTCTGGGGAAACAGGATAGATAATAATTACAATAATAATTTTTTAAAAAAATAATTCTATTTTTGCATGTCTTAAAAGAATGTAATGGGGAAATATTCTGGGTAGAAGTATTCAGGGTAAATTGTTTCTGTAAGGTCCAAAAACCAACAGTGAAAAAACTGTGGAAGTTGGAAAGGAATAATGTTCACAGAGCAACTTTCATAAACTCTCTGCTAGTTTCCTCCCAACTCAGTTATGGAAGATTTTGAATATAAGGTGTTATATAGATATTGTCAGTCTCTTGGAAGAAAAGGGATATGTTATTTTACATTAAATGTTATTATATTGCATCTTTGTCAAAAGTAAAAGAATTGCTTTTAAGAAAAATCCTGCTGTTTTTCACTTCCAGTAAGTCATCATAAACACTGGTCAGAACATTTATTTAATGAGACATTAAAATGCAGTGTGTCAGCCTCAAAATATATTGTCTTTTGAAGCAGTGGCTGAGATGGCAGATTCGGATGTACTGGTATTAAGAGATCATATATCTCTCTCAACACTGGACAATCTTTTAGTTTCTATTGAAGCATTGGTCTAGCTGTGTCTTCACATCTCCTAGCACATTCCTGTGGAGCTGCAGCAACTCTTTTTATGCATTTCTCTCAAGTAAGTCAACAGCAGCAACACATTTATGATGAATTAAAAGAGCTCAGTCTACAGCTGTGGCCATATGGACTCTACTTGGGAAAGTCAGACTTTAGTGTCCTTTTTTCTTTCGGCATTTTAGAAGATCTCGGAGTGTTTGAGGTGTCTTTGAGGTCTATGAAGGGTATGACCAGTGGGGTTTTGTTTTTCCTGATCTTTTCCTAAGTGGAAATGTTTGATATCCTATGATACTCCAGGTCAGTAGCGATATTATTCTCTTGACTTTGCTTTTCCTTTTCTTTTCTTGAGCACACAGGATCACATTTGGTGATAGGTAACATCCCCTACAGTAGTACTTCTCCAGCTGTGATCATTGCTTAATTATTTCTCACTATTTTCATACCTTAATTTTTTTTTCTTTCTTTTTCCCTCCCTAACCCCCCACCCTGCTCTCTCCCCCCACGAGTCCCATGTTTGCATGAAGACTGAGGTTCAGCTCAAGACTAAGTCTTCTAAATGCAGGTAGCTATCTAAACATGGTTTGGTTGGGATTTTTTTTAAGGTAAGCTATTACAAAAACTCCTGTTGCAATCAATAGAGTGTTAGTAACAGTCAGTGGGGTCCTGGCAGGTGAGTCAGTTGCTCATAAAGTAAACTAGTGGGCCTTCATTCAAACTGCCCAGCTGGTCCTGAGACTCCCATCCAGTTTGTTTCTGCCTCTCCAAATGATCATGGGGCCCCTGTAATTTTCTATCATGACTGAAAGCCCCAGGTGAATATCTCTGTTATCCTCTGGCAACTCTAATAAACATAGGATACCTTTTGTGGGCCACTGATCAGAGCTCAGGTCTGGATTTGATCAGATTTTCTTGGAGGGTAGTGGGAGTCTGGACACCTACCTCACAGCTATGCAACAAAATGTGACTCAATCCTGAGATGTACCCTGTCAAGAAAGTCCAGTGATTATTTTTATCATCTATTATCTCTGTTGCAAGATTTCATTATTTCAGGTTTCTTTAATTGGTGCATCCTCAAGTTTTACACTTTTATCTAGGCTCTATCACATCTTTGTACAAGCTGGTACAATTCATAGTTTTGATTGGTCAATGGAGAGGTGGTTTCTTAGCCACTAGTCTGGCCTCTTCGACCCCCTTAGAAGCACTCTGCACATTGTCTACTTAGGATTTGGGAGAGGTTTTATGCCTGACAAGGCTTTTGATTGGTATCATCATAATTTATTCAGTATAATTATAATTTATTGACAAGGTGTTATTTTAATATCATCTCTTTTGGCACTCCCCTCACCTGTCATGTATCTATGTGCTTTCTCCTACCTCTTTGCAGTATACTAACAACTTATCTATTCTTTACTTTAAATTTATTTTGCTGCTGCTGCATTTCCTGGCAACATTTTAGAGAGGCTACTGTTCACTTTGGTTTGCTTCCTTTCTTCAGTTTTCTTCATTTATCCAGACTTTAGGATGGCTTAAAGTGCATAATCATGTATCCTTAAACCATGCAAGTTCCATCAGCTCCTCTAGAGAGCAGCAGATATGTTTAAATAAAATAGCAACATGATTCAACCTGATGCTTCCTGAAGCACTCGGTCTTCACTAACTGAGGTAACTAAGTACCAATAGAGCAGGTAACTGTAAGGAATAGAGGTCCTATATCCGTGTGGCATTTTCAGATATTGTCTGAGAGCTGCCCTAGCCCTGGTACTTAGAGTGGATGTGGTCCCCTGCCCTCCCTAAATCCCTGCTTGAGCCCAGCCCTGCTCACCAACATCTCACAGCAGAGGGGAGAAGGAAGGCGATGGGGGTGCAGCTTGGGATGGAGAGCAGGCTTGGATGCCCACCAGGTCTGTGGGCTGTAAAGCTTCCTGTTCTTACTCACACAGGACAATTGGCCAAGAGGAAGCACTCACTTTCTGACAAACACCCACTAGTTCTCCATCCCTCACGGCCAACAGTAGGCGTTTGACAGATGGGGCTCTGTCTCCTGGTGGGTTTAAGGGAACTTAGCACCTGACAGCGAGCCACAAATACTTATTTTTTTTTTAAAGAAAAGAAGTAATGAAAAGTCTTCCCAGCTGTAGACCTATTCAGACTCACATCACTGTGTGTTTGGACCTAAAAAATACACAAATCTTCAAAAAAAGGACAAAGATCCCTCTGTTCTTTAAGGCCAGTCTCCAAAGCAAGATTGACAGCTGCCTGCCTGACACACCTAACAGCAAACTGAACTCCTTCTAATGGCAAAACCCGTAAAAAAGCTTTCAAAAACATGCTTGTGCTTGCAGGTCTGGTAAGGTTTTCTGCCAGCCAAGTTTCTTGGCCTGTCCCCAAGCTTGTATTGTCTAAGACATCTTTTGCAAAGGTTTGTCTTTCAAATTGGCCTGGTCAAGCCAAATTAAGTCACCCCAGGTCTGTGGAAGGCCTACAGCTGCAGGCAGACCAGCTTTTCCTCACAGTTTCCTGTGATCCATACTACATTTCACTGCCACCACCACCCCTCCTGGCAACAGTCACTTCAGATTACCAGATCCTGAGGTATAGATGGGAACCACTTGAGCTCTGGTAAATGCAAAGGGGACTAAAACAGCTCTGGATGGACAGAAAACACCACCATTGTAAGAGCTGCTGCCAAGACTGTGCTGCATGAAGGGGCTGCAGTCCCTTCTGGAAGATGGACTTGCCATGGTTTGGGGCATACAGGGAGTCAGGCCAGGGTACTGGCGGGCTGAGTTGGAAGAGACAGGTGATTGATAAGCTGCATATGCATCACCATTGCTTGCCTCAAGGCCTCTCACCTCATCTCTTCACACAATGCAGGAGAAAGAGGTCAAGGCTGGTGAAGAGGAGAAAGACAGCAAGAAGAAATGTTCCATATGCAGTGAAAGACCACATTTATCACTACATTTTCCCTATTTCTGGGTCATCTTTCATACCATGATCCTGCCTCTTCAGTAACTGCATGGCACTGGCTAGCTTCTGCTGGTCAATGCAGACACAGTCTGGTACAGCAGCACAGGCGGTCTGGGGAACAAGTTCTGCCTTGCTTTTGACTTTGCTGAAGATCCTGGAAATAGCAGAAGTGATATCCCAGGGTGCACGGTGAAGGCTGTACCTTGCTGATTTTTCAGATGTGTGCTGGAGCAGCCCCATGGGGGGTGCAGCTGGTGAACTGGAAAACCACAGCCCTCTGCACCAAAAAATGATAATAATAATAAAAAACCCCCAAAAACAAAGAAAATGCAAAGAAAATACAAAGAAATACCAGAAACAAGAAGCTAATCACACCGTGTGTGGTCTGTCAGCTGTAAGAATCACTCACACTGATTTCTAGAGAAATGAACAGAAGGAGTGGGTGTCTAATTTGTCAAGACAGGGAAGGCATTGCTTAACAAGCCTAGTGGGGCTCTAAAAGCGTCTCATCCTGTTTTTTCTTTATGAAAAGAATATTGCCTACCTTCAGTACTAGGAAAAGTCATGAAAACACAGAGGAAAATGCAAAAATTCATTCTGCTAGGTCAAAATCTTCTGTTTCTTTCCATTATTGTAATTTCATTGGCCAATGTAACATGTTCACCAAGAGAAAAATCCCCAAAGACGCTCTGGTATGTGGTGCCTAAAGTCTCACAGGCAAAATAAATGGTACACACAGAGGAAAGCCAGAAGAGAAAGGATGTACTTCTGTTTGCTGACCCCAAATCCTCTATCTTTCTTGAGTGTACCTCATATAACCTTCAGTTTCTAAAGAAAAGCTCAGAACCTGCAGTCATCTTCACTCAGTAAATCGTTCCCCAGTGAAAGCTTGTCAAAGCTAACCCACTACTCAAAGTGCCAGCTGCAGAACGTGCATTGGAGGCAGCTCTGCCATTTCCCCATTGTGAGTGGCACGGATCAGCAGTCTCTGGAGCTTGCACTGCATGGGTATCCCCACGACTAAATCACAGTGGTGGAGATGCCCGTGAAACCCAAACATAAGGGAAGAAGGAGGGAAAGCAGGAGAAGGGAAAAGCTAGTGAAGTAGGTTGTGATTGTAATCTAGTTACATGGATGCTGGATAATTCTAATTTAGAGATACAGTTCATACTTTCTGATCAGATTTCTGCCTTGCTGACCTCATTTTCCAGCACTGCCATTGCTGTGCATCACAGGCCAAGAGTTCAGGCTACGGCTTTGAACAGAGACCATCTAATTTGCAGAACATTTTAGCAATGCCATTACACTGCGAGAGCATTACATTGTAAAATTACTTCTCTATCAGTTGAACATCAGGCTATTAAAAGTAGTACAAAAGACAGAAGTTATAGAACAGCTTTTTCAACTGCTCTACTATTTTGGGAGACGCATCTCTTTATTATCCTAAAATACTACAAGCAGCAATCATTTATCTGTTCTCTATTGTAATCATGACATTAAAATAAAATAATGTGCAATTAATGATCCCTTCTAGAAAGATAATCACCGCAATAATGATGTATCACATAAGGGCAGATAATTTTAATAACTTGAAAGAATACACTAAGGATCTCTCGACATTGTTAACTTCAGATTTAATACTTATTCTGGTCTGAGCTGAGAGATTCACAGGGAAAAACTGCTGCCAATGGGAAATTACGCATTCCCTAGACACTTGCCTACAGTGTATTTCACAACCCAACCCAGACCATGAGGAAAGAGAAGAAAGTGGTTACAACAGATTGAAACTTGGGGTTTGGCTTCTTTTTTGGTATTAAAAATCAATATTCCAAACTAAATAAAAAAAAAGGGGGGGGGGGGGAATGATACTGCAGAAACTTCCAGTGATACTTGAATCTCGCTGCATGGAAAAACACAAATTCCAGGACTCCAGCAGCCTACTTATTTAGCAAGAGAAGTGCTATGATGCAGTTGAACATTCTAAGGAAAAAACACCTTTTTAGGCATTTTAGAATTTTTCCAACAAAAACTTTATTTCCCGTGTGAAAACTATTTTATCACAGGTTTCCTGATCAGTTCCAGCTCTTATTTCCAGGTAGCTTGACTGCTTTCTATGTAGTCTTATGTTCAGTACCACACAAGTCTGGATGAGCAACATATGTAGCTGATGTATTGTTCCATAAACCCACCTCAGGGTTCAAGTGGTACCTGTGCTGCAGCTATGGCAGACTTGTCTGAATGCAAGAAAAACTTCCAGCTGTCTTTTAAAGACATCTTCAGAAATGCTCTTCTGATGTAGATGGGTTAAGAAAAGATTTAAAGACACACTGGCAAATGTAACAAGCAGATTTTGAAACATTTTTCTGAGTACAAACTATTTTCTGGAAGGACTTCAAAACCAGTTCACAAATTTAAAAGACTAAATATTTGCTTAAGCAGCAGAAGATCTTGTTGCTTCCTTGCCCCACATTTATTACTGCCTTTACTAACTCTTTCTAGGACATCTGGACATCTTCACGGTACCTTAACATCTGGTGATATTGAATATAAGAAATTAGAGGTGATTCTCTTTGTTCCTCTTTGTTCCTCTTTTTTGCCCCTCAGTTCAAGAAGGACATAGAACTCCTTGAAAAAGTCCAGCACAGGGACACCAAGATGATTGAGTGGAACACCTTCCTTATGAGGAAAGGTTAAGGGAGATGCATCTCTTTAGCTTGGAGGAGACTGAGGGGTGACCTTATTAATGTTTATAAATATGTAAAGGGTTAGAGTGAGAAGGATGGAGCCAGGCTCTTCTCAGTGATGGCCAGCTATAGGACAAGGGGCAATGGGTGCGAGCTGGAGCATAGGAAGTTCCATGTGAACGTAAGGAGAAACTTTTTCACTGTGAGGGTGACAGAGCCCTGGGACAGACTGCCCAGAGAGGCTGTGGAGTCTCCTTCTCTGGAGACATTCAAAACCCACCTGTGTGCATTCCTGTGTGATTTAGTCTGGGTGATCCTGCTCTGGCAGGGGAGTTGAACTAGATGATCTTTCAAGGTCCCTTACAACTCCTAATGTTTTGTGATTCATTCAAAGAGATCTTTCCTGTTTCCTCTTCTGTGTTCCTGCCAACGATCTTGTCTCATTTATTTGAGCCATGGAAGTTCAGAATAGTTCAAACACGCTTCCCTTGGTCTTCCCTTGATAGTAGATCCCCCCAGTTCACAAGACCATGTCTTTGTAATTAATAAAAGTGACTTGTAGAAGAGACTCGGAGACATTCCCTTAGGAGCATGTTGTTGATGCCAGAAGCTTCTGTTCACTCCCCAGAGGAACGCCCATACAAATCCTGTTCTTGTAGTAGGAGGTTTCTATAAACACATTAGGTGCATATTACACTGACCCTGAATTAGGAGTCGAAGGGTCCACAAGTCCTAACAGCAGCCAGGTCTGCAGCTGAGGGACACAAACCGAAGGCCACAATCTCACAACAAGAAACCATAAACCGAGTAAGGAAGAAGTTCCCTAATTTAATTTTCCATTTCAGACACAAACAGGATCTTTCTGATTTGAAATGAGACTCCTCAGACATTAAACAACATCCAGCTAGAGACACAAAAAAGCAAACTGTGTCCAGCCACAATGCATTTATTATTAATCCTACCCTATTTATATCTCACGCTGAGGGATGTACACGATAGACTGAATCCACATTTGTTCCTTGCATTCCTCCTCGCAGCTGAGAAGATGCAATGAATCATAAAAGGTTTCATTGTTGCAATGTTTTGTCATGGTGTGTGTAATCAGCACAGACCCTGTTAAAGAGGCTTCGGAGGATGAGAAGTTTAAATATTTAATGGTTTTCTGCCTATGATAAGTTTAATAATTAATGCTGCTCCTACCCTGTAAATGACAAATCATACAACAAGCATGCATGATAAAAGAAACAAACACAGCTAATAGAGAGGAGAACTTTACTTAGAAGGCAGTAATTAAAAAACCTCTGTAGCATACCTCAGGATCCCAAAGTACTTTGCAGGCAGAAATAAATCCTGCCTCCTGACCCAAAGAGCAGTCCTGACGATCTATTAAGCTACCTAATTTCTGAGGGGATGCAGAAAACGAGGGATAATTAAGTGCTTAGTCTTTGCCTTGCACAAGTGAGAAATGATACACAGACACCGTGAGTCAAACTGTCTTAAAGACTTTGGCATCCGCAGGAAAGAAAAGGAACAATGTGAAGTCTGTTGTCCCTTGATGCTCTGCACAGAGGAGCCAGCCATTAAGTCACTGCAGAAGCTTGTTATACAGCAGAGTAAGAGCAAGACTGGATCTGTTCTCTCTTTTGAATGGGTCTAAATGGAGAGGGAGCTACTCCAGCTTCAGGCAGCATCTACAAATACCAGCTCTTGCCACCCTTTTAACTAAACTTTTGTAAGACATTAACCACCTGAACATTTCCCTGAGCACGTGCTCCTCCACATCCACTCCCCCTGATGATCTGCAGGTATGTGCAACCTTCAACCCCCGCTGGCTTGTAGCTAGAAGAGAACTCAGCACACTCACTGCTGTGCTTCAGTGCTGGGCCACGCTTATGTAAATGCAGCAGAAGTAACACTGAAGGAAAGCGCAGAGCATGACAGCAGCAACATCTTCTGTGAATCACTTAATTTAAACATGTTTTCAAAGGCTTAGCCTTAGAAGTCTGTCAGACAAAGAGAGGGAGCACTCTGGTATAGTTGTTGTCACTATATACTTCTCTCAGTATAGAAACTCTTTTCCCTAAGTCCAGGTCTGTGGGAGAAATGGGTATATCTAAAAAATTACTCAACTTACCTTCAGAGATGCCTAAACCAGGTCAGGCGACTCACCCCTCCACTGAAATCAAGAACCCATAGTGACTATTTCAGATTGAGACATGTAACACCTTGTAGACACCTCTGTAGTGCATCTACACTAGCACAGGGGCAGTTGTGCCAGGGTTTGGGCATTGGGGCTCAGTCCCCCACAGTCAGACTGCTGGAGCATTCCCTGACACATTCCCGACCCACACTTCCTAGTCTTCTCCTGAGCAATTCTTGAACACAGGACCATTACCCACAGCTAATCTGGATGCAGCCACCCTGTTTTGGAGGCTACTGGAGTTGAGTAACTCAGACATAGTCAGACTGTGCCAGCTAACCTCAGGGTCAGAAAAAGGTACTTCCTAGTTTCTAACTAGGGAAGGTGTAGCCTTCAGTCAGTAAGATCCAAGGTGGTTTTCTTTTTTCACAAGAATCCTTTGCTACAAAACATCTATTTTTATTTTATTTACTGTCTACTCTTCTTGTTTGAATATCCTTTCTTAGAGCAGGCTTAGAGAATTTAGTATGAGAAGATAAATAACCTTTGGACAGTAGATAATGCACAACTGTGTTTAAAAGTCACGTCCTTCCTAAGCTCAATCTTTTGCAATAATACTAAGTTAGGGTAAACAAGTGTTCACACGTACTCCTGGAAAACCAGGTCAGTCGCATCAGCAGCAGTCCACAGCTTTTTAAAGTCACTTACACTCAGAAAACCATAAAAATTTTGCATTTTCCAAATAACAGTTTCCTTATATTATCCTTAGAACTCCTATCCAAGTATTTTGCTTCCTCTTCAATGGAGGAGCACAGCATAGTAGCGTCTCTGCAGCATAACCTCAGCCAACGGATCCAGCTGAAACTACCTGAAACCTCCTCAGTGATGCAATATGTCCTGCCAGGGTCATAGGGTAGTGTTCACTCAGGGCTTTATACCCATTCTGACTTTTTGGACCTCAGGCAACTAGTACTGCTATAATTTGATTGTGAATCAGGGTTTTTTAGCTCAGCTGAAGGATAATACCCTAAAAGCTTGCTCTGAACTACAGAGGAAGAAACTCCAAGGTGAGACTTGATCTGAGGTCTCAAAGTCAGGGCAGTATCTTTAATGAAGTCTTGCTGAAGCCTGGGTCTCACTTGCCTGCATGTAGTTCCTTGGTGGTCACCAGCATGCAGGGGTTCTTCAGTGCTATCTTGCTTAGCAAGGTCTCCTGAGATACAGGGCTTATTGCTGTTGCTATTAAGGTTAGTGCTGGCAGTTTGCTGAGAGACCACTTCAGGATGAAGAACAGCCTCTTCCTCTTCAGAGAGAAGTGAGCAGGAGCCATCACTGGTCTGGCTGCTATTTGATACTGGATGGTCTTGATTTTGAGGTGGAGAAGAGCTACCATGCTGTACTGGGGGAAGATTTGAAGTGCACTCATTCTCTGCATGGAGGTTTGCCAGCAGCTTGTTCTTTTGTTTTCTTGTTGTCATTCTTCGCAGCGCACAGACAAGATCAGCAAGGCTAAGCAGGAAGGAGAGACTGCTGACCCCCCAGATGAAAATCATCATGATGGATTTCTCAGTGGGCCGGGAGATGTAACAGTCAACTGTGCTTGTACAAGGTGAATGGTAGCAGGAAAAGCGCTCGGGAACGAAAAATCCAAAGAGAAAATATTGCACAGCTGCAAAGGCAGCTTCAAGTAGTGTCCTAAAGAAAAGATGAACAGCATATGCCCCAGAAAAATTAAGAACATTTAGGTTGTCTGCACCACCATCTAATCTATTGGCAACAGCACTTCCACAGAGCTCCTTCAGGTCTCTGGGGCTTGATAAACCCTTATTCCCTCTGCATCTGTGCGCTGAACAGTGCACTCGTACAATGTACGTAGCTACTTTGTGCAAAACATAAATGCTGAAGGCAGCATAAGGTAGTAGGATAGACACAGTCTGAATGAGCCAGAATCTAAAGTGGGATACAGGAGAGAACAAGTCATAGCAAACATTGGAGCATCCTGGTTGCAGCGTGTTGCAGACGAAGCGCTCCTGCTCATCTTGGTAGAGTGGATAGCCTGCTAACACTACCACTGCCATCCGCAGCAGAATTATCAACATTAGCCAGATCTTTCCTAGAAGAGAAGGTAAGAAAAAAGAGTCAGAGCGCTGAGGAGGAAAGGCAAGAAGGTAATGTAGTGGTGCTCTCTCTATACAGGAGTCATTTGAAGAAATCGCCTCTGTAATCTGTCTCCCTTCTTAAAATCTCTGTTTTGACTGGGACTGAAACTCATGTGAAAATGTGTTAGCTGACACATTCCATAAGCTTCATCTAGACTCAACAGGGCAGGAGCTTGACATTCAATAATCCATGCCAACTGAAATCTCAGCCTAATGAAAACACTCTGAACATGTCCAAATCTGACAAAAAGAGTTCACAATTGAGTTAATAATCCCATTTCACTTACAGTTCTTTCTTGCAGTTGGTTTCAGACATCTGCACCTGAATTTTGTCCTATTTCAATAATATAGAACAGCTATCACAGTATGAAACTCTTCTAAATAAAAAAGATTGTTCCTTAACATAGTAGTTTTTTTCTTGGTCTTGGCCATGAAATCATATATGAAGTTTGCTATAACCAGCAACGTTTTTCTTTTGTGTCTAAACTGGTATTTACTAGTGAGCTACTTAACAGGTGCTACTAGCAAACTTATGCAAAATGTTCTACAAATGTACATTTGTGTGTGCACATGTACCCTGGTCATTTCCTTCTGTTGCTTTTTGGCTGCCCCATCCTGACCATGTCTTCCAACCTTCATTCACCCTGGGGCACAACTTCTCTCTCCATTCAGACCAAAAGCTCCCAACACCAAGTCAAGCCTTACAAGTCTGGCATTTTCTTACAGTGCTTGCTTCATCTTTCCCTGGATTCCTTCATATGACTGCTGTAGGTAGGGCTTGGTCCCATCCACATTGGTGGGAAAGATCCTTATTCCATTACACCAATAGCAGTGAAAGATCAGGCATTGGTACTCTACATATCAGATTTTTTGAATGAGACTGTTACTCATGGCTTTTTTTTTGGAGGACTTTGGGATGGGAGGACTTTCATAAAAACTTGGGGTTTTTATGAAAACTTGTTTGTAAAGTTACACACACTACTGTACTGCTGACAAGGTTATTTATTAAAAAAAAAAGGAACAAAGAAAAAAACACCCTTTTCCTGGGCACAATAGGAAGGTGTAAAGTCATGCTGTTATGCTGTCAAAAAAGAAAAATATATTCTGTACAAACATAGGGGAAAATTCGACACCTGAAGTTAGTTTAGTACTTGAATTTCTCAAGTTTCGTCTTGGGTCCTGTCACTAGTTCCATAAATGATTTTGGAAAAGTAATTTAATTTTAATAATCCCCTGCTTAATTTCAGGTATTTTTTAAACATGCCAAAAAAGAGAAATAAAACCCCCTATGTAGGAACAAAGAGGGAAAAAACCCCACCAAAATGGAAGAGTGATAAAGTGAATGCTGTGCTTTAGGACATGGTTAAGAAATGAGTTGTAACCACAGACAGATAAACAGCAAGACACAGTGACTAAAGAGAAGCATGTTATGTGATGCTGATGGTTGAGAAATGCGGTGAAAACCTCGAGTCATGCATAGTGACTGCACATCTCACATGCACACAAAGTTTTAAAGGCAGCCTGTGAAAGACACCAATGCACATTCTAAAGGCTTTCTAAAAATCCAGATCCCAAAGCATACTTCCTGCAAAATGCATGATTATTTACACCTATTGTCTTGAAAAACATTCCTTCCTATTTCCCACAAAGCTGTCTCCCTGTATTTGGTGTGATTTTGAAATACTCAAATACTTCCACAACACCCTCTTATACCTGTTACTGTGCCAAACATGCAGCTCAAATGCCCCGTGTAAGCCATGTGCGGCTACTAGGCTGATTTTGGGCCAGAACAGTAAAACTGCACTCTGAAGAGGAAAAACTTCAGCCAGAAAAAGGTTGAGGACACATAAGCTATATGGGAGATTGTCAGAGAAACCTGCAGCTCCTGGCCAAAAAATGTATTATCCAACCACAAACGAACTGAGGCCTTTCCGTTTTATCTTTAATCACCTGAACTTTAGTGGTGGCTTTTACTGTGTTTTCAGCTTCCTGCACTTTGGTGACAGGCTGTACTGTTACTCTCTTTTTGACACAGTGTGGGGCAATAGAAAACACCAGCTGTACAGTCATCAGTCATCTTTAGCAAGCGACGTTTCATACTTAGGTGGCTTTTTTTTCCTGTGAGGACCTCAAAGGGTTCTAAGCACATTAGTTAATTAAGCTCAAAATACTACATGCTATTTCACTATCAATTTTTAATTAGAACATGTGCAACAGGGAGTACTGCTTAAGAAAAATCAATGGCTCCTTGGGAAGCAGTTTAATACAGCATACATTTTAGAGGTAACCCCTCCACGCATCACCTTCCCTAATGACTCAGTCTTGATTAAACACACTAGAACAAGCCCCTTCACCGATGCCCCTACGGCTCTGTTGGATACTCCCTGCAATGCACAGCACAAACTACAGCAACTGTCTACAGCTGCAGGCGAAGGGTCTTTCAAAGGCCCTTGGATGTTTCTATTTGTCTCCCACTTTGCTCAAAGTAGCCCATGAAAGAGGAACAGTGTCCTATCTAAATAAAAAGAAAAAAAAAAAGAAGCAGTCAGGCACCTGTTAGCTGAGGGGAAAGCAACTGTATTTTGTTGGTTTGTTGTTTGGTTTGGGTTTTTTTCAAATGCATGCAAACTTTGTTCATAAAGTTTGAGAATTAACCACAAAGGTAAAAACCCTCAAACTTCTTCCTGTAAAAGAGAGGGGGTTTGCTTTTCCCCTTCTTTAAACTTTGTACTTCATCACTAAAGCTGTTGCATACATTCTACTGTTCACATTATATGATACAAATAAAATGTTACTCTGTGTGTTTTCATCATAATGTGACAACCATAATGCAGCTGTTAAAGCTGACCTGGAGCTCAGGCATCAAGAAGAGACAAATTTCAAAAGCTTGCCAGAATTTTTTGCATCAAGTTCAGAAAATACCTACCAGACAGCGAGTAGGAATCTGCTCAACAAGAGAAGAAATACATTAGCCACTTATATCATGCATCTAAATAACAAGTAATTGTAAGGATCACGGAGGCATAGCTACAAATTGAAGTTGGTTATCAGTAGGACACTTCAGGATATGGAGCAGCAAAGGAAAGGAGAGCTTTCCTTTGTGTTTTAAAGTACTTACCTACAATTGTCACATTATAGTTGAGTGTGACAATCAAAAATCCCAGTGAGTCCCAGTGCTCCATGTCTGAAACAGGTTCACACCACTTCCAGCTCCTGATGCCCTAAAGGTTTTGGCATTTCCAAGACAGACTGGACCTAGACAGGGAACAAAGGAAAAAAACCCCAACAAGGAATGTTTGGTAAGGTTCAAGGATGGAAACGGGAAACGCAGCCACACCAATGTACTGATGAAGGATTATTTTGATGATTTGAACAGGACTGTTGGCTTTGGATGTTGGAACAAATCTTCTTAAGGGTTTAACAGTTTGTCTTGCAAAAGGTCTAGCTTCTCAGATGCAATTGTTCCTACCTCTCGTGTGGATCCTCTGTCCAGACAACTGCAAGTAGACAAAAAACAACAGGAGTGGTCTCTGTCATTGTAGACTATTCTTACCCTCCCCGGGCATACCAGCCTCCTAGCATTGCTGAGATATTTCTGTGGTGAAAGGCAGGGAAAGAGGAGAGAGGGAAGGAAAGCACAGACCAGGAAATAACAGAGACCTCTGTCTCCTCACTAGAATTGCAGATGGATAATAGAAGGAAAGGGGATACAGAAGGACAAGCATCCCTATGTTTGAAAGGCACTTTCAGTTTAGCTTACTGGAAGCTATCCCATTGCAATTTCCCAAAGCAATTTTATTTTTAAAACACAGCCTCCCTGACAGCACATCATGGCCTTGTCAATCACAGCCGCACCAAATTTTCTCCTGTGTGCTGAGCTAGCCAGCAGGCCAAGCCTCCCTGCAGGCATGATGGAAAACTTGGGGTGCATAATAACATATAAAATAAAACAAAACAAATAAAAAATCCCCAAACAACAAGATGGTTTTCAAGATGTTACTAGTCATTTCCAATTCGTATCAGTTCTTTCTGCTTAAACTGCTTGGTACTCTGGGCATCACTTGAAAGATGCTGGGGCAGACTGCCCAGCAACCCAAAACCCCAGCAAGCCTCTGCAGCAATGACAGAGTGAGCGGTGTCCTCAGAGGTGTGTGCTCCGGGACTGCTCAGTGCAATTGTGCAGCATGCCCTTAATGCTGGGTGGCTGTGCTGTATCCCAGACAAAAAAGCATGGATGGAAATAAGACTCTCAGCTTCTCTTTCCTCACCTTCCCCCAGCTTCCTTGGGGAAAATAATCTACTATCATTTTCCACCCACCACTCAATTACTTATGGGATATTATCTGTTCTGTCCTTTCTAGTCTGTGCTGTAATAGGGACAAACTTAATATGGACAGTTACTGTCAGAATATCTTATCAACAGCCAGAAAAAGGAATCTGTGTGTGATATGGAGAAATGTAAAGTCGTGACAACCTGGCATCTGAGGGCTGCTGGCAGCTGGGGAACAGGTTTGTTACTGCAACCTTGCTCATGTGCTTCAACCCACGACTGCTCCTGGGTGAGTGAGGTGAGTTGGCTCAGGCAGGGAGCTGTGCGCTGGTACTGCAGGAGTGAGCTGTGGTGAGTGTGACCTGGCCAAGTTCTGTGACTGAACAAAACTTACCTGGGCAAAACATAAAACCTGTCATTTAATAAAGTGGAATGTAACTCTAAAAAGGCTGTTTCTTCCCAGCTCCCTGAACACAGGGTATGCGATGCCTCAGCAGAATATACTGAGCCCCATCCTAAGGAAACCCTAACAGTGGTGTGTGAAAGGATGACACTTCAAAAACTCCTTATCCATTAACTGCATAAGGAGACTTTTTAATTGCAGTAACAATTACAGGATTTTTCATAGAATTCCAGAATGGTTTGGGTTGGAAGGGACCTCAAAGCTCATCTACTCCCATCTCCTGCCATAGGCAGGGAAGTCCTCCATGAGACCAGGTGGCCCAAAGCCTCATCCAGTCTGGCCTTGAACACTGCCAGGGAGGGGACAGCCACAGCTTCTCTGGGCAGCCTGTGACAGGGCCTTATCACCCTCACAGGGAAGATATTTTTCCACTATATCTAGTCTAAATCTGCCCTCATTTAGTTTGAACTCATTATCCCTTGTCCTATCACTCCAAGCCCTTGTAAAGAATCCCTCTCCAGCTTTCCTGTTAGGTCCCCTTCAGGTACTGGAAAGCTGCTACAAGGTCTCCCTGGAGCCTTCTCCAGGCTGAACAACCCCCAAGTCTCTCAGCCTGTCTTCATAGTCTTTCTTGGCTTCAGAACTGCTTTATGTAAAATATTTGCCAAACAACCAGTTCTTCTGTTACCAAGTTGTATTTATGGTGTGTGATGACAGCTTTAGCTTCACTTTCCTCACACACTCTTTTTCTTCTGAGATGTGTGTGTGTGAGGATAAGTATGGGAAGGAGGGAAATCTGGATGAAGGGAACAGAGAGAAGATGCAAATGGCTGAGATATAAATTGCACTGAGATACGAAGGTATTCCTGGTTAAACATCCTTTGTCAAAAATAGAGTCAGGAATGCCAGGATGGTGGCAGGGTATGAATGCCCAGCAGCTGCATCCACACAATAGACTATAAATTGTCGCTGTCAATATTGCCAGTTAAAATATCCCTGCTTGTTCTTACTGTGAAAGACCTCTACCATTTGTGAAAGGAAGATAGCAGCCAGGGATTTAAGCCCCCAAACTGGAGCCCCATAGCAGGACTAGTCCAGATGACACCACCTGGTCCCTCTGCATGGATGAGCTGAGGTGGGATAACCCATTTTCTTCAAAAAAAAATAATGAAGAAACATCACCGTCCGGACTCACCTTGGCCTAACTCATCAGGTTGAGGGCTGCATTTCCATCAGAAAGCCCAAAGATTGTTTCAGCTTTTCCAGACAGCTCGTACTTTACTTCAGTCCAACACTTCTCCTTTTGGTAGTTTGTCCTTTTCCCAAATTCAGACTGGGAAGAAATCCAGCCTGCCTAGTCAGCCAGGACCCCTCTGAGCCAACTAGAATTTATTGCATCCAGAGATCTCTTTCGGTTGTGATCTTGAGCAGCTTGGTCAAAGAAAGGCAGGGTACATAAACCTTGTCAAGGTCAGGGCACAGCCTTGAGGGGCACTGCAATGACAAAAACTGCTTTTGAAGCACCAACATGTCTGTAGAAGAACAAACCACAGCCCACTGGCCTGCTCTGCTCTACAAGCCCCTTTCATCAGTCCAACTTTGGGCTCCAGGCTGAGGCAATTCTTATAAAGTGTTCAGTCTGTGCAAAAACATCATCTGTAGTTTCTTCATCCCTTCACTCAGCACCATCTTTTAAGCCAGGCTTTCCATCTAAGATACTCAAATTGTATCCAAAGCTACTCAGCATAGAGTTGTCCTCATTTATTTATCTTTAACTGTTCCCTTTGTTCCAAATTTTTCTGTAAAGACTGTAAGTGATTAGTGAGAGCAATATTACAGACATGGCTACGGAAGTAGAGTGACTCCAGCTCCACTCCACCAGTAGCTGGCATGGCACCACCTTCTACATCAGAGGACAAGCAGGTGGTGCAGAGCCCCATCCTTCCCTACATGCTCCAGTATAGAATCTCACAGAAAACCATTCCCACGCTGTAATAAAGTTTGGTTGTCAAATCTGTAAACTTGCAGTGAATTCTAATTAAATAAGAGAGAGGTAGAAACAGAGAGATGGTTTGAGTAAAGCTAAAGTTTGAAATCTAGCGGTACCTTTCAACATCTGATTTTAGAAGGGGTCCTAAAAGCCATTGGAAAACTTTCAGAGACCAACAATGAAACATAAGAAGATGCAATTAAATCTATTTTAAAATCCACAACTGCTGTCCACATTTCTAACTCCTTACCACAGACCCAGGGCTTGATCCTACAAAAATTCAGAGATGTGCTTCCATCACTGTGAGTGAGCCACTGAAACTTCCTGAACTACTGGAACTGCGTTTTACTGTAGACTTGTGTCACGTCCACAGACTAAGGCCAAGGTTACTTGGCACAAAGCCCAGCAGAGACGCTTTACCCAGACTTGGCTCAGCATGACATTCAGAGGTACTGTACAGTTAGCTTGAAGCCACTTCAGGGCTTCCCACTCCAGGAGCAAGTCAGAATCATCTGAACAATGCCACAGTCTACTTCACACATCAGAACATCCAAGAAGCTAGAGGTGTTCCTCTGGTATAGCAAATCCCAACCACATCTGTCTCACCCATTAACACCTACACTAACACCTTCTAAGTGTGGTGAAGTGGGAGTCAGCACAGCAGACTGCGCCCTACACAGCACCTGACAATAAAGCAACTTCCCACCAGTGGTTTAATTAATGTTAAGGCAAAACAGGTCAGCATAGAAGCTTCCCTAATACAGAAAGGGATCTGACATCTCAGTCAAAGTTCTTTGGCAGATTAGTATTTTTTAAGAAAGAAAACCCACAGATGTTTATCTAATACTTTAAAGTCTAATTTTAAAGTCCATTTAGAATTTTTCTATTAGCAAATATGATGCATTAGTGACCAAGCTTGCAGGAAATCTAGCTCTTCAGGTGATCTGTAAATTTAGGGAAAAATACTCTATTCAGAAAGGAGAGTAAACATCAAAATCAAGGCAATTAATCTTTATAGAATCATAGAATAATTTATTTTAGAAAAGACCTTTAAGATCATTAAGTCCAATTGTTAACTTGGCACTGCCAAGCCCACCACTAACCCATGCCCCTAAGCGCCACATCTACATGTCTTCTCAATACCTCCTGGGACGGTGATTCCACCACTTCCCTGGGCAGCCTGTTCCAGTGCTTGACAACCCTTTTGGTGAATAAATTGAATAAATTTTTCCTACTATCTAACCTAAACCTCCCCTGGCACAGTTTGAAGGTCTCTCCTGTTGCTCTATCACTTGTTACTTGGAAGAAGAGACCAACACCCACCTGGCTACAACCTCCTTTCAGGTGGCTGTAGAGAGTTGTAAGGTCTCCCCTCAGCCTCCTCCAGGCAAAACAACCCCAGGTCCCTCAGCCACTTCTCTGGACCCACTCCAGCACCTCAGAGTCCTTCTAGTGAGGGGCCCAGAACTGAACACAGGACTCGAGACTTGGCCTCACCAGAGCCGAGTACTGGGGCACAGTCACTGCCTAGTCCAGCTGGCCACATGGTTTCTGATACAGGTGATCTTATTTTTAAAACGGGTAAAATACAGCAGAAGGGTGAGGAGAGGAAGACAAACTGGCCATGAAGGACAATAGCACACAAGTAGCAGAAAAAGCTGCCCAGAACAAATGCTTTTATAAAAATCATTCACAGTGCACATGTGTGCACAGAGACACGTCAGCCTGCAAAGCAATCCCACAATGCCTGTGAAAGCTCACTGTAGCCTACACACAGCAAAGGAGCCAGCGTAGCCTGGAAACCCTTTGCTTTGTGCAGGCACGTGCAGTGCTGCACACTTGGCATTCCCTGGGAACTCTGTCCATCTGCTACTGGCATAATCACCACAGGTGGAACAGGCTCAGCGGCAGCCTCTCCCAAAAACAGCTCTGGGAGCCATACACAGAGAAAGCCAGGAAACTCTTACTCTGGGGTTAGAGCTAAGGAGCGTACACACACGTAGGCAGGGGAGCGGAGCCTGCTCTCCATCATGAAGTATTATTTGATGGGGAGTTTAAACAACATACTTCTACTCCCCCCTGCTCAGCCTCAAACCCAACCGCCCCAGAAGTTGCATTATGCAGAAGATCTTCCAGGAAACCTTCAAAGAACATGTTACCCTTCCCCTTCTGCCTACTTTCTACTCCTGGGAAGAAGATACATACACATGTGCTCAAATATATGCAAGTGTGTATATCTATACATGAAACAGTCCAGAAGGACATTCAGAAGAATGAAGGTCAGCTCCTCTTAACTTTTCATATTGATTGGACTTGAACTTGCTATCTTCCACACTAGTTCACTCATCTCCAGCACTTATATACAGTTCCTATAGTGTCCCACATACCTCTTCTTGTCTCCCTCTTCCTCTGCTAATTCAGTAATTCTAAAAATAAACTGTGTTTTACTGCATGCTCTTTGACTATGTAGATTTAGACTATTGTCTTCCTTTGCTTCAAACATACCCCTTTATTATAAATATTTGAAAGATCTGAAAGGGCATCTTTCCAAAGGGAACCTGCTCCTAAGAGGCCAACAAATGGAAAATGCAGCTCTCCTTCAGATCTTGGTTCAGCAACCTCGAAGCTATTCAGCTGAGAACTTCACACGTTTCAAGGCTGATCTGAAGGAAACTTAAGTAATGGGAGGTATATTTCATTCAGGAGCTCAGGGCCAATTTCTTCAAAAGTATTTAATTTTACTAAGTAGTAAGAGTACAAAGTGAGTCCATGGGATTTTCAAAAGCATGTTATTAATATCTGCTTAACTCCCAGTGAACTAGGTAGCTGCACCAGCACATGACATTACTACTGAAATTTGCTCTGCTGTAACTTAAACAAACAAACAAACAAAAAGTAGTATAAGAGTTGTTCCAGCTATTTATCTAACTTTTGCATTTTACCTTTGACACCAAGATTTACATCTACATTTTTGCCCAGCGCAAATGCAAATCTGAAGGTCTGGAAAGCTTTGGGATCCTGTATTTCATGATGAAGCTGGTGAACACATGTTCATTTCATTAGTGCTCAACACCTGACATTATGGAGAGGCTGAGCTCTTGGTTCAAGCAGGTCCAAACCTAGCAATAGTCAGGCAAACACACGGTGTGCTGATGTTGTGGAGTTTGTTTAAATAAGAAAAATGCCTTAAGTAATTAGGAAATAGTTTTAATAATAAACAAAGGATGGCAAGAATATCTTTGGCTGACTCTGCTTTAAATTCAGTACTTACATGCTACTGCTTCTCAGTATCAAGATTTGTAGAGAGCAACTAGAGATCCCTGTTCTCAACATGAACAACAAAAGGGGTTATTGTGCCTGTTCTGGGTATCAGTAAATAAATCTGTCATCTTAGATTTAACATACAGGCAGCCGCTGTGGAATTAAAATAAGAGTTCTTTACACCTTCTTGTATTTCATGGCTGATCATTTTAAGAAACAAAACCTATACTGTTGTCTCTGCTATTGAACATTGACACCGCTCACTCTTTCACTAGGGACAGATGAATTGCAACGACGTGGTCATTCAAACCAAACACTGGGCACCATGAAGGAAACACAGAAGTTGAAGAAGGGACCTGCAAAGAGAAATGACTTTTCCCTCTATTTCACATACAGTTTAAACCTCAGGAAGCACCGCAGGCAGTACGGAACATGGGTTTCCTCTTGCGTGTGAAGAAATGTCCTTTTCAAGTTAAAATCATTCCTAGGCAGAAGTTAAAAGGCACATTCTCTTAAAGCTCATCTATGTCTTGAAAATACAACTTTAAATTCCCCCAAAAGCTGCATCCTGTACATGAGAAAGTCCTTGCCCAGGCAAGCATTTCTGCCCAGAAAGGACGTGTGCTTTTATTATCCTGTTTCACTATAAGAGACTGTGATCTTGAACTGCATTTTAAGAATAATCAAGAAAAAAGTCTAATACTCCTCACAGTTGCTGCTCACAACTTAGTAGGAGGAAAAAACCGTACATTTCGTGCATCAATATCAGGATGTACAAGTTATTGTATGTACATCTAGCCCCAGAACATCATTTACAGGACAAGAGAGAAATGAGTTTTTGAACCTCATCTTGACTTTACAAGACTTAATCTTAACCTGTGACCTGCAAACAGTCTGTTTATTTAAGTTTAAAGTTGCCTTGTAAAAAGTCCTTTAAACAACTGGCAGCTAAGCCAACTTCCACAACACTGGGAAAAACTCCTGAATTATAATTTCAAATTATAATGTAAAATTCTCTCCTCCCCCAATCTTTGCTTTACAACCCAAACCTCCTTTGCTGGGTGCCTACGGTTTCCACGCTTTTTGTTTTGTTTTCTCCCCCAGGGCATTTTTAAGAATCATCAATAATGAACTCAAAACACACTGGGCAGGACTGAAGGAATTCCCCTGCTAAACAGCAAAAGTATTTGTACTTCTTGTATTACATCAACCAGGACTTCTTGATTTAAAAACATCATAATTTTCAGTTTTGTGACTCAGTCCTTAATAAAATGAATATGAATTCAACATCCAACTCTTTTATGCTACTGAAAAGTTTTACTGTGACCCCAACAGGGTAATGTGGATCCTGAAGGATTCTAGATCAGACAAGACCCACCAAGAGCAGCTTTTCCTGCGGGACCCCATCCCCAAACCAGGCTGCAGTTGGGGCCCCACCAGCACCACTCACCTCCCTGGGGCCAGCTCCCAGCATGGTCCAGGGGCAAGGAGATCTCACACGGTTGGTACATCATCAAACATTGCATTCATCAGCAGCAACAAGGAGATTTTTCCAGGAAGGTAAACCAGGGCATAAATGCCTAAGAATGCCAACTGAGGTCCTGCTTCAGGTCCTGGTTCAGCAGGGAGAGACGAAAGACAAACTGTCCCATTCTTGTGTTCATCCTGCTGACCGATAGCGCTGGTACACATAATCCTTGGCTTCGTACTGGCAGTGGCTGTTTTTATTGGTAGCAGCTTTTTAGTTATTAAAGCTTTTACAATCAAAGCTCTTGGGAATGCACTGCTGCAGACATCTCCCACTGGCTCATTATTGGAGAACTGCGTGGAAAAACCAGGCATTCCTCAAGTCCTATGTGGTTCATGCTACTGAAGGAGATCAAGAAGCACCACAGCTTCTTAAGACACAGTCTGGGCAAGAAAATGTGCAGTAAATGCTATGAATATGATTCCACAGAATATACTGGCAACTTTACCCATGAAAGTGTATAAAAAGTCTTTCCCTACCATCCCTATTAATAACATGATTGGGTTTGTTTTGAGATGGCAGTTTGACAGGCTATTTTCTGTGAAACAGCAGGACTGCTGATCAAGTGCCGTTTACTGACCGTTCTGCCAGCTGTGCCCAGGACAAGCACAGACTAAACCACCCCACGTTTCTGGACTTAGGCTTCTCAAGCATTGTTCTGATAGCAGCTCCCCCCACACACTCCCCTGAAACGGCAAACACCTCCAGCCAACCCAGCGTCACCTCAGGAAAACCCTTCAGGTCACCTGAGCAAAGTGATTTTGCCCACTCCAAGATGTCAAACAGCTTCCACCAAAAAGTCTTTTAGCATTCATAATGGAAATGGATTTCCCTTACTCCGGCAAGGCAGGAGCACAGTGTGCAAAGACAGAACAGGCTATTAGATCAGTCTATTGCCTCTTCTGCGTTATGACAGATGCAGTTTAATCTACAAGATTGTTACCAATTACTGTGTTCCTGACACAATTCAGAACTGTCCTTGTTCTTACAACTGGCCATGGATATTTACAGATATATTCCCTTGTGAAAGACACTGTGCCTTTTAACTGCTGGCACTATTTCAGGTTCCCTATTATTTTTTGTTTCTTCTATTTGTTACATTTTGCTGTCTTCTCTTTTTGCTGCCTTCATTTCTCTTAATGGGAAAAAAATTATTTAGGGCATCCAAAAAGTCTTATGGAACATTTCAAACAACAGTTAAGCACTTTAATCCACCCATCATGTTTCATTTCTGGGAAACCAGTTCTACAACTTACCAAATACCTGCATCCCTGAATGTAACTGTATTCTCGTACGCATAGGACAAATGAAGTTATGTCTTTCCTTTATTGTTCATACTCAATTAGCTACAAAAATAAACACCTCTGAAAGGTTTTAACATCTTACACATTTGAAAATCAGCAAGAGTCCTTCAGGATGTGTTCAAACTGTATTCCCCCACAGTAATGCTGTTGTTTCTCCACACTGGGGAAGTCAGGAGGACCTGAAGATTTTCACTTTCTGTTTAACGTTATGGCTACTCACATGCTGTCTAACGCTCCCTTTGGTGGCTTGCAACAGAACCCCCACGACACCTCTTTCTGATCTGGAGGAGTTACTGTCCCAGGTGTGATGCTCATCAGTAGGTAATGGCCATTTTCACTTCAAGTAACATGCACCTCATACTCTTCCTGCCTTCAGCAGCTATACCATTTATCCCGCAGGTTTAGAGTTTTCAACCCCTCTGAGACTGACAAAGCAACTGTAGTTAGGCAAGAGTGCCTGAGGGGAGGTCAGTGTGCCAGTTCAGCTCTCGCTTTGCTCTTGGGGCTGGTGTTTGTAGCACAGTCACACTTGATGGGACATCCATCTTCCCTGGACTTGAACTGATTTAATGCACAAAACTCACAGTGCACATGTCCTGGTTTTGGTCAGGATGGAGTTAACTTCATTTGTAGCAGCGGATGGAATGTTGTGTTTGGGAGTTAAAATGGGAGTAGTGCTGATAACACCCTGATGTTTTTAGTTACTGTCAGACAGTCAAGGACTTTCTCAGCTCTTCGTATTTCTCTATTCATGAGAAAGGAGGGGCGAAGCCAGGACAGGTGGCCCAACTAACCAAAGAGAGTATTCCACGCCAGTTACGTCCTGCCCAGGATATCGGGGGCTGACGGGAGGAAGGCCGAGGGCGGCTCCGAGACGCGCGGTTCTTGGGGGACGGTCGGGTTCTGGGACGGCTCTGGGTGGCATGGCCTGAGTTGTGGGCTTGGTGAGAAACTGCATTGTGTAGCAACAGCTTCATATATTTTTGCTCTAAAGTCCTGTTAGCATTGTTATATTGTATCTTTCTGTTATCTTAGTAAACTATCCTTATCCCAACCTACGGGCCTCTTAGTTTCTTGGTTTTGGGGTTATTTGCCCCTTCCCCTTCCTTTTCCCTTCCCTTGCCTCTCACCCCCCCCTTCCCTCTTCCCCTGCTCTTTTCCTTTAAGGAGCAGGCAGCTGCATGGATCTCGGCTCTCAGCCGGGGTAAAACCATGACAGCACATCATTGAGTATGTGCAGATGGACAAACCAAAGAAACCCCCCCGGCTAATACTCCTGCCCTGCTCTGAAGTAACTGCAGAAATAATATTTCATAACTCCTGATGTAAGCTCCAAATTCAATGTTAAACCTCGGAATTCAATCCAGGGTAACTTCCATATTTAGTAACACTAAGTGCTAATACGAGTATCGGCTGCTGCAGCGGGAAGACCACCAACTCAGGTCTGCTTAGAAATGCTAGGAGCTCTAGCCAGCTTGGGGGGGGTCCCAAGACCCCTCCCCCCCGGTGACAGGTACGTCACAGCAGGCCAGGTGTGCACAGGAAGATCTCTGCAGTTGGAGCCAGAGGGAAACAGCTGCCAACACGTGTTAGGCTAGTCAGGCGTCAGAGCTGCCCACTCCTACAGACCCAGTTTCACCGTGTACATAGGCTGACAGCACAAACCAGCACAGATCTGCAGAATTAATGTTTTCAGTGCCCAGGAGAGGGAGCTGGGCCACAGCTCTGGATTTTATTTGCAAAGATAAGGTGAGGCATTTATGGCGTGGCCGCCGTGGGAAGCACTAACACCTCTCCTGCTTCCAGGAGAGTGAGGGTGACAGGCTGCCCAGAGAGATTGTGGAGTCTTCTGCCCTGGAGACCTTCAAAACCTGCCTGGATCCGTTCCTGTGTGATTTAGCCTGGGTGATCCTGCTCTGGCAGGGGGGTTTTACTAGGTGATCTTTCAAGGTCCCTTCCAACTCCTGACGTTCTGTCATCCTGTGATTCCATGGGCTGGGTGCCAGTGCTCAGCCCACAGACATTTCCCACTGCCCTGAGAGATCCTCTCCCCTGCTTCCCTGCATTTCCATTTTAGATTGCATTTCAACCCCACTTCCTTAGGAGCATACCTCAAGGCTTAAAAAGAGTTGATGGAGATTTCTGTTCAAATCCCAAGCTATTCCACACTCCGGAGAACGCAGCACATGCAGCAGGAGGTGCTGAAACACTTTTTAAGGACACTTCAAGGAGAAGAAAAGCTAAGGGAAGAAAGCAAAGCTCCAGTTTTCCTCCCTGCCCCACAAACCTCTCAAGTCTTCAGTCTATACTGTCATTTGTAAAAGATTCACTGCTCATAGCACAACATGAAGGGGACGCTTCCCCAACCCGCAGCCTTGTATCACTGGCTTTACCTATTCTTAGTAAGTCGAAGAATCCAGACAAATGCATTCCTGTAGGGTGCAAACAACAGGTTCAGATGACAAAGAATTGCTTTTGCTAGTAGCAACTGCCATCAAAATTCCTTACGTGATGCAATTAAGGCAAAAGATAAATGCTCACATGTGTACTCACTGAACTCGTCAAGGAAAATTCAGCTTCAGCCTGAAATTATTAAAAAGAAGTATCTAAAATGGGAAAATTAGATGCTGATTTGGAATTTGTTTTTCACAGAAAATTCACAATTTATTTCTTGCCCTGGTTTCTTTTCCTAAAAGAAAAGTCTTTTAGAAAAGTTGAAAGGAAAATTTTACAGCTGGGACCAGGTGTCTATCGCCACAGCTCCAGGTTCAGGTCCCTGCATGCTTGAGGAGCAGAACAACTTTGCTCTGCCACATGCCAGCAGCAGAGCAGAACCAGAAATGCCTTTCTGATGTACCAGAATGGCAATGATTTCACAGTCCAGATTTCTCACAGGTCAGAAACACTGACAATGCTTTCACTGAGATTCAGAAGTAGATTTGCTATTAACCAGGGACGCAGAAAATCGGGCCAGTCCTTTGTTCGCTGAAGCTCAGTGTCAGGGTGACACGACCAGCATTTCTCTAGATGAAGTCAAGACTGCTGCTCTATACTCTGCTGTGTTTATTTCTCTTTAGCTGAAGGAATCATTGATCCAAAGCCATAAGCCCAAGCAGATCTGGAAGATCACTTTACCTGACAGTCCTCAAAAAATATTGAGGATGTAACCAGCTGTTTTCCTATGGTACCAGAACTGGTCCTCTGGTTTTTGAGAGGTCAGATTTAGAATTGCTACCCAATGAAGCACCATTAAATGACACATTCAGCCTGTGAACTCACTCCTGTGACAGAATGTAAGGGGCATACTTGTTGGCACTGAGAAGTTAAATATTGGATGTTTCGAGTTCTGGGGACGATGGGGATATTTAAACCGTTTTCACCTTAGTCACTTTGCACAACATACAGAATACAAAATATAATTGTGATCTCTGATCACAATTCAGTTACTGTAACTACAGCAAAGGGCTTTTGGGGGAATGATGGAGATATATGTCTGCAATTCTTCTTGCCCTCGCACTCTGTGACTTCCAAAGTTACCCGGTTGTTACTGGGAGGTGTCACAAGCAGGAGACTCTCTTTACACAATGTTCACACTGGTAAAGCCCCACTGCACTGCCAAATTACCTCTAGTAGCTTTTGTTCATAACAGGACCTCTTCTATGTTCATTTTTTGAAAGTCTGCCTCCAAGTCTTTTTTATTCTATTCTGATACTTGATAAAGCATACTAAGTTTTTGCATACACAGGGTGACCTGTAAGGCAGCAAAAGGAAGAGGATCTAATTATTTAAGTAAGGTAGGTGACCACCGATACCTTCCCCCACTGCTGGACTGCATACCAACACTGAGATGGCACTGCAGTTCTAACGCACGATAGTCAAAATTATTTGGTGTATTTCACGTGTTGCTTCTGTGCCTTTTGCTCAGTTCAACCTGGTCTTTCTGCTGGATCTACAGCAATGCCATCTGCATAATCTGCCCCACTGAAGGGAGACAATCCCCCCTCAAACTCCTTCGCCAAGAAATCTGACATCATCATGCTACTTGAAGTATAATCAATGCCTTTCGGTACTAACACCACACAAGTTACAAATAGATTTGCCTGTCTTCCTGGTTTATTTTAAAACCTAATTCTGCCTTTTAGCCCTTCAAGCACACCAATTCCCACCTTTTTGGCCTCTCCTTTTCCCACAGGAGAACACTTAGCTTGCCCAAAATACATGAACATATGTGGTCACAGGATGATCTGTACTGTTTAAACGTAAAGCAGCAAGTGTGTCACAGCTGCCAGTTCCCGAGATACTGTTTCCATAGAGAATCATTGAGAATCATCTACAGTGAAGTGGAATAAAAACCCAGAGGCAGTGAAGCAAGAAAACATACAGGTAAGAGAAGAATTCACTCTAGACTTAAGCGTGCTGCAGAATGTCTTACGTGAAGGAGGTGCCTCACTCCAATGCCTGGTTAGCAAGGCCTTTGCATCACATAAGTCTTCATCTCCCTTCCCAGGATGTGCTTCACTGTCACTGACTTCAAAGGGACCAGCAGAGATTTTCTAGCTTTTACTGCAGTAGTTACCACATTGCCCCAGTCCAAGCATCAGAGGCACAAAGAGAAGGTCTGAAGTTCAATTTTGTAAGTACACGAGGTCAATTGTATAAGTCCCTTGTGACACTGTGTTTCACAAATAACAATTTTTGACTTTTTGTTGGTATTTGTTGCCGTCAATCTGAAGAGACCATTGACATCTTCACAAAAGACACTGTCCAGGGCCTTCAGTGAGCTTTACAAGCTCTTTACAGGGTATGTGGACAACTCATACAGGAAACAGATATACTGTCAGCTATCATCACACCAAGAAGCTTCCTTAGCATATCATCACCAAAGAGGATCTCCTGCTACAACAGTTCAAAGTCTCCACTGATAATGCTGAAACACATGACACTTGGTGTGCAAGGCATGAAAGAACATCATCCTTTTTCTTTTCCCCACGTAAAATTACATCAGACAAACCACCACAAAAGGAACACAAGAAACAGAGTCCAGTTGTACTGCTCTGCCACCTGACTTTCTTCAATCTGCCATCCTGTTGCTTCTTTCCTTACTGGGAATAGCCTGATGACCAAGCCCAGGCAACTGAAGACAACTCAAGCATGGCTTTTTGTGCTAATGCATTCAAGTCAATTCCAAGCTGTGGTTCTGGGATTCACCAGTCACTTTTTGTGGCTTCTCATAAGAGGACCCAGAGAAGCAGGTTCATACTCACCATGAACCAATCATTTTTGGCATCATAATCTCTGTCTGCTGCTGCTTTTTGTTTCCTTATGATCAGGAGCTTTTCTTCTAAATATTCTTTCCTTTTTTTAAAGCCTCTCCTCTAAGTGGTCACTACATTTCTTCTGTCACCTCTATTCTACACAACCCAAACATCAGTTCTGTAATTTCCTCAAGTTCAGTTGAAGAGAAATAGAGAAAAGACACTCCATGTGCTTTGGGTGTAGGTTGTAACAGTTCTGTACACATCTAGGTTACATTCACAGGGATTTGCATTTGAGCTGCTGTCTCAGAAGCTGTTAGGGACACCACGTGGGTGCTCCACTGTGGAGGGAGCCAGACAATTTCAACAACTGTCAGTTCAAGTAAAAAACCTGACTAATTCTGACTACAGAACTGTGTTTGGAACAGAAGCAAGGGAAGTGCTAGAAGTTGGGCCGAGCGGATTCCCTGACCGCAGAGCAGCAGAGAGCAGAATGTGTCTGCGGTGGTCGTGCAGCACTTCAGTTAGCAGCTTAAACACGTCACTGGAAAATGCAACGTTCACTACCAACAAAGGACAACTGTAAATAATTTGTTGCTTCAGCTGTCGAGGCTTTGGTTTTTTTCTGGTTCTGCCCTTTCAATTCCGCTGCCCCCTCCCACATACTGCTATTTTTATATACAGCCAACATTACCAGATGTCACTTTGTCATCTGCCACCAATACACCATCACCCTTTTCTGATGGATGAGGCTTTTGCTACTTCTCATCTTTAGGTTGCATCTAAGGTTTCTGGCATCAGGAAAGCCCAGAAACAGAGAGAGAGGTGTTAAAAAAACAAAGTCTGAACTAAGACTTCGTAAATGTAAATAAACAGTTCTTCCATCATGTTTTGTGTTTACATAAGAACTAAGCTAAATAAGCTAAGGGAAACTAAGCTGTGTGTGCTGATCTCTCTCTCCCAAAAAGAATAAATAAAAAATACAAATACTGAAAAGGATACTGTTACCCTGCGATGGGACAGGGTTTTGTACGTTTTTAGCAACAGAAAACACGTATCATTCGAAAGACTGTCAGGGTCTGGGGAAGGTGGAAAAGGTGCTTTGACTTTTTCCCCTCTTTTTGCACTGTCGCGTGACTCCACTGCTCCTGGTCCCAAAGAACAGAAGGTTACATGTTAAAATTAAATAGAAACAAAACCCAAAGTATAAAGAAGTCTGCAGGTGGAAAGAAGAATTAGGAAAACGCCTCTGGGCTGCAGAAGGCTGTATGAATAAAACCCCTTACAAGACACCTTTTTCAAACATTCATCCAACCACCAATGCAGAAATCACCAAACGAATGGCCAACTGGCTCAACGTACAAAAATAATTCATTAAGACAGCGATGCTTGAAGGGACAGGTTTATTACATCTCCTACACTTTTTTGCTTCTGAGCTGGTGACCAAAGCAATAATGCAAACCTTAGTCCCGAACACATTTACAGCAAATTTAGTTTCAGGTTCTGAAATGAAAACCACAACGTATCTGTGCTGTTAATTAAAACAGTACTTGATTCTCTTCCTCTCTCTCATACCCCGGGTGCTTCTCTAACCTTGCAATGGCATTTTCCATACAGTAATGTAAAAAACTACCCTAAACACAACATAATCCTAAATAATAATTCATTTTTAATTACATGGCATAGAATACCTTGCAAACAAAAGACACTCATTATGATTTACTGACAGGTATTGTATTTTTTGGCAACCCTGGAACAAATCAGAAGAAAAAGCAAAGAATTACTCTATAACCATGAGGGAAAGAAACATCTGTCTAAACGGAGAGAATTCATATGGCAAAACTTAAAGAAAAAATCCACACTTACAGCAGATTTTCTTTTTTAATTCTTAGTGCAAGAAACATAACCAAGTTAATCACAGAATCAGTACTAATTAAGAATATGGAAAATTCTCCTATACAGAGGTAGAGTCCAGTGCACAAGGCTAAAACGATATTCAATAGTCTAAACAAGACTGAGCCAGGTTTTACGGAATCCACTTTTTAAAGTATCAGACTGTATGTACATACAATAAATAGACTATACAATCTTTAGTTTAATAAACTTCACAAAAATTATAGTAGATGCATTGAGATCTTTACATAATCCAAAGTTCGTATCTCTATCACCCAGAAATGGATAAAACCAATATTCCTGATATCAAGTTAAATGGAAAATAGTTTAGCAAAGTGTTGATAAATCAAAATATTTCACATATTTTAAAGCCTAAATTTATGCTTATAATAGATGAACCTCAAATGCTCTGAAAATGTTCCTTTTGATACTATCTGTAAAGAGGTTTCAAATGCTGTAATTTGCATTCATATTGTTACAAACACATTCCTTTACATTCCATGTTCAAGGGAAAAATGGACTTGGATACTCACAGTTCTGATGCATTGGCACAACAAGAAGTGATGAGAATCAGATTATTTTCAAGGCCCAAAGGACATCAGGAGAATTTAGGGACAAAACCTTCATGTCTCAAACTACGCAAATCACATTAGAAAGTTAACAGAAAACTGTTTGGTATTATTACTTCAGTCCTGCCAGTGCCTCTCTGCCCGGAGGCATCCGATTAGCATCGCACTGGAAGTCAAGTGTGCATCTCTGGGCCCCTAGGTTTGCTACAAGCCCATAGGGCTTAATAAAACAAATACAGAATCGTTCGGGTTTACCACAGTAGTGCATAAATCAGGGACGTCTGCTGCCGATCGTTTCAGTGATAGTCACACAGAAAGGATTTCAGGAACCAGGAGGTTTTGCCTGGATCTTTCTAAACTGTGCAAAAAAAAAAAGAAAAAGGGGGGCGGGGGGGAGGGGGGAAGGAATCACCCTGGGGCATTAAAGGAAATATACTGACAAGTTATTTTCCATAAAAGGTTCTTACAAATTCCAAGGGGGCAACAACGACAGTAAGAGGGAACTAGTAACAACAAGAGCAGAGCTTAATAATCAGAGTTGAAAATGACGTTCACAGTTCACTTACTTTTAATTTCTATAAGCACCTAGGCTGAAAAACACAAGGGTTTGTATTTTAGCTTCAAAATCAAATCTATTTGTGACATATACCTTGTTAGGATTTCCATTCTGCTCTTCTACAGGTCTTCTCACTGGAACAACTTTTTTTTTTAATGATTTTTTATTTTATACAAACAGATTCACTTTGATTTAAAGTAAAGGTATAAAAATTGAGAATATTGCTTGCAACGATGGACCTGGAGGTGAAGGAATGAACTGGTCAGGCCATACAAAAAAAAAAAAAGTAAAAAGAAAACGAATCTCCCTCAAAATGAACTCTGCTAAAGTTCTAATGCTATGAAAATCTGCAAAAAGGATCACAAGATCTGTTGCAAATTTCAGAGATTTGGCCCAAGTCTTATCATCGTCATTTGAACACTTTAATAACTGTATCTTTATATTAAGGAAAAATAAATGATTCCAAGAACTCAGGAAGGCACACGCACCCCAGTATACTATAAATAAAACACATCATGAAATTACGAAGATCTTCTGATCCCTGTACACACTTTTGGTTCAGCACTATGGTCAAGTTCTCTCTTTTGTAATACAATAAAAGGCATACAAGAAATATAGCATATGCATAATAATTATGAAGAATAATGCTAATAAAACAGCTTACAGAAAAAAGTGCAGTGAAAAAACCCAATGCTATTTATTCAGGGGCTTGTGCTACTGTAAATACAGACTTTGTATTTGCTGCTGTGCAAGGGGAAGAATTTATCCTGGGGAGCAGCAATGAGGAATGCAACAAACAACAAATAATAATAATAACAATAAAAAAAAAGAGATATTAAGAGAAACCTTTAGGATGGAACTCTCCCAACTTCATTCCTCTAGTGCACAGTCATCTGACTACATGGTTTGTTTTCATGCTGCCATTTCTTTTCATGAGTACAGCGTATTCGAAAATGGCACAGTTCTTAAATGTTTTTCTGCCTCTACTGCATTTTATTGTTTCTTCTTGCAAGCACCTGATTTGCTGTTTCCTCATGAAAAGGGTAAAGCTGTTAGCGAAAGTGAGAAAAAAAACATTGTCCATCTTCTCTCTCGAACACCGAATTCTCCGTTTCTCCTTCCACTCGGTATTGTACTCGTGTGCTACACAATGGGGAGGCACTGTAAAGGCAGCTTGACAGATTTAAAAATAAAAAAATCAAAAGTCTTTGTTTTGTTTTTTTTTTTTCTTTAGCCCCCTCGCCCCCCCAGCCCACCCCCCAAAAAATGGATGGATGAAACAGTACGTCCGTGGGAATATTCCAGTCTCCTCTGTTAGGAGATAATAGCGGGAGACCATCTAACCACAGTCAGATTGTCAGCACTGACTGACCGTTTCTTTGTGACTTTCCTGAAGTCCTTGTATTTATCTTCACACAAGCGGGAAATGGCCTGAAAGGCAAAAGAACAAAAAAAGCCTCAGTTGTGCTCACCAGAGCTGTGCAGGTAAAATAAAGATAAAAGCAGATTCCTATGAATAGGTAGAATGACAGAAGTAATTTCTTTAATCAAAAGAGTGAAGAGTTGTTCCCCAAATCCTCTTTCTCATGTCATTAATCTTCAAAGAAACACACTGACATTTCATTGGACACCACAGCTGCTTCTGAAGGACTCAGGGAGCGTATTCCAAGCCTTTTTTTTAAAACACATTAACCATCCCATCTCACCCAGGTAGCTGACAATCCTAGCCCACTGCTATACAGTAACCCATACATAGCACATAACGGGTGAAAAAGCCTTGTAGTAATTACGTTTTTCTCCACTGACTAATGGTCTGGCAGAACATTCATCCTGTTTTGCTTACAGAGCTGACGTTGAGAGTACTCAAGGTCAAGTTAAAAAATAAGATGAATTAACCTAGTATTTTTTTATATATTCAGGAATACTTTGAAGTGGTGCCTTAAGATGGGACGCTTAATAAAAAGTACCATACAAGCAAAACAGCCGTTTGATTACATCAGGAGGCAATACAAATAAATGGCCTGACTCCACTGAACATCTTTCTCTTTCTTGATCTTTACTTTTACAGCCCAAGTTGCAGCAGTGAAGGGTCCTCTAATTTTAATAGTCCTGCAAAGACCAGAGGCAGGGATGACAGAAGCAAACAATTTATGCATCTGAGAGTAAGTTCACCTACTGCTTCAGTCAAGCCAGCCAAAAAACCAAACACAGTTAACTTAATAAAAGATTCACCAACCCCCCCCCCACCCCCCCCCAAAAAAAACCCCAAAATAATACAAGCACTGCCACCATCCACAAGAAACAAGTTGCTACTTTTCAGTTGGAAACAGAATTTCCTTCTTTTAAGAGCATTATTGAACACAGTTTTCCTTCTTGGTGCACGTGAAGAGAACAGAATAAAATAACAGAAATATTCCTGTTGCTTTGCAGACTGTAACTTAACTCACTTAAAACTGCTTAATGAGTGGTTTGGTTTTTTTTTAATGGACTAAGAAAGTTCATGCAATTCCATCAGATTTAAAATCCAACAGATGAAAAGAGTTTAATCATGGAATAACGTGGCAAGACACAGTTTGGCAAACAGGTATACTGAGGTGGAGGCTCAGCTTCTTTCAGCTGCCAAACCAGGCTATTACCTTAGGCATCGAACAGCCAGAGGAGGTAATTGCTTCACAATTGTCTGTTTCACAGGAAAATTTCTGTTCTGGCACTTGGTCAGACAAAATGAAATTTTGCTTGGAAGCAGCACTTGATATTTGGCATCTCTAGTCTGTGGTGATTAATCATATGGATAAGAACACAAGGACCGCTGCTTGAAGCAATCCTCTATCTAATGTCGCCTCTTCATTTGCAAATAATTTACAAAATTGACATTTCAAGCCTATTTGGGAAGGCAGTGAGTCAACTTTAGCATAGCACGTGGGGAAACAAGACAAAACCAGAAAATTGTAAATATTTATTACTGTCCTTCATATAAAATAAATCCAAAAAGCTTACAAACACCTTCCTGTCATGGGATAGTTTCTTTGCTTTTATTGCTGGAGAACGAAACCAATTTTTGACAGTTGCAAGGGACCATTTCTCATAGGAAATCAAAACATTCTTGAAACCAGCAACACTACTCAATCACGTGGATTTTGTTGGATGTGACTGCAATACCTGTAATCAGCTAGAGAAATGCATACTTATATACTCTTCTGTTGTCCTCTGCTGAATAACATGACCTTAGGTGGGACTTTGTCATGGGTGAAGGGGGTTGGTGAGGAGAAAGGAGCAGGGAAAGAGGCAATTTTAGCTGTGTGCATATGTTTGTGCAGGGCAGGAAAGCAGCGGGCCTGGCTGTGGCTTCAGTGCTGGGAATACACAAAGCCACACGACAGCGGGTGCTGCAACACCCCCAAAAACTGGACAAACTGGAGAGAACTCATCTGGGACAGGCAGCGCTGGGTCTGGAAGGATTATGTATAAGGAAAGAAAAAAAATAAAATCAGTAGAACCACGAGAAGTTGTGATGATGGGGGTTCTCCTTAATTCTTGGAGAAAGAAAAGAATTGGGTTATTCCTGACAAAAGAGTAGGGGAGTTTTGCTCTCCCTTCCTTTCTTGGCTAAGTGGGTTCTGGACATGCAAAGCATGCAGGGTTGCAATCAATCACTGTGACAGGGGGAAGCTGGGGTGATATATTCTCTACTTGGAACATATATTTTTCCTCCTCTTTTTTTGTCTGTTTGATCTATGGGACTGCACCTCTTCAGGGTCAAGAAAATACAGCATGTAGTTGAAAGGGTTTGAACTCTGTGTGCTAGCACTATCTGAACAATAAAAAGCTCAGACAACATACAGTCAGTTACGCTGGGAGTGCACTAATGAATGCTCTTACAAAATCTAGCCTTGAAACGAGCACACTGCAAGGATGACAAGCAGAAATAGGGTAGGCACATCTTGTGGGCTTACCCAAAAGCAGAATCTGACTCAGATTTAGCTTACTACATGGGAGAAAAAACAGGTGCAAAGGTAGGAAATTACAGAGTAGTGGATTAAGGTTGCATATCCAACAGCCTTCTTGGCAGAAAAGTCTCCCGTATTAAAAAATAGCTCTCAGGAGATTCAAAGAAAGCCTTGAAAGCAAAGGAAGCCTTGGCATTCAGTGTAATTAAAAGGAAAAGAGGAAACACTACCACATATGCTCACTGGAACAAACAGCATTGGCAGGTGGACAAGACTGGATGATGCAATGAAACATTATTTGCCATTTTTAGCTTCCATGATTCCATACAATGGGGGCAGTGGGGCAGAAAGGGGGGTTGTGAAAATGGTTTCTGGCTACTAGGTTGACTGGTATAACAAATTCAGACCACTTTTAAGCCAGAGGGTGATGAAAAGTAAGAAAAACTTACTTGAATTTAGTCATTTAACAGACAAAGCTGCTTCTTAAATATCAACTGTAGAAACATTAAATAAGGAAAAAAATCCACTGCAGATGCTCCAGAAAGCATTGTTATTTTTAACATGTACTATAACCTCTTGTGAGACCTCTAAGCTGATGGATCTTGTCCAG